>NC_090924.1:968856451-970056451 GCF_040938575.1 Ambystoma mexicanum
GTTAGTAAGTCCTGTGGACTGGGGGTGATAGTTTCCTCTATCAAGTCCCCTGGAGAGCCTCTCAAGGTCCTCGCCCTTGCAGGCCTAGTGAGCTCCTGTTTCCTTTTACTGGGAGGCCTGGGGGTACTAGGCACAACTCCAAGAGTTTTCAGGTCATTACCCAACAGGACTCTCCCAGGCACTTCACTCTGCACACTAACAGGTATCTTGACAGTCATGTCAATGCACTGGATGAGAGCTGGTAACTGGGGAAGAATTTGAACAGGGCCTCCAGCTAACTTGGTTAGGAGTTTGGGTGCCTTAGCAACACCCCCCACCTTGAAAAATGATTAATCAACCACAGTTATGCTGGCTTCAGTGTCTCTGATGGCAGGGGTCTCCTGGCCATTCACAAGGACACTATCTTTTTAACACTCTTTAGTATTATCTGGGATGGAATTATAGACATCTAAATTCTGTTGTTCCCACAAACCCAGGGACACTAAAGAAACACTAGCTGAGACTCTCATGGGTTCATCAGCCAGTAGGTGAAAGGTTCCACTTGCCATAGATACTTCTTCCTCTGGGGAGAAGGCTAAGGAGACAATGTGGACCCCTGAAGGTTTACCCTTGCATCTGGAATCCCCTTTCACATGGTCAGTTGACCCACAAACATAACATTTACCAAATGTTTTGATGAATGGGGGTTTGTTCTGACCTTGTGGCTTACCCTTGTTATATTTGCGGCCCTCATTTGGATTGGAGGTATTAGAATTCTCCTTGTTATCTTTCTTTGGCTGCTTTCCCTCTCCTTCTTCTGAGTTGCCCCAGAATCCTTGTGAGTAGCCCTGTTGGCAACCCACAAGTCAGCAGCCTTAGCTAACTTCTTTGGATCTATTTCCTTAGAATCAGACAAGTGCTGTCTGAGCTCAGGAGAGCAGGCATCATACATTGACTCCAACATAACAAGATTTCTCATACCTTCATAAGTGTTAACTCTGTAACCCTTACTCCAACCCTCTAAATTCTTCAAACATTCAAACACCCAGGTAACCCAAGGGGTACCTTCATGCTTTTTGAGGGTCCTAAACCTCTTAAGGTACTGGGAAGGGGTTTTTCCAAATCTAGCAATTAGAGCTAGCTTCACACACTCATAATCCATCCTATCCACCTCCCCCAACTCCATCACAACATCAGATGCATTAGTGGGTAGCCTAGAGAAGAACCAAGGGAGCAACTGATTCACTGTAATGTCTTGAATCCCATGGTTATACTCAAACATTCCCAACCAATCCACAATATCAAGCTTAGCCACATACATACCAACATTTTCTTTAGGCATACGGGGTCTCTTAAGACTGGAAGACCTAGAAGACTCTGGGAGAGAAGCATTCTCAATAGACAACTTTTTCATTTCTAGTGCATGATTCAACTCCATTTCTCTGAGCTTAAGTTCTTGATGCTTTTGTTCAGTTTGAGCATTCATATGTTAGAATTCCAATTCAAGCCTCATATTTTCTAGAGCAATGAATTCAGGACTGAGTGTAGGGCCTGTAGGGGTCCCAGTGAACAAAGGTTGAGGTTTCTGAGCAAATAGAGGAACAATAGGGCCTACATTGTGAGACTCAGCTGCCTCATCTAATTCATCCATAATATTTCATCATTTTCCACATTTGCTGAAGGGGTAGGCATTTCAGACCCACTCCCCAGACTTTGGTTCTCCAACAACTTTTCAATTAATTCTGACTTTTTGCCTTTAACAGAGAGATTCCTGTCTCTACACAGATTTTTCAAATGATCAACAGTGTAAGTAAGGAGGGTCTCCTGACTGTAGCTTTCCATATCAGACATGATTAAATTTGCTTTTAGTGGTGTTTAGCCTTGTGGTTAGTTGAGCCAAGGTAATAGCAGCACTCTAAGTGTAATCACTATACTTTATCCTCACCACTGTACACCAGTGTTAGGCAGAATCATATACAGTACCCTTTGGGAACCCCACACACAATTAAGACTACAAGTGTAAATTCAATTTCACCTTTGGTACAAGCCTGTACTACACAGTAAAGTGGTAGCGATGGTTGAGCAGCCAGACTTATCTCTAGAGTAAAGTGAGCAGTACAAGAAGTTACACACAGGACAACTATTACTATGATTCAAGCAAACACTGATTCAAGGTTTCTGAGTAAAAGAATATACATTTATTTACACCATCAGTTATACAACAGTTCACTATCATAAAGTAGCAGAAAATCACAGTCTGAATACACTACAACACCCAATCAATTCTGGACAAGTTAGGCTCAAAATGAAGTGTGAGCAAAATGGCACTCCAGCAATTTAAAAGGGAGAAAAGACAAGGTTATTCAAAATCAACAGCATCAACAAGTTATAGGCAGGGCAATCTAGAAAAGGCTACTACAACTAGGATTCAAGTCAATAGATCTGGGCCAATGTTAAAGGTTCAGAGTCTTTGCAGAGGATGAAACAGTTCAAAGTAGTTTGCGGTAAATCTTTGCCAAGAGTTCGAAACGAAGTTGGTCGGAGGAAAAGTTATTTAAAGGAGAAGAGAAGGACAAGCCTTCGGAGAGGCGAAAGATTTCAAGCACTTTCACCACAGTCGGACGGAAAGAACGACCGAGTTTGCACATTACCTTAAAAGAAGAAGAATGCTTTAGCTGAGGCAGTTGTTCCTGGCAGTTCCTGCAGGCTCACGGTTCCTGAAGCTTCAGTCGTGGTGACAAGAAGGAGGACGGCTGGAGGGTCCTGCACTGCCCAGGGATGAAGCCAGCAGTGGAGCAAAACGACAAATAAAAGGTGCGCTCCTTAAAACCCAAACTGGTTCTCTTCCCACTGGCTATGCAATCTACTGCAGCGATGCACAGCAAATTTAACCAGGATGAGGACCGGTGTCTGACATTTGGCTGGCATTTGGCGAGCTGGTTGTTCCCACCAGGCTCAAGGGAAGAAGACTCTTTGCAGATCTCCTCTGTCGTCGAAGTTTCAGGCGATTCGGACTTGCAGCAGGGCTTCACCGGGTGTCCAGTAGTTGTAGCAGTCGTCTTCCTTCAGCTTCTCGTTGGTTCTCTCGTTCCAGTGGCGACTCTGCCTTCCAGTCCCAGAGACTGGCCTTTTATGCGCCAAATCCCCCATTCACACAGCCTGGCTGTCAATCACACAGCAGGGTGGCTGTCCTGGCCACCTAGCTAATCAAACAAGAGTGTGACTTGGGTCTCCAAGGAGACCCTGTGCAGGGACCTTCAAACCCCTCCCTCACATCTTGCCCACCCAGACACTTAGGCGCCTAAGGAGGGCTTCTGTGCAGAAGCCCGCCAAAGGACGGCAAAGGAACCAAACCTGGTTTGGCGCGCAGAGTAAAACACTAGAAGGACCTTTACAAAAAGATATGGCGAAATAACTCGACCGGAACCAAGTTAAAATAAACGTTTTTTACCGGGTTTGAGTTTGAGGCTACCACCATAGCCTCAAACGGTACCGAGGCTATTTTCTTAATCCACGGTAGAATACAAATGGTAGATACCACTGCCACCAGCCAAATCTTAGAGAAAGGGGAACATACTAAGGTTCCATGAGAATCAGACAAAAGGGGATAACTATTAACCCCTCCAGTACTCTATTGGAAGATAGGTTGTACTGTGTCTGTAAATTTAAAAAGACTACTAAAGTCAATGGCAACTTTTCATGTTCTGGGAGACAGTAGTCAGTCCCAGAAAATGGAGTTTAAAGTGGGAAGTCTGAAAAGACAACCCTGTGTCACTACACTAAACGTGCTGTGTGACACACAGTAAAAAGATGATGCCTATGGGGTGGGTGAGACTCCATAGCGCATGAGCCAAAAGTGTACAGAATAATTCTTCCAAAAGAACATGAGTAATTTGTGCTAGTTTTATTGGGACCAGCTTAGCCTCAGCCTTTTGTGCCTGGTTCGTACTCTCCTTTTCCTTATTCCTGTCGCCTCTTACAAAAATGCACAATGCGCACCTGTATCTCCTGCCAACTCTTCCCCTCTAACTTTACAACCTTGTCTAGGTCATGCTGTACTTCTTTAGGAAGACCCTTTTTCAACATATGATAAGAAATAGCCACAATTGAGTCCCATGTTTTGCCCGTTTCTGCCTTCCACATCTCCTGAGGGGGCAATGATAACCAGCCCGATGAGGGACAGCAGGGATAGTTTAGACAACAAGGACAAATAGACTCTGGAATGGGACAAGCATGGACGTCTGTTATTGTTATTTGACGGGTATGTACCTGAACCAAGACCGATGAGAGGATTTTCACGGGGTAGGAGAGAATTTTTGCAAGGCGTCAGGTCATTCGGCGGATTTGAAGGAATGGGGCCCGGTTCAATGGGCCTATGGGGGGAGGCTATGGAGGAATGTATGGAGTGCAGTATTGGGTGTGTGGAAAAATGGGGCATGTGTCACGGGATTGTCGAAGTCGACCACAGTATTTTAACGCAGGTTCTCTCCAGATGAATACCCAAATATCGCCCTAGGCCCCGAACTCTGCGCCACTGCAGCAAGTCCAAGTTGATCAGAACTTGGGAACTGGAATGACACAGACTCATGTCCGATCATGTCAGCCCAGGCGCCAGTACAGGCTCGGGAGAAGAATCCTCTACCGAATGGAACAGTTACCCATTATACTGGAGCAAGTGCACTCGGAGGAAACCCTTTTTTGCATCCTAGTGCTCAAATGTATCAGGAATAGGCCAGACCACAGGTATCTCTGATGTGTCCAATTCTATCGGTTACTACAGATCCGGAAGAGGAACCCCCGGATAGGTGTAAAGGTAGATAAACAGACATTCTCTTTCATGGTCGACACAAGGGTCACAAAATCCTGTATTAAAGAAGGTGGATGTCCCCTATCAGGCAAAGCAATGGACACACAGAGATTTTCTGGGGCTGTCCTATCGGTTCCATACACTGAAGATTTGTGTATCAAGCTAAGTAATCAAACTTTATCTGCTCCCTTGTTATACTGAAAAGATACCCCAGGTGAACCTTTTGGGAATGGATCTCCTGAGCAAGCTAAATATGTCAATCCCTTTTTCAAAGGACGGCATAGTGTACTCAACTCCAGGATTGTACCCATTAAGAGAAACAGAGATTTTCTCCACGTATTGCAGCAACATCGCGATTAGCGAGGTTCCAGTACATTCTGTATTATTCTTGTGTGGGGTAATGATAGTGTTAAGTTGGGTACCTGAGATAAGAGATCGGACATGGTGGATACCCCTAGAATTTGTGTTCTGGCCTCCCGAGTCAGAGGAAATAGCACCCGAGACTATCGTTACCATTCTTCTAGAAGCCGTGGTTGTGAAGAAGGACAGGGTTGTTCTTTCAGGCACCGACGAGGAAGGAGGTGAATGGCGCACAGTGTTGTGTATTGATCTGACCTCATCGTTAAGAGACATGTCCGATGAGCAATTGTTCAAGGATGTGGAAGATGGAGGAGAAATGGTCTTTGAGATTGGGGTGCCGTGTCAGGTAATGGTGGAGCTAAGGGAGGTACCACAGACTATGCTCATCGTGAGAAAAATATTGGGATATTGGAAGGAGGATTTGGAGAAAGTGCCAGACCACTTATGGACCAGCAATCCCCATGATGTGGGGTTATTGAAAAGTGTAGGGGCAGTGCAAATAAAATTAAAACCAAGAGCAATTTTACCAATGGTTAGGCAATACCCCATGTCTAAGGAGGCAGACAAAGGGATTTTTGAGACCATTATGGCATTGTTGAAGCAAGGCATTATACAACCTTCTGTGGCCCCATGTAACATGGCCATTTACCCTGTGAAGAAGGCAAAGGGGTTTATTTGGAGGATGGTTCAGGATTTGTGAGCTCTGAACAACATTGGCGAAGCAGAACTTCCGGTGGTACCAAATCCTACTACCATTCTCTGTAACATCCCTACTGGGTCGACCCACTTCACAGTTATTGGTTTGAAAAATTCCTTTGCACCCCGATTCCCAGTACCTCACAGTGTTTACATATCGTGGACAGAGATGTGAACACACAAGGTTACCCCAGGGGTACTGAGAATCACCAAGTGTTTTTAACAGAGTTAGTCTGATGGATTTGGGGAACTTACAAATGTCCAGCACTGTAATTCAGTTGTACAACGCCTCTTCATCGCCTGAATTTCCATCCCCTGGCATTTTAACGTGCATTTTACAATGAATATGCTCATTGAAATTTTTAGGGGGGGTTGGAAAGGGCAGATAAGGGTTTGGGATGTAGGCAATAGCCAAAAATAAGTGTGGGTGGAGGTTCGGGGGGTTACCCTCCAAAAAAACGATGAGCATTTTCGTTGTATTGTACACGTTAAAATGACAGGGGATGAAATTGCAGGCGATGAAATGACATGGAACCAATTCAGTATGTGGACGATTTACTTGTTTGTAGTGCTTCAGAGGAACAGTGTTGAGGAGACTCAGTCATACTCCTTACCCTGCTCGCGGAGACGGGGTACAAAGTGGACAAAGAAAAACTGCAATATTGTCAAACAGAAGTAGTGTATTTGGGACAAGTACTATTCTCTGCAGTGAGAAGGGTAATGCCTGAGAGAACCACCACAGTTCAGCAGTTTTTGGTGCACTGTAACTATTGTAGGTCTTGGATTTTCAACTACTCTAGTTACACGAGGCCCCTGCTGCAATCTCTCAAGGAAGCACAGAAAGAGAAGTGTCTGATCGAGTGGTCAGATGAAATTAGAACTTGTTTTCAGGAGCTCAAGACATTGATCAGTAATGCTGCAGTTTTGGCGACTCTGGATTACCAAAAGTCATTTTATCTTTTTTCGCATTAAGATGGGAAGTTAATGACAGCGGTCCTAACACAGAAAACATTGTTAGGTCACAAACCCTTGGCCTATTATGGTGGGTTGTGTGAGAAACCTGAAGGTGTCTCACTAACTAGTCCCCAAGGATCTGTCATCCAGGTGGCCAGGACATTGCCATCTCTATTGGATCCAGTTCCCGGGGGTGGACCAGTGAGGGAGGATCACCTGGATGGGCATCCTTTGGGAGTAGAAGTGGGACACCGACGGGTGAGACACGCTACCCCTTTCCTTATAACACCTTGTCCCCATCCTACCCTGTAGGGTATTCAGAAGTTTTACGCCCCCTTTCCTGACATGAAAACTTTCTTACACCATGAAAGACAACAGACTAACAACAGAGCCGTTTACCTGACATGTCCCAACACAAGGGTCAGAAAGAGTCAGGCAATTGACAATAACCACATTCCTGATGACCCTTTGCCTTCCCCACAGGGATAAAAGGTGGAGCACGAGAGCACATGGGAAGTGTGATGCTGGAAATGCATCGGAGGGACAGGGCCTCCGTATCCTTGTCCTTTTTCTGTTCTTATCGTGTGTTCTGTCGTGTTTTCCGCGCAGAAGTCCATGCGGGACTCCTGGCGGTGCAGCTCTCTCTTTTGGTTTGGTGAACAGACCCATGGGATACCCTTATGGCACCCATGGGTAGGGGTACAACCCTGAGCCCCTAGTGTATGTTTTTGGGCACCCGTGGGTGGCCCACAGAGCCGGGTATGGGCTGGTGGCAGCTACATGCTGAATTTGACAGTTGCGCTGGGTATCCGCCATTTTGGGGTACCCCGGCCCTGCCATTGGAATCAGTTGATTCCTGATAGGAAACAAGATGGCCCCGGTGGCCTCTTGCTTTCTATCCCCTGATACCTTGTTTTCCCAAAGTCCTGGGAAGCCCTGACTCTGTCCCTTCCCCCTGACTGGCTGTTGGGTGGAAGTTCCGTATATGGTGTTGTTGTGAAGGCCCAGCTAGACTTACTGGAGCCTTCCCGTTGACTGTATGTTGTGGGTACCTCCTGTGGGTGGGACCTGGGTGAATGGGGAGTGTGACCAATATGCACTCCGTGTTGTGGCTGTCTGGTTTCTGCCATGAGAGACAAAGACTGAGACAGCCCTGCCCGAAACTGGACTGAATGCAGTGTGTAGAGTTGAATGGCTGAGTACTTGTCTCAATCCACATTCCTTGTTGTGAGTGTCTGAGCGGGAGAAGAGTGGCCTGAATGCCCTGCGTGCCTGATTGGCTGACCGACTGCATGAATGCCCTTCTGTACGATTGGCTGCTGAGTGTGTGCCAGCAGTGTGGATGAGAGACCGAATAGTATATCTGGGGACCTCTCACCACTGGAAATTGTTCAGAAGCTGAAGTCCACTACGACGAGTAACTGGAGTAACTGACGCTTGACCTTGAGGCCCTGCTGGAAGAGAAGGATTGCTGTGGCTCTCCTTCACGATCTAAAGGCTGCTGTGTCTCCAAGGACTGACCCAGAGAGGACCTGGTAAGGCGCCCTCTTCCCGAGCTACGAGGGACCATCGTGCACAGCTGACCTTTGCCAACGCTCCCTGGTAGACAGACCTACGACAGGCTGCCGACCCGATACGGGGACTGCTGAGGAATCCCAAAGCGAAGCGCCCGGACTGTTGTCCGCCACTGTCGACGACCGCCGTCGCCGACCGGAGCCGCCGTGCTCCCGTTTGCCTAAGAACTTTAACTTGATCAACGGACGCTCTCGTCTGCATCGCCGTGCCGTCTCCTGTGGGAGAAGGCCTGACCGTCGACGCGCCGAGGAGTATCCACCGGTGGGTTTCCCGCCACCCAAAGGCCGCAGAGACGCCGACGACTCGACGCCCTTGCTGGGCCACAGTTCTTCTTCATCTCTTTGCGGTCCAGAACTATCGTCACCGAGGTGCCCCGCACGCCTCTTCCTTGCAGGACGCCAACGCTCTGTCGTCGACGAGCACCGCTCGGATCAAAGCCTGCTGCCTCATCGACGTCGTTCTACTCGGTTCACGGTCGGACGTTCGGCGCCCCGTGTCTCCCGCTTGAAAGGGGCGACATTCAAGAAGGGCCGCCGATTCCCCGACACCGAACCCCGAGTCCGCGACGCCTCTCGACGATCCGTGGCTCCTGCCTTAAAGGGAGTCACTCCAGAAGGATCGGTCGACGCCTCGCCGACGAACTCTACTCCACCAGGTACATTGGGGGGGTAAAACATTGTAGGAGAGAACGAGACTCTTGAACAATATATGGACTGGGCTTGTTTTATATATCGTTATTTTACAGGTTGCCCAGGTGGGGGGATCTCCACTCAGAGCTGTGTCCAGTAGCAAGGACCAGTCGTCTGCCTATTGTTTCATCCGTCTGCTTTCTCTCTTCTCTCTATTGCTGGTTTCATTGCTATTGATCCGTGTGGCATTTTCACAGCCTTGTTGATGCACTCTAATCGAATATTAGTGGTACCACTTTAGAATTGTAGATATTTACCATTGTTGATTTTCCGGAGCACAAAGTGCATTATTGTGATAAGTGTACATAACCTTTGAATATTAATTATATAAAGACTGTGTTTTCAGTAATACAGTGTGTGGACATTCCTTTGTGGGGGCTTGGGGATACACTGTACTTAAGAACCAGCCTGCATCACCTCCTGAGAAGCTAGGCCTTGATTGCTCGTCCATCGTTACCATATCAGAGAATCTTGGCTGGGGTCCTCTGTGCCTTTCCTCTGCCATATAGAGAGCGGAAGTACAGACCTCCCCACCTCGTCCTGACAGCTTGGTGGCAGCGGTGGGATGCTTATGGTTTTAAGAATCAGTGTATAACCGTGCCACTTACAAAATATCTGCACTTTATTGAATTAAGGTTTAGGTGTGTTCCAAATAACTGCATTACAAGCGATGGAGACCATTGCGAATGGTAAATTGACTCGGATGAGCTTAGAGGCTCTCCAGAGTGCTTGTGAAGCCAGGGAGTTAGACTTTGTGGATAAGTCTAGGGCTGAGCTGATAGCTGCCCTGGTGGACTACCAGACTGATGGTGAAACTCTTGATGAAGGGGGGGATGCAACCAGTGAGGACTCTGCCCCTGGGGTTGTCGCTGAATCTGTTTCTGGGAATGCCGCCATTCCTGCTGCCTCTGTTCCGAACCCCAGCAATTCCATGGAACTTGAGTTATTAAGGATGAAGTTAGCCTTTGAATATCGCAAGTTGGAAATCGATGCTGAACTTAAGAAAGAGGAGTTGGCTCAACAAGTGGAACTCAAGAATAGGGATCTTGCGTTCAAAGATAAGGACACTGAATGTCAGAGACTCCAGTTAGAGAAAGCTCGAGTGGAGGCTTCAGCTAAACCAATTGAGAGTGGCAGGTCCCCAGCCACCAAGTTTATGAAAGATTTGGTTGGTGTGTTTTTGGAGGGTTCAGATATCCTCCAATGGATTGAAGCGTTTGAAATGGCGTGTGCGATTCATGATGTCGATAAAAGAGATTGGGCTAAGTGTTTGTTAAGTAGAGTACCTCAAACTGGATATGACTGTATTCTGAAGCTGAGTGTGGAAGAAAGGGGTCAGTATGAGTGTATGAAGTCTGCTTTAATTGCCAAGTTTGGCAAGACACCTACCCAATACCTTAAAAGGTTCAGGGATTTTAAGAAACGAGAGAATGTGTCTTGGGTTGACTGGGTGAGTGCTGCGCACATGAACATGATGGGGTGGATTGATGGGTACAAGGTGAAAACTTTTGCTGAATTATCCCACCTGTTGTTTTTTGAGCATTTTTCTGAAGCCTGTTCGCCAGAGCTGCGTCAGTATGTTGCTGACCAGAACATTTTGGACCCCTTTAAGCTGGCTAGGTTGGCTGACAAGTGGGTCTCCCACCGGGTGTCCCCTAAGGACTCCAGTGGGAAGGACAAGGATAAAGAGAAGGGGGCCTCTCAGAAAGCTGAGGAGTCCCCCAAGCAGTCACAGTCGAATAAAACAAAACCTTCCTCTCCTAAGAACCAAAAATCTAGTGGGGATAAGTCCTCTGTGGGTGGGAATAAGAGTAGTGGTCCACCTGCTGCAAAGCAGGCTCCCAGTGGTTCCAGTACCGTACCTCGCACTCCTAGCACTTGTTGGGATTGTGGGGCTCTGGATCACCGAAGGGGTGACTCCAAGTGTAAAGGTAAGGCACTTGGAGTACAGGCTGTCAGCCTGACCTACCCTTACCCCGTGTCTGAGGTGGAGGCCACCGTCCTCCCCTCCTCTACCGGAATCACATTTGGTGCTCCAGTAGAGATTTCCTTAGTGTCCCTTGGGGCCTGGGACGAGTACGCAGAAGTACTGGCGACTATCCCGCAGAACACCCGTAGGTTTTTGAGAAGTGTCCTCTTGAATGGCCAGCCTTCTACTGGTTTGAGAGACACTGGGGCAAGCATGACAGTGGTGGACAGGACCCTGATCAAGCCAGAGGACTATGTAAGTGCTCCTCTGAGAACCACCAGGTTAGCTGGTGGGCCTCCCAAATTATCGCCTGTAGCCTTAGTCACACTCATGATTGGAGACAAGACAGCAAAGCTTCCTGTCCTGGTTCAGGACGATGTCCCTGCTAACATTCTGTTAGGTAATGATCTAGTAGAGTTGGGGTTGATCTCGGATGGTCTTCCCATGACTGCTGCTGCGGTCACTAGGTCACAGGTGACACCGGGTCTGGCTGTGAGTCAGGTACCCGAGCCAAAGGCGAGGCCTAAGACACGAAGAAGGAAGACCAAGAAGGCCACCTCTGTGGGAGGAACACCTTCTCTTCCTGCTGTTCCGACAGCACCCATTGGGATCCATGCTCCGGACGGGCTGGGTCCAGTGGAAAACCCGGACTCAACTCCTGTGGGAGAAGAGACAGAAGACTCTCCTGTGGGAGAGGTTCTCAACCCGGAGGATCATCCCGACCTTCAATGCTTGTTAGCTGAAGGGGGACCCTCCCGGGCGGACTTCTGTAAAGGGCAGAGAGAGTGTCCCTCTCTCGAGGGTCTGCGGACGCAGGCCCTGTCCCAGGCACAAGGTGAAGTGCCTAGGACATTCAAGATTTATTGGGAGGGTGAGCTCCTTGTTAGTGAGCCCACTAAGCCTGAACCTGGTGCCCTCAAGAGGTTGGTGGTACCCCAGGTTTACAGGCCCTTCCTACTGCAGTTGGCGCATGAGGTGCCCTTGGCTGGTCATCTTGGTACCAAGAAGACTAAGCAGAGGCTCTCTGCCCACTTCTACTGGCCTCGGATGGGAGTGGAAGTGGAGTCCCACTGCCGGACCTGCCCCACTTGTCAGTTATCTGGCAAGACTGGAGGCAGGGTCATTGCCCCACTGCAGCCATTGCCAGTGGTCGGCACACCGTTTGAGAGGGTGGGCATCGACATTGTCGGTCCCCTGGACCCTCCCACTTCAGGTGGACATCGGTTCATCCTGGTCTTGGTTGATCATGCCACCAGGTACCCTGAGGCTATACCCCTTCGGACTATTACTGCCAAGGTGGTTGCCCGGGCTCTCCTGGGCATTTTTACCCGTGTTGGATTCCCCAAGGAAGTTGTCTCCGACCGAGGATCCAACTTCATGTCGAGTTACATGAAGACCATGTGGAAAGAGTGCGGGGTAACCTACAAGTTCTCCACCTCTTACCACCCCCAGACCAATGGTCTGGTTGAGAGATTTAACAAAACTCTCAAGGGCATGCTAGGTGCTTTGGAAGAGCCCCTACGGAGGAAATGGGATCTCCTCCTGCCATGCCTGCTGTTTGCTTACAGAGAGGTACCTCAAGAGGGTGTTGGTTTCAGCCCCTTTGAGTTACTCTTTGGACATCCCGTGAGGGGGCCCCTCGCCTTGATCCGAGAAGGCTTGAAAGCCACCCCTCCAGGTCCTGCCAAGCAAGTGGGGGACTATGTGTTAGGCCTCAGACGGAGGATGACACAGATGATGGGTCAGGCAACAGCAAATCTCAAGGCCAGCCAAGAATTGAATAAGTATTGGCATGACCTTAAAGCTTCGCAGGTCGATTGGACTCCGGGACAGGAAGTCCTTGTGATGGAGCCTACCAAGCCTAGAGCGTTGGCAGACAAATGGACTGGACCCTTCAGGATAATCTCCAAGATGGGCGAAGTCAATTATCTGGTTGACCTGGGTGCCTCCGGGGTAGCCCCTCAGGTATTCCTTGTCAACAGACTCAAGCCTTTCCACCGGCGAGCAGAAGTCTCATGTCTCTTGCTAGCTTCAGGGCAAGAAGAGGATGAGAGTGAGCCCCTTCCTGATTTGCTGCATCGCAACCCTCAGGACGGCTCAGTGGAGGGAGTACAGCTCTCTCCCGATTTGACAACAGAGCAGCAGAGGGCCTGCCGGGCTTTGCTCCAGCAGTATGCCTCTCTGTTTTCGCTGACACCGGGCTTTACACCTTGGTGTAGGCATGAAATTGACACTGGTGACAGCGTGCCTGTCAAGAGCAGGTGCTACCGTATGTCAGATACCGTTAAGAACCACATCCAGGCTGAGGTCGCCAAGATGTTGGATCTGGGTGTAATTGAACCCTCAACCAGTCCCTGGTCCAGTCCAGTGGTCCTTGTCCCCAAGGCAAGTTCCCAGGCGGGTACCAAAGATTGGAGGTTCTGTGTGGACTACCGAGGAGTCAATGCCGTCACCAAAACTGACGCGCACCCATTGCCCAGGGCTGATGAGCTCGTGGACACCATAGGTGCTGCCAAATTTGTGAGCACCTTTGACCTCACCTCAGGCTATTGGCAAATAGCTCTGACGGACCATGCCAAGGAAAAGACGGCATTCTCCACACCAGAGGGACTCTACCAGTTTAGGGTCATGCCTTTTGGGTTGAAGAATGCCCCTGCCACTTTCCAGAGGTTGGTCAATCATGCGCTCAGTGGGCTGGAGGCCTTTTGTGTGGCCTACCTAGACGACATTGCCGTCTACAGTTCCACCTGGGAAGCGCATTTGACACACCTGGATAAAGTGTTGCAGGCCTTGAAAAGGGCTAACCTCACTATCAAGGCTACCAAGTGCCAGATAGCTCAGGGGAAAGTTACCTGTCTTGGTCATGAGGTAGGAGGGGGTCAAATCCAGCCTCTTTCCAGTAAGGTACAGGACGTACGGAACTGGGAGACTCCCACCACTCAAACCCAGGTGAGAGCCTTTTTGGGCCTCACTGGGTATTATCGCAATTTCATGGCGGACTATGGGACCATAGCCGCACCACTGACAGCTCTGACTTCACCCAAACAGCCTAGGAAGGTTAATTGGACTGAAGACTGTCAGAGGGCCTTTGATGGCTTGAAAGAAAGTCTGTGCAGGGCACCCGTGTTGTGTGCGCCTGACTACAGCCGACCCTTTATCGTCCAGACGGATGCCTGCGACACCGGAATTGGAGCTGTCTTGTCCCAGTTAGATGACAAAGGGAGAGAACATCCTATCATATTCATCAGTAGACAACTCAAGGGTAGAGAATTTAGGTGGGCTACTGTTGAAAAGGAATGTTTTAGTATAGTTTGGAGCCTTAGGCGTTTTAGGCCCTACCTTACGGGGTCCACCTTCAAGGTCCAAACAGATCATAAGCCCCTGAAATGGCTTATGCAGATGAAGGGTGAAAATCCGAAACTGCTCAGGTGGTCCATTAGCCTGCAAGGGCTAGACTTCACCATAGAGCACAGACCAGGGAAGAGTCACGATAATGCAGATGGCCTTTCCAGAAGGTATGTTGACCGTCTGGATGAGGGTGTCTATCCCGTGGGAGATTAGGCACCCTAACCTCAGTCTGGGGGGGGCGACTGTGATGCTGGAAATGCATCGGAGGGACAGGGCCTCCGTATCCTTGTCCTTTTTCTGTTCTTATCGTGTGTTCTGTCGTGTTTTCCGCGCAGAAGTCCATGCGGGACTCCTGGCGGTGCAGCTCTCTCTTTTGGTTTGGTGAACAGACCCATGGGATACCCTTATGGCACCCATGGGTAGGGGTACAACCCTGAGCCCCTAGTGTATGTTTTTGGGCACCCGTGGGTGGCCCACAGAGCCGGGTATGGGCTGGTGGCAGCTACATGCTGAATTTGACAGTTGCGCTGGGTATCCGCCATTTTGGGGTACCCCGGCCCTGCCATTGGAATCAGTTGATTCCTGATAGGAAACAAGATGGCCCCGGTGGCCTCTTGCTTTCTATCCCCTGATACCTTGTTTTCCCAAAGTCCTGGGAAGCCCTGACTCTGTCCCTTCCCCCTGACTGGCTGTTGGGTGGAAGTTCCGTATATGGTGTTGTTGTGAAGGCCCAGCTAGACTTACTGGAGCCTTCCCGCTGACTGTATGTTGTGGGTACCTCCTGTGGGTGGGACCTGGGTGAATGGGGAGTGTGACCAATATGCACTCCGTGTTGTGGCTGTCTGGTTTCTGCCATGAGAGACAAAGACTGAGACAGCCCTGCCCGAAACTGGACTGAATGCAGTGTGTAGAGTTGAATGGCTGAGTACTTGTCTCAATCCACATTCCTTGTTGTGAGTGTCTGAGCGGGAGAAGAGTGGCCTGAATGCCCTGCGTGCCTGATTGGCTGACCGACTGCATGAATGCCCTTCTGTACGATTGGCTGCTGAGTGTGTGCCAGCAGTGTGGATGAGAGACCGAATAGTATATCTGGGGACCTCTCACCACTGGAAATTGTTCAGAAGCTGAAGTCCACTACGACGAGTAACTGGAGTAACTGACGCTTGACCTTGAGGCCCTGCTGGAAGAGAAGGATTGCCGTGGCTCTCCTTCACGATCTAAAGGCTGCTGTGTCTCCAAGGACTGACCCAGAGAGGACCTGGTAAGGCGCCCTCTTCCCGAGCTACGAGGGACCATCGTGCACAGCTGACCTTTGCCAACGCTCCCTGGTAGACAGACCTACGACAGGCTGCCGACCCGATACGGGGACTGCTGAGGAATCCCAAAGCGAAGCGCCCGGACTGTTGTCCGCCACTGTCGACGACCGCCGTCGCCGACCGGAGCCGCCGTGCTCCCGTTTGCCTAAGAAATTTAACTTGATCAACGGACGCTCTCGTCTGCATCGCCGTGCCGTCTCCTGTGGGAGAAGGCCTGACCGTCGACGCGCCGAGGAGTATCCACCGGTGGGTTTCCCGCCACCCAAAGGCCGCAGAGACGCCGACGACTCGACGCCCTTGCTGGGCCACAGTTCTTCTTCATCTCTTTGCGGTCCAGAACTATCGTCACCGAGGGGCCCCGCACGCCTCTTCCTTGCAGGACGCCAACGCTCTGTCGTCGACGAGCACCGCTCGGATCAAAGCCTGCTGCCTCATCGACGTCGTTCTACTCGGTTCACGGTCGGACGTTCGGCGCCCCGTGTCTCCCGCTTGAAAGGGGCGACATTCAAGAAGGGCCGCCGATTCCCCGACACCGAACCCCGAGTCCGCGACGCCTCTCGACGATCCGTGGCTCCTGCCTTAAAGGGAGTCACTCCAGAAGGATCGGTCGACGCCTCGCCGACGAACTCTACTCCACCAGGTACATTGGGGGGGGTAAAACATTGTAGGAGAGAACGAGACTCTTGAACAATATATGGACTGGGCTTGTTTTATATATCGTTATTTTACAGGTTGCCCAGGTGGGGGGATCTCCACTCAGAGCTGTGTCCAGTAGCAAGGACCAGTCGTCTGCCTATTGTTTCATCCGTCTGCTTTCTCTCTTCTCTCTATTGCTGGTTTCATTGCTATTGATCCGTGTGGCATTTTCACAGCCTTGTTGATGCACTCTAATCGAATATTAGTGGTACCACTTTAGAATTGTAGATATTTACCATTGTTGATTTTCCGGAGCACAAAGTGCATTATTGTGATAAGTGTACATAACCTTTGAATATTAATTATATAAAGACTGTGTTTTCAGTAATACAGTGTGTGGACATTCCTTTGTGGGGGCTTGGGGATACACTGTACTTAAGAACCAGCCTGCATCACCTCCTGAGAAGCTAGGCCTTGATTGCTCGTCCATCGTTACCATATCAGAGAATCTTGGCTGGGGTCCTCTGTGCCTTTCCTCTGCCATATAGAGAGCGGAAGTACACACCTCCCCACCTCGTCCTGACAGGAAGCAAGGCGGATCGCACAAGGAAGCAGCTATTCCACGACAGCAGTTCAAAAGGAGAAGAAAGGCGGCGAGAACTGAAAGGACGACAAGGAGGGAAGTGCCCTTGCCCTTTCCGACCCAGACCCATGAAGCCTTCATGAAAGGAATCATAAGACCGGAAACTACAGCTAGCATGTGGTGTAACAGATGTCAACGGTGCACAGGACCCTCCCACACTGATAACCAAGGCAGGTAGAGAACCTTGCTACTGTGGTACCATCTTTGACTCCAGTGACAAGAAAACTGTTATAAACCCAAGGAAAGAACAGCTGCAGAGTGGTCCGGCACCACGTGGGCACTCATTCGAAAGACTTTGGCTGGTCCCCTTTTGTGGAAACTACAGATACCAGGAGGCCCTAGCAGAGCCTGATGGAACAGGTCAAAGTGGTCATACAAGGGTTGAGTAAACCCCTTGTACACTCGAAAGTCTTTGACCCGTAGCCAAGAGGAAAGCTAAGGGAAGTAAATTCTGCATTGTGTAAAGCAAAGTGTACTGTGTAGCTGGCAAATGTGAACCCAGCTGAGGGATGTCCACAGTGAAAGATTATTTAAAAAGACATTGAGACTCGTGAATATAGCAAGTGAAATATTCTGAGGAAAATGCTGGAGTGAACCCGACAGATGGAGGCTAACATTCGAGAAGGGTCTGTACCCGCAAGAGGGGGGTCCAAGGGTGAAGAGTCATCACCCAACGTACATATGTCAAGGAACTTTTGATTTGTTATTTTGGACACATCAGGCCCTAGGAGGCAAGGGACTTTGCAGCCTAAGTGTAATGCTCACCTGATTCCCACAGAGGCGCTGATCCCGGCTGGGCTGCTATCGTTTCTTCAATTGAGAAGCGTAGAGCTCGGACGACTCTCAGGACTGGGCTTCCTCTTATCGAATGTCTGACTTGCAGGGTAAGTTTTCTGCAGATGGAAGAAAAAGGGTTAATCACTGTTTGATGGGATTCCTTCTCCCACCAATCGCCAGTTTCTCCCACAGCCTAGCTTTCTACTTGTCTCGGCGAGCTCTCACCTTAGGCGTATAAATGCTGAGCTCTCCATCCTGCGTCTGGTGCAGGGGTGCGTGGATTGCAGTTACGTCACTGGATGAGTTCAGTGTTGAGGCTCAAGTCTTTTGCGGCCTTAGTTGTGGCACTGGTGCTGGGATGCCGAAGAGCGATGCCGCCGTTACTGCACGAGCGGATGCCTGTAAGTATACTGTAGTCTTTAGGCTTTAAAAGATGGGCACCTCAATAATGTCCCTTTTCCTATGTTTCAGGCCTCGGGATGCTGTGGGCGTAGTTTTCCGTTGCCGCTGCACGTGCCGATGCACGTAAGTATAATGTTCGTTGACCGCTTTTAATGGCACCTCTAATAATGTTCTTTTTCTAGTTTTCAGGTGCCGGGATGCTGCGGGCTTTATATCCGTTGCCACTGCACGTGCCGATGCACGTAAGTATAATGATCGTTGGCCGCTTTTAATGGCACCTCTAATAATGTCCTTTTTCTAGTTTTCAGGTGCCGGGATGCTGCGGTTGATGCGGCTGCTTCTGCGCGTGCAAAAACTGGTAAGTTAAGATGAATGCGACTGCCTTCACCCAAACCCCTTTTTAATTATGTCCTTTGCCTTTCAGGTGCAGAGAAGCTGCCGAAGAGAAGGCCGCGGTTAGCTCCGTTGCAATCACGGATGGATCAGGTAAGCGGGCGCGGCTGCGAGCGAGTTGCACTTTTCTAACCTTATGTTTATTCTTTGCAGGTTTTGCCGGTGACTGGATTCCGGGATCTGGTAAGTATTGTTCTGTGTCTTTCTTCATCCACAGGTTGCTGCGCGGAAGCTGAAGATGACTCTGGACCTGGAATGCAGGAGCCGACTCGGTGAGCATCCTGCTGCTGCTGCAGAATAACGCGAAGCACGTGTTTTCCATCGGGCGTGGTTTAAATAGCAGAGAAGTGCTTCCAGTGTGTGTTCTTCCACCGGTTCCACCCAGGTAAGAAAAGAGTTCCTGAATGGAGGGAATAGTTCCTCCCAGCCCTGATGGCTGGGGACTTCAACCAGACTGGATTGTTCTGGGTAAATATGCAGCATGGTCTGCCTCAGGTAAGTCCACCCAAGCATTATTACACTGTTTATCAATATGAGCCCGGCGCGGGTGTTCCAAGATCTTGAGGTGGATCAAGGTTGGAGGTTCGAGGATGAATCCCATACAAGATGTAGAAGGGACTCTTCCCGGTACCCGAATGAACTGAATTGTTGTAAGCATATTCAGCTATCCAAAGGATGTCCTTCCAGTTAATCTCCGACTGTTGTAGCATGCATCGTAAATATTGCTCGAGAGTCTGGTTTGTTCTCTCGGTTTGCCCGTCGGTCTGGGGATGATGGCTGGTCGAAAGTCTTACATCGATTTGAGCTAATCGACAACAGCTACGCCAAAAGTGGGAAATAAACTGGCTCCCCCTATCTGAGATTAGTACTGACGGGAAGCCGTGTAGCCGGACGATGTTTTCAAGAAATACTTTGGCTAGGACTGATGCTGAAGGTAAGCCTTTTAGCGGAATGAAGTGGGCCATTTTAGAAAACAGGTCCACAATAACAAGAATGGTGTTGTACCCGGAACAGGAGGGTAAGTCTGTGATGAAGTCCATGGAAAGGGTATGCCAGGGACACGGTGGGTTGTCTAATGGTTGCAGAAGACCAGCCGGCCTCTTCTTCTGACCCTTGTTTTGAGCGCACACACCGCAGGACATCACGAATTCCTTTATGTCTTTTCTCCACGAAGGCCACCAGAAGTGTCTCTTCACCCTTTCTGTGGTTTTGGCAATGCAAGGGTGACCCTCAATTAATGAATCATGATAGCAGGAGATTACCTGTCTTTGTAAATCGGCGTGGGGTAGGAACAATCGTCCTTGGAAATAAGGCAAGTCATTGCTTACGGTGAAATCTTTTCCTTTTTGCAACCAGTTCAGTAAGTCTGGTGAGGTTACAAGTTGTTTAGTTTTTTCTTCAATATCCTCAATGGACTGTGAAGAAATCAGACCCACGATCCTTTGTTCAGGAATTATTGGTACAGGTTCTGGATTGGCAACGTTATCTCCCATTCCAATTCGGGAAAGAGCATCCGCTTTGCCGTTCTTGTTGCCGGGGCGATAAGTGATCACAAAGTCAAATTCAGCAAGGAATAGAGCCCAACGAAGCTGTCTGGAGGATTGAGCCTTGGCGGTTTTCAGATACTGCAGATTTCGATGATTGGTGATCACTGTGACGGTGTGTCTGGCCCCGAGGAGATAATGCCGCCATGCCTTAAAGGCTGATTTAATCGCTAGAAGCTCTTTGTCTGTGATGGTGTAGTTGATCTCAGGCGCCGAGAACTTCCGAGACCAGAATGCCACAGGATGCAGTTGGTTAGTCTCTGGATCTCTTTGTGATAGGACTGCTCCCATTGCTAAGCTGGAGGCGTCGGTTTCAACGATGTAAGGGAGGTCCGGGCGTGGGTGTTTCAGTATTGGCGCCGAGGTGAATTTAGCCTTTAGCTCTTGGAAGGCTTGTTCTGCTTCTGCGGATCATTCAAAGCGTTTATTTTTTCTTAAGAGGGTGGTGATGGGTTGTACCACTCGTGAAAACTCTGGAATAAATCTACGGTAAAAATTGGCAAAGCCTAGCATGCTTTGAACGCCTTTCACGGAAGTAGGAGACGGCCATTTGAGGATAGCGTCTACCTTTCTCGAGTCCATGTGGACTCCTTTGGGTGTCAGAATAAATCCCAAAAATTCAACCTCAGTGACATGAAAAACAAATTTTTCGAGCTTGGCAAAAAGTTTATGTTGGCGAAGTTTTTCAAGGACCGCCCTAACATGATTTCGATGGTCAGCTTCTGAAGATGAGTACACAAGAATGCCATCTATGTAGATGACAACGCAGACATCAATGAGCTCTCTGAGGACATAATTCATAAAATATTGGAAGGCGGCCGGTGCATTGCATAGTCCAAAGGGCATCACTTGGTATTCAAATAGCCCATACTTAGTGCGAAAGGCCGTCTTCCATTCATCTTCTTCCTTGACCCGTACCAAGTGATAAGCTCCCCGGAGATCAAGCTTAGTATAAATACAGGCGTTTTTTACCTGGTCAAAGAGTTCCGGGATCAGAGGTAAGGGGTACCGGTTTTTTACTGTTATCTGGTTCAGAGCACGATAATCTATACAGGTTCTGAGGTCACCTTCTTTTTTTGGTACGAAGAACAGAGCCGAGGATGCAGGGGACTTCGACGGACGGATAAAGCCATTGGCCAGGTACTGGTCTAAATACTGTCGCAGATGAAGGTTCTCAGGCTCGGTAAGGGCGTAAATCCTACTGCAAGGGGGAGTTGCACCGGGTAGCAAATCTATCTGACAATCGTATGATCTGTGGGGTGGCAAGGTGTTAGCCTGTTCCTTTTGAAAAACATCTTGGAACTCTCGATACTCTAGAGGTAATTGTGGACCGTCAGCCGTTACTGACGCTAGGCCAATGTTGGGTCGTGGATAACAAGTTGGTGTGCACTCTGGGAACTTTATCGTCTTTGCTCGCCAATCAATCTGAGGATTGTGTTTCTCCAACCAAGGAATCCCTAGAATTACTTGGAATTGAGGAGCCTTGATCCCGTCGAACACAATTACCTCCTGATGCCCGTCTTGGCCTAGTATCGTCACTTCAGTAGTGGTATGGGTCACTGGTCCAGAGGCGATTTCCATCCCATCCACCGTGGTAATGACGTCTTTAACCACCTTTGGACAAAGAGGTAAGTTCATCCTGGAAGCCAATTCGCGGTCCACATAATTTCCAACTGCTCCGCTATCAATGTATGCCTTAATTGCATGCAAACGATGCGGTTGCTCTGGGTTTACGAGGACCATTGGCATTATGAAGTGCGAGGTCAAAGAACTGGTTTTTACGCTCGGCAAGCGGACCTCTACACTTGTCGGGCGAGGTCGTTTCCCGGCTCAGGCTTTTCAGAACTCTTATCAGAAGCTCCCACTGTCTTCTTAGGTGGTTTCACCGGGCAATCTCGAAGAAAATGTCCTGAATTTCCACAATAGAGACATAGTTGCATTTGTCATCTCCTGTCGCGTTCTTTCTGGGTTAGGGGACCCTTTACAACCCCAATTTGCATAGGTTCGACGGCTTCAACTCCTTTGGTGTGACTTTGAGGCTTAGGGAACACTCGTGTTTCAAACCTGGATCGATCCGCCTTTCTGTTTTGTAGTCTGTGATCCAATTGGACCACCAAATCAATGTACTCTGAACAATCCTGAGGAGGATTCACTACCTGGGCAAGGACGTCTTTGAGTTCGCCACGCAAACCCCTGTTAAAAAGCGTGATTCTTTTGTCCTCAGGCCATCTGGTTTCCACGATTAGCCTATTCAATGATGCAATGTAGGCCAAAAGATCTTGATTGCCTTGTCGTAGGGAAAGGAGTTCATTGTCCAGGGCCTGCCCCTGGGAATGCCTTGCAAAAAGTCTTTCCATATTTGCCTGGAAGGTCGGGAAATCACAAAGGATCGGGTCATCCTGTGTAACCAGAGGGATCGACCAATCAGCGGCACTGCCGCTAAGATACGAAAGCACAAAGGCTACCTTAGTCTGGTCAGTCGGAAAGGCTGCAGGTCTACAAAGAAAGTGCAATCGGCATTGATTTATAAACACCGCAAACCTTTTAGGGTCACCAGAGAAGCGTTCAGGCGGTGCCAATGGCACATTTCCGGGTAGGTTGATTTGAACAGGATTGGCTGAAGCCGCTGGGATATAGCTCCCTCTGGAATTAGGTAGCGGGGTTTGCCCCGCTTGTGTCTGTAATAACTGTCTGGCGAGATCATCAGTTCGTTCTTTTGATATTATCAATTCCCTCCTAAGGGCATTCGTTTCCTGGCGGGCAGCATGAACTTCAGCTCTTAATTCCCCTAATAACTGGGACAGTTGGTCTGTGTCGGAAGTTTCCATAGCGCCTGGGT
This sequence comes from Ambystoma mexicanum, assembly GCF_040938575.1. Taxonomy (NCBI): domain Eukaryota; kingdom Metazoa; phylum Chordata; class Amphibia; order Caudata; family Ambystomatidae; genus Ambystoma; species Ambystoma mexicanum. The sequence goes on from NC_090924.1 coordinate 968,879,379, forward strand.
AGGAGGTTATTGGTGGGCTTCGCGTTCTGTAATGCTCACCTGATTCCCACGGAGGCGCTGATCCCGGATGGGCTGCTATCGTTTCTTCAATTGAGAAGCGTAGAGCTCGGACGACTCTCAGGACTGGGCTTCCTCTTATCGAATGTCTGACTTGCAGGGTAAGTTTTCTGAAGGTGGAAGAAAAAGGGTTAATCACCGTTTGATGGGATTCCTTCCCCCACCAATCGCCAGTTTCTCCCACAGCCTAGCTTTCTACTTGTCTCGGCGAGCTCTCACCTTAGGCGTATAAATGCTGAGCTCTCCATCCTGCGTCTGGTGCAGGGGTGCGTGGATTCCAGTTACGTCACTGGATGAGTTCAGTGTTGAGGCTCAAGTCTTTTGCGGCCTTAGTTGTGGCACTGGTGCTGGGATGCCGAAGAGCGATGCCGCCGTTACTGCACGAGCGGATGCCTGTAAGTATACTGTAGTCTTTAGGCTTTAAAAGATGGGCACCTCAATAATGTCCCTTTTCCTTTGTTTCAGGCCTCGGGATGCTGTGGGCGTAGTTTTTCGTTGCCGCTGCACGTGCCGATGCACGTAAGTATAATGTTCGTTGGCCGCTTTTAATGGCACCTCTAATAATGTTCTTTTTCTAGTTTTCAGGTGCCGGGATGCTGCGGGCTTTATATCCGTTGCCACTGCACGTGCCGATGCACGTAAGTATAATGATCGTTGGCCGCTTTTAATGGCACCTCTAATAATGTCCTTTTTCTAATTTTCAGGTGCCGGGATGCTGCGGTTGATGCGGCTGCTTCTGCGCGTGCATAAACTGGTAAGTTAAGATGAATGCGACTGCCTTCACCCAAACCCCTTTTTAATTATGTCCTTTGCCTTTCAGGTGCAGAGAAGCTGCCGAAGAGAAGGCCGCGGTTAGCTCCGTTGCAATCACGGATGGATCAGGTAAGCGGGCGCGGCTGCGAGCGAGTTGCACTTTTCTAACCTTATGTTAATTCTTTGCAGGTTTTGCCGGTGACTGGATTCCGGGATCTGGTAAGTATTGTTCTGTGTCTTTCTTCATCCACAGGTTGCTGCGCAGAAGCTAAAGATGACTCTGGACCTGGAATGCAGGAGCCGACTCGGTGAGCGTCCTGCTGCTGCAGAATAACGCGAAGCACGTGTTTTCCATCGGGCGTGGTTTAAATAGCAGAGAAGTGCTTCCAGTGTGTGTTCTTCCACCGGTTCCACCCAGGTAAGAAAAGAGTTCCTGAATGGAGGGAATAGTTCCTCCCAGCCCTGATGGCTGGGGACTTCAACCAGACTGGATTGTTCTGGGTAAATATGCAGCATGGTCTGCCTCAGGTAAGTCCACCCAAGCATTATTACACTGTTTATCAATATGAGCCCGGCGCCTGTGGCGCCGGGACTGAAACCCTTCATGAGCCTGGCGCCAAAGGCGCCAGGACACGGTCCAAAGGGCCCCTGTAGGGGTCTGCTGGGTCCGGAGTAGTGGAAGACGGGTCTGCTTCCGAGGGCGCTGGGCCAGTCCTGGCCCAGTCCTGGCCCCTCGGGAGTAGTGCCCATGACACTAAGGTCCTGATATCACTGAAAGGAACCGTAGCCTCCTGCTGGAGAAGCCCAGGAGTGTGCTGTGCTGAAGAGTCCTGCCTTGTCCCGTGCTTAAAATGTGTGGAAGGGAGACTTGAGCTATAACATCCTGACTTATCATTTGTGAACACTTCTTTCTTTTCTGGTGAACATTATCCCACACTATTTTTCTAGCTTAGCGTGCAGGATTGGCAATAAGTATAGGCCCTTTTATTTGAGAAGACACCACTAGGACTGCCGTATTATTATTTGATGGTCCTAGCTTGCTTCCATTTTAGATTTAGGTTTAGATTAGGTGTTTTTCTCACCCATTTATACAGTTTAATAAACAACCTTGAACTGTGATCACTTGTGTCTGTCTTTACTGTTGCCACCACGAGTTCCTTACAGTTGTTAGACTCAGTTATACAGGGTCAGTTTCCATATGAGCAAACTCCTCCGGCAGCGGCCTTTGCAATACAAAAGTCCTCAGCCATTGCTATGCACTGCCCCATGACACTGCATGTGGAGCATGCAGTTCTTGCAATTTTTGAAAAATGTAAATCAACTTTGACTACTCAGAGAGTTTCAGGGTATGAGGTTATTTTGTCAAATGCTTCTGTATGACCAGTGAGGTGTCACGTAGTAAACCCAGCAACTTTTTTGACTGACCTAGTGCAGCCTGTTGATGATGTTCATGATTGTGTGAACTATGAGGGAGATGAGGGAAAAATACAAGTGTTAAAGAAGATGCCTTGGAGACAGGAGGAACACTATTTGTTGAAGGATCATCAATAATTGATTAGGACACTGGTGAGAGACATACAGGAGCAGCAGTTGTAAATCTGTGGGTGGTGAGTACCGGGTGGAGGTGGAAAAGCTGTTGTTGTCACATTACTCCTGCACAAGCATTGGTGGCGCTTATTGAGGCACTGGAAATGAGTAAAGGGAAGTCATTCACTATCTACTCCACCTCTGCGTATGTTACCACAACAATACATTCTGGGTTATCTAGATGGCAGAGAAGAGGGCTTCGAAGATGTAATTGGACCCCTGTTGAGCATGCTGCGCTGCTTTCATGATTAATCAACCTGTTAACATTGCCTGTGGAGGTAGGGGTTGTTAAATGCGCTGCGTATGCTAACAAAACTGACTTTGTAACACTTGGTAATGATGCCGCAGACCGATTGGAAAAGGCTGCAGCTTATTTGCCCCTCTCAGATATCCCATCAATTAAAATGATGTCCCAACAGGCACCGTTGCCAGTCCCATATATTGCAGTCCCCTTGTTCCAGATTGTTGAATTGCAGGGAAAAGCACCAAATGAGGAAAAGGAGCTTTGGTAGAAGAGGCGGTGTACGCTCTTGCCCACAGATTTGTTGTGGAGGTAGGACCTGACTGGGAAGGTAGTGATGCTGATAGAGTTGCTTCTTGTGGCTTTGGAGCAACTGCATTTCCAGCACATACTCCTCGGCAACAAATGGCAGCAGAACTTCAGGAGGATTGGTTTGTGCCCAACCTCTCTGAGTAGGTGAGTAGGTTTATTGGCAATTGCACACTCTATAAGGAATTCAATCCAGGAAATACTAAGAGGGCAGTAAGAGGGTTGTACCCCGACCTTTGGGTCCTTTTAAGGAATTGCATGTTGATTTTGTCGACATGGTACCAAGATGCGGCACCTATCATTATTTAATTGTGGTTGTGTGTCCATTTTCCCGATGGCTTCAGGCTGGACCCTGTGCGCAATCTGATGCCAAATCAGCAGCCAGATTCTTGGTGAGGGAGGTATTTCCACTGTGGGGTATTTATGAAGTGGCAAGGTCCGATAATGGGACTCACTTCTTTAATGCTTTGTTCACTGAAATTGCTTCACTTTTGGGGATACGGCACAGGTTGTGCTCGGTGTACCACCCTCAGGCCAACAGAATTGTGGAAATTCTCAATGGCTTGTTGAAAACTCAATTGTCAAAAATGTGTTCTGATTTGCATAAGTCATGGCTTTATTGCCTTCCATTGGCGTTGTTTTGTTTGCGGAATAAGCCTGGAAAGGATTACCACCTTAGTCCCAATAAGTGGTGATGGGTTGTAGAATGTTTACACCTCTCTCACCCACACTCATAGGTACTGATGCACATAAGTCAGCAGACATTCTCAGAAAGGAATTTGGGGACTATCTTAAAAGTGTCAGAATTGTGTCCTCACAGGTTATTGCATCTCATCAGCAAAACAAGATCGAAGACAGCGTGGGACCAAATAAGCATCAGCATCCATTGTTACTCCCCAGGGAGAGGTCCTTTTTGCGCTCTTTTGTTTGTCACTGGAACAACCGGTGATTCCACGGACCCCATAGGGTCATCTTCTCTACTCCTACGGCTGTGAAATTGGAGAGCATTAAAGCGTGGGTGCATCTCCACAATGTATGGAGAGACACAGGTATGCCCCCACTGATGCCTGAGGTACAGCAGTCTACTAATAAAGTTAAGTGGAATCTAAGGAATCACAGTTAGTTCCAGCTGACAGGGAGGAGGAGAGCGTAAGAAACCTGAGAATTGTTTTAAAAGATTGCCTTAAAATGTATAAATGTTTAGTAGGAATTGGTTGTAGAAGGATTATTTAGGACTTTTTTGTTTTTCACGACAAACCGAAGGAATACAAAAATTGACAATGTGTTCAGCAATATATAGAGTTTGTTTCTTTTTTCTTTTTGGGTCATATTTGTTGGACAAAAGATGTGCACAGGGGAGAAAACATTGGGTTATTTGGGTACAATGGACACACTATCAGAAATGGAACAACGTTTTGAAATTGATTTTGCATTTGATGATTCTGATGGGACTTTAAAATTTGTAAATGAAGCACACAATTTTGCAGCTGATAATGTATGGTACCAGCACATGAAGAGAGTGGGAAGATAGATAGTAACTGAGTCATGTTACATTTCCTCCCTCATCCACCATGCCTCTGGTGTCTCTAGATTATGTATTTCTAATGAGGTAGAAGTGGCAGATGCACATTGTCTGGTGCACCTAGCCCTATGCAGGGTTGAGGGCTGTTTCAGTGGCAATCTGTAGCAGCTTCTGTCCTTCCGATCGATGAAGATTGTTCAATTTGAAATGGGGAAGATCTCAAAGATGTTCATTGTACACAAGAGTGCAGCTTAACCTTGATGGTCTGACTATCATGAACAACAAATGGGAGCAAGGGGTAATGAGTTGCAAGGCTGGGGGGATGGTGGGACACTCAGAAAAAGGGGTGGCACTAACTAATTTGTCATGTGGAAAAGTTTGGAGAAAATATGTGGATTTCTTGAAATGGCTCAAGGAGCCTGAGAAACCTGTTAGGATCTGGTAACTTACACATTTTCTTCTGTGTTTTAAGGGCGATGGTGTGGTGCCTGTGGGCACAAATCAAAACTGCAGCACCACTCTGTCACTGTATTCTCTCTTGTTCCCTCCCTGTCTTGAAGTGATTTAAAACACATTGTGTATAGGTGCTATATAAATAAACAATCAATTCAATTCACTCTGCGTATTCCTGATTTGGCTGGAGGTACAGGGCCGATTCTTGATTTATTCTGGTAATGTGGGCCCTTTTCTTACAAACAATTACCTCTGGCCTGGAGAGGTGTATGCAGCATCACCACTTTGCATGTACCTGTCCTTGTGGTTCAGCAGAGCACCTGACACTGTCTGAGTCCACATTTGTGCCCCCTTGTGTCCCTTGTGTCATGGCACATGGACAATCTACGAACTTTGCAGGACTCTGGAGAAACAAACTTTCTGAGTAGACCAAAGAAATCCAACTATTTGTCATCAGCATTGTCTGAGGCTCCAAGGAACATTCCTGATCGTTTTCGACTGTTTTGCCGTATTGAAACTTGTTTCTCCTCTCTATTGGCCCCAGGCCTGCAATCCTCTTTCACTGCAAAATGGCTTTAAATAACCCGTTACGAGTTGCTAATATTTGTCAATTCTTCTGTGTTAGTGTTCAGCGCCATCAAAGAAGAACTTAGGGCTTTGCATCTTGTAGCTCTGCAGAATCCCTACATTTTGGACCTTCTAACAGCTATGGAGGGTGGGGTGTGCCATACATTGGGTGAAACTTGCTGCACGTATGTGCCTCCTAATGACTTGGGTAACGGAACTTTGGCTCAATTACTGAATTGCAAAATCTGAAGGGGGCCGTGGAGAGGGAGGCGGAAATGACTGACAATACTTTTTTGGACTCTCTTTTCTCTTGGATGCTGTTGTGGATGAAGATAATCTTAAAAGTACTTTCACGTGTTTTAATTTTTTCTCTAGTACTTTTTTGTTCTTGTCAGTTATGTCTTCGATGCTGCTCGATTCAGAAGCCTAGGAGTACTGCCATGTTTCCTGTAACCCCGTCTAAGGCTAGGTATAGGACTAATTCTCTTCATATAGGCACTCAAACTGATTTTGGAATGATTCAAGGGGTGGTGTCCATCCTTCCCCAGGTTGGAGTGAATGTGTAGAACAATGGGTAGATTGCAGAACTAACGATGAGTCAAATTGGGGTTGTCTAGCAGAGGATCATGGGATAAATGGTTGTGAAGATTTGTCCAATAAAGATAGTGAAATTGATGATTTGGAAATTGGTTTGTTAGTTAATGGATTAACTAAAGGGGGGAATGTTGAGAAATTGGAAACATTCGAACTTCACATGTCATACCACTGACTGGGGGGTGGACATGTCATCATCGTCATTTCTGTCACTTTCGCAAATTGCTACAAATATTACAATATTTATGGTAAACTTACTTTGTGTTATTTTGTGTAGAGGCGATACATTTGTAGATATGCATGCACTCAGAAACATAATGATTAAAATGATTAAACATTGTCATACGGAGGGCCCCTCCCCACTCAGGTGAAGCAGGCAATCAATATGTGCCCATGACATGGAGTTTAGATGTATGAATGGTGGTCATGAGAGGAGATCATAATAGGTATAAAACACAGACATAATGGTATACATGCATGGGAAGTATTTTTCAAATTTAGTAAAAGATATGAAATATATTAGGTGTAGTTGCTCTGTGAATCATGGGTGTTTGTATTGTGGATTCATTAAAATTGTGTTTTTGCAATCCTGGCAAAGGCTGCAATGGCCTGTCAGCAGTCAGAGAACAGGTTTTATAAATTGGTCAACAGGGTGGCTCCAGTCAATTTGCAGATGGCACACGTGCTGAGGGCGAAGGGAAGATATGATCTCTGGTAAATAGGAGAGCTCATTGTTGTAAGGGATAGGCATTTGTGAAACTTGCTGGGTTGTTTGAACAGGTGGTTTCTCCCAGGCCACTTGCAGAGATCAGTAGTAATACATTTCAAGAGAGCGATTGTGTTGTCAGAGAGTGGGCGGAATAGGAAAGGTCAGTTGTCATAAAAATCGACACCGCACGGGTTTGGGCAATGCGGTTAGCAAACACCAATAGGTCAAAAGGGAATCTACGTGTCTTTCTCTCGTCTTCATGTGCTTAGGTATTTTTAGGGCAGGTTTGTGTGCGTCAATGATAGGAATTCTGTTATTGTGCAACTAAGAGGCAAGACTGCCACCAAATATCGAGAGGTTTTGGGAAGGGGTGTGTTGAAAATGTAAAGCTTGTAATTATATGTTTTTAGGGGATTGTGTTATAATATCTGTGTCCAATGAACTGCGTGGATTTAGATTTCTCTGGACAGGGAAACCAATCATGTTTGGGGGATGCCTTTGTAACGGTATGCTGGGGAGTGTATTAACTGCTGTATACTGTATATAATATGTGTTATTTGTGTGGTTCAGGGAGACCAGGGTTAGTGTGACTGTTAGATGTCATCTAAGCCCCCTCGCGGCCATTTGTACAATAAGCTTGCTTTATGGACAAAAGGAGCACTTACTAATTCTAGAGGTGGGCCTAATTTGGGTAAAGGGGTGGAGCTAAAGGTCAGCGCCTACACTCTCCTCCCAACTGTGTACCACCAAACCCCCTCCCACACTGCCCAACCCCAACTTGCAGCGAAAGACCCACCCATACCCACCCAAACTCCCCCCATTACCAAGCCGGCAAACACCCGGGACGTCGAACTCAACAACACAAAAGACCCCACCTGTGGTCCTTCCCCAAGAGGAGGAGGCCAACCACTTTCAGGATCACAACTGGATAACTGTATTGTTACATTGACAATATTAGGAATACCCGTGGCACATATTGAAGTGGACCCAGTGTGCCCAGACCTCCTAGTAACAAAAACACTGCAAGAAATGTGTCAACAAGCACTTATAAGAGAACACATAGGTTTTCACACCAGGGCCATTCGGGGCTCACACCTCAAGACTATGGGATCAACGGATTACACCCCAGACCCAGCGCATTAGCCCCATGGCAATGACTCTAAGAAATGTTGTACTTCAGCCGGGTCAGTGAAAAAGGACCACTCTCAGTTTCGAAGGATAGAACATAGCATATTGTAAACCACCCTCCCTAAGAGAGCGCTTTGCTGCTAAGAATGAAAGATGGGCCCGCTGCACAGACACAGTGAAGTCTGGATAGAAGGAGACCTTAGCTTCTCTGTACTGCAGATCGCTGAGCTCCCGAGCCTGGCGCAGCACATCTTGGTCCCTATAGTTCAGCAAGCGTGCAATAACCAGGCGTGGACTCTGGCCTGAACCTCATCACTTGCTGCTAGACTAGATGGGCCCATTCCACCAGGAACTGTGACGACAGTGGTGGGTCCCCTAGGATGTCTCTGATGAACTCCTCCATAAACATTTCCATATTTTGCTGCGTCACAAACTCTGTGATCTAATATTGTTCCATCGGGATCTCACCTCCAGGTCCTCATTTTTATCCTTAATATCCTTCACTTCCCTCTGCAGCATGCGAAACACCTGGTGCATTTCCGCGCTGAAGTCCTCAAGTCTTCCCACCCTTTGTTCCCCCTCGGTGATGCGCCCACTCTCCTTGTCAATGCGTTCCTGCATCCTGTCCACCTTGTAGGGCATTCCATCCAGCTTAGTATTGATAGACACAAACCTGCTCTTCATCTCAATGAGTACTATTTCCAGTGCTGGGCTGGGGTTGCCTCCACCAGTGCTCTGGCACCAGGGCGGCAGCACTCACCACCATTTCCATGTCCACAATTGCCCCATGGGCCGCCATACTACCAGTCCTGGCAGGCAGGCCCAAACAGCAAGCAACCTTGCTTTTTGTTGCCTTTGGCCATGTATATGGTCCCCACCTCTTTTAAAGCAGAACACATGGCCCACCACAGGTAGGATCAACAACACAGATATTCCTGTCAGGAGTCACCACTTACTACGTACTCACCAGGCAGGGGCTCACTATGACCCCAACTCCCAGTCAGCCTACCAGTCTGACTCTGTATTCAGGTCGATGGGACCCCATCAGCCACAACCTGCAGGGCACTCTCCAAAGATCAGCGCAGCCCAGACAGCAGCACAGCAGCCCCATGCCTCCCAGTCACAGCAGAGCTCCAGCAGTATGCAGATTGCACCAATGTTGTGGCCAACCGAAGCCCGCAGCCACACGACCCAGCAGCCCCTCACCAGTGCAGCCTCACTCCGGGAAGGGCTGCTCCACAGGTCCTGCAGCAGTTCGCTCCATCAGTAGGGCACAACCACTGACAGTACCAGATCACTGGGCCAGCAGGGGGCCTCGCTCCTATCCTTCGACCCATGCACTCTGCCGGTACCTCCCCCTACTGTCCAGCACAGTAGCTCTCGAAACGGGCTGCCCGTGCTCAGACTTGACACTTCTCCAAAGCGCACCCACAGAGCTATAGGTGGGAGTTGTGGTGCAGCCCCTTGAAGGGCTTCGGCACGCGGCAGAGTGACGTTGCACTGCGCCGCGTGCCTTTAGATAAAGGGGGCATGCCCGTACGGTCATTGCGACCGGGGAGCCTGAACGAGCAGACGTCTCTGTGTGTGAGTCTGTGGGGTGCGGGGGGCTCACGGGACACTGCAGAGGGTATGCAGTGCCCCACAACAGTGGTGACAAGGCCGGTAATACACCCGGGCCCGGTGGTGAAGGGAATCCACTCGTTCCATGCCGAGGAGAGTGTGTACACCATGCGGCGGCCATTTTGTCTCTGAGGCACAGGATAATCGGGGTGCTCCGGAGGGGCCCACGTATGCCATCCAAGCCTAATTTTTGGACATTTGAATAGCAGGCAGCTATCTCTGCTAACACATACCTGGAATTTTGGGCATTTTTCAATTTTCAAGGTGATTTGTATCGAGTGAAGATGAGGTGCTGGGGGAATACTTGCTGTTCTATATATGTACCCAAGACCTCCTTGGCTCAATTTATGGACACTCTTCACTGGATTTTAGGCCAATTTATACCTTTTGTGACCAGCTACCCCGTGTTTGGACTTATACCACATTTCCTACGCCCTGAATATGAACTGGTGTGGACTGCTGAAGATCAAGAAGGCCTGCATGGGTGTGCCTTAATGTGTCCTGGTGGGGAAGTTTTGAAGATTAAGGTGGCCAAGTGGAGCAGTCTGGCTGGGTGAGTTGCAGCCCCTTTGTAACCTGTGAGGGATGCTTGTGCGCTTGACCCATGAGTGATCCTGCTAACCAAGACGGAGGGCAACCGGTAGCTCAACAACAGCCTCAACGCCAGCCTCAACGCCAGCCCCCACCTCCGGTTCCAGCCATGGCCCAGATGAAGCCCCGAGCGGTGCTCCAACCCATCCCCGAATTCGATGTGTCTGGACCTCCATCTAGCCTCGGGCCCAGGTGGAGGCGATGGATTGATCGTTTGGACAAGTATTTTAGGGCAACAATGGAAACCAACGATGACAGCAAGTTGGACACATTACTGTACGCCGCAGGGCCTGCAGTGCATGACATTTTTGACTCCCTCCCGCAGATGCATCCTATGGTGCAGCAAAGACAGCTCTACACAACTACTTTCTTCCCCTTGCCAAGGCAGACTGTGAGTGGTTTGTGATGCTCTCCACTCGCCAGAAGGAGGATGAGACGCTGGACACATTCTATGGCCGTCTCAGGAGACTGTCGGTGGTTGTGCATGGGACAACCCCGACGACATGGTCAGAAATCAGCTCATACAAGGGTGTTCATCAGGGAAGCTGCAGAGACAGGTGCTGAGAGAACTGGGGATCAAATTGCCCTGCATCCTAGAGCTGGGTCACTTTCAGGAAGTCTCAGAGGTACGTGCATCAAGAATGGAAGCGGGTGGATGCCCTGTCAAAACGGAGGAGGTCTGCGCAGTAGGGCGTGGTGGCAGAGGTGCCAGGGGGCTGCCGGGCAACTTCCTCGACATGGGCGGAAAGCCGGGGGAGGCATGCCTAAAGTGTGGGTACGACTTGCCTCACCCTGCAGAGTGCCCAGCGGCAGGTAGAACATGCGGCCGGTGTGGCCTGGCTGACCACTTCGCCCGAGTATGTAGAGCGTCCCTGCTGGTGATGTTTCCTAGAGGGCCAGTGCGGTCTGGTTTCTTCAGACAGTCTCACCCGCCAAATGTCTCCCAGGTATATCAGGGTGAGGAGGGCGCACAACCAGACGAGGGGGAGGAGGAAGAAGAAGAGAACATTTTCTTCGTGTCAAGTGTGGAAGCCCTCAAGTCCAAGAGCATAAGGCAGCCGCGGTGCATTGTGGCAGTTGTTAAGAAGGATCTCTGAACTCTGACCTGGAGGGGCAGAGGTTCAGAAGGCCAACCTAGTTTCTTGGAACAGGGTAACCTCTGGACAAGCCAGACCAATCAGGGTAGCTATGACAGGCGGTCAAGACTAAGTCTCAGGAGGAGTGAGGGTGACTGAAAGACCTCAGTGAGCATACAAAGCAAGGACACTTACAAATTACTCCAGACAGGTGTTATATTAAAAATATAGACACATTTATTACAAGGCCTTTGTAACATAGGCCATAGCAAAGAATCACAGTAACACTAAAGTAAACCAATACATCATAATCAACACAATATATATACAAGAACAATGGGGTCTAAGGGGTGAAAATCACAAAATATGTAGACCACTTAGATGGGGAGGAAAACAGGCAGTGCAAGTAATCTTTAGACCCAGTTCCACATCAAGAATACACCTCACTAAGAGTCAGTCCAAGCCCTATGAAGATAGGAGCCTTATGCTCAATAGTACATGCACGCACTTGTGCCAATGGACAAAATAGGGTCTCTTCAATGGTTTCTAGCAGCTCAGGAAGGTGGATGAGGCGATGCAGAACAAGTTCCCACTATTCAAGCAGGACCTCCACTTGAGGGCAGAGGCAGTTTGAGAGTGCGGGATGGAGTCGCTATTTTCCAGTAGCTGTGGAAAGGAAAGGGGCCCTCAGGGGCCACTCGTTCGTAAAAATGGGCTCCTGCGCTAGGGGCCACCGGTTGGGGTAAGGACTACTCACCAGTCCCCGACGCAGGCAGACTCAAACTTTGCCAGTCCAGTCCACTTCGCTGGCAGGTTCGAATGCAACAATCAGGACGTCTCGACACTGTGTAGTTCCCGAGTTGCAGTGAGGATTCCCAAATGGGACAGTGGCGATTTCTCCGCTCAGGGTGGAGGAATCGGCCCAATTCCACTGCAGAAGGGTTCAGGGGCAAGGGGGTCACAAATGCAGCGAACTTGCACAGGTCGTTGCCTTAGCAGGGCAACACAGTAACTGCGTTTACTCCGGTCTGGGCGCACTCGTCTCACTTCTGACCTGGGAATGCCAAGTGTACGAAATTCGGTGTGAGGGTGCCGTGGACACAGAGCTAGCAGTATACCAAGTTTCGAGTGCCTCCTCAAAACGGCAGTGGTGACAGAGCAAAGGTCCCGCTTAAGCTGGTCAGCCCACATGTTGGCCCAGGGACATTTCCGAATAGGCTTACTTGCAGGGTTTGATGAAGGTGCCGAGAATAGTTGATCCCACTATTCCAATGGGTCGAAGCATCTTCACAGAGCTTCTAGGACGATCAGATGCAGAGGGGTCCCACGGGACGACAGCGGGCTCAGGGTGCCAAACCTTCCAGCGGGTCACCAGCGGTTCCTTGACTCGGCTTCTTGTTGCAGGATACTTGGCTTCTTATCCTTTGTTCAGTGTGAACTCAGGAGATTGATATAGTAGTGGTGTTTTCAGCCTCCTCTTATCCAAAGTTTCCTTCGTGTCAACATGGAGAGGACCCAATGGGAGATCTGCTCACAAACACTCACTCCATACGTGGACCAATCATAGACCACAGTGGTCCCAGGCATTTAGGACACTCCAGACTCTCTGGCACCCAGGATGTGTATTGGGAACAGACATCCCAGCCCACATCCTGGAGGCACACACACAAGGCATGCAGAAGCCCGCAAAGGCATTGGGTTTCGCAGGAAAGTGCATGACCAAATAAGGACTGACCCGGGTCGACTCGACCTGGGGAAGGTGAAGGGGCAAGATGGCCAACGGACAGGACAAAGAACCTCGTGGCATGGCCATTTTGGAGCCAAGCCACCTATTTGTGCCAAACGCGGTTAATGCGGTTAACATGGCAAGAAAGGGTTAAAAATATAAGAAAACGATAGCTGCCACCAGCCCTGTCCATGACACATCTGCACAGTTCATAAAAAGTCCAGCGAGAGTTTCTAGGGCCTTGGGAAATGACTAGAGACCCAAGTGTGCTGTATGTTAAGATACTTTGCACACTTGTTACATGTTGCACAAAAGTTGCAACATGAGGAAAGGACTAAGGAAAACAAAGTCTCACAGTACTGACTGTCTTAAGGGCATGTCAATTTCCCCATAAAAAGTGAGCGAAAGCCCAGAGGAGTGCATCTGAGGGCTGTGCTTCTCTGGCAAAGTCAGTCAATTGTTTTAAACAGCAGAAAAATGTTTGGGGGTTGACACATGGAGGGAAAATTGCATACAATTATGAAATCTTTCCTAACAGCAGTGAACAAGTCTCCCGTCCCGGTGCTGGTAGACACGGGTCAACTGTCAATGTGTTGGCCAGAGAACACTATGACGCCATGGAATGCCCCCCAAAGCTGTCTGCTACCAGGGCTCGCACATTTGGAGGCTCCCAACCAATTCCCCTGGATGGTGCCTTTGTGGCTGAGGTGGGGCATGGTGGCTCAAGGATAAAAGCATGCTTTTATGTGACGTCAGTCAGCACCAACACAATGCTGAGCTGCGCGGCGGGAGAAGCCCTCAGAATAGTAAGCTTTGCGTACTCGGTGTACGTGGAGGACTTTCAGACCTTGCTTGCCAAATATGCCAAACTATTCCAAGGGATTGGACAGATGGCTGGCAACCCAGTGAGGTCGCATATCGACGAATTGGTGCAACCCATTGCCCTCAAGCACCACAGGGTGCCCTTTCACCTGAGGGAATTGGTACACAAAAAACTGGACAACCTGGTGAACCTCGATATCATCGAGAAAGTGGATGGTCCGACACTCTGGGTGTCCCCCATTGTGGTTGCCAGAAAACCCAAACAACCTGACTCAGTGAGGATCTGCGTAGATATGAGACTCCCCAACAAAACGATCCGGAGAGAGCGTCATCTCACACCGACCATTGACGATATTATCACCGAACTGCAGGGGGCTCGATTCTTCCCGAAGCTTGATCTCGAGGCCGGATACCACCAAGTCATGCTACACCCAGAGTCCAGGTACATCACAACATTCAGGACTCACCGGGCCCTGTACAGATATAAGAGACTCAGTTTCAGGGTGTCATCGGCAGCTGAGGTTTTTAAAACATAATCAGGGTTGCATTGGCAGATCTTGATGGCGTACTGAACATAAGCAATGATATTCTTGTGTTTGCTAAATCTGAAATGGACCACCTACACAAACTGGCCAAGACGTTCGAACGGCTGCAGTCTTTGGGCCTGACACTTCATCTGGAGAAATGTGATTTTGAAGACCAACATCGAATTCTTCGTCTTCATGTTTAAGGAAGGAGGAGTATCTCCTGATCCCCGAAAGGTGAAGGACATCAAAGATGCACGCCCACTGGAGAATGTGTCAGAAGTTAGAAGCTTCTTGGGCATGGTGACCCCCTGCGGCCGCTTCATCAAAAACTTGGCATCCAGGTCCGAGCCCCTACCTGCCCTCACTAAGAAAGAGACAGTGTGGCAGTGGGGACCCCTTCAGCAAGTGGCCTTCGAGGAGATTAAGAGCGCCCTCACGGCTGAAGATACAATGGCGTTCTTTGACCCTGCCCTCCAGTCTGAGATAATTGTGGATGCTAGCCCATTCGGCCTGGGAGCGGTGCTAACACAGATCGGACCCGACTTCAGCGTCTGTCCGGTATCCTATGCCAGCTAGGCGCTGTCTGAGACGGAGCAGCGCTACTCACAGATCGAGCAGTTGGCCCTGGTTGTTCTGTGGGGGTGCAGGCACTTCTGACTGTACGTTCTGGGCAGACCAGTAACCGTTGTGAATGACCACAAGGCCCTACTCCCAATCCTCACCGGATCAACCTCAAAGCCAGGATCGAAAGATGGATGCTCCCGCTTGTGGAGTGCAGGGAGTCTACCGGCCTGGCTCCAACAACGCGGCCGACTATCTGTCTCACCATCCGAGGGCCACACCGATGGTGAGATGCATGCATGTGCAGAAGAAGCTGATGACCATGTGCAACTGGTGGTGGAGGCAACAACCCCAAATGCCTTACGGCTGGAGGAACTGGAGGCCGCGGCGGAACAAGACGAGTGTTTCCGCATCCTCAGAGTGGCCATGCAGCAAGGGTCCTGGAGGTGTGTGCTGGAGTCACTGGCAGGGTGCATGCAGGAGGCAAAAGTGGCGCTCGAGCAGCTGTGGAAGGTGCGGGAAGAGCTGTTGTTCTCGGCAACCGGCTGCTACTGAGGGGAGATCGAATTGTGGTCCCTCAGGCCAAAGTCCAAGAGGTGATTGGCTTGGCCCATCAAGGCCATCAAGGGCCAAGGCCCACCTACGCCTCAAGGTATGGTTCCCTGAGCACGAGCGACGAGTTGATGAGTATGTAGCCTCATGCGTGTGGTGCTAGGCAGCGTCTCCTGCACAGAGGGAGCCCACCATCGAAGCCATGCCCCATGGCACACGCTCCTGGGAGGTAGTCCATGCAGACTTTGGGTCCACCATGCAGGGCACTCAATTCTTGGTAGTGGTCGATGAGTACTTCAGATATCCGGAGGTCGAATTAATCTAGTCCGTGGCCTTCGAACACGTGGTAGTGGCTATGGAGAAAGTGTTTGCCGCCCACAGTCCTGTTCTCGGACAATGGGGCACCATTCCAAGGTGAGTGATTTGCAGCACTGATTGCCGATTATTGAGTGCAGCACTGGAAAGTCACCCCGCTCTGGCCTAATGGGGCTAATGGGGAGGCGGAGAGACTGATGCGCACCTTGAATAAAGTGTTCCATATCGCACAAGGGTAAGGGAGGTGCCTGGAACGGGCACTATATCAATTCCTGCGGGTCTATCGGACAACCCCACACACCTTCACAGGGGTGGCCCCAGCGGAAGCACTATTCAAGCAGTTCCCGAGGGGGCTGCTGCCCAAGGTCGGAGAAAAGGAGCTCCGGGTCATCAACGACCAGCTGGTGGAGCAAGACCGACGGCTGAGGACCGAGCAGGAGAATGTGAGGAGAGGCCTACTACCTCGGCACCTCGTGCCAGGGGATGAGGTGCTAATTAGAAACAGGCACCCACACGGGAAGTTATCTTTGACATATGAACCTGAGCCGCTTGATGTGATTGTGGTAAAAGAGTCCATAGTGACCGCCTCGGATGGCCGGGCGTCAGTCTCGAGGAATGTACGTTTCTTTAAGAAACTGGGGGAGCCCCGGACAGAGGCACCCCAGGACCAGGATGTGGTGGATGTACCCGACGAGGGTGGGGGTGCCAGACCCCTCCCTCGATCTCCTGTCAGTGTGCCGGCCACCAGTGGAACCCCTCTCCCCGAGGCGAACAGGAGGTACCCCCTGAGGACAGGGCGAGGGAAACCTGTTCACCTCAGTGACTATGTCTTGGAACAATTTGTATTTGTATTTGTATTTGTTTATTTATAACGCGCAGACCATCAGGCCCGGGGGCATCAGGGCGCAATTTGTACAGGGTTGCAAGAAAAGAACATACAGGGAGATAAATTACAAAAAAGTATAACAATACAGCATAATAACAATCTTAATAATTACATATCTTACACATGGTACAGTGTCCCTAGGCTCTGCAGAGGAAGTATCCCTGAGGTAGTTGGGAAAGGTAGCAGACCGGAAATCGAGCAGGGGAACAGGCGGGTTGGGTAAGTAGGACCGATGTCTAACACAACTATTGCTGGTCAAAGAGCCAAGATTTGGTTTTATTCTTGAAGGCGTTGAAGGAGTCTTCAGTTCTGATCGCAGCGGGGAGGGTGTTCCAAAGTTTGGAGGCTAGGACAGGGAAGCTAGTGCCTCCCGCTTTTTGGAGCTTAAACCTAGGGATAGTAAGGCAGTGAGTCTGAGCAATTCTTAGTGGTCGGGCAGTGGAGTGGCGCGAAAGCCGACTGCAGAGATAGATCGGAGCCTTGTTGGCTAGGCATTTGTGTGTGAGGGCAAGCATTTTTAGGGAAATTCTCTGCTTCACGGGTAACCACTTAAGGCTAGCTCTGGCTTCTGAGATGTGGTGGTTACGAGGGATGTTCAGAGCCGCTCGAATTGCATTGTTCTGGGTGGTTTGGAGTTTGGACAGGTTTTCTTGGCTGGTGCCTAAATATAGGGCACTGCAGTAATCTATTTTTGCCATGATAAGTGTTCTCGCTAGTGTGACGCTATTGTGGGTGGTGAGGAAAGGTCTGCAGGCTGAAATGAGTTTGCACGTGTAGGCGGAGGTGTATCTGACTGCATTAGTTTGTCTTGACAAGGAAAAGGTGGAATCCAGGTAAAAGCCTAGTGTTTTGGTGTCTTTCGAGACTTGTATGGAGTTGCCGTCTATGGTGAATGACTTATAGGATGGCTCCAGTTTGCTCAGGCGTTGTGAAGTACCCAGAATAAGTAGCTCCATCTTATCGTCGTTCAGACATAGCTGGTGCTGGGCCATCCAGGCTTGGATGACCAAGTAGACGTCATTGAGGGCCTTGGTGTCAGCAAGATAATCACCCGAGATGGGAATGAATATCTGGGTGTCGTCCGCATAGTTGGTGTAAGAGACACCCAGATAATCGAGCACATCGAAGAGTGGTTTCGTAAAGATATTGTAAAGGGTAGGAGACACGCAAGAGCCCTGAGGAACACCGCAATGAATAGGGGAGGGAGCTGCGGCAGCGGAGGGTGCAAAGACCCTCATAGATCTGTTGCTCAGGAAGGATTTGATCCAGGCCGCTGCGGAGGGAGAGAAGTTGGCAGCAGAGTGGAGGTGCCTGCAAAGGATCTGGTGGTTAACCAAATCAAATGCGGCGGAAAGGTCGAGGAGTAATAGCATTGCTAATTTGCCCTTGTCCTTCAGGACTTCGATCTGGGTTTTTAGGTCTAATAGAGCCGTTTCGGTCCCGTGTCTGGGCCGAAATCCGGATTGTCGTAGACCTAGCAGATTGTTTGATTCAAGGTAGTTTTGGATCTGCAGGTAAGCTGCACGGTCCAGTATCTTCAGCAGGAATGGTACTGTAGTAATAGGTCGGAAATTCGTAGGTATGCTTGGGTCAAGGGAAGGTGTTTTTAGTAGCGGGATCACCCAGGCGTCTTTAAGGTTGTCCGGGACAATGCCGGTTTCAAAGGAAGAGTTAATGAAGGCTGTAATGAATGGGGCTAGGTCATGGGCGGAGTCCTTAATGATGGGAGCTGGGCACGGGTCACCTTGGCAGTTGGAAGGTTTCATCCTGAGGATGATATTTTCTACTTCGATGATAGTGAGAGGTGCGAAGGTGAAGGGTTTGATGTTGGCAGAGTTGGAGAGGGTGGGCCTAGTGGGGGAGGATGAGCGGTTGTCACGCCTCAGGCAGTCCTGCTTATCTTTTATTTTAGATTGGAGCATAGAGATTTTGTTTAGGAGGGCTGCTTGAATGTTAGCACACCATTTGCTGTCTTTTGTGCAAGTGTCTGGCGGGGAGACTGGGTTTCGAGCTCTTTTAGGACTCTAAAGAGTTCCTTGGAATTAGAGTCGGCTTGTGTGATACGATTATTAAGCGATTCTTTTTTTAGCAATGATGATGGCGTCTTTATAAATGAGGGAGGCGAGGAGGAAGCCGTCTTTATGCTCATCAGATGGGTGGCTTTTCCACCGGTTTTCCGCGCAGCGTTTGGCTTTGCGAAGGATTCTTAGCTGTGGAGTGAACCATGAGTTGAGGTGTGCTCGTGGTTTAGCCTTTCTAAGTTTAATTGGTGCTAAGGTGTCAATGGCCGTGAGCATCGTTTGGTTGTAGATGTCTGCAAGGGAGGTGGGATCAGAGCAGGCGTTGGTCGCCGCATTAAGAGAGGGGAGTAACAGTGGAAGGAGTTGTTCTCTTGTTATATTTGTTTTATTGCGGGTGGGGAGGGCTGGGGCTATAGGTGTTGGGGCTCGCGGGGAAGCTTCAATGTTAAATGTTATGATGTGATGGTCAGACCATAAGCATGGGGAGTTATTGAGGACCTGGATGTTGCAGTTGGAGCCGGCTAACCAATCAATGGTCCTGCCTTTAATATGGGTCGGTTCTTGTAAGTACCAGGTAAGGCCAAGGTCAGTAAGAGCATACTCCAGATCAGTTGCTACAGGATCCTTAGGGTCGCCGCAACCAAGATTGAGGTCACCTAAGATTATTGTTTGGGAGTTGTTTTTTGTATTGTCAAGAAGAAGAGTGGAAATTTCACTGACAAAGGTGGGTGCCGGCCCTGGGAGCCTGTAGATAAGGTGAAGGGTGGCCGTTTGGTTAGGTGTTAGTAGTAATTTGATTGTCAGCAGTTCAGCTGATTCGAGTTTGGAGTCGGATACCACTCTTAGGTCAAGGGAGTTTTTGTGGATGAATGCCACGCCGCCGCCTCTAGTATGGGCAGAGGAGCGGTCACAGTGTGTAATGCCATAGTCAGGCGGTAAGGCCAAGGATAGAGAAGGGCCAGAGGTGGCATGTAGCCAGGTTTCGGATATGGCAATGAAGTCAAGGTTGGAGGTAGTGATAAGGTCGGCTATGTCAAGAGCGTGTGCTGTGAGGGATCTAGCATTGATGAGGGCACCCTTGAACACAGGCAATTTAACCCCTGTGGTCTTAGTATTGCAAGTGGCGGAGGGCGAAGGCGGGCTGGGTGGTGTGTGTGGGGCTTGCTTAGTGGTGTAGGTGCGGGAAGGACGAATACGGAATCTGGTGCCTAGTCTCTTGTTCCTGAGAGTAAGGGGGCAAGGTTGGTTAGGGGTTGGTTTTGTGGCAAAGTGTTTGAGCCAGAGAGCAGGGTCATTAAGGTATTGGTTAATCTGGTTGCAGGGGTGGTGAGCGTCAACGGAAGTTGCTGAAGGACTCGTTGAGGGTGTCAAAGTCATGGTGGGTGACGCTGGGTCACGTAGGTAAGGGCAGGCCAGGATATTAACCTCAAAGGTAGGAGTGGTTGACTTGGGTGGTTGAGTGAATGGGGCAAGGTATGTGGTTAGGAGGTAGTGCAATAGAAGGCGCACGCTGATGTGCATGATGGTGGTGCTGGCTGCCAGAATAGGTTCCCTAGGAGCTTGTTGAGAGGGACAAGTTAGGGTCTACTTGAGTGGGCCTGGTGAGATAATGGAAGGGGGTGAGGATGCTATGGTATGGCTGGAAGCCTCGGCACCTAGATAGGGATAACCCAATGGCTGGAATGCAAAGGTCAGGGCAGCCCTAGATTAGCATAGTCGCAGGCTGTCACCCAGGGCAGTGGTAAGCCTAGATTAGACGTGACGCAAGTCAGGTACGGCACAATACAATTTGAAGCGCCCTAAGGCACAGCACCGTTGAAGTGGTCAGTGGGCTACAAAAGGGTATATTACAATTGAAATGGTCTGTAAGCGACCATAAGGCACAACACAATTGAAATGGTCTGTAAGCGACCTTAAGGCACAACACAATTGAAATGGTCTGTAAGCGACCTTAAGGCACAGCACAATTGAAATGATCTGTAAGCGACCTTAGGCACAACACAATTGAAATGATCTGTAAGCGACCTTAGGCACAACACAATTGAAATGGTCTGTAAGCGACCTTAAGGCACAGCACAATTGAAATGATCTGTAAGCGACCTTAGGCACAACACAATTGAAATGATCTGTAAGCGACCTTAGGCACAACACAATTGAAATGGTCTGAAAGCGACCATGAGGCACAACACAATTGAAGTGGTCTGTAAGCGACCTTAGGCACAACACAATTGACGTGGTCTGTAAGCGACCTTAGGCACAATACAGTTATAAGGGGGTCTACTAGTGAACATAAGGCCCAAAATACTTATGATATTCTAAGGTTCGAGAGTTTCAAGGGAGGCATGAAACACATTCAAATAATAGTGGCTCAGAGTACATGCCTACAGTAGTGTCCCCGGTACTGGCATGCGTGATTATACTCCTTGAAATGACGGTCCATGTAGAAAATGGAGTACAGGTAAAGGCGACTGAGGGGGAGTCGTATCATTGCAATGTCAGTAAAAGGAACAAGGACAGGGGCAAAGTACTTACAGTGGGTTCACCTAGTGTGAATGGGGGTATTTGGATACTTGCTTGCGATAGCTTGCCTCAGACTTTGCGGAAGGCGGTCGGGGAGGTTTAAATTGAGCAGGGGGGGTGGCCACGCCGCGCTCCCATGCGCGTAACAGGCGCAGGAACAGGCCTTTGTGTGGCCACCGGCAGTTCCGCCTACCGGCGGATGAATGCAGTTTTACACTGCTTCGAGCGAGGATCAGCCTCGCTTTCGTGCCGCGCGGCACCCGGCATGCGGGAGTCAGGCACCCTTGAAGACAGGGTCAGGCAGGCCCTTCCATGGTGCCGGCGAGGTTCTGCGATGCACTCCGTGTGCGTAGAGCAGCTTCAGGGATGGGAGGGGGGCTCCTGCCCTTTACCCTCGGCGAGGATGGATGGAATGGGGGCACAGGCGCAGGAACAGGCCTTTGTGTGGCCTTCGTGCTGGCCACCGGCGGTTCCGCCTACCGGCGGATGAATGCAGTTTTACACTGCTTCGAGCGAGGATCAGCCTCGCTTTCGTGCCGCGCGGCGCCCGGCATGCGGGAGTCAGGCACCCTTGAAGACAGGGTCAGGCAGGCCCTTCCATGGTGCCGGCAAGGTTCTGCGATGCACTCCGTGTGCGTAGAGCAACTTCAGGGATGGGAGGGGGGCTCCTGCCCTCTACCCTCGGCGAGGATGGAATGACTGCCTTTCATGGGGGGGGTACCCTGGGGTGGCTGTGATTAAAAGGGTTTGAAGGGTACAGTTGCGTTGTTTGACATTGTTGATGTGTTGATTGTGTTCTGTTTTGATTGTGAAAGTTAATGTGTTTTTTGGGACAACCAAGAAACACATTAACTTTCATGGAAAAGGAGGAGTGTGGTGCTGCCCCTTTAAGGGCTTCGGCATGCGGCAGAGTGATTTTTCACTCCGCCGCGTCCCTTTAAATAAAGGGGGCTTACCCGTACGGTAATTGCGACCGGAGAGCCCGAACCGAGCAGACGTCTCTGTGTGTGAGTCTGTGGGGGGCTGGGGGCTCATGGGACACCGCAGGGGGTATTCAGTGCCCCACAACTGAGGTCATGGGGGCTCATCTAAAACATGATGCTGGTCTCACCAGCAGTGGTCGAAGTGAGCGGGAGCGGTCGGGAGCGGTGTTCCTGTACTTTTTTAAATTACCTTTTGCAGCTCCTATTCTTTTATTTTAAAAAGAAACCGTTCCGGAATGGTTTCGTTTTAAAATAAAAGTTTAGGAAGAAGTTGAAACTTGCACTTTCAGTGCACTGCACATTTCCTTAAACAGCAGGTGCAAGTGTTTGGGGGGGGGGGTGTATTGTGTGTGGGAGGGGACAAGGTGATGGGGTTTGTGGGGAGCGAAGCAGGCCAGCAGGGAACATAGTTCCTCTACTTCTTTTCGTACACTTCGACCACTGCTCACCACTGCCCGCCCCAGCGAGGTGCGCCATGGGGTCCCCAGCCAATGGACTCCATCGGGAGGCCCTCCCTCAAGGAGCGCACATGAGCCGCAGAAGCCCACCGGCATCAGGGGCACTCCCGGTTTTCACAGGTCGCAGAAAACAGCCTGGTATATAGCCCTGTGGCGCTCGGGGTCATTGGCTGTCGAAATTACTCAAGTATATGATCGTGCGCACCTCATATGTAGCCGGCAGCCTCCTCCTCAAGACGCCCTCCTACAGAGCTCAAAGGGAAGCAGCCATCTTGGTTGCGAGCTCTCGAGCATCCCCCCCATTTCCCCCAACACCAAGGATACTGAGATCAGAGGATACGGACCATGAGAGAAGTTTTAAACTGCGAAAATCATCTTTGAGAAATGCTCTTTACATTTAGGACGTCTGACACATCTTTAAGTATTTAGCGATCCCCTAGGATTGCTTTCTTATTGAATTTGGAACTCGAGTTAATGATAGGAAAAGCCTAAGTCACCACATATTGTTCTGCTGTTAACCTGATTCACATGATATCTTTCTACTTAGCTCAAATATGCTGCATGAAATGCTGCTTTTTACTGCCATCTACTGGCCATGAATATCCACATGGCTTTTTTATTCTTTAAACTCAAACTCGACTTCACCTTTTTCAAAAAGCAAAAGATGTGTCTTTCAGGTTGGGCTGTTGCAGGATTTGGTGAGGCCCCCTTACTATTTTATTGCACTGGCCCAGTGGCAGCCCCACCAGGAGAAGCGAAAACTTTCCTTTGAGTTTCCGGATCGAGGAACCCGAGTTTGGTTCGTTAATATTACTGCAAATAAAAGAAAACATAGCCCTGTTCAAGGAAAGGTTTGTAATTGCATGGAAATGACAATCAATTAACACCATCAGACACGATTAAACACCAGTAACAACTTTCTAGGTGGGGCAGTTACAGGGTTCAACTCGTAAAGGTCTCCATGGCAGATGACCAAAATACATTCAGCAAAAAAACATTTGTAACTGTTTGTCAGAAATTCCCACCACGGTCAAATGAGGTTGAGTCTCTAATAGAGGTAAATTCAAGAGCCATGAGTATGCCACTATCAGGTGGCAAGCATATCACCGGCAGCCTCACTGTCTGTAAGTAGTGCCAGGCACACTTGCCCAGAGCACAAAACACCCTCCTTTGCTACACAAGTGGCGTTTCTGAGGCACCCTACTTCACTTTGTGCATCCCAATTGTCGCCTGCAGCTCCTAGTGTTTGCCCAAGAAGCAGAATAAATCTCATTTGGGCCCAAATAGCCCCAATGCTAACTCAAAAAATGCCCACTTGGGATTCGTAAGCACCGGGAAGCTGCTGTTTTATGGCCGATTGTTTTGGCACTACATAAAACAGCAATTCAATATAATTCTATTTGATTAAAAGGCACTGACCATGAACAGTAAGCTTCTTCGGCAGAGGTAAGGATTAGTTGCTCACTGTTCTTGGGAGACTTCGGCTCGTGGCATCCTTGTTCCATGCCAGCTCACTGACATGGTTGGAATCCTGAGATATGATGGGAAGGGTTACATTTCTAAATTAAAAAAAATAATCTAATACCAAACATGCATCCTAGAAAAAACCTTTATTGTGCGTTTGAGTGTTTGCGCACCACTTAGGGATAACAACAGGCAGAAAAGGCATTTCTGTGTACATGCATCTCCCTGGTGGGCCCTCAACGTAGCCGTACATGGAGGAAGCCTGAGAAATGACACCCGGGGCACGGGGCAGGGTCGGACTGGGGCATAACATTATCTCAGGCAGCAATGAAAAAGTGGCCCACAGTTGCAAATGGCAATTCATTGCTTTTGTGACAGACAGTTTGAATATTTACCAAGGGGGAGTTTAAAAAAAAAATGTGATGCAAATCGTGTATTTTAAAGAATATGTATTCAGCAACAGTGGTCAAACTACTAGCCGCATGGTGAAGTAACTCATCAAACTGGCCCACAGTGGCCAACAAAATGGTCCCACTTTGACCAAAAAAGCTGTCCCACACTAGCATTTTGCATTTTTGGTTCGGGCATTGCCCTATTGGCCAGTCCGAGCCTGTCCAGGGGATAAGGCAGTTTTACAATTAGGAAAGATAAGTGCAAATGGAAGAAGAGATTCTGTTTCATGCCCTGAAAATGCATGCACGACCTATAATGGAAAACGTGCAGTGTTGCGGTTGTCCAATCTGTCATAATCTGAGAGAGTCTCTGCGATAGTCTAACAATCTCTCTAATCCTAGTGAGGTATCGATGTTTCCCTGAAATGGAGTCCGTTTATCCCAGTTGTTCTGAAACAGGCCCACAAAGAAACAGCACAGAATTTGATACGACCTTGGCAGACATGCCAGTCGGCCAGTTGCAAACGGATTCTACTGGATCCCATTGCAGCATATGAGGTTTTGACATTGGTACGAGACAACTAAACACGAGGAATTCTACTTATTACATAAAACAAACTGAAACACCCGTACACATCTATACGCAACATTTTATAGCACTGTGACAAATCTAAATAGGCTGTATTTTCTACCAAAATACTTGCAAGATTCAATTTAAAGCCTGCAAGCAAGAAACATGCTTTAAACTAGCAATACAGTTGCAAGGCTGTTCACAAAGTGCACATAAGTGAAATGTTATGCCGTTCATTAAATAGATTTTGAAGGTGCATGTAAATTGAATATTGAAGATAGTGTCCATAACGCCTCCCATTCTTTACTGGTCCCCACCAATATCCCACATCACTGTGCCCCCTTCACGTTCTCACAAGTAACTCCATAGGAAGTAGAGGACATCATACTAAGCCTTAAACCCTCTCACTGTCAAAGTGACATTTTCCCAGCTTCCATCATCAAGGAAGGTGCGAAAAACCTAGCCCCATTCATCACCACCCTAATAAATACCTCCTTCTCGACCATCCAAGTACCTAATAACCTCAAGCAAGCTTGGGTGATGCCCCTCCTAAAAAAGCTCAACCTTGATCCAAATATCCCCACTAATTACAGGCCCATCACCACCGTCCCGTTCCTCCTAAAAATCCTAGACCGAGTGGCATACTTGCAAATTCAGAAGCATTTTGAGGAAAATGAACTTCTAGGCCTTAGACAATCAGGCTCAGGCCTAGATACAGCACCGAGACAGCTCTCCTGGATTTAAAGATCCAATGGATGAAGCGTAGGACAATGGTAAGCTAGCATTCCTCCTACTCCTAGACTTATCAGCATCCTTCAACCTCGTTGAACACCAAATCCTTACTAAGCACCTTACCTCTAAAGCAGCATTCTCCACAAATGCCTCTGAGTGGGTAAACTCCTTCCCATCAAATCGGACTACCAGAGTATTCTCACCTTCAGCCTCAGCACACCTGATACCCACACTTTGTGGAGTCCCTCAAGGCTCATGTGTGTCACCCACACTATATAATATTTTTACAAAGATGTTATTCGATTGGCCGGACAAACTGGGTGTCATCTATACCAACTATGCAGATGACACCGAGGTCCTCATACCCCTCACTGGCTATTACGTCCAAGACTCCAAACTACTTAATGACATATACTTGGAAATCCAAGCATTGATGGCCACCAATAGCTTATGTCTTAATGACGATAAGACCGAGCTAATGATCGTGGGCACTCAGGCACGATTGAATAAACTCGACTCAAGGTACTTATCCTTCGATATTGATGGCAACAACATCAAAGTATCCAAAGATATAAAAACACTAGGGGTCTACCTTGACGCAACGTTATCCCTTAAAAAACAAGTCAGCAGTTTGGCGTCGTCCACAGCCTACACTAATAAACTGATCTATAGCTGCAAATCATACTTATCAACAAACAGTTGTCTCACTCTAGCAAGGGCTCTTGCGTTGTCCAAACTAGGCTACTGTAACACACTCTTCTTAGGCTCTTCTGAACTCAACCTAAACAGACTACAGGTACTGCAGAATAACTCATTGAGAGCAGCACTTAGCTTACCCAAATCTAGCCAAATATCCACGCTCAGACACAACGTCAATTGGTTGCCTATTTGTGACAGAATCACACTACACACCTTGGCTATTACCCATAAATGCCTCTCGAATACAGCCCCAAAATACCTGTCCGACAAAAGATGCAAACATCAAGCCTCACGTACCACCAGATCAACTCACTCACTCAAGTTGGTGATACCAAGGTACAACCTAAAGACAGCTGGAGGAGCTAGCTTTCCTGTCCAAACGGCCAAACGATGGAACTCCATTCCTATCCAACTTAGACTGGAACCTTCCTCCTCACCTTCAAAACCAAACTCAGAAACTGGCTCAATAATAAGCCATTACACTAATTCTGAAACCCCCACATCTGACTACTTCATAGCACTTTCACTCTAGCAACTCCTACCTGTTCCTGGTCTCCTCTTGTCATGACTTTGCACAATTGCCTATGCTTGCCTGACCCAACTGTAACCAGGGTCGCAATCTTGTTTTTTATTATGTACCTGTCACTGTTTACTGCTTCATATGTATGTAACTCAAAGTTTCTCAAGCGCCCAGTTACCTCAGGGTTCGGTGTGCGATATAAATAATAAACAAATACAAATACAAATACAAAGGACATCAAAGCCTTTTATTGTGGAAGCATATTTAAGGATATGCCCATATTTTTGTGCTATTTAAACGTTACATATTTTGAAACAAATATTTTGTGTTGGTGCATACAAAGGGTGACCAGTTATTTTCTGCTGTTTGTCTAGGATACCCAATAGTCAAGTAAAGAATATGTCAGCAGCCGTGACCTGTAGAAGCCAGTGTACATGTCCTTGCCTTGCTGTACATAGCCTCTGCTGTCTCATTCTTTTCACCTGAAAGCAAGAATACATTATAAATTCAGGTATAAAGGTATAAATTACAGTTAACTATTTCCAAATGGTTTCTCTTGGATCTGGTTGCTCAGAGAGCACTGTTGTTACGGCTCCTCAATTGCTTTAAAAAAAGCTCCTGTTAAGATTTTTTTAATGAGAAGAATGCCATCATTAACACCTTATGCTTTGCCTGCAACCAGTAGAAAACAGGTTTGCTGGTATGAGCTATTTGCAGCTGACAGGGAACCACTGCAGAGTTCCACCCCTGCTGTAACCAGCCCCTACTGTCTCAGGTTTTGTACTAGTGTCTGATTGGTGATTCCGCTTTACTGTTTCCAAATAGTTTCTCCTGGATCCAGTTGAGGATACATGGGGTTTTGTACATCTCCTGAACGGCTTTGAAGACAACGTTAGTGGCAACCTTAGCTCGCTAATGACTACCCTTCTTTTCCATCTCGCTTTGTCACCCTCGTTTTCTTTGCCTCCTCTTTCCCTCACTCTCTCACTCCTCATAGACCCTCTTTCAAAGCGTATTAAACAAGAGTGTGGGAACCCCTCTACTGAGAATGAACATGGTTTGATTAACCCGTTCTATGGAATTTCTTCCGCTCAGGGGGGTCTACAGCCACATTCCCACATTTTAGCTCACTGCACCCTTCACAGAGAAGAAATATCCATTTGCATATCCGTCTGGTCCCACCCACAAGGGCAGTCCAGCACCTAAATGTTATGCAATTTCCTCCGAACAAGAGTACCATCAGCAACCCCAGACACGTGTTTCGGCCTAGTCGGGCCTCATCAGTGTGGTGGAGGTGAGTTTCTCTAAGACAAAGTGATCAAGGGGTCGACGTCTGGATTACCCTCAGTTAATTAGGGTGAAATCCCAAGACTTGCAAATCAAACAAGAGTGTGGGAGCCACTCTACTGAGAACAAACATGGTTTAAAAAACCTGTTCTTTCTTCCACTCAGGAGGATCTACAACCACGTTTTAGCTCACTGTGGAGAAATATCCATTTGCAATACAGTCTGGTCACACTCAAAAAGAAGAGTACCTACCATCAGCAACCCCAGTGTTTTGGCCTTGTTGGGCTTTCAATACTTATCTACAAACCAAAACGAGTGGCTTTGCCAACGCTTGTTTCATTTTTAAGGTCATCATTGTTTTATGCACCCTCACTGTTGACACTTACGTGCGTGAGGCAGCAAGTGAGCTAGAAGGTGATTGCACAGTTGCGGTAATTTGGGGAATCCAGCTTTTTGACACAAATAGTAATTTTCATATCAAGAAAACCCACCAAGCTGACCAGCCAAATATTTTTGGTGCATTGGATAGAAATGATTGGCATTAGAGGTCATCTTTCGGTGAGTGGGCAAAACAAGCATGGTCTACTTTTAGAGGAGAACATATCACTGCAGAGAATGCATATCTTCCAAAGGCAATCCAGTAGAATATCACTGCAGAGAGTACATATCTCCCAAAGGCAATCCAGTAGAATATCACTGCAGAGAATACATATCTTCCAGAGGCAGTACAGTAGAATATCACTGCAGAGAATGCATATCTTCCAAAGGCAGTCCAGTAAAATATCACTGCAGAGAATGCATATCTTCCAAAGGCAATCCAGTAGCATATCACTGCAGAGAATAGATATCTTCCAAAGGCAATCCAGTAAAATATCACTGCAGAGAATGCATATCTTCCAAAGGCAATCCAGTAGCATATCACTGCAGAGAATACATATCTTCCAAAGGCAATCCAGTAGAATATCACTGCAGAGAATAAATATCTTCCAAAGGCAGTACAGTAGAATATCACTGCAGAGAATGCATATCTTCCAAAGGCAGTCCAGTAAAATATCACTGCAGAGAATGCATATCTTCCAAAGGCAATCCAGTAGCATATCACTGCAGAGAATACATATCTTCCAAAGGCAATCCAGTAAAATATCACTGCAGAGAATGCATATCTTCCAACGGCAGTCCAGTAAAATATCACTGCAGAGAATGCATATCTTCCAAAGGCAATCCAGTAGAATATCACTGCAGAGAATGCATATCTTCCAAAGGCAATCCAGTAGAATTGGTGGAGTAAAACATTAGAAAGGCTTTTATTCTGCAAAGTGGAATGCCAAATGCAAGGAAGGAAACACATTGTGAATAAAAATTTAGGGAGTTTGACAAACATGATTAAACAAACCCCCCATAGCAATAGAGGTGATGAACCACTACATTTGAGTATTTATGACAGCTGTTGATACTTGAAGCTTCACGCCTAGGAATTGCCCCCCCAGTTTTGATGTTCAAGCAGTGAGACCGGCCCAGCAGAACATACCAACACAAGAATGGGAGGCAGTGTGGTAGAGCACAATTAATCTATGCAGGCATCCACTCTTTTTAATGAACATTTTGTAAACCTTTATTATTACTGCATTTTTTCAAAACAATGCAGTGGTGGGGTGTTTGGGTGAGGCATTATGGCATGGGTAGAGAGTGGGGGATAGGGAGGTGGTGAAGGGGCCTGTGGGGTAAGGAGGGGTCTGCATGGGTCTCTCCCCCCCATGTTTGTAGCAAAAAATCTATAAAAATTGTGATAAATATGTACTGTGGTGAAATATCAGTGGACAAAACACATAGAACAATCCTTGCGACTTTCCGCGACAAAGTACAAGATAAAGTCTCTCTTCAATCTGCAAGGCCCGCAAAATGCCCGAGGCCTGGGCCAGTGACCCTCTGTCATTGCAGCACGCCTTTCACACACACCTTTTCTCCCACTTACATTAACAAAATGAACAGCGCATTACTAATGATACCTTTTTTTTTTAATTCAATTTTATTGGTTTTTCAAGGCAACAAAGCATTAATACAATCAATGGCAACCGGGCACCAGCCCGAGCCAACTTCGATTAGAAAAACTCAGCTGTTTACACCCTACCTCCCCCCTCCCGCACAAGACCCCTAACGATGAGGCACAAGATCCACATCTCCATGAATAAACGTTTCGGGCAGCTCCAACCGGGCATACAAGGAATTAACATAAATGGACTTTACTTGAGGAAGTGCAAAGAGTCTCCTACCACAACCAGTTTTCGGGCCGGGTGGGGTACATCAGCTAGGCTCCCGTATCGTCCTCAACATTGGTGAACGCTTCCATAAATTGCAGCCAATCAGTCTCAACCTGCGTGCAGGAGCCGTGTAATGCTGATGTTAGTCTCTCCATGAAATAAATGTCTTTGGCCACCAACACCCATTCCCTCTTCGAGGGGAGGGATGCTCTCTTCCAAGTCCTGGCCCGTACAGCTCTGGCTGCCAATAGCAAGAAGTGTGTCAGGTCCGGGAGTTTCTCCCAGTGGTCGTCCCTGTAGCGGAGGCCAAATATCAATAACAATGGGTCTGATGGGTAAACCCCCTCTCCCGCCTCCTCGAGCCAGCTGAGCACTTCAGACCAATAGACTTGTACTTTCCTGCAGGACCACCACATATGCCAGTAGTCGGCTCTTTCCCCACATCCGTGCCAACACAACGGGACAGTGTCTGGGAACATCCTAGAGAGGGAGATCGGGTCGTACTGCCATCTGTGGAGAAGCTTGAATTCGTGGGACTTGTACTGGCATGAGATAGAAGTCTTAAATGCCCTGCTACATAGCCTCCCCCAGAGCCCGTCCCTGATGGTGCAGCCCAAGTCCCTCTCCCATTTCCCTCTAAGGCTCTTAGTTGTTCCCTCGGGGGAGGTTAACAGTGCTCTATAAAGGAGGGAGATGAGGCCCTTCATTTCTGTGTGGGAGTCTAAGATTTTTTCAACTGGGGTCAGCCCTCTTTGTAAGCATGATTTTAGTTTAGGTTTCATTAGGACACCTTTAAGGCACAGGTATAAGAGCGGGGAGAGCCTGCCGATTCCCAGAGCCGCTTCGAGTTCCTGGATACTTATGAAAGTGTCTTCCCTTACCAATTGGCCTACTCTACACAGGCCCGCGTCAAACCATGACTGATAGTGTTCGTGGCCCGGAATTTCTTCGAGGACTGGCGTTGACCAGATGTGGCTCAGAGGAGAGGGCCATGTGGTGACTTTCTCGCTAGAGCCTTTCCCTGCTAGTGCTTTCCACATTGTGCCCAGTATTGGGTGGTCCCTAATTCTTTTGGGGAGCTTTTTCAGTGGGACCCATAGCCATTCCCCCACCGTGACTGGGCGCAGATATTTTCAATGTATACCCATTGTTTATTTGTGTCCTCTCTAAGGTGGGGAGCCAGGTCCCTAAATTGGGCTGCTCTATGGAGGGCATTAAGGTCCGGGAGGACAACCCCTCCTCTATCCTTGGGGAGGGTGAGAGTCTCGTACCCAATCCTAAGTCTCTGGCCCTGCCATATGAACTTCACTATGCGCCTCTTGGCTTCTCTAAGGTATGATTCAGGAGCCTCCAAGGGGAGCATTTGGAAGACGTACAACACCCTGGGGAGCAAATCCATTTTTATTGCGTTTATTCTTCCCATCCAGGAGATCTGCCCCTTCCCCCAAGCCTCCATGTCCCTGAATAGTTTGTCAAAGAGCGGGGGGTAGTTTGCCTGGCCTAGATCCCCGTCGGGACGGACTATGTTGATCCCCAAGTATTTTATCTCCTCCGAGCAGATTCGGAGGCCCAGTGGGACGAGTTCCACAAGGTCTCTATCAGGTGCGAAGGGAAAGATCATGGACTTGCTGACGTTTACCTTGAACCCGGAGAAGTGGCCAAACTGTTGAATCACCTGCAAAGCGGCTGGGACCGACCTTGCCGGGTCCCGCAGGTGGAGCAGAATGTCGTCTGCATAGAGGCCTAATTTGAAGGTGCTTTCGCCCACCTCAATTCCTCTCACCATTGAGGCCCCCCTGAGGTACTCCGCCAGAATCTCCATTGTCATGGCGAAGAGGAGAGGGGAAAGGGGGCAACCCTGCCTCGTACCTCTCTGGAGATGAAAAACTCGTGACAGACGCCCGTTGACTGTAACTCTGGCGGTAGGTGACACATATAGGGCCTTGACGGCTTGTTTAATCCCCGCCCCAAAGCCCAGCTTCTCGAGTACCCCCTGAAGGAATCCCCAGTCAACCCAATCGAACGCCTTCTCAGCATCAATGGACACCAGGACGGGGTTCCCACCCTTCGGTGCTGCCTCTCTCATCAGGTGCAACGCCTTGCGCAGGGTATCTGCGCCTTGCCTTCCCCGTATGAAACCCACCTGATCTGAGTGAATTAGCCTCGGCATGTAGCTGTCCAGTCTCGAGGCGATAATCCTGGTGAATAGCTTCGCATCTACATTCAGGAGGGAGATGGGTCTGTAGGAGCGGCAATCCGCAGGGTCTTTCCCTTCCGTCGGAATCACCGTGATCATCGCTTTGCCAAAGGAAGGGGGTGCCCTCCCCATTCTCATAATATTCGAAAAAAGGTCTGCAAGGAACCCCGCCAGGATGCCCGAAAAATCGTTATAGAAACCTGCCGAGAACCCGTCCTCCCCCGGGGCCCTGCCCAGTTTAAGTCCCGATATGGCTCTAAGGACCTCCTCCTCAGTTATGGGGGCATCTAGGGCTGACGCCTCTAAGGGATCGAGGGAGGGGAGGGTGACCCCGTTGAGATAAACCTCTCTCTCTTCCTTCTCTGTCTCCCCTTCCCTCCCGTAGAGCTTCTCATAGAATGAAGCGAAACTCTCGACTATCCCTTCCGGATCCGATCCTTCCCCCTCTTCAGCGCTAACCACTCTTGCCACCCATCTATGAGCCCTTTGGCCTCGCAATTTTGCTGCCAGCATAGCGTCAGCCTTGTCTCCCTTCTCATAGTATTTCTGACGTAGATGTTGGAGCCCCGCTACAATTTTCCCCATCTCCATTTCTCTCAATTCTAGTCTCTTCTCCCTCACTGTGCTCAGATCCCTTTCTTTCTCTGTCTCTGCCTTCCCCTCCGAGCTTTCTAGGCGGATTATTTCCGATCTCAACCTGTGGGTCAAGAGGGTCCTAATTATTTTTTTGGATGCCCCTTCGCTGATCGACTTTCCCCTCCAAGTCGCTTTAGCCGCCTCCCACACCATATCCCAGCTCACCTCTCCTGTGTCATTTAGCTCAAAGAATTCTTTAATTGCGGCGGACATTTCTTCTTTGAAGACCGCGTCTCTCAACAGGAAGTCATTGCAGTTCCAAAGAGACTCCCTGGGTTTCAGCCCCGCTATGCTGACATCTGACCAGACCATGTCGTGGTCTGTCCAGCTGACCGGGCGGATGTCACAGGCCTCTATTCTGCTCATGTGCTGACTCCCCATGAAAAGGTAGTCTATCCTGGTCCTGGTGCCATGGACTGCGGAGTAGAAGATGTATCCCCTGCATCTAGGGTGTAGCTCCCTCCATATGTCTACCAATCCCTGCTCCCACATTAATTGCCGCAACCAGCCACGAGGATCAGCTCCTCTGTTGCCTGATGTGGCCAAACTCCCACTATGGTCCAGCTCTCGATCTGCCCACATATTGAAGTCCCCGCCCAGGATCAAGAGCCCTTCCGTTTTAGCCATCACCTCCTCCAGGGCCACTTGAGCAAATTCCCTCTGGCCCACGTTAGGGCAGTATATCACTGCTAGGCTGACTCTGGAGTTATGTAGGTTGCCGGACACTATCAAGGCTCTTCCATCCTCCCTCTCCCACCGGGACACCTCTGTCAGTTTCTGGTTCCTTTGGAGTAGGATGCCCACTCCGCCTTTCTTTACAAGGCCTGATGCCCAAAAGGTCTGAACAACGTGAGATCCTGGAATGGCCCTCTCCTCCCCCCTCACTGTTCTGGTTTCTTGAACAAACAAGATATCCACCTTTCCATTTTTCATTTCCCTCCCGAGAAGGGAGCGCTTCGTCGGCGAGTTGAGCCCCTTGACGTTGAGCGAGCCCACCCTGAGTGACTCGACCCGGCCCCTTTTTTCATTGACTGCCATTGCTTTCCCTTCTTAAGTATCCTGTCTTCCCGGTCATGTCGGGGCTGCCCTGAGCCCGGTTAAAGTGCAGTGGATATCGTGTCCCGAGCCCCTGAACATCAATTCCCCTCCCTCCCCCCTTCCTCCTCCCTCCTTTGTCCAAGACGCCTGCCAACGGGCAAGCCACCAGGGTGTGTGCATGTGCCTGCACCGCAGTTCTCTTAGAAAGCTCTGTGTCCCCAGCCGGGGTCGCCTACGAGCCAGACTTAATTTTTCCGTTAAACTATCTTTACACTCCTAGTCCCCTTCAGCCTCTGACGTTGGCGTGTTAGGTTTCCTGAATTTTCTCCGCCCTTTGTTTTCTTCTTCGTGGACCAGGGACCCGCCGGTTCTCTCACAGTATCGCCTGGTTGTTGGGTCTCCATCATATGTCCCCCTTCCGGGGCATCCCCCTTGAGCACTTGTAGTACTTGTGAGGCTTCTTTGCCACTGATCACTCGATAGTCTACCCCGGCCCGTTCAAAGGAAAGGGCGAAGGGGAAGGACTATCTGTATCTAATGTCTTGGCTTGTGAGCCACTGGGTGAGTGGACGACAATCTCTTCTGCAGGTGAGCGTGAGGGAGGATAGGTCCTGGAATATCTTAATTGTGTCGCCTTCAAAGATAAAGCTCCCCAGTCTTTTTGCCTTCTCCAAGACCTCCATTTTCTCTCTATAACGGAGGAACCGCACCACAATGGACCTCGGTCCCCCGCCCGCGCCCCCTCCACCTCGATGCGCTCTTTCCAGCTGGACTTCCTTGCCGCCCTCCAAAGTGAAAAGCTGATTTATCAGGCCCTGGACCTTCCTCCCCACGTCCGCCGCAGTTTCACTTCTCTCTTGAGTCACACCCATGATGTGCAGGTTGTTTCGGCGTTCTCTGTTTTCAAGATCGTCCATCTTCAAAATTATGTCCTCCTCTCTCATTTCCAAGTCCGTTAGCCTAGCCTTGTATTTCATGTCGAGCAGGTCTGCCTGGAGGTGATTATTTTCCATGCCTTCCATTTTATCCTCCAGGGTCTCCACCCTCCCCTTGAAATCCACTATGGAGGCTTGAATGTCTGTGCGAATCGCCTTAATCTCTTGGAGAATGCCCTTGAGATCCTCTTTGGTGAGTGCTGCGGGTGGGGGAGGATCGCCACCCGCTGGCATGGTGATTATGGCGTCCCTGGGGGCCGCACCCATGGCCACGAGGGGTCAGCAGAAGCACTGGAGGGATGAGATCGCCCTGGGTACTGGGGGTCGCTCCAGGGTCCGAGCCTTCTGGCGCACCTCAGGGCGGTGCTGCTATACCCCTTATGAGGGCCGGTGTCGGGGTCGACGGTCCAGGGCCCCCACAGTGACCGGGCCACTGGATACTCGGCCGGTGAGGGCACGTGGATCCGTGAGTAGCGCTGAGCCCTAGGTGGGGCCTTTTGTTCTGAGAAGAGTCTCGGCGATACTGGGCCTAGTAGGATCCGTCAAATTCGGGCGGCCCCGTGCCCTTGTCGTCGCGCCCCGTCCAGGTGGCGTACCTGCATGCAACCAAGGAGAAGGCCCTGGGGGAGGGGGGCTGCCCCCAGGTGGCTCGTCCACTCGATTGTCCCTGCCCCCGCACATTCTCCTCACCTCCAACTGCTCCCCGTCACTGTGCTGGGCTCCGCTGATTAGGCCAAGGCGCTTCCGGGGCCTCCATGGGGCCGATGCCGGTCGCAGGGGCCTCCGTTCGCTGGGTGTGGGCCAGGAACGAGCTCAAGGCCCCGGTGTATTGGGAGGCGCCCCTCTGTGCTGCACCCGTTGCGCTGCGCTGATAGCGCGGGCGGGAAGCCCGGGCCGTGTCCTCCTTGGTCCTCGGCTCTCGTAGGGTTCACTGTGTCCATGGGGCCGCGTCCGCACACGCCCCACTGCAGGTCCCCCACGGTGCGGTGCGTCCCCCAGCACACCTCTGCGAAATATGCTTCTAGGACAGGGGGGGTGGGGCCTCTTCGCGGGGGCGGCGGCGTCCGGTGTCGCTCATGTGCACTTTCTCAGGACCCCTCTATAGCCAGGGCCCCGGTCCACACTGCGGCGGGTCTCAGGGTGGGGCCCTCTGATCAGGAGACAGGTCTTCTCTGGCTCAGTCTCGTACTCCAGGCTGGGGACTAGGAAAGTCCACTAGGCCCTGCGGTGCTTTCAGGAGCGCGATGCTTACACATCCTGCATGCTCCGCGCCCCCTGGTGGTCTGGACAATGATACCTTTTTTGTATTTATTAACACATATGCAATGTATGGATTTTCTTTTGAACAACCTTTCACCGAAGTGTCACCAGAAGTGATGTCACCAGGACACTAAGCGGGCTAAGGCTTGCCTTGGGATGAGCTCCGGCAATCTCCCAAAACGGTCCTTGAGCTAGTATGAAGTGAAAGATATGCGTGCATTAAATCCATCTTCCTGCTGAAGCAGGACAGCAAGCTCCTGGCTCCTAAAGGACAACTTTCTAAATGTATACATATAGTATTTCTTCACCTTACTGGAAGGGGGTTAATATAAATTAAATAATCAGAAAGACCAGTGTGCATTGTGTTCTCAGAAGGGTTGCAAGTTTCAATCACTGTCACAGATATGTCATAAATAACATCTTTGTTTGTACTTATGTTCCCAAAATGCTTAAGCACTGAGTATTTTACCGGGTGTTGTTTGTCCTCTTTCTCACAGGTGCTTCCCTGGGTGATTTCAGGACTGGATAAAGAGTTCAGACATAAATTAACACCTTGAGGGTCTGTCTTTATCCAGCCATTGCATTTAGTTTTGAGAAGACTGGTGACGCCCTATTCGCCTTTCCTTGCAGGGGGTTAATGATATGGTATGGCATATATAACGCGCTTGTACACAAGTGTTTCTAGGCGCGCTATAGCTACAGATTATCAGGAGACAAGCCGAGAGCAGGGGAGCTGAAACCCCAAATACACACTTAAGTGCTTTTAAGCACACTAGACCTGGGTCATTTAGTTATCCATTAAGGTGATTTACTCGCCGATTGGTTGATTT
This sequence comes from Ambystoma mexicanum, assembly GCF_040938575.1. Taxonomy (NCBI): domain Eukaryota; kingdom Metazoa; phylum Chordata; class Amphibia; order Caudata; family Ambystomatidae; genus Ambystoma; species Ambystoma mexicanum. The sequence continues at coordinate 968,916,776 of NC_090924.1, forward strand.
TATCCCGAGTCAGAAAGGGATTTATTTACAGGCAGCAAGTTATTTGGAAACTGATCCAGGGGGAGTTTTATTTACAGTTCCCAGAATAGATGCAAACCAGTCCCCCTGAGACCATGCTGGGGGATGCCCAAGTACATGTTTGCAGGACCTCATGAGGTATTGATTGTTTGTGGCAGGTGGCCCTCATGGCAATCGCCTGCCCTTCCTTGAGGTCACACCCATCACATTTTGTCCACCCCCTTTCCAGAGCACCTCCTCAATTTCATATCCCACTTAAAGCACTGAGCTGCCCCTAAGGGTGAAGGAGGACCACGGAACATCCCACTTTCTCAAATAACTGGAGAATCTAAGCCCTCAGGTCTACCCAGTCAGGTTTCCTGCTCCTGGCTTTCTATTTTATGTCATTATGTATTCTTTTACAGTGCCCCAGTGACAACCCCTATACTGTTTTATCTTGACAGAGATCAGAGATCTGTGCAGTGGACATACCCTGTCACTTCTTCGTAATGTCTGCCATTTCCTGTTCCTCCTAAACCCAAGGCCATGGCCTCTCTCTGACACTCAGCGCGCTAGCATTTCTGCCCTCTCTTAGTAACTGAATTCAGTCAATGAAGTTACCTAATAATGTATTTATTTTGAGACTCGCCATATAAAAGACCCAAACAAGTCTACACTATCTATTGTCAGGGCTATTATCAGTGCAAATATGGACTACTGCAATGCGCTTTACGCAGGAGTCCCTGGGTATCCTGGTTAGTGGTTACAGGTCCTACACAGGTCCTACAGAACACAGTGGGCATGATTGCCACCAATGCACTTAGGCACTTTCACATCTCACTTGTCTTAAGAAAACTACATTGGCTACCCATAAAGAGTAGCGTTGTTATTAGACGTTTAACCAGTACGCTTACCGCTTTGTTTAGTGTATCACTCTTCTATGTTAAAGATCACTCCTAGGTGCTCATTTCCTCACGCCCTCAGGGAACAGGTACACGTTCGACAATAAGTTCTAAGGCTTATGGACATTCCTAAACTGTTGTTGCAACTAACCTTTGGAACACTCGTTCAGCTGATGTACGGGATATCAGTGATCTTTTTGAGTTCCGAAAAAAAGCTGGAAACCCTTTTATTTTAGCTAGCCACTGGTTCTGTGACCCCCCTCCCACCCCCCCCAAACTCCCACCCCCCAGACCCCCCTCTGTCTTGCTGTTTCCTACTACCATCCTGGTTCTCCTTGTCGGGGTCCTGAGATCTTGAGAGCAGTTTTAAACCTTTGGATTGTATGCCTTTCGAATATAACAGTACAATAGAATACATGTATATGACAAGATGGTGGGAGGAGAGACACCTCCTTTTCTCTCTTTTTACAGCACATTTCCTGTAGTCACGCATGATTTACTTCTTCAAGAAACAGAGACATTGTGAAATGTTTTAAAATCGAAAAATCTGCTTAAATAGTTAGAAAGAAGTTAAGCGTTCTGAAAAGTTTAGGGATGCAATGTTTTTTCCAAAGACATATACATGAATTGCATTTTCAGGGCATATGCTCACGAAATAATTTTTATAGAACTATATATATATATATATATTTAGTGATTTGGATTACAGAGTTAAGATTCCACACCATTACACACAATTAATCAACAACCTAGAGGTAAATGCTGTCCTAGAAACATTCAAAAATCTAGCTGTAAAAATGTGCATAGGTCATGAAATCCATCACAGTTATATCAAAAGAATTTCTAAAATGTGTAACGATCATATAATTACATAGAAAATTCAATTCGTTAACTTTAGTGAAAAACACTAAATAAATAGAGGAGCAACACACAAAGGTGCTAGGGAGTGTCTGGTGCTAGGGGTCAGGGAGAAAGGGGAGAACAATTAGGTGCCTCGTCTTCCCTAACGTGTATGTTGGCATATTAATGAGCTAAAATGAACAGTGCTTTTACTGAGAGGAGATGAGTTCTTACTTTATCGCAGATTCCGCACATGAACATGCACTGGCATTTTTGATACTATGTGTGATAAAGTCGACGGTCGCTCTGCGAAGGAGAGAAGTGAGAGTAGAATTGCCTTACGCAGTGCTGAAGTACTCGTTTCCACTCTCTAAGATTCAGCAGAAGCATTATAAATAACTGATGAGCCCTGAAGAAACACACGCACGTGAAAACATGCAGACATGTGCGTAGGACATGGGAAGGACAGGAGGGACAACCCCTCCCACAATTTTAAGTGGGGGGATAATGTGCCTGTCTCTGTGAGAGAGAAAGCGATACTGTTCATGTGCAAGCGCTATAATGGTGTATGAATGTGCGATGAGAACAGGGTCGAATTGGGCCATACAATTGTCTCGGGCACCAATGAAAAAGTGGCCCACAGTTGCAAATTGCTATTCATTCCTTTTGTGGCACGGTTTGAATATTAACCAAGGAGGAGTTTTTTAATAACGTGTGATGCAAATTGTGCATTTTAAAGAATATTTATTCAGCAACACTGGTCAAAACTACTAGCTGCAGAGTGAATAAACTCATCTACTGGCCCAAATTGGCCAAAAAAGATGCCCATTTTGACCAACAACTGGGCCACGCCAGCATTTTGTATTTTTGGTTCGGCCATGTGCCTATTGCCCTATAGGCCAGTCCGGGCCTGGATGTGAGCATATGTGTGTGTTCAAGTGTGAGTTTGTGTTAGAGTATTTGTGTTTGAGCTTGTGTGGTTATGAATTCTAAAATAAGATTAGTCTGTGTGGGGATGTTGTGTTTGTGATGTGATGGAAAGAGATAGGGGGTTGTGTGCTGTGATGGAAGGAGCTGGTGCATGGGCAGTTTGTGAGAGGATGGTGATTGGTAAACATGGACAAGCATTGTTTTGTTTTTTAATGTGACATGGCGATATTATAGGCATTATGGGAAATGGCAGCATGACTGTTCTTAAGGGTGTTATCGCCTATGTTGGCACAGCTTTCATGAACATATTTGTATACAATAGCCTGGCAATGTGGCTGGCATTATGGGCCAAGGCAACATGAGTTTGCTTAAAGGTAGGTAGTTATCTGTGTTGGCACAGCCTGCATGGGCATGCTTTTATGCTGAGTCATAGCAATGTTACTGGCATTATGGGCAAAGCCAAAATGAGTGTTCCTACATGGGTAAATGTTACACAACCTGCAAGGACATGTTTACAATGGCAGCATGTGCATACTTTCTTCATGTGTCATGTCAATAATACTGGCATTTTTGGCAAAGACAACATGAGTGTTCTTAGGAGGGACAATGGCCTACAGTGCCATAACCTGCATGGACATGTTTATAATGGTATGGTAATATTACTAGTATTATTGACAAAGGCATCATGAGGGTTCTTCCATGGAGATACTGGCCACTACTGCCACAGCCAACACTGACACTTTTTAAAATCTAGTTACATATGCAGTATTGAGGTATTATGTGAAAAGGCAATTTGAGTTTTATTAGATAAGGATATTTCCCTTAATTAGCACAACTAAGATGTGGCAACAACATTATGGGCCAATCCATCATAAGTATTCTTACATGGGAGTACTAACATATGTGGGAATACTGCCATATATGAGTCCGGCCAGTGGGAACTTTTCTTACAGTGGCATTACTGGCATTATGGGCAATAACGACAGGAGCGTGTTCTTATTTTTGGAATACTGGCGTATATTGAAACATGGGGATTGAACATATCTTTTGACAACAGCAGAATACTGGGATATATTGTGTGCAAAAGGATCCGGAAATGCACTGAACGATACTCTTGTGTACTGTTGGTAACCTAGCATTCAATTTTTGTATTGTATTCATGTGATACCCCGCACAACCAATTGTGTGTTTTATAGGTATTTACCCATTGTTTCAAAACAGCTCTACCATGAAATGTACAATTGTAAACTTTTATTTAAAAAAAATTAAATCTAAGGGGTTGGCTGTTATCTCCTCGGTCTCCCATTGCTTGGTTTTGGAAACCCTCACAATGGTTGGTTGCTCACACACATCCATGAGAAGTATGTATTCCCCTCCAATGAACAAATTAATTCACCTGCAGACTCATGTGTTATCATTCATTAGCACTATCGATGGATGCTACAGCCAAAGAGTGTGCTTGGACGTGGGCTTTATCCATTTTCACCAGCCCACTTTCTTAGTTGGCTAACATAATTTGCTCACTATCCATCTCCCCTTCTTTCCCCTGTTTTTCCATTTCCTTGTAGATCTGCAATTAGGGAATTAAAGGAATCAAAATGCATGTGTCTGCTCGCTTACTCCACCTTTGCTCCCAATCCATATTAAATCAAGCACTGTGAGTGCCATTGAAACGGAAAGGGGGATATTTATAAAGCTTCCATGGGATTCTCCAAGACCTTGTTGTAGTTGTATTTGTTTTTGAAAAACAAGTTTGCGCTTCCAGCTTGCATCTGTTTGCCACAAACAAATTGGGTGATAGTGGTGATAAAGCATGCTTCGAAAGGCCATACTGGCAAGAAAGAGCTCTGTGCAGCACCTGCCAAAAGCCCTCACTGCATTTGCACCTTAATTCAGGTGGTGGGCCATTCCTGGTTGGTACACACTGGCGAGTCATTATGCCACCACTTTCTGTCTCAGTTGAACAATACAAACAGAAAAATGAGCTAGAACATAGAGTTGGATCAGCATCGGTACAAATATATTTTAGGACCCTTTCCAGAATGTTTATGGTGGTCCACCCAATCAGAGTTGTGGAATTCTGGGCAATATTAGCTGTTTGTTGCCCAGAATTATCCTCTCATGGACGGCTTTCTCCAATGTTAGTTCCATTCCCTCTGTGATTGTTTATTCTGTTTGTCCCCTCCAATTACATAATCCTGGCTCCCAACTCCTCTTCAATCCTTCTATACAGCTCTCATTCTCTCCCCTGCCCTCTTCCCTCACACTCTGCCTGAACTTTTCTCTTTCCCGTCACCAAGCTCTTGGGCTATATGATCTCTGCGCTGTTACTGACACCATTTCACACTGCCTGCTTTTAACCCAAATGACTCTAGTCTTCTTCCTTGACCCACTGCCTCTCGTTTTACATGCACCATTCAAGGGGGGGTGGGCATCACAACCTACTCTTTACTGTGCCATGCTCTCTGGTCTAATGCTGTTGGATTGCCCTGGTCATGCTCTCATATGCAGGCTCCTCTTGTTGCAGAATCCCAGCGCTCCCAGTTGCCATAGCAACACTGCACAGGTGGAACTATCAGACTCATTAAAGCCACTTTTGTTTCTTTTTGGGCCAACACAACCACTTGGACAGTACTTTGACACCCTTGGGAAGAAGCAATGGCAACCATTATGTGGCGTTAGTTACCGGCCCTTTTACATGCACGCAACACACAGGGCCATTTTACCCGCTCCATCTGCCGCCAGGGAGCAGGCACCACCCGCCAAAACTTTCCCTAGGGAATCGCTGCTTCTACAGGCAGGGGGAGACCCGAGACAACTTCCTGAACCCGGTTGCTATGTAATGGGATGGAGACGCACGTAACAACCCATATAGCAGTAGGGCAGCACACAGCAGGGCGCACAACATGGACTGTCCGGCTTCTGGCCTGGCCTGGCCTGATGGATCATGTCATTTTACCATGCAAAGTGCCCAAGATGTCCCCTGTCCCCCCCATATTTTATGTGTCTCCTACGCCCCTGCATGCAGAGGCTATTTTTCCTTTTCGATATTGCTGAACATAAATTTAATATACCTCATACATGAATGGCATCTGTATTCTTTGCTGAAGGATATGTTTTAGTGTACAGCAGTCTCCTAGGAAAACTGCCGCATGTTTGCAACTCCAATAGGTAGTCTCAGGCCCTGTAAAATTCGGTCCCTCTGTTGTCCTTCTACTCGCGCGCAGGTTACCTTTGATTGCACCTCTTGCAACGTCCTTCTGCTGGCGTGCCAGGAAAGGACCCCTCTAACTTCCGTAGGCACTGGGCGGATTCCTGTGACAAACGACCTGGGTCTATGACACCATTGCAGACACCGGACGATGCCGTTCTTTGGCCAATGGGATATGCTCTGACGGGCATAGCACCTAAGAGATCCCACTTGGCACAGTACATATGCAAGAGAATGTGAAGCCTAACTCTGCTTTCAGTCTGGTCCATTGGAACCTACACACGGGGAAATGAGCCCAGTGCATTTATTTCCCAGACTGGGCTTTGTCAAACCACAAAGTTGATACCTCCCAGAATCTCTAGCATTTGGGTGGTGCAGGGAGAGGAGGGACTAGGGGTGAGTGTGTGTGTGTTTGGGGGGCCCGCCGCCCTTACCTGGAATTCCTTGATTCTTGCTGCCCAGAGTGCACCTCATATCCATTAGGGGTACAGTAGGGGAGACAGCGAGAATGGAATCTTATCTGCATAGGCCAGTGGGAGGCGAGGGATGGTGAGAATAAACTGTGGGGGAAGGGTGAGGATGGCTAGCAAAACAAGGGAAAGGATCGTGTGTAAAAAGGCTTGCAAGGTTTTGTGTTTGATTTCTTTGTGTTTGTATTTGTTGAAAAGGAAGGTGAGCTCTTCTATTTGAATGCATCTACCTTATCAAACACTAGCGAGTGGAGCAATGCCTGCGCACAGTGGATGTTAGGCAGAATCCTGTGCAGTTCCCTTGGGGAACACTGCAAAAAGATTAAGACTACAGGAGCAGCAGTAAACCCAATTGGTAGCAGTCTGCACCACCCAGATTTACCAGGTAGCGGTGGTTGAGCAGTCAGACTTCTCTCAAGAAGAGTAGAGCAGTATGCAGGGTATACACAATAGGGGCAAGACACAGTAGAGCAAACAAACACTGACCAGAGCTTTGTATAAAAAGTATATAATTATTTATTTAAAACACACTTTAGGCAATACACTAGCACTCTCAATGAAAAGTAATCTAGAAACACAGTCAGGTAAGTATACACACCTCCCTTGATAACTATCAGACAAGTCAGGGTTAAAGCACAACTATTTGTTAAGACAGAAGTGAGCGCTTAACCTAGATGGCACTCCAATAGTTTAGGTTAAAAAGGGAGAGAAAAGGCAGAGCTTAAAATAAAACAGTTCCCAACACTTTTAAGAGTTCAGAGCAAGGGGAGAAAGGCAGGTTATACTGTAGAGCCAAAGTTCATAGCCCAGGCCCACTTTAAATGGAGCCAAGCGAAATGTGCCCAGGATCACACGGTTTAAAGTGCACTGAAAGTATTTGCAGAGTGTTCAAAAGAGGTTGGGGTGAGTCAAAAGATATAGTTAGAAGGCCTGGGGCCAACCCAGTTTAGAAGCCAAGGATTTAAGGGTCACTTTTAGCAATCTGTAGAAAGGGAGGCCAGGCAGGACACAGTACCTTAAGAGAAAGAAAGCCCCAGCGGGGGCAGTTGTTCCTGGCAGTGGTTGAGGTTCATGGTTACGACCAGGGGAAAAGAAGATCTCATCGAGGAGGAAACGTGGAGTCATTGCACTGCACAGGGATGAAACCAGCCGTGGAGTTCCCGATTAAAAGGTGCAGTACTTTTATTTGCGGTCAAAAGTGGTGAGCATGGCTATCCAGCTGCCGGGGTGCTTGGCACGGGCGATTCCACCAAGTGACGTCTTTGGAAGTGAAAAAGGGCGAACTGGTTGGTCCTACCAGCTCAAATGGAGAAGACTCTCCAGCAGAAGATTTTCTCTTGTCGTTGGAAAAGTGGTGAGTTTGTTGCAGCAGGGCTTCACTGGTGGCGTTGTCGGTTGCAGGTGGCTCAGCTTCTTCCCTCTTTGGATTCTTAGGTCCTGTGACGACTTCTGAAGTTCCAGTCCCAAAGGCCCTGCTTTCATGCAGAAAACCCCCCATTCATCAGCCTAGCTGTCAATCACACATGCTAAGTGGTGAGCCGGGCGGCTCACCACTGGGCCAATCAGAGTAGAGTGCGACTTGGGTTGCTAAGGCAACGCAGTCCAGGGTGCCAATTCCCCCCTCCACCCTTCCTGTGGAACCCAGACAGAGTGGCACCATTTAGAGTGCTTCTGTGGAGAAGCCCGCCAAAATAGTGGAACAAAGGGCTCGACCTTGGTCAGAGTTACAGAGACGGACACAAACACCATTTTAGAATCGAGTTCTGGCAAAAAGACCCAACCGATGATTTAATATTAAATAAATAAACCAGCGGTATCTTTAACATTGCACCAAAAAGTGGTGCGTTTAAAATCAATGGGAAAATCCCATAGAGAATATTCCGGAGGAATATTTCGCGTGGTAACCACTGCCACCAGCCAGAAACTCGACGAGGTGGGACGGGACTGTGCCCCCTCGAAAACAGACCCAGGGGCAATCGACTTACCCCTTACCAGTACTTCCACAATATGATGGCGGGAGAAAAAAAACAAACCCCAAAAATCCAGCAAAGCTGCTGGGGGACTCATTAGGTTTGGGAAATTAGCCTTATAAGAGAATTCTCCCTAACAGTGGATAACATTGGTTTACAGTGATTTGTGTGCTATGCTTCATCCTGGTGGTCAGGGGAGTATCCAGCATTGCAAGAGTGGAGGGGGAGGGGAGGTAGCGAGCCAAGCCACGAAAAATGTCCTGCTACCCCCCCCCCCCAAATGCAGTGGGTGTGAGATGCCATCAGTTCTCATTCACCTCTTCCCTCCCCAATCAACGTTTTGGGGAACATTACTGGCAGATGGCATTTTAACACATACACATGAGAAACAAAATAAAAGAGTAGGACTATTACAGATGCAGGAATCTCATCTATTAGAGTTCCCCGCAGGCTCTGTGGGGCAACACACATGCAAACCTCCAGATTTTCATAGGGATTGCACCAACAGAAGGAACATCGCAAGGAGCATCATCGGTCTTTGATACTTGAAGGCACCATGGAAGTAACTTTAGAATAAGTTACCATAAGTGAGCCAAGTGCCAGATATCTGTGTGGTGCAAAATACCTAGATTACACTATTATTATATATGGAGCAACTTTGTAGTCATTAGGCACTTTTTATTCTATAACATCATGAAATACTAATATAAGCTATGAAGTGACTCACTTACAGAGCTGCAGATAAGGCACAGTAGTATTACATCATTTGCCCAAGATCAAACACTTTGGTTAAATGGTGAAACCGGGATGTGGACAATTTAAGCAACTGAACACATCTTCCCAGGTTTAGTTGATATCTTAGAACCATTACAAATGATGAATTTAATACTCTAGCGCTACTTTATGCTACGTCTCAGAAGAAAAAAAAACAAAATCAGTGGTTCATGCCCAAAGATTTAGTCGCCAGGAAGGTTAAACGTATGGCTGAACGCAACTGGAGGAAACATCCCTCCAACTCTACTCTTAAGGTTTACAAGACTGCTGCAAAAAGCTTTAAGGACACTATTGTTAAAGCTGAGGAGACCAAACTGAAAGAACAAATCCAATTCAAGAGAGTTAGCCTCTATTTGGCATGAATTAAAAGGAACACCGGTTGAATCGCATATTCTCATTGACAATAAATGGTGTCAAAAAATTAATGATGGATTTATACAGAAATTATCTCAACATGAATATCTTTTTACAGAGCGAGCAAAAAAGTTAGTAGAGAAACTGAAATATGTTGCCCTCTTTTAACAGTTACTTTAGATTCCTATACATCTTTCTGTTTTAAACAGTGTTGGGAAATGGTGGCGTTACAGGCCCTAAAGAGGTTCCGAATGTGGCAGAGGCCTAGGAGTATGTTGTAGATGCTTGAGGAGGTTATAGGGGCAGGGGGTGTCAATAGAAGCTGCATTATGGGTAGATTACTATGGTACTGAGTGTAGATTGCACTTGAAAATGAAACACCATCTTAGAAAATAGTAGCCAGCTTGAAATCGAGTTCTGGTGCTGCGCTGTAGTCTGGACAATAGGCCCGAGCACAGAACACAGAGATGTGTGTGAATGCCGGAGCTGGCTTGGGCAGCAGTGAGGAAGGCCACATCCATGGGGATTCATAAACCTCTCATTGTCTCATATTAGTAGCATGTGTAACTCAGAAATAATGCACCCTGCAAGGCCAAGAGGGGGGCGAGAGCTCCCTGTGAACAGTTATGCCACGAGAAGGAGGGCACAAGCCTCTGATCTATGCCAGCCCAAACCCTAGGTTATTCTGTCCAGATGCCTCTGTCCCAAGACCCCAGCATTCCAGAATACCAGCCAGTCCAAGACCACCATCATAAAACTGTTAGCGCACCCATTTGTCAGAAAGATCACAGCACAATATCCTGGGCCCCTGTGATTTGTGCTGTGAGGTGCCAGAGAGGGAAATTAACACATTTAAGCCCAAGGTGGGAAGAACTGGAACAGCGCTGACACATCTGGGCTCGAGCTGGATTTGTAAGATAGTGCGACCTCAAAAATATCCTCTGCACCCATGTCTGCAGTACCAGGTGCATTAGGACATTAGGTCACAGATAGAGCATGCTATGATTTGTGATTTGTAATTGGCAATTACTGAGCTTTGTGCCCGATGACCTGCTAAGAAGAACCCCACCTGAAATATGATATGATATGACATTTATTACGTGCCGATACACACGTGTTTCAAGGCGCGAAACCTGGAAAAAGACAGACAGGAGAATCTGGGACCAATGATCTGGCATCCAATACGGGGCAGGCTGCCTATGTATAGGGTCGCACCAACCAGCTACGTGGATTTGTAACCTATGTGATGTACGTCAGTGTCACGCCTTTTTCCTTTGTAAACTATTGCCCATGTTGATTTCTTCAGACCGCTCTGTGGCAGCAGAGTCCTTTGCTATAGCGTACGTGTCTTTTTTGAGAATAAACCTTGTTCTCCTTGCAAGAGGTGTGCTGGGCCTTTTTTCCTAGTGGGTTGAATTTTTCTGGTGTGAGTGTTGAGGGGTTTCTCTACAACATATATCAGACAGTGATATACTAAACAGTGTTCATGAGATGAAATCTACTCCCTGCAAAGGAGATATCTTTCAGGCATCTTACTTCAACGAGTATTTGGCATTGTTTGTTTCTTGGCATACTAGGTTCATAAATCGCTCTTTCTCAGAGGCGCTAGTTCCTCAGTGCCTCAAAGAGGCATGGATATCACCTCTATTAAAATATACAACCTTGACCCTAGTCGCTCTGCCAACTATAGGCCCCTAACAAATGAACCTTTTACGTTGAAAATCCTCGACAAAGTGGCCTATGGCCAATATCAGGATTTTGTAGACCACCAGGGAATCCTTGCTCTAGGACAATCAGGTTTTCAAAAAAAACATGGTACGGAGAGTGCTCTCTTAGATTTAAAATCTAACATAGTAAAAATCATTGATAAAGGTGGCATTGTGTCCGGTCAAAGGGTCGACTACAAAGGGTCGAATGGTCAAAGGATGGATCGACACCAAAGGACCGAAAACAAAAGGATCACATTTGTTTTTTAAATTACATTTTTTTGAGGGGTTTTCGTTTAGGGAAAAAAAGTGGTTTATACTACAAAAAAAAGGGGTTGGGGGGACCCCCCCCCCAAAAAAAACAAATGTAAAAAAATAATAAAAAAATGTCGGTCCTTTTGTTTTCGGTCCTTTGGTGTCGACCCGTTGACCATTCGATCCTTTAGTTGTCGATCCTTTGACCTATAACCAGGTGGCATTGCATTACTTCTGCTACTCAACCTCTCGGCCCCTTTTGATTTATTTGATCGCAAGCTTTTGGCAGACAGACTGGTCAGAATTGGAAAATGCTCAATTAATGCTGCCAACTGATTTAAATATTTTCTTGGTCCTAGAAAGGCGAAAGTTGTCAAAGATGATTCACAATCACAGTCAGCTTCTCTTACATGTGGTGTGCCGCAGGGCTCATGCCTCTTGCCATTGTTGTTTAATGTATACTCCAGGCCTTTATGTGATCTCTTGGATGGTCTGGTGTGCAATTTGCCAATTATGCAGATGACACCCAGATCATCCTGGAGTTGTCTGGGTCATATGTTGAAGCCTTAGAGAGGGTAAATGAAGTATTTGTAGCCAATCAATCCTGGAAGGCAGGGAACTCACTCGCCCTTAATGACAAAAGAATGAGCTTCTTATTTTTGGAACCAGCACCAAACTAAAATAATTGGACCCTAAATACAGTTATTTCCTGATTGCAGGAAATATCATCCTTGTCTCTGAGCATGTAAAAACACTTGGAGTATTTCTTGATTCCCAGTTAAATTTGAAGAAATACATATCTCAATTAAGTTGCTCCTGTTCTTATTTGACACATCTGTTGTGGCAAATTCGCCCTTATCTTTTAGAAAAAAACAGGACTCTGCGGCAGCCACTATAAATACGAAACTAGACTATTGCAATAGCCGCCTCACTACTCAGGCAAATATCGAAAGGCTGCAAGTCACCCAAAATCGAGCGGTTTGTGCAGTCTGTCGAGTTGGCCGATGGTCGCATGTGTCTGTAGCCTGTCGGAAGCTGCATTGGCTGCCGGTCAATCAAAGAATACAATTCAAGGCATCTAATATGATGTAGAAATGCCTAGATGGCGATGCTCCTTCGTACCTTTGTTCTCGAATTAAGAAACCACCTATCAGACGTGCCATGCGTTCAAATAAAGATGCTTTGCTGTCTCAACCTCACTTCTCCCTGAAGAAAATTGGAGGCTCTATCTTTGATTCATGGGCTCCCCTTCTGTTGGAATGCCCTTTCTCTCTCACTCAGAACAATTCCATCAGCAGCGCAATTTAAAAAGAGCTTAAAACATTTATCTTCGATATAGGAGAGGACTGACTTGTCTGATCCTTAATTGATGCCTTTTTTATGTTTTTTGTGGTTTGTGTCTTGTGAGCGCCCTGAGGCCTTTGTGGTGTTGGCGCAATATAAAAAATCTATAGAATAGAATAGTCTCTCTTTCAGAACAGCTGGTCTCACCACAGCTTCCCGCTGCGTGTCCTCTGCATCTGCAGGGCACTACAACCTCTGACAAACTCTCTGTATGGTGTTCCGCTATTGGCAAAGCGGTGGCGACGACATCAACTTTCTCCTGCTGCTTCTGAAGCTCCCCCTGGTGCTGCTACCACGGCTTTCCAGAGGTTCTGTTCATTAGAACAACTAGCCCGCTCACTATGATCTAGTCACTCTGTGCCCCTCTTCCTCATCTCAGTATTGAGAGCATTATGGGATTGGAAGTCCATAATGTTCTTAGTTGAAGTAACATGAAAATCTTCAATTTGAAAAAAAAGCCATTAAGACAGTGGGCTCATTAGGGAAATTATTCCAAGGATGCTCCCATTCTTTCTGGCCCGAGTCCTGTCCCATGTGATCCTCCTGCAGAACACCACCCCCAGGGTCAGGATCGGGTAGCATCTGACTCTCCCTGACCACATGACAAGGGTTCCAGGACAGATTCCTTAGGATGATTACCTCTGATTCATTGCAGTAGCTTTCAGCTACTGGTGAATTGTACCTCAGAGTTCCAAGTTGCATCATTGCTCAAGCTTTGCTCTCGTTGCCTATCAGATGTCACTCAGAATACTGCAGTAAAATATCTCCTTCGTATTTGATAGTAACATGTAATTCAATATAATATACTTTAGCCTAGATGAGGAAAGAGGAAAAGACCTTACTCTAGTCGAACAATGCATATTATTCAAATATGAAAAGGACAAGCTGTAGTGGGTGCAACATAGACTTCCGCTGCCAAATGGTAGGTGGGGAGGGTATAGGGGATGTGGAAATCCCATTATCCCAGGATGCCAATATTAGAGAAGTACTTGAAAGCTGGAGAGACAATCACAGCATCACTGCAACAACCTCCTCTTTCCCCTAGGGCGGTAAGCAAGTTGCACCTATATATCATGATGTTCAACTTTATTTAGTTTCACTGATGTTAGGGGAAAAAGCTGTGGCCAAAATCCAGGCTTCCTCTTGGTCGGTCATTCAAAATGGCAGGAGCCCATGGTTAGGATGTCAGCACTTCGACTACTGAATCATATCTTTGATCTTCTAGACCATCCCCTGCCTCTTGACCCAATGTTATATTGCATTGTCAGCTGGTCAGATAGCACAGTGAGCTAAGTGCTTGCTGCTGATTTCTGTGCGATACATGCTGTGGCAGGTTCGAATCCCAGCAGGGTCAACTCAGCCTTTCATCTTTCTAAAATCAGTACCACTCTGTGGGGTAATAATGCCTTCTGTTTTTTCAGTGCTGCTTTTTTCTAGGTTGGACCTAAGCACTGGAAGTGGGGCAAAATGGGTGGCAGGCACTGTGCTTCCAATGCATCTCTTGTTATAAAAGTGGCAAAATAACGTGCAGGGAATTATAATAGCTATGACGTGGGTTTTTCTTCTGGCTCGATACAGGGAAATGACTACGTATGTGTGCAGGGTTTTATAGAAAAGCAATGTGGGAATCTAAAAAGGGGAGCATATCAAAGGAAACTGCGATTCCTATTGATGGGCCCTGCACCACACATTGCTCTTCGCAGCTCACTTTTCTGTAAGCCGCAGACCCAGTTACCACCCCCTCTCGTGTCTTTGTCCAACTCTCCTTTGCCCTTCGTGGCCGTTTCCTTCATTGTTGCATAACTGTAGCGATAGGTATGATCACAATGTAAGGCTGCAGAAGGTGAGGGATACACACAACAAGCATTTTGGGGGAGTGGATTATGGCAAAGGGTTATTAGAGTGAACAGAAAGAATGCAATAGGCAGTCCCCCTGATAATGGTATGGTCCTTTGGTGATGCTCATAGGGAAGTCACATATATGAGCCACATGTGAGCCACACATTTTCCTTGCATACTCCAGGCTCACATATGTGTAGCTTCTACAGTGCTTCATGAAAAGGTCCGGCCATGGGACCTTAGACAATGCTGTACTATTGCTCTCATTGGTTGTTACTGATTCTGATTCACCCCTCTCACATTCTGGAAGCTCCTCAAGACCTTCCTTTTTTCCTCCTCCTTCCCTCTCTCCCTCCCTCGCTAATGCCCCCTGCAATTGTGACAGGTTCCTGGGCCCTTATGAGTCTTAAAGGGGCCAGGTCATCCTTGACCAGTCCCCCCCAACGCCCTCGGCCACCCTTCCCTGACTAGCCTACCCCTCTCGCACTAGTCTATCCATTCCCCTTGCTCCCCTGGCACTTGCCATCTTGGCTCCCTTAGCACTTGCCTAGCCCCTGGGGCCCCCTCCTCCCTGCACTTCCCCCTGCCCCTCACCATCCTTCCTCCCCGACCTTTTCCTCTCCTTTTGCACTTCCTTTGCTGCACTTACAGGATCCGAATGTTGCAAGGCCTAGTAGGACTGTGATTGTTTTTTCTCCTTGTCACACCATGCTGTATAGGCGCCATACAAATATACAGTAAATAAATACAAATAAAATGCCTTGTAGCCAGTCTCGGACCGGCCTATAAAGCAATAGGCCCATGGCCGAACCAAAAACACACAATGCTGATGCGGGCAAAACATTTTGGTCAAAGTGGCCCACTTTTTCTTGCCCAATTTGGGCCAATATGAGTTCATTCACTCTGCGGCTAGTATTTTTGACCAGTGTTGCTGAACACATTTTCTTTGAAATGCATAATTTGCATCACACTTCATCAAAAAGCTCCCCCTTGGATACTATTCACACAGTGTCAGGAAAGGAATGAATAGCCATTTGCAACTGTAGGCCACTTTTTCATTGGAGACAGAAACAATGTTACGCCTCAGTCCGACCCTGCTCGTAGCATCCCTGACAAGAGTATAGCATGCAATCCTGGTCCATCAGGCAGCGCTCATTCGCCACCCTTTGCCATTACCTCACTAGCAGCACTGTCCTTGCAAGATGAAATGTGTGCTGGGGCACACACCTCACTGGCAAGCAGTCATTTGCTACCTGCCCACTCAATTGAAAGTGGAAGGCACTCTGCCCTGTTCAATACATATGTTTTCTGCAACTTGTTGAACCAGCCCTAATTGGCGATGCAACCACATATCGTAATTGAGGTGGACACGTGATGTTTGAGTGCCATTAGGGCACTTCAATTCAAGGTTCGGAAGATGATCTTAGGAAATATACAAAAATAAATAATTTGGCCACTGGTTTTATTTTCTTCGTCACCAACATTATCCAACCTGCATGGAAAGGTTGACAGCAATTTTGGGGGTTTATACATTATTTTCTTCAAGCTTTTTTTTAAAAATTTTTTTTATGGTTGAACAACAACCTTTACAAAACAGACATTACAAAATTAAAATGAAAGTACATATTTTTCTTTACACCTAAAATGTTACATTATTTTCTTTAATTAATGTTGCGTTGTGTGTAGGTGTACTCGTAAAGGCTGTACCGTGCACACAATGTTATATTGGATGTCATTACATTCTTAGGATGTCTAGTAAATGAATGTTTCTTCATTTGGGAGAAGCTCTGCTGGAAAGAATCCAAGGAGGGATTACTTTTTGCACAGATTTAGAAACGGAAAATCTCACGCGGTGAGACAACTCTATCCTTTGAGCTCCCTGTGCAGTGCACATCTCCTCCCACTGTTTCCCTGCTCGTGTCTGTTTATTCCTGCTGATAATGTTCCTTTGTGCCTTCCCTTTGCACGCTTTCCTCCCCGCTGAGCCTGTGTCGCTGGCTGCCGTTTAGCAGTCAGTAATTGGACTCTCTCCAAATATTACCAAATGGCCCCGCTTTAGCATTCAGCTATCGGCCTTCAACGCCCTTCATCATGGCGTTCTCGCCTCATTATAGGCTGGCAGCAGTTCTCCAACCGAATGCCAAGCACAGAGATGCTTTTAATGACAGGATGCGCCATTTTTGCTCAACTAAGTTTAAAAGATGGGATCTGATAGATTTCTTCTTTTGCGAAACTGCAAGATTTTTAATGACTTTAACGCGAAGTATCATGGTTTGTTTAATGAAAAAATGACCGTGCTCACGTATGTATTTTTAAAAAAAATAAAACGAAGTGTGGCTATGTTTGTACAAATGTGTGTGTGTTCCTGGCTAATATACTGAAGGCGTTGGGTATAAAAATCCACAATTCACTGTACTGCTGTCACATAAGAGATTTATTTTCCATTAAGAGCAGAAGGACAGACATCGCGGGTGGCTCGTCCATAATGGGTGAGTGGGCATCGACCCACCGAGTCTTGGCCCCCTCCCAGCCATTATGGAGGAGCCAGCCCAGTGAAATGCAAGGACTCTCCCAGCAGTTTTTTTCAACTGAGGGAGCACTCTTAACTGTCAAAGGGAAACACTGCTTCACTTTGACAGTTACAGTGCCTAGCCATGCAAGCTCAATGAGCCATGCAAGGCTGGGGCGTTTTGCTTCCCCAGCTCCCCAGCCTTGCATGGCTCATTGTAAATGCTGGCTGGCGAACTGCATGTGTGTATGTGGCGCCTCCTCGCACATGCAGACACAGCCGGGTGGAGTGGGGTGTCTCATCACCCATGCTTAGGCCCCTGCACGCATGTGCAGAAACCAGGAAGCTTCCTGATTTCTGTGCATGCTAGTAGGGGCCTGAGCGCTGGAGAGGAAAGGCCTGCGGCAGAAAGTAAGTTTGTTTATGTTCATGTTTTTTAAAAATTTAAATGATGTGTATGGGTGCACGCTTGCTTGTGTTGTTAGTTGAATGAATGTATGATGATGGATGCTGGTGTGAATGAGAGCGTGATTGCTGTGTGCATGTTGTGTAAATGTGTGCGTTTGATGTTTATTTATTTATTATTTAAATATGTGTATGGACGCTTGTATTCTTGTGTTATGAGTGAGTGCATGATGGATGCCTGTGTGAATGAAACAGAGTGCTGGCTGTGTGTATGTTGTGTAAATGTGTGCATTTGTATGTTCATTTATTTATTTAAATATGTGTATGATGCGTGTATGCTTGTGTTATGAGTGAGTGCATGATGGATGTTCGTGTGAAACAGAGAGTGCTTGCAAGTGTATGTTGTGTAAATGTGTGTTTGTATGTTCATTTATTATTTAAATATGTGTATGGATGCGTGTATGCTTGCGTTATGAGTGAGTGCATCATGGGTGCTTGTGTGACTGAGACAGAGAGTGCTTGCAGTATGTGTGCCCTGTCTAAATTTGTGCATTTGTATGTTCATTTATTTATTTAAATCTGTGTATGATGCGTGTATGATTTTGTTATGAGTGAGTGCATGATGGACGTTCGTGTGAATGAAACAGAGAGTGCTTGCAAGTGTATGTTGTGTAAATGTGTGTGTTTGTATGTTAATTTATTTATTATTTAAATATGCATATGGATGCGTGCATGCTGTGTTATGAGTGAGTGCATGATGGGTGCTCATGTGAATGAGACAGTGAGTGCTTGCTGTTTGTATGTTGTGTAAGTGTGTGTGTGTTTGTGCTGGTACCATCTGATTTTAGCGAGTGGGGTTAGGTGGTTTGTACAACAAGGGAATTTTAAAAATGCCTTTGTGGGTCAATCCCCCTCCCCACTGTCCAACATCAGCTCTCCGTCTGAGATGCTGTGGGGCCCAGGGGAAAGGGATGGTATTTATTAACTGGACATCTATGATAGATCTCTAGTAAAACATATCATACCTGCCCCCCTGTGCCCCAGCACCCTGCATACAAACATAATCACGTTGATTGTGTGTGTGTTTGGCGATGTGGGCCCCAGTGGACAGGGATGGAATTCTTTTTACTGGCTATCTATTAAAGAAGTATAGTCAAAAATACCATGCCTGCCCACTGGGGACCCCAGCACCTCACATACGCACATAATCACATTGGTTGTGTGTGTTTGGTGGTGTTGGGCCCAGGGGACAGGCATGGTATTTCTTTATGGTTTGGGGTTGTTTGTTCATCTGATAATTGTTTGGGGCGAACAATTATCAGATCATGAAACAACTCAATCCCTGCACACATTCACCCAAAATATCCCCACCCCCAAACCTACTTAACTGCCTGCTCACCTACAGGTCCACGGCAACCCTGCTGCACCAGATCCATCCCTCTAACGCAGGCCGTTTCTAACGCTGCAGGGGCCCTTTTCTGTTTCTTTTTTTTTTTGCCCCCCCCTGCCCTCCATGCTGAGGAAGCGGGGGACACTCCTGCAACCCCGAAGGCCAAACATACCAAACATGGGGAGTGGGGGGACACCCCTGCAGCCCCCCTTCACATGTTTGGTATGTTTTATAATCGATCGAATGGTACTGGCCGAATTCGGGCAAATGTACCATTCGATCGATTATAATCGGTTAGTTAGCCTAATACCTTTTTTTACTGGACATCTATAATAGATTGCAAACTGTTTGGCTTTTAACCCAATTTTTCTAAAAAGTGTGCTCTAAAATGCACCATTTTAACCCATTATTTTTAAATACAATCTCAGGGGGAAAACCTGCCCGAGCCCCCCTTTTTTGGTGCAGTCTCCCTCACTGCACACATTGGCTGTAGCATATCTTCAACATATATTTACGCCCCTCCAGTTAAATAAATTCACTAGGCGCCACATCTGACCCTTCGCTTTCTGCTTACTCTGTTTCTCTCCGGTCACATTAACTTTTCACGCAGCCTATTCTTGACGTGGCCACCAAGTTTGGCAGCCCCATAATTACCACTTTGAAGTTTGTTTATGGAAGAAATTAGACATATTAGTGGTAAATAAAAGGAGACACACTTCAAGGGTCCATTTGAGCACATCTCAAGTCTGTCACACAGGCACCCCACGCTTAGTAATACCTATTTATCTCTCTGGAGCTGCCCTCAAGTAAATATTCTTTTTTCTTCAGACACCTTTACAAGTCACCCTCATATAATTTTCCCCATTCCTAATCTAAGATTTACTTTCGCTGAATCAACATGCACCCAAGCTACTCCAAGCACTATCCTTCTTACTTTTACCTCCCCAAACTCTGTTCGAAGCCTCCTGTTTTGTTATACCTTTTAACTGAGCTTTCTTTCCTTTAATGCTTCACCTCTACCCTTTTCCTTTCCTCTGTAGACTACGGTCTGAATACCTCAGGCAGGGAAGCTATACGCGACCCCCAGACAAGCTTCAGTGCTTTGAGGTCCACTATGGTAGTGAAATGGCTTAGTATAAACAGTTTCTAGCAAAACATTACATTGCAATGCATTCCATTCACTTTTCTAGAGGTTTCCTTTGGCAAACTGAGCATAGGAGACCAATTCTAGATGAATCAGACACAGCAGGGATATGGATTTCATGGGCCGAGTACAGTGGAGTGCACATTACCATGATCTGACAGCCTATCCGAAGTTACTTCTATCATTGTCCCACAGCACCTTGCCGGGGTCATTTTGACACCTCTGTTTTTCCTTAGTACCCTTTCATCTTTCTGTTTTCCCCAAATTCAGCTATGCATGTCAAACTCTTGGTTGTGGCTTTTCTGTAAATTGGCTTGGCAGTTCCAGATTAGGCCCTTGGTGATCAGCTGGGGGGCATTCAAATGCCATCTCGTGAAGAAACCTCCACACTGCAAGGGCATGCTTGAACACATCTCGAGTACATCACACAACCATGTGCTCACTCTAGTACCATGTAAACATCTACTAAGTACTTGATTGAAAATGGTATTACGGATTAGCTTTATTTCCATTTTTCATGATCAGCATTCAGTTTAATCCATTACAAAAGATGACAAATGCACCCACGCTACCAAAATGCCCCCCCCCCAACAAGGCCCATGTGCTTTTCCAAGTGTTAGTTTGTTTCTATCCTACTCCCTCTGCACCTCTCCTCTATCTTTAGTTCACCCACAGTCTACCATCTGGTTACTCTAGTTACGGCACAAAACACCCCTATGCAGGCATGCCTCAGCGCTTATAAAACCACTACGGTGGTGATGGTTGCAGTACAAAAGCTTAACAAAACATTATGGTTTTCAAAAATGGGCAAGGTGGGTATTTTCGTGTACATCCTTTATAACAATGCATAAATGGCAACATGTACTAAGGTCAATCAAGAAAAAACCAAAATGCCACCCATTGGTTTTAGGATTTAGTGACATTTAAACAACATTCAACCTTGTGGTTTATTATCATGTTAGCTCATCATAACCCCTCAATGCAATTACATATAAACAGAGAAATAACAAACATGTTACCCATTATGTATTGGTAAAGACTGGATGGGGGTATCTGTACCTCTGCCCTCTACATGATTGGGACCAAGGCACACCCATCCCAGCCAAGGTTCTCTATATGGTAGCTTGGACGAGCAACCAAGGCTTAAGCACTCAGGTGGTGATGCAGGCAGGTCCCCAATCCCCCACAAAGGAATGTCCACACACTATGTTAGGTGATAACACTGCTTATGTATATAAATTAAGGTTCAGTGATATATATCTATATAAATACATATAAATAATAACACTTTGTACTCAGGCAGTTCTATACAAAGAATGGCAAATATATACACTCTATGTGATACCACACAGTACTTAAATTCATTAATAAATGCACCAACTGCAGACAGTTTCAAATAGGCAGGTGCATTTGTAAGTAAGGTGTAGCAGCATAGATTAGCGAAGAAAGGCAGGTTAGTTATGAACAGTGGCAGAATGCTTTCTTTAGACTAGATACACAATTCTATGTGAGGATCCCCCCACCTGGGAACCCTGTAATGGAAACGTTAGGAAGTAAGTTATCTTGTCTTTTACAGCCCAGTCCAAAAATGTTCAATAACACCCTACTTTCTTTTTGAAGGTTCTACCACCCAAAAGTACCGGAGAGGCCACATGAGAACAGGATGCAAGACAAATCTGGGACCCCTGGATGGCTCCTGAGGCTGGAAGATGCTCTTCCTCGTCACAGTATCACAGTACCTTTGGTGTCTTGGCAGGCGAAGTGGCAGAGTTTCTCGATTTTACTCAGCGATTCCCTTTGAGGATGGACCCCCCTTGGAAGAAGAAGTGACTAGACCAAGAAGAAAAATGGAACCAAAGTCTTTCTGAAGTGCAGCAGTTTTGCTCTTCGCAGTGCTGTCGGTTGGTAAATGGTTTTTCCGACTGTAGGATTCCTGGGAAGATGAAACTTGCTGTGGGCTCCTTAAAACCCACTGCCAGATCTTCCTCTGCACTCAACGACCCTGGACCTTTTCTGGTGGGAAAAAGTGGGCAGTGATAGCAAGGATGTCCTGTGAAGTATTCTTCATCAGTTTGGAACTTTCGGATGTTAAGTAGCACTATGCCAGAGTACCCCCTCTTCTGGGCGCTACACTCCAATGGGTTTTCAGCAGTCAGAAACATTTCTCCAGACCCTGGGTGACACTAATGAACTTCTTTAACATCAGATGTCCAGGCACTCCTCTTCTGGAGTCATGAAGACCCCTTCTCCAGACGGCAGGCACACAGGACTGACTTCCAGAGTACTTCTGATGAAGAGCAGCGGTTTGCACGGTGGTCCCTCATAGCTCGGGGAGAGGTCTACTATCCAGGTCCTCTCTTGGATCATTCCTTGGAGATGCACAACAGTTATTGGATTTCGATGAAGAGTAGTAGACGCAATCTTCTTCCTCCAGCTGGACTCCAGAGATCAGCTTTGGTTTCGACTTCAGCTTCTGAACCAATCAGTGATTGCAGGGACCCTAGTCATACACATTTGTTCCCCATTCACTCAGGCTGAGCCAGGTTCAGTCAACCAATCACACAGATGGCATTCATGCAGGTAGGCAGCCAATCAGTCTCACAGGCATTCAGGCCATTCACTCTATCCAGATACCCATAACAAAGAATGTGGATTGGGGTAAGCACCCAGCCTTTCAGTACACTACACTGCATTCAGGCATTGTGTCACACACAGAAACCAGACACCCACAACACCGAATGTGAGTTGACTCCCAACTCCATCCACACAGGCCCCACCCCAAGGTTGTACCCACAACACAGAGTCCCTGGGAAGGCTCCAGTCAGTCTGACAGTAGGCAGCCCGAGAGCCATATATTGTATTTCCACCCAACAACCATTCAGGGGGAAGGGACAGAGTCAGGGCTTCCCAGGACTTTGGCAAACAAGGTAAAAGGCAATAAAAACCAGGAGGCCACAGTGATCATCTTTCTTTCTTCAGGAATCCTATTGATTCCTATGGCAGGGTCTGGGTGTTCCAAAAATGGAGGACACTGAAAGCCACTGCCAAGTCAGCATGTAGCTGTCACCAGCCCATACCCTGCGCTTTCGGCAACACACAGGTGCCCAAAGCACACATAAGGGGCACAAGGGTGTATCCTCACCCATGCTTACCATAAGGGTATCAAATGGGTGTTGTCACCAAAAGGAAAACATGAAGAGCTGCACTGCCAGAGATCCAGGCTGGACTTCAGTGGAAGAAAACATAAAGAAAACACACACACAGAACTGGTAGGACAAGAACCAGAGGGCCCGGTCTCTCCAAAAGGCATTTGCAGCATCACAGTATTTATCTTAGGGCATGTTTAAAACATATCTATGTTTCTCAGTGGTTGAATTCCCTAATTTAGGTGAATGTTCTGCACAATGAGAAGACCAACAAGTCTAGAAGTGGATACAATATGACATTATTGCCATATCATTCATAATTGTCCTCCACAGGTCAATGGTATTGGTTGTTTATATGAAATATGTTTTGAAAGCCGGAACATGAAAACTGCTGAATCTTATTTGGTAGGCTATAATAAAAAAATGGATGAACTGTAGGTGGGGCTTTATTGAAGATGCTTTTCTGCTTTCAAACTGCAGATCAAAAAGGATTTATCAGAGGATATTTTTGTATGTTAATTTTAACCAATAAAGAATGTTTGATATGAAGTGTTGTAATACATGTTTGTATATGTAAAGCCAGTAATGGCTGTGAATATATTATAAATAAATAAATAAATAAATAAATAAATAAAAAGGATCTATGTTATGTTACAGGGATGTATACTGTGCAGGGCTGCCATTTGCATGCTCTCAGTGCTCTTGTGCCTCTGCAAGCAAGAGGGGTGGGTTAGGTTAGTGGGAGATGTGGGAAAATGCAAGACATATTTTCTTCTGTTTTGATGCCTGCAGAGAGGAAATACTGTGAGCTCTGTGTGTGGGACTGTTTATAGGTGTTCTTCACCAGGAGCATGGAAGCATTTGTGCCCGAGGGAAGCATTTTGTGACTATGTTGTTGGGATGCATTGGCCAGAACTGTTATATTTAAGTTGATTGTAAATATGCATTGTTCTGTTGTTTGATGTCTGTTGGGAGGTTTTTCAATTGATGTGGGTGAATAGTTTAGCTAGTATGCATATAGACTGTAGAATCTTAGGAAAAGAATTGGTGGGCAGCTTGGAGCCTCAATTCAGTGTGGCCGTGGTGATGTTTCAGGAGGGTTGCCCATTGAGCGATGTCTCAGTAGAGGTGCCACTGGGGTAAGGTACTTCTGAGGAGACTGTGATGAATCAACATCCAGGGCACCAGTGGTCCAGGGATGAATATTGGTTTCTAAATCATCAATCAACCCCACATCTCTGGTACACCAGAAGGGATCTGAACCGATTGGAATACAAGTGAATTATAAGACCTCCTTGTCCAATGTTGGTAACGTGGAAGGAATGGCAGGCTTATCTCCGAAGGGTCGTGGATCGTTGGTTAGTTGCAACACATTGAAAATACAATTATTACCAATTGACAAAAGGGACTGTCCAGTCAAGGTTGTATAAACATATCTACTTTATTTTTAGTACAACAGACAGTTCTAGCACACTACAAAATACAACCCACACTGTAAAGGAACACAGAGGACAGACAGTTTCACGAGAGAAAAGGATGCACCGTAAAGTAATCAGTCTTACTGTTCAAGGTTATTCGGTTCCAGCACCAAAGGGGCAAAGGGTCATAACTGTCTTGGGGCCTTCGGAGAAGGACGAGGGGCGCAGAACCACAATGTACCTGATGCTGAAGAAGTTCTTGGTGCTCGACAACTTTGAGCCAGTTCCAGGGTGATTCGCAGCCCTTGAGAAAGAGTTAGTGGTGGGAGACAGCTGCGGGTACCAGGCAGCAGGCAGTTCGGCAAGCGAGGCTGGACGGACGTCTCAAGGTTGTCCAATGCGGTGGCTCGGGGCCAAGAATTGTCCCTCTGCTGGTTGGCAGTTCTGGAACGCTGGTCGAAGTGGCTCGGGCGCCTCTGGTGACAGCAGTGTGGCCATCTCGAAATGTCTTTAAAAGATGGACGCTGGATGATGCTGGTGTTGCACTCCTAGCTTCTTCGCAGGGCTCGTGTGCTTTCAAGTCGGATGGGCCAAAGCTCAGGAGAGTGATTGCAAGCAACGGCCTTGTCCTTTGTCCAGAGACTCTCCGGCACTTCCCACTTAGGAAGCTTGCTTGCAGAACCTAGCAGGGCATGCTGTGTGCTGGCTGGATACTGGTTCTGGTATCTCCCTCTGTTCCCCGGGAGATGTTTAGGGGAGGGATCTTGCTTCCCTCTTGGAACTTCTGGCCTTCCTTCACCGACGGAAGATGTAAAGTAGACTGTACCTTGAGCTTGGGCCCAAATTAGTCCTTCTTCTTACTGCTTTTGAAGTCTTCAGATGATCTGCTAAGTGATGGGTCCAGCTCTCTCTTAAAGCCAAATGAGCCCCAGTGATTGGTGCAGGCTAAGCCTACCTTCATGAACCAATGTTGGGTCCCCACCAACAATCTTCTGTTTTGCATGAGGTCAGGACCAGAGAGATCTGCAAAAGGACAGACAAGGGGTGACAACATATACCTAAGTCCCACCCATCTTCCTGTCTGTTGTAGATCAACATGTCTCTATGGTTAACTGAGTCCTCTGTGACCCTTGATTAAAGCACATGTTTTCCTAGAAGTTTGTGATGGGAGCAGACTTCCTGTCCCTCCCAAATCACATCCTTCGCCCCTCTGAAAGGGGTCATTTCTGCAGGTACACCTGGGGTATCTGCTGGACCCAGACAGGCTATTCACTGCCTTTCATACAGAGAAGTGGGAACTAGTTTCAAGTTGACACATTGCATATCAGAGGGGTGTTAGTCCCAACTTCCTGTTTTCTGTCATGCAATCCAGCCAGATTAGACAAAGGGAATGCAGATCCATGGAGCCTTTGATATTTAAATTAAGCTGCTCATGGCTGTAGGAAGGTGTGCATTACCCCTTCTTGAGATGCTTTGATGTACCCGGGGCTGTCACATTCCAGCTGAATATGACAGGGGAAGACGCCGCCTGTAGGCTGCGTCTTCCCGGAGTACATGTGATTATGAGTTTTGTGCGGGAAGCAGATAGACTGTGTGTGGAATGGCCTCACACAGTCCTCGGAGGTTGATCTCCCATCATTCATTTTCATGTATCACATTTTTTTTAAAAACAGGTGAGCGCCCTCTCCTTTTGCATATGGTTGAATTCCTCACATGCCCCCCAGCCTCAACATGTGAACCACCACCCTACTGAAGGTCTGGTTCGTCATCAAGGCGAACGTACTGGCTGAGGCCATCTGCATTTCCATGCTGGGAGCCTGGCTTGTGCTGGATGTCCATATCTAATCCCTGTAGGGATAGGCCCAATGCAAAAGCTTAAGGTTCTCCCCTTGCATGGCCATTAACCATCACAGAGGCTGTGGTCCGTCTGGATCATAAAGTGAAATACAAAGATGTAGGGTTTCAGCTTTTTTATGGCCCACACAAATGCATACACCTCTTGTTATACGACATCCCAGTTCCTTTACCTTTTTGTCAAACGCCTGCTAATGTAGGTGACAGGTTGCTCTACCCCTTCAGAGTTCAGCTGCGCTAACACTGCTCCAATACCAAAATCACAGGCATCTGTCTGGATAATGGATTCCTGACCATAGTCTGGCACTTTCAGAACGGGGGCCCTGCACAATCCATCCTTTAAATCCTGAAAGGAGGTTTGACAGGCGGGGGTCCAAGTTAACTTCTTTGGCATCTTTTTGGACGTTAGATCATTCAGGGGCATGACAATAGTCCCATATCCTCTGATGAATGACCGGTAGTACCCAGTGAGAACTACAAAGGCTCTCACTTGTGTCTGTGTGGTGAGGATGTCCCACTCCTTGACAGCCTATACCTTCACTTCGAGAGGTTGTTTCTTACCTCCACCGACCTGGTGGCCTAGGTAAGTCACGGTACCCTACGCTATCTGGCACTTCCTGGCCTTGATAGTCAGGCCTGCATTCTGCAGCACCTGAAGCACTTGTTTCAGGTGGGGTACATGATCCTCCCAGGTGTGGCTGAACACAGCAATGTCGTCTAAATAGGTGACACTCAAGTTTTCCAATCCAGACAAAACCTGGTTAACCATTCTCTGAAAAGTGGCAGGGGCATTCTTCAAACCAAAGGGCATCACAGTGAACTGATAATATCCTTCCGGGGTTGAGAATGCAGGCCATATTCACTCCATCGGTTAAGCCGACTTACCAATACCCCGCTGTGAGGTCAAAAGTGAGGCCGAGCTTGTCAATGAGCTCATCTGCCAGAGGAATGGGGTGAGCATCTGTCTCCATGACAGAATTGAGCCTCCTGTAGTCCACACAAAAGCAAACTTCAGTCTTCCCACTACTGGTCATTTTAGGGACCAGTACCACTGGGCTAGCCCAGAGGCTGTGAGATGGCTCTATCCCTCCTAGGGACAACATTTTGGAAACTTCCTCCTTGATGGTGTCCCTGACCTCATTGGACATCCGGTGAATCTTACTCTTCACCGGCTTACTTTCTCCAGTGTCCACATCATGGGTGCACCAATCTGCGCGACCAGGAGTCAGAGAAAACAGACCTGTGAAATGTCCCAGTAAACGACAACAGTCTGTCAGTTGCCGTTCTGACAGGTCTGTTGCAAGGTTGACACCCTTCAACTGACCCATCTGTGGCTTCAGTGTGCAGGAGGTTTGGTTGGGATCGGTCTCCTCCTCAGTCTCTGCATCAGTCACTAAAGTCATGACCAAGTTATCCCGGCTATAATGGGGTTTTAACCGGTTGACGTGAAAGACCCTGCACATCTGTTTTGGTCCTTTCACGTCAATGAGATCCTTCACCTCACTGACCTTTTCCAGCACACAGCATGGGCCAGTCCGCTTGTCCTGAAGGGCACTGAGTTTGACAGACTCCATAATCCATACCCACTGGCCTGGAGAATAGACTGTCACTGTGGCCTTCTGGCCTTCTGGTCATGCCAGTGCTTCATCAGCTGCTGACTGGCCTTTATATTCTTTGTTGACTGTTCCATTCTATTCACCGAAGGCTGAGTTCATAGTCCACCACATATCGTGATGGGGTTGAGGGTTTGCTTTCACATCACTCCTTCACTAGACTGAGGGGACCTTGTACACGGTGTCCAAATAGAAGCTCAAAGGGGCTGAACCCTACTCATAGGTTCTGTGGCACCTCCCTGTAGGCGAACAGATGGCATGGCAGGAGAATATCCAATTTTCTCCCCTGGTGCTCTTCCAAGCCACCTATCATGCCTTTCAGGGTTTTATTGAACCGCTCAACAAGCCCATTGGTTAGTGGATAAACGCCGGTAGAGAACCGGTAAGTGACTCCACCCTCCTCTCACATAGCCTTCATATATGCTGATATGAAGTTTAATCCCCTGTCAGAAACAACTACTTTGGGGAATCCAACACAGGAGAATATCCCAATCAGAGCCTTCACAACCACTGGGGCTTTGATGCTCCTCAGAGGGACATCCTCAGGGTATCTTGTGGCATGGTCTACCACCACCAAGGTTTATCTGTTCCCTGAGCTGGTTTGAGGATCCAAAGGACCCACAATATCCATGCCCATTCTCTCAAAAGGGGGCCAAACCACAGGTAGTAGAATTATGGGGGCCTTTGTTGCACCACCTAACTTGCCAGAAGCTTGACAAGTCGGGCAGGACCAGACAAATTCCTTAACCTTTACGTAAAACTGCGGCTAGTAAAAGTGCACAGACAACCAATCTCATGTTTTAGTCACTCCCAAGTGACCCGCTAGAGGAATTTGGTGAGCCAAACCCAAAAGGAACTTTCTGTGGCATTGGGGAACCACTAACCTTCTGGTGCCCTCGCCCTCAGAATCCTTTGGCTAACTGTACAGGAGCCCATCCTCCCAGTAGACTTTGAACATTCCAGGGGCCTCTGCATTAGCCTGCTCCTCTGCCTGCTTCCGCAGACCCGCCAGAGTGGGACACTCTTCCTGGGCAGTGTAGAAGTCAGTCTGATCTGGGCCCCCAGCTGATGTGAACTCATCGAGCTTGGGCAGACCCTTCAGATCTGCACCCACCTGTTCCTCCACCTCAGGTTCCAGGTAGCCAGGACTGACAAAGATAGCCATATCCTCACAGCAACGCTTCTTACCAGTCTGTACCCTCAGATCAAAGGTGGCTGTCTACCCCCTACCGTCCAACGCATCTACACCCCTCCATCACGCACTACTACCACACAGACAGGAAACACCCTCAGTATGGGTTTCAGTCATACGCCTCCCTCCTTCCTCAAGCCCGATCATCCCATTAGTCAAACTAATCTACCATGTGTACCCCCAGTCAGAAACTCTAGACTCCGAGCCAGATTTCTTTTTCTTTTTTTTTTCTTAGGAATCGGTATATTCCCGAAGTAATGTAGGAGCCTTGGCAGAACTACCATCTTTAGCATTGCTCCCCGCCCCATCATTGCCAAGGGTAGCTTTGCCCAAAATTGCATGCACTTCTCATTTTTTTTAATGGCTACTTCTGTGTTGCACCTATGCTCCTCCTCCACGGTGTGGTATATATCTATCCCCAGGTACCGAAATGTGCTAACCGCCCATGGTACTTGCAATACAGATGGAATCCCCATGTACCCCCCTAATGGGAACAGGCTGGACTTCTGGGGGTTCACTGCTATACCGGACAGCACAGCGTATCTCTCCAACACTTCTAAGATGTACTGGAGATTTTCTTCTGGGAATCGCAAGTACAGTAGCATGTCATCTGCGTATAGGGAGATCAGATGCCGCTCCCCTTCCACCTCGATGCCTATGGTGTCATATTGCTGCCTCAAATATATTGCTAGAGGTTCCAGGGCCAGTATGTAGAGCATTGGAGACCACGGACATCCCTGTCTAGTACCCCTGCTGAGCTGCCACCTTTCCGATATCACAGATCCTGTCCTAACTCTAGCCAGCGGTTCGCTATATAATATTTTCGCCCACCTTACATATCCAGGCCCTAACCCGTAGTACTTCAGGGCTGCAAGCAGCCATGGCCATTTAACTGAATCAAAGGCCTTGATTGCATCTAAAGACACAATTGCCATTTCATCATCTCTTTCACTGCCACACTCAATGATTCTCTGGAGTCGCCTATGGTTATTGGTAATATTTCTATGTGGGACATAGCCCGTTTGATCCGGGTGTATTAGTTTGCCAATAACCTTCTTCAGTCTATTTGCTAAGACAGCAGTCAATATCTTGCTGTCTTGAACCAGCATCGACAAGGGTCTGTAGGAGCCGCAGCTGTGCCCAGGTTTATTAGGTTTGAGGAGCGGTATTATGACGGCCTCTCTCAGTGACTCCGGTAAGCTTCCCGTCTCAAACGCTTTGTTTAACATCTCTAACAGTGGGGGGAGGACCTCTTCCATATATACTTTGTAAAACTCACTTGGGAGTCCATCTCTCCCTGGGGTTTTACTAGTAGGCAGCTGCTTCACCACCTCCCCTAATTCTTCTAAGGTAATCGGGGTATCTAGTTCCTCTCTCTCCTCCTCGCTTATCTTGGGCAACCCCATGTCCTCAAGCATTTCTTCCATCATAGCGCGACTACTCTCCCCGTCGTCTCCGTATAATACCTTATACTACTCCACAAACGCTTGATTAACTCCCTCCTGGGTGTCCTCTACGCTACTGTTTTCTCTTTCTATAGTCCTGATTGTGACTCTGGGGGTCTCACTCTTATATAACCACGCCAAAGGTCTCCCCGGTTTATCACCTCCGCATGCTGTCTCTCTATGTATTTTTTATAATTGAGGTTACACAATCTATCCCAGTATTCTGCACATTTTTGCTGTAGCCTAAGTGTCAATTCTAGCTTCTCTTCTGTATCGTCTTCGCCCCTTATAGCCTCTTCAAGTTTTTCCTCCGTCTCCTGTAGTTCAGCTAGAATCCCACCTTGTAGACCCTTGGATTTTGCTATGGCTACCCCCCTCATGACAACTTTAAAGGCCTCCCTTAGTGTTCCCACCGAATCCACGCTCCCAGTATTTGTTTCAAAATAATTTACAATCTCCTCCCTCAAGTCCTCCCTAAAAAAGGGGTCTCTCAAAGCTTCCGCTCGTAGGCACCATGTCGGGATCCTCGCTCTCGGGAGGCAGTATTGCCATGCGAGAATCAGGGGCGAGTGGTCCGAAAGGACCCTGGCTTTGTACTCTATTTGTGTGATCTCCGCTATAATTTCAGGTGATGTGAAGACATAATCCAGCCTCGTGGCTAACTGCTGTGGGGCAAAATAATGTGAGTATTGCCTTTCCTGGGGGTGCCTCACTCTCCATGCATCCTCCAAACCAAAGTCACAATGTCTGTAACGCTTTGGCTGCAGGGGCCGGTCTATCCATCTTCCCACCCGATCTGTCTACCCTCGGGTTCAGTACGCAGTTGAAGTCCCCTCCCCAGATCATCGCGCTTCCTACACATGCGCTCAGATTAGCACACAATGTTCTAATGTACGCCGCTGTGTTCTGGTTCGGGGCATAGGTATTGACAATGCTTATCTCCCTGTTCTCCACCAGTCCCCTCAGTATAACCATCCTCCCGTCTGTCTCAGCTACCACTTGCAATCGCTGAAAAGGGACATGTGGCGCCACCCAAATAAGCACTCCCCTCTCATAAGCAGAGTACGATAAGCCCACCAGCACTCCTTTCCACTTCCCAGCAATCGTGTCCATCCTCTCTCGTGTAAGGAGGGTTTCCTGCAGCAATGCAATAACTATTTTCTGCCTGCGCAGGTACAACATAACTTTGTTCCTCTTTAAGTAGCTGTTGAGCCCCCGTACGTTCCATGTAAGTATCTTAAGGTCCCCCATGGCCTGTACAAGTTCCGTTCCTCCCTCCACAGGTGCAGTCTGACTCTAAATTCCAATCCAATCTGTATAGGCTCATTTCCCGTTCTATATTCCCCTTAACCAGAAACCCCCCAAACTTCCCGTTCCCCCTCCCTCCCACCTCCCGTCCCTTCCCCAACATCACTCCCTCAACTGTTGCCCAGCTCCATCCCTGGATCTCAGGCTCCCCCGCATCTAGCTCTTTCTGGCTCTCGCCTGTACTCAAAGCTCCGCAGGGCGAGGCCGCCCTAGTGGCTAACCTACTACTACTACAACTATATTTCGGGGGGTAGGGTGCTTTCGCCCTGCCGCTCCTATGTCACTTCGGGTTAACTACACATTGCTACACAATTTTCGTATATGTACACGCTACTATATTCCAGTCCTTCAAGTTCGTTACAGTCAGCGGTATCCTATCAAAATATCAGCCTTCATTAGCCGCGCCCATTAATCTTCCCCCTAGGGTGCTCACTCTACGCCTTAACAGTATGCATACAGTATCCCACTTATCGTGTTCCTCTTGAGCCTCCTCCGTGTCTCGTTCCGGGTAGCCCTGCAGATCCAGCCACGTCGTTGCTTCTTCCCGAGTATTAAAAAAGTACATTTTGCTCTTGTGCACCACCTTCAATTTCGTAGGGTACAGAAGCATATATTTTATCCCAGCCGCGCGTAGCCTTCTTTTGATTGCCACATAGCTGTACCGTTGCCTCTGGACCAATATAGTGTAGTCCCGATACGCCGTGATGGTGCTCGAAGCCCTTTGATTGTTCCACCTTTTCGGAAGTACTCCAGTATCTTCTCGTGATATTTGTAGTTCAATATTTTGGCGATTATCGCCTGGGGAGGGGCCCCTGGCCTCGGTTTCCTCGTAAGGGCTCTGTGTGCGCGCTCCACTGCAAATCCCTGCGACAGTTTTCCAGCCCCAATTCCTTGTAAGAGTAGGTTCTCAACGTAGTCTGTCGGGTCCTGTCCCTCCCCTCCGGCAAGCCCACCACGTGGATATTGTTCCTTCTTGCTCTCCCTTCCGCTTCCTCCGGTCGAGACTCCAGGTTAGCTACCTGTTGTTTAAGTACATGGATCTCCTTTGCGTTGTTGGTGCTGCTGTCCGTGTTGGTTTTCACCGCACTTTCCAGGCTGCTCGTTCATTTTGCCAGCCCCCTGACATCTTGCCTCAGCAGGGTGACTTCTATGCCTACTGCGTCTATTTTAGCCTCCAGGGAAGTGTGCAGGTCTGACATCGCAACCCCCCATGAGTCTTTCATCTCTGTGATGGCCTCTAATATCTGATGGTTTTCAGTCACTGTAGTGCCCTCCGCTGGTGCTATCAAGCCTTTGGGCGCGATGGCCGCAGAAGATTGTTGCGTTTTGGCGAAAATATCCATTGTGGATTGC
Source organism: Ambystoma mexicanum (assembly GCF_040938575.1). Classification (NCBI taxonomy): domain Eukaryota; kingdom Metazoa; phylum Chordata; class Amphibia; order Caudata; family Ambystomatidae; genus Ambystoma; species Ambystoma mexicanum. The sequence goes on from NC_090924.1 coordinate 968,950,145, forward strand.
TTATTCTTGTTCTTGCTCACAGCCCCTCGCGCCGTCATTCTGCGGCCTCTGTTATGCACCCGAGGTTGTGCGAGCCGGGTGTGTCAGTCCTGCTTCTCTGTATCGATTCAGCGTTAGTGTGCCTCCCCAACCGTCCTTTCCACCCTTATCAGCAACTGTAGTACTCTTCAAGCAGCCGCCGTGCACCGTCCGCCGCCTCTTACCGTGGCTTTCTGCTCATTAGTCAGTGCCGAGCGAGTACTTCATATGTCTATCATGGCACGGCCTATCTATTCCAGCGGCGCTGCGCAGGGTTCGCTCTGCCTCGTATTTCGTGGGCGCACACCTTTCTCCAATGCCGTGTCCCGGTGCCCCCAGTCTGGTTCCTCACGGGATTGCTCTGCTCGCACATTTAGCAGTGCGCTGCCTGGGCTCCCGCTGTGTGCGAACCGGGACTGCACAACGCTGTGTGCCAGCCCCTTACCTCGCACCCCCGCTGCCCCTGGGCTCTTGCCTTCCGGGTCAGCACGCAGGCTGACGTGACACAATTGCAAGCACACGGCTTACCGCCGCAGGGGTTCCGCTTCGTCTCCGCTCGCCATCATCATTCTTTCCCCACGGCTGCCATCTCAATTCTGCCGCTCCGGCTGATTCAGTTTCGTTTCCTTTGTTGTCGGTCATCTTGTGTAACAATGTGCCAAGCAGCAGCCATCTTCGCCGAGTGATTCCTCCAGAATTCCACACACGATTCACTCAATCTTTATACATTGTGCAGAGCACACGTTCCCATGCATGTGCTGTCAGCCCTGGACCCAATAGCGCGTTTTTGTAGGTAGTTTTCATGGATCATATGTTGGATCCTCCGGAGCTGCTCAGGAAGCACGTCCTACTCCATGGCTGCCCAAGCCACACCCCCCACTCCGAGCCAGATTAACCAGACTCCATGAACTCCCATCTAAATCCATCTTCCAAACTAGCTGCACCCTTAACGGTAACAATACCACAACTAAAACTCTCATCAGTAACAAAAAATCGTACCTACCCCCCCGCTCTAGGCCCTGCAGTCAACACATGCCACATTACTTTGCTTGCTACCACCAATGATACCATCCACCTCTACTCCAAAACACCCCGGAAGAATCTGCAGGCAGCTACCAAGATCCTTGACATTAAGGGCTGCACGATCGTGTTGCACCCGTGTCCACTAGGAAGGAATAATCTTTACCCCCTATAACAACATCCACCCTATGTTCCCTGTGAGGGTCTGGTGTCACTGATAGGATAGTCTTCTTATTCTTTTCTCACGTATTCTTTGCTCTTCCTCTAACCTTTGCTGTTTTTGTCTGTTTTGATCATTGGCTGCTCTTGGGTTGCGATAGTGCTGTCTATCTCGCTCTTCGCGACATAGCTGTTCTCGCCTTTGTCTGTCTTTCCTTCTTATTCTTTCATCTCTTAACTCCTTCTCCTTCCCCTTTCTGTGTGTCTCATCCAACCTCTCCTTTTGTTTCGCGTCATCAATGCATTTGCCATCGAGTTTCAATAGGATTTGTCCTCCCATCCATTCCTTTTTTGTGAATGCTATCTCATCAGTTCTACCTTTGCTTTCCTTCCATCTCTTCCCTTCTCTTTTCTTGTCGAGAGACACCACTTGTCTGTGCCTGATCTCTTCTTTTGTCATCACGTCTCTCCTTGTCCCTTTGGACTACGGAGGTAATATTTTTGTCCTTATTTTTCCCTTGATTTTCGTCACTACTATGTGTAGGTGACTCATATGCGGGGTTACTGTACCCTGTGGCTGCTTTAAGTTCTCTTATTGGGTACAATCCCTCGTCCTTACTTTCTTCAACTCTCGTTTCGGGTGGGGCAGGTGACGCGGTAGGCATCACACCCCCCTCTGTGCATACATTAAGTATTCGATCTGTTGCTGGCTCTTCCTCCTTTCCCAGTTCATATATTTTCCGCAACTCGAGAACATCAAGGTGTTTTTCTAACTTCTTGCCTGTATATGTGGCATGCAAATATGTCGTCATATGTTGTAAAACGGCTTTAGATAAAGACCCATTTTGTGGCCATGGCATAAACATCTTGTGGGCGGCACCTTTAACCCACTCGGTACTATATTTCCTTAGCTTGGGTGCGTGTTTTGGCAATTGCCTGCATAAGTGTGCTAATGGAGTCATGTCTTCCATGCTTAAATCTGTTCCTTTTCCTCTTATACAACACTTGTCAATGTTTTCGTGTGGTTTAAAGCGTAGGAATAAGGCGAATCCTCTCTCTTCTCAGGTGTCTACCACGGTAACCTCTCTCTTCTCAGGTGTCTACCCCAGTAACCTCTCTCTTCTCGGGTGTCTACCCAGGTAACCTCTCATTTACTTTTATTATTCTCGAGTCATTATCCCCTTAAATATATAGTCTTCTCTACTTCTGACTATTTTCTTTCCCTTCTCCCTCCGTTACATTTTCCCTTTACTTGTTCTAAGGCATGCACTATTTGCCAAAGCATTCAGTTTTTTGCTTCACTCACCGTTCGCATGGTTTGTCTCCGGACCCTCGGGATCACCACCTGTGTTACCGTTTTCTTCAGCTTTTCGACTGCTCAGCTGCCTGTAGGAAAGTGAAGGGAAGTGTAGGGAACACGGGACCCTTCAGGCCCTGACTGCAGTCTCTTCTTTATCTACCACTGTCTACGGGGAGCTTCACGGTCTACTCAGCCAAATGGCAAAGGACTTGTGATATTGCTGAAGACCTAGAGTTACTTTATGTCGAAGGTCAATAGGTGTCTTATTTTAATCCATAATCAATAGTCGATAAACCATCCAATCTTGCTACCAAGTATACTGGGGAGACCCTCGGCCAGCCCATAGAGTCAGGGTTTGCTCCAGAGTACTTTAAGACAAGATAGCTGCACCTTGAGATGGATGGGGGTGCAGGTTTTCTTTCTCCAACACCAATCAATAAGGACAACTCAATGGTTTGGCAAAAGGGAGTCCTATTAATGACAAGTACAAAAAACGGGGAAACATGGAAATCATCAGTGATGCGATAGTCCTTCTCGCATCAACTCCCTCGAACTTCATACAAACAGTAACATTTATACCCAAAACTTGTCAACATTGACGTGTAACACTCAAAAGTTAACATGCAATTCTATTGGTTAGGAAAAGGTAACTTTACTGTAGGTACTATATCTGTATATGGTAACGGAGTAAGAGGATTGGATAAACACTATCAGGTGGGTATCTAAGCCCTTCCTTCTAACATTACTCTAGTAGACATTATTATGAGTACTACATCTCATTGGTTCTACTATCTATAGAAACCTATTGTGATTAGGTTGGCTTCAACCCCATGCATAAATCTCCACTTTACTTAGCAGCACGCAGAATGGTCAACCAGGTGAGGGTGCCCTAAGATGCACCCTGCTTTCCCTCAATCCATCATTACTTTAATGGCTATGTGTCAATTAGTTGGCAGTGGTCGGCCTCCAAACTGTGTCTTCTTGTCAGGAAAAGTTATGATATCTCTGTCTGCGCGGCTGCCAAGCGTAGGTGTGAACCCATGCCTCTTCTCGCTTGGATGGTCACGTGCTACTATACCCTGAATTTGCCTCGTTTCTCTCAATTTGTGTATTTGATTTTCATTTCACCTGCCTTCGCCTTCTTATCTAGATCCTTCAGATGCAGGATATTCTGTCCTTAGCTTCAATTAAAAGTAACTATTGTTCATAGCTTCTATTGATATGACCTTGGCTTCCCTGGCACGAGCTGCCTCTGCCAATTTTCAATTCAGCCTTCTTTCCTCGTGTTTGGTAGAATATGAATCTTCTTTCTTTTGGCCTATGATAACCTGGCTTAGTTCTGCTTTTAGTGCAAAGTGGACTAGCACTTATAGAACATGCTTCGTTTTGAGGTAGATTGTTTGTAATGGCGCTTGCCGCTCTATTCTTCTACTTAGCATAGCAAGCCACACTGTTCTCCTAGCTTTCTTGCAGTTACAAGCATATTTACAGGTGTTAGCTGGTTGAATATCTTCATCCTGCTTACAGTTTAAGCTCCTTTGTCTTTCATCAACGTTCTCTTCACTCAGTTTCACGATATCTTTATGCATGGCATTTTGTCTCTTTGTGTCATCCTTGGGTCGTCATATCTTCTATGGGTGCGTTAGTCCAGGCCCTCGTGACGTCACCATTTGTCTTCCATTAAGGACTTTTTGGTTTCTTCCTGGACAGTGCTTAAGCAATCTTCGTGTCGTTTCATTTGCTGGTAGGGTTTTCTTAATGGGTACCTTACTGTCCATGGTTGTCTGGTTATTGGTACTGCAATAGGTATTGATCTTCTGATAGGTACTGGGCAGAGTCCTGCTGCGGCTCTCTGCTGGTTTATTTGCTCATCATACCTCATGGATTTCGGTGTGAATGTTCCTGCTTCTTCAAAATGGGCGACTGGAGTGCAGGCTTTATTTGGGACCTCCTCTACACCTTACTTTGTCTGAGATTCTGTGTCCCCTACTTTTGGTAGGTACATTGTCTACTGTGTCAATATCATGTTTGCACCAAGGTGTCAAAGCAGGGGACTGTGACAACAAGGGGGAAAACTGCCTAAGCAAACTTTTCACCTCTGCTTGCTGATCAGAAGTCAAGTGAGGGGCCACATGGACATCCTCAATGGAGCTGTCTGAAGGACTACTATGGGACAGGTCAGGGAGTGGTTGTGACTCCTTTTCCTCAACATCTGAAGCCAGTAGTAGTGCAGCGATTTCAACTCTTGGGATGAAAGCCTTCAGTCTATTCACATGGAGCACTTTTGGAGCCTGCCCAGCCCTTCCAAGGTCCACTAAATAGTTGACCTCACCCAGTGACTCCACCACTGTGTAGTGTAAGGTGGTGACCATTTGTCCTGCAAAGCTCGAGGCCTTATAGGATTCATGATCAGGACTTTCTGACCATGGGTGAAAGTGATGAGGGAGGCTTTCTGGTCATAGCAATGTTTCCTTGCCCTGCCTTCACCTTCTCACTAGCCAGACCCATCAGGAGTACCATCATTTTCTGAGCCCTAGCACATAGTCCACTACGTTGGTAGTAATAGGGGGAGTGGGAATCCCCCCTCCCTACTTGATTATGGCCAAGGTTCCCCTTACAAGGTGACCAAACAGAAGTTCAAAGGGGCTGAAGCCAACACCCTCTTGTGGTATCTCTCTGTAGGCAAACAGTAAGCATGGTAACAGAAGATCCCATTTTCTTCTTTGGGGTTCTTTCAGAGCCCCAATCATGCTTTTCAAGGTTCTGGTAAACCTTTCCACAAGACCATTTGTCTGTGGATGATATGCAGATGAAAACTTATAGGTGAAACCACATTCCTTCCACATGGCCTGTATATACTCTGACATAAATATGCTGCCCCTATCAGACATAACTTCTTTATGGAAGCCAACCCTAGTGAATATGCAAAGTAAAGCTTTTGAAACTGACTTGGCAGTCACAGTCTTCAATGGGATGGCCTCAGGATACCTTGTGGCATGGTCGACCAGCACCAGGATAAACCTATTGCCTGAGGATGTTTGGGGCTAAAGGGGACCAACGATGTCAATCCCTACCCTCTCAAATGGTACACCCACAACAGGGAGTGGTACCAATGATGCTTGGATTGTTGAGCCACTCATACCAGATAACTGGCAGTTGGCAAAACTCCTGCAGTGACTTTCTACTTGCACCCCCATCTTGGGCCAGTAGAAGTGCATGGATAACTTTTGCTTGGTTGTCTTGATTCCAAGGTGACCAGCAAGGGGCACTTCATGCGCCAGCTGCAGGAGGAAGGTTCTTACTGCAAGGGGAACCACCAACCTCCTATGGTCTCCTTCTGTAGATTCTGTAGGCTCACTATACAGGAGCCCACCTTCCCAATAAATCTGATGTGTCCCAGGAGGTTCACCCTCAAGCTGGGCACAGGCCTGTCTCCTTACGCCTTCCATAAATGGGCACTCACGTTGGCCCTTACTGAACTCTTCCCTGTCAGGACCACCTTCTACTAATAAGTCTTTTAGTTCAGGATGGTCATTGGGGTCAAACACTTCAGGTAACATTTCCTCGTCAGGTTCTGGTGTTTGTCCAACTACCTCCACCTCAGTGGTAGGTGAGTTAGGGGGAATATTTTCTTTCGCTCTTTTGGTTTTTCTGACTCTTTTAGCCTTGGGTTTCCCCTTTGGTTTGGGCACTGCAGTGGTCTTGGCCAGTGCTGCCCTTGTTTGAGACCTTGTGCAGGGTTTTTCAGCTGTATCTCCCACAAGCCCTAAAGCTCTGAGATCATTCCCCAGAAAGACCTTTCCTGGGACACTACTCTGTATACTCACTGGAATCCTGACTGCTGCACATTTATAGTAAGATTTACAGGTATTACTTGGAACATGAGAGGTGGGCCACCAGCCAAATTAGTGGATAATAGAGGAGCTCTGGCAACCTCCTCTGGATCTACCAAGGTAAAATTCACTACAGTTCGACTACACGCCCACTATCCCTCAGAGCTGGAGTATCTACTCCATTGATCAGCACACTGGGCCTCATTACGAGTTACTGCCTCCAAAGTCATGTCCGGGTCCGGAGAATCGGAATGGGGATTTACCGGGCATTCCAACCTTGGAGGACCCGGTAAGTCCCCATTCTGAAAACCATTCCCCATTCCCATTCGAGCCCCCATAGGGCTCAATGGGAATGGGGAAGGAGCTAATAACGGGCCCGCCAATAGCGGGCCCGTTATTAGCTCCCTGGCCCCTTAGCAGTTCCCGCTAATTGCGGCAGGTAAAACCAGCCGGCCTTAGTGGGACCCCTAAGGGACCTCGGAATGCGGCGGTAGGGGGATACCGGCACCGGCATCCTTATCGGTGCTGTTAACCCATTACCGCCATCCTCGTAATGAGGCACACTGTCTTTAAAGTAGTGCTTGGTATTATCTGGAATCCTATCATAAGCCTCTGAAACTTTAGGCTCCCAGGAACCCAGGGAAACTAAAGCTACCTCAGCTTCTATCCCACTGGGGAAGGAGTCTGAGGAGAAGGATGCCCCTGTAATCTCCTCTTCCTCATAGGAGAAGGCCAGATTAGCAGAGTGGACCCGCAAGGTTTTGACCTTATATCTGGGGAACCCCTTCACATTGTCAGTTGCTCAACAAGCAAAACAAGATCCACTGGGTCTGTTTACATAGGGAGGCTTACCATAACCAGAGTTCTGCTTTGGATGCTGACCTCCACTACCTTGTGAGTACTCTTGTGACTTACCCTTATTTCTCTTTTTGTGGTCCTTCTAGGGGGAAGTTTTATCAGATTCCCCACCCTCCTTATCTTTTGGACTTTTCCCCCTCCTCCTGCTTGCCATGATGAGTCTTGTCCTTATGGGACACTCTATGTGACACCCACAAATCTGCTGCTATGGCAAGTTTATTAGGATCTAACTCCTTTGAATATGCCAAATGCTGCTTAAGCTCAGGGGAATAAGATGCAAAAATATGTTCAAGCATGACAAGACATATCATACCTTCAAAGGTGGAGACCTTATAACCTTCAACCCAGATAGTTTTTTAAGGATTCAGTTACATAAAATACCCAAGTACCACCGTCTTTCTTTGTGTACTCTCTGAATCTCTTTAAGTATTGGGCAGGAGTCTTTCCAAACTTTAAGATGAGAGTTTGCTTCAACATTGCAAAATCTGCTCTCTCAGCTTTTGACATTTCCATAATGGCACTGCAGCCAGAATGGGGCAGTCTGCTAAGTAACCAGGACATTTTATCAGCCTTGTCAACCTGTTGAACTTCACATGCATACTCAAAATTATTCAGCCAGTCCATAATGTCATTCTTTTCATCATACATATTGAGCAGATCTTTTGGAAACCTTGAATGAGATGAGGTTCCAGACCCATGTCCAGGACCCTTAGATCCATTGGAAAACTGAAGCTTGGCCAATTCCAACTGGTGATCCCTGTCCTTCTGTTTTTCTGCCTGCTCTATCTTTAGCTTGGCCATGTTAAATTCAAGCTCCTTCTGCCAAACCAGCAGTTCTTGTTTCTTGAATTCAAGCATGGCCTCAACATCAGCACTGTTAGAGGAAACATTGGACATCACATCACATCATCTAAATTCTCATGGGTCCCATTGATAAATGCAGTGACAGACTTGTCAGTCTGCCAGTGAGAGCAGCCCCCCACCAACTTCTGCACTTTCCTCAGGGGCTATGGCACCAAGTTGTGACTCTTGCCATTCCATTATTATTTGACTAATTTCCATTTTTGTGGCTTGAGCAGGTAAACCCCTCTCAGCACACATCTTTCTTAAAGTTTCAGACTTAGAAGCATTTAAGGTTAACAAGATACTTGTTTCAATTTTGTTAGATAGGTCTATAGCCTTTTTCATTTATGCTACAATTCACTATGTGTCCTGGGTAGGAATAACTCGAAATGCCTTCACTAGTGCGCAACACTGGATACCTTCAGTCGTATCCGACTGTTGTACACCAATTTGTTAAGATGGATTTCTGAACTCTGACCTGGTGGGCAAAGGTTTAGAAGGCCAGCCTAGATTATTGGAACAGGGTAACCTCTGGACAAGCCAAACCAATCAAAGTAGCTATGGCAGGCAGCCAAGACTGAGCCTCAGGAGGGGTGAGGGTGACTGAAAGACCTCAATGAGCACACACAGCAAGGACACTTACAAATTACTCCCAGGCAGGTGTTATATCACAAATATAAACACATTTATTACAAGGCCTTTGTAACTCAGACCATAGCAAAAGAATCACAACAATACTAAGTAAAACACCACAACACAATCAAGACAAGACATATACAAGACCATGGGGGTCCAAAGGGTTAACTGCACATAATATGTCCACAACCTAGATGGGGAGAAAACAGGCAGTGCAGATAGTCTCTAGCCACCTTCGACATCGACAACACACCTAACTAAGAGGCAGTCCAAACCCTGAGAAGAGAGTAGCCTTATCCTCAATAGTACATGTAGTGCAGGCGCACGTGGTTGTTCCAATGGGCAAAACAGGGTCTCTTCAGGGGTCTCTAGCAGCTCAGGAAGGTGGATGAGGCGATGAAGAATACGTTCCCACTATTCAGGGAGGACTTCCACTTGAAGATAGAAGCAGTTCCAGAGTGCAGGATGGAGTCGCTAGTTCGCCATAGCAGTGGAAAGAAGAGGGACCCTCAGGGGCCACTCATGCGTAAAAAGGGGCCTTGGTGCTAGGGGTCACCAGTTAGTGTTGGAAGTACTCACCGGTCCCAGACACTCTCGGACCCAAACTTCGCCAGTTCAGTCCACTTCGCTTGCAGGTTCGAATGCGACAAAAAGGACGTCTCTGCAGCTTTCAGTTCCGAAGATGCAGTGATGATTCCCAAATGGGACAGTGGTGATTTCTCTGCTCCGGGTGAATGAATCGACCCATTTTCACTGCAGCCGGCTTCAGGGGCAAGAGGGTCACAAATGCAGTGCACCTGCAAAGGTCGTTGCCACGGCAGTGCAACACGGTAACCTCGTATGCTCCGGTCCTAGCGCACTCATCTCACTTCAGACCTGGGAATGCCAAGTATACGAAATTCGGTGTGAAGATGCCGTGGACACAGACCTAGCAGTATGCCAAGTTTCAAGAGCCTGCTGGAAACGGCGGCGGTGACAGAGCAAAGCAACTGGGTAAGCTGGTCAGCCCACTGGTTGGCCCAGGGACACTTCCGAGAAAGCTTACTTGCAGGGTTTGATGACGGTGCCGAGAATAGTTGGTCCCACTATTTTAATGGGTCAAAGCATCTTCGCAGACTCTCTAGAACGATCAGATGCAGAGCAGTCCCATGGGACGACAGCGGACTCAGTGTGCCAAACCTTCCAATGGGTCACCAGCGGTTCCTCGACTCATCGTCATAGTTTCAGGATACTTGGATCCTATCCTTCGTTCAGTGAGAATTCCAGAGATTGACATTATAGGGGTGTTTTTGGCCTCCTCTTATCCAAAGTTCCATTCGCGCCAAAACGAAGAGGACCCAATGGGAGATCTGCTCACAAACACACACTCCATACGTGGACCAATCACGGACCACAGTGGTCCCAGTCATTCATGGCACTCCAGACTCTCTGGCACCCAGGATGTGTTTTGGGGACAGACACCCCAGCCCACATCCTGGAGGCACACACACAAGGCATGCATAAGCCTGCAAAAGCATTGCGTTTCGCGGGAGAATGTATGACCACATAAGGACTGACCTGGGTCGGCTCGACCTGGGGAAGGTAAAGGGGCAAGATGGCCAAAGGACAGGACAAAGAACCTTGTGGCATGGCCATTTTGGAGCCAGGCCACCTATTCGTGCCAAACGAGGTTAATGCGGTTAACATGGCAGGAAAGGGTTAAAAATAATGCAAAAAGATAGCTGCCACCAGCCCTGTCCATGACACATCTGCACATCTGACAAAAAGTCCATCGAGAGTATCTAGGGTCATTATAATAGACTAAGAGACCCACGTACACCGTACTGTAAGGTACATTGTGTACTTGTTACATGTTGCACAAAAGTTGCAACATTGGAAAAGGACTAAGGGAAACAAAGACTCCCAGTACTGACTGTCTTAGGGGCATGTGAGTTTCCCCATAAAAAGTGAGCGAAAGCCCAGAGGAGTGCAACTGAAAGCTGTGCTTCTCTGGCAAAGTCAGTCTATGGTGTCTAAACAGCAGCAAAAAGTTTGGGGGTGTACAACTGGAGGAAAATTACACATAATTATGAAATCTTTCCTAACACCCACAAAAAACTTAAAGTGACAAACTGCCCAGTGACACACCAATGCCTCCCACTCTATAGTAAAATAATTCTTCTCTGCACCCGGTAAGGCTCTAGAAGCAAATGCAATCACTACTTCATACCACTTCCTTCACTTGCGTGAACACAGCCCCTAGCCCCACGGCACTCACATCAGTCATCAGCACCGTCCTACTGCAAGGATCAAACATAAATAGAGTTGGGGCTTCTGCTATCTTCTGCTTGATCTGCTGAAAGACCTCCTCTAGGTTTTTCTGTACAATCAAACATGACATTCTTTTTCATCAGATCCCTCAAGAGGGTACTCAATGCGGCGAAGCCCTCCACAAATTTGGAATAAAACTCAGCCAACCCTAGGAAGGACCTAAGTGTGTCCTTGTCATGGGGCGCTGGCCCCTTCAATACTGCAAGTAGGAGATTGTCTAACACTGCAAAATGATATAATGTTATTTCTGATAGCACTAGTGAAGCTGCCATCCTTGAAAACAGGTATCAAATAATGAAAAGAGAAGTACGATGAAAGTATGACACGTATCAAGGGCTGGATTCAGATGTGATTGAGGATATTCATCATCCCGAGTTTACCAACTCATGGGGCCTCATTACAAATCAGGCGGTCTGGAAATAACGGTGGTGGTAAACCCGCTGCCAGCGTTGTTTCCGGACCGCCTGATCCCGACTCCTGCAAGCGGGAGGTGATGTTCCCGCCAGGTTTGACCTGGCGGGTTTAACACCGCCCGCCTGCAGGCGGCCGAGAAAACACCGGCAGCATTACGAGATGCTGCCGGTGTTTCCATGATCCCCATTCCCATTGAGTCCCATAGGACTCAATAGGAATGGGGATTAACACCATTCCGCCTCCGTGATTCCCGGGAAACCGGGGTTGTAATGCCCCGGTAATTCCGGGAATCACGGAGGCGGAATGGTAATACGAGTTCGGCGGTAACCAGGCGGTTTTACCGCCTCAGTTACCGCCGGACTCGTAATGAGGCCCATGGTGTTCGGACATGAGTGGTGTGGGGGTAAGAGCTTTAAATGGAAGTAGTTATGTGTGTTCACTCATTCCGTACGTGCCAGGGGCTCCCAAGGTGTTAGTACTGCAAGCAGTTCCAATTATAGAGGCACAATGCCTAGTTCATCTTGCGCTACGCAGAATAATAGGAACGTTCCAGGCAAATAGTGTGCAATTGCAAATGGTGGGTCCAGATTTTGTACAGTGCAACAGTGATCCAAAAGATATCAAGTGTGTGGAGCTGCCATATCGGATGGTGAAAGGACGTAAGCATGTCAATAATAACTGGCAGGACAGCACACTTCCTTGCTTGGCAGAAGGACTGGTAACATATAGCAAGGAAAGGATAGCGCGAGTGGACAATTTCTGTGCGCAAATCTGAACAGAGAATATCAAAATGTTGACGTGTATTGCAACAATGGAAAAGCCAGTTGGAGTGCACAAGGAAGAAGAATATAGACTTTGTTTCTGCAGGAAGGGTACCGTTTTTGTTGGCTGAAATGAACGTTGCAATAAGCCTCTCTTGATCACAGACATGAAGAAAGAAACAGTGGTGATGATGGATTACTACTGGGTCTGTGGCCAACAAGCTTATTTGCACCTCCCACCATCATGGGGGGGTTGTTTTCTGCTGGCTACATTGCACTCAGCGCTATTTGTATTCCCAGAATAACACCTGAAGGGGGGAGCACTGCCTGCCGATGGACCAATTAGTCTCCCCACAGTCATAAATGGAGATAAGGGTCTGTTGCCCACACAAGACCCCCACATCCTACCAGGAAGAGGACAGTTCCAGCAACCACAGAGGGTGAAATGATCGAATTACATATCCAAAGAATCTTCCATATTGCTTGCTGAAGTACCAGAAGAAAAGAGGTTCTTCAGCACAGCAGAATCCTTTTTTACATCTTTACTTTTGCCAAGAGTGCAGGCCGCAGCAAATGCCAAACGGTTGCAGATCGTAATGTGGGAGCTGGTCCAGCTTTCGAATGACACAGAGAATGGGTTCAACGTGATCAAGGTTGAGCTGTGTGCATTGAGACTTATGATGAGGCAAAATAGCTATGTTTGGGAAATGTTAACATCAATGGAAGGTGGGGGTTGCAAAATGTTTGGTGATTTCTGCTGCACATTCGTGCCTCCAGAGGATGCAGAGAATGCATAATTATCTCATATCATCCAAAGCTGTCCATAACCTGGGTGTTCGCATGAAGAATGTAGGGAGGAGTACAGGGCAGTGATTGCTTTACATGAACATTTAGTTGGGCCCGTCGTGGCTCAGAGCGATCATGAAGATGTTAATGCCCATCATTGTGTTCATCCTGGTTATCTTCTGCACCTGTCGGCTGGACCTTCAATGTTGTGCCAATGTGGCACCTAATAGCGTAAGAACGATGGTATTAATTGGAGTTTCAAAAGCATCTCACGAAACAAAAAATATTGATGTCCCACAAGGTGGATTTAAACATGAAATGCGCCCCATCCCGTATGGAGATGAAGTTGATTGTCTATATCACAATATTATTTCTCCACCCCTGATCCAGAAAATTACACAGAGGTGTGAGTGGACCTGGTGGGGGAGGGGGCATGCATTTACATGACTTGCTCATCTGTAGAGTGTGCACGCACGGGGGAGAGTTTGCGGTCACTGTGCAGGGTCTGGGTGCCAGTAATGGGAACTCAATATGTGGAAGCATAGACGGTGGAGCTGAGGCGCAGAAGTATAGCAGATTTTCTTATTGTAAAAGTAACGAAAGGGAAATGTTGGGATGGGGGCAGCCCCGCCGTACCACCCCTACGTGCTTTAGTGTGAAGTGAGATGCATTTCAAGCACTATGATGGGCCAAGTGTTAGGGGGGATGGTGAGAGGACCACCTCCCAGTTTAACAGGGCCCTATTACAACATAAACCAAATATAGTCTATCCACATAGTGCAGCATTAGGTGCGCGTAGTATTGCTATTTTGCGTAGATAAGGCCTGCGTGGCAAATGGGGCATTACATGCATTAGGCCCAAATTGCGAGACAAGGGACATCTCCAGCCATGCCTGAGCTCCCATGAGGACAGCCCACACCCCCAACCGCCACAAGGCCTATTCATTGTTCTAACCATGTTGAAAAGCTGTGTTTTTTACTTGAGAGGAGTGTGCCCTACAAAGCCATGATCATAGACCAGCACCTGGCCTGCATGTTATCTCAAACTGGCCAAAGCATGACCTGGCCCATCCCCAGGTGACCACAAGGTATAGCCAATATAACTGACTAAAACTTAAGACCTCTGAATTCCATGGCACCAGGTGTCCTTTGACCACCAACCCCAAAGTAACAAGTCCTGAGATGTTCAAAGAGGACAGACAGGGCACACCGTGAAGCAACAATCGTGTGATTTGTTTTGCAAGGTGCTGGGAGGGATAAATTATAAACTAGGGTGGAGACCTTGGAGCCGGATGGCGCGGAGGCGTGTGAGCATAATGTGTGTGAAGGTTAGAGTGCCCCAGATCCCCTTTGTGCCAGTTTTAAGGCCTGCCAAGTGAACAGTATGAGTGATAAAATAGTTGCATGGTAGGAGGATAATTTATTTGTTTTCTGACCTTCGACGTGAGCAGAGGATGATCACTGCAGCACCCATGTTAGGGAAGACGGGTGGATCGGTATGGAACCAATGGCCTGGCATCCCTTATTGGGCAGGCAGATCCTGTATAGGTGCACACCAACCAGCCACGTGGGTTTCTACTGTATACTACTGTATATATTGCGTCATTAATGACAATGTTTTTCTTGATAAGATTCTGCTTTTGCTACTTTTCAGCAGAACGTTCTTAGCAGCAGAGTTCTTTGCTGTTGCTCTCATCTGCGCGTGAGATTAAAACTTGTTATCCTTACAAGATCGACTTAGGCCTTTCTTCCCTAGCGCGTAGTATTCTCTCTGATGTGAGCGTTCAGGGACTTGCCTTCAAAACAACAGCCAGATTAACAGGCAAGCTAAGAAATGCTGAACCCCAGAAGATTCATTGGACTGATGAGGACGATGCATGTTACAACAACTTGTAAGGAAGGCATGTATCAAAGCAAGACAGACACAAGTGATCACAGTTCAAGCGTGTTTATTAAACTGTACAATGGGTGAGATAAATGCCTAATCTAAACCTAAATCTAAGATGGGAACAAGCTACAACCATCAACCAATAATAATAATAAATTCCTGGTAGAGTCTAGTCAAATAAAAAGGGACTATAATTAAAAAAAACATTGCCAATCCTTACCGCTATGGTACCAAAGAGTGTGGGATAATGTTCACAAGAAAAGAAAGAAGCATTCACTAAATGATAAGTCAGGGTCTCCCTTCCCCACGTGTTTAGCACGGGACAAGGCGGGACTCTCGAGCACAGCATACTCCTGGGCTTCTCCTTAGCAAGCTCACAGTTCCTTTTGTTAATATCAGGGCCATCTGTATCGAAGTCTCTTCTCATGCAAAGTCTCTTGCTTCAGATGGCCTGATATACCAAAACAACAAACCAAAAGTACCTTCTGGTAATCTTTACATCAGGTGATAACCCTTCACCCTTGGATCTCCATCAGCCAGGCTCCAATCCTTCTCTCAGTCGTCAGTCTCCCTCAGTTCGGCTCAGACCAAACAGAGCACTTGCCAATTCAAACAGAGACTTCCAAAGGGCGATCTCGCCTCGCTGGGCCACTCTGTTTGCCTACGCTAGTGCGGTTTTCACACATTCCGAGTTCGTACTGCATTTCCCTCATCTGGGCACAAATGCCTGATTCACAATGTCAAAACTTCTGCAATGGGTCAAGGACTTTCGATTGTACAAGGGATTTTGATTGGCCCTTGCATGACCACCTTAACACTTCATATCGGTTTTCCTATGGCCGCTTGGTATTTGTAGTTTATTTCTTCCCAATGTTCAATACAGTCTCTTTGTTCATAAGAGGGGTACTTGCTACAGACCTTCGACTGAGCGCCCATTTGGCACCGGACCACTCTATCTCTGGTGCCAAGTTTGCTCATAAAAGACTGTGGCCCTCATTACGACCCTGGCGGAAAGGGGTTTACGCCGGCGTAAACCATGGCGCCCCTTTCCGCCTGAGTACGAGTTCCCGTAGCGCCATGGTGATTTCCATGGCGCTACGGGACTTGTTGTTAATTACGCCACCGTGTCCGTGCTGGCCAGAAACCGTTAAAAGCGGTACATTACGACCTCTCGGGCACGAGCATTGCGCCATGCCGGTAATGTAATCAGCGCCATGCCGGTAACGCCCCAAAACGGCACCTACCGGCATCGTATGCCGTGCAAGGTGCACTACCGCCACCCCTCCCACCGATATTAGTGATCACCGCAAATAGCGGTGACTGCTATTAGCGGTGAACGTAAATAAGCGGATCCGGAAGTTGCGTCATCGCAACGGAACGGGAAAGAGCACGGCGGCCATCTTTAAAAACACAATCCATTGCCATCCTCCGCAACCAGTGGACATCTGACCCCCAGAACCGCCACAAACCTTCACCTACATCCACCCAACGTCAGAATGCCGAAAGTTGTAAAAAAAAGTTCCGATCTGCTGCGGCAGGAGCGCTTCATTAGGGAGGAGCTCAACATGTTGGCCGAAACCCTACAGGAAAACGCCAATGTCGTATTTTCAACAGAGATGACCAGACTGGCGATAGCACGGAAGAAGGCCATATGGGCCATAGTAGCACAACACCCCTCAACGCAAGACAGTGCCGGAAAAGGTGGGACGATCTCCGGCTCCGCGTAAGGAGTATACTGTCTGCTAACAGAAACCTGGGCATGGCAACTGGTGGAGGAGCCGAGTCACCGATAAAATTGCAGCCGTGGGAGGAGATATGTGCCACAACCATTGGCATCGAGAGCATCGAGGGGGTCGGAGAAATGGAGAGAGGAGCCCCGACATCAGGTGACGCAGGTAGGTGCCTTAAATCAAGCCATGCCAAACTCACTGAAGTCCAGAATCATGTGAAGCGCAATGTTGCCTAATAGGGTTAACGCGACACATCAGCAGAAGACTGCCTACAGGCATTTTTGACCTCCACCCTGTACACATGCAGTATGCACACCCTTACTGTGGGCACCCACATTCCTCCATGCTTCTTCCACCCAAAAGGGAGACAACCTATATGTCACTGCCTCCAATGTGCACCATCTAGTTATCAAAATGATGGCAGTCATCACAATGCCCGCTCAATGTCCGCAGACCCATCAATAACACTTTCCCTCCTTTGCTCCACCACAGGCTCTCATTCGGACCTTGGCGATGAAGACACTGGCACCACACCTGCCAAGAAGACCAGGCCCGAAGTACCACCACGCCAACCCTCCACCTCTGCTGGACAAAACAAACCCCCACAGCAGCCAAAATCTACGGGGACAACACAGGCCAGGGCACTGATAATCACCAAGGCAAGCACCACGGTACCACCAGCAACAGACATCCACCAACTGGTGCCCACTGAAGGGACTGTGTCTGCAGGAAGCAGCACGATTGGGGAGACTGCTGGCATTGCAGCTAGCTCGGATAGTGATGTGGAGGATGCTGATGTTGTAGTATGTCCCCCCACTGCCCACCCTCATTCCCCCTACCTGTCCCCATGCAGCCAGCATGATGATGGCACACAGGGGCAATCCCCTGATGACTCTTGGCCAGCCACTCCATGCCCAGTGGAAGATGTGCAGGAGGGGAGCAGCACAATCGACACGCCACTGGCATTATCCATTGTGCAAAAAAACCAAGAGTCGCTGGACCAAACCATCACACGCCAACACCAAATGTCCTCACTCCTGACTCAGCATGTGGCCGAATGTGGAGGTGCACGGGCGGAAATGCAACAATGTGCAGATACTGTGAAGGCAGCCATACAATCCTCCACCAAGGATATCTGTGCAGAACTCGCCGCAGTGCGGCACGTGCTCTCGGAGCTCGTTCAAACAATGAGGGACATGCGTCCTCGTGAGCAGCCAAGTACCTCCTCCGCTGCCAGTTCTACCCCAAGCAGCCCCGTCCGCAGATCGGGCAGCAACCTGCGGAGTTCAGGCAGGGGTGCCCTGGGTGCCAGGAGAGGGGGCTGCCAATAGAGGCCGCCCAGTGGAACAATCCCACATTATGCACTTCATCACAGGCATCCACACACTTTTGCGGGGAGTTGAGGGGGGATGGGGGAGTGGGTGTGTTGGGGAGTTGAGGGGGGAGGGGGGAGTGGGTTCCGGACTGGGGTAAGGAGCCACCTCTTCAAGGGATAGCCTGCATCACCTGTATGTGGGCAACAATGTATGTGTCAGTCATGACATCAAACTTCAAATCATGACGTGCCACCATGGCATGCATTCATCTCTTACTTTGTACCACATTTACATGCACGAATGGAGTCACACTATGTGACCGGTATATGTGTATTCCTCTCATGGACTGTTTTACATGCCATCAACCAGTGTATCCAGGGAGGTCCAGTGCCTTGTGAGTGCCCATCCACTCTGTTAGTCCATAGCGGTTGTTTTGGTGATCTGGCAGATGTCAGTGATATCAATGCTCTCATCATGGCAGCATTGCTGTCAGCCTCATGATGACCTCACTGAGCACTACAAATGTTGTTATGCAATTTATTTTGGCCTCTGTGTCTGTGCAGTGGTGTATTGATGTTTATGTCCGTCATGTGCCTCCTTTGTGCGCAGTTATGGGGGACTGGCCTTTCAGTTGATGGTGTTTGGTGCCGTGTATTGGCTGAAGTCATTGCATGTAGGTGCATTTCGTTCAGGATGATGCGGCCCGATTCGGTACAGTGCACTTGCAGATGGTTGTGTCATGGTTGGGACACACCTTCATTCACATGGTAGGGCTGCTTACATCGGGCATTATGTGTTCAGGTGTCAGCTAAAGTTTGGGCTGCTTCAGGGTATGAGCTGGCTCCATTGCCTCTGGTACTCGCAGCCAGGTAAAGTATGCATCTCCCCCCCCCTTTCAGCCAGGTAAAGTATGCATCTCTCCCCCCCCTTTCAGCCAGGTAAAGTATGCATCTCTCCCCACCCCCCCTTTCAGCCAGGTAAAGTATGCATCTCTCCCCACCCCCCCTTTCAGCCAGGTAAAGTATGCATCTCCCCCCCCCTTTAAGCCAGGTAAAGTATGCATCTCTCCCCCCCCCTTTCAGCCAGGTAAAGTATGCATCTCCCCCCACCCCCTTTCAGCCAGGTAAAGTATGCATCTCTCCCCACCCCCCCTTTCAGCCAGGTAAAGTATGCATCCCCCCCCCCTTTCAGCCAGGTAAAGTATGCATCTCTCCCCACCCTCCCTTTCAGCCAGGTAAAGTATGCATTGGTACGTCAATCACCTACCCACTTCACATTTCCATGGCCATGACATGAGACTCACTGAGTAGCCAGGATCTTGGCCCTGCATGTCGCTCCATGTAGCGTGGTATTGTGGAGTTACGCAGGACCATTGAATCATGGGTTGATCCGGGGAATCGGGCACAACAATGTGTGATGATCCTGTTGGAGTCACATACCATTTGCACGTTGATTGAGTGGAATAGCTTACGGTTGTGGTACGCTACTTCAATGGCATGTGGGACCACCAATTCCACATGGGTGCAGTCGATGGCACCAATGCAACCAGGTATGCCGGCGAGTGCATGGAAACCCACTTTGGCGTTTGCGATCTCCTGGGCAGACCGTGGTAAGGAAATGTGGTCGTCTGTGTGCTTGAGGAGGGCATCGAGCACTTGGATCAGCATACGTGAGAATAATGGTTGTGAAATGCCATGCAATTGCCCCACTGTGTGCTGGTAGGTGCCTGTGGCCAGGAAGTGGAGCACGGATACTACCTTCAGTAGGGGGGGTGTCAGTGGGTGTTTAATCATGCTGACGATGTCATTGTGTATCATGTCCACGATGGTGGTGATGGTGTCCCGGTCCAAACGGTACAAGATGTGGATCTGCTCAGCGGCGAGGTTGAATGGACTGGCTCGGATGCGTGGGATTGGGGGCTGCCTGCGTGGTGGCATTGGCTGTGCTGGTGGGGCTTGCTGGCCCTGCCTTGCCCTCCTGCGTCTCCTCTGTGCTGCCTGTTGTCGTTGTTGTTGTAGTTGTAGCACTTGCATTGCAATCAGGTCCTCCAGCCCCAACATTGCCAGTCGTATTGGAATAATCGTGGAGTGTGACTGGGTGTGGGAAGGGGTGGGGTGTGCTCTTTTTGTACTTGGTGAGTCTGTATTGCCTCCACCTGTGCTGATTGTGTGCACCTGTGGCAGCTGGGAACACTGCACATGGCCATTTACGGTTGGTTCGGGATGGCGGAATTAGCACCATGGCGGTAATGTACTTTACGGGCTTCGCAAAGGCGTTAAGAGCATGTCCGCTTGATTCGTGATTTTCCCACCTTTGCGCGATGCTGGTATTTATGCCATGGGAGTTCGCGTGCGCGCGAGCTTGGTGATGTTAGCGACACCGTTAACTACGATGCCGCTGATTGCACTTTCTCGGGTCATGATCGGACCTAGCGGTAAGCGATGCCGGTAATCATTTACCGGCATTGTTTTTCACTTACCGCCAGGGTGGTAATGAGGCCCTATGCCCCTATTGCAAACTCCATACAATACTGCAAAATATACCTTTAAATGGCACTTCTTCCGTGGCGTTCAACAAATTGATATCTTCGCCCAGTTCCAAATCAATGGGGACTGTTCACACTGTCTAATGCTCTTGCGTTAGAAAACTGCAATGACATTAGATACATGGACACCCATCAATATTAAGGTAGGGTCCCCGAATTCAAAAAATACTGTCACCTTACACACACCATGAGACCACCCCTAGTGTGTATCAAACTAAATCATAACTTGCATAGCCACAAAATGAAGAACTTGCAAATGGTACACTTTAATCCAAAGGGGCGGGAAGCAAGATGAATCTTATTCTGTTGAAATGGATGCGCAAAAAAAGGAGATTCTCAAAACATGTGATTCATGTGATTCAGCTACCCCTCCGCAAATACCTCCCCTCTCGAGCTCTTCGCTCCTCTACCTCTAACTTCCTCAGGGTCAGTTGTTTTTCAAAGAAACGAGCTGGGGGTAGATCTCTATCTTCGGCTGGGGCCTCCCTCTGGAACAGCCTCCCTGCCACTCTAAAACTTGAGGAGAACCATCTCCGGTTCAGGAAGCACCTCAAAACCTTCCTCTTTGCTCCTGCCTTCACTCGCCTTCTCCCCTGCTGATCTGCTCTCTTGGCACTGTGCACCTGGCCACTCTCTGTCCCCTGGGCCCAGGTACCTGCTCACCCTGCCACCTTCCTGCACTGCCTCCTGGCCCCCCCTTGCACTGGGGACTGTATCTGTACCCATACAGCCCCCCCCATGTTTCTTCTTTTTCTGCACTTATTCAGACTTACCCAGTCTGCTGCCTTAAACACAGCACTTGCCACTTGCTGGCTGCACTACCACAGTTTGGCCCAATTTTCTATTTATTTTATTTATCTGCACTCCTCGGCTTCTGCACTTTCCACTCTCCCCCTTCCATGCACTTTTTCCCTTTTCCCTTTCCCATGCACTTGCGCGTTCTCAATGTCACTGGGCCTAGTAAGATCGTTTTTATGTTGTGCTGTGTTCTCCCTTGTTCCCCTCCCTTGCCTAGTCACGCTCTGAAACACTTGTGTACGAGCGCGATACAAATAAAATATCATATCATATCATATCATTAACACTGTCCCGTCTGCACAATTATTCACCACCACTACTCTTACCTTATGAACTCAAAATGATTCCCATCGAGTTCACGCGGTATCAGAATAATATCAGTGTATTGAAGGGTCACTCCCCACAATACAAATAAAAACTCAGAATAAAGGACACATCCCAGTAGGGAATGAGACCAGGAGATTGGTTGAGAGAGAAGTAAATGTTTATATAAGATTCAGCATCCAGAGAACTCTGCTGCCTCGAGAGTGGTCTGGCAAACAATACAAAAACATTACATTTTAAAGTGTTACAGCATCATGGATGACGTTCTCCATACAGTCTACAGGTTACATTTGAATTGGTGAGGGATTGGGACACAGTATGGCAGTATAGGGGCAGGCTCCACGAGATTGGCTGGCAGCTTGGCAGTCTGGTAGGCATCACGTGGGTCAGCTGGGCCAGTCCGTGCAAGGTGAAGGTCAGTTCGGGTCTGGGAGAGGCGACTGGTTCTAACTAATCTACACGCTATATTATGACATGCAGTAATTTATAACCCATGAACTATACCTTGGTATGGAGAGAGAGGCCTTTAACTTGCACGCACTTATTTACATTTTCCCGCCTCAGACCGTTGTAGAGGTCAAGGGTGTGTGGGACTTTTCCTCCAGGTGGCTTGCTGGGGGTGGGGTTTAACAGTTGCCTGTTCTGGCACTTCAGAGCGGGAGGGGATCAATTGATTGGTGTTGGTTTAAGGGAGGATATATGACAACATGAGATCAGTTATATTGGGGGTGCTCTAGAGTGGTTAGCAAGGAAGGGTCACTCTTCTGCTACATCAAAGAAAGGTTAGAGGGGCACAGGGTTGAACTCTCCAAAGGTGGGGGTGAGAGGAGTTGGAGCAGATTTGTGGAGACGGATGGGCCACAAGTCATGATTCGGCCCGGTCACACACAGGGCAGTGATCTCAGAGGAAGGATGAAAAGAATATACATTACAACAATTATGGACCCTTCCCTCATCCCACGTTTTGGGCCACAGTGAGGGAAGGGTCCCCGGGCACCAGCGCCCAGAATGACCGGGAAGCAAACGCACCCTAAAATCAACCCGCGCACCACCAACAATCAAGAACCCTTCCCTCACTCTTCCCCCCCCCTCGGGGCGAAACTCAGGAAAGGGTCGCCGGGCACCAGTGCCCTTATGGCCAGAGCCACTACGGGCCACCACCCACATCCAAGGGCCTCTCCGTTCTCTCACTACCCAACCAGGCACAAACCCTCTCTCAATGGGACACAACCGTAAGCACTCTATGCACCCAATGGAAACGGGCCCTTCTCACATTAGCCCATCCAGGCCTGTGGGAACGTGTCACCGGGCAACAATGCCCCATGATTTAGACTGCCTATGGGGAACCCCACAGGAACCAAACTTTTCACAGGATCACTCACCCTCCACTATACGTACCCCCAACTATGGGACTCGGATTGAACATTACCATAAGAACTTCTCGCAGCCATCCTAAACTAGGATTCTTGGGAATATACACTCTCCCTTATTTTTAGGTAATAACCTCTCGTATTTATTGAATAACGGAGGCGGACCTCAGCCCCCGATGAATCCAACTATCCAGGATCAACCGGACGCAATAAAGACAAGCTGTACTTTAGACACCCCCTATCACCTACCAGGTGAGACCACTTATAAACTGATTCAGGCAACCACTTAATGAGACAACATCTAGGAGCCAATCTAATCTAGCTGACAAAATGTTTTTTCTTTTCTCTCCCTCATGTATATGGATTACTGTGTAATGATTGTAATATTTGCAATGTGTTCTCTAAAAAATGTATGTACCAATCTGCAAACAAATATAAAACTATATGTGAATACCTAACTCCATGTCACTATCACTGGGAACTGATTCAGCGCCACATAATGTGGTTCAACACAATTGTCACTTATTGTCAACTCGATCACTTGGGGACACTACACTCACCGTATATGTATCCATTCCTTACTGTATTTTAAATCAAAAATGGTAGCCTAGAAAAAGACCTGTTAGGTCGAAAAACGTGTCGGCTCCACTTGTTTTTCCATCAATGGATGAATCCAAGAAAATAATAAAAATTTGGAAGTAATGATAACCAGCAGCTTTGTGGAAATTACATTTTTCATTTGCCAATGAAGCAATGGGGTAAATCCCAGCATAGCTAACAGCACACGTGCCAAATGAGTGGAAGCTTTAACAAACTTCGCTTGATACACACAACAGGCACCACGAGCACAGGCCTTTTTTCAAGCTCCCACCGACCAGCTGCTAGTGCACCAATAACAGAGATGGAGGGCGCGGCAACCCATGGTACCTGGTGCTCCCAACACAACTGAAAAGAATACACTGTTTCCTTGCTACTATTCATGCCAGAGCAGCTGTGAGAAATGGGTTTGGGTGGCACAGGCGCAGGAGGAGGATGAGGAGGAGGTGGGGGCTATCAGTGCTCGCTGTGGCGGTTCTGCAGAAAGGGAGCGAGACAAATACCAGAATGTGGCCCATTCCAAAGATGGAGTCTGGGGTGCACAAAATGGAGTCCAAATGTATCTTGCAGTAGCACTGTTTCTGTAGGTGCCAGGGATTCATCTACTAGGACCAGGGAAGGGCAAGGAGGGCGTCCCCACACCATTGCAAGTGCAGGTGCTCCCTTTCGTGTTGAATGTATGGGGACGGGGGGCAAACAGACCCCCTTCTTCCTCACAGTATACTCACTTTCTTCCATAAATGTTGTTTCTCGACATGAGCCTAAACCGTAAAAAAGGACCATCATTATAAACATGTGTATGTGTACAACTCCATCGCATGTAGAATACTGAGAAAGGGGGATAACCAATATTGAATGCCAACATGAAATCTAATTAATTCCCATAGCATTCACTATCAATCTGGATGATATCTATATATGAATAGCTTTATTCCATGCCCAAGATACCTCAACCATAACGTTGGAAAAAACTCTCATGGTGGACGTGGAGTTGCCCTTGCGTCAAAAGTGGCCGTAACGTTAGCTAATGGCACCCGCCTATGGGAATGTAAGCTCCAAACTACCGATCTCCCGTTGGATGCAGTGTAAACACAAGATATCTCAATGGAAAGCCCAATATTAGGCTTTTGATATCTGCCCTCTTAAAGACAAAAACAACATGCTTTCACCTAGTGCAAGAATAAAAGATTACCTCAGCGGTCTCACTGTGTCTCCCAATACACGCCAAATCTCGAATGTGGAAGCCAATCTGACAACCGCATCAGGTGAAAATATACCAATAAACACATAAAAGGGACCAACCTTGCACTCATCACAGTGTCGCGCCATATTGGAAATACCTAAACCTCAATGCACATGCAGGCAACTATTGTACTCAACCCACTCGATGTTTAGAAAGTCAACTAATGCGTGTTATATGTCCATTACAAAAACACAATCATATTGGTATGCATAAAACCTCAAATGCAAATACAGGCAGATTTAGATATTAACCCGCTCAATAATTCGGAATGTCCACAAATACATGTTATGTATCCATTACAAGACCACAACCCTGCACCTAGCAGTGCAGATGCATAAGGAGAGTCTAGAGAAAATTACCATAAAAGACTCCACATAGCACTGTCATTAAATCTCAAACAGTAACTCTAAAAGACAGAGAAGAGTATATCCTGATGGTGGGCATCAATGTTGAAGAAACCAATAATCTTTGAAACAAAAAGTCTTTTGAGCATGTACAAAACAATACATCCATCATTGGAGCTCATTTATAAACAGCAGAATCCTACGTATGAACACATCTATTTCAATCAATGTCGTTTTTTCTATTAGAACAACTACAGCACTTCAAAGTCTGCTAATACATCGGCTCCTACAAATTGATACTTTGCCTGTTGGCTATTAAATGTCATATTATACAATTGAACATGCTTATTAACTGGATTTTGAGCACCACAGATGCATATATGGTCATATGTAACAGAAAGATATATGAACCAAATTAACTCAGGGAAATATGATGCCAATCAATTCCTTCATTAAGCCCAATGATATGGCTTTTTATTTTAAAAATCTTTTTTTTTTCAAAATTGGCAAGCTTTCGGCTGGTATCCTCTTTACGAATACCATATACCTTTTTAAGTATCACCCATTCAAATTCCTCATGGGTATGTTCTTTCTCCACGAAGTGTTTGACCATAGGGGCCAACAAAACCTTGTTCTTTATACAACTGCGATGTTCTGTCATCCGCGTTTTGCATTTCCTATTGGTTTTACCCACATAATGCAGCCCACATGGGCAGGTAATCATATAAACTACATTTGCAGTATTACAATTGGTAATTTCCTCTAGCATCCAATTTGTTTCAAGGCCTATGTCTACTTGCATTGTTTGTTTAGTGTATTTACACATAACACAGTGACCACAAGGAAAATGTCCTTTCACAGGGGACATACCCCATAGTGTAGTTTGACTTGTCTGGGTTTTGAGTTTGTCTGAGATGTCATTCCTCACAATGATATTTCTGAGATTTTGCCTTTTTTTGAAAGCCACTAATGGCGGGAGTTTCTCTTTATCATTATACACTTTCTTCCACACCTTACCAACCCCCGATTTGATCTTATATGACAAGTTGGAAAACGTATTGACAAATACTATGCCAGTTTTTTTGTTTAGCCTCTTTGTCCTTTTTCTCTAAAAGAGCTTTGCGGTTATTATTGTAGGCTTGTTTGGTCAAGTCCTTCAGTAATTTGGCCAGGTAGTAAAGGATGGTACCATGATGGTAACCACGTTTCCACGCCTGGCGATCAGTGCAGGTGGGCTCTATGTACCACTGACATCGTCACACCATTTGCCAGCTGCGATTCCCAGTCTTACGTTTCTTTCACTGGATTCTTTGCGGGTCTGGGTGGAAAAGGGCCAGGGTAACTCCCTCCTTGACGTCCTCTCAGGTCTCGCTCCTTTCTCCTCCATTTCAACTGCCATACTGGAATGGCTGCTTCATTGTGCATTTGGCCTTGCTCAGAGTGTGCTCTTGTGCTCTGCTTTTTATCCCAATGGGGAAGGGAAAGGGTTGTCAGGTGTGTGTAGTTGTCAGCAAGTGCCTGACTCTGCCTGACCCTTGTGTTGGGACATGTCAGGTAAATGGCTTGAGTATTAGTCTGTTGTCGTTCACACTGTGAGAAAGTGTTTGTGTTGAAAACGGGGAGGGGTAGAGTTTCCAAGATGGGGAAAAGGGGAAAAGATGTCATAAGGAAGCAGATACTGCATCTCACCCTTTGGTGTCCCACTTCCACTCCCCGAAGACCCCCATCCAGGTGCTCCTCCCACAATGGTCCACCCCCAGGAACTGGATACAATAGCAATGGTCATGTCCTGGCCACCTGGATGACAGATCCCCTAAAACAAACCTTGTGTCAGAACCCAATCCTACAATTAGAAGACTTTTCAAAAGAATTTGTGTTACAAACTGATGCCTCTCTCACAGGGTTAGGAGCAGTTTTATCATGAATATACGATGGATTAGAACACCCCATCCTGTGAAAAAGATGCAGCTACATCACATAGTGGAAGGGTATGTGAGAAACCAGAGGGTGTCTCACCCACTAGTCCCTGGGGATCTCTCTCTCAGGTGGCCAGGGCACGACCATTGCTTTTGTATCCAGACCTTGTGGGTAGACCAGTGCAGGAGGATCAACTGGGTGAGGGGTCTTTGGGGAGTGGGTGTGAGACAGCCGATGGTGAGACACGGTATTCCCCCTTTTTTTGTTCATCTAACCCATCCTATTTTTAGGATTCTCTGAAGTGCCAACTCCCCCCCTTTTTACACAAACACTGAGCTAAGGAAGAGGGTGAAAGAGAGTAACAAGACTAACTCTGATACATCGTACTGGACATGTCCCGTTAATTGGGTCAGGCAAGGTCAGGCAGTTGACTCTAAGTGCGTACACCTGATACTAATTAGCTCTCCTCACATGGATAAAAGGCAGAACCTAGAGACACACTCTAAGCAAGGTGGAACACAAGTACGAGCAGAACTTCCGGGGTAAAAGCAAACCTACTGGAGCAGAGCGACGGACCAAGGGACCAGAGCAGCTGTACAAAAACCCAGGCGTTCCCTACTGGAGGTAGTTGCCTCCGACAGGCCATGAAAGATATGCAGAGAAGGCCAGATCCCACATTAGAAGGCTGCATTGTGTTTCAAGGATGCTAGTGAACCTCCCGGGTGAACGGTAGAGTTGGGCAGGCAAGGCCAAGCCTGTGGTACTAACCTTGACTCATGAATTGGAAATCGTAAAACCAAGAAAGAAATGCAGCCGGTGAGTTGGCCAACGACCTGAGAGACCATTGTGTGTTAAAGAAAGTTTGAAGTGGCAACATTATATCGCAGGTGTAGGCTGCACACGTGAAGTGCTATGGCTAAAGGAAGTAGCTCACTCGAAAGTCTCAGTGAAAGGTGCATTGTTTGTAACGATAAAGTGAATGGACTGCAAAAGCGAAGTAAGCAAAATTTACTCCTAGAGAAGGGGAGAGTGAAAGTTGAACCTTGAACTTTTATTCAAAGTGGTCCTGTTGAGGTCTGTAAAGAAAGCCACACACATTCGAAAGTCTTCAACATCCAAAAGCGGTCTGAGCCCGACTGAGGGAGACCCGAAGTGTAATAAGCTTGGGGAAGGGAACACCCTTGCAAGTTTTGTTGAACTTTGTTCTGAAAGGTCTGAGCCCGATAGATGGGACCTATGAGAATTTTGTTGTGAAAGGTCAGAGCCCAACAGATGGGGACCACCGTGAACTGTGTTTTGAAGAGGTCTGAGCTCGACAGAGGGGGGCGTACATGAACTTTATGTTGAAGCATTATTTGGAGGTCTGGAAAGAGAGACCATAACGTGGAAGGCCAGGTGGGCCTCAATCTATATTTTCGAACTGTTTATTGTGTTGAAAACCCAAGCCAGAGTGTGTCATCCTGCCTAAAGGGACTGCCTTACTCTGTGTGGTCTAACATGAGGAGGAGAGCTGATTCAGCTACAGTTATTCGTTTGTACACTGATGTTTCCTTTATATACATTTCTCCTTTATACACTTTTTGTACAAGAGATAGGGCAGGCATTAGGTTTTGTTAGCATAGGCCATTTTCATTTGACAGACTTCACTATGGCGGTTTTGCTTATCGTTTGATGTTCGAAACTACTCTCATCTTAGTTATAGGGCACAGTAGGTGTTTTTCCAACCGCAGAAACCTCAACATAGGTTTTACAAATTGTACCTATTGTGTCAGTGTCATACTTGTGATACCATTCCTTCCCTACACACACTTCTTTTTAGTAGTCCAATCTCATCGCAGGATGCGTGCTGCACCCGTCCATCTCCCAGTACATGCAATGGCTAACTGCTCCCCCACAGTGTGCCAACCTTGACAGCGGTTCAAATCCTGCATCTCAGGCAGCATGATATGGGAGACTCAGCCATGTCACGAGATGGAAGATGTGACACAAGCTCACCGCTACACAATGTTT
This sequence comes from Ambystoma mexicanum, assembly GCF_040938575.1. NCBI lineage: Eukaryota > Metazoa > Chordata > Amphibia > Caudata > Ambystomatidae > Ambystoma > Ambystoma mexicanum. The sequence goes on from NC_090924.1 coordinate 968,979,165, forward strand.
CGTATGTGACTGCAGGCTGATGTGGCCTATGTTGGAGTTTAGAGCTGTTCATATTATATGCATATAATATAATTTATGACAGGCACAGAAGGCATATTTACTTCTGCCTGAAATCTACCCTAGTGGCTGCAAAAGGCCTCAACCATCTCTCCCGCAGCACACACAGCTAAAAGTCAAGCAAATGTACTCCAGCACCCTACTATCTCCCTCATTCCCTTATCTGGTGTTGAGGAAGCTCTGTAAGTTAATTTTCAAAATGATTTTGAAACTCTGCAAGGGGCTCTTTGGGGAGTAGGGGGTTGATGAGATGATGATCTGGCAAGAAAAAAGGTGGAATGCTCCATGAAGCTGGTGCACCATTCTTTGGCCTAAAGTAGGTCCTATGGCTGAGGAAGGTAAAGTGAAGAATGCTGACATTGAAAGAAGGGGGGTTATGCAGAGGTACTGGTCTTTGCAGTCTGCTATCTACAGGGTGCAGATGATATAATTACAATCTGAATGCTTTGATTTACCAGTGGTTGGCTTAGCTTCACTGTGATGGAAGTTGCTGATGAAATATAGGGTCTTGATTAGCTTGGTTCACATCTGTTCTCTGGAGTGGCTAGCTCACAATGTGAAGCCATGGGCAGCTATTTGTTATGCTTAGAGGACAATGGGACTCATTACAAGTTTGGTGGTAATTCAGCAGTAAATCCACTGAGTTACCTCCAAATTTGTTTACCGTTCCTGTCACTTGGTCCCATGGGTTTACCACAGGATTACAGGTGGTGGTAGGGCTGTGTTAATCCCCAAATTCTAGAGTGCACAGAACTCTAAATATGGGGATTAGCCCCATCTCTACCTGAAAGCCACAAGAGGCTCCTCTTGGAACACCAATCAGGAAGAAATCACCTCATCCCAGCAACGACAGGGCCAATATCAGAGAGACCAACCACTGATGGACTAGGGGATCAGGTGACAAGAGAGTGTGTCATCCCTTCTGGTTTTTGGCTTCCATTTCTGTTTGGAACTTCCCAGGCAGTGGCCATCTTGGATTGGTAACATCACTTCCAGTGGCCATCTTGGATTGGTGACATAATTTCCTGTGGCCACCTTGGATTGGTGACATCACTTCCTGTGGCCAGTTTGCATCAGCCCCATCTCCAGCTGAAGGCCACAAGAGGCTCCTCTGGGAACACCAATCAGGAAGAAATCGCCTCATCCCAGTAACACCAGGAACAATATCAAAGAGAGCAAGCACTGATGGACTAGGCGATAAGGAGACAAGAGCGTGTGTTATCCCTTCTGGTTTTTGGCTTCACTTTCTGTCTGGAACTTCACTGTCAGTGGCCATCTTGGATTGGTGACATCACTTCCAATGGCCTTACTGGATTGGTGTCATCAGTTCCTGTGGCCATCTTCGAATGGTGACATCACTTCCAGTGGCCATCTTGGATTGGTGACATCACTTCCAGTGGCCATCTTGGATCCTCCCCATCTCCACCTGAAGGCTACAAGAGGCTCCTCTGCGAACACCAATCAGAAAAAATATGTGTCATCACAGTAACACCAGGGACAATATCAGAGAGATCAACCACAGATGGACTAGGCGATCATGTGACAAAAGCATGTGTCATCCCTTCTGGTTTTTGGCTTCACTTTCTGTCTGTAACTTCACTGTCAGTGGCCATCTTGGATTGGTGACATCACTTCCAATGGCCTTACTGGATTGGCGTCATCAGTTCCTGTGGCCATCTTCCAATGGTGACATCACTTCCAGTGGCTTCTTGGATTGGTGACATCACTTCCCTTGGCCTTCTCGGATTGGTGACATTACGCCCTCTAGCCATCTTGGATCAGCCCCATCTCCAGCTGAAGGCCGCAGGAGCCTCCTCTGGGAACAATGATCAGGAAGAAATCTCCTCATCCCAGCAATAACAGGGACAATATCAGAGAGATCAACCACTGATGGACTAGGAGATCAGGTGGCAAGAGTGTGTGTCATCCCTTCTGGTTTTTGGCTTCACTTTCTGTCTGGGACTTCACTGCCAGTGGCCATCTTGGATTGGTAACATCACTTTCAGCAGCCATCTTGGATCAGCCCCATCTCCAGCTGAAGGCCACAAGAGGCTCCTCTGCGAACACCAATCAGGAAGAATTTGTGTCATCCCAGTAACACCAGGGACAATATTAGAGAGACCAACCACATATGGACTAGGCGCTCAGGTGAAAAAAGCATGTGTCATCCAACACCAATCAGGAAGAAATCGCCTAATCCCAGTAACAGTGACAGTATCAGAGCGACCAAATACTGATGGACTAGGTGTTCAGGTGACAAGAGCGTGTGTCATTCCTTCTGGTTTATGGCTTCACTTTCTGTCTGGAGCGTCACTGTCATTTGCCATCTTGGATTGATGACATCACTTCCTGAGACCATCTTGGATTGGTGACATCCCTTCCTGTGGCCATCTTGGATCATCCCCATCTCCAGCTGAAGGCCACAAGCGACTCCTCTGGGCACACCAATCAAGAAGACATAACCTCATAACTGTAACACCAGGGACAATATCAGAGACCAACCACTGATGGACTAGGCGTTCAGGTGACAAGACCGTGTGTCATCCCTTCTGGTTTTTGGCTTCACTTTTTGTGTGGAACATCACTGCCTAGTAGCCATCTTAGATTGGTGACATCACTTCCAGTGGCCATCTTGGATTGGTGACATCACCTCCTGTGTCCATCTTGGATCAGCCCCATCTCCAGCTGAAGGCCACAAAGGCTCCTCTGGGAACACCAATCAGGAAGAAATTGTCTCATCCCAGTAACACCAGGGACAATATCAGAGAGACCAACCAATGATGGACTAGGCGATCAGTTGAGTAGAGCATGTGTCATCCCTTCTGAACTTCCTAGAGGCGTTCAGCTAGGGGCATCCCAGTTAAGGGCGAAATAGTAAAGGGTAAATACCAGACATTGATCAGCCTCTTTGCCTCTGAGCCTTTGCTTTGCATTGTCCTTGTACTTGTCTGTAAGTACCCTTAATCACTTTTACTCAGCTGCACCCTTGCAGTTCACTTCTGATGCTATCTCTTTCTTTCCCTTGTACTTCTCACTTCACTCTCCTCCGATCAGAACCATCTGAACTTTATCTCCATCCCTATGTACTCTTCTCCTCAATGTCACTTCTCTTCTCGCTCTGCTACTCTTTCTATTCACAAAACGACTCCAACCCTAACTTTCATTACACATCCGCTTATCGCATCTGCCCCCAGCTCTTCTCTATTTCTCAGACTCAAAGTTGCTATATTTCTACATCTCACTCTCTTTCCCTTGCTCTTTGGAACACACAGTCTGTCTGCAATAAAACCTCCTTTATCTCAGACTTCTTTCTTTCTAATTCTCCTTCACTTGACCTCATTACCCTTACTGAAATGTGGATCCCTCCCTCTGACTCTGCAACCCTTGCTGACCTTCATGGCCCTGCTTACATCTTCACTCACTCTCCCCTCCCCACTGGTAGGGGTGGTGGTGTAGGACTGACGTCATTCTCCAAACTTCCTATATCTCCCACTCCCCTATCTCCGGCTATTTCTCCCTCTTTTGAATACACAATCTTCACAATCACTGCCCCCTGTGGCATACATATTATCTCTCTCTACCAGCCACCTGGTCTGGTAGATCAATTCTTCAACCACATATCCCAACTAATTGACTCTCTCCCTTACAATTACCACCTTATTGTCATTGGTGACTTCGCACTCCCCTCTTTGGCTGCTGCTCTATCCATAGACTTTAATTCTCTTCTACATAACCACTCACTCTCTTCTTTCCACTCTCTGCCCACCCATTGAAATGGAAACTCACTTTACCTTATTCTCATCTCCTCTCAACTCCCCCATCTAATATCTCCACTGTGCTTCTCCCTCTGATCATTCTATTATGGCCAATCTCCCCACCTACTACAACTATTACTAAGTGCAAGTTTCCCTCCTCCAAACTCCCTAACTACCTCTCTGATCTACACCACTCCCCCTCCTCCTACATTCAACTCACCTTTCCATCCGATGGAGAAGCATTCACTAACTTTAACACTGCTCTTAATGCTCCCTTTTCTTCTCACTACCCTTTTACTACACTCACTCCTAAATCCTCCCATCCACAGCCCTGGATTACAACCCTCATTGGCACCCTAAAAACAACAATGTGGATAAAGCTTCACACTCTGATCTCCAATTATATCTCATTAATCTTCAAAACTATTCCTCTAGTCTTGACGCTGCCAAATATGATTTCTTTCTCTCTCTCATTTCATCTTTATCCTCCCAATTTAAGCACCTCCAAAAATCTCTCAACTCAGTTCTTTTACCTCCTAAACCCACCTCCATCTCCTCTACTCTTTCTGAAAATGATCTTGCTCTTTACTTTGCATCTAACATTTCTACCATTCACAATACCCTTGCTAATGACCTATCCCCTCCGCCTGCTAACTTTTCTCCACCACTCCTACCCTCCTCTCCCACAATGATGTCTTCCTTTGCCCTATCAACCCTGATGGGATTATTGCCCTACTTCTTAAGGCAAACCCTTCCAGTACTTCCACTGACCCACTGTCCCCACACATTGTGGAGCACATAGCTTCCAGTGTTGCTCCACATCTCAATGACCTCTTCAACTCCTCTCTTGACAATGCCACTTTTCCTTCATCCATTGAGACATCAACTGTTATCCCTCTCCTTAAGAAACCTGGTCTAGATCCTAACTGTCCTGCCAACCTTTTCCCTGTCTCCCTTCTATCACACTATTCTACATTACTAGAGTGCATAGTATTCAATCAACTCACTGACTTACTTGATACTCTCAACCTCCGGGGCCCTCTTTAATCTGTCTTGCAACCCCTGCATTCTACCAAGAAAGCACTCCTTAATGTCAGCACCTGCATCTCTTCTGCTCGACATGCAAACTTTTAATCTATTTTTATTCATCACCTCCTCTCTGTTGCCTTCAATACTGTCAACCATTCCGCCCTTCTCCCTACATTATCTCTCCTTGGCATCAGAGAGAAGGCCCTCTATTGGTTTGCTTCATTCCTTACCCCCAGACACTTTCAGGTGTCCTGGAACAGCTTTACCTCCCCACTCACCCCCTTAGTGTTGGAGTTCCCCAAGGGTCTGTCCTTGCTCCACTTCTCTTCACTCTCTATACTTCAGCTAACATCTCCTCTCATGACTTCTCCTATCAACTCTTCACTGATGACACTCAGATCTTCTCCTTTTACTCCTTATCCGATGAGCTATTGGTAAACATTTCAAACTGTCTCTCCGCCATTAAATATTGGAAGTCATCTCACTCGCTCATGCTCAACTACTCTGCTTCCACTCGTTTCCTTGGTGTCATCTTCGATCCATCACACAACTTCTCACTCTTCATCTCCAAATCTGCCACTGCAGCCAGACCCAACCTCCACAATATAAGACAAATCTGTCATCTTCTTCCTTTCAATACTGCTAAACAGCTAATCTCCCCCTTTTCCTTCCTAGATATGACTATGGTGCCAGTCTCCTCTATGCCCTTCCCACTTATGCTTTTTCACCTCTGGACAAAGTCCTCAACTTTGCGGCCCTTGGGCCCAGCACGCTATCCAAATAAAGAAATACACTTTTCAAATGTTCTTGCTTTACCTCCACCTCCTCTGCCCATTGCAGATTGAAGGACTAAGTATTAACATCTCATCTTCAAAACTTTCAATGGACTCACCCCATCCTATCTATTTACTCATCTCACTCCTTACTCCCCTCCTCACTCATTAAGATCATCCTCAGCTCACATCCTTGCCACCACTCAAGCCCCCTGTGCTCCCTCTTGTTTTCTATCTCTCTCTCTGAATGATCTTCCTCTCCCTCTATGTACTACTCCAACTCTACCACTATTTAAATCCAACCTCAAAGCTCTCCTTCTGTCGGAAGAACCTGTTTCCTAGCACTCTATGCTACTGCATCACCCTGTTTTTGACTCTCCCTACCCTTCAGGAACAACCCTACAGCACTTTTCCGTCACCCCTCCATCCTTAAGTCAGCACTTTCTCCACCTTATTGTTCATATGTCATTCTGTCCTGTACTCATTCCTGGTTTATGTTTCCACTTTCCCCTGAATCATCTGGTCTTCAAGTCATATCCGTTCACCCCATTGTAAAAGACCCATTTCCTCGGCTCTGTTGTCAATGGCAAATTCTGTATGTGTTTTTTGTGCCAAAAATGTAGTTTTCCCTGTGACTTTTTATTAATAAATAAATAAAATAACTATGGGTATTTCCAAGGAATTACTGCAAATGGCAATTCTGCATCTGTAAATCAGATGAATATTTACCATAAAGTGGCAGATTTACGTCCAGCATAATGATGGAGAAAAATCCTGCACCTTAAAGTGAAATGTGTTGTTTGACAGTGTGGTAAACATTGTGGTAATTCTTTTACTGCCAAAAAAAGTAGCGGTAAAGGAATTACCACCAGTTTGTCCTGAACCACCCAACGTGTAATGAGGCCCAATTAGTCTTATCGAGCAATTAAAAATGATAGGCTTCCCATTGGTTGAAATCCATACTTTACAGGCAATATCTAATGTCCTTGAATTATGTCACTCCCTAAAATGAGGAACTTGATAATTAGTGAATGACGGCAGGCGAGTTTTGGTCGTGGCAGATTAATGGTTGCTTTGGCTATCATAATGCTGAATTTGTGGGGTTTTTCTGTTTTGCTCTGTAACTTGTAAGGTTTAATCAAAGGCCCCAAACCAACAGAACTGATGGCCCACAGGGAAAATGACCTGCCAACACATTGAGAATGGGGCTATTTAAGCAGACTATGTGGGTGTCTTTATGCAGTTGAAATCCAGAGAAAGCTAAAACAAAAATGAAATCCAAGTGCAGATTGGAAAAGCACACCACATTTCTGGCTGAGAAATAAATGCAGAATGTTCACTGAAACTGCCACCCATAAAAAGGTAGTGGACTGTGATCATTCATACACTTTTTCAGCAGAAAAACAAACAGCAGATAATTAAAAGTGTATTTTATTAATGACGGAAAGAAACAGCCCTGTACTTTCAGCGCAAAAGCAAAGTGAACCCTGATTAGTAAAAAACACTGTATGTCAAAGAGCAAAGGCTAATGTTAGAAAATGCAAACTGTGAGTTCCTTTCAGCCAAGTACAATCGGTGGTCTCTGGGCAGAATTCACAAATGGCTTCCCCCACTGTAAACCTGGTTCGTGCATCCGAACTATTTTCAACTGCCATAAAATGTGGCCTGACTGAAGGGTTTTGAAAACAACTTTCACCAGCCCTGCAGTCTCTGAAGGCTCAGTTGTTTGCAGGCTAAATGTCCTAGCCTCTGTGTGATTGGAGTGTGGGGAGGGGATACAATCAAGGGAAGCTGAAACTCTGAAAATAATACAAGAAAATAGGAGGTATTCATATTGAAATGTTCTTCCACTACAGATTACAGAACAGGATGCCAGATGGTATCAGGTAATAACCTCCCCATGCATAATGTCACCGGGAAAAACCATTGGCGCCATTATATATGGTGACATTATGTATGGGGACAGGTTGTGGGGATGTCACTTGCTCGCCTTGTAAAATAAAAGAAGAAAAACTGGGGTTTCAGGGGTGTCCCCCGCATGCTCAATGTAATAATGTCTGCTCAAAAAACTGCGACTTTTTTTGTCAGGAGATATTTTTGCGGGGACATTAATACATGGAATCTGCCAGATGGCAGCAGGGCCTTGTGACATCACCGGGCTGGCCCAGATCATTATCTGAAGTGGGGGAGCTCTGTGTAACTGATCCCTCCCATGGATTTACAACCGGTAGCCACCAACTTCAAGCAACAAAAAGGCTGACAAAAACACAGTCCAGGAAGCTCTGGTCATATGCTGGCCAGGAATGGCAAATGGCCTGGAGGAAGGGCAGCTCATTTTTGCAGACATTATAAAATGCATACCCCATTAGTTCAAATGGACTATCACAATTGTTGCATTTTCTCAGCAACCACATGTTGCACTGCATACATGTATGTTTCATTTTAAGATAATTCCAAGGCGATTTGTTGAAAAAAAGTGTCAACCTGTGACTTGGGGCGGTGTACTGGCCACCTAAAATGTGTTTCTGGCTGCTGTGAACATGTCTGGAATTCAGAATTGGCGTGCTGGTGCAGGGTAAAATTAGGAATGCAGAGAGCAAATTGCATGTGCACAACTATTATGCTTTTTGTAAAAATGGCAGAAAATTGCCAAACACCCGTGCAACATGGTGCAGACCCAGCTGTCGTTATATTTAATTCCCATGAATCAGAAAATATATTAATTGTGGCAGTTACTAGTGAATCCACCCAGATGCAATTGCTACTGCATCTGGGTGGATTCACTAGTACTACTTTGCCACATAACACATTTTTGCCAAAAATTTGACATTAAAAAAAGGGGGATTTCAAATGGGAGTTGCATGTTTTTGCTCTAGGCTCCTAAACCAATTGTTAGAGACTGGACTGGGGGGATGACAGAATGGTATCTTTCCAATCCTGGTTGCGAGAATTCTTGCAGAGCACCGCCCAACATTGCAATCCTCATGGTGTCATCACTAGTATATAGAGCGGATGCACTATGAAGAAAGGGGAGACCTGCTAAAAATGATCATCTCACAGCCGCAAGGAAACGCAAAAGGAGATTGCTGAAATTGCATCTGGGTGGAGTTGTCTATTGCCCAGGAGGCCTAAAAGCTGATTGGGCCCCATGGTGAAGACCTGGGGACCATCCTTGAGAGTGGTGTGACCAGACCCCTGCCCCATTCTCAAAGAGGGTCCTGAAATGCAGCTGGCTTTCCTGAACTTTAAACAGAGGTTTTAAATGTAAGAATTTAGTCATTTGAAACCAAAAGGTGGAGGAGTCTGCTTGCTGTAAATCTTTTCCCTTTATAGTGGGTGGGTGGCAATACTGTGTAGAGCCTTAGACTATTTAACTAAAAATGTTAAATTAATGAATTCCCCTTGGCAGAACACCACAGTTGCTAACCTTTTAAGCACGCAGGAAAACCAAAATGATTAAAATAAATACAAATACATTTCCTGCACGCTGGCCTGGTTCTTTGCTCATTGGTAACTCAGGGGGAGGGGTCCCAGGGGCATTCTGTAAGTCTATAATAGAGCTCAATAAAGAACTGACATTAAACAGTGTATTGTGTGACACCTGGCTTGGGGGAGGGGCGAGGGAGGAACTCCCCGTGTTGAGGGTGGCCTCTCAATAAACTGTTATAAACTGTAACATCCCTTCAACCAATGTTGTTTCACTGAATTTCAATGTTTTGTAAGAGAAAATGAATACCAATACCCCCATAACTAAAGGTTTTTCAGTTCATTTTCGTTTTGTTAAATGATATACACTATCGTGCTGTCAGTGTCCACTGGGCATGTCCTGCACCTTTTCAGATGCTTATAATTTTGTCTCCTTTCAATGAACTATTTCGAAACTTTAAACAAAAACATACCTTAACTCTAAATTACTTCAGAAAGGTTTTTGAGGTTCTCTAAATGGCGGGCACAGCCCGAATCGCTGGTCAGATTTACTCCAGAGATTTGAAAACCCGTCTTGGTGACCCGATTTCCATTTTCAGGAGGTTGATATGTCACTATATATCTGCGGACCTGACCTGGGTTGGTGGGTACAGTAAAAGGCATGCATATTTTCACGTTGTTTCTGTTGAGCCTGCCTTGATAGAATTTTCTATAATGTGTCATATTGCAGCACTGTAGAGCAACACCCCGAGCCGAGCTATGCTTGCTAATGGTACCATAACTGGTGAATTTGTGGGATTTGTTGTTTAGCACTGTACCCATCATTTCCTTTAAAAAAGTGTTCTCATTTAATTGAAAGACTCTTGTGATCATTTTAACCGTAACATCTCCTGACTAACATATTTTTTACTGAACGTTTAGGATTTTTTAATGATTGGAAGGCAAATAGGTGTATTATTGCCCCAAAAAAGAAACACAAATACTCTTTTTGGCTGTGCCGTACAAAGGGGTTCACATAATATGAGGGTTAGATGCTTGTCTGTCATTAGGACTGGGTTATGCCCAAGCAAGGTATATTAGCACACAGTATGGAGGGCATAGCACCCATGCATTTAAAAAGGAGGAGCATCTGTAATGCTCCTTGGTGATTTGTAGTACAGAATAGGTCTCCTTCAAGAAGAAGTACAAAGGAAACTGGTTACCACTGGTTAGTGTCTGCACAAAATCGGTATATCAGATAGATGTTTATGCATATCAATTAGTGTTGACAGGCAAAGAGAAATACAGAAGGGACAGAGAAATTTCTATCTGGCGCTACCTCTCTTAATCACTTTTGCTAGGCAGTGCTGGTGGGCCACTTATCTAAAAGTGGATAGAATAAGGAGGCACAGAAAACTACTTCAATTTGCTATTTTAGCCAAATCACAATAGTTTAAACTGTAGATGTTAAAGGATAGTTCCGGGACTTTTTTTTTATTGTCCCTACGGTTCGGCCATGTGTTTTTAAGCATAACTCGGTAGATCGTAGAAAACTTTCCTATGGACCTTACCCGACTTTTCGTCCATTAACGCACTCGAAATCAGCCGCCATTTTCTGATAATCCTATCATTTCCCCCCATCGACCTGGCTCACCTGCTTTTGCGGCACTAAATCAAATCCCCCGCCCCTGAGCCTGACATCAGCAGACGCGTACCGCCCATTTCCCAACGCCAAAGCACGTTTCGTGTCAACAATCGCTGCGCCTCAGCTAATGAAGTGTCGCCATGGAAATGGCAGGACGCCTCTTTCCTCAATAAGTATAAACACACCGTTTCACAACACACAGCAGCAGATTTTCGATTCCATTACTCTCTCTGTGTTACTTTGAGTATTCTGTGACTCGTTTCTGTGCTCTGGTCAGCTACATTCGCCGCTTCTAGGCCTTGTGAACACCTGTACCATCTCTGTAAATTATTTTACTTTCTTTACCACACAATGGCTACAATAATACCGTATATGTACGAGCCCGAGTACACCGAGGAAGAACTACTGGAAAGGCAAGCACGCGAAAACGATGGGGCTTCGGACGGCAGTTGGGAGGACCAGTCAACGGATGAAGAGCCTGGACCATGTCGCATGGACGGCGTCTCCACCTGGTGCACGTGCAATCGGTGCGAGCTAATGCCAACTGAGGAGGAGAACTGCTGCTGCCGTGAAAATTCCGGGTGCTTGGCCTACATTTCGGAAGGCGAGCCAAGTCCGCAATGCATCACCGAGCTGCCAGAGTTCAGGGAAGCCTGCCTCTCACGGACCGTGTTGAGGATGATGATGGTGCTTATGCACGAACTTCGCGGCACTGTTCGTCTGCGTAATCCGAGTAACGAGTAAGTATACTCTGGTTGTGATGTCAGTGATGCCACTACTATTTCATGGTCGTCTCCCACATATAAAATTACATCTACATATCATTCGAATGCATGTAAATTGGTTCCATATTGTGCATTTTCTAGATAGAATTTTTTTCAAAGCAGAATGACATTTTTTACCTGAATCGACAGTGATAAGAAAGTTTTGTCATTTTAATACAGTTTGCATCTTTCATTTTCACAGGTGGTACAGGCTGGTGGCCTATCGTTGCTTCACTTGGTGGCTTCACGGGAGGCTCGGACACCGCGTTCGGAGAGTAATACCTGCCTGTGCGGTACTTGCCATTAGACAACATTTCCCCAGCGACAGTGGACAATACCGCAGATTTTCCCTGGATGTGCTGCAACCGGAACTTTACAATGTGTAATGTTTATTATTTATGTTCAATTGAAATTAAGATCTAAAATAAAACCCAACATATATTTTAACAATGGTTGTTTTGATTTTTCAAATGAATCTAGTGTGTCTCCATTGAATAGTCTTTCTGTGCCTTGTCTTGTCACACCACATGTCTCCGGCCAGCATCCTCCCTCACGCTGGCCGCCCACCTTCAATCCACATAACCGTTGAACCCATATGCAGCAGACATACATATGTTATTTTGCGGGTTGGCATCAAGCCTCCCGGCCTTGCCTCCTCCCCCAAAAATACTTACCACACCACTTTGTTCAAGCGTTGGCAATAAAAGGCCGTTGGATTTTATTGATACAAAACATGGTTATAGGTAAATAATCAATATGGTTGATCATAATAAATCATCCTTTTGGGCACCGGGTACAGAGATGACCCCCTCTGGCCCGTGCCGCCTTGCCACCACGGGCCAGCTCCTGCTGACTAACTGCCTAGGCATCCAGGGTCTCCAGGGTGAACTGCACCCATATATTCTCCTGGGAGGGTGAGGTATTTATAAACTCACCCCCCTGCCTTCCATGTACTAGATCCTGCAGCCTGCCTCTTACATGCAGTTAGATGGCCTCTCCTTGGTGAGGCCCTGCGGCAAACGAGTCTTGTCTGCACGACCACCGCCCCAATCCACCCCCCCGCCCTATCAAAGGCAGTTCGCACCGGGGTACTTGTGCTGCCAAGTGGAGCTGTCATGGAGCGATAAAGGCCAAGAGGTGCCAAAGACCATGTACACTTCAAAGTGGTCTATAGAACATGGGTTGTTGTTCCCATGTCTACCTCCAGACCCCGTGTCTCCTGCCAAGCATCCCCCCTCACGCTGGACGGCCCCCTGCAAACCGCATAATGCCACGACATATACACGTCATTCATTCACAAACACACCCCTGTTTCGAATTCTTTATAACCCAATTCATATTTCTAATGAGAACTTCTTTGCACTTTGCTAGTCAACCCGTGAAGGTGCTGGTTATCTGCTCTTCGTCTCTGTGAACATCCGTGACCACTTCGAGGAAACTCGTCAGTTTGCAACCTGTGAACTGCTCCCTGTTCTACGACAAGAAACTACTCTGATCCCTGCATCTAACTGTTTGTTCGTCAAGGTAAGGCCATGTACCATAATCATTTTGCGTCCAATTTCTTTTCGTTCAAGACAGAACATGCAAGGAACTAGTCACATGTTCTGAGTTTAGTCAAATTATTTTTCTATTTTTTTAAAGTTATTCAAATACTTATCCGCATGTGAATAACGTGTATAGTTCCAAGAACCAAAACGAACCTTGCATTGAACCTTTTATGTGTCATTTAATTTTTTAACACATTGGTATTCATAGAGAATTGTTGATCTTTACTTTTCAGAACTTTCCACAATGCCTGCCTGTTCCATTGGCGGTTGCCCTTCGAAGACCCATAATAAATCTGAAGGTACTATAATGCATGTTTTCCCTAAGACAATAGATCAGATAAGAGAATGGGTCCGATATTGCGGATATCCACCGTCTGAGCTTGAAAGTAGAGTCCTAGAAGTCTTTGCGGACAAGAGGGGTGATCGATACTGCATCTGCAGCAGGCACTTTAGCTCAGACATGTACTCCACATCATTGCTAATAAAGAAGAACACAACGCGAGCAAGGCGAAAATTGCTCTCAACCGCTATTCCCACTCTATTCGTCCACATCCCTCCACTGGTGAGTCAAGTTTACGTATTTATCTCTCGGCCTTGTGGTAGTGTGTAGCATTAGCTAACAATAATTTCCCCATTTATGTATCCACTCAATATGAAGGCGGAAGATTCTCCATCCGTGTCGTTATTGCAGTCATCAGCCACTTCAAGCGCCTATCGGGTAATCTTACTTGGCTATTCTGCCACTGACTTGTTTTAGGCATGTAAATCAATAGTTTTAATTTATCGTGTAATTATTTTACCTAATGGTACACCCTTGTACTCGTCCTCTAGTCTTTGTTTTCAGTTATAATTATTGTTATCCAAAATAATGCAAGTACTGTCTTTCAGGGAGATGCTGAGGAGTCCAACGCATTGATGACAACCGTTGATGTCACTCAGATGCTCAAGGTACGTTTCCGGACAGTTCCATCGATGGAGATCATCAGATCTTGCATTCTTGTAGCGTGATTGTTACACACAATGTTTCTTTCGTTTTTAGCCATTGATATGTCCTTCTGTCGTCGCCCTCCTATGTGTCTTCTTTTTTCAATATTGTGTTCATTACTAATGAAAGTCCTATGTTTCAGGGAGTCGATGGAGCATTAGTCCAAGAAGAAGGGGGAGCATGCAGTTACGGGTCGGCGCAACAGCTTGCAGAAGTGTGCACCGCAGTTACATCGTCCCTTGATGTTCTTATGCATTTCGAGGTATGGATACTGACAGTTCGATCAAGCGAAATCATATGACGTGATTACATCCGCTATACTTCCTTCTTTATTAACGCAAGTACTATGTTTCAGGGAGATGACGGAGCCTCTTCTACAAGAACATCACCCCTAGTAGTTGATGCAGATTTCTGGGTGGTGACACTTCCAACGATCGAGCAAATCGAATCATATTTAGATATCCATTATTTATTTTAGACAACTGATCATTTGTGCAGGTCTATTTAGATGAGCCGTTGACGCCTGCACAAAGTGTATGTTCTTTTTAACAAAATAGAAAACCATACTAATGCAATTACTGTGTTTCAGGGAGTTACTGAAGCATCATCTTCAATAATATCATCAATGGAAGTCTATGAGGAGCCCGAGGTATGGATCTTGACAGTTCCATCTAACTAGATCAACAATGCGTGAATAATTGTCGTTTGAATGTTCTACACAAAGCGTTCATTCGTGTTTTGCTATTGAGATGTACGTGGGTATTGGTCCCCAAGTACATTTTGTGTTTTCAATATTATTATACATACTAATGAAAGTTCTATGTTTCAGGGAGTCGATGGAGCGTCAGTGCGTGATGGATGTGCTTATCATGAAAATATAGTCGTTGCAGCGCAAGAGGAAGTGGAGACATGCACACACGAGTCGGAGCAACAGCGTCCCGATGTTGAAGTTCGAGGCAAGAAAGTTTCAAAGAAAAGAAAGCAAAAGAAGGTTAGTGTCCTGGTCACTATATTATGTTGTTTTTCACTGTTAATAGTTCAATACTGTAAGTTGTGTTTAAACTGAACATCCCTTTTCCAATCTGTCCTCTAGTTGCGAGTGGGTGTACGAACTAGATCTACACAGACAGTGAAGCGAACGAGAGATGTTGCTTGTCAAACCTTTTGGCAGGGACTTGAGACTGGAGATGCATCGTGCCAATGGGAAGAATATGAAGTGATTGACAACGGAGCTATACCACATCCAGCCATCGATAGTGAATGTCCTCCTGGTAGTTCGGATGCAGTCGGAGATCAATTCACAGAATCCACACCCGCAAAAACTAAGACCGCGAGAAAGTTGAAGAAATTGTTTTATTCACCCATCGCCGGAGAAGGAACAGATGTTGCAATGGAAGAGAATGAAGTGGACGACAATGAAACACCATCAATATCACTGAACATAGCGGAAGACGATATCAGAGATTCTACCTTTCATGTGAGTGACATGTCCTCAACGTTACAGGCCGAACCAGCTGGGATGCAGAGTGACAGTATAAGGAAAGAGGCCAAATTCATTGTATTCGATAGTTGTTTGATTGATATTATTATTCGGATGAAATGTGGGCATTCGGTTGGTGGGGAAGTATGTGGGGAGCCATTGATTAATGTGACTCGTGCAATTCGAGGCACTAACCTTAAAATACATGCCACCTGTACAAAATATCATCCTTTCTCATGGTCTGCACAACCCATGCTGGGGCAACTGCCAGCAGGCAATCTACTTTGTGCAGCGGCTGCACTTTTTAGTGGTTCAAGTTTTAAAAAGTTAGAGTCTTTCTTTCAGTTTGTGGGAATCCATTTCATTGCGAAAACTCAGTTCTACAAATACCAAACCGATTATCTATTTCCAGCCATTAGCGAAGCTTGGAGAATGGAAAAAATGTCTATTGATAGTACATTCGCTGGCAAACGGTTCAGGCTTGCTGGTGATGGACAGTGCGACAGCCCAGGATTTTCAGCCAAGTACTGCACCTACCACTTTCAGGACATGGAAAGTAAGAAAATTGTGAGTTCGGTGGTCGTGCAGGTGTCACAAAGCACATCCTCAGTGGCCATGGAGAAAGTTGGCTTTGTAGCATCATTGCAAGAACTACAATCGCGGGGAATGGTGATCGACCTGATAGCCACGGACTGACACGTTTCAATTGCCAAGACAATGAGAGAAGAGTACAAAAATATAAATCACCAATTTGACGTTTGGCATCTTGCAAAAACAATCAATAAAAAAATGTCGGCTGCAGGTAAAAAAAAAGATATGCAAGGTATTTCACAGTGGTCCAAGTCAATCAGCAACCATCTTTGGTGGAGCTCAAAAACATGTGGAGGGTCGTTGGAAATTCTACTGGAAAAATGGCGGTCAGTAATGCTACACTGTAGCAACGTTCACCGCTGGACCACAAACCAACATTTCCACAATTGTGAACATGGCCATTTGTCCACAGAGGAGGCACGGAAGAAGAAGTGGTTGATTCCTTCATCACCCACTCACAAAGCCATTGAAAAGATTGTATTTGATAAAACTATAACAAGAGATTTGAGGGGACTCACGGAATTCTGCCAAACAGGAGATTTGGAGGTGTTCCACAATATGTGCCTAAAGTACAGGCCAAAACGATTGCATTTTGGCATGGAGGGCATGATAAATCAGACTCTTCTAGCTGTCTTGGCACATAACCATAATGTTGGCCGTCAACAAAGTAGGACGACCGGAACTTTAGGGACGCTTCGCTACAATAAGGCCTTCACTAAAAGAAGTAAACAATGGGTGATCAAACCAGTGTTTGAGGATATGCAATATGAGTTTATTGAAAGACTTATTGTTGATGTCCTAGATAGGCACATACATGGAGTTGTGAACGAACCTGTGCAGGGGACAACTGCATTGCCACCCAACATTGCCTCTGTTCCATGTCCACCTAAAGCAGAGCTCATTGAGAAATACACATCACGGTTTAAATGATTGTCATTTGATTGTCTGTTCTCTCGAGTCTCCTCATGTTGCAGGCCCATTGAATATGTGTATCTATGTAATGTGTAAATAAAAGTGATTGCTCAGTGTACATGCAATGTGTCTCTCCACCCTTGCCCCTCCCTTCACCGTGCAGTAGTGCGAACCACCCGGGTGTCACCTGTGACTTTGCTCTCGAGTCTCCTCATGTCGCAGGCCCATTGAATATGTGTAGCTATGTATTGTGTAAATAAAAGTGATTGCTCAGTGTACATGCAATGTGTCTATCCAACCTTGTTCATTTGCGCATTAAATTAAACCAAACAGTAATATAAATAATTTTTCAAAAAATATAGAATGTCTCCGTATTTATGGTTCTCTGGGGCTGCAAAGCACGCAGACAAAATGCAAAGATGGAGTGTAAATTTCAAGTCCTGTGAGATGGCCTTACACTGAATGTAGCTAACTAGGAATGTGTGCTCGTTCAAAGTGAAGGTCAGCTGCTTTGATTTTTTGCTCGGGTGCCGGAATGGCCCACGACTCAGTATAAGGTTCTATTGTTATTTGACCTTGACAGGCCGGGACCATCCCGAAAGACTTCTTTTTGGGGGTGTGGTGCAATAACGTAAGAAACGATAATGAATAAAATTTCAGAAACGATAGCCATTTAATGTTCGTTCATTAGAAGAAATAACGTCGGTATAGAAGGAGTGGTATTTCGGGGCTGCCCTACGCACAGACACAATGGAAAATGCAAATATAATGTAAGTAACTCTTTAGATGAGTTTATACCGCAATTTAATTACTATACAGTAGCTTTAAAGACGGGTTAAGTTGTACTTGTTCGTTCTATGTGGCATATTGTTTTGTACCGCGCACTATCTTGAGGAGGACCATCTCCTTTTACGGAAGCACCTCAAAACCTTCCTCTTTGCTTCTGCTTTCTCTCTCCCTCTCCCCTGCTACAACTGGTCCACTGTCTGCGACCTCGGTCCTGGGCCCTTCCACTCTCCACCTGCACTGCCTCCCTGTCAACCCCTGCACTGGGGGACTGTCTCAGTATCCTACAGCCCCCCCTTGACGTATAATACCCAGTTGCACTGTCCTAGCTATGAAATAATTTCCCGACCTAATATATAAAATGAATAATTTTAATAAAGATCTGATGGTGAGACTAATTTCATTTTTTATGTTTTTCAAACAGGTACATCATTCATTATTGTATGTGTCACGAGTACCAGACACCGGCGGATGGCTTTTTCAACCGCCAGCTGCTTCTCCGCGTGAACAACGTTACCACCCTGACCATTTTATGGGACGATCGCCAAGTACAAGTATGCCCTTACGTGGTACTAACGGCTAGATGCAACATACAGACCGTTGTGGTGGCCTAGTGCCTCGTTGTTGGAACAGCCATGCGATTATCAGTGCGACCGAAGAGCTTATTTTATCATAAACCAACACCCTGTGTACTGCACACGAACATCGCTTGCCTCAAGACGAACTATTTTGGATCGAGAGCAAAGAAAAATGCAAATCGCTGAATATTCTCTAAACATTTGATGTCCAATAAATGTACTTTGCCAAATGTACAATCTTGCCGTTTGCTTTTAAACCACAGTTTCATATTCCGAATTGTGGCCCTGTATTGTGAGATGATCTAAGACCCTGTGTACAGCAAAGGAACATCGCGTGCCTCAAAACGAACTTTTTGGAACGTGAGCAAATAAAAATGAAAATCGCTGAATATTCTCAAAACATTTGATGTCAAATAAATGTACTTTACCAAATTTACAATCTTGCGGTTTGATTTAAAAGTACAGTTTCATATTCCGAATTGTGGCGCGCTGTGTTGTGAGCTAATCTGTGTTGATTTCCGGGTTCTGTGTGGAGTCGCGTAGAAGACGCCTGGGCGCGTTTGCCTACGCAGCACAGTCACGTCACGGATAGAGGCGGGGAATATGAATGTTTTGATAAAGTCTGTTTCAGGGGCGGGGGATTTGATTTAGTGCCGCAAAAGCAGGTGAGCCAGGTCGATGGGGGGAAATGATAGGATTATCAGAAAATGGCGGCTGATTTCGAGTGCGATAATGGACGAAAAGTCGGGTAAGGTCCATAGGAAAGTTTTCTACGATCTACCGAGTTATGCTTAAAAACACATGGCCGAACCGTAGGGACAATAAAAAAAAAGTCCCGGAACTATCCTTTAATGATCTGATCTCTTCATAGTCTTTTTATGACTATGGTGGTGTGCAGATCTATGCCAGGTATAGCCCCATGTAGGGCTAGTGTTAATCATGTAACCATGAGCTGGGCATGTAACAAACTAGAAACAGGGCAGAGACCCCCTCATAGATATTTTGCCAATGATTGCTTTATTATCCTATATTGTGGCTGAGTGTGCCATGATAAAAAGGAGGAAAGAGGCCCTCTCAATAGAGCAGTTTAAAAAGGGAGCCGATTAAGGGCAGATCCGTCTGTTGGAGGATCTGTCTTGCGCTGAAAAATGAGAAATGTAGCGTAAATATGTCCAGTGTCTACCGGTATTCTGTCATCAGGGTTTGGTATGCTTATTAATTTGTGCCACCTTCTTCAGGACTGTCTTCTATCTAATTTGTGATTGTCATCAGCATATGTATCATGCCCATGTAATTTTAGACTTCTTAGGAGTTCTTCCAAAAGCTACTAATATGGAAGGATCTCACCTCTGCCCTGGATGGATGGAGATGTTCAGGCTGAGAGGATACAGAACAGTCCCTGAGTGCAAGGGTTGCCAGGGTGGCAGTGCATGTGTGCAACTGGCAGGAAGGGGGCCTGGGCCCGAGTTCAGAGGGTAGCCAGGTAACCAGTGCAGTTTCACCCAGGGGATCAGCAGGGGAGAGGAGGAGAGAAAACAGAAGCAAAGAGGAAGGTCTTCAGGTGCTTCCGGAACTGCAGATGGTTCTCCTCAAGTTTCAGAGTGGGAGCGAGGCTGTTCCAGAGGGAGGCCCCAGCAGAAGAAAGATATCTACCACTAACTCGCTGTTTGGAGAAGCGACTGACCCTGAGGGAGTTGGCGGTGGATGAGCGAAGAGCTCGAGAGGGAAGATATTTAGGAAGAGAGAGTTGAAGGTATTGAGGTCCCAGGCCCAGAAAGCCTTATGGACAATGCAGAGGGTTTTGAACTTAATCCTTGCCACCTGGGCTCCTGGGAGCCAGTGCAAAGATTTCAGTCTTGGAGAGATACGTTCCCTGGGCTTGAGGACAAGTCTCGCAGTCCTGTTTTGGATGAGTTGCAGAGGGCAGAGAGTAGAGGCAGGCAGATTTAGAAAGAGGCTGTTGCAGTAGTCCAGCCTAGAAAGAACCAGAGCTCTGGAGACAGTGAGCTTCTGGGGGAAGCAGAGGAAAGGGAGAATACCTCTGAGGAGGTGCAGCTGGTAGTGTGACTTCTTAGAAACATGAGAGATGTGAGGGGAGAAGGAAATTGTGGAGTCGAAGATGACCCTGAGGTTTTTAGCCTCACAGTTAGGAGCAGGAAGAGTGCCAAGAGAGGCGGGCCAGAGAGTAACAGCAAAGGAGGGAGAAGGTGTGCCGATGAGGAGAATCTCAGTCTTACTGGCATTAAGGCAGAGACCATTGGTGGCGCACCACTCCTGGATGGTGGACGGACAGTCAGAGATGAGAGAAGGAGAAAAGGTGGTGGAAGGGAGCCTGAAGATGAGCTGAGTGTCATCCGCATAGCACTGAAAGTTGGGGCAGAGAGCGGCAATGCTGTGGGCAAGAAGTGCCAGGTATTGTTTGAACAGCCAGGGAGAGAGGTTAGACCCCTCGGGAACACCACAGGTAGAGATAGAGATAGAGGAGAGGAAGGTCCCAAGTTGGACCTGGGAGGGTCGATCTGAGAGGAAGGAGGTCAGCCAAGCCAGGGCTTGATCAGTGATACCCAGGTTATCATAGAGACGGTTGAGAAGGATGGCATGGTTGACCGTGTCAAAGGCAGAAGAGAGATCAAGCAAGATGAGGAGACAGGGGGTGTTGGAATCGAGGTTGGAGAGCAGGTCTTCACGGATGTTCAGGAGAGCAGTTTCCTTGCTTCTGGCAGCTCTGAAGCCAGCCTGATGGTCATGGCGACAACCAACAGATTCAGTGTGAAGATTAAGTTGGGAGATGGCCAGCTTTTCCAGGAGTTTTCCCAGGAAAGTAGTGATGGAGATTGGCTGATAGCCGGGCAGGAAGGGCGGCAGAGGGTTTTTTAAGAAGAGGGTGTGCAAGGGAATGCTTCAGGGGGAGGGGGAAAACTCCAGTGGTGAAGGAGTGGTTGCATAAATTAGCCAGAGCAGGAGCCAGGGTGGCTATGTGGTCCTTGATGGTTTTGGAGGAACAGGGGTGAACCTGTTTTGATCAGACTTTCATAGATCGGACTTGTCTGGAAACCTCGTTGGAGGAAAACAGGGGAAAGGCAGAGAAGGAGGGAGGAGAGGTGGTCGCCGAAGGGCCAGAGGAAGAGCAGGGAGTAGAGGGAGGAGGGGGAGAGGAAGAGAGAGAGGACAGCATGTCCTGAGTTTTAGAGATGAAATGAGAAGCCAGGGCCGTGCAGAGGGCCTGGGAGGGGACAGGAGAGGTAGAGACTGCAGCAGGATTGGCCAGTTCCTTGCAGATTTTAAAGAGTTTGGCCGAGTTGTTAGATGCCACGGAGACGCGGGTTTGGATGTGGGCTCTCTTCTTGGTGCGGACAGAGAGCCGGTATTGCCTTTGGAGCAGGCGGCAGGCCAGTTCATCAGAGGATGTACCGGAAGCACGCCATTTCCTCTCAGCCACCTTGCACTTGGATTTAAGGATGACGAGGTCTGAGTTGTACCAAGAGTTGCACTTGGCTTTGGGCTTCAAGCGATCCTCATGACAGGGACAAGACCATCGAGAGTACCAGATATAGCAAGGTGGAGGATGGAAAGGGCTGTGTCAGGGTGTGAGTCAGCCAAGGGGTGGGAGGGAGAAAGTGGCGGTGAAAGCCTCAACTGACACACGCTTCATGGTTCCGATAACCGAGAAGGTAGGTGGCAGTGCTGGAGTTGGCTTGGCCTGAGGGGTAGAGAGGGTGAGATGGGAGGAAAGGAGAAAGTGATCACTCCAGGTGAGAGGAGTGGTGAGAGGGAGTGTGCACTGCACAGTGAGTTGGGCCAGAGGGGAGAATAGAGAGTGAGAGTCACAGAGGTCAAGAAAGAGTTCAGTGGAAGGACAGGAAGCATCCAGGTGGATGTTAAAGTCTCCAAGAAGGTGGAGTTGAGTGGTCAAGACCATGAGGGAAGAGGAGAGGTCCAACCACTCAGAGAGGAAGGAGGAGAACTGACCAGGTGGCTGATAGATGGTAGCCACAGTAAGGGAATGGCCAGGAGAGAGCGAGAACCTTCAGACGAGGCATTCGAAAGATGAATAAGCCTGCGTAGGAATGACAGAGGCAGGGATGCACTCAGGGAAGATCAGGGCTACACCCCCTCCGGAACGGTTGGATCTGGGAGCAGAGAGGATCTTGTAGCCATCAGGGAGGAGAGTGTCAAAGCTCGTGACAGAGATGGCCGTGAACCATGTCTCGTGAGACCGAGGACATCGAGGTCTAGTTCCTCCAGGAGGCGGCAGATGTCAGAGGAGTGTTTGACAGCTGAGCGAGAGTTGAGAGTGGCAATATGGAGAAGGTTTCCGTCCTTGAAAGACTTCCGGGGAGTGGTACAAATCAGAGGTACGACCTGCAGAGGTGTAGAAGAAGCCTGAGGGGGGGCAGAAGAGGAAGGAGGAGAGGGAAAGGTAGCCAAGGAGTAGACAGCAGGCGGAGGCGAGGGAGCCATGGAGGGGAGAGAGGGGGCAGAAGGAGAAGAAAGGAAATTGATGAGGCACGGGAAGCATCTATCAAAGAGGAGGAGGGTGGCTTTAGGGCCTTGGACCACGACGGTACCATGCAAGTAAACATTAATGATGAACTTAGAGGAGTGGAAAGAGGCCATGAGCGCCTCCCACCGGGTGCCACCATTAATGAGAGAAGAAGAGAAAGGAGAGAGCACAGAGACCATATGTAGAGTCCATAGGTCTGGCGAAAGAGGATGTTGGTGAAAGTTTGCCTGGAGGAGGCACTGGTATAGGTGTCAGCGACAGGGAGGCCTGGGTTGGAGACTAGGATATCCTTTTTAAACTTCTTCCTACCAGATTTTGTGAGAGCAGGATAGTCAATAGAGAAGCAGTTAGAAAAGATAGGAGAGACAGAGAGCACCATAGAGTAGGTAGGGAGAGGATAGAAGAGGAAGGGAGTGGGAAGGGGAGAACAGTAGGGAAGGACACAGGGCAGGGTGCAAGAAGACGAGACAAGTTGACAATTGGACAAGACGACCGACACTTAGATTTTAAAGACTTTTCAAAAGCAATGAAAAAAAAATGGAGGTGAGAGGCAAGAGAGGCATGTGTCCATGTATTCTGTGTATGCCAGACGAGCGTCTCTCTTGCAACTATATGCGTTGGACAGATTTCCGCTGCATTTCTCGTTTTTCAGCACCAGGGAGATCTTGCAACAGATGGATCTGCCCTTAGTTGGCTGATGGGTAGAATGCTCTTCCTCCTGTGTGCTAATGTGGCGTACAAAGACCTGATCCACAGGGAATATTTCTAGTGTGTTGTAATATGTGCATATTGCGTGTTGATTGTTTCCATTTACATATTTCAATACTACTGTATCTGCTGACTTCTGTGCGTATTGTAGATGCTATTATTATTACACACTTTCTACGTGTATTCTATGTATATTTTTAGTGAATTCACTTATGTTCTGTGTACAATGTCCGCGTGTATTGTGCTCACTAACATTCCGAGTGTGGAATACGTGTAATATACTGACTGTAATATATTTGTTGTTCTGACTCATACTCCATTCCTATTATATGTGCAGAGTGCTATAATCATATGCGGTGTGGATTGCATTTGAGGGATGGTACATGCTAAGCACATTCCACATGTGCATTGCCTATCTCCCTAGCATGTGGACATACTGAAGTTATATGTGTGCTGGCTTAAAAGCCATCATATTGCATCTGCAGACTATGCTCATTCATGTTGTGTTCATATTGATTTTGTGAATGCCACATGTTGGCTTTCAGTTAACGTGTTCTGAGTGTGTTGTCTATTATTTATATCTCACGCGTATTGTGTCTGTTTGTGTGTTGTGAGTAGTCACATTCCGAATGTATTCTATGCACAATATGTATGTACTTATTGGACTGAGATATTCTAAACGGTATTGCATGTTCGCAGAGTGCTTACTCACATTCCTACCATACAGTAATTTTGTAATAATATTCCATGCACATTGTATGTGCACTGCGTGTGAGGGATTCTTAAGCATGAGGTCATGTGTGATATGTGCAATGTGTGTGTGACTGTGTGTAAACATAGTGATTATGTATGCATAGTACCTGCGTGTTGTCTGTGAAGAATGTGCCTCCAATGTGGCTCCCTTTTTCTATTGTATGTGCTTATATTCATTAGAAGTGTAGTGTTATCATGCGGTTTTCACTGCGTAAGCATAATCCACAAACATGCATATTTATTATTACTCCAGGCCTTCTGCGCAGCCTGCATTATTAACGCATTCTTGTGATTTCAAGAAATGAATAGACTGAGTTTGTTTGACCCAATTTTGGAAATGATAGTGGCATGCACCAGTTCCAGGTAAGGGCTAGAAAATCTGCTGAAACCTTAAATATTTAAGCAGAATTTCTTTTTCAGACATGCATCCGAAAAGCCTGTTCATTTTGAGGTTATTGAAAACACAGTGCAACACAATACTTCTTTGTCGACTTTTTATTTTGGCATGGTTATGCAGCTGTGGCCGGATGAATTGCATGTCAAAATTGACGACCGTTCATGGACGAGGTCAAATGTTGCAGAGGAAACGTTTTTTTCATTTTCCTGTGTAAAGTGCCATGTAGACTTCACTATAATGTTGCAAGCGCAGCACTATAATGTGAAACCATGACTTTTTTTTTGTGAGGTTTTGTTTTGTGCTGCAACCATAACATCCCATTAACCAAAGTGTTTTCACTGAATGCTCACATATGTTTATATAGTAGGCTCCCAAAAAATTGCTAACTTTGAGATACTAATAATGTTGGTGGCATTGGACACAACTGCATGAAACGTTACACACAAAAATATACACTCAACACTGAATTGTTTTAGAAAGGTTTTTCAACTTCTTTGACGGAAGTTACAGTAGGTATCCAAAAGTTGCATTACCCTTTACATTTCCCAAAGTAATTTCTTTCACTCAGCTACAGCAAAAACTGCTAACTGCAATCATAATAAACTTTTGTGCAAAGTTGGCATCTCGTTGCAATCGCAAGGTTTGCTTGATTTGGCAAAAATCACTCCCATCTTTTTTAAACAGAAAACATAAATGTTGGCTAAAAATACCATTTTATATGTTGGGTATGAAAAGTTTGGCAGTGCACAATTCAAATTTACATCCAAGATGCAGGCTGATGCAAGAGGGAACATTGTTACCCAGGATTTTGTGCTGAAAATGAGGTAAGCATTTGTAAATAGACTGACTGAGATTGACTATGGAACTTAGGAAAAGTCACTTATGGGAGGTGTATAACTCTGCCCTCCGTGAACAGACCTACATGAAACTTTCCAAACACACAAATGCATGAATTCAATGTTGAACGGGCATGGTTTATGGTCAGGACCCAGGCAAGGTGTTCACCTGCCCTTTCACAGGTACACTACCAATGCTAATACTGCAAGCAGGGAATGGCCTGAAACTATGCCCTGCTAGTATTGCATCCAGCAATTAGATATAACTATGAAATATATTTATGTGCTCTTTAGTGGTACATTTTGCTGAGGTACATCTCTGATGTAATGCTACCCACTGTGCAAAAACCACACTCCACAATCTGGTACAAGAAAAAGGCTGTTTTAATGTGAATATTTCATTTTATTTAAAACTAGCAGAAGTACCCGTTCTTTGAAACAGATTCTGTAGACAGACATGATAATACTGACCCTGTAGGTTGCTGTTCCAATTTTCTTATCGCTTTATCTGCTTTGCACCATGATGTAAACTGCACTGAAAATGGGTGCATGTGGCTGGCTGACATACCCTGGAGAAGACGGTGGGGGAGAGGCAACAGTTGGTGTGTTGTTGTATATTGGGGCCTTCTGTGCTCTCTCCCCACCTGTCATCTCACTCTGGCATGGTGCAGTTTGTTGCGGTGCATTGCGATGCAAATTTCTTTGAAATAGTGCATCCTAGGGCCTGGACCTCCTGTGTTGTTCCTTGTGTTGTGACCAGACCTTCTAGTACCACATTGATGTTTCACTGATTTCAGGCAGCCGTCTCGTGTGTGAAGATGCTGAAATCCGGGGGAATGGGTGGGGTGGCCAAATGTCATGTAGCCAGTAATGACTTCAGGGTCCTAATAGGTAACTATTCAAAATGTGGTGCAGATTGGTGAAACAGTATGGAATTGTATGAGGACCAACGCTTTGTCAAGCCACAGACCCACAACAAAGAATTGAAGTGTGCTGAAATCCAGGGAACTGGGTGGGGTGTCCAAATGGCATGTAGCCAGTAATGTCTGGAGGGTCATAACAGGTAACTATGCAACATTTGGTGCAGATTGGTGAAACTGTGTGGAATTGTGTACAGAACAATGCTTTACCACAAACCCATTTTGACTTTTGCTGAAATCCGGGGTAAAGGGGTGGGGTGTCCAAATGTCATGTAGCCAGCTACGTCCAGAGGACCCTAACAGGCAACAATGCCAAATGTGGTGCAGATTGGTGAAACGGTGTGGAATTGTTTAAGGAACAATGGTTCACCGCGAATCCCGCCACAGACAAACACATTTTGACTTTTCTATACATAGATAATACATCTGTGAAGTAAAGGTGGTCCCCTAACTTACAACGCTGGCAAAGTAACCCACAATACCTTAAATGGATACAGGCACCTTATTTACAGGAAGGAAAATGCAACATGTCTTCTGTTATCTCACTAATGTTTTCAGCCACTTTTACACAGGAATCCAAACACAGGAAAGCAAATATGAATGATTATTCTTGAAAATAAGTGAAAACACTTTACAATGTAGTCACGAAATTTGGCAATGTTTGATTTAAATTGTATGAGACCATCGATCTATGGTATGGAATTATACTTTTCCCCAACTGACCTCTCTCTCTTAACATCAAAAGGTGGAGCAGTTGTCAGAAAAGAGTTGGAAACAAAACAGTTAATTTGGCTTTCTTTGAAACACTTAACATGTATTGGTACCATAGAGATATGTAGCATTTCTATATATTTCACAAATACTTGTACTGACTCAACTCTAAAATGTTGCACACTATCTGTGGCAAACTATTGGTTCCTAGCTGGTGCAGCAATACTATTTAGCCTCTGTTGTAATGTTGGATTCGTTGCAAATCATTATTCAGTTTTGGGCTTCTCTGGAAGTCTGTTTCTTTTGGAATGCTGAGCCAGCAGGCCTAACTCTCTCGTTATTCTCAAGGAATCAGGCTCACCCTCACAACACCCTGTTCAATGCGTTTGTTCATATTTCAATTACTTTATTGTTTATGACAAATACCAATCAAAGGCCTTGTCATTCAGCATTTCAATTTGAGATGTCTAAGGCTACCTGAGATCCCGAATTGCAGGAAAAAATCCCTAATATGATGATGATAACTAGGGTTTCAATTTTAATTATAAATCAGAAAGCACATTCCTTCCTTCAGTTGTATAGCATTTTAACAGGATTGCCCAAAATACTTTTATCTACTATCTGGGATTTAAATAATCCTTGAGAAAATTGTCTAAATAATCTGAAGCCATAGTACAAATATTTTTTATCTTTCAAAGGACCAGGACAGATAGGGACACTGGCCAGATTTGGGCTATCATGCCAGGTAAGCTCTTCCTTTCAGTATGCTCATCTGCTTCCAAAAATTCCTTTCAGGTAATTTGTTTCTACCTTGTAAAATGCCTCTGCACTGCCTCCAATGTGGTTAAAGGAGATTTCCTCATCAATCCACACAGTTGGAATCCAAATCTGCTACCCTCTTGTCAGATGGGTTCTCTTGCTTTTCTGTTTTCCCAACCCTCTCCCCTCTTGCTATGTGTTTGAGTTTAAATACTCAATACACTCCACCCATTCAGCATCATTTGATGTTGAATTTTGGATTCTACAGAAACTGTAACAGGTTCCTCTCACTTTCTTACACTCACCATGATCCTCCCCCTGGCTTCTATTGTCCCAGTGAATTTTGATATATCATGAAGCTCCCTCCTGTACGTATGACATGAATATTAAACTGGAATACTTATTTTTCATATAATTCTCTACAGGGGCATGTATCAGTGATTCAGATTATATATTCAGATTTGAAGGCATATTCTGAATACTGAAGTATAGTTGTGTTTGTGTTCCTTCATGCATAATGGAGTTATTGAAATATGCAAATTATTATCACACATTTTAACATACCCTTTTGTGTGTGTATATATATATATATATATATATGATTTTTGTTTTTCTTCTTAATCTACCAACATTTTAACAAATAATGTATTTTCCATTTTCATGTTGAAGGCCTCTTTTGTGCTGCATGTTTTACTAAACACTTCCGCTTCAATTGAAGGTGTGTGGCTAAATCAATATTAATAGACTAACTGCTGTCTTAAACAAAGGACCATTTTAATAGATTATTTTCCATTAGCTCAGGGTTAATGTGATTCAAGGACAGGGGTTAGGGCCTTGTGTTGACATCTGATAGTTGTGATTGCACCTAATATTTGACCAGGCACTGGACCTGTTGACTTTCAACTTAGAAATGCCAGACCACAGTTTTGGGGTTTTCCAAGGTAAAGCACATGAATATAAATGTTACTTTTACGTTTTAGAAACAGAGTACATTGCCTTTATTAAACACAGATGGACTCATTCAATCTGCTATGGATTAACCAAAGTGAATGGTACTGCGGTTGGACATTCCTGCTTCACAAAAGAGCTGACAGACCTTTCAATTCACAGAGAGTAAATTGCTTAAAATGCAGCCTAATAGATGTATTCTGTCCTTCATAACAGCAATGTGCAATTTAAACACTTTTTCCTGTAATGGGAAGAGATCATGGGAGAGAAAGTATATTTATGAACTTATTAATTGTTGTTCTGTTGATGAATATACTTGGCCTATGATATAATTTGCAATAAACGTTCTGTATATCATTTCCTTAAAAAATACTAAGATTCAAGTTGCACAGTTCACCATGTTTCCCATGGTAGCAAACATGCAGAAGCGTTACATTATTTTGTTCTCAGTAAAGTCTACATACAAAGAATGTTTCCTTCCAGAAAAATTACTGGTGAACTTTGTTGTATCTGTATAAAATGAATTACTTGATATTTCAATATAAAATATCATTCTGACCTTATATCATTTACTAGAGAGCATTATATTCAATCCATTCATATTTTACAACCCGGGACGTGGCTTGTTCAACCTCATCTGTAGGCACTACCCACAGGGCATGGCCTGTTACAAGCTTTGGGCACACTATCTCTGCCTGCTCTAACAGCAACACATGTGTCTGCCACCATGGCCTTTGGATACCAGAGCATTATCTGCAGCAATGCCCCAGGTACACAATATGTTCCTGCTCTAACCACAATTGGCATTCGGGTTGTGCAGTGATGGCCCAGCACCGTTTCGATTTTGCGATGGCTCTGATCATACTTTAAGAGGGCATAGAGGTACTTGGGGGAATAGAGGAACTTTTAAAGGTCAAGCGCACCAGCTTTAATAAAACTAATTTTTTTAGTACTGGGCTTGCCTTAAAATGACAGGCTTTGAGCGCTGCATAGAGATTTTAGATAGATCATCAGTAGTGCTACTATGCCACGTCTGCAAAACCTCTGCCTGTCCTCCTCCGCTTAGATGCTTCAGGCCTGCTACTGCTGTCTTCACTTTACACAGGGATTGGCCTCCCCAATGTGCCAGTGTTTTACCATTTGAACTCAAATATCCAGGTTAGATCTAAAAAAGGGTCTGATCCAAGGAGCCAAATATATGGTTGAAAACGAGCTTGACCTTCCTCCGTAACAAGCCCTACAGGCCCCTCATATGCTATCATGGCTATGATTCACTGCCCTTCGTCTGTTTTCCTTTATTTTGGGGGGGAGGGTGGGGCGTTCATCACAATACCCGGTTTGATACACATGGGATAACAAATGAAAAGTGCACATCTACAGCAAAAAACACTGCCAATTTAGCCCTTTCTTGTTTTGTGTTATCCCTTTACACAACATTGATAATTTACAACACTTGCTTTCAGTATTAGCTCACATCAGTACTATAGCAAGAATGAATCTTGTGAAGTACTAGTGTAGCATGAGTTAAGATTTGCTTTGTAGTGTGATGGACTTTTCAATGTAGACAGGACCGACTGTTTGCAGATACCTTAACATGCACATTTCCAATGTTTATAGACTTACTTTTTATAGGTAGAAACCTAACGAGCCCTTTTTTCAGCTTATATATGTATGTGTATGTGTGTATATATATATTAAGTAAAATAACTTTGTTAAAGGGACGTTATGGTTAAGTTGCGCTACTAATAACCTATGAAATTCAGTAAAAAAAACTTTGTTAAAGGGACGTTATGGTTCAAAGTAAAACCGAAAACCCCCTGCCCTGAAATTCGCCAGTTATTGTTATTGTTATTGTTATTGTTATTTTGCACTTATATAGCGCCTTATATACCATTGGTATGGTCTGAAGGCGCTTGTAGGTTGAACGCCCTTGGGAACCGAAGTTCAGATCAGTAGAGAGAGTAGGGAGAGTCAAAAGGTGCGTGTGAGCACCGGGTATGTGTGCAGCTCGTGCGGTACTCGTGTAATAGCTGCTTCTTAGCGGTAGGTGTGGTGGTTGAGAAATCAGGAGAATGTGTTCGTTCTGGCAGGATTTATCCGGAACGGATGTGGCTGCGTTAGGCCTGAGGAAAACGCCTGGCTGGGGGTGTGGAACCAGCAGTGATTACATAGAATGATGTGGAGTAAGCGGCGGAATGTTGGTATGAGAACAGTTATACCGAATGGTGTCATAGTATCTCTGTGTTCTAGTTGAGTGGTGATGTAAGGAGAGAGTAAGCATGGTGGTGTGGTATGGTCGGTTATATGCTCTTTCACTGAGCACACTTCTAATTGCAACTTTCCCAGAGAGGGTACTGGGTGTATTTCTAAATACAGTTTTCCACAGAGAGGCTAATTGGGCACACTTCTAGATTCAGTTTACTAGAGGCTATTGGGCACACTTATAAATGAGACTTTCCAGAGTGTCTATAGGATACAGTTCTATAGTCAACTTTCACAGATGCTATTGGGGACACTTCTAAATTCAACTTTACAGAGCGTCTATTGGATACACTTCTATAATCAACTTTCACAGAGGGTATTGGTTGCACTTCTAAATGCAACCTTCATAGCGACGCTATTGGGCGCAATTCTAAATTCAATTTTCTACGTAGTGGATTCTGGGCGCACTATTAAGTCAATTTCAGAGAGGCTTTTCCAGAGAGGGTGTTGGGAACACTTCTAAATTCAATTTAACAGAGAGACTATTGGGCACACTTCTAAATGCAACTTTCAAGAGTGTCTAAAGGATACATTTCTATAGTCAACTTTCATAGATGCAATTGGGAATACTTCTAAATTCAACTTTACAGAGCGTCTATTGGATGCACTTCTATAATCAACTTTCACAGAGGGTATTGGTTACACTTCTAAAATGCAACCTTCACAGCGATGCTATTGGGCGCATTTCTAAATTCCATTTTCTACGGAGAGGCTACTGGGCGCACTATTAAGTCAGTTTTTCAGAGAGGCTTTTCCAGAGAGGGTGTTGGGAACACTTCTAAATTCAATTTACTAGAGAGACTATTGGGCACATTTCTAAATGCAACTCTCAGGGAG
This sequence comes from Ambystoma mexicanum, assembly GCF_040938575.1. Classification (NCBI taxonomy): domain Eukaryota; kingdom Metazoa; phylum Chordata; class Amphibia; order Caudata; family Ambystomatidae; genus Ambystoma; species Ambystoma mexicanum. Next base: position 969,011,107 of record NC_090924.1, read on the forward strand.
GCTATGGGTACACTTCTACATTTCACTGAGGGGATAATGGACATACTTCTAAATGCAACTTTTAGAGTGTCTATTGGGAACCCTACTAAATTCATAGCGAGGTTATTGGGCACACTTCTAGATGCAACTTTCCAGAGTGTCTATTGGGCACACTTCTAAATGCAACTGTCACAGAGGATCTTGGGTAACTTCTAAATTCAGTTTACCAGACAGGCTATTGGGCACATTTCTAAATGTATGGAGAGGCTATAGGGCACGCTTTCTTAATGCATCTTTCACATGTTAACATTTATAATTCCATCTAGATGCGACGCAGGCGGATATTAACAACTACATCTAAGTGTGGATATGCTAACATTTACAATTCTATCTAGGTGTGGACATGCCAGTATTCGCAATTCCATCTGAGAGTGGGCATGCTAACATTCACAATTCTATCCCAATGTGGACGTGCTAACAATCACAATTCTATCTAGGTGTGGACATGCCAGTGTTCACAATTCCATCTGAGAGTGGGCATGCTAACATTCACAATTCTATCCAAGTGTGGACATGCTAACCTTCACAATTCCATTCAGATGAGGACATGCTAACTTTCACAACTCCATCCAAGAGTGGACACGCCAACATTCACAATTCCGTCCAAGTGTGGACATGCTAACATTCACAATTATATCCAGGTGTGGACAATGCTAACATTCACAATTCCATCGAAAACTGGAAACTTGAGAATCCATGCTAACAATCATGTTTCTGTCTAGATTTGGCGCGGGCTCGTCTTTGTGGTTCACTCGTGGTATGGTTAGCATTATACTGCAGGCAGTGTTTGATGTCCCGCCATTAATAGGTTTGGGCTTGTGGTCACATCTCTCTAATAATGCATGGTGCAGGTCTGTAGCAGTCTAGGCGATTGATAGGTAAGTTAGAGTGGCAGGAACTTTCTGGAGTAGAGTGATTGCTCTACTCCCCACCCATGCCACACTCACGGTTTTTGTTGGTGTCAGTTGGGTGCTGGCTTCCTTGGCGTCCCCTGCGGACACCTGCAGACACTTTCTGGAGCCGCCTCTGTTGGAGCCGCCCTTGGCCTCGGGGCCCTTGGCTGCCGGGCAGAGGGCTGCCCTGGGAGGACAAGTGATGAAGGGCTCACGGCCCAATCTGAGCGGGGATGGGCGGGTTGGGAGGCGGGAATCAGGAAGAGGGTGCGGGTGGGAGAGGGAAGCTCGGAGGGCCTGGGGGCCCAGTTGGCGCCCGAAAAATGGGCGGCGTGCCCGGATGGGCTTCCTCACCTCGCGCCGGCTGCCTGCAGTGAATGCAGGGGCCGGTGCGAGGAGGGTCGCTAGACCCTTTCAACCTGGGCTCACGGCCCAATCAGAGCGGGGATGGGCGGGTTGGGAGGCGGGAATCAGGAAGAGGGTGCGGGTGGGAGAGGGACGCTCGGAGGGCCTGGGGGCCCAGTTGGCGCCCGAAAAATGGGCGGCGTGCCCGGATGGGCTTCCTCACCTCGCGCCGGCTGCCTGCAGTGAATGCAGGGGCCGGTGCGAGGAGGGTCGCTAGACCCTTTCAACCTGGGCTCACGGCCCAATCAGAGCGGGGATGGGCGGGTTGGGAGGCGGGAATCAGGAAGAGGGTGCGGGTGGGAGAGGGACGCTCGGAGGGCCTGGGGGCCCAGTTGGCGCCCGAAAAATGGGCGGCGTGCCCGGATGGGCTTCCTCACCTCGCGCCGGCTGCCTGCAGTGAATGCAGGGGCCGGTGCGAGGAGGGTCGCTAGACCCTTTCAACCTGGGCTCACGGCCCAATCAGAGCGGGGATGGGCGGGTTGGGAGGCGGGAATCAGGAAGAGGGTGCGGGTGGGAGAGGGACGCTCGGAGGGCCTGGGGGCCCAGTTGGCGCCCGAAAAATGGGCGGCGTGCCCGGATGGGCTTCCTCACCTCGCGCCGGCTGCCTGCAGTGAATGCAGGGGCCGGTGCGAGGAGGGTCGCTAGACCCTTTCAACCTGGGCTCACGGCCCAATCAGAGCGGGGATGGGCGGGTTGGGAGGCGGGAATCAGGAAGAGGGTGCGGGTGGGAGAGGGACGCTCGGAGGGCCTGGGGGCCCAGTTGGCGCCCGAAAAATGGGCGGCGTGCCCGGATGGGCTTCCTCACCTCGCGCCGGCTGCCTGCAGTGAATGCAGGGGCCGGTGCGAGGAGGGTCGCTAGACCCTTTCAACCTGGGCTCACGGCCCAATCAGAGCGGGGATGGGCGGGTTGGGAGGCGGGAATCAGGAAGAGGGTGCGGGTGGGAGAGGGACGCTCGGAGGGCCTGGGGGCCCAGTTGGCGCCCGAAAAATGGGCGGCGTGCCCGGATGGGCTTCCTCACCTCGCGCCGGCTGCCTGCAGTGAATGCAGGGGCCGGTGCGAGGAGGGTCGCTAGACCCTTTCAACCTGGGCTCACGGCCCAATCAGAGCGGGGATGGGCGGGTTGGGAGGCGGGAATCAGGAAGAGGGTGCGGGTGGGAGAGGGACGCTCGGAGGGCCTGGGGGCCCAGTTGGCGCCCGAAAAATGGGCGGCGTGCCCGGATGGGCTTCCTCACCTCGCGCCGGCTGCCTGCAGTGAATGCAGGGGCCGGTGCGAGGAGGGTCGCTAGACCCTTTCAACCTGGGCTCACGGCCCAATCAGAGCGGGGATGGGCGGGTTGGGAGGCGGGAATCAGGAAGAGGGTGCGGGTGGGAGAGGGACGCTCGGAGGGCCTGGGGGCCCAGTTGGCGCCCGAAAAATGGGCGGCGTGCCCGGATGGGCTTCCTCACCTCGCGCCGGCTGCCTGCAGTGAATGCAGGGGCCGGTGCGAGGAGGGTCGCTAGACCCTTTCAACCTGGGCTCACGGCCCAATCAGAGCGGGGATGGGCGGGTTGGGAGGCGGGAATCAGGAAGAGGGTGCGGGTGGGAGAGGGACGCTCGGAGGGCCTGGGGGCCCAGTTGGCGCCCGAAAAATGGGCGGCGTGCCCGGATGGGCTTCCTCACCTCGCGCCGGCTGCCTGCAGTGAATGCAGGGGCCGGTGCGAGGAGGGTCGCTAGACCCTTTCAACCTGGGCTCACGGCCCAATCAGAGCGGGGATGGGCGGGTTGGGAGGCGGGAATCAGGAAGAGGGTGCGGGTGGGAGAGGGACGCTCGGAGGGCCTGGGGGCCCAGTTGGCGCCCGAAAATGGGCGGCGTGCCCGGATGGGCTTCCTCACCTCGCGCCGGCTGCCTGCAGTGAATGCAGGGGCCGGTGCGAGGAGGGTCGCTAGACCCTTTCAACCTGGGCTCACGGCCCAATCAGAGCGGGGATGGGCGGGTTGGGAGGCGGGAATCAGGAAGAGGGTGCGGGTGGGAGAGGGACGCTCGGAGGGCCTGGGGGCCCAGTTGGCGCCCGAAAAATGGGCGGCGTGCCCGGATGGGCTTCCTCACCTCGCGCCGGCTGCCTGCAGTGAATGCAGGGGCCGGTGCGAGGAGGGTCGCTAGACCCTTTCAACCTGGGCTCACGGCCCAATCAGAGCGGGGATGGGCGGGTTGGGAGGCGGGAATCAGGAAGAGGGTGCGGGTGGGAGAGGGACGCTCGGAGGGCCTGGGGGCCCAGTTGGCGCCCGAAAAATGGGCGGCGTGCCCGGATGGGCTTCCTCACCTCGCGCCGGCTGCCTGCAGTGAATGCAGGGGCCGGTGCGAGGAGGGTCGCTAGACCCTTTCAACCTGGGCTCACGGCCCAATCAGAGCGGGGATGGGCGGGTTGGGAGGCGGGATTCAGGAAGAGGGTGCGGGTGGGAGAGGGACGCTCGGAGGGCCTGGGGGCCCAGTTGGCGCCCGAAAAATGGGCGGCGTGCCCGGATGGGCTTCCTCACCTCGCGCCGGCTGCCTGCAGTGAATAGTTATGGTAAGCTAAGCAACCATAACTCGCGCCGCCACCTTGCACTGCTAAGACTAACACCCAGGACATCAAAGATGACATCACAAATGTCATTGATGACATCACTGATAACATCACATGTCTGACTCACTGTTTTTTCCTTCAGTGATATATCTTAGACAGTAATAGTTAGGAACAAAGAAATAAAAAAGTACTATATTTGTAGACTTATACTTTAAATATGTTCTTACAATAATTCACTTAGGGTCCACTCACAACATATAAAACATATACATAGGAAAAATACATAATCATTAAAGTTATCAACACTTTCTTATTGTTTTGCTGTTTTTGATGTTTTTTTATTACTGTACTTTCTCTGGATGCGCTCATATTTGTATTTGCATTCGTTTCCTAAGGGTGCAGTCACATTATGTGATATTTGTACATAGGGAAGTAGTATGTTTGAAGCAGAGAAAAGATAATCAGATAGGTTGTGAACACTTTCTACTTCTACTGCTGCTGTTTTGCATACTTCACTTTCTCTATATATACTCATATTTGTATGTGTTGTTGTGTCTTTGTGTTTTGCATGTAATAATGGAATGATGTAGTAAGTGGTTTTATTAGATACTTATTACATGTTGCACAGTACACAAAACTCTAATAAGAAAGCATTTATCATTTTACTATTCACTATTCAACATGGTAAGATTATGAATATTGCACCTCCATGATGTATGCTGCACACAATGCTGCACGCAATGCTTATATTTATAGTTGAGTAGCTTAGTATACTGTAAAGAACTTCATAATAGCATACTATTTATATCAATGCATTGCCTAATGCACGAGATATCTATTCTAATTATCCTTGACACTTTTTCTGTCAACATTATAATAAGAATCCCTTATACAGAGTTTTCATGAAAAGTAAATGCACATGTGATGTTATCAGTGATGTCAACAATGACATTTGTGATGTCATCTTTGATGTCCTGGGTGATAGTCTTAGCAGTGCACGGTGGTGGCGCGAGTTATGGTTGCTTAGTTTACCATAATTGGCGAATTTCAGGGGTTTTTCGGTTTTACTTTGAACCATAACGTCCCTTTAACAAAGTTTTTTTTTACTGAATTTCATAGGTTTTTAGTAGCGCAACTTAACCATAATGTCCCTTTCACAAAGTTATTTTACTGAATTTCATAGGTTTCTATTAGCGTAACTTGACCATAACCTCCCTTTATCAAATTTTATTTTACTGAATATACATATTCATAGTGTAAATTTTATAGATGTTTACTAGGATTCCCCTACTTTATATACATGTAACATAGAGCATACTGAACCCCTAGCTAGTGATTTTGAGGTCCGCGGACCGTACGACTGACCATGGACGGACGCGGACAACACCATTACTACCCAAAAACTCAGGGGCATCTTAAATTGTTATATCATGCCATATGAACACTGTACAAGTTGAAAAACCAACACACAAACACATTATATATAGTAATAAATAAGAATTAGAACTTATATATCTAACACATCAAACAACTATTTAAATACTATATATAGTAAAATGGAATATACCAAAACAAGAAAGGTCTGCTTCTAACATAATTACCTCACAGAAACATCACAACTAGGAGCAGCAGCAGATCTACAAAACAGTGAGAAGACAACTTACCACAATCTAGTAAGGAAACTTTTTTTTCTTATATATTTCTAAAATGTCTATATTAAATACAATAAAAGTAATATATATATATTTTTCCTCACAGAAATGTCAAATACTTTAGAATGGCTTGAGGAGAATTTGCCACATGGTGAAATGTCTGAAGATAGTGAAACTAATGGTAGACACTTCTCTATATAACCAAATTAATAAGCATTACTTTATGTACACTTAACATATATATATATATATATATATATATATATATATATATATATGTATATTTTTTTTAACAGACCATACAAACAATGAAAACAATATACAACAAGATACTTTAGAACAAACTCCCCAGTGCATGGAAGAAAAAATGAACAAGCTCATGACAAATTTCCACCTTTTGAAAGATTTTGTGAAGGACCATATGAAAGAAAAAATTAGATACCATTGTGCAACATCGACCTGTCCCCCCTCTCCATATCCCAGTCAATTATCCCCAAACCCTCACCACATAGAAAAATGTTTTGATGACATTTCCATCCCTTCATCTCCTCCTATCCATCCTCTTGAAAACCCCAATTCCCCTGTGTTTGTGTCCGTTTCTGCTACCCCTTCTCTATCGTAAATTGTACATATGAACTCCTTCTAGTGAAGTACACCTCCAACCCCAAAACTACTACCAACTTACTAGTGGTATACAGATCACCCAACAAAAATACACACCCTGACTTGGACATACCGCTACTCCTAACGCCCCTCATCAAGCCTAAAACTAAATGCATAGTCCTCGGTGACTTTAACCTAGGATACGATGACCCCCTGGACTCAGAAGCTTCTACATTCTATACAGCCATGTCAGAAATGCACTTCGTACAACTGATAGATAAACCCACCCACTTAAAAGGAAGAACCCTAGACTGGCTTCTCACGCTCAACTCTCTAATCACCATTGACTCCATCCTCCCAGTCAATTGGTCAGACCACTATGTAATTAACTTCACCATAGATAATGCCAGTACAGAGCACATCACCCCTAAAAAACCAGAAGCATTCAAAACTAGAAATATCAAAAAACTCTCCTCCGACAAACTCACTCCAGTCCTGAGTGCTGCCCTTGCCCTTACGGTTCCAGGCACTAACAACCCTTCCTATCTAGCTGAACAATACCAACAATGCCTTACCCAAACTATTGACCTACTTGCTCCCATCACCACCAAAACCCGTAGACTTGACAAACATTCCTGTTTTTGGTTTAATGAGGAACTTGTAGCCTTAAAACGCACAAAAAGATCTCTTGAACACCGCCATAAGAAAAACAATACCCCAGAATCGGCACTAGCCTTCGCTGAAGCTAACAAAATATATAAATCAGCTATAATCTCTCAAAAAGCCAATGCCTTCAACCTCCGCATTACTAATGCGTCCTCCGACAGCAAAGAACTGTTTACCATCCTTAGAGAGCTCGAAAACCCCTGTCAAACTTCAGCACCTTCTAACGCTAGCAAAGACTGGTGCACCACTATACAAAACGCACTCTCATCTAAAATTCTCCTACTACAAAACAAAATTAATAATAAAAAAACGCTCCTAGCTGACAAAACTCCACCCACTATATCAACGACTACATCAAATGCCACTATTGGCCCCCCATTTCAATTTACACCAGTGTCTAACAAAGAAGTATTTGACACCATAATGAAACTCAAAGCTTCCAACTGTAAAGAAGACCAATTCCCCTCCCATCTAGTAAAACTCTGTGCCCCCACCCTCACACCCATAATTACCGAATTCATCAATGCCTCTTTCCTCACAAACACAGTCCCCACCAGTATCCAAAAAAGCTTGGGTGACACCACTCCTAAAAAAAACATCCCTGGACCCCTCAATACCCACTGATTACCGACCTATTACAACGGTCCCATTTCTCCTAAAAATAATTGACAAAATAGCCTATTGCCAAATTCAGAACCATTTGGAACAACATCAACTATTAGGAGACCGCCAGTCAGGATTCCGCCCCAACCATAGTACAGAGACAGCCCTCCTTGATCTGAAGATCCAAATGGATGCCACTAAAGAAGCAGGCAAACTCTGTCTGCTGATGCTCCTGGACCTCTCAGAGGCCTTCGATCTGGTCAACCACGACAAACTCTGCAACACTCTAGCAAACAACTTCAACGTAGCTCAGAGCGCTACCAACTGGATCAAATCATTCTTGGCTGATAGGACCTCCAGAGTGTCCATCGGCAAAGAATCAGCAGACCCAGTGCCTGTCCCAGCAGGTGTGCCGCAAGGCTCTTGCCTATCCCCCACAATGTATAATGCCTACACCAAGCTATTATTTGCAGCTTTGGATGCCATGGGTGTCATCTATACTAACTTCGCCGATGACACCCAAATCCTCATTCCTCTCTCAGGCAATCATGAACAAGACCCCCTCCTGGTTAACCAAATCTACTCACTCATCCAAAACTGGATGGCCAATAACAGCCTTTGTCTCAATGACGATAAAACGGAGCTCCTCATACTAGGCTCCTCCAGCAAAATCAACACCCTTGAGCCCGCCTTCAAATCATTCACCATCGATCGAACCACAATCCCTGTTCTTAAACAAGTCAAGACCCTTGGCGTCTACTTAGACGCAACACTATCCATGTCCAAACAAGTAAACACATTAGCCTCGTCCACCTCCTACACCTCCAAACTCATCTCCCTCAGCCGTAAATTCCTCTCAGCAAAAATTGTGTTACTCTAGCCAGAGCACTCATACTGTCTAAGCTAGACTATTGTAATATCCTTTTCCTGGGCACGTCCAAAGCCAACTTAGCCAAACTCCAACTCATGCAGAACAAAGCCCTCAGAGCAGCCGTAGGCATCAAAAAATCTGGACATATCTCCAACACCAGAAGAGACCACCACTGGCTCCCCATCCAAGCCAGAATTCTATTTAAAACCCTGAGCATCACCCACAAATGCAGGGCTAACAAAGCACCCAAATACCTCAACAATACAGTCACGATGAAGCCCCAGACTAGACTTCTCAGATCCAACAAACACGCATACCTCGAAACCCCCAGATACAAAAGAGAGAAAGGAGGGGGTAGTAGCTTCAAAACACTGGCACCTAGACACTGGAATGCGCTACCTACCCACATTATGAACGAAACCTCCTTCCCTAAATTCAAAAGCTTCCTGAAGACTTGGCTCTTCAATAAGTTCTAACTGAACTAGAGCACTAATCCGCTCCAATTAACTGTACATATCTGACTGCTTTGCATTTTGCTGTATATTCTTGACTGCCTCGCATATTATTGTATATTACTGACTGTTATTCCTGTGTTTTCCTCTGTGTACTTTCTAAGATTGCATTCCCCCATTGTCTGTAACTACGCCGTGATACCCCTGGGTCTGGGCGTATAACAAATGTAATAAATAAATAAATAAATAAATATATATAATATAATGAAAAATAAATGTTATGTGTGTGTTAATTTAGTCCTTTGTGTTATTTTTTTTTTTTTTTTAAAAAGCCAGTTTTGGTGTCCCTTTGTGTTTAAAAAAAAAAACAGTTTTGGTGTCCGCAGACAACATAGGTGTCCTGAAATGTTCGTAAATAAATGAAATGGGGATGTCCTGAGGACACTATACCCGTTCGTGCTGTTCGTAGGCAGCTTGAAACTGTCCTAAGAACACAAGTGGTGTCCTGAAAAGTTCGTAAATAAACAAAATGGGGGTGTCCTGAGGACGCTATGCCTGTCCGTATTGTCCATAGGCAAGTTGAAACTGTTCTAAGAACACAGGCAGTATCCTGAAATGCTCATAAATAAACAAAATAGGGTGTCCTAAGGACACTATACCTGTCCGTACTGTTCGTAGGCAGGTTGAAACTGTTCTAAGAAAACATCAAGTGTCCCGGGATGTTCGCAAATAAACAAAATGGGGGTGTCCCCAGGACGCTATGCCTCTCCGTATTGTTCGCAGGCGAGTTGAAACTGTTCTAAGAACACAGGCAGTATCCTGAAATGTTCATAAATAAACAAAATGGGGTGTCCTAAGGACACTATACCTGTCCGTACTGTTCGTAGGCAGGTTGAAACTGTTCTAAGAACACATCAAGTGTCCCGGGATGTTCGCAAATAAACAAAATGGGGGTGTCCTCAGGACGCTATGCCTGTCCGTATTGTTCACAAGCGAGTTGAAACTGTTCTAAGAACACACGCAGTGTCCTGAAATGTTCGTAAATAAACAAAATGAGAGTGTCCTGAGGACGCTATGCCTGTCCGTATTGTTCGCAAGCGAGTTAAAACTGTTCTAAGAACACACGCGGTGTCCTGAAATGTTCATAAATAAACAAAATGCGGGTGTCCTGAGGATGCTATGCCTGTCCGTATTGTTCGCAAGCGGGTTGAAACTGTTCTAAGAACAAACGCCTGTCCGTAACTGTTCGTTTCACTTGTATCACACTTTTAATTAGTTTCAGGACCCGAACAGTGTCCGTAGAACACCAACGCGCATGCGCAAAACAGTTTCAGTGCATTTGGTGTCCTCCGGACACCCGTTCCCTTCGCGGACATGTTCGCGAAGCCATCATGTGATCGCGCCCACTCTGAGCGTGTGTTCTGACTGCGGACACTGTTCGTGTCCCCAAACAATTTAAAACAACCTTTTCAGGCAATCCACAATATTTTTCAATAATAAATCACCATAGCACAAGTCCCAGACAGTAATCCTGACTTTCTACATACTTTTTGGGACTTTTTGAACCTTATTTTGGTGTTCGATCTGTCCGCGGACAGCGTGGGTGTCCGCGAAGCGCGCACAAGCACCCCTATAAAAGGCCACACCCCAGAGCTCATCCTCATTGTGTTTCTGGCTATCTTACAGAACACAGTGCATTTTTGCTGCCAATTTTCCAGATTTATTTCTGAAACCTGATGGCATCCAGGGCTCCACTACTGCCACCTGGAGCTACATCTGCCTCAGCACCACCCCCACCCCCTCCACCACCACCACCTCCACAAGGGCCTGAAGAGGGGAACAGAAGTGAGGATGTAGAGGAGGATGAAGAGGATGACGAGAATGAGGTAGTGGAAGTCCCTACTACCAGCACTCGCCATGAGTCTTGGGTGTGTCGGTTATTTACCATTCATGGTAACGTACCTAAGGCGTGTGCAAAGAAAGTCACCTGCAACCAGTGCAAAATGGTACTGAGTCGCGGGAGGCCTGGTTCATACAGCTTTGGTACGACAACTATGAAGCGACACCTAAGGTCGTTCCACGGTGGGGCCGTTCGCAAGGTTGTACCTTGCGAGGAGCGTAGTAGGTTGACTTCCTCCATTTCCGATCCTGTCACCATCACCATAAGGAACACTCCTGTGGGACAGCGTATCCCTCCAACCGCCTCACAGGCCATTCGCAATGCTGATGACCCTTACCTTTCGAGGGTCACAGTTGTGTGTATGTACTGTGACACAGTACTCTGCAGGGGGAAGAGACTTCGTAGTGCTTTCGAGACTGCGGTCTCAGAGCACGAGAAGACCTGCCCACTACCCAAGTAAGGCCCACCCTACATCTTCCTCTCTCCACCTGCCCTTTCTTTTCCCCGTGGTTGGTGTGTTCCCCTTACCCTCCTTTTCCCTCCTCTCCTAGTGTGTCGTGTGTAAAAAAACAAAAAAAATATAAAACAACAAAAATAACAAAAATAAAGGTTCTTTTCAGAGCCGCCTTTCACAGTTAGTTTAAAAATAGAAGTGGAAAATAAATGGAGCAGGGCCTTGTGGACAGTTTTGGGGTGCTGCCCTATCATACCATTGCACTTTTGTCTGGGAGGAAGTGGTGGCTCTGAAAATAGCCTTTTGGTGGTGTTTGTGTTTGAAAAACTTGAAATGGTCAACACCTACTGCAAAATGGATGGCTGTAATTCCAAAAAAGGTTGCAATGCATTTTGTACATTTCTCAGAAAAATCTGATTGCCAGCATAAGTAAGATGGACTCCATCTCTGCGAAAAATGTATGTGCTACGAAACATAATATTTTCATTGTAAAAAGTGGACATGCCAACATCTCTTAGAAAGGCACAAACAGCCTTATTGACATTGCACCATGCGTTCTCCATTTGTGGACCAAATGAAGAAGAACACAGCCACACTTGTCTCTGCACAATCCGAGAAAAAATTACTTGAGAATTTGGAAACATGTCCATGACCTTCCCAAGTCCTTCTTTCATTGCAAATTGCAAAGAAATTCCAGGCACATGTCCTAAACTGTTCCCTCCACAATGAATTATAATTATGCCTGGATGATGCTCTGTCTCTAAAGTAGCACAGAGAGCTACCAAGTCCAGCCACTTCATTCCACGCACTCCATGCCAGTGCACTTCCACATGAGGGAATCCAAGATCTGCAGCTACTCCACAACGTTGTGCATGCACCCCCAACCAATGTATCCATGAGTCTCCCAAATTCCAGATAATCTGTTTTTTTGAAAACACACAGCCATAGCTATCTGTTCTTCTCTCAGGAAAAAGACGTTCTGACAAAATCTCTCCTTATACAACACACCCAGTAAACTTTACTGACCAATCTCTAGCTCTGCTCATTCTCATTTGCATGCCTCTCCACTCCAGAATCCCTGTATGTAATACACGCTGTCCGCATACTACCACCATGTCCACGGACATATCGAAAATCTGAGTGTGGTGAATGTACTCCAACCACTTCATTCCACGTACTCCATGTCAGTGCACTTCCACATGTGGGAATCCAAGATCTACAGTTACTCCACAGCTTTCTGCATGCACCTTCAACCAATGTATCCACGAGTCTCCCGAAATTCAAACAATCTGTTTTCTGAAACACTCAGCCATAGCTATCTGTTCTTCTCTCAGGAAAAATACTTTCTGACAAACTCTCTCCTGGTACAACACATCCACTAAACTTTACTGACCAATCCCTTGCTCTGCTCATTCTCATTTGCATGCCTCCCCACCCCAAAATCCCCGTATGTAACACGCGATGTCTGCGGACTACCGCCATGTCCGCGGACATATTGTAGCATGGACAGCCCTTCTACCATTTCCACTTCACTCTCTGTGCCATTCCCTCATTGGATATAGCTAAGCAGTCACACGACCATCCACCAATCACATCCAAGACCTCTACATCTAACTCCATCATCATAGATCAGCACTTCAAATGTACTGTTAATCACTCTGAGTACAAGTGTCATATCATTGGAAAGCACCTACTACAAGAAATACTGTACAAGTCTCCAAGATTTCTACTTGCAGCTGCATGCATATCCATATGGATGAACAAACTACAGGTATGCATATTTTCTGTATAGTACATGTACAATTCGTATACATTCATATAAGCAGATTAACTGACTTTTAACTTGTATAACCTATAAAATGAACTTACTGTCATTTTTCCCATCTGCTATAATCAACTGTCACTTTCAAACCTATCTGCTATTTAATTTCTTTTTACACACACATTTGCAAAGCATGTTGAACTAACATATTTAAAGTAAAATATAAAGACTGCACATAGTCAAACAAAATTGCATGCACACACTATGTTCAGATATCAAACAAGAATACGTGTACAAAAACATAAAAATCAATGTCTAAATTAACATCAGTGCTATAAACACACAAAATTACTAATTTGTTTCCTTTACAATTGCAGTGAAGACCACTCTCCTGAAAAGCAGCAGCAGAATTTGAAGTACAAACAACAACTCAGAATAAACCTGCTCATACCACTAAAAAAAGTAAGTTAAATACCACCATAATATTTTTACTATTACTCAAACATACTGTGGGGTTCATTCATGCTATTTCTGCGCCTAAAAACAGAGATTGTGCCCCATTCTGTCCACAAATCCCCATTTGTTAAACAGGGATTTACAGGCAGAATGGCGCACAAATCCCCATTTTTCGGCACACAAATGACATAACTCAGCCCCTAGAATTTTAATATCATAGAACAAACAACTGTTTTAATTCTATGCCATTAGATTTACTATTTGTGCTTTTCCTCGCCACTAGCTTAATTTCTACTGTCATCTGAACCCCAGTTTAGTAGCACATAAATTCAAGAATACCCATCCTAACTAGTTGTAGTTGCCCAATGCACAATCACACACCATCACATACATCTTTATCATCATACTCAGACACTCATGCACACAGCACACATACATTGCAGAACACCCCAACCCATACCTTCTTTATTTTTTTCAACAGACCCTAAAGAATGCCTACCAAAAATCAAGTCCGTAGAAAGCAACGCAGAAGCAAATGAAAATAAAAGTGTCCAAAATAAGCATCCATCTCTAGCAGAATTTGTACACAAAGTTCAAACAAAACAGGTAATACAGTAATTTAGCAAAACAAAACAAGCTTCAAGTACAGAAACTTCGCCTCCTCTATCAAAATGTAAAACGAAACAGAAAACGATTAACAAGAATTCAGCTAACACTACTTTTAAAACTGTTCCTATAAATCTTGATATAGTACCAGGTAAGCATACCAAAAAAAGTATTATAGCAAAAATGTTCCGCCACAGAGACCTTCAAAATCTTTTAAAAATAGGAGAGAAATCATGCACAACCCTTAAAACCTACCGTAAGAAATTAATCTTAGAAGCTTTGATAGACAGTGCAATCCTTCTCAAAAGAAAGTTATTTATTTTAGTGTTAAACAAAATGAAACCACTAACAAAACTAATGACTAAATTACAAAAAAGACTTCTCAATAAACAAAATGTCAACAAAAATAACTTCATAAATATCTGTGGAGGTGAGTGTAGTCACACTACAAGCGCAGATCCATATTTTAATGAAGAAGCATACAAACAAAAGCAAACCAATACAATTGCCATACATAGCAGTGGACGAGGTTATGAAAATGTTAATAATACCATAATGGAACAAGAAATACTGCTTACAAATATATCCCCAGAAAACTTAGAATAACCTCTCAATTCAACTGAACCAGAACGTCTAGTATACAAATGGCCATGCACGTCAATGTGTAACATTCCCAAAAAATCTTTCAAGTCTTCACACCAATTCCTCAATCAGTATGTGAAAGGCAAAGACAAAATCTGATAGACTTACATCAAGTTAGACAAGCCTTACAATATCTAAAAGACAATAATGAATACTACAAAGAAATTAATATTGAAGAAAACTTGAAGGAAACCACTGAAATAATTCAAGAGTTACCAGAAACTGGTCAATTTGAGCTTCTAGATCCTGCTACAGTATCCAATACTTTAGACCATTATACAATTCATCCATTGCACTCTAATGACACCTTAGAAGATGCACTAGAAACGTACCAAATACGACAAACAAAAGGATCACCAATCAGCATATGGGAAAAAAGTATAGAAGCACATGCTTTTCCTCTACTCTTTCCTACTGGCAAAGGAGGAAGGTACGATGATAGACCTATTCAAATAACAGCATCAGAATACCGCTCGTTACGGATGTATTCTGAAGATCCCAGATTTAGACAAAATGTGGAATACATATTCCACCTACTCTTTGAAAGTGAACTAGCAACTCTATGTTACGGAGTTGCACACACATTAAAATCAGGAACCCACTTTCAAAATATGTCAGCTACACAATTATTACAAAAAGTGCAAGAAAAAGATGAGGTTTTACAATAAAGTATTACAAATCTATTAGCAAATATGCGTGGTACTAAAGAGTACTGGTTCCAACGTCATGGAGATGTACGTTGTATGATAAGAAACCTTGGCCCACCCACTTGCAGGGTCGGACTGGCCCTTTCGGTCTTTCGGCCCGTGGCCGAAAGACTTTGGGGTCCCCTGGGGCCGGTTTTCCGGCAGCCACCTCTGGGCCGTTTTTAAAAAAAAAAAATAATGTCTTTTTTTTTGTGTGTGTGCGCTGCAAACAGTGCGCGGCCAAGTCAGATGGGGATAGCCGGGGGGGGGCGGGGGGAGTGAGTCGCCTCGCCTGCCAGTGCCCTGGTGTGAGTGAGGAGCAGGGCATGGAGGCGGGAGGCGGGAGCCAGCCAGGAGGGGCGAGGGGGAGGTGCGGCGCGCCGGCGGCGCCGGCTGCTCTGCACAATCATCATAGCAAGGTAACACTAGTAGTCACTAGATGTTACCTTGCTTTGATGATTGCATCTGCATCATGCATGCATCATAATTTATGATGCATGCAGATGCATGTGCATAATTCACGGGCCGGTGTCGCGTCGGTGGGCCTGCTGGGCGCCCGCCAGTGCCACTGCAGGGGGCCGGTGCGCCTGCCGTCAGCTCACGAGCCTCTGGCCTGCGGCTGCGGCGGCCACAGCCCACAGAGAGAGAGAACGACAGTTGTGAATCTGTACTGTGGGAGGGAGGCAGGCTGAATTTAGCAATTGCAAACACGGTACACCGACCAAAGCAATTGTAACACCTGCCTCCCTCCTCCCCCCTCCGAGACCTCCTGACCCAGGGGGGTGCAGCCTGCCTGCGGGCTCCGCTGAGCTGGGGCCGAGGCGCCGAGCCCGGCACTGTAAACACAGTGACTGACACTCCACATTGATTTCACACTTGCTTTCAACTTTGATGCAGGAAGTTAGTAACACTTCTTTGCAAAGTTGAAAGCAAGTTAGCAACTGTCTTCAACTTGTGTGCCTGGGGGCTGGGCTGGGCCCCGGGGCCGCCGGCACCGTGGACGAATGCCTGCCCAATTTGCCGCCAAATGCATTCATACATTATGCTGCTGGAGTGGCTGGGCTGCTGCTGTATGAGCCCCAGTGCCCCACAACACAAGCACTGAAGCACACACCGTCTGCAGTAGACCTCGACTCTCTCGACCGAAGAGCGACGACAGTGCCAGTGCCCACAGCCCACACAAGACAGGAGGACCACAAGGCAGCACTGAGGCGGCCGGCCAGCAGACAGTGGAGTGCCCAGTGCCAGTGCCGGCCACACAGACAGCAGCAGGCAGCCCAGCCAACTGAGGTAAGGAATGGGCTGTCTTTTCAGGGGCTTTCCCTGCCATGCCATGCCATGTGAGTGTGCCTGGGGTGGGGTGGGGGGGGCACTGCATGCAGGTCTGCTGTGTGAAGTGATACAAGAATGGATCACCATATGTATCATTAATATCACTGCAGGTACTACTTTAACATTTTTTAATGGATCTTTCCCAATCTTTCCAGTTTTGGAGGGGCATTAGAAACTTTTTGTTTGGAATACTTCACCCAAATCCGAGCAGCCAGCCAAAGGTTTACTGGCAGGAGATTTGGTCGAAGCCAAATCCATCGAATCTTTTCAACTGAATTTGGCTGGGATCTTGCAGTTTGAGCTGGCCCGTCCTTTTTGGGGTGGAGCTAAGCCTGATATGATATGATAGGTTATTTATAACGCTCTTAATACCCGAAGGTTTCTAAGCGCGGACCGGGGGAATCGAACTTGTGTTGCTCTGTGTCGTCTTGCTTCCAAGGTGAGCGCGTTGCCCCCGAGCTATCCTCCCGAGATAGAGCCTGGTTGGCACATGTTTTTTCCCCCTTTTTAATAGCCTGACAGGCTGCAGAACGGGAGCTGCAGGGTTCTGTAGAGGAATGCGAGTTCTAATGATTCAACAGTTCTGGGTACTAATTATTAAGACTGGGTGCAAATTCCCCCTCTATTCATGTTTACATTTTACAATCTGTCCCCAAGTTCTTTATTTTAGATATACAAAGCTTCTAGAAGTTTCCAGAAAAAAAAACTCTCTCTACCTGGTTTGACATAAAAAGAACCATGTGTAAATCATTAGAACAGAACAAAGCACAACAGCTAACCTCTGGCCTGACGGCAAACCTACCTGAGACACAAGTACATTATAATAACTTTTTTTATTTACATAGCGCTTTTACCCAAAGCGCTTTACATAGAACAAATGTTACATACATTTATATTACCCAATAGAAGATGTTACTCAGGAAGAAAGCCTGAGTCGACCTTGCCGGGATTTGAACCTGTGAATCAAACAGTTTGCACGAACGAGAGCTCAACCTACTGAGCTATCTTACCAGCTGTATGAGTTAGTTGAACAATCCATTTCACAGTCATTTCACGGAAACAAGCATTTCATCTGAGTACATAAAACTCATGTACCGCTGTGCAGTGCATTAAATCTTCAGAAATTCAAATGAGAACAAAAAAAAAATACTTCCAGGCAGCGTTGAGTAAAGCTGTCAACTTTAAACCATGGCCATTTTGCGTCGGCTGCGTTTTTTTCCCTCACTTTCCTGCCAGAATCTCACATAAGTGACATAACCCACGTTTCACCTCCCATCTCTCTTGAGCAGGGCATCATTCGTCGACAGTAGCCGATTCCTTCACGCAGATTAGGCCGCAAATGGCCGGGTCCGCTCCCTGAGCATTTCGCTTCATTCATCACTGTGGTTTTTTTTTGGGTTGATTTTTTTTTTGTTTTGTTTTAACGCCAGTGACACTAGGCACCTGCTGTACTGCCTGCCATGTGAAGTATGTGGGCTATACGAATTCCAGAAAAGAGGGAGTGTGGAACACTGGCCATACAAACCAGCAGTGCTGGGATCCATGAATGGAATATTGTCAGGGCAGATGACCTGGTCAAGTCATAATGAATTCATTACTAGCACACTTTACAGGAAACGAATGGAGGGGGGGGGCAAGCCCAGAATCGCACCACTTCATTCCTGCTTCCTATTTGTCTCAATGACTTGACCCACCCCTTTACCCTTCACTTTGTTTTATTTTAGAAAAGCCCACGCATTTATTTGTTTAAGATGTACAGTACACATTCAAGTGCTTGGATGGTGCAGAGACCACAAAAACTAGTATTAGGCGCTACTATGAACAAGAGCGCAGGGTCTGGATGAGCCGGGATTTTAGCCGTTTCCGGAGCGAGGAGTTGAAATGTGGCTAGGTGGTAAAAGCAACCTAGTGGTCTACAGATGGGAACGGTTTAAGTTATGTTTAGGGCAAATGGCTCATTTGTAGGAGAGGGCACGTGTGTGCATTAGATGTGGGCGGCGCGCCTTCTGTAATGATGGATCGGTCAGAGTGAGGGGACTACGTTACAAGAATGTACTGCTTTTTGCGTTTCTTCTCTGCTTGACTGCAAAAGGTCAAATTCAGAAAATGTGTAAGCCAGAAAAGGCAGTAACCTGCACATAGAGACTTAGGACCGCCTTTTGGTTTTTCCAAATTTGAATGTTAAAGCATCGCAGCGGTATTTCAAAATGAGTACTTTTTTTACGACTCTGTGACCTGCCTGTAAACATATGTGGGGAGAGGGGTTAAGGGTAATAATTTAGGTGGGGGCAAGGTGGGGCTCCGGGGGTCTCCCACCTGCATATATTTGCTGAAATATGGCTTAAAAGAACAAAATATTCGATGGATTTGGAGTCGATCAAATCTCCTTGATGAAGTCACATTCTCTCTCTCTCTCTCTCCCTCTCTCTCTCTCTCTCTTTTTTTTTTTCTCTCTCCCCCCTCTCTCTCTCTCTCCTTTTATCTCTCTCTCTCTCTCCATATAATAGGTAGTAGATTTAAAAAGTAACAGACCGGGACAGGGCAACTAACATAAAAGTAGGAATAGCGCTTGAAAGTGGCTGTCAAGGCACTACATTTCAATAGTGGTTGGAGCAGAAGGAGGTTCAAGTGTTATTGGTGGAATAAACACATATTATAATTATTGTATCACAAATTACCACTAGCTTTGAAGCACTACACTTGTGTTTAAGCACTTTACAAATAATTACAATCACAATCTTAATTTGTAAAATGTCACATTCCTACTGTTTGAGATTGTGCATTCCTGCCTGCCAGCTAAGAAGACCTACTACCAAAAACCGGGAACAATGCACTGAAAAAAATAATCTTGAGAAAGGGGGAAAGAGCAGAGCACCCCATTACGGGACAGTCCCGGCAAAACTCTTAACTATAAAGGAACAACTTTATGGCACTCATTTCCTTGGTGACTTTCCTACTTATTATCATCAGTGTGCCGTCTGCCCTCTGTTCGTTCTGTTGTGATCGTCTGGGGTCACTGTGACAAATGTACACATTTATAAACATTTACATTTCACACACCTACACCCGCCATAATGACGTCCTGGAGCGATGGTAGTGCGTGCGAGTGATTCTATGCATAGCTTTGAAATCGCCTTCCTTTGCAAGTCAGGGCCAGCGTTTTACACTCTTATTTAGTTACAAAATGGCCATATCCCACCTGTGACCCCTCCACGGCCACCCCACACAAAAATTATGCCCCATCCGATCTCAACTGCATTTCAATGGAATGTGCAAATAAATAGTGTCAATATTTAAACGCATGAGGACTTCATTACAATGTTGATAGGCTCGGAGCTGTGTGCTGCGGTTTGGGGGGATATGTTTAGTTGCGTCTCGTGCATCTGGCTGCCCGAGTTCACCTTGTATATGTTTGAGAGGGTATATGTGGTGGACGTGCAGTAAGTATCGCGTGTGTGTTACTGGACGTTCATGATTGTGTAGGGTGCACCACATATGTACTGTGCGTGATTATGTGTGAATATATAGTTTATGTTGCTCATGTCTGTATGTGGTTGGTTGGTGCAGTATCTATGTGTGTGTGTGTGTGACTGCCTGTGTATGTCTCTGCAGAGAATGTGTATCTTGGATGTGTCTGTGAGTTGGTCTATGCTTATGCAGATGCGACATGCAAACATGTGTTGTGTTAGTGTAACAATCAAGCGTGTAATGTGTGTGTGTGTGTTTCGTGTGGATCTATGTTGTGGATGGTATGTCGTGGTGTAGGTGTGCGGAGACGGAGTATGTGTTCTGAGTATTTGTTTGTGATGCATTATGGAGGCACCTGTGCGTGTGTGTGTGTGTGTGTGTCAAATCTTTGTCTGCTGTATGTGTGCATTTGGTTTGGGTATCTGCTGGTGTGTGTTATCCACCTACGTGCTTTAGTAGGTGCAGCGTGTTTCCATACCAGTATATCAGCGCATATGGGCCAATTTACCAAATTACTGTGAATGCAAGCAGATGTCCAAGGACAAATGATAATGGTGTGTTATTATATAGCACTTACTTGTAAGAGCTTCATATAGACCAAATATACCTACAAAGTCACTCAACCTGTGTTGGTACTCACTCAACCTCAGCAGGATAAAAAGCTGAGTTGACCTGTCTGGGAGCTGAACCTGCAACCTGCAGAGCACACGCACATTGCAGCAGTGAGCGCTGAACCCACTGAGCTATCTTACCAGCTATAGCTATCAGAGAACTAGCCACTTAAGAAACACAGAGCCACATGCTGCTGACCACAGCCCAGGAGCCCCAATTTTAAATTAGGGGTAGCAAGGGAGACCACAGGGGTAGCAGGGGAGGCTTCAGGGGTCACCAGGCAGAGCCCTGGCAACCCCTACATGACATCCCTGCCAGATATGGTTTGATTTACAAATACCCGTTTCATTACCTTGCGCTATCTATTGCCTGACATATGTGGGAATTCGCTCCTCTACCTGTCACTAAATGGGTGCAGCAACGTTCACAGAGAATGATCAGGAGCCGATTGTGTTTGAGCTGGCTTTACCATAGCTGGGAGCAGGCTGTACCAGTTATGCTGTACGGCCCCTTGGGCATCAGAGCTGGTTGTATTTGTTGGGCAATGTGGGCATGAGCGAAATGTAACCGTATTCGTTTTGGAAGCTGGCTGTACCTGTTCATTGGCGTGAGTAGTTAGGTAAAGAGTATTGCATGCTGCTACATTGCTCTCAAAGCATTTAGGCTTCCTTGATAGAGATGGATTGTGGCCCTGCCCATGGTAAAACATGACTTTTTTTCTGTGGGGAGGGGTTGCAACTGGGGGAAAAGATGAGGGAAAAAGTGTCAGTACTGAAAAGTCAGTTGAGCTGGGAGCAGCCTCGGACTGGCCTGTAGGACAATAGGCCCAGGGCCAATCAAAAACACAAAATGCTAGTGTGGGACCTTTTTTTTGGCCAAAGTTGGACCCTTATTGGCCCATGTGGGCCAGTTTGATGAGTTAATTCACACTGCGACTAGTAGTTTTGACCAGTGTTGCTTGCTGAATAAATATTCTTTAAAATATACAATTTGCATGTAACTTTATCAAAAAGCTCCGCCTGGGTACTATTCAAACAGTATCACAAAAGGAATGAAAAGCCATTTGCAACTGCGGGCCGCTTTTTCTTTGGTGCCTGAGACAATTGCATGGCCCAGTCTGACCCCGGATGATAGCTAGCCTTTGTTGCTGACTGTGTGCAGTTCGGAAGCACCCCACAGTGTCTTTGTCGAGGGCATAGGGGCATTGGTATCCCGAAAGGGGCCACTTTTTTTGAGGCGAGGGGTGGGCCACTTTTTTGAGGCGAGGGGTGGGCCACTTTTTTTTTGTTGTCCGGGCCTATTTCTTGTCCCAGTCCGACCCTGCCCACTTGGTTTGTTACATTAAGTTGTGCAGAATATGCATGGGAAGATTTACATGATTTCCTACGCATATCAAACAAAAACAAAACAAACATAGATATACTTCATCTATTAGTAGCATTTTCATTTGTTTTAATACTCTGCGTAGTTCCATTGCAGCCTTTGTAGAAAGTTTGTAATAGTCTAATTTGTTTTGGTTTTCTACTGGCAGGAGTAGTAATCAGTGTAAAGTGACACCGCCTATGTTGTAGGCAGCTAAACCTGTGAGGGCAGTGACAACAGCTGACAGTTTGTTGTTTGTCAATTGTTGAAGGAATTTGCTGATGATTTTGATTAAGAATGTTTTGCCAGAACCAGCTTCACCACTGACGTACAGTAGTATAGGTTTGTAATTTTGGCAGGTGCATTCTTTATTTTCATGTTGTACACCATGTGCAATTTCTTTTGTTACTTCTTGAAAAATGCTACGCTGCTCATTGTTTAGTTTTGATTGTAGTATAGTTAAGTCTTCTTTATCTTCATACTGACACATGGTGTTTTCTACTTCCGTCATAGCTAATTCTGCCTCATTTGCTATTAGTGGCCGTCCCAGTGGTTCTTGGCTTCCTGTTACAGAAGGTTGACTACTGCCAGGAGTGTCCTTATCTAGTTGGGCCTGGAGTTCTTCTTTTTGTTGCTGTTCATTGTGCAACATTGTTTTGTAGTGTGTAAAGTTTACATCAGTTATAGTGCTTTCATTTGCTTTGAAAGCATCTTCGTAGGAGTCATAGTTATCTAGTATTTCTTCTTCTTTTCTCCATGGTTTAAAGAGTTGTAGCGGGAACATGTAATATAGTTCTTTATGTTGAGGAGTCTTTAATGACAATTTGATATGATTAATTAAATTTGGTTTGGTGAGTTTTAGTAAGCTGCCTTCACAATTTGTCACTCTATATCTACCTTTTTTTTCATCAGGTTTTATATTATTTTTGTATGTGAAAGTTTGGGCTATGTGGTATAGGCACATGGTTTACAAAGTGGTACTCCTGTTTGGGTAGTATGTGTTCAGCAAATTGTTTTTCAAAATGTCTTGGCTGTTGGGATCATTTCTGGCTATTGTTTCTATGTCGTCGTATGATTTCAGAATTCTTTTTCTAGATTTAGCAGGACCAAGACTTTTTTCAGATTTTCCATACAAAGCAGTACCGGTTAAACAATCTGCTGCTTCATAGGAGCCACATTCTCTATGGGAGAGCATTTTTATGCCCAAGCTGTATAATTTCTGAGACAGTGTTTTGTCTGATGACAGGTCATTCCAGAGGTCTTGAAGCTCTGTTTTTTCTGCTTTAGTTAAGTATACTGTAACATATCGTGCAACTGCAGTAGAATTGTCTGCAATGTACTGCACATCTATGTTTGCATTCCATAAGAGGGCAATGATTGCATTGTAATTATTGATATACTTTTCTTCTTCTGTTCTCTTTATGTAATATGTATTTTTAGGTGATTTACCTTTAACACTATGTCTAACTGAAGACAAGAAGTTGTTCACTTGACCTGTTTTTGTAACTGGTCTAGGGAAACCAAAGTGGCATTTGGTGTAGTATTTCCCTTTGTTTCTGTATTTGCGACGACAATATTTGCCACATTTGTGTCTTTGAAATTGTAAAATTCATGCATGAAGATCACTATTTGTTGCTTCCGATCGAATTTCACAAGTGACATATTTTTCGATAAACTGTAACACAGTGGCATCATTGTCTTGACCAAATTTAGGAGCATCTTTAATCCATAAAAGCATGTGGATATGTGTTGCTCCTCTGGCTTGGTATTCTTTTCTCCAAAAGAAGTGTTGCACTTCTCTGAGGGGAGGAACAGTTTTATTACAAATAAAGTGTGGCATAGCAATGAAGCGATGATGAAAATATCTTGAAACATTAACAAGATCTAGAGAACAAAGTTCTCCAGGTTGGCTTGATTCACCTCAGATTACAAAGAGTACTCAAAATAAACTACGAAAAGAGCTCTTTGGAGGAAAACACATTATTGTTTTCGGAGATCTTCTTCAATTGACACCAGTGAAAGGTGAGCCTATTTTTAAAACCTTAGGACACAAACTCTGCTGTAAAACTGTTGGCAGCATAGGAAATGTCAACCTTTGGCAACATTTCCAATACAGAGAATTAACAGAAAACATGCGGCAATCTGCAGATCTCACTTATGCCAACATCTTAAAAAGTATTAGAGTTGGTATACTATCTCAAGAAGCACAAGCAATATTGAAAACCCGGCACATTCATGCACTTTATGGCGATAATGCACGTGCTACGGATGTTATGGAACAATTAGCACACAAAACTGTCAATTGTATGGCCTTAATGCCAACTCTTGCAAGCTGCTTCAAATTCAATGAAACAATGTTAAAAAAAGAAATGCAACCAATAATTGAAATTAGCGCCACAGACAAACTCGACGTACATGGTATGATACTACCCATGTGTGAGCAAGCCACAACAAGACTAAATAGTTTAGAAAATTCAATCTCCAACACAGCTGGATTGGAAAAAATATTAAAATTATACTTAAATTGTAGAGTAATGTTTAAACGTAACCTTGATGTGGATCAAGAACTAGTTAATGGAGCACTGGGTACAGTTGTTGGCTTTCAACCATACCCACATGACAACAACATTCAGTTTGTCAATCTTCTCTTTGACAAACTTTCAGAAGTGAAAAGGATAGGACGCTCAACAGCTTGATTCCTTCTCTTCAAAGACATGTATGTACGCAGAGAACAATTTTCTCTAACTCTTGCATACGCAGTCACCATTCATAAATCACAAGGTCTTACCCTAGACAAAGCATTGATAAACATTGGTAACACAGTCTTTAAAGAAGGCATGAGCTACGTAGCACTATCACAATTAGGTACACTTGACGGTCCATTTCTAATCAACTTTGATGCAAGTAAAATAAACGCTGATATTCCTTGCATTTTAGAATACAATAGACTTCATTCACTATACACCCCTCCTCTAAAAACATATCCTGTTCCACAAAAAGTAAAACGTTGTAAAAGAAAACTAAATCAAACTGAAATGCAACAGGATGTCACTGCAAATCCTCCAAACAGAGTAAAAGAAATTAATACTTCATCAAGTACCACAAGCAAAAAAGAACATATTACGGAATTAAACCAGGTACTTCTTCAAAGAAGGAAGACAAACTCCAAAAAAAGCACTCAGATACAGAACTACCTGGTTCATTTAAACTTTCAAATATAACTGGTGTAAATTGCTACGCAAATGTAGCAATGAATATTCTATTTCAATTACCACCAATTGTTGACAACATTTACTTACACAGTACAGACCAATTGTGTTTGCAAATGTTAGTACTTCATAGAAACGCAACAAACAATCCTGACAACACGTATAGTGTTCATGGAATAAGACAAGAATTGGACTACTGTGCTGGAATGGTGAAATTCAATATAAACTCACAGGAAGATCCCCAAGAATTTCTAATGTACTTACTACAAGTACTGGAAAACAAAAACATACCTATAAATGAAATCTTCCAGATTTCATACATGTGGAAACATACATGCACTCTCTGCAACAATGTGACACAAGAACAAATCCCTAATGAACGCTTTGTGTATGTATGTATGTGAATCCGTTCCATTTTAGCAACTTGTACAAAATGCAAACCATGGTAGATTATGTACTACCTGCAATTCGGATAATCGCTCCACCTTACTAATACAAACACATAGTAAATACGTAATACTAATGCTTCTATGTTACAATGCAGATGGTACCAAAAACAACTGCAAGCTGACTGGATTTACACATGGTCAAGTATCACTTGGTAAGAAAACCTTCACAACAATAGGTATAATCTACCACGCAGGAGCCACAACCAATGCAGGTCACTATACTGCATATATAAAAAATAAATGTGGATGGTTCGAATGTAATGATAGTACCATTACTATAAAGCAGAGATTACCGGCAAATCTTACAAACGCTTATTTAATCTTCTTAAAACCAAAATTTATTAACTAATCTATACTTAAACATTAACAAAACTTCTATTAAAAAACTATAAACTGTTAGAATATGCCAACTGGTATCTAACTGCCCCAAGATTTTACAATATCCAAACAGATAAATCAATACCACTTCATTATAACAAAAAATAGACAGTTATAATATGCTAACAGGTATCTAACTGCTCCAAAAATCTGCAACAAGCCAACATATAGAACATTAGCCAGAAACCACAAGTGAACACCAAAAACAAACAAACAAATAGACTGTAGCACAACAAAAAAATGTTTTTTTTTTATCCAACATGGATATTTTTTTCCCACAGACCCAATGATTTTAGCAACAAACACAGAAACTGAGCAAATTGCACAGTACACTGGTTTGTAATCTACGAAATGTGAGGGTAAACAAAAAAAATGTTGATTATTCAATGTTATAAGTCGTTACAAAATACCAATACTAACATGATCTTTTCTTTTATCACAGAAATTAACAAGGAATATATGTACTCCAGTTACTAAACCAAACAGTAAGTATATTATAATAAGTACAACCATCGCAGCAAATCACACCCATAGTGACTTAAAACTTCAGTACTTATAAATTTGGTCTTGGCCATGTACCCAAGACTCTAGGCCCTGGCAACAACCACCACAGCATATCACAACTATAGTAGCTTATAACTTCAGTGCTTATAAATTTGGTCTTGTCCATGCACCCAAGACTCTAGGCCCTGGCAACAACCACCACAGTATATCACACCTATAGTAGCTTATAACTTCAGTGCTTATAAATTTGGTCTTGTCCATGCACCCTAGACTCTATGCCCTGGCCACAACCACCGCAGCATATCACACCCATAGAGTCAAACATTTTAACTATGCCATATGGGCACTTTTAATGTCCGCGAACATTATGAGTGTTCTTAGAACATTTTCAACTTGCCTGCGAACAGTACGGACAGGTATAGTGTCCTCAGGACAACCCCATTTTGTTTATTTACGAACATTTCAGAACACCGTGTGTGTTCTTAGAACAGTTTCAATTTACCTGTGAACAATACGGACAGGCATAGCGTCCACCCATTTTGTTTATTTACGAACATTTCAGGACACCGCGTGTGTTCTTAGGACAGTTTCAGCTTGCTTGCAAACAATACGAACAGGTCTAGCGTCCTCATAACACCCCCATTTTGTTTATTTACGAACATCCCAGGACACTTGATGTGTTCTTAGAACAATTTCAACTTGCCTACGAACAGTACGGACAGGTATAGCTTCCTCAGGACACCCCCATTTTGTTTATTTACGAACATCCCAGGACACATGTTCTTAGAACAATTTCAACTTCCCTATGAACAATATGGACAGTCATAGCGTCCTCAGGACACACCCATTTCGTTTATGTGCAAACATTTCAGGACACCACTTGTGTTCTTAGGACAGTTTCAGCTTGCTTGAGAACAATACGGACAGGTCTACCGTCCTCAGAACACCCCCATTTCATTTATTTACGAACATCCTAGGACACATGATGTGTTCTTAGGACAGTTTCAACTTGCCTACGAACAGTACGAACAGGTATAGCGTCCTCAGGACACCCCCATTTCGTTTATTTACGAACATTTCAGGACACCCGTGTTGTCTGCGGTCAGAACAAACACAACAGGGGTGCCTGCCACCTAAATAAATACAACATTTAATCCATCTCTTACTCCCTCATCCTCCCCAAACAGTCTTACACTCCAACACACTTGACTAAATAGTATTTTTCCACCAAGTTTCACCGTGCTGTCCGCGATGTCTGCGAATACAAGATGGCGGGCGTGCCCAGGAAATCTGATGCACCACACGCCCTCAACCACCCAATCAGCGAACATGTCCAGTGTCCGCGGACACGACGCGCATCGCCCAGCCAATCAGGTCCCTGTCCGGGGAGCGAACAGGGAAGTGTGTCCGCGGACCGAACATAGATATCACTCATTTTTTGTGACCTACTTTTTGGTCATTTAAAAAAAAACGACTGGACGGATTTTCACCAAATTTGCAAAAGCACGCTTTCGGGACCAAACCGCTGCTCCTGGTTCAAATTTGGTGAAAATCCGTCCAGCGGTTTGGGCTGTAGGCGTGAGCAAAGTTTTTTCCCCATTCAGAAAAAGAACCTGACCTCCCTTATAACTTTGCCCCCCTTGAACCAAACCTCACCAAACTTTACAAAAAATTTCAGAGTGACCCATATACTTTTTTTGCAAAGTCTGGTGGGGATTCGTCCAGGGAGAGCGAAGATATAAGCCACCCAAAAAGGGCTCTTCCTATGGAAACAGCAACTTAACCATAAGTACACAGCCACTACCAAGACTATCTATCTATCTATCTATCTATCTATCTATCTATCTATCTATCTATCTATCTATCTATCTATCTATCTATCTATCTATCTATCTTCTATATAAGGCAAAAGGAACTGAAACAAATAAGTTCACGGCAGCACTCCTCCATCAGAATTACAAGAAACCACACCAAAGTCCTGGGAATCGCCGTAAAAAGTCCCTTATTAAATTTATGGTGGACAAGAAAAAGCACAGGTGCAGACAAACAATTACACGTTTCACCCTGATGGGCTTCGTCAGATTGTTGTGAGTGGGAGTTTTCAAATCATTTTAAAAGATTTCCCATTTATGTGTGGCCTCTCTTTCATCTTGGACCACTAGTCCTGTGACTCGCCCTTGATAACATGCCTTTTAGGGGCGGCCATATTGGGTCCGATGTTGTCCCAGATGTTTAAATGTTAATTTGCCTATGAAACGCTATGTTTTGTAAAATCCGCTAATATTACAGGTATTGTTCCATACTAATATAACTTGCAAATGCTAACGCACTATTTAGTACCTGGAGGGTTACATTGCTCGCTTTCAACTCTTGTCAAAAATGTCAATTCATATCACTCTAATTCGATAATAAAGTGCATGGTGTAATATTTCACTAGTGTCGCATATGGAATGAAATAGATTTATATCTCATACCTTTTCAAAGTGCGTGATGCATAGTATCGGAGAAGGTGCTTAATTGTACAGTAGTATATACACATCATGTTTTTTTGTCCTGCTTGTTAACGGACTGACTAAAGTGCATTATTGGGGTGACACTAAATTGCATACTGCCAACCCGTGTAAAGTGCATGGTGCAATATTGGGCTGGTTCCCCTTTTGTGATGGAATAAATACATGTTTCATAGCGTATTTATATATGTCGCCCAAAAAGTGCTCTTCCCATGGGTTGAGCAACTTAACCATAACTACAAGGACACTACTGCAGACCCTCTAATACATTTAGTGATTTGAAACCAGTGTCAATATGGCCGACATGAGTATGATACGACCACATTGTCTGCCTTCAACTATATTTTGCGAGTGAAAAAGGACTAAAGCAAAATATGGGAACCATAGAGTCATTGTTATGTTTTTAAGAGGGTGCTCTGCATCATATTGTTGTATGTGAGCAATCAGCGGAGGGCTGTGAAACATGGTGTACCGCGTTAAGGATTAAATAAATGTTTTCTTAATTATCTTCCTTCTCTGTTTTTTTTTTCTTTAAATGGCAATTGTGCTGGGGTTTTCAATTCAGCTCCTTGGGAGTGCGATCTCATGTGTACATTTGTGCACTTTCATTTTTACTATATGTATGTGCGTGTGTATATATATTACACAGCCACAGCAGTGGCCGTGTAGTTATGGTTAAGTTGCTGTTTCCATAGGAAGAGCACTTTTTGGGAGGCTTATAACTTTGCTCCCCCTG
Source organism: Ambystoma mexicanum (assembly GCF_040938575.1). Classification (NCBI taxonomy): domain Eukaryota; kingdom Metazoa; phylum Chordata; class Amphibia; order Caudata; family Ambystomatidae; genus Ambystoma; species Ambystoma mexicanum. The sequence goes on from NC_090924.1 coordinate 969,040,902, forward strand.
GACGAATCCTCACCAAACTTTGCAAAAAATTATATGGGCCACTCTGAAAGTTTGGAGATGTTTGGTCCAGGGGGGCAAAGGTTATAGGGGGGGTCCCAAAACGGCTTTTTTCCCCAAAGACTGAATGGGGGAAAAACGTTTTGCGCACGGCTACAGTTCAAACCGCTGGATGGATTTTCACGAAATCTGCGGCAGGTACAGGGGCATGGTCCATAAAGCGTGCTTTTTTAAATTTGGTGACCTTCCGTGCAGTACTTTTCTTTAAAATAATTAAAAAGTAGGTCTGAAAAAATGTGTGATATCTATGTCCGCTTCGTGGTCACACTTCCCTGTTCAGTCCACGGAAGAGATACCGATTGGCTAAGGGGCTGGTGTCATGACCGCGGACACGCGACGTCTCTGCCCATTGGCTGCTGCGAGACGTGTTCTGCGTCAGATTGTTTGGATGTGCCCGACATCTTGGATCCGCCGAAAGTGGTGCAACAACCAGAATACACATGCTCTATTTATAAAACTCTTTTTCTGTGTCACAGAGCGTTGGGAAAGGTTCAGACAGTAAGACATGGGTGATCAATGCATTTGTTCTGGGGGTCGGTCTTTATGATGTACTTTCTATGGACACCTTGTATGCACAGAAAATGAGGGGTGTAATAACGATAGCACTTCAGTCCATGCAGTGGACAGGAAACATTTAAGTGTTGAAAGCACACGCGTATTGGTAGCCAACATTGAAATTGACAACATGCCATGATTGCATTACTTTTTCCGATGGCTATTATTATATTCATTAGTACGCCGCCATGGGTGTCACATGCTACAGTGGTTGTGGCCAGGGCCTAGAGTCTTGGATGCATGGCCATCGGCCGAAGGCCGAAGGCCTTACTTCCAAGACTGTAGGCCCTGGCCACAACCACTGCAGCATGTCACACCCATGGATACACCCGTAGTATTGGGTTTCGATTGGCAAGTTGTAAGGCCATGCACCCAAGAACAAAGTTATAAGTACTAGATGTGGAAGCCACTGCATAGCCATCCCATGTAAGATCTATGGACATACAGCTAGGAGTGAAGCCTCTGGCCAGAAGCACTGAAGGATACCACACCTAGAGAAAAAAAAACACTACCACACATCACTGAGGTGGTTGTGGAGAGACCCTGCATTGTTGGGTACATGGCCGAAGGCCATGCACCCAATAACAACGTTATAATCTCTTCATGATGTATTTCCTATGGCCACCTTGTACGCACAGAAAATGAGGGATCCAATAAGGGCAGTATTTCAGTCCGTCCAGTGCACAGGGAACTTGTAACTGTTGTAAGGACACGCGTAGTGGCAGCGAACATTAAAATTGACAACATGCCACGATTGCATTACTTTCATTATATTCATTAGTACGCCACCATGGGTGTCACATGCTACAGTGGTTGTGGCCAGGGCCCAGAGTCTTGAATGCATGGCCGTTGGCCGAACGCCGAAGGCCTTACTTCCAAGACTGTAGGCCCTGGCCACAACCACCGCAGCATGTTACACCCATGGATACACCCGTAGTATTGCGTTTCGATTTGCAAGTTGTGGGGAGTGCGTGCAGTTTCCTATGGCCACCTTGTACGCACAGAAAAGGAGGGGTCCAATAAGGGCAGTATTTCAGTCCGTGCAGTGCACAGGGAACTTGTAACAGTTGTAAGGACATGTGTGGAGTTAGGGAACATTGAAATTAACACCATGCCGTAATTGCAATACTTTTTCCTATGGTTATTGTATTCATCAGTACGCCGCCATGGGTGGCACATGCTACGGTGCTTGTGGCCAGGGCCTAGAGTCTTGGATGCATGGCCGTTGGCCGAAGGCCGAAGGCCTTACTTAAAAAACTCTAGGCCCTGCCCACAAACACTTCAGCATGTCACACCCATGGATAACCCCTTACTAATGCTTATCGATTGCCTGGTTGTGGGGAGTGTGTGCACTCTTGGGTGCAAGGCTGAAGGCCATGTCCCCAACAACAAAGCTATAAGCTCTTCACTTACAAGCCCACATGGGTTTCATGTAGTGTGGTGGTTGTGGACAAGATGTGTACTTTTGGGTGCATGGTTGCAGGCTGTATGCCCTACACCCAAGCATGCACCCAACAGGAAACTTGTTAGCACTGGAGTTATAAGCCACTTCACAGCCATATATTGAAATGTATGGCCATACACCTAAAATTTTAGGCCCTGCCCACAAACAGTGCAGCATTTCAGAGCTACAGAGACACCCCTAGTATTGAACATCAGTCAGGTGGCTGTGGGGAGAGTCTGCAGTCATGAGTGCATGGCTGCAGGCCATGCACCCAACAGCACAGTTATATTTAGTGTACTTACAAGGCACAATGGGTACGATATGGTGTGGTAGTGCATCACTCTGGCGGCTGTGGGGAGGGGCTGCAATCATGGGTGCACGGTCGGAGGCCATGCCCCCAAAAGTACATTTGTTCGTAGTGTAGTTATATGCCACAATGGATGTCATATGGTGTGGTCGTAGTGGCCAGGATGCAGAGTATTTGAACAAAGTAATAAGCACTGCAGTTGTAAGTAACTATGCATTTTAAATACTGTATACCCATACATTCATAATGCTATGGCCTCAAACTCACCTCTGTAGCCTGTGGCTACAAACTACTGCACCATATCACAGCTATTGGTACACTTGTACTATGCAACATCATTAAGATGGTTATGGGGAGGGCGTAGCGTTTTGGAAGCATGGCCAAAGGCCATGCTCCCAAAAAAAAAGTTTGTACATAGTAAAATGACAAGGCACAATGGTTCCTATATGCTGTGGTGCTTCTGGCCAGGACCCAGACTCTTGACTGCATGCCCAAAGGCCATGCACCCAAGACTGAAGTCATAAGCAGTTGAGTTACAAGTCAATATGGGTGTGGTGTAATGCGCAAGTTGTGTGGACGCCCTAGTGTCTTGGCTGCATGGCTGCAGACGATGGTCCAAAAAGTAAATTTATAAGTAGCTAATTTACAAGGACCATGGTTTTGATATGCAGCGATGGTTGTGGCTAGGAACTATACTCCTTGTACCCTAGTCGTAAGGCGTAGGTGGTAGGTTACACACCGAAGATGCAAGGGCCAGCCTACAGGCACTGCAGCATATTACTACTATAGATTAGACGTGTAGATTTGCATGTGTAGAAAATGACTGCCAATATACTCACTCCTTACTTTGTTCAGAATCCACATACAATTTTTAAATGCCTGTTGTACTTGGCGGAAGTATCCCTTTTTCCATTTCTGTGATAAAAGAAAAAGTTATGTTAGTCTTTGCATTTTTTGAAAATTTACTACATTGCATAATAGTCAGTTTACCTTTTTTTCTTACCCTCATATTTAGTTTACAAAGCATGTACTGTGCATTGCGCTCAGTTTCTGTGTTTGCTTTTCTAATCCTTGGGTCTGGGGAAAAAAAATCCTTGTCGGATTAAAAAAAAACTTCATTTACTATGGTACTAACCTCTTCCTTGTTTCCTTTGAGTGTTTCCTTCATCTTTCTGATTAATGTTATGTTTGTTGCCTTCCTGCCGATTTTTAACAACAGTTAGATACCTGTAGGCGCATTCTACCTGTGCATTTCTTCCCAACGATCTGTGATATTCATTTATTTGTGTCATTCTTACATCCTCTTGGGTAGTTAGATACCTGTTGGCTTATTCTAACTGTTTGTAGTCTTTTGACAATCTTGAAGTACACATTATTATCGTAAATTATGGCTTTAAGAACATTAAATACGCATTTGTAAGATCAGCTGGCAATCTCTGCTTTAGAGTAATGGTGCTATCATTACAATCGAACAATCCACAATTCTTTTTAATGCATGCAGTGTAGTGACCTGCATTTGTTGTGGCTCCTGCATGGTAGATTATACCTACTGTTGTAAAGGTTTTCTTTCCAAGTGACACTTGACTGAGTGTGAATCCAGTCAGTTTGCAGTTGTTTTTGGTGCCATCTGCATTATAACGTAGAAGCATAAGTATTATGTAGGCACTGTGTGATTGTAACAGTAAGGTGGAGCGATTGTCTGAATTGCAAATAGTACATAATCTGCCATGGTTTGCATTTTGTACAAGTTGCTGAAATGGAATGCTCTCACAATTTGGTATAGACACATACACAAATCGCTCATTTGGGATTTCTTCCTGTATCACTTTGCTACAGAGAGTGCATGTATGTTTCCACATGTACGAAATCTGGAAGATTTCATTTACAGGTATGCTTTCGTTTTCCAATACTAATAGTGTGTACATTAGAAATTCTTATGGATCTTCTTGTGAGTTCATAGTGAATCTCACCATTCCAGCACAGTCGTCCAATTATTGCCTTACTCCATGAACACTGTATGTGTTGTCAGGATTGCTTGTTGCATTTCTATGCAGCACTAACATTTGCAAACACAATTGGTCTGTACTTTGCAGGTAAATATTGTTAATGTCATGATGCCTACCTCCAAGGAGCCAGGTCCGACCCAGCAACCCCAGAGGCAGGCATCATTCCCCCCACGGAAGTGCCAGTGGGCCCAAGCTGGGGCCCTTTGGACACAGTCCTGGCACCTTAGGCGCCAGGCTCATGTTAGACCCCTGTCCTGGCGCCTTAGGCGCCAGGCTCATAAAGCTAGACATGTGTTCAAGTGTTTTAATGTGCACTTACCTGATGCAGACCATGCTGCTACATCCAGGCCCTCTTGAGGCCTGAATGGAACTACTTTACCTGTGGGACTACTTTCCACCTGGGTGTGGTCGGGGAAGGATACATACCTGATCGGTGGAAGGATACATACCTGGAACTTCTTCCAAAGCTATTTAAACCACGCCCGATCAGCAACTCACGCTTCGCGTTGTTCTGCTCCTCGCAGCTGGACGCTCACCGTGTCAGCTCCTGCATCTGGACTTCAGCCACGCCTGTCAGCATCCTGGGTCGCCTGCAAAGGGAGATAAGAGAGAATTGGCGAGAAAGAAGACCTTACCAGCTAAAGCTGCATCACAGAGACATCACACCGACGATCCTGAAAGGGAAGACATCATTTTAAAAGCATTTCGCTTCGATCGCTGCAGCGCTGCATTTCACTCACCTTTCCTGGGCACCTCCATCTTCAGCAGCGATCATCCGGATCCGCACCCACTTCTCAGAGCCTAGAGAGAAAAAGACAAGAAAACAAGGTGAGAGAAGGAAGGGAATAGGAAAGGCTCAGTTTCCTTCTAAGACTTACCTGTTGGGTTATTCCCATTTCATTTCGGGTCCTGCCGCTTCCTGGCATTCCGGACCCCGGCCCCATGGGGAAAAAAGACAAGGACATTGAATGAGCGAATGCAAAGACATTACCTGAACGCTCATCCAGAACATACCTGTCATTTACTGGAACTGCACGTTTCACTTCGGGTCGGCGCCATATCTCCGGCATTCCGAACCCCGGCCCCTAAGGGGAAAAAAGACATAAGCATTAGCGCTTGCTGCAATAAGACAATGAACATTATTATTAAGCTTGAACTTTTGAACTTGCAACAGAACTCTTACAGCGCCTCACCTGAATAGTCAAGCTTATTTTGAACTCCCATCAAACCTCAATCCAGTGAAGTAACTGGGTTTCAACGCGCCCCTGCATCAGAAGCAGGATGGAGAACTCATCCTTCCAGACCCTAAGGTGAGACTTCACGGGGAATCGTGGAAGGGTATCGTGGAGGGCTGGAAGGGAGTGGGAGGCTTGAGCATTATTCCATCAGTAGGTAATACTCCCTTTTCACGCACAGGGAAATATTCCTGCGAGCCAGAAAAGACCAGAGTAGAGGGGCCCTTCCAGTCCATCTTCAGAGTCCTACGCTTCACCACTGAAGAAGCATCAGCACTCGAAGCCAGACCTGCGCCTCCGTGGGAATCAGGTGAGCGTGACAGTTAACAATTGGTGGCAATTGAAATAGAATATTCATTGCTATATTTGCATAGCAACTTACCCCACTTTCATTTGCAAACTTGGTTGGACCAGCAAGTTCTATATCTGAGTGCATATTTCGGAATTTCTTTGCTTCTTTGCCAACGTCCCTGGTTTACATTCCCTAATAGGTTCTTCTATGTTTGTGGTAATTGATGAAACTTTAGCTTCTTTTCTTTTCTTTGCGGAATTTGCTGTTGGATTCTGTTGCATTTCTGTTTCATTTAGTTTTCTTTTACCACGTTTTACTTTATCTGGAACAGGGTATTGTTTCAGATGAGGGGTGTACAGTGAACGCAATCTATTGTATTCTAGAATGCAAGGAATATCAGCTTTGACTTTACTTGTGTCAAAGTTCATTAGCAATAGACTGTCAAGTATACGTAATCGTGATAATGCTACGTAGCTTATGCCTTCCTTAAAGACTGTGTTTCCTATATCTATCAATGCTTTGTCTAGGGTAAGACCTTGGGATTTATTAATGGTAACTGCCTATGCAAGAGTTAGAGAAAATTGTTCTCTGCGTACATACATGTCTTTGAAGAGAAGGAATCGAGCAATTGAGCGCCCTAACCTTTTCACTTCTGAAACTTTATCAAAGCGAATATTGATAAACTGAATGTTGCTATCATGTGGGTATGATTGAAAGCCAACAACTGTGCCCAGTGCTCCATTAACTAGCCCTTGCTCTCTGTCAAGGTTACGTTTAAGCATTACTCTACTATTTAAGGATAATTGCAATATTTTTTCCAACCCAGCTGTGTTGGAGATTGAATTTTCTAAACTATTTAGTCCTGTTGGGGCTTGCTCACACATGGGTACTGTCATACCATGTACGTCTAGTTTGTCTGTGGCGCTAATTTCCATTATTGGTTGCATTTCTTTATTTAACATTGTTTCATTGAATTTGAAACAGCTTGCAAGAGTTGGCATTAAGGCCATACAATTGACATTTTTGTGCGCTATTTGTTCCATAACATCAGTTGCACATGCATTATCGCAATAAATTGCATGTATGTGCCGGTTTTTCAATACAACTTGTGCTTCTTGCGATAATACACCAACTCTAATACTTTTTAAGATGTTGGCATAAGTGAGATCTGCAGATTGCTGCATGTTCTCAGTTAATTCTCTGTATTGGAAATGTTGCCAAAGGTTAACATTACCTATGCTACCAACAGTTTTCCGGCAGAGTTTGTGGCCTAAGGTTTTAAAAATTGGTTCACCTTTCACTGGTGTCAATTGTAGAAGATTGTAGAAGATCTCCGAAAAAGAGTTCTTCGTTCTTACTTTTAAGAACTTCTTGCAATCTGAGATGAATCAAAGCCAACATTAGGTTGGAGACCATGCTCACTTAATCTATTAGTAGCATTTTCATTTGTTTCAATACTCTGCGTAATTCCATTGCAGCTTCTGCAGAAAGTTTGTAGTAGTCTAATTTATTTTGATGCTCTACTGGAAGCAGTAGTAATCTGTGTAAAGTGACACCGCCTATGTTGTAGGCAGCTAAACCTGTGGGGGCCCTTACAACAGCTGACAGTTTGTTGTTTGTCAATTGTTGAAGGAACTTGCTGATGATCTTTATTAAGAATGTTTTCCCTGATCCAGCTTCACCACTGACGTACAGCAGAATAGGTTTGTAATTTTGGCAGTTACATTCTTTATTTTCGTGTTGTACACCATGTACAATTTGTTTTGTTACATCTTCAAAAATGGTGCGCTGATCGTTGTTAAGTTTTGCTTGTTGTACATTTGTCTTCTGTATCTTCTTGATACTGATACATGGTGTTTTCTACTTCTGACATAGCTACTTCAGCCTCATCTGCTATTAGTGGTTGTCCTAGTGGTTCTTGACTTCCTGTTACAGAATGTTTACTACTGTCGGAAGAGTCCTTATCTAGGTGGGCCTGAAGTTCTTCTTCCTGTTGCTGCTCATTGTGTAACATTGTTTTGTACTGCGTAAAGTTCACATCGGTGATAGCGCTTTCATTTGCTTTGAAAGCATCTTCATAGCAGTCATAGTTATCTAGTATGTCTTCCTCTTTTCTCTTTCTGTTGAGGAGTTTTTAATGACAATTTTACATGATTAATTAAGCTTTGTTTGGTAAATTTCACTAAGCTCCCTTCACAATCGGTCACTCTATATCTACGTTTGCTTTCATCGGGTTCTACATTATTTTTGTATGCAAAGTTTTGAGCTATGTGGTATAGACACATGCTTTCTAGAGTGCTACTCCTGTTCGGATAGTATGTGTCCAGTAAATTGATTTTTAGAATGTCTTGGCTGTTGGGATAATTTCTGGCAATTGTTTCTATGTCCTCATATGAGTTTAGCACTCTTTTTCTATATTTTGCAGGACCAAGACTGAGCCATAATATGTTGTCTGATTTTCCATACAAAGCAGTACCGGTTAAATGATCTGCTGCTTCATAGGCACCACATTCTCTATGAGAGAGCATTTTAATGCCTAGGCTGTACAATTTCTGTGATAATTTTTTGTTTGATGCTACGTCATCCCAGAGGTCTTGAAGCTCTGTTTTTTCTGCTTTTGTTAAGTAGGCTGTAACATATCGTGCAACAGCAGTTGAATTGTCTGCAATGTACTGCACATCTATGTTTGCATTCCATAAGAGGGCAATGATTGAATTGTAATCATTGATATATTTTGATTCTTCCCTTCTTTTTATGTAATACGAGTTCTTAGGTGATTTACCTTTAACACTATGTCGAACTGAAGACATGGGGGGTCATACGACCCTGGCGCTAAGGGGTTAACGGCATCGTAAAAAGGCTGCAGCGCCGCTAACCCATTAGCACCTTAGTAGGAGGTCCTTTGCGGGACCCGACCTGAACGACTGGTCTGGAACAAGCGGTTAAAGTAGGGACCCGCAAAGGGACCTTGATGGCAATTACGGTACCGCAATTTGCGGTACCGTAATTGCCACCTTCCCCATTCCCATTGAGCCCTGTGGGGCAAAAATGGGAATGGGGAAGGGCCATGGAGAAAGGGGGAATTACCACCCCGCCAACCTTGGAATGGGGTGGTAATTCCCCCTTTCTCAATGGCGGACTCCGGCATGGACCATGGTGCTAATAGCACCATGGTTTAGCGCCGGAGTCCTAATGAGGGCCATGAAATTGTTTAGTTCACCTGTTTCTGTAACTGTTCTAGGGAAATCAAAGCGGCATTTGGTGTAGCATTTACCTTTGTTTTTGTATTTGCGGTGACAATATTTGCCACATTTGTGTCTTTGAAATTGTAAAATCTGCCCATGCAGCTCACTATGTGTCTGTTGTGAAGGGATTTCACAAGTGACATATTTTTGGATAAACTGCAAAACAGTGCTATCACTGTCGTGAACAAGTTTCGGTGCACCTTTGATCCATAACAGCATGTAAATATGTGGTGCTCCTCTCGCTTGATATTCTTTTCTCCAAGAGAAGTGTTGCACTTCTCCAAGGGGAGGAACAGTTTTATTGCAAATAAAGTGTAGCATGGCAATGAAACGATGATGGAAATAACTTGACACATTAACTGGATCTAGAGAGCAAAGGTCTCCAGGTGTTAATATATCTATGTTGTTTTTGTTGCTGTTTGCTATGCGTAGGAACTCATTTAAATCTCCCATGCATATTCTGCACAACTTAGAGTAACAAACCAAGTCGGTGGTCCAAGGTTTCTGATCATACAACGCACGTCTCCGTGCCGTCGGAACCAGTATTCCTTTGTACCACGCATGTTTGCAAACAAATTTGTTTTATACTTGTTTGTAAAACCTCAACTTTTTCCTGTACTTTTTGTATTAACTGCGTAGCTGACATATTTTGAAAGTGGGTTCCAGATTTAAGAATGTGTGCAACTCCGTAACATAGTGTTGCTAATTCACTTTCATAGTGTAGGTGGAATATGTATTCCACATTTTGTCTAAATCTGGGATCTTGCGAATACATTCGTAATGAGCGGTATTCTGATGCCCCAATCTGAGTTGGTCTATCATCGTATCTTCCACCTTTGCCAGTAGGAAATAACAGTGGAAGAGCACATGCTTCTAGACTTTTTTCCCATATACTCATTGGTGACCCTTTGGTTTGTGGCATTTGGTAAGTTTCTAGTGCATCATCTATGCTTTCATTGGAATGCAATGGATGAATTGTGTAATGGTTCAAAAGGGTGGATACTGTAGCAGGATCCAGAAGTTTGAATTGTCCAGTTTCTGATGGCTCTTGAATTATTTCAGTTTTTTCCCATAAGCTTTCATCAATATTTATTTCCTTGTAGTACTCATTATTGTCTTTTAGATATTGCAATGCTTGTCTAACTTTGTGTAAATCCACTAATTGTTGCCAAATTGTTTTATCCCTTGTTGGTACTCCATTTACCAAGACGATTAAAGAATGCTCTATGGAACGTTCCACTCCTAGAGTGTGTACATTTTCCATTAGATCTAATGGAAAATAAACTACTTTGCTACGATTGCCTTTCGCCAATTCAGAGGAAGGTAATTTTGCAGTTTTTGGATGAAGGCGTATAATTGCTTGAAATGGGTGAACTGTTTGAATTATTATGCTCTCATATAAATTGAGCTGTTGCAGGATTTATGGTAATGGATACAATTCCAAATTATTTGAGAGCTAATTCAAACCATTTAGAATCTTCATTGTCTTCTATTTTGTATGCTATGTCCACATTTTTTTGTGTTCCTTTTGTAAAACGTTCTGTGGCAACACACACACACACATGGTTTGGTACTTCAGCCAATGACCTTTTAAATTTTACTATTTATTTTCTGTATGTGTGTAATAGAAGGTTGCTATGTGCAGAAGTGTTGCTATTATGTTCTAAAACTGTTGCATTTTGTAAGTGGCTCTCACTTCCAAAATACTTTCTCTGAATACGGTCAATTTCTTCTTGTAAGTATTTGGGTGTACCATGCAGAAGAGTGGTATTTAAATTGCCTAATTCTGAAGCTGGACTTTTTGCATAGTATATTTTATACACTAGATTTCTTACATTGGAATGATGTATTGATATCCTTTTGATATCATGGAAGGTGCTTTTGCAAATAGGCCCAGAAATGCAGGCTAATGAATGTCCTTTTAGTCCTGTGTATTTCCGCACTGGGCAAACATCCATATTTTGCAGCACTTTCATTTTACTTTTGTCTTTACCTTTTACATATTGATTGAGGAACTGACGTAAAGATTTGAAAGCTGTGGTTGATATGATTCTGTGGTTGTTGTGTGACTCCATTCACCACCACAAACATGTAGGAAATTATTTTTGTTCACATTCTGTTTATTGCTGAATTTCTTTTGTAGTTTTGTACTTAGTTTTGTTAGTGCTTTCATCCTATTTAACACTAATATAAACAACTTCCTTTTGAGAAGGATTGCACTGTCCACGAGAGCTTGTAGGATTAACTTTCTACGGTAGGTTTTAAGGGGTGAGGATGATTTCGGTCCTCTTCTTAGTAGATTCTGAAGGACTCTGTGATAAAACATTTTTGATAAAATACTTATTTTACTATGGGTTCTTGTTACACTATCAGGATTATTGGGAGCTTTGTTAGCTGTACTGGTAGCTGTTTTTTGACAACGTTTTTGTGTTTAGTGACACATTTTGATGGAGGAGGTAAAGTGTTGGTAGTTGAGACTTCATTTGTTTTGCTAACCAACTGCATTAGCTGGTTTGTTCTAACATTCTCTACAAATTCTACAACAGGTGGATGCTTAAATTGGGCACTTTTATTTTTATTTGCTCTACTTCTGCGTTCCTTTCTACGGAGTTGCTTTTTGCTAGGCATTCTTTGGTGTCTGTTGAAAAAGAAAGGTATACTGGTCTGTTGTCCAATGTATGTGTGCTGTGTGCCTTTGTGCATGAGTCTAATGGGGAAGCTCTTTGTCATGGTGTGTCAATGTGCATTGGACTCTTGCAATGATTTGGTAAGGCTACTTTACTGTTTGTATACTACTACAATGTGCAAAGTGTGCTACTTGTGACGTGAACCATTATTAATAAACGAAATGCCATAAACTTCTAACAGCAACTTCTTTTCTAAATCTAACCTTCCAAGTATTACGTATGTTATTTGAGTTCCAAACACACAGGGATTTGGGCGCCATTCTGCCTGTTATTCTTTGTTCAATAAATGGATATTTGTAGGTAGAATAGTTTAGAAATCAATTTTTGCTTTGGTGCCCAAAATAAACAAATAACCCACGCAGCCTCTTTGAGGAGTAGTTACAATATAAAGGTAGTAATGCACTAACTTTTTTTTGCAAAATGACCAGGTTTCTTCGGATATGTCGTCTGCAGTGTAGATGCTGTTGATTCTCAGGAGAGTAGTCTTCACTGCGATTCAAAAAACAAAATCAATTACTTTTGTGTATTTACAGCAGTGATGATATTGCACACATTAATTGTGCTTCTTTCGTCAGAGCATTCTACTTTCATATTTCAACCCAGTGCATGTGTGCATTTCACTTCACTCTCTGCAGTCTTTGCATGGTATTTGCAATATGGTACTTGAAAGTCCTTCAAATTTGCTAACAATTTTAAGGTTATGGAAACGCCTTGTTTTTTACAAGGTGTACTATGTATAGGAGAGAGGTTTGTAAGCGATAGGGCACAGTAGTAGGGCACAGTAGTAGATGGGGAAAAATGTTCTACTTGCAAATTAAAAGCATGATGCCAAGAAATCGGGAGACACTCAGAGGGAGATGTGACCACAGCAATCGGGAGCGCTTACTTTTCTCATACAATTACATTGCAAGTAGCATTACTGTAGCCCGTACACAGTATACAACTCCGACATTTTCACATACAAAATTGAGTTCCGCCCTAAATAGGCATGCTCCCAACGTATGTATAGGTTATGCGGAAGACAGTAAGCAGTCGTGCTATTTGTCAATGATAAATCGGACATCTTGCACTTAAAACGGGGAGCGTTGGTATGTATTGCCTATGCACATTTAGCAGCATTCATTTGTCTAAATTAAATCATAAGGGTTGCACATGTTCTCTGATTAAAAGATATACATACCTGCATGCATGGAGCTGTATGTAGAAATTCGCAATACTTGCACAGTAGCTTGTGAAGTAGGTGCTTTTCAATGATATGCGACTTCCATTCCGAATCATCGACAGTAATTTTGAAGTGCGCAATGTTGATGACGGAGTTAGAATTAAGTGATGTTCAATGTGATTGGTGGATGGTTGTGTGACTGCTTAGTTGTGTCCAATGAGGGACTCGATTTGCTACCGCTATGGAAAGGGTGGAAGGACTGGGTAAGAGTTACGTGCCGCATGTAGGCAACGCTTGTCCGCAGGTAGGGCGTGTCACATATGGGTTTCTACAGCAAATCCTGATGGAAAGGGGACTGTAGGCATCAGACAATCAGATGTTCACATTACTCTTTCGTGTCGAAAGATGATGCGTACACTGAAGATGGCAGAGGTGGAGAGGGTCAGGGTTTTTGGTGCTTGGAGAGATTTATGTGCATGGCTTACAACACTATGCCGAGAGTAGGCATGTGGCACACCATTTCGATGTGCGAGGAGTGGAGGTGGTGTGGAGCGCTGACACTGATGACAATGCTGCGGCAATTCTGTAAGTTTGCAGAGACATGCGTAAAATGACCTCACCTCATGTGGTAATTTTGCACTACGGTGCTTGCCATTTGGAATACGTGAGTTCACATACTTTGTTGGCAGATTTGGCACAGTTGGTTGAAGCACTCATGACCATCTTCCCAACAACGAAAGTAATGTTTTCTGCTTTACTCCCTAGAGTAAAATGGGACAACAATTCTGTTTTCTGTCCCGATCAAAGTATTGGGAGGTGTATCATCAATTGCGGCATGCGTGCATTCATGTTACGTGCTGGTATGTTTTTCTTCAGCCACGATAACATTGCTCCAAGCAATGCAGATTATTCTGAAGCAGATGGTGTTGCGCTATCTTCTTTGGGAAATGCGATGTTCTTTTGGAACGTAAGGCTTACTGTAGAGAAGGTTCTGTAATGGTTGTAGGAGTAAAGCAACGACAAAAAATAAAAAAAATAAAATAAAATAAAATAACAGATGTCTGTACGGTATCTGGCCAAAATTTTTAAAAAAATCTCTTTTCAGAGCCCACCTTAAAGGGTAAAAAGGGGAATAATACTTTAATGTACCGTCGTCACGCTCTGATCCTATACATGTCCGTGAACATGGCGGTTGTTTGCAGCCAGCGCATATCACCAACGGGGATTCAGGGGTGGAGACGCATGCAAATGAGAATGAGCAGAGCTAGGTATTGGTCCATAAAGTTCAGTAGGTGTGTTCTGAACGGCGCACTTTAGTAAGACCATCTTCTCCCTGACAGGAAACCACACAGCCATGGCTTTCTATGCTCGAAAACAGATTATCTGGATTTTGGGAGAGTCATGGATACATTGGTTGAAGGTGCATGCAGAAAGCTGCAGTTTATCTGCAGATCTCGGATTTCCTCATGTGGAAGTGCACTAGCATGGCGTGCATGGCATGAGGTGGCTGGACGTGGTATCTCTCTGTGTTACTTTATTGACATAGCGTCCTCCAGATATACTTATCATTCATTGCGGAGGACACAGTTTAGGCCATGTCTCTGGAATTTCTTTGCATTTTGCAATGAAGGAAGGACTTGCGAAGCTCATGGACATGTTTCCAAATTGTCAAATACTTTTTTCCCGTATTGCACAATGACAAATATGGCTGCGTTCTTCTGCTTTTGGTCCACAAATGGAGAAAGCGAAACGCAATGTGAATAAGGCTGTTTGTGCCTTTTTAAGAGATGTTGGCATGTCCTCCTTTCACAATGAAAACATTTTGTTTCGCAGCTCTTTCATTTTCCGCAGAGATGGAGTCCACCTCACATATGCTGGCAATCAGATTTTTCTTCGCAATGTACAAAATGCATTGCAACCTCTTTTGAATTCACACTAAACTATCTGACAATCCGTTTTCTCAAATCCACAGTTTTTGACCCACACAACACACCATCGAAAGGCTCTTTTCAGAGCCACCACTTACTCCCAGCGTACACTTCATTGTGTTTGCTCCGCTTGCACCCTCCCTTTTTTCCCCTATGACTGTCCGTGAACTTTTCCACAACTCTGCGGGGGTCTACGACCGTCATTCCATAGTTCTATTGTTAAACTGAGAAAGGCAGCTCTGAAAAGAGCTTTTTCTGTAACTTTTGTTGTTTTCACGTTTATTGCTTCACAGCACACGACACACTAGGAGAAGAGGCCAAAGGAGGGTTAGGAAGGGACACCAGCCATGGGGATAAGGAAGGGCAAGTGAACAGAGAAAGATATAGGGTGAGCTTTATTTAGGTAAGGAGCAGATCTTCTGGTGCTCTGTGACTGTAGCCTCAAAAGCACTTTGAAAACTCTCCCCCCTGCAGAGTACTGCATCACAATACTTACACACTATTATCACCTTTGAAAGGTAAGGGTCAACAGCATTGCAAATGGCTTGTGAGGCAGCTGGAGGGAGGCGCTCCCTCGCAGGAGTGTCTCTTGTGGTGGGAGGATCGGACACAGAGGATGCTGTGGAGGAACTCAATCGACTACGCTATTCACATGGCACCACCTTGCGAATGTCTGCCGTGTGGAACGAAGTGAGGTGTCGCTTCATGGTTGTCGTACCAAAGCTGTACAAACCAAGTCTCCCACGACTCAGCACCACCTCGCACTGGTTACACTTCACCAGGTTCGCACGTGCTTTTGGTACGTTCCCATAAACGGAAAACAACCGCCACACCCACGACTCCCGGCGAGTGCTCCTAGTGTGGAATTCCTCCAGTTCATTCTCTTCCTCATCTTCTTCCTCGCTCTCTACATCCTCACCCTTATATCTTTCTGCAGGCCTTTGGGGAGGTGGTGGTGGCATGTTTGGGGGTGGTGCAGAGGCTAATGAACCAACAGCAGCCATGGCAGCCATACCAATTAGTTTCCTTTTGGTCTCTACAGCAATAAAGGCAGTACACCTCAATCTGCTATAGCTAGAAGGACAATGAAGATGCGCTCGGAGGTGTGGCCATTTGTAGGGGTGAAGGGGTGTGCCTCGTGACCGTCTTCATCACTGCAAAGTGGAGCAAAAATTTTACACACCAAGTCCTCAGGTCAGCTATTGTCTGGGATATCTGAAATTATATTTTTACACTCTACAATACTTTGCCTTATGTCTACAAGTTATTTTGTACTGTTGCGGAAGCACACAAACTGCGCAAATTAGTCCACATGCTCAGCATGGGTGCGGTCACATGATGATGTCCTGAACACATCCGCGCCAGAAATGGGAGTCCGCTGGACAGCAAATGCACAGTACCAAACGTGCACATGCGCGAAGTGTCCTACGGACAGTGTTTGGGTTCTCAAACCAATTCAAAGTGCGACACAAGTGAGACGGACAGTTAGGGACAGGCGCGATGTTCGCTATACTTACGGTTGTACTGCGCATGTGCATACATGACATGTTCACTGTACGGACAGTTCCAGTGTCCTTAGGACAACTCAATTTTGGTTGCCTACGAACTTGCCGACCACCGCGCCTCTTCTACAGACGGCACCATTTTGGCTGCGCCCGATATGGACAGGTATATTGTCCTTCACACACTCCCATTTTGCTCATTTACAGCCATCCCGGACATCTGGTGTGTTCTACGAACATGTTTCATCTCGTTTGCAAGTG
This sequence comes from Ambystoma mexicanum, assembly GCF_040938575.1. Taxonomy (NCBI): domain Eukaryota; kingdom Metazoa; phylum Chordata; class Amphibia; order Caudata; family Ambystomatidae; genus Ambystoma; species Ambystoma mexicanum. The sequence continues at coordinate 969,057,583 of NC_090924.1, forward strand.
GTACGGTGAGGTATAATGTCCTTAAGACGCCCCTTTCTGTTTATGTACCCACAACTTCAACAGATGGTGCGGTCAAATATCAAGTCCATCTTAGTTGACATTAGTAAGAGAGGTGTACTACCTTTACAGCACCCACATTTCATTCCTTATGGATAGGTCGAACAGGCGTGCTGTTCGTGAACATTTTACGTCTTTTAAAAAAAAAAGTTTACTCAATCTCTTTCACTACAACTAGTGTGCAAAAACATTCCAAACACACACACCCACACACTTCACTCCAAAGAAATAGAGGGGGAAGCGGACACTGGCATAAATATGGGGGAATTAGGATTCCACAGAGGCTGGTTATGAGGAGAAAGTTTGTGAGGGGAAGACGGGATGGATATTTCGTCAAAACGTCTATTTTCCTCTTGAAGGTTTGGGGATGGTTCACTAGGGAATGGAGAAGCGGAGCAAGTACAGGTGGCACAATGGTAACAAACTTTTCCTCTCACACAGCCCTCCTCAAACTCCCGTAAACTTTTAAAATTCTCATTCAATATGTCCATTTTCTGCTCAATCCTTTTTATCCTGTCTTCTTCTGTCCCGTTTGTTGTCCTTTCTTCTTTTCTTTCCTGATCTGTTAAAAAGAAATATACATATGTTAAATGCCTATAAAATACTGGTCACTATTTTGCATATGCAGAGCAACGTGTACCATTATTGCGGAAAATACTCCTCCAGCCACTCCAAAGTACTAGCCATTTCTGAGTCAAAACAACAGAAAGAAATTATTATTTCTGCACCACATACCTAAAATAAACACACACATACAAAAAAATGACCTCCACTCACTCTTTTAATGTAATCTCCCTTCTTCCTACTGCGTCCGTCCACTGTCGTACCAGGCTGACGAGTTTCCGTGAAGTGATTACGACGGAGGCATCCTTTTTTTAATGTTTTAATGGTACCATCCATTTCATTCTACATGGTCATTAAATGTGTTGTTTTCTTTTTACATCTTCAGGTTTCCATATTTACTTATTACTACTTATAATATCTCCATGTCCTTCTTCTACGTTGCACACTTTTTGTGTAAGACAATATTACATTTTCAGATACCCCCTGCCTCTTTGGGTAATGTTGATCCTGTCCGCCCCCGTCTGCAAACAGGCGCTCAGTCCATCCCTTTTTAATATCAATAGGGAGGGGGTTCTGTATGTTCTATGTTAAATGTATATCAAGTACGCAGATTATACTACATATCTCCCAAAATCACATGATGACAGTGTATATTCCGCACAACAACTTAATTGACAGAATGGGCTTCATTATACGTAGTGCGGTAAGGGTTTACCGGTACCAGTAAGGGCACCAGTACCGGTAAACCCTTACCGCCTTACTACGAGGCCCCTTTGCGGGTTGGTACTTTAACGCCTGCTGTTTAACAGGTGTTAAAAACCAACCCACAAAGGGACCAGGATGCTAATTACGGTACCGCAATTTGCGGCACCGTAATTAGCGCCTTCCCCATTCCCATAGAGCCCTATGGGGCAAAAATGGGAATGGGGAAGGGCAATGGGGGAAGGGGGAATTGCCGCCCGCCAACCTTGGAATAGGGCTGTAATTCCCCTTTCCTCCAAGGCGGTGCCGGTATTTTACCGGCATGGACCAAGGTGGTAATAGCACCTGCCTACCGTGTAATGAGGCCCAATGTCATGATTAAGTTTCCCTTCCAAAAACCTGTACAATTCACTACAAAAAAAACTTTGTTAAGGGGACGTTATGGTTAAGTTGCCCTCCCAAAAACCTGTAAATTGTACTACAAAAAAACTTAGTTGAGGGGACGTTATGGTTAAGTTGCCCTAGCAAAAACCTGTGCACTTAAAAAAGAATTTCAACCTCCCCTTTATGGTTCAAATTAAAACTGAAAAACCCCTGAAATTCGACAGTTTTGGTAAACTAAGCCCCCAAACCTGCCACCACCCCTGTGCACTGCTAACACTAACACCCAGACCATGAAAGATGTCATCTCAAATGTCACTGATGACATCACTGACGACATCACATGTTTAGCCCCTTTGTTTTTGTTCCCTGCCATATATATATATATATGTACATTCAGTAAAAAAAACTTTGTTAAAGGAATGTTATACTTCACAGTGAAACCAAAAAACACTGCACATTCCCCCATTAAGGTAAGCTGAGCAACCACAACTCGCACCATCTACGTGCATTGCTAAGACTAACACCCAGGACATCAAAGATGACATCACAAATATCATTGATGACATCACTGATGATATCACATGTCTGCCTCACTTATTTTGATGCATTGAAAAATGTAGGCCAGGTGGTTTTATTCACTGACATCACAATATAAAAATTGAAAAGGTGCTGTAAATCAAAACGGTACCCTTGTTGTGTGTTCTTAAAGTACTTTCCTTAGGGTCTGGTCTCAGCTCATGATGCACATGCATGGGGTAATAGCAGGTCTCAAACACACAATTAATTTGTATACAGGAAGATAAACTTTCTGATGATGCTGTTTCTTTCTTCCTTACTTCAGTTTCCCTGTATGTGTCTCTCATTTATGTGCATTGGGTCTTCATATGTAGTGTTTGTACTAGCACAAGTGTGTGTTAAGTCTTGATTTGTTAGCTAGTTTTAACATTACACAATCACCCCTGACATCTTGCTACCAACATAATAGAAAGAACCCCTTGTAGGTAGGGACTTTTCATCAACATTTTTTTTACATTTGATGTCATCAGTGATGTCATCAATGATATTTGTGATGTCATCTTTGATGTCGTGGGTGTTAGTCTTAGCAATGCACGTAGATGGTGCAAGTTATGGTTACTTAGCTTACCATAATCGGGGAATGTGCAGTGTTTTTTGGTTTCACTGTGAAGTATAACATTCCTTTAACAAAGTTTTTTTTTACTGAATGTACATATATATATATTCAGTGAAAAAACTTTGTTAAAGGGACGTTTTGGTTAAGTTGCGCTGCTAAAAACCTTTCAAATTCAGTGAAAAAACGTTGTTAAAGGGACGTTATGGTTAAGTTGCGCTGCTAAAAACCTTTCAAATTCAGTGAAAAAACTTTGTTAAAGGGACATTATGGTTCCAAGTAAAACCGAAAAACCCTTGAAATTCGCCAGTTATGGTAAGCTAAGCAACCATAACTCGCGCCACCACCGTGCACTGCTATGCCCCACACCCAGGACATCAAAGATGACATCACCAATGTCATTGATGACATCACTGATGACATCACATGTGCATTTACCTTTCATGAAAAGTCTGTACAAGGGATTCTTAGTGTAATGTTAATAAAAAAAGTGTCAAAGATTATTGGAATAAACATCAAGTGCTAATCAGTGTATTAAGCAATGCATTGATATGAATAGCATTCTATTATGAAGTTCCATCCAGTATACTAAGGTACTCATGTAGAAACATAGGCATTGTGTGCAGCATACACGATGGAGGTGCAATATTCATAAGCTTGCCATGTTGAATAGTGAAATGATAACTGTTTTCATATTACAGTTTTGCGTACAGTGAAACTTGTGATAAGTAGGTAATAAAACCCACTTACTACATAATTGCATGATTATAGACAAATCACAAAGAGACAACACCACATACAAATATGAATATATACAAGGGAATTGAAGTAAGAAAAAAAAACAGCAATAGTAGCAGAAAGTGTTCATAACCTAACTGATTACCTTTATGCAGAGAAATGATTGCTCTGTTTCAAAGCTGTTACTTACCCTATCTATATATATCACATGATGTGTCTGGACCCTAAGGAAAATAGTGTGAGTACAACATATAAAAATATGAGTATATACAGGGAAAGTACAGTAATAAAAAAAACATCAAAACTAACAGAAAGTGCTGATAAATCTACTGATAATTTTAATGCACAAAAAGGATTGCTGTCTTTCAAGGTTGTGTCTTCCCCTATATATATATGTTTCATATGATATGACTGGACCATAAGGGAATTATTGTAAGAACATACTTGAAGGATAAGTCTACGAATATAGTACATTTACAATTTTTAGTTCCTGACTGTTACTGAAGAAAATCATGTGGCCTAGATATGTCAGGAAAGGAAAAAAGGGGGAGTCAGACATGTGATGTCATCAGTGATGTCATCAATGACATTTGTGATGTCATCTTTGATGTCCTGGGTGTTAGGCTTAGCAGTGCACGGTGGTGGCGCGAGTTATGGTTGCTTAGCTTACCATAACTGGCGAATTTCAAGGGTTTTTCGGTTTTACTTGGAACCATAACGTCCCTTTAACAAAGTTTTTTTACTGAATTTGAAAGGTTTTTAGCAGCGCAACTTAACCATAACGTCCCTTTAACAAAGTTTTTCACTGAATTTGAAAGGTTTTTAGCAACGCAACTAAACCATAACGTCCCTTTAACAACGTTTTTTCACTGAATTTCATTGGTTTTTAGCAGCGCAACTTAACCATAACGTCCCTTTAACAAAGTTTTTTCACTGAATTTCATAGGTTTTTAGCAGCGCAACTTAACCATAACGTCCCTTTAACAAAGTTTTTTCACTGAATTTCTTAGGTTTTTAGTAGTGCAACTTAACCATAACGTCCATTTAACAAAGTTTTTTCACTGAATTTCATAGGTTTTTAGCAGTGCAACATAACAATAATGACTTTGACTTTATATACATGTCATATGGAACTGACTGAATCTCTTCTACTGTACTTGATGTCCGCGAACTCATTTAATGTTCGCGGACATGTTCGAAGAACAGTACCACTACCTAAAAACTCTGGGGGGGTATGTTTGATTGTTATATCATAACATAGGAACATTTAACAAATTCAAAAAGGAGCACACAAACACATTATATGTACTAATACATAAGAAATGTAACCCATATATGCAACACACTAACCATTCATTGAAATGCACTATGTTCTAAAATGGAATATACCACAAGAAGATAAATTGGCTTCCAACATAATTACCTCGCAAACACGACAGAACTGAGAACAAGAGCAGACCCACTGAGTACATAGGACATATCTTACCTGAAATATTAAGTGTACTTAATTTTATTCATATATTTATAAACTTTCTGTATTAGATAAAAAAAATATATTATCTTTTTTTTTCTCACAGAAATGTCTAGTACTCTGGAATGGCTAGAGAAGCATTTCCCACATGAAGAAATGTCACAAGATAGTGAAACTAATGGTAAACACTTTATAATATAAACCATTTAATTATTATTATTTTGTATACATTTAACATATATATATATTTTTGTACAGAGCATACCAAAATAGAAAATACTTCAGAAAAACCTGTTATGGATAACACTTTTCACAGTATAGAAGAAAAAATGGACTTATTGTTGACTAATTTTAATAAATTGAAAACTTTTGTCGAAGATCATTTTAAACCAAAAACCTTGTACCATTGCCCCCCATGTACTTGTCCCTCCTCACCATATCCCAGTCAATTATCCCCAAACCCTCTCCATAACCCAAAACATTTTGATGAGACTTCCATCCCTTCTTCACCTAATAACAATCATGTTGAAACCCCTAATCCTCCTGTTTTTGTTTCTGTTTCTGCCTCACCTTCTCTGTCATAAATTATTAATATATGTTAAATAAAGTTTAATTTTTATATTGTGTTGTAAATAGTTTCGTTTTTTTTTTTAAAACAATGTAGGTGTCCGCGGACAGTGCAGGTGTTCTGAAATGTTCGTAAATAAACGAAAATGGAGGTGTCCTGAAGAACACTATACCTGTTCGTACTGTTCGCTAGCAAGTTGAAACTGTTCTAAGAACACACGTGGTGTCCTGAAATGTTCGTAAAGAAACTAAAATTAAAGTGTTCTAAAGAACACTATATCTGTCCGTAATGTTCACTATCAACTTGAAACTGTTCTAAGAACACAATTGGTGTCCTCAAATGTTCGTAAATAAACGAAAATGGAGGTGTCCTGAAGAACACTACACCTGTTCGTAGTATTCTCTAGCAAGATGAAACTATTCTAAGAACACACGCAGTGTCCTGAAATGTTCGTAAAAAAAATAATTAAAGTGTCCTAAAGAACACTATATCTGTCCGTAGTGTTCGCTATCAAGTTTAAACTGTTCTAAGAACACAATTGGTGTCCTGAAATGTTCGTATGTAAACAAAAATAGAGGTGTCCTGAAGAACACTATACCTGTTCGTAGTGTTCGCTAGCAAGTTCAAACTGTTCTAAGAACACACGCGGTGTCCTGAATTGTTCGTAATTAAACGAAAATGGAGGTGTCTTAAAGAACACTATACCTGTCCGTACTGTTCGCTAGCAAGTTGAAACTGTTCTAAGAACACAATTGGTGTCCTGAAATGTTCATACATAAACGAAATTGGACGTGTCCTGAAGAACACTATATCTGTCCTTACTTTTCGCTAGCAAGTTTAAACTGTTCTAAGAACACACGCAGTGTCCTGAAATGTTCGTTTCACGTGTGACACATTTTTAATTACTTCAGGACCCAAACAGTGTCCATAGAACATCAACGCGCATGTGCTAACCAATCTCCGTGCATTTGGTGTCCTGCGGACATGCGCTTCCTTCGCGGACTTGTTCGCAAACGGATCATATGACCGCGCCCACGCTGATCGCGTGTTCTGAATGCGGACACTGTTCGTGTCCCCGAAGAATTTAAAAGTACATTTTCAATTAATCCATAATATTTTTCAATAAAATCTCACCATGGCACAAGTCCCACATAGTAATCCTGAGTTTCTACATACCTTTTGAAACTTTTCAAACTTTTTTTTGTGTTCGATCTGTCCGCAGACAGCGCGCATGTCCGCAGACCGCGCACAAACACCCCTATAAAAGACCACGTCCTAGAGATTATTCTCATTGTGTTTCTGGCTATTCTTCAGAACACAGTGATTTTTGCTGCCACCTGCAGATTACACCATCATCGAGATGGCATCCATGGCTGAACTACTGCCACCTGGTGCTGCACCTGCTTCAGCACTACCCCACCCCCTCCACTACCACCACCTCCCCAAGGGCCTGAAGAGGGTAACAGGAGTGAAGATGCAGAGGAGGAAGAAGAGGATGATGAGAATGAGGTAGAGGAAATCCCTACTACCCGCACTAGGCATGAGTCTTGGGTGTGCCGGTTATTTACCATTCATGGGAATGGTCCTAAGGCTCGTACGAACCGTGTTACCTGCAATGAGTGCAAAATGATACTCAGTTGCGGGAAGCACGGTAAGTACAGCTTTGGGACCACTACTATGAAGCGACACCTGAGGTCATTTCACTCTGGGGCTATTCGCAGGGTTGTACCTTGCGAAGAACGTAGCAGGTAGATTTCCTCTACTTCATCCTCTGTTTCTGAACCTGTCTTCCTCAAGCTGCCTCACAGGCCATACAGAATGCTGATGACCCTTACCTTTCGAGGGCCACAGTTGTATGTATGTACTGTGACACAGTACTCTGCAGGGGGGAGCGACTTCGTAGTGCTTTTGAGACTATTGTCTCAGAGCACGAGAAGATCTGCTCACTACCCAAATAAAACCCACTTTACATCTTCCTCTCTCAGCTCGCCCTTTCTTATCCCTGTGGTTGGTGTCCCCCCTTTACCTTCCTTTCCCCTCCTCTCCTAGTGTGTCGTGTATAAAAAAACAAAAAGAATACAAAATAACAAAAATCAAAAAAAAAAGTCTCTTTTCAGAGCCGCCTTTCACAGTTAAAAAATAGAAGTGAAAATAAATGAAGCAGGGCCCTTTGTATTTTTTAGAAGTCCGCGGACAGTTCGCGAACATTTAAAAAATTGGGTTGCTACCCTATCACAAACATTGCAATTTTCTCTGGGAGGAAGTGGTGGCTCTGAAAAGAGCTTTTGGGAGGTGTTTGTAAGTCAAAAATTATAAATGCTTAACACCTACTTCAAAATGGATGCTGTAATTCCAAAAAAGGTCGCATTTTGTACATTTCTCAGAAAAATCTGATTGCCACCATAAGTAAGATGGACTCCATCTCTGGGAAAAATGTTTGTACTACGAAACAGAATATTTTCATTGTGAAAAGAAGACATGCCAAAATCTTTTAGAAAGGCACAAACAGCTTTATTAACATTGCGCCTTGCTTTTTCCATTTGTGGACCAAATGAAGAAGAACGAAGCCACATTTGTCTCTGCGCAATCCGTGAAAATATCACTTGAGAATTAGGAAACATGTCCATAACCTTCCCAAGTCCTTCTTTGATAGCAAATTGCAAAAAAATTCCCGTCACATGTCCTAAACTGTTCCCTCCACAATGAATTACAATTATGTCTGGATGTTGCTCTGTCTCCAAAGTAGCACAGAGAGGTAGCAAGTCCAACCACTTCATTCCACGTACTCCATGCCAGTGTACTTCCACATGTGGGAATCCAAGATCTACAGCAACTCCACAGCTTTCTGCATGCACCTTCAACCAATATGTCCATGAATCTCCCAAAATCCATACAATCTTTTTCCTAAAACACACAGACATAGCTATCTGTTGTTCTCTCAGCAAAAACAGTATATGAGAAACTCTCTTCTGGCACAACACACCCACTAAACTTTCCTGACCAATCCCTTTCAGTACTCATTTGCATGACTTCTGAACCCAAAAATCCCCGGATGTAACTCCCGATGTCCGCGAACTACCGCCATGTCCGCGGACATATCGTAACATGAACAGCCCTTCTACCATTTCCACTTCACTATCTCTGCCATTCCCTCATTGGATGTAGCTAAGAAGTCACATGACCATGCACCAATCACATTCAAGACCTCTACATCTAACTGCATCATCATAGATCAGCAAGCACCATCTACCAGAAATACTGTACAAGTCACCAAGATTTCTACTTGCAGCTCCATGCATTTCCATATGCATGAACACAAACTTCAGGTATGCATATTTTCTGTACAGTAGATGACCACATTTTCAAACAGACTTTTAGCTTGTGTAATCTGTAAAATTAATTTACTGTATTTTTTTCAATTTCCTAAAATCAACTATCACTTATAAACCTTTATACTATTTACTTTCTTTATACACACACACTCAAATCATGTTAAACTAACATTTATTAAATGAAATATATAGACTACATATATTCAAACAAAATTGCATGCAAGCACAATCTATGTTTAAATCTTTAAAAAAATACTTATACAATTTCATATTTTTTTGTTTTTATTTATTTATTTATTTACTTAATTACTTTAATTTAGACATGACATTGAGGCGCTATTACCTAGAACAGCTTAGTTACAGAAATAATGGTATTCACTGGTATATTATAAATTTCACAAGACATAGTAAAGATATTTTTTTTGCTACAGTTAGTCATTCAATACAATTTGTTCATTAAGAACATATCATAAGTACTGAACTGATGCAATGTATCTTATGTAAATAAATTAGTTTAAAGGTTTTGAAGAAGGCGCTGAGGATTTCAATTAAAAAAATCAATATCTAAATTAAAAACAGCGCTATATACAAGCAAAATTACTAATTTGAATCTTTTACAATTGCAGTTAAGACCAGTCTCCTGAAAAGAAGCAGCCGAATTTGAAGACCATAGAAGAACTAAGAAGTTACCTGTTAATCTAAGAAAAAAAGTAAGTAGAATATCACCATAATATTTGTATTATTACTCAAACATACTGTAAAGTTAATACAAGCTATTTCTGTGCCTAAAAATAGAGATTGTGTACCATTTTGTCCGAAAATCTCCATGTCTTAAACAGCGATTTACAGCCAGAATGGCCCACAAATTCCTATTTTTGGACACACAAATTACCCAACTGAACCGCTACAATTTTCATATTATAGAACAAACAACTGTTTTAATTGTATACATTAGATTTACTATTTGTACTTTTCCACACCACTAGCTTACTTTTTTTTGTCATCTGAACCCCAGTTTAGTAACACATAAATTCAAGAATACCTATCCCTACTAGTTGTAGTTCCCAATGCACAATCACACACCATTACATACATCTTTATCATCTTACTCAAACACTCATGCACACAGCACACATACATTGCGGAACACCCCAACCCATACCTCCTTTATTTTTTTCAACAGACCCTAAAGAATGGCTACCAAAAGTCAAGTCCGTAGAAAGCAATGCAGAAGTAGAGCAAATTAAAATAAAGTGTCCAACATAAGCATCCATCTCTAGCAGAATTTGTAAAAAAAGTTGAAACAAAACAGCTAACACAGTCATTTAGTGAAACACGAGAAGTTTCAAGTACAAAAACTTGCCTCCTCTATCAAAATGTAAAACAAACCAAAAAACAATTAACAGAAAATCAGCTATCACTACAAATAAAACTACTTCTTTATATTTTAATATAGTGCAAAGTAAGCATACCAAGAAAAGTATTTTAGCCAAAATGTACCATCACAAAGTCCTTCAGAATCTTATAAAAACAGGAGAGAAATCAGGTTCAATGCTTAAAACCTATTGTAGGAAATTAATCTTAGAAGCGTTGATGGACAGTGCAATTCTTCTCAAAAGAAAGTTATTTATTTTACTGTTAAACGAAATGAAACTACTAACAAAACTAATAACTAAATCACAAAAAAGACTTCTCAATAAGCAAAATGTCAACAGAAAGAACTTCTTTAGTTTCTGCGGAGGTGAATGGAAACACACTATGAGCACAGAACCATATTTTAATGAAGAAGCGTACAAACAAAAGCAAACAAATACAATTGCCATACATAGCAGTGGTCGAGGTTATGAAAAAGTGAATAATACCATAATGGAACAAAAAGTACTCCTTACAAAAATATGCCCTGAAAACTTAGAATTACCAATTAAGCAACAATTCTACACGTGGCAACCTTTTGCTAAACACATACAAAAAAGAAATACTAAAATTTAAAAGTACATCAGCTGAAGTACCAAACCATGTATGTGTATGTTGCCGTAGAACTTTTTTATTAAAGTAACAAAAAAACTGTAGACCTATCATACACAATAGAAGACAATGAAGATTCTAAATGGTTTGAATTAGCTCTCTACCTTGTAGCAGAAAACAAATACGAAATAACTGACCCCTTAATACTTTGCAGTTACTGCACTACAAAACTTGACAACAACCAAACTCCTTCACGTGCTATCACAAATAATTTGGAATTATACCCAGTACCAAAACCCGTACAACAACTTAATTTATATGAGAGCATCATAATTCAAACAGTATACCCATTTCAAGCAATAATACGCCTTCAACCAAAAACAGCAAAATTACCTCCCTCTGAATTGGTAAAAAGCATTCGTGGAAAAGACGTTTATTTACCATTAGATCTAAAAGAGAATGTGCCTACTCTAGGAGTGCAACGTCCAATGCAGCAATCTTTAATTATCTTAGTAAATGGAGTACCTACAAAAGACAAAAAAATATGGCAACAGCTGGTAGATTTACATAAAGTTAGACAAGCCTTCCAATATCTTAAAGAGAATAATGAATATTACAAAGAAATTAATATTGAAGAAAACTTGAAAGATACAACTGAAATAATTCAAGAAACACAAGAAGCTGGTCAATTTGAGCTACTAGATCCTGCTACAATATCAAATACTTTAGACCATTATACAATTCATCCTTTGCACTCTAATGACACCATAGAAGATGTACTGGAAACGTACCAAATGCGTGAAACAAAAGGATCGCCAATCAGCAGACGGGAAAAAAGTATAGAAGCACGTGCTTTTCCTCTACTCTTTCCTACTAGCAAAGGAGGAAGGTATGATGATAGACCTATTCAAATATCAGCTTCAGAATACCGCTCATTACGGATGTATTCTGAAGATCCCAGATTTAGACAAAATGTGGAATACATATTCCACCTACTCTTTGAAAGCGAACTAGCAACTTTATGTTACGGAGTTGCACACATATTAAAATCAGGATCACACTTTCAAAATATGACAGCTACACAATTATTAGAAAACGTGCAACAAAAGGATGAGGTTTTACAATCAAATATTACAAATCTATTAGCAAATATGCGTGGTCCTAAGAGTACTGGTTTCAACGTAATGGAGATGTACGTTGTATGATCAGAAACCTTGGCCCACCCACTTGGTTTGTTACATTAAGTTGTGCAGAATATGCATGGGAAGATTTACATGATTTCCTATGTATATCAAATAAAAACAAAACAAACATAGATATACTAACACCTGGAGAACTTTGTTCTTTGGATCCTGTTAATGTTTCAGGATATTTTCACCATCGCTTCATTGCTATGCTACATTTTATTTGTAATAAAACTGTTCCTCCCCTTGGAGAAGTGCAACACTTCTTTTGGAGAAAAGAATACCAAGCCAGAGGAGCACCACATATCCACATGCTTTTATGGATTAAAGATGCTCCTAAATTTGGTCAAGACAGTGATGCCACTGTTTTACAGTTTATTGAAAAATATGTCACTTGTGAAATTCCATCAGAAGCCACAAATAGTGATCTTCATGCACACATTTTACAATTTCAAAGACACAAATGTGGAAAATATTGTCGTCGCAAATACAAAAACAAAGGGAAATACTACACCAAATGCTGATTTGGTTTCCCTAGACCAGTTACAAATACAGGTCAAGTGAACAACCTCATGTCTTCAGTTAGACATAGTGTTAAAGGTAAGTCACCTAAAAATACATATTACATTAAAAAAAAGAAGAAGAAAAATATATCAATGATTATAATGCAATCATTGCCCACTTATGGAATGCAAACATAGATGTGCAGTACATTGCAGACAATTCTACTGCAGTTGCACGATATGTCACAGCATACTTAACTAAAGCAGAAAAGACAGAGCTCCAAGACCTCTGGAATGACCTGTCATCAGATAAAACAGTGTCTCAGAAATTATACAGCTTGGGCATAAAAATGCTCACCCATAGAGAATGTGGATCATATGAAGCAGCTGATCGTTTAACTGGTACTGCATTGTATGGTAAATCTGAAAATATAGTATGGCTAAGTCTTGGTCCAGCTAAATCTAGAAAAAGAGTTCTAAAATCATATGAAGATATAGAAACAATAGCCAAACGTGATCCCAACAGCCAAGACATTTTAATAAACAATTTATTGGACACATACTACCCAAACAGAAGTAATACTTTGGAAAACATGTGTCTATACCACATAGCCCAAAACTACACATACAAAAATAATATGAAACCTGATGAAAAAAAAGATAAATATAGAGACAAACTGTGAAGGCAGCTTAGTTAAACTCACTAAACCAAATTTAATTAATCATATCAAATTGTCATTAAAGACTCCTCACCATAAATAAGTATATTACATGTCCCTGCTACAACTCTTCAAACCATGGAGAAAAAAAGAACAAATACTAGATAACTATGACTCATATGAAGATGCTTTCAAAGCAAATGAAAGCACTATAACTGATGTAAACTTTACACAGTACAAAGCAATGTTGCACAATGAATAGCAACATGAAGAAGAACTCCAAGCCCAACTAGATAAGGACACTCCTGACAGTAGTCAACCTTCTGTAACAGGAAGCCAAGAACCACTGGGAGAACCACTAATAATAAATGAGGCAGAATTAGCTATGATAGAAGTAGAAAACATCATGTGTTAGTATGAAGATAAATAAGACTTAACTATACTACAATCAAAACTAAACAATGATTAACGTAGCATTTTTCAAGAAGTAACAAAACAAATTGCACATGGCGTAAAACATGAAAATAAAGAATGTTCCTGCCATAATTATAAACCTATACTACTGTACGTCAGTGGTGAAGCTGGTTCTGGCAAAACATTCCTAATCAAAATCATTAGTAAGTTCCTTCAACAATTGAAAAACAACAAACTGTCAGCTGTTGTCACTGCCCCCACAGGTTTAGCTGCCTACAACATAGGTGGTGTTACATTACACCGATTACTACTATAACCAGTAAAACACCAAAACAAATTAGACTATTACAAACTTTCTGCAGAAGCTGCAATGGAACTACGCAGAGTATTGAAACAAATGAAAATGCTACTAATAGATGAAGTGAGCATGGTCTCTAACCTGATGTTAGCTTTGATTCACCTCAGATTACAAGAAGTACTCAAAACAGACTATGAAGAGCTCTTTGCAGGAAAACACATTATTGTTTTTGGAGATCTGCTTCAATTAACACCAGTAAAAGGTGAGCCTATTTTTAAAACATTAGGACACAAACTCTGCCGTAAAACTGTTGGCAGCATTGGAAATGTCAACCTTTGGCAACATTTCCAATACAGAGAATTAACAGAAAACATGCGGCAATCTGCAGATCTCACGTATGCCAACATTTTAAAAAGTATCAGAGTTGGTATACTTTCTAAAGAAGCAGAAGCAATATTGAAAACCAGGCACATTAATGCACTTTATGTCGATAATGCATGTGCTACAGATGTTATGAACAATTAGGCCACAAAAATGTCAATTGTATGGCCTTAGTGCCAACTCTTGCAAGCTGTTTCAAATTTAATTAAATCGGGCTAAGTAAAGAAATGCAACCAATCATGGAAATTAGCGCCACAGACAAACTAGATGTACATGGTATGAACCTACCCATGTGTGACCAAGCCACAACAAGACTAAATAGTTTAGAAAAATCAATCTCAAACACAGCAGGCTTAGAAAAGATATTAAAATTATCCTTAAATTGCAGAGTAATGCTTAAACGTAACCTTGACGTGGACCAAGGACTAGTTAATGGAGCACTAGGTACAGTTGTTGGCTTTCAAACATACCCACGCGACAACAAAATTCAGTTTGTCAATATACTCTTTGACAAACTTTCAGAAGTAAAAAGGATAGGACGCTCAACAGCTAGATTCCTTCTCTTCAAAGATATGTATGTACGCAGAGAACTATTTTCTCTAACTCTTGCATACGCAGTCACGATTCATAAATCACAAGCTCTTACCCCAGACAAAGCAATGATAGATATTGGTAACACAGTCTTTAAAGAAGGCATGAGCTACGTAGCACTATCACGCTAACGTACACTTGACGGTCTATTTCTAATCAATTTTGATGCAAGTAAAATAAACGCTGATATTCCTTGCATTTTAGAATACAATAGACTTCGCTCACTATACACCCCCCACCTAAACACATATTCTGTTCCACAAAAAGTAAAACGTTATAAAAGAAAAACAAATCAAACAGAAATACAACAGGATGTCACTGCAAATCCTCCAGAGAGAGTAAAAGAAACTAATACTTCATCAAGTACCACAAGCAAAAAAGAATCAATTAGGGAAAGTAAACCAGGTACTTCTTTAAAGAAGGAAGACAAACTCCAAAAAAGCAGTTAGATACAGAACTACCTGGACCTTTTAAATTCTCAAATATAGTTGGTGTAAGTTGCTACGCAAATGTAGCAATGAATATTCTATTTCAATTATCACCAATTGTTGACAACATTTACTTACACAGTACAGACCCATTGTGTATGCAAATGTTAGTACTTCACAGAAATGTAGCAAACAATACTGATAACACATATACAGGCCGATTCATGGAATAATTAGCGCGGCGCAAGTGGGCAAAAACGTGCGAATCGCAGTGGAATAGCGAAAATCGCAGTGGAAGTGCGAAAATCGCACGAAAAGCAGCGCACGTCGATTCATGGAAGGCCGTGCGCGAGAAAACCAGCGGATGTGCGATAAAAAAGTGCGCGGCGCACGTTGGCGCACAGGCCATCTAACAGCGTGCGCCAGGTCACAGCGAAAATCGCACAGGCCACAGCGAAATTCGCACATAGCGCGGCACACGCAACAAAAGTAGGCGGAACACGGGCGTAACACTCGGAATGGGGAACAACTTGCCAAAACGTGGGCGTCACGGGGGAAGTACAGGGCACAAGTGCGCGGAACGCCCACACGCTCGCCTACAACACGTATTCATGGAATAGAATACGGGAAAAAAGCGCACGCTCAAACCAGCGCACAGGCACAAACACGACCGCCACAAGAAAGCAGGCGGTAGCGTCTCTGCGGCTGTAAGAAATGTGCGCCAAAAGGTGCGCCAACAAATAGCACCTATATACTGCCATGATGAATGTCCCATACTGTGGCCCTCCAGGAAAAATGACGTGCAAAGGGGTACCCACAAACACGGACACCCGCTGACAAAAAATACGTGTGCGTGTATACCGGGGTGCGTGGGAAGTCTCACACGCGATTTCAGCAGGGTACGTGCATCACAGGGGTTCGCGTGAAGTTATTCACGCGATCGGGCCTGGGGGAGCGTGCTACGTGTATTTCAGGGGTTCGCGTGAAGTTTCACACGCGATCGGGCCTGGGAGAGTGGGCTACGTGTATTACAGGGGTTCGCGTGAAGTTCCTCACGCGATCGGGCCTGGGGGAGCGTGCTACGTGTATTTCAGGGGTTCGCGTGAAGTTTCACACGCGATCGGGCCTGGGGGAGCGTGCTACGTGTATTTCATGGGTTCTCGTGAAGTTTCACACGCGATCGGGCCTGGGGGAGCGGGCTACGTGTATTACAGGGGTTCGCGTGAAGTTCCTCACGCGATCGGGCCTGGGGGAGCGTGCTACGTGTATTTCAGGGGTTCGCGTGAAGTTTCACACGCGATCGGGCCTGGTGGAGCGGGCTACGTGTATTACAGGGGTTCGCGTGAAGTTCCTCACGCGATCGGGCCTGGGGGAGCGGGCTACGTGTATTCCAGGGGTGCGTGAGAAGTTCCACACGCGAATAGCCTGGGCGCGTGTATTTCAGGGGTGCGCGGGAAGTTCCACACGCGAATAGCCTGGGCGCCTGTATTTGAGGGGTGCGCGGGAAGTTCCACACGCGAATAGCCTGGGTGCCTGTATTTGAGGGGTGCGCGGGAAGTTCCACACGCGAATAGCCTGGGCGCGTGTATTTCAGGGGTGCGCGGGAAGTTCCACACGCGAATAGCCTGGGCGCGTGTATTTCAGGGGTGCGCGGGAAGTTCCACACGCGAATAGCCTGGGCGCGTGTATTTCAGGGGTGCGCGGGAAGTTCCACACGCGAATAGCCTGGGCGCGTGTATTTCAGGTGTGCGCGGGAAGTTCCACACGCGAATAGCCTGGGCGCGTGTATTTCAGGGGTGCGCGGGAAGTTCCACACGCGAATAGCCTGGGCGCGTGTATTTCAGGGGTGCGCGGGAAGTTCCACACGCGAATAGCCTGGGCGCATGTATTTCAGGGGTGCGCGGGAAGTTTTACACGCGAATAGCCTGGGCGCGTGTATTTCAGGGGTGCGCGGGAAGTTCCACACGCGAATAGCTGTGCGCGTGTATTTCAGGAGTGCGCGGGAAGTTTTACACGCGATTTCTGCACGGTACGTGTATTTCAGGGGTGCCGGGGAGTCCCACATGTGATTTGACAGTGTGGGTCCTCCCAGGTGTACCCTGTACACCCTCCACGGCCCCTGCTGGCAGCCCACACCACAGGGGACTACCCTGCATCCCTGGTCATGTCCCGCAGGCAGCCCACCCAACATGGGCATGCCCCCCAGCAAAGGCACATGTCTCCTTGAACTAATGAACACCAACTCATGTCCCCCACCACCCCCACCCCCCAGCACTGTGGGGCACCTGCCAGCAGGCCCCCACCCATGTCCAACTCATGTCTCCCACCACCCCCACCCCCCAGCCACCAGGGTCACCCTCCACCAGGCCCCCACTCATGTCACCCACCACCCCCACCCCCCAGCCACCAGGGTCACCCTCCACCAGGCCCCCACCCATGTCTCCCACCACCCCACCCCCCGGCCACCAGGGTCACCCTCCACCAGGCCCCCACTCATGTCACCCACCACCCCCACCCCCAGCCACCAGGGTCACCCTCCACCAGGCCCCCACTCATGTCTCCCACCACCCCCACACCCCAGCAGTGCAGGGGCACCCTCCACCAGGCCCCCACTCATGTCTACCACCACCCCCACCCCCCCAGCCACCAGGGGCACCCTCCACCAGGCCCCCACTCATGTCTCCCACCACCCCCACACCCCAGCAGTGCAGGGGCAGCCTCCACCAGGCCCCCACTCATGTCACCCACCACCCCCACCCCCCAGCCACCAGGGTCACCCTCCACCAGGCCCCCACCCATGTCTCCCACCACCCCCACCCCCCAGCCACCAGGGTCACCCTCCACCAGGCCCCCACTCATGTCACCCACCACCCCCACCCCCCAGCCACCAGGGGCACCCTCCACCAGGCCCCCACTCATGTCTCCCACCACCCCCACACCCCAGCAGTGCAGGGGCAGCCTCCACCAGGCCCCCACTCATGTCTCCCACCACCCCCACACCCCAGCAGTGCAGGGGCAGCCTCCACCAGGCCCCCACTCATGTCACCCACCACCCCCACCCCCCAGCCACCAGGGGCACCCTCCACCAGGCCCCCACTCATGTCACCCACCACCCCCACCCCCCAGCCACCAGGGTCACCCTCCAGCAGGCCCCCACTCATGTCACCCACCACCCCCACCCCCCAGCCACCAGGGTCACCCTCCACCAGGCCCCCACTCATGTCTCCCACCACCCCCACACCCCAGCAGTGCAGGGGCACCCTCCACCAGGCCCCCACTCATGTCTACCACCACCCCCACCCCCCCAGCCACCAGGGGCACCCTCCACCAGGCCCCCACCCATGTCTCCCACCACCCCCACCCCCCAGCCACCAGGGTCACCCTCCACCAGGCCCCCACTCATGTCACCCACCACCCCCACCCCCCAGCCACCAGGGTCACCCTCCACCAGGCCCCCACTCATGTCACCCACCACCCCCACCCCCCGGCCACCAGGGTCACCCTCCACCAGGCCCCCACTCATGTCACCCACCACCCCCACCCCCCAGCCACCAGGGTCACCCTCCACCAGGCCCCCACTCATGTCTCCCACCACCCCCACACCCCAGCAGTGCAGGGGCACCCTCCACCAGGCCCCCACTCATGTCTACCACCACCCCCACCCCCCCAGCCACCAGGGGCACCCTCCACCAGGCCCCCACCCATGTCTCCCACCACCCCCACCCCCCAGCCACCAGGGTCACCCTCCACAAGGCACCCACACATGTCACCCACCACCCCCACCCCCCAGCCACCAGGGTCACCCTCCACCAGGCCCCCACTCATGTCACCCACCACCCCCACCCCCCGGCCACCAGGGTCACCCTCCAGCAGGCCCCCACTCATGTCACCCACCACCCCCACCCCCCAGCCACCAGGGTCACCCTCCACCAGGCCCCCACTCATGTCTCCCACCACCCCCACACCCCAGCAGTGCAGGGGCACCCTCCACCAGGCCCCCACTCATGTCTCCCACCACCCCCACCCCCCAGCAGTGCAGGGGCACCCTCCACCAGGCCCCCACTCATGTCTACCACCACCCCCACCCCCCAGCAGTGCAGGGGCATCCTCCACCAGGCACCCACACATGTCCCCCTGCCCCCAGGTCCTGACGATACTCAATCATGGCAGTAATGGGCAGCATACCCAGCACAAACACCCAGGCAAGGATTGCATCCACCCACATAGTGAATGCAATTACATGATACAACCCCAATGGCAAGTCTGTAAATGAACACATGTCCGTCACACACACATACACAATGGGTGCAAGTGAATGTCAAAACCCATATCATGACATGTATGAAACCAATGAGAAAATACCACAAGTGAAAGTTAAAAAAACATGTATTAAAGATGAAAAATAAGCAAACAAATCAAACATACAACAATGGGGATAACAAAATAAATGGTCCATGTCCGAGAACAAATGTAAAAATAAAAAAAACAAAGTAATCCAAAAACAAATGTTGTCCAAAGCAAAATCATGTGGAAGTAAAATAATGAAAAACCATTTCCTCATGGTGAACACAATAATTAATAAAAAAAATGTTTCTTCAAAAAGCAAACTATATACACGAAAATTCCAGGGTCCATGAGCCCAACACCATAAATGAAACCTACTACTACCTAATGAAAATAATATATACAAAAAAGTGGCCATTGTCCGAGCGGTCCAAAAAAACAAAAATTAATAAAGGAAACCTAACACTAACTAACTAAATAACTATATACAAAGGCAGCGGGCAAGTCCTGCGGCTCACTCGGTGATGTTGCTGGCCAGGGCATCATCGAACTCCATGTCGATGTCCTGGAGGCGGTACTCTGTCCTGGCCCCGAGGTCTCGCAGGGATAACCCCATGTCCAGCTCAAACTCCCTGCGAGCTTCCTCGAGGCACTCAGCCCGCCTCAACGCCCGACGCATGGAGAACTCCGCCCTGACCATGGTGAGCCGCTCCTCTTCCGCCCGCTGCCGCTCCGCACCTATCCGCTGGACCAACTGCTCCCACACGGAAGACACCACCATCCCAGGGTTGCCCTGCCCTCCGGCCGATGCCTGCCCCTCTGATCTTGAAGGCCCCGAGCCATGATGCCTCCCACGTCGAGCCTGCTGCTGCCTCCGACGCCACTGCCTCTGCCAGCACGACGGCATCCAGGCTGATGGAAACCACCGACGCCGTCGTGCACGTGCCCTGCCTGATGATGCTGTCACATCTTCCATCTGCTGGGGTCCAGTTGCTGTGTTGTCCACCCCTGCTGGACCTCCGACTCCCAACTGTGGCAGGGATGGGATCCCCACCGAGCTGGCTGCATTGGTCGGGGCAGGTCCACAGGGGGCCCTGGTGGCATCTGGGCCGGAAGACGGCAAGGAGAACGACTGGTGTATAGCCTGCACAGAGGAGGAGAGGGCCGCCAGATTGGACAACACATGCAGGAAACCCCCGAACATGGCCGATCCCAATTGGGCCACGTCGGCACGGTGCACTTCGTGATGACGTGCGTCCTCCTCCCGGGAATCACGCACGGCATCACGAATCACAGCCGTGCGCATCGCGACCCCAATCAGGACCTTCTCCACACGGCCAGGGGTTCCCACGTCCGCAGGTGGAGGGGAGTCAGGTGACATGGACATCCCCTCTACCTGCGGACGGGCCTGGGACGGGGCATCCCTGCTGGTGCATGGTGGTGCACTCACAGGGTCAGGGACAGCGACATGCACAGGCCCCTCCACGGTGACCTGTGCTGCCTCCTGCCCCTGGCCCTGGACTGCACCACTTGCACCAGCAGGGATGCCCCCACCAGGCCCCATGTGTGCCCCAGTGGCGGCCTCCTCCTCCTCTGTGCAAACCACCAACCTGGATGGCTCCTCACCGTCTCCCACCGTAGCAGGCCCCTGTGGGGGCTCACCCACCCCTTCCGCTGCAGCCGTGGGGGCATCCCCGCCGCCTTGCTCCACAGCGCCGTCTCCGCCCTCTTCTTCACTAGCCGCTGCGTAGAGGGAGACAAAGAACACAAGCATCAGGGCACTGTACAATGGTCCCCTAGACAGGAAGCAATAGCAGATGAGCACCACTGTCAAAGTACACTTCCATCATGTCCCTCCACAACACATGGGTCAGTCCAGGCAAAACACACACAGTAACAGGCATGGTGCATGCCATGGACATTTCCATGCATGTCCAATGGACTCTTGAAACATTCAATGATATGTAACTCACATGCATCATGGCTCATGCCTATCACATGCACACACTTCACCTCAGTCACATCCATCTGGGCCCAAACACACCAAACACAGCGGACACAAGGGTAATTTGCCTGCTTCACTGAATCTGTGCATTGTCACACACATGTGTCATGCATCCATGGCATGCACAAGTCACAGACACGCAGGTCAGGCACACAGACATGGCTACCATATATGTACCTGGCATCAGCACCCATCCCTCACCCCCACCCATGTCCAGGTACAGAGACTGGCATGCTCTCATGTTCAAAATCTGCATAGGGCTCCCCATGCGGCATTTGAACACATGCAACAACCATGTGGGTCACACATCACTGGTCGCACATGCATTACCATGATGTCCCTGCACACATACATGCATACATGGCCTATGGCACACATACAGGCAAGTATCATAGAACCAGCACACCGCAACATGCCCTGTCTCACACAGTAATGCTTGGACACTTACCGCTCAACTCCAGACGGGCCTCCCTCTCAAGGATCTGGGCGTGGAGCGCTGGGCGTACGCGGTCCAGGACCCTCATCTGGATGGAACTCATGCGGCCCCGGCCCTCCGCCACGAGGCGCCGGGCCTTCACAAGGGTCCTGGACCTCAAGTCCTCCCAGCGCTTCTTGATCTTCAGGACGTTGCGGGTTGCCACCCCCTCCGCGTTGATGGCAACCACACAGTCGGCCCAGATCCTCTCCCGTCCTTCCTTGCTGGCGCTGGACGATCCAAAGAGGGCATCATACTGCCCCAGGACATGCTCCACCAGGACACCAACTTCGGTGTCAGTGAAGCTGGTGCCCCTCTGCCCCTCTGGCCTGGGGTTGCCACTGGTGCCAGATGTGGAAGTGCCCGACATGGCAACCCCAGAGGCAGGTGTGGGTGGGCAACTGGGTCCTGGGGCTGGGCTGTGGAGCGATGTAATCCCAGTCGGGAGTCTTCAGTTCCAGCAGGGGTGGACACAGCAACTGGACCCCTGCAGATGGCTGATGTGCAGGCACCAAATGGCAGGGCACGGTGGCAGCAGGCAGGCAGGCAGGCAGGCAGCAGCAGATGGCACGTGGGAGGCTGCTCGGGGCACTGGGGGGCAGTAACTCGGCCTTCTGGGCAGGAGCGTGGTCTTCCGTGTGTTTTCGCGTGGCCAGCTTGATACGGAGTGATTTGGCACGTGAAAATCCTGCACGTCAGCGTGAAATCCGAGGAAAGGCCCTAAGCGCGTAAGCGCGTCAGCACGCATACGCGATTCTATTGGACCAGAGTCCCTCAGCGCGTAAGCGCGTCTGTGACGTGACCCGCACGGGTGTTCCCCACTCAGCACGTGATGACGGAGCACACGTGGAAATACTGCACGTCAGAGTGTCATCGCGTGTAATTGGACAAAAGTGCGCGTACACGCGATTGGCCTATGTACGTGTATTTCATGGGTGCGCGGGCACTTACACACGCAAGTACGTCAGCGAACCTGTATCCCGTGGTGCGTGTGAATTTCCACACGCTATTGGACTGGGAACTGGATTCCAGGGGTGCGCGGGTCACACGCTCGCCTAGAACACGCGCAAAGCATAAATTTGCGCACTTTAACAATAACAAGCTCAGACGCCAGGATGAACATACCGTTCCTAGCAGCAGTGTCAGTGGGCTACCAAAGGAGGAGGAGGAGGATAGTCAGGGCCAGAATATTCACACCCAGAACCAGCCTTTTCGGGATGCCTGATGACCAGGTGTATGGGAGGTACAGGTTTCCACCACACATTATACTGGACCTGGTGAGTGAGTGGGAGGATGACCTCACATCACGCACCCTGTGCTCCCAAGCACTCAGCCCCCTGGAGAAGGTCCTCAATGTACTGCACTTCTTAGCCACTGGATCATTTCAGCGGACAAGTGCCATAGTGGGTGGGGTGTCACAGGCCACCCAGTCACGCTGCCTACACCAGGTCTTGAACATCATCACTGCACGCCCATCAGTCCGCAGGCACATATACCTGCCCAGAACACCTGCAGAAAGGCATGCTGCCGCCCTGGATTTTTACGGTGTGGCACGATTCCCCAAAGTGCTAGGTGCCATCGACTGCACCCATTTGGCTCTACGTCCCCCCAGGGCATCTGAGCACATCTATAGGAACCGCAAGCACTGGCATTCCATCAACGTGCAGGTAGCATGTAATGCCAAGGGAATCATCACCTCAGTATATGCCAACTATCCCGGCTCCACCCACGACAGCTTCATTTACCGAATGTCCACCCTAAGCCGGGACCTAGAAGCTGGGCGGCATGGCGATACATGGCTGCTTGGTGAGTATGTATGCCACTGCACATGCATGCATGTTGGATACTGAGCAAGGTCACAACCCCACCAATGATACCAATCACCACCTACACAGGGGACAGTGCCTACCCTCTCAGCCCCCACATGATGACGCCAATTCGGAACCCCACCACGCCACCCGAGGTAAGATATAACACAGCCCACATTACGACCCGGGGCATAGTGGAGCGCACATTCGGAGTGCTAAAGTCACGCTTTCGCTCCCTTGACCGTTCTGGCGGGCAGCTGTTATACGCTCCCCCAGTAGTGTGCAGGATCATAGTGGCAGCATGTGTCCTGCACAACGTTGCAACACGCCGGGGCCTTGCCGTGGACATGGTGGTGGCCCTACATCCCCAACCACATGCACAGCCGCTGCGCATGGGAGGGGAAAGGGCACGGGGGGAGGCAGCCGGTACACAGCTAGTGGCTAATTACTTCACATAGAAATCACACCCCTGTGGAGTGCACACTGCCCTGGCACATTCCATCTGACAATCAATGATGACTCAACCTGACACTGATCCTGAATGTCTGGAGAATGAACCGTGAATACCATATCAGCCTGAGATTGTTCACCTGGAAGTGTCACAATGTGTGCATCCCTACCCACACAGACACCACCAATGCAGTTTTGTGAAGTTACACATTCAAGCAGCTAAAATGAATACCCACTTGCAAAATGCAACAAGAGGACAGTGCCATGTCAGCCAACCCAACCCCAGCAGCGCCACACGACACACCGTGCCATGTCATGCTAATTGCAGGTAAACAAAGTAATCCCCACAACATGACACTAGTGTCACTATGTACAGTGTCCCTATTAGAAACCTGCAACACCTGAAATGCTCACAGCAATGCCGGACCAACAACATACTTGAGCACGTACTACCATTAACATGACATCACAAATGTTACATATTAGTAGTCTCACCACCTGGAAATGCCTGCACCCCCACCACTACCAACTGTGCAGTGTTGGCGCCATGTAGAGTTGTAGGTGCACTGCTGCCAACATGGACCCCATCTCCAGACTAGAGGTCCTTGTGTAGACATGAGGAAGGGACCTGCAAATTGGGAGGTAGACACAGAAGAAGAGTTACACATCAATGCAACATGCAGTGTACAACACAACAGCAATATGCACTAGGAATGTATACACAGTATTGACTACAGACTGCCCACACAGCTCATGGGAGTCCAACGTCACTGTGTAATTCACTGTCACTTGGGCACACCCTTTGCAAGCCCATGGAAACGGGAAGCAGGAGGGGTGTGTGTGACTCAAACCCAAGCATCTGAACCAAATACATTACAAGCCTGCATGTGCCCAGCCACAATGCAGCGTATGCCCACAGGAACCACGGAAGCCAACAAATCGTCCCAAAAAAATTGGGAATAAAAGAAATCAAAATAAAAATAAAAATAAGAAACAATCAAAAATGGCCATTGATGGGCCCGGGGGGGTTGGGGAGGCCACCCAGGAGGTCCGAGGACAGGATGCACACCAGAACCCACCTGCGTGGATCCTGGGAAGATAAAACACCTCCATGGGCTCATGGCCCACACGGCTACCCTATTGTGGGAGTATCACTGCTGTCGCTATTATCACCCTGTGCAGCTGCATCCGGAGGTGGTTGCACTATGGGAGGCAGCCCACGCAAGGCCCTAGTCTGCTCCTCCATGGCTGCAAGCATGCAGGTGTGGTAGGTCTGGTTCTGGAGGATGAGTGTGCGGAGGTCCCCATGCAACAACTCACGGGATGCCCGGACCTCCGCCCTCGTTGCCTGCATCTCAGCTGAGAGCGTACGGGTGAGACGCTCCAGCTGCTGTTCTGTCCTTTGGTGTGTTGAAGCCTCAAGCTCAACAAGAGTCGTCCTGAGGTGAAGGAGCTCCTGCCTCAGGGCTTCCCTGTGGCCCTGGGACTCAATGGAGATGGCCTCCTGCAGAGTCGCCAGTGCCGCCCGCCTGTCCCTGTTGGACCCCAACATGTCCTCCCTGTGTGACTGGCAGATGGAGTCGGTTGCCTGCTCTAGTCGCTCCATCAGCCTTTCTGGGGGGACAATGGAAGTGGCCACCCTATCCATGGCCTGAGCCATCATCTCGGATGATGCAGCCTGTTGGGTTGCCATACCGTAAATGGATTGCTCCCATGCGGTATTGCCGGGTGGCGTACGGCCACCACGTCGGCGGGCACCACACCTGTCTGGGGCAAGGCGAACTGCGCCTTGCTGTGCCGGCACTGCCTGAGGCTGCAGGACTGCATTCCCCCTCTGATCTGCTGGCCCAGGAACAGGATCAGATGTCGCGGAGTGTGACCCTGCATCCGTAACCACCGAAGGCGTAGCTGCCAACACTGACATCCCCATGGAGGGTTCTGACCCTGGTGCAGGTGGGTGAGACAGAACAGAATCCCTCCCTGGAACACTCACCTGCGACGGCACGTAGGTCTCATCCGAATCAACACCTGAGTACAGCTCGGGGGAGGTGCAGCCAGAGACACCCCTTGAGAGCACGACCTGCAGCACTTGTGGGTTCTCCCCCACCACCACACCACGTCCCTCACTGGTGGTTGGTCGGCCCTCGGACCCCTCCTGGGTCTGCACCATCTCCACAACCCCAGCAGTATCAGGTGCGTCTTCCCCTGCAAAGACATGAAAACAAAGAAATGGAAACAGGCATTAGCACCATGGCACACAATGAGGGCTGAGAAGCAAGAGAACCAGTACTTGATTGACACATGTCCCACATGACTAAAACCCTCCCATGCATGCACCCTCACTGCGTATGAAGTGCAGGCAAATGGCACACACTGATGACACCAAGATGGAAGATGAACACATTTTCTGCATGCTGCCTGGCAGTGGCATCACACATTGGCCTGTGATTGCCAGGTGAAACAACCATGCCATCACACAGATGGCATGTACCATTGCTATTGAGTGAAGATGGAGAGGAGGGCAGCACCTATTCATTCAGTCCAGTTCCTGCATGTAATCGCTTTTCTAATTCTAACAGGTCAGATTTTTCACCTGGAGCTGCCAGTCTGAAATGGTCCAATTGCACAGGGACATGTGTGTACAAATGATATCCAGGTAACAAAGTCACTCCACTTTACCATAGCCATGTCAGACATGTGACTAGTGGACAGCGACATGCCTAGTAAAAGTGGTGGAATGCAAACAAACTGACTGAACGAACAGTGAAAAATAAGCAACTATGTTGTGGCAAGGTGACACTTCAAGGGCAACTGGCGTGCAGTTGGGCTAGATGTCTACTGTTGGCAGAAGGGATACTGCTATGGCCAAATGCAGCTGCGCAGGAAGTATTGCATGAAGCACATGGCTGACCCATACGACTCAGGCGCACACACTCTCACCTGGCACACAAACAGAAGCCCTCACACACACACCATGCACATGGATGACACACACATGCATGTGCACTCACCGGACAATGCCTCGTAATCAGCCAGATCTCCCACGCCTTGGATCTGTTCCTCCGTGACGTAGGTCCCAGCGACTGACTCATGTGGAGTGAGTTCCATGTCTACTACTGGAGACCCACCTCCAGTCACTAGAGTTGCGGCATGACTTGAGGCCAGCTTACTCTTTGCCCTGCGCTTTAGGTCATTCCAGAGCTTATAGCAATCATTGGCTGTGCGCCTCACGATTCCAAGGGCACTTACGATGTCCGCAACGGTCTGCCAGTGTGCCTGGCGTTGTGCAGGTGTGGTCTTGGATCCTGCAACAATGACCATCTCGTTGTCATGTCCGGACACATACTCGACAAGTGCATTCAGTTCGTCATCCGTGAAGCTGGGCTTCCTGGATGGGCCGGTCTGTGTAGCCGTGTCTGGGGCATCAGCCTGTGCCGGACGAGCACTCTTTCTCTTCCGCTTGGAGGGTGGTGGTGATCCTGAGTGTCCTGCGCCGCTCTGGACACTAGGGGCAGGAGCCCTGGTGGACTCTGTATCAGGAGTGTGGGATTGCACACTCAGCATGGGAGTTGGTGCAGGCATTGGCTCTAGTGTGATGGTGTCAGGGGGAATGTCAGCAGCATGGACTAGGACCGACACTGTCCTGGCTGGGTGTGTGAGGGCTGGGGTGGATGGAGCCGCAGCGGCCCCTGCAGCCTCTCCGCCCTGCCTCCTTGGTGCAGCAGATGACCTTGCTGGCCCAGATGCACGTGGCATGGTGACATCAACGTGCACCAGCGCACGTGTCATAGGCCTGCTGACCTGGAAGTCAGCCATGGAGTCAGCCAGATCTGGTGCCACAATGGGCTGGTCCAACAAGGGCTGAGCATGGATGGTGTCAGCCACATCAGCCTCAACGGGAGGGGGGGGGATTATGGGTGCCCTTGACTGGTCCTCCACACATGGGGGGACAGGCTCACCCTGCAAGTAACGACCACGTCCCCTACCGGATCCACCACGGCCACCACTTGTGGCTCTTCCACCTTTGCCACCCTTACGGAATCCTCGCCTCCCAGCCATGGCACTGATGTAAATGTGCGTATGGGAGTGGCTGGAAACTATTGTCCTGGGCAATTGGGGGTCAAAGGGGTTGGGTACCAGATGGTAATTGTACCCTAGTGCTCTTGCAAGGCTGATTGTAACCCCTGGGGAAAGATGATGGGTCACGCTACGCACAGGAGCCCCAAAAAAGGGAGATGACGTGCACGCAACCCCTCCTAGACCACGTGTGCAGAAAGAAAAACCTGCACTACGCTGTGGCACCCAGTAACACAAGAATGAACGTATGCGTGTCACACGCAGCCTAGAATGACCTCTGAAGGGGTAGGCTACACACGGGGCAAGCACAGATGTTAGATACGTGCGTGACTCACCGTCTGCCTGGTAAACGAGCGTGTAAAAGGAGCACGTTTGGTTGGCAACACCCCCGCCAAAAGAAGATTTGTACGCTGTCTGAGGAGACAGGACAACAGTAGAAGGGAACACTGTTTGAGGGAACAGGCCCAGGTAAACCAGTAAAAGCGAAAAAAGAGAAAAAGCTGTCAGAGGTAACAGGGAATACGAACTTGAAACGCCGTGAAGTAAATCGCGTGTGAAACGACAAGAAGTACAGAATTCACCCACTCGCTCTCCACGAAAAGCACGTACAAGGAAAACGTGTTCTACACATACCTTTTATACAGGGCCACACATCCAGCGTCACTTACGCGGCGTGTACGCGCTAGGGCCATTTCCACCAATTACACGCTTTGTCACTTCTGCGTGTAGGGCCATTTCCACCAATTACACGCTTTGTCACTTCTGCTTGTAGGGCCATTTCCACCAATTACACGCTTTGTCACTTCTGCGTGTAGGGCCATTTCCACCAATCACACGCTTTGTCACTTCTGCGTGTAGGGCCATTTCCACCAATCACACGCGATTACACTCTGACGTGCAGTCTTTCCACGTGTGCTCTGTCATCACGTGCTGTGTGGGAAACACCCGTGCGGGTCACGTCACAGACGCGCTTACGCGCTGAGGGCCTTTCCTCGGTTTTCACGCTGACGTGCAGGATTTTCACGTGCCAAATCACTCCGTACCAAGCTGGCCACGCCTACGCACACGGAATACCACGCTCCTGCCCGGAAGGCCGAACTACTGCCCCCCAGAGCCCCGAGCACGATCACACCTGCTGCTGCCTGACTGCCTGCTGCCCCTGCACTGCTGGGGGGTGGGGGTGGTGGGAGACATGGGTGGGGGCCTGGTGGAGGGTGCCCCTGGTGGCGGGGGGGTGGGGGTGATAGGGGACATGAGTGGGGGCCTGGTGGAGGGTGCCCCTGGTGGCTGGGGGGTGGGGGTGGTGGGAGACATGAGTGGGGGCCTGGTGGAGGGTGCCCCTGGTGGCGGGGGGGTGGGGGTGATAGGGGACATGGGTGGGGGCCTGGTGGAGAGTGCCCCTGGATGCTGGGGGGTGGGGGTGTTGGGAGATATGGGTGGGGGCCTGGTGGAGGGTGCCCCTGGTGGCGGGGGGGTGGGGGTGATATGGGACATGAGTGGGGGCCTGGTGGAGGGTGCCCCTGGTGGCTGGGGGGTGGGGGTGGTGGGAGACATGAGTGGGGGCCTGGTGGAGGGTGCCCCTGGTGGCGGGGGGGTGGGGGTGATAGGGGACATGAGTGTGGGCCTGGTGGAGGGTGCCCCTGCACTGCTGGGGGGTGGGGGTGATAGGGGACATGGGTGGGGGCCTGGTGGAGGGTGCCCCTGGTGGCGGGGGGGTGGGGGTGATAGGGGACATGAGTGGGGGCCTGGTGGAGGGTGCCCCTGGTGGCTGGGGGGTGGGGGTGATAGGGGACATGGGTGGGGGCCTGGTGGAGGGTGCCCCTGGATGCTGGGGGGTGGGGGTGGTGGGAGACATGAGTGGGGGCCTGGTGGAGGGTGCCCCTGGTTGCTGGGGGGTGGGGGTGATAGGGGACATGGGTGGGGGCCTGGTGGAGGGTGCCCCTGGTGGCGGGGGGGTGGGGGTGATAGGGGACATGGGTGGGGGCCTGGTGGAGGGTGCCCCTGGATGCTGGGGGGTGGGGGTGTTGGGAGACATGGGTCGGGGCCTGGTGGAGGGTGCCCCTGGTGGCGGGGGGGTGGGGGTGATAGGGGACATGGGTGGGGGCCTGGTGGAGGGTGCCCCTGGTGGCGGGGGGGTGGGGGTGGTGGGAGACATGGGTGGGGGCCTGGTGGAGGGTGCCCCTGGTGGCTGGGGGGTGGGGGTGGTGGGAGACATGAGTGGGGGCCTGGTGGAGGGTGCCCCTGGTGGCTGGGGGGTGGGGGTGGTGGGAGACATGGGTGGGGGCCTGGTGGAGGGTGCCCCTGGATGCTGGGGGGTGGGGGTGGTGGGAGACATGAGTGGGGGCCTGGTGGAGGGTGCCCCTGGTGGCTGGGGGGTGGGGGTGATAGGGGACATGGGTGGGGGCCTGGTGGAGGGTGCCCCTGGTGGCGGGGGGGTGGGGGTGATAGGGGACATGAGTGGGGGCCTGGTGGAGGGTGCCCCTGCACTGCTGGGGGGTGGGGGTGATAGGGGACATGGGTGGGGGCCTGGTGGAGGCTGCCCCTGCACTGCTGGGGGGTGGGGGTGATAGGGGACATGCGTGGGGGCCTGGTGGAGGGTGCCCCTGGTGGCTGGGGGGTGGTGGTGGTGGGAGACATGGGTGGGGGCCTGGTGGAGGGTGCCCCTGGTGGCGGGGGGTGGGGGTGATAGGGGGCATGAGTGGGGGCCTGGTGGAGGGTGCCCCTGGTGGCTGGGGGGTGGGGGTGATAGGGGACATGGGTGGGGGCCTGGTGGTGGGTGCCCCTGGTGGCGGGGGGGTGGGGGTGATAGGGGACATGAGTGGGGGCCTGGTGGAGGGTGCCCCTGCACTGCTGGGGGGTGGGGGTGATAGGGGACATGGGTGGGGGCCTGGTGGAGGGTGCCCCTGGTGGCGGGGGGGTGGGGGTGATAGGGGACATGAGTGGGGGCCTGGTGGAGGGTGCCCCTGGTGGCTGGGGGGTGGGGGTGGTGGGAGACATGAGTGGGGGCCTGGTGGAGGGTGCCCCTGCACTGCTGGGGGGGGGTGATAGGGGACATGGGTGGGGGCCTGGTGGAGGGTGCCCCTGGATGCTGGGGGGTGGGGGTGTTGGGAGACATGGGTGGGGGCCTGGTGGAGGGTGCCCCTGGTGGCGGGGGGGTGGGGGTGATAGGGGACATGGGTGGGGGCCTGGTGGAGGGTGCCCCTGGTGGCGGGGGGGTGGGGGTGATAGGGGACATGAGTGGGGGCCTGGTGGAGGGTGCCCCTGCACTGCTGGGGGGTGGGGGTGATAGGGGACATGGGTGGGGGCCTGGTGGAGGGTGCCCCTGGTGGCGGGGGGACGGGGGTGATAGGGGACATGTGTGGGGGCCTGGTGGAGGGTGCCCCTGGTGGCTGGTGGGTGGGGGTGGTGGGAGACATGAGTGGGGGCCTGGTGGAGGGTGCCCCTGCACTGCTGGCGGGTGGGGGTGATAGGGGACATGGGTGGGGGCCTGGTGGAGGGTGCCCCTGGTGGCGGGGGGGTGGTGGTGGTGGGAGACATGGGTGGGGGCCTGGTGGAGGGTGCCCCTGGTGGTGGGGGGGTGGGGGTGATAGGGGACATGAGTGGGGGCCTGGTGGAGGGTGCCCCTGGTGGCTGGGGGGTGGGGGTGATAGGGGACATGGGTGGGGGCCTGGTGGAGGGTGCCCCTGGTGGCGGGGGGGTGGGGGTGATAGGGGACATGAGTGGGGGCCTGCTGGAGGGTGCCCCTGCACTGCTGGGGGGTGGGGGTGATAGGGGACATGGGTGGGGGCCTGGTGGAGGCTGCCCCTGCACTGCTGGGGGGTGGGGGTGTTGGGAGACATGGGTGGGGGCCTGGTGGAGGGTGCCCCTGGTGGCGGGGGGGTGGGGGTGATAGGGGACATGAGTGGGGGCCTGGTGGAGGGTGCCCCTGGTGGTGGGGGGGTGGGGGTGATAGGGGACATGAGTGGGGGCCTGGTGGAGGGTGCCCCTGGTGGCTGGGGGGTGGGGGTGATAGGGGACATGGGTGGGGGCCTGGTGGAGGGTGCCCCTGGTGGCAGGGGGGTGGGGGTGATAGGGGACATGAGTGGGGGCCTGGTGGAGGGTGCCCCTGCACTGCTGGGGGGTGGGGGTGATAGGGGACATGGGTGGGGGCCTGGTGGAGGCTGCCCCTGCACTGCTGGGGGGTGGGGGTGTTGGGAGACATGGGTGGGGGCCTGGTGGAGGGTGCCCCTGGTGGCTGGGGGGTGGTGGTGGTGGGAGACATGGGTGGGGGCCTGGTGGAGGGTGCCCCTGGTGGCTAGGGGGTGGGGGTGGTGGGAGACATGGGTGGGGGCCTGGTGGAGGCTGCCCCTGGTGGCTGGGGGGTGGGGGTGGTGGGAGACATGTGTGGGGGCCTGGTGGAGGGTGCCCCTGCACTGCTGGGGGGTGGGGGTGATAGGGGACATGGGTGGGGACCTGGTGGAGGCTGCCCCTGCACTGCTGGGGGGTGGGGGTGCAGGGGGACATGAGCAGGTGTGCAGGGTAGTCCCCTGTTTTGTGGGCTGCCTGCAGGGGCCGTGGAGGGTGTACAGGGAACACCTGTGAGGACCCACCCAGCCTAATTGCGTGTGATAATTCCCGCGCACCCCTGTAATACACGTACCTGGCCATATCGCATGTGAGAATTCCCGCGCACCCCTGTAATACACGTACCCAGCCGAATCGCGTGTAGAACTTCCCACACACCCCTGTAATACACGTACCCTGGCCAATCGCGTGTAGAACCTCCCACGCACCCCTGTAATACACGTACCAAGCCAAATCGCGTGTGATAATTCCCGCGCACCCCTGTAATTCACGTACCCTGGCCAATCGCGTGTAGAACTTCCCACGCACCCCTGTAATACACGTACCAGGCCAAATCGCGTGTGATAATTCCCGCGCACCCCTGTAATACACATACCTGGCCAAATCGCATGTGAGAATTCCTGCGCACCCCTGTAATACACGTACCCAGCCGAATCGCGTGTAGAACTTCCCGCACACCCCTGTAATACACGTACCTGGCCAAATCGCATGTGAGAATTCCCGCGCACCCCTGTAATACACGTACCCTGGCCAATCGCGTGTAGAACTTCCCACGCACCCCTGTAATACACGTACCAGGCCAAATCGCGTGTGATAATTCCCGCGCACCCCTGTAATACACGTACCTGGCCAAATCGCATGTGAGAATTACCACGCACCCCTGTAATACACGTACCCAGCCGAATCGCGTGTAGAACTTCCCGCACACCCCTGTAATACACATACCCTGGCCAACCGCGTGTAGAACTTCCCGCACACCCCTGTAATACACGTACCCTGGCCAACCGCGTGTAGAACTTCCCGCGTACCCCTGTAATACACGTACCCTGGCTAATCGCGTGTATGACTTCACGCGTACCCCTGATATGCACGTTACCCGCTTTGCGTTCCTTGTTTGGCAGCCCTGTAGACTGGTCCAGGGTTAGCGCAGCCCTTTGCGATGATTTAGCGATTTTGATGGCTTTTCCTTGCGCGAGGGCGTTCTTGGGGGCGTTACTGGCGCTGCTGCAGGGTCGCTGCGATACTCTGCGCCACGGCTGGTTTGGGAGCCTGAAATCCATGAATACGCTGTGCGCGGAAATCGGTTTTAGCGCACGTGCCTGGCGCAGACAATCGCACGCGGACACTCTGCGCCAGCCGCTTGCGACACTTTTCTGCGAAATTCTATGAATTACCCTGATAGTGTTTATGGAATAAGACAAAAATTGGACTACTGTGCTGGAATGGTGAAATTCACTATAAACTCACAGGAAGATCCACAAGAATTTCTAATGTACTTACTACAAGTACTGGAAAACAAAAACATACCTATTAATGAAATCTTCCAGATTTCATACATGTGGAAACATACATGCCCTCTCTGCAACAATGTGACACAAGAACAAATCCCCAATGAACGCTTCATATATATATCAATACCAAATTGTGAATCCATTCCATTTCAGCGACTTGTACAAAATGCAAACCATGGTAGATTATGCTCTACCTGCAATTCAGATAATCGCTCCACGTTAGTAATACAAACACATAGTAAATACATAATACTAATGCTTCTACGTTACAATGCAGATGGTACCAAAAACAACTGCAAGCTGACTGGATTCACACATGGTCAAATATCACTTGGTAAGAAAACCTTCACAACAATAGGTATAATCTACCACGCAGGAGCCACAACCAATTCAGGGCACTACACTGCATATATAAAAAAGAAATGTGGATGGTATGAATGTAATGATAGTACCATTACTCTAAAGCAGAGATTACCAGCAAATCTTACAAACGCTTATTTGATGTTCTTAAAACCAAAATGTGATAACTAAACTGTATTTAAACCCTAAGTAAACTTGTGTTAAAAAAATATAAACTGTTAGAATACTCCAAAAGCTATCTAACTGCTCAAAGATTCTACAACAACTAATCAGATAAATGAATACCACTAAATTAGACCAAAAAATACACAGTTAGAATACGCCAATTGGTATCTAACTGTCCCAAAATTTAACAATATCCAAATAGATAAATCAATACCACTAAAATATATCAAGAAAATAGACAGTTAGAATACGCCAATTGGTATCTAACTGCTCCAAAATTTTATAATATCCAAACAAATAAATAATAAGTTACTGCTCCAAAAAAATGCAACAAGCCAAAGTATAAAGCATTAGCCATAAACAACAAGTGAACACTGAAAACAAACAAACAAATAAACTGTAGCATAACAGAAAAAGGTTTTTTTTTTAATCCAACATGGATTTTTTTTTCTCCCACAGACCGAATGGTTTTAGCAACAAACACAGAAACTGAGCAAATTGCACAGTACTCTGATTTGTAATCTACTAAATATGAGAGTCAAAAAAAAAAGTATGTTGATTATACAATGTAATAAGTCATTACAAAATACTAATACTAACATGCTATTTTCTTTTATCACAGAAATTAACAAGAAATACATGTACTCTGGTTACTAGACCAAACAGTAAGTATACAATAATAAGGAGAACCATCACAGCATATCACATCCATAGTATCTAATACCTTTGTTCCTTATACAGTTGTTTTTCACCCAAAGTTATAAGCAAATATGAATGTGATAATGTGATATGCTGCGGTGGGTGTGGCCAGGGTATAGAGTCTTGGGCCCAAGACTCTATGCCCTGGCCAAAACCACCCCAGCATATCACATCCATAGAGTCAAACATTTCAACTATAGTCTATGGAAACTTTTAATGTCTGCGGACATTATGAGTGTTCTTAGAACACTTTCAACTTGCCAGCGAACAATACGGACAGCGTTTTCAGGACACCCCCTACGAACATTTCAGAACAACGCGATAGTTCTTAAAACACTTTCAACTTGACAACGAACAATACGGACAGTGTCCTCAGAACACCCCCATTTCGTTTATTTGCAAACATTTCTGGACACCGCGAGTGTTCTAAGAACACATTCAACTTGCCATCGAGCAATACGAACAGCATCTTCAGGACACCCCCTACGAACATTTCAGAACAACGCGAGAGTTCTTAGAACACATTAAACTTGACAGAGAACAATACGGACAGCGTCCTCAGGACACCCCCATTTTGTTTATTTGCGAACATTTCAGGACACTGCAAGTGTTCTTAGAACACATTCAACTTGCCAGCGAACAATACGGACTACGCCTTCAGGACACCCCCTATGAACATTCCAGGACACAGCGAGTGTTCTTAGAAACGTCTTCAGAACACCCCCATTTTTTTTATTTGCGAACATTTCAGGACACCGCGAGTGTTCTTAGAACACATTCAACTCGACAGAGAACAATACGGACAGCGTCCTCAGGACACCCCCATTTTGTTTATTTGCAAACATTTCAGGACACCACAAGTGTTCTTAGAAGCGTCTTCAGAACACCACCATCTTGTTTATTTGCGAACATTTCAGGACACCGCGAGTGTTCTTAGAACACATTCAACTTGATAGAGAACAATACGGACAGCGTCCTCAGGACACCCCCATTTTGTTTATTTGCGAACATTTCAGGACACCGTGAGTGTTCTTAGAACACATTCAACTTGCCAGCCACAACCCCCCATTCATATTTGCGAACATTTCAGGACACAGCGAGTGTTCGACAACGTCTTCAGAACACCCCCATTTTGTGTATTTGCGAACATTTCAGGACACTGCGAGTGTTCTTAGAACACATTCAACTTGACAGAGAACAATACGGACAGCGTCCTCAGGACACCCCCATTTTGTTTATTTGCAAACATTTCCGGACACCGCGAGTGTTCTTAGAATACATTCAACTTGCCAGCCACAACCCCCCATTCATATTTGCAAACATTTCAGGACACAGCGAGTGTTCGACAACGTCTTCAGAACACCCCCATTTTCTTTATGTACGAACATTTCAGGACACCGCGAGTGTTCTTAGAACACTTTCAGCTTCACAACGAACAATACAGACAACGTCTTCAGGACACCCCCTGCGAACATTCCAGGACCCCACAAGTCTTCTTAGAACACTTTCAACTTGACACCGAATCCATTCTGTTTATTTTTGAATATTTCAGAACAGCCGTGTTGTCCGCAGAAAAATCGAACACAACAAAAGCGTCTAGCACATAAAAAAACAGAACATTGAACCTATCTCATACTCCCCCACCCTCCCCAAACACTCTTACACACCAACACACTTCACTAAATACAATTTTTAATCCAAGTTTCACTGCGCTGTCCGCGGTCGTCGGCGAATGCAAGATGGCGGGCGCCACAAAAAATCTGATGCGCTCCATGCCCCACGCCACCCAATCAGCGAACACGTCACATGTTCACGGACATCACGCAAGCCGCCCGGCCAATCAGGGCACTGTCCGCAGAGCGAACCAGGAAGTCCGTCCGCGAAGCGAACGGAGATATCACTAATTTTTTTGCCTTACATTTTGGTCATTTTAAAAAAAAAGACTGGACGGATTTACACCAAATTTGCAAAAGCACGCTTTCGGGAGCAAGCCCCCGCTCCTGCCGCAAATTTGGTGTAAATCCGTCCAGCGGTTTGGGCTGTAGGCGTGCGCAAAGTTTTTTCCCATTATGTCTATGGGAAAAACAAAAGTTTTGGGACCCCCCTATAACTTTGTCCCCCCTGGACCAAACCTCTCCAAACTTTGCAAAAACATTCGGAGTGGGCCATATACTTTTGTTGCAGAGTTTGGTGAGGATTCGTCCAAAGGGAGCGAAGTTATAAGCAACCCAAAAAATGCTCTTCCTATGGAAACACCAACTTAACCATAACTACATGGACGCTAACGCGTCCATGTAATATATATATATATATTCAGTAAAAAAACTTTGTTAAAGGGACGTTATGTTTCAAAGTAAAACGAAAACCCCCTGAAATTCGCTAGTTATGGTAAGCTAAACAACCATAACTTGCACCACCACCGTGCATTGGTAAGACTAACACCCACTGATGACTGATGACATCACATGTGCATTTACTTTTCATGAAAAGTTTGTACAAGGGATTCTTATTATAATGTTGACAAAAAAAGTGTCAAGGATCATTGGAATAGATGTGATGAGCTATGTAGTGCATTAAGCAATGCATTGATATAAATAGCATTGTATTATGAAGTTCTTTACAGTATAATAAGCTACTG
The DNA here is from genome assembly GCF_040938575.1 of Ambystoma mexicanum. NCBI lineage: Eukaryota > Metazoa > Chordata > Amphibia > Caudata > Ambystomatidae > Ambystoma > Ambystoma mexicanum. The sequence goes on from NC_090924.1 coordinate 969,095,767, forward strand.
ATGTATAAACATAAGCATTGTGTGCAGCATACATGATGGAGGTGCAATATTCATAATCTTCCCATGTTGAACAGTGAAATGATAAATGCTTTCTTATTAGAGTTTTGTGAACTGTGCAACATGTAATAAATAGCTAATGAAACCCACTTAATATATAATTTCATCATTACATACAAAACACAAAGACACTACAACACATACAAATATGAGTATGTACAGGCAGTAGAACCAGAAAGTTTTCATAACCTAACTGATTATCTTTATACACATAAATGATTGTTCTGCTTCAAACCTACTACTTCCCTATGTATAAATATCACATGATGTGACTGCACCCTAAAGAAAGTAATGCGAATACAACTATGAGCATATCCAGAGAAAGTACAGTAATAAAAACACAGCAGAACAATAAGAAAGTGTTGATAACCTTACTGATTGTCTTCATACACAGAAAGCATTGCTATCTTTCAAGTGTGTATTCTCCCTATGTATATGTTTCATATGCTGGGAGTGAACCCCAAATGAATTACTGTAAGAACATATTTGAAGTATAAGTCTACAAATATAATACTTTTGAGGTTTTTGTTCCTAAGTATTACTGGCTAAGATACATCATTAAAGGAAAAAAGAGGGTGCCAGACATGTGATGTCATCAGTGATGTCATCAATGACATTTGTTGTGATGTCATCTTTGATGTCCTGGGTGTTAGTCTTACCAATGCACGGTGGTGGCGTGAGTTATTGTTGCTTAGCTTACCATAACTAGCGAATTTCAGGGGGTTTTCGGTTTTACTTTGAACCATAACGTCCCTTTAACAAAGTTTTTTTACTGAATTTCATAGGTTTTTAGTAGCACAACTGAACCATAACGTCCCTTTAACAAGGTTTTTTTACTGAATTTCATAGGTTTTTAGTCGCGCAACTTAACCATAATGTCCCTTTAACAATGTTGTTTTACTGAATTTCATAGGTTTTTAGTAGCGCAACTTAACCATAACCTCCCTTCATCAAATTTTATTTTACTGAATATACATATTCATAGTGTGAATTTGATAAATGTTTACTAGGATTCCCTTACTTTATATACATATAACATACAACATTCTGAACCCCCAGCTAGTGATTTTGATGTCCGTGGACTGTGCGTATGTCCCCGGATGGATGCGGACAATAGCAACACTACCCAAAAACTCAGGGGTATCTTAAATTGTTCTATCATGCCATATAAACACTGAACAAGTTCAAAAAGCAGCACATAAACACATTATATGTAATAATAAATAAAAAGTGGAACCTATATATGTAACACATCAACCGTCCATTTAAATAGCATATGCACTAAAATGGAATATACCAAAACAAAAAAGATATGCTTCCAACATAATTACCTCACAGAAACTGCACAGCTAGGAGCAACAACAGACCTACACAAAAGTAAGAACACAATTTACCAGAAACTAGTAAGTAAACTTCCTTTTTCTTATATATTTCTAAACTTTCTGTATTAGGTACACTAAAAGTAATATATATTTTTTTACACAGAAATGTCCAGTACTTCGGAATGGCTTGAGGAAAATTTCCCACGTGAGGAAATGTCTGAAGACAGTGATACTAATGGTAGACACTTCTCGTTATGAGCAAATTAATAATCATTACTTTATGTGCACTTAACATATATTTTTTTTTAACAGACCATACAAACATTGAAAATAATACACCAAAAGAGACATTAGAAAATACTCTGCATCGCATGGAACAAAAAATGGACATGCTTATGGCAATTTTTTATCTTTTGAAACATTTTGTGGAGGACCACATAAAAGAAAAAATTCAAAATCATTGTCCCACATGACCTGTTCCTCCTCTCCATGTCCCAGTGAACTATTCCCAAACCCTCAACACCAAGAAAAACGTTTTGATGAGACTTCAATACCTTCATCTCCTCCCATCCATCCTCTCCAAACCCCTAATTTCCCTGTATTTGTGTCAGTTTCTGCTTCCCCCTCTCTTTCATAAATTTTGTATATGTATGTAATTAAAAAAAAATATTATGTGTCTTTTAATTCAATCCTTTGTGTCTTATTTTTTTTCAAAAGGCAGTTGGGGTGTTCACGGACGGCGCGGGTTTCCGGAATGTCCGTAATTAACCAAAATGGGGGTGTCCTAAGGACACCATACCTGTTCGTACCGTTCGCAAGCAAGATGGAACTGTTCTTAGAACACACCCGGTGTCCGGAATGTCCATAATTAGCAAAATGGGGGTGTCCTAAGGACACTATACCTGTGCGTACCTTTCGCAAGCAAGATGGAACTGTTCTTAGAACACACCCGGTGTCCAGAATATCTGTAAGTGAACAAAATGGAGGTGTCCTAAGGCCACTATTCCTGTCCGTACTGTACGCAACCAAAATGAAACTGTTCTTAGAACATGCGTGGTATCTGTGATGTCCGTAATTAAACTAAATGGAGGTGTCCTAAGGACACTATACCTGTCCATACAGTCTGTAGAACACCTACGCACATGGCCACCACACCCATGAGTCCTGCGAACATCGCGCCTGTCCAAAACTATCCGCCTCACCTGTGTCACACTTTTAATTTGTTTGAGGACCCGAACACTGTCCGTAGAACACCAGCGCACATGCGCACAACCGTTCCTGTGCATTTGGTGTCCTGTGGACACCCGTTCCCTTCGTGGACGTGTTCCCGACGTCATTATGTGACCGCACCCACGCTGAGCGTGTGTCCTGATTTGCGGACACTGTCCGGTTCCCGAACATTTTAAAAGTACATTTTCAGACAATCCAAAGTATTTTACAGTAAAAATTCACCATTGCACATGTCCCAGACAATGACCCTGGCTTTCCACATACTTTTTGGAACTTTTTGAACCTTTTTGCGGTGTTAGATCTATCCGTGAAGCGCACCCCTCCACCACTATAAATGGCCACACCCCAGAGCTGATCTTCATTGTGCATCTGGCTATTGCAGATTGACTTTTGCTGCCTTTGCTACTCTTGCTGAGATTATCTCATCAACCCTGATGGCATCCATGGCTGCTGTTGCTACATCTGCCTCAACACCACTCCCAACCCCTCTACCACCACCACCTCCCCAAGGGCCTGCAGAGGGGAACAGGCGTGAGGATGTAGAGGACGAGGATGAAGAGGATGAAGAGGATGAGGTAGTGGAAGTCCCTACTACCAGCACTCGCTGGGAGTCTTGGGTGTGGCGGTTGTTTACCATTCATGGTAATGTACCAAAAGCACGTGCGAACAAAGTCACCTGCAATCAGTGCAAAATGCTGCTGAGCCATGAAAGGCGTGGTTTGTTCAGCTTTTGTACGACATCCATGAAGCGACACCTGAGGTCGGTCCACGGTGGGGCCGTTCGCAAGGTTGTACCTTGTGATGAACATAGTAGGTAGAGTTCCTCTACCACATGCTCCGTTTCCGCTCCTCTCACCACAAGACCCTGACCTTTCGACGGTCACAGTATTGTGTATGTACTGCGATCCAGTACTCTGCAGGGGGGAGAGTCTTCGAAGTGCTTTCGTTTCGAGACTGCGGTCACGGAGCACCAGAAGACCTGCTACCTACCTAAGTAAGGCCCACCCTACATCTTCCTCTCTCCACCTGTCCTTTCTTATCCCTGTGGTTGGTGTCCCTTCCTTACCCTTCTTTCCCCTTCTCTCCTTGTGTGTCGTGTGTAGAAAACCAAAAAAGAATAAAACAACAAAAATCCCCCCCCCAAAAAAGGCTCTTTTGAGAGGTGCCTTTCACAGTTTAAAAATAGAAGTGACAAATAAACAGTGCAGGGCCCTGTGCATTTTTTAGAAGTCCGCGGACAGTTCTAGGACATATAGGGGGTAATTCATAGAATCTGGCACACAAGTGGCGCACACGGCTGGCGCACAGTGTGCGCGTGTGGCAGTTTGCACCAGCCGCGTGCGGCAAACCCATTTCAGCGCACAGCGTATTCATGGATTTCAACATCCATAACCAGCCGTGGCGCAGAGTGGCGCAGCGACCCTGCAGGAGCGCCAGTTACACCCCCAACCCCGCCCCATGCGCCATGACCAGCGCACAAATCCAGTACATGGCGCAAAGGCCAGTGGACCAGCATACAGCCCCCAACCACAAAAAACGCGTGTAAAATTTCCCGCGCATGCCCCAGAATACACGTACCCCTCCCGCGGCAGCGAAAACACATGTAAAACTCTCCGTGCACCCACCCCTCTGAATACACGTACCCCGCTTGTGCCTGGTAAATAGTGTAGAAAAAGCACCCCCCCTGTGGGGTGGGCTGCCTGTGGGGCATGCCCAGGGTGGATGGGGTGCCTGCGTGTATTTAGGGGGTGTGCGGGGTGTTGCACACGCGATAGGCCTTGTGCGAGCGGGGTACGTGTATTCTGGGGGTGCACGGGACGTTTTACACATGATAGGTCTTGTGCGAGTGGGGTACATGTATTCTGGGGGTGCACGGGACGTTTTACACATGATAGGCCTTGTGCGATCGGGGTACGTGTATTCTGGGGGTGCGCAGGATGTTTTACACGCGATAGGCCTTGTGCGATCGGGGTACGTGTATTCTGGGGGTGCGCAGGATGTTTTACACGCGATAGGCCTTGGCCGAGCAGGGTACGTGTATTCTGAGGGGTGTGCGGGGAGTTCCACAGGCAATTTCGCTGGGCGAGCGGGGTATGTGTATTCCTGGGGTGCCCCAACGCGAATTGGCAGTGTGTCCCCCCCAGGTGTGCCCTCTCCCCCCTCCCTCTTCCCAGGTCCTGCAGGCAGCCCACAACACAGGGGACTAGCCTGCACCCCTGGCCATGCCCCGCAGGCAACCCATCCACCCTGGCCATGCCCCCCAACCAGCCCACATGTCACCATGCACAAGTGAGCACCAACACATGTCCCCCTGTACCCCCACCCACCCAGCAGTGACAGGCACCTGCCAGCAGGCCCCGACTCATGTCCCTGCACCCCCACCCACCTAGCAGTGACAGGCACCTGCCAGCAGGCCCTGACTCATGTCGCCCCCAACACCTCATCACGATCCACAATCATGGGCCTTATGGCCACCCAAATCACACCCCACGCCACCCCAGTCCAAACACACAACCAAATATTACATCCACCCCACATTGAAATCCCCATCACATGATACATCCCAAATTGCAAGTATGCACATCAATACATTTCCATCACACACACACAATGGGTCCATGTGATTGAGAAAACACACATCGTGACATACATGAAACCAAAGAGAGAATACCACACATTGAAGTATAAAATAAAAATGTATTAAACACAAAAGCAGGGGAATGAAATGAAACACACAATAATGGAAATAATTAAGAAAAAGCTGCATGTCCAAAATATAAAATAAAAATGTGTGAAAGCAGAATCCAAATCTATCCAAACGCACATGGGTCCAAGGTGACAAAGTACAAATCCAGGGTCCATGAGCCCAACCATTGAAAGGAAACCTACAAAAAACCCTATCTAATGAACAACTATATACAAAAAGGTGGGGCATTGTCCAAGCACCCCAAAAGAAATAAAAACAGAAAGGAAACCTAACACTAATTAAGTATATACAATGGCGGCGGGCAAGTCCTACGGCTCACTCTGTGATGTCCCGGCCAGGGCATCATTGAACTCCATGTCATTGTCCCGAAAAGTGGGCCTCTCCCCTGGCCGTGAGGTCTTGCAAGGATGCAGTCATGGCCTGTTCCAACTCCCTGCGAGTTGCCTTGAGGTACTCAGCCTGCCTCAACGCCCTGCGCATGGAGAACTCCGCCCTGACCATAGTGAGCCGTGCCTCTTCCACCCGCCGCCGCTCCACATCTATCCGCTGGCCCAACCGCTGCCACACTGAAGGCACTCCCATTCCAGGATCCTCAAGCCCTCTGGCCGATGCCTGCCCCTCTGATGTTGATGGCCCCGAGCCATCATCGCTCCCACCTTGAGCCTGCTGCTGCCATCCATGTGCCCTGCCCGATGATGCTGGCACATACTCCATCTGCTGGTCTCCAGTTGGTGGGGTGTCCACCCCTGCTGGACCTCCGACTCCCGACTGTGGCAGGGATGTGATCTCCACCAAGCTGGCAGCGTTGGTTGGGCCACATCCACAGGGGGCCCTGGTGGAATCTGGGCCGGAAGACAGCAGGGAGAACAACTGTCGCATAGTCTCCACAGAGGAGGAGAGGGCCGTCAGAGTGATTGAGACATGTAGGAACCCTCCGACCAGGGCTCCTCCCAACTGGACCACGTTGCCATGCAGCTCTTCGTGATGGCGTGCGTGGTCCCCCCAGGAAGCACGCACGTCATCACGAATGTCACTCGGGCGCAACGCGACACCAATCAGGACGGACCTCATACGGTCATGGGTCTCCTTGTCCGCAGGTAGTGGAGTGCCAGATGACGTGGGCCTCCCCCCTACCTGCGGAAAGGCCTGGGACGGGGCATCCCTGCTGGTGCATGGTGGTGCAGTCACAGAGTCAGGGACAGTGACATGCACAGGCCCCTCCGCGGCGACCTGTGCTGCATCCTGCACCTGGCACTGGACTGCACCACTTGCACCAATGGTACCACCCCCACCAGGCCCCATGTGCGGCTCAGTAGCGGCTTCCTCCTCCTCTGTGTAGACCACCAACCTGGATGGCTCTGCACCGTCTTCTGCCATCGCAAGCCCCTGTGGGGGCTCACCCGGCCCTTCCGCTGTAGCCGTAGTGCAGACGCGACACAAGTCCCCTCGCTCCCGGATTATGGTAATTCCTGGGTCAATGCAGGTAACACACATGCAGAAACAGGCAGGCACATGCAATCAACATTTGCATCTATGTTCAAGGGTACCTTTATTGACATAAAATGTTGTCTTCAAACTCACATGCATTATGCGTCATACTGATCCCATGCACACACATCACGGGAGGCTCATGCATCTGGCCTCATACACAACAGACACAGTAGATACAATGATGACTAGACTGCATCAGTGAATCAACACATCGTCGCGGACATGTGTCATGCATCCATGGTGTTTCAAAGTCACACAAACGCTACTCAGACACACAGACATGTCCATGACAGCAGCACCCATCTCTCACACCCCATCCATGTCCAAGAACAGAGACAGGCATGCATTCATGTGTGCATTCCGCATGCTTCTCCCCATGTTGCATTGTAAAACATGCACCATTCATGTGGTTCACGCATGACTGGTCTCACATGCAGCACCATGATGTCCCTGCACACACACATCCATACATGGCCTATGTCACACATACAGGCAAGTAGATGACTACCAGCACACTGCTACATGCCCTGTTTCACACAGCAATGCACGGCCACTTACCGCTCAACTCCAGATGGGTCTGCCTCTGAAGGATCTGGACATGGAGTGCTGGGTTTATGCGTTCCAGGACCCTCATCTGGATGTTGGTCAGGCTGACCCGGCACCCCTCTGCATCCTCTGCCTTCAAGAGGTGCCGGGCCTTGCTGAGAGTCCTGGACCTGAAGTCCTCCCAGCGCTTCCAGATGTGTTTGATGTCGGGGGTTGATGGCAACCACTACGTCCTCCCAGATCCTCTCCCGTCCTTCCTTGTCGGCACACGATGGTGTGAAGAGGGCATCATAATTCCCCAGAACTTGCTCCACCAGGATACCAACTTCCTTATCGCTGAAGCTGGTAGCCCTCTGCCTGGTCTCTGATGGTGTTTGCCCCGACATGGCGACCCCCGAGGCAGATGTGGGTTGGCAACTGGGTCCTGGGGCTGGGCTGTGGAGCGATGGTATACCAGTCGGGAGTCTTCTGTTCCAGCAGGGGTGGACACAGCAACTGGACCCCTGCAGATGGCTGACGTGCAGGCACCAAATAGCAGGGCACGTGGGCAGCAGGCAGGCAGGCAACAGCAGATGGCAGGTGGGAGTGTGCTTGGGGCTCTGCGGGGGGGCAGGAAAATGGCCTTCTGGGCAGGAGCGTGGTCTTCCGTGTGTTGTCGCATGGCCAGCTTGATCTGGAGTGATTTGGCACGTGAAAAAACTGCACGTCAGCGTGTAATTTGAGGAAAGGCCCTTAGCGCATAAGCGCATCTGTGACGTTATGCGCACAGGCGTTTCCCTCGTGATGAGTGCATAGGGATTCAGCACGTGAAAAACACCACGTCCGCGTGTTAATGCGTGTAATCTGAGGAAAGGGCCTAAGCGCATAAGTGACATGACGCGTGCAGGCGTTTCCCTCAGCATGGGTTAAAGGTGAGTGGGGCCAGCAGTTTGCTGTACATGCCTTTCATGGAGACCAACGTGTGGGTTGCTACTTCGTGTTGCTTGGCGCACGATCACAACTGCACAGCGGATCAAGGACATATCTCTTCTTGTGGCGGGGGTATTGGCTATGCGTGTTTTTCATTATCACGCTAGTCTGACGGTGAGTCGCGCACGCTATTTTTCCCACTGCGGGTGCCCCTGTGTATCGCGTACCCATTTTCGAGGTCATAGTAGCCTGCGTGTCTCACGCATATGTGTTTTTTGTGTCCCTGGGTGCCACCGCGTACTGCGGGAGGTTAATTCCACACATGTGGGCTACCGGGGGTTGTGTGCATGGTTTTACTGCAGTTTTGGGGTGCCTGAGCATTTCGTGACCCGTCACTTTATCACAGGGGTCACATACAGCCTTGCAGGTGCAGGGGTGCTGTTAACATCTTGTATCCCACCCCCTTCACCCGAATTGCCTAGGACAATTGTCGTGTACACATCCCATTGGCACTACTCCATCTTTGCCGGCACTACTCCATCTGTGCCATGGCTGGGAGGCCACGAAAGGTAAGGGGCGCCTCAGCTAGGCGTACTCCATGTAGCGGGCGTGGTCAGGGACGTGCCCGGGGTGACCAGGGAGTAGGGGGCCTCCAGGGTGTCCAGGGTGGCTACAGAGGGGGAAGAGGCAGGGGTGCAGCAGCTCGGCACAATGTTGTGCCACGTGTTGGTGCAGTATTTGCCACCACCCCCTGCGGCTCCAGGAGATGCCGTTCTTGCATCTGACACTGGCGCCCATGTGACCCAGCAGTCCGTTTCATCGACTGCCACGGGCCCAAGGGTAGTGGTAGCTGCAGGTGCAGCTGTGGACACCACCACCAGGGCTCTGGGGTCCAGCCAGCGCAGGCTGCGTTGGCACTTGAAGAGTCCATGGCAGAATCCCAGGTGGTCAGGAGGCACACCGTAGGTGCACGCAGGGCTGCCCTTACCAAGGCACGTGTCCCTGGGGCAGCAATGTCATCTGCTGCCCCGACCAGCCGGGTGTTGGCAAGTGCAGGGGCAGATGCAGCCGACACCACCCCGGTTGTGAGTCTACCAACCAGGACAGTCCCGGTCAATGACCCTGGCACAACGGATGTTGCTGCACAGGGTCCATTCCAGGGCACCCAGCAGCCACTGACGCAAGTCAGGGCCTCACTCCATGTTCCACCTGCCACTCCCTCGGCTCATTTCACCAGCACCACTGCCCATACTGATCAGGGCGGCATTTGCCAGCCAGGGTCCGGACCAGTGTCCAAGAGGAGGAAGGTTGCACCTGCAGTACAGGCTGGGACTCCAGACACAGCTACGGCCTCCGGCACATCGAGGAAGAAGCCTTTCTGCAAGCAGGAACTGGACTTCCTCATGGACTACATGCGGGACCACAACCGTGACATGCTAGTGGGGCCGAATTGTCAAACTACAACTGCCCATCGTGATACCCACTGGAAGCAAGTTGCGGAACATGTGAGTGCATTCGGGCCATGAGGTGCGCACGGCGCAAGAGTGCAAAAAGCGTTGGAATTACCTCAAACGCAGCGCTAAGGAAAAGCGTGCCTCAAATTACAACATGACTATGGTGACTGGCAGTGGGCCGGCACCTGAGGAGGAAGACCTCACTCCGCACAAGTCACTCGTTGCGGAGTTCATACCACCAGAATTGGTCAAAGGAGTGGGAGAGATGCAGGACTTTGATGCCCAGTACAGTGAGTGTTGTTGCATGTTTGTAGAGGCCATGTGTGTTTTACTTGTGTGATGTATTGTGCATGACTGGCACTACATGTCATGTGTACATGGTTCTCATGTGCAAGTCATGCAATGTTTCACTGATGCATGCCTGCTGTGCAGGATGGTGGACATGTAGAGCAGATGGGGACTGTCCTCATCACCACACTTGCACCCTACTCACATGCTAGTCACCCGGATGCCCCTCCGGTCCATGTTCCAGCTCATTGCCACTTCTGCATGTAGCCTGGGGTGTCCTTCCTCTCAGCACTGCGACTATGTCATTGCATGACTGACGTGCATGTGTCCTCTGCCTGCATGCAGGTACTCCACGTAGGCATGCTCCCTTGTCCCTCCACCCCACCCTGCACCCCAATTTCACCATTGCACTGGTGTGCATAATTTTGCCCTGATGCAATGCCCTGTTCAAGCCTCCTGTGTACATGCAAACTTCCACCAGCCAACCGGCCAGACACATGCAGTGGGGTACATCCTCTGTCCTTCATGCAGGCTGTCTCACTTGGACTGTGCAGATGGCAGATGCTTTGCAGGGACATGAGTGCCCATTCATGCTCTATGTACATTCCATGCATGCTCCTATGTGTCTTTGACTGGATGATCATTGTAGTACATGTCCAGGGTGACCTACAATTCATGGCATTTCGTCAGCCTTCCCATGCTCACGCTGGCTCAGTCCTGCATCACACACATGTTTAGGGTGTGACCTGGGGCACAGGCCTCAACCTGTTTCAGGCCCACTGACTCTGTCCAACTGGTGTAGTGTCTTCTGCACACATGGGTGTAGTACTGAGGGGTCATCATGTGTCCTGCTTACTGTCCCATCATCATCTGTTGTGTTGGCAGTTGACTCTGATGATGCAATTGATGCTAGTCAACACTGTCTGCCAATACCCAGGTCTCTGGTCATCCTTTTGATACCATGCAAGCCATCCCTGCATTTCCACTTAGGGGGAAGGGTGGTTTGCTTGTAGCCATGTAACCCATTGCATGCACATTGCACATGATGCCTGAACTTGCCCCTGCACTGCCTTCACATATATTGATGCACATCATGATGCACTTGTTCATGTAGAAAGTGGGTAATGTACACATGTACTGCACTGCATCAACCCACTTCTGAGCCGTGTTACACCGTTCTTCATGCCTACTCACTGATGCCATGTCAAAGTGACCTTGCATGCATGGCAGGTTTTCAGTTGTGTCTGACATGTCTGCTTGATGTGTTGGCTGTCTGTGTGATGTCTATGTGTGTGTGTGTTATGTGCTTCTGACATGTGTACTGATGTTATTTTCTCCACTTTTCAGATGATGACGCAATGGAGCCAGAGGATGGTGTTGTCATGCTAGGCACATGTGTTACAGACCATCTTGTCTATGGCTGGCAATGAGTCCAGCCCAGATGACCACTCTGACGTCCATGTCGAATTGGATGTGCATCAGGTCCATTTGTCAGGGGTGAGTGATTCTGATGTGGATGCTCCTCTGTCCGCGACACCTGCACTGAGGGGCCAGACGGTGGTGGAACCTCCACCTGTGGTGGATCGGGACGCAGGGTCACCCTCTACACCAGTCACTGATGTGCCTTGGACATCACGTTGACGGGGGAATGTAGTCCTGCAGCCGCGGGCCGTGCTGACCCGACAAGGACGGCCGGTCCTTGGGACCCGCAGGTGTCAAGCCCAGCAAGGCGGTGGCCGCGCCCCACCGAGGTATACTGAGTGAGATCAAGACATGACTGCCAATTCAGAACACCAGGGGGCAGCAATGGAAAACATTGCTGTGAGCATGGAGCGTGTGGCCCAATCCATGCTCCCCCCTACTAGGCAGGTGCTTCTCCAGCAGCGGGTGGCACAGTCCACGGCCCACTCGCTCAGGCTGGGCATGGCGGCCTCAGACAGGGCACGCCAAGCTGAAATGTTGTCTTTGCGTCAAGCAATTGCTGCTCACGCACAGGCACACATGGAGGCCCTGATGGCTGAGTATGAGTCCCCTAAATCCACTATGGGTGTCCTCTTGATGTCCCAGAGGGTGCGTCAGAGGAGAGGTTTGAGCAGCTAGAGCGTACCATCTTGGCTGAGCTACGTGCTTGCCGGGAGGTGCATCAGTTGTCCAGCCAGGCCACGCAGGAAGAACTCTGTGTTACACGTGTTACCTTGCAAGAGGAAGCACGTGTATCACAGGAGGTTCTGCATGCTGGCCAACGTGTAATCCCTGCACAGAACCAGGCTCACCCATCCGGCAGACTTGCTGCGGATGAGGGGCAAGCTGCGCCTAGGCGTGGCCGGGCTCCTGTGCCACATCAACCTTTTCAGGAAGAGGCTGACTCGGACGAATAGATATCTCCCACACAGGTCGGGCTGTGCAGGCGTTGAGCCCATCAAGGTTTTTTTTTGTCTTAGCATCATCGCATGTGGGTGTTGAGGTGTACCCTGTACCTCCCCGCTCCTGAGTGCCCCACCCCTGGGTCGTATGTGGCCATTTTTGATTTTTGATTTTAGTTTAGTTAGTTAATATTAACTATTTGATAGTTATTTTAATTAGGTTATGTAAGTTGTTCAATGTTAGTTTAATTAGTTAATATAGTTTAATATTGTTTGTCTATTGTGCATTCATGTGACGGTGTGGTGCTTTGTGGCTTTTGAAAGCATCCACTGTCTTTTCCAGCTGGGCCCTTCAAGCTTGTCTCGTGTATGTGTTTGCAGCTTGGGGTCCTGACTCACATAGGCCACTCCTGCTTCCCTTATCCATGGGCTTGCTAGGATGGTTCGGTGTAACAAACATTTACACAAGGGCTTTGGACTTTCGTCATAACTGTGGCCTGTCTGCTAGTGGGGATTTGTAATGTTTTATCCACCCCATGTCTGTAATCAATTTGGGTGAGTATGTGATTGATGTCTCCATTCATTGATGTGGATTGTGATGTATGTTATATTCTTGCCTGTATATGTGCTTGATGCCCTTCATGCTGTAGACAGTAGCCTGCACCCTTGGCCTGTCAAAGTCACACTGATCGTGGGAGGAGTTTGGATGTAGGTCTGTAACCTGGCCCAGTAACAACCAGCATGAAGACACACACACAGGGAACTTTCAAGCCTTATTAATATCTTGTATGCCCTTTCTGCAGGAAAATGAGCCTCCACACTACCTTTGCCAGCAGACACAGGGACGAGTAATCCTGATGACTGGCCACGTTCGGTGGTGCAGACGCGTGCATGTGTGCGCAAGCAGAAGCACAGGGCTTGTGCTCAGACGTCCGACAGAAGCAGACGTGTTTCCAGGAGCTCCAGGCAAGGTGAGCTGCACAAGGGCCCACACCGCAGCCAACCTTCCACCAGGCCACTTGCACATGCATGCTAAGTAGCACCAGTGCTGGGGAGCTTTGCCAGGCATTGTTGGAGAAGCGCACAGAACAGCTGACATGCATTGAGGGCCAAATGCAAAGTGGCTTTACAAGTTGTCGGGGCACACGCAGGGGCCATCGAACATATCCTCGAGTACCCCCTGCTCCATTGAAGCAGAGGTATTAGAGCAGTAGCGTTCCTAGCCAGAAACTGATACAGCGCACAGGGACACCCTGCGAGGCACAGACTCGTGTGCAGTGCATATCATTTGCATGTGCAAATTACCACCTGCACTACCTATTGAAATCCGCGGCTGCCAGAACACAACTTGTACTGAAGTTGCACCTCGCTATATGGGTGTAGCATCTCACTCGGGGACCATTGTATCATGTGTGATTCTTGACGCATTGGTCTTCCATTACCCGCGTGCCCACATGCACCTGCCTTACTGTATTGACAGTGTATGAACCATGAGGGGGCCAAGCTAACGTATGGGTACAAAGCAGCAGACAGGAGTGTTTGTTTCTGGAGGAGTCACTTACTTTGGGGCATGTATGGTGTTGTGTGTGTGTGTTGTTAACACACATTCAGATGAGTACCTCACGCTCTCTTTGCAGCATTGAACTTCTCCTGTTACCAGACCTGAGAGTGCACAGGCAGGAGGCCAGCACTCACCCCAGAGATAAGTCTCTCTTTGGCTTGCATTTTACTCATTTGGTACAATGTGCATGATGAACATGTTTTCTCAGATTGAGTATGTGTTACTGTGAATAGTAGTTTTTTGTATTTTGACTACTTTCCCTTGCCAATCTGACTTCCCTCTCCTGCCCCTCTTTCCGGTTATCCTGCATACCAATGCCTGTCCAAACAACATATCCCTGACCCTCCTTCCCCGTCGGGGTCTCAGAGGCCTGTGTAAGTTTGACCTTGCAGGTGCCCAGACCACGGAAGGGGTGGTTGGTTCGTGCCACTCCTGCGCCTGGACACCGGAGCTGTGACACTACCCATCAGTTGTTGCATCCTCATTGTATGTTATGTACCGTAAATGGTACCCATCCTGTAGGACCATTGTTCAACTGTGCTACCTTGGTTGTTCTATCATTGTGCTTGTACATGTGCTTTGACATTTCCTGCTACTTCAAGTCATCTACTGGAGACTCTTCCAGGTTTTTTTTGTGCCTACAGGCTTTTTCCCTGGTTTGTGGGTTTGGCTCCTTGGCGTTCTCTGCGATTTGGCATTTTTACCAGTCAAGGTGGCCTCTGAGGGGGCTGGACCCTATTTACACGCAAGCTGGAACATGGAGACCCAGGGGTAGGGTGATCCTGTAGCCAGGTAGACTTCAAGGAAGAAGGCTACATACCCCAGACACAGTTGTTCAGAAAGTCAGAGTGATGTGTAAATGAGGGAGGGCCTTTTGTTGTTGGACAGTTGGCTTGGGCTACATTGTTTTGGGCACTCTGACATTGTAATTGTGGGGTAATATTTACATGATGTGTTGTGCCGGTCAATGCCTGGTCCTGTGTTGTCTTTACTTTTCAGGTGTCAGGGGATTGGTGTGGTTTGACATGCTGGGGTGTTCACATGGGCAATGTTTACATGTGATGTGTACAGGACACTGAGGGTCACTTTATTTCACATGCATATATTGAGTGCATGTCCCTAATGACACACACAGTTGCACAATGATCCACCACACGTGCAACCACCCTTCCATTGCCACAGGTGCACACATATTGCATTCTTGGGCCCGCTGTGTCCCTGCAGCACATGATCTATTACCATTTGGGTATCCTGTACATGCGTCATTTGGTTATTGATTTGATTTGTCAATTTCATGTGATGCTCAAGGTGTATCTGCAACACAATGGCTGCTCAATGTGCTGTGTGCTGAGCAGTGTGTTGCAGGGGACACACACAGCACACGGGTTCGGGAGTAGGGATTTTGCCATACCCAATGTGCTGGTGAACAGGCATTCAGTGTTGTGTTCATGCTACGACTGGTGGAAAGCATTTGTGTCTGACTTTGTATGTGTGGGAGGTTGTTGGTCAGTCATTTCATCTGATTCCATGTCAGGCATCATTGTCTCGTGCCAGTTTTCATTTATGACATGTCACTTCGTATCTTATTGGTCATGTGCTGGCCTTTTGCTATTGCATGGTGTGGCAGACAAGGGAGATGTGGGTTGGGATGGTTTGGGTGACATACCAGGGATTGTGATGGCCTGTTTTGCAGGGGGGTGTGATACACACCTTGCATGTGTTCCTTTTGGTCACACAGGATTGGTTATGTTTAAGTAGCTAGGGATGCACACAATGTAGCACTTCCCTGGCAACATTCTAAGAGTGGTAAGGTTGTGACAGTTGACTGTCTCTTTGTCATCATTGATTGTCAGCTGGTATGTGCCAGGCCTGTGTGCACTCCGCAGGGGTGGGAGTTAAAGTGAAAAATGTGGCCACAAGCTGGGTCCGGGCTGTCTCGCCACGTGCCCTTTCCCCTCCCATGGGCAGCGCCTGTGCCTTTGGTTGGGGATGTGGGGGCACCACCATGTCCACCGTTACGTCCCGCTGTGTTGCAACATTGTGCAGGACACATGCTGCCACAATGATCCTGCACACTACTGGGGGTGCATGTAGTAGCTGGCTGCCAGAGCGGTCAAGGGAGCGGAAGCGTGAATTGAGCACTCCGAATGTGCGCTCCACTATGCCCCTGGTTGCAATATGGGCAGCGTTGTATCTTACCTGGGGTGGTGTGGTGGGGTTCCGGATTGGCATCATCATGTGGTTGCTCAGAGGGTAGGCACTGTCCCCTGGGGAGGTGATAATGGTTGTGATTATTGGGGTTTGTGTATTTGGCTGTGTGTGACATGCATGCATGTGCACAGGCATTTGTACTCACCTAGGAGCCATGTGTCGCCATGCTGCCCAGCTTCCAGGGCCCGGTTCAGGGCAGACATTCTGTATATGAAACTGTCATGGGTAGAGACAGGGTAGTTTGCATAGACAGAGGTGATGATTCCCTTTGCATCGCATACGACCTGCACGTTGATGGAATGCCAGTGCTTGTGGTTTCGATAGATGTGCTCAGTGGCCCTAGGTGGACGTAGGGCGACATGGGTGCAATCTATGGCACCGAGCACTTTGGGAAAGTGTGCCACCATGTAAAAGTCCTGGACCACGGCCTGCCTTTCTGCAGGTGTTCTGGGCATGTATATGTGCCTGCGGACTGAGGGGCGTGCAGTGATGACTGCCAACACCTGGTGTAGGCAGCGTGACTGCATGGCCTGTAAGACCCCCGCCACTATGGCAGTTGTCCGCTGAAATGACCCAGTGGCCAAAAAATGCAGGACATTGAGCACCTTCTCCAAGGGGCTCAATGCTTGGGAGCACAGGGTGGGTGACGTAAGGTCATCTTCCCACACACCTGACCAGGTCTAGGATGATACGGGGTGGATACGGGGTGGAAACCTATACCTGCCATAGACCTGGTCGTCAGACATCCCAAAAAGGCTAGTCCGGGGAAAAATAATGAGGGCCCTGGCTATTCTCCTCCTCCTGCGGTGTCCCACGATCAGTGCTGTGACAAATGGGGCATTCATCGTGGCTGGATATACGTGTTTGTTGTTTGCGCGCACTTTTATACTGTGCACAGGGACGCTTCTGCCTGCCTTCGTGTGGCGGATGTGTTGACACTTATGCGCGTCTTTTGGCGCTGCACGCGTTTCCCGTATTCAATTCCATGAATATGTGTTGGTCACGTGCGTGTGGGCGTTCTGTGTATTTCCCTGCAGTACTTCCCCAGTTACGCCTTCTTTTTCACACGTTGTTCCCCATTCCGCGTGTTACGCCCTGTGTCCCGCCCCCTTTTTGGTGTGTGCGCCGACGTTGTGCGCTTTCCCTGTGCACGTCGCACACGGCGTTCGGGATGTTGCAATGACGTGTGCGCCCGTGTGCGCCATGCACGGGTTTGACACACACCCCGAGGGTAACACGCGCAGGGACTTCCATGAATCGCATGCGCCTGTTTTTTCACGCTTGCGCCAATTTGCACCAAGGTTTTCGGCGCACGTTTGTTCCATGAATCAGCCCCGTAAAGTTTTGGGGTGCTGCCCTAGCAAAACCAATACACATTTCTCTGGGAGGAGGTGGTGGCTCTGAAAAGAGCCTTTTGGTGGTTTTTTTGTGTGTTTGAAAAACTTGAAATCGTCAACATCTACTGCAAAATAGATGACTGTAATTCCAAAAAAGGTTGCAATGCATTTTGTACGTTTCTCAGAAAGATCTGATTGCCAGCATAAGTAAGATGGACTCCATCTCTGCGAAAAATGTATGTGCTACGAAACATAATATTTTCATTGTGAAAAGAGGACATGCCAACATCTCTTAGAAAGGCACAAACAGCCTTATTGACATTGCGCCTCGCTTTCTCCATTTGTGGACCAAATGAAGAAGAATGCAGCCACATTTGTCTTTGCGCAATACGAGAAAAAATTATTTGGGAATTTGGAAACATGTCCATGACCTTCCCAAGTCCTTCTTTCATTGCACATTGCAATGAAATTCCAGACACATGTCCTAAACGGTTCCCTCCACAAAGAATTATAATTATGTTTGGATGATGCTCAGTCTCTAAAGTAGCACAGAAAGGTACCAAGTCCAGCCACTTCATTCCACGCACTCCATGCCAGTGCACTTCCACACGAGGGAATCCAAGATCTGCAGCTACTCCACAACATTCTGCATGCACCTCCAACCAATGTATCCATGAGTCTCCCAAAATCCAGATAATCTGTTTTCTGAAACACACAGCCATAGCTATCTGTTCTTCTCTCTGGAAAAAGACTTTCTGACAAACTCTCTCCTTACACAACACACGAAGTAAACTTTACTGACCAATCCCTTGCTCTGCTCATTCTCATCTGCATGCCTCTCCATCCCAAAATCCCTGTATGTAATACACGCTGTCCACAGACTACTGCCATGTGTGTGGACATATCGAAAATCTGAGCGTGGTGAATGTAAATTTAAATAGTGTGCCCCATTTCCCCTTTGAGGTTGGCTCTGAAAAAAGCCGTTATTTTTGTTTTTTTTGCAGATGCTTGACAGACACCTGTTATTTAGTATTTTGTTTTCTTTTTTTTCTTACTTT
Organism: Ambystoma mexicanum; assembly: GCF_040938575.1. Classification (NCBI taxonomy): domain Eukaryota; kingdom Metazoa; phylum Chordata; class Amphibia; order Caudata; family Ambystomatidae; genus Ambystoma; species Ambystoma mexicanum. Next base: position 969,114,301 of record NC_090924.1, read on the forward strand.
ACTCCTAAAATCATCACATAACCTTCTCCAAAGCAACGCTTACATTCCAAAACAGCATGGCATTTCCCGTAAAAGATAAAGAGATGCCATCTTCTTTAAAATAAACAGCATTACTGGAATGAATATTCTCATTATTACAGAAGAACATACCGGCTCTAAGCATGAAAGCACACATGCCTCGGTTGATTGCACACATAGCAATGTTTTGCTGAGGACAAAAAACAGAACTATTGTCCCATATTGCCTTAGGTACTAATCCAGAAAAAATTACTTCGGTATTTGGAAGGATGTTCATTATTGCTTGAACCAAGTGTTCCAAATCTGCCAACAAAGTAGGGGCACTAACATAGCCCAAATGGAAAGTACCATAGTACACAACTACCACATGGGGACTGTTCATCCTGCCGATATCTTCACAAACTTTTACAATTCCCTGTACATTGCGATCAGGCACAGTGCTCCACACCACCTCCACTCCTGTAACATCAAAATTGTTTGCCACATGCCTGCATTGAGCATACTGCTGTAAACCATGCACAAACATATTTCCAAGCACCAACACCCTGATTTTCTCCACCTCTGCCATCTTCACTACACACAGGGGGTCATTCCAAGTTGGGCGGTAGCCATGGTGCTATTAGCACCATGTCTGCCTCCCATACCGGGTCCGGTCTGGTTGAATGGGGATTTACCGGGTCATTCCAACCCTGGAGTCCCCATTCAACCAACCATTCCCCATTCCCATTGAGCCCTTATAGGGCTCAATGGGAATGGGGAAGGAGCTAATAATGGGTCCGCAAATAGCAGGTCCGTTATTAGCGCCCTGGTCCCTTAGCGGGGCCTGTAAAGGGCGTGTGGTCAGACCACACGTCCTTTACAGTTCCTGCTAAGGGACTTGGAATTGGGCGGTAAGGGATTACCTGCACCGGTCTCCTTACCGGTGCCTGGCATCCCTTACCACCCAACTCAGAACGACCCCCACAGTCTCTTTCAACACAAATCCACAACCTCAACATCTGATTAGCTGATCTCTACAGTCCCCTTTCCATGCTGAATTGGCTGGAAAACCCTGGATGTGGCACGCCCTGCCCGCGGACAGCCGTGGTGTCCACGCAGCGTGTAACTCTTAGACAGCCCTTCTACCCTTTCCACATCACTCTCTGTGCCATTCCCTCATTGGATACAGCTAAGCAGTCACACAACCATCCACCAATCACATCCAAGACCTCTACATCTAACTCCATCATCAGAGATCCGTACTTCAAATGTATTGTTGATCACTCTGAGTACAAGTCTCATATCATTGGAAAGCACCTACTACAAAAACTACTCTACAAGTCTTAAAGATTTCAACTTGCAGCTGCATGCATATCGACATGCATGAATACAAACTACAGGTATGCATATTTTCTGCACAGTACATGTACAACTCTTATAAATGCATATAAACAGAGTAACTGCCACTTAACCTGTATAACCTATAAAACGAACTTACTGTAATTTCTCCCATCTGCTATAGTCAACGGTCACTTTCAAACCTGTCTGCTATCTAAATTTGTTTTTACACACACAGCTATCTAAAAAATTATAATATTATAAGATGGGAGAAATAACAGTTTAATTGTAGAAAAACACTTAGTAGTGTATTAAAAATTACACACAGCCAGGATAAGATCATGCATCTTTATACACTAACACAGATAGGGCCTCATTCCGAGTCGGGCGGTAAGGATTAACGGCCACCGGTAACGAGACCGGTGCCGTTAAACCCTTACCGCCCTATTCCGAGTTCCCTTTGCGGGTTGGAACTTAACACCTGCTTTTTGCAGGCGTTAAAAAACCAACCCGCAAAGGGACCTTGGAGCTAATTACGGCACCGTAATTTACGGTGCCGTAATTAGCACCTTCCCCATTCCCATTGAGCCCTATGGGGCAAAAATGGGAATGGGGAAGGGCCCATGGTGAATGGGGAATTACCGACCCCGCCAACCTTGGAATGGGGCGGTAATTCCGCCATTCACCATGGCGGAGTCGGAATGATAATGGCGTCAACCAAGGCGCTAATAGCGCCTTGGTTAACGCCAGGGTCAGAATGAGCCCCATAGACACTATGGGCCTTATTACGAGTTGGGCGCAAAGGGATACTGGGCACCGGTAAGGACACCGGTGCCGGTAATCCCTTTGCACCCTATTCCGAGTTCCTTTAGCGGGTCCCTTCCTTAACGCCTGGTTTTACCAGGCGTTAAGGACGGGACCCGTTAAGGGACTTTAGAGCTAATAACGGTACTGCAATTTGCAATACCATTATTAGCGCCTTCCCATTGAGCCCTATGGGGGCTGCTCAAATGGGAATGGGGAATGGCTTTTTCAATTGGGATTTACCGGTCCCGCAAAGGTCGGAATAGACTGGTAAGTCCCCATTGAACCAGGGCGGACTCGGTACCGGTACTGGAGGTAGTCATGGCGCTAATAGCACCATGATTGCCTCCATACTCGGAATGAGGCCCTGTCATTGAAAAGCTCCCAGCTGCAATAACACCACTGCCTGTAAATCACATCCTTCTGATTTATTACCAACACCTTCACAAATGCATACATGCCATGCTTTTCCATACAGTATCTGCCATTTACCTGCTAATACCTTGCCAAATAAGTATATCATTATTTCTTCTTTCTCGTAGCATTCAATAACACCCTTAAAAACCAAGTGAGTTTCATACCCTTAGTATTCTACTCATTTGCAAAGCATTTTGAACTAACATATTGTAAGTAAAATATAAAAGCTGCAGATAGTCAAAGGAAACTGCATGGACACACTATGTTCATATATCAAACAAGAATACTACTACAAAAACATACAAATCAACGTCTAAATTAACATCAGTGCTATAAACACACAAAATTCCAAACTTCTTTCTTTTACAATTGCAGTGAAGACCACTCTCCTGAAAAGCAGCAGCATCTGAAGTACAAACAACAACTCAGAAGAAACCTGCTCATTCCACACAAAAAGAGTAAGTGCAATACTACCATAATATTCTTACTGTTACTCAAACACACTGTGGGGTTGATTCATGGAATTTGTGCACCAAAAAACGCAGATTTGTACACCATTTGGCCCACAAATCCCCATTTGTTAAACAGGGATTAGCAGACAGAATGGGCACAAATCCCCCTTTTTCGGCGCACAAATGACATAACTAAGCCCCTAGAATGTTAGTATTACAGAACAAAGAACTGTTTTAATTCTATACCATTAGATTTAATATTAGTGCTTCTCCTCACCACTGCCTTACTTTCTACTGTCATCTGAACCCCAGTATAGTAACACACAAATACAAGAATAGCCTTCCCAACTAGTTGTAGCTGCCCAATGCACAATCACACACCACCACATACATCCTTACCATCATACTCAGACACTCATGCACACAGCACACATACATTGCAGAACAGCCCAACCCCTACCTTCTTTTTTTTCAACAGACCCTAAAGAATGCCTACCAAAAAGCAAGTCTGTAGAAAGCAACACAGAAGTAGAGCAAATTAAAATAAAAGTGTCCAAAATAAGCATCCATCTCTAGCAGAATGTGTACAAAAAGTTCAAACAAAACAGCTAATGCAGTCATTAAACGAAACAAAACAAGCCTCCAGTACAGAAACTTTGCCTCCTCTATCAAAATGTAAAACGAAACAGAAAGTAATTAACAAGAATTCAGCTACCACTACTGCTAACACTTCTCCTATAAATATTGATGTACTGGCAAGTAACCATACCAAAAAAAGAATTTTAGTATTTTAGCAAAAATGTTCTGCCACAGAGTCCTTCAGAATCTTATAAAAACATGAGACAAATCATGCACAACCCTTAAAACCTACCGTAGAAAATTAATGTTCTCACAAGGAAGTTATTTATTTTAGTTTAAACAGAATGAAACCACTAACAAAACGAACTACTAAATTACAATAAAGACTTCTCAATGAACCGAATGTAAACAAAAATAACTTCTTAAATGTCTGTGGAGGTGAATGGAGTCACACCACAAGCACAGAACCATATTTCAATGAAGAAGCTTACAAACAAAAGCAAACACAATTGCCATACATAGCAGTGGATGAGGGTATGAAAAACCTAATAATACCGTAATGGAGCAAGAAATATTGCTTACAAAAATATCCCCAGAAAACTCAGTATCACCTTTCCATTCGACTGAACCTGAACGTCCAGTATACAAATGGCCATTCACGTCAGTGTGTAACATTGCCAGAAAATCTTTCCAATCTTTACGCCAGTTCCTCAATCACTATGTGAAAGGCGAATATAAAATCAAAATGAAACTGCTACAAAATATGGATACCTGTCCAGTGCGAAAATACACAGGACTACAAGGACATTCATTAGCCTGCATTTCAGGACCTATTTGCAAAAGCACCTTCCATGATATAAACACATCATTCAACTATAAGAAATCTAATCTATAAATTGTACTATGCTAAAAGTCCTGCTTTAGCACTTGCCAATTTAAATAACAATCTTCTACATGGTACAGCCAAAGACCTACTCGAAGAAATAGAGCATATCCAGAGAAATTATTTTGTAAGTGAAAGCCACTTACAAAATGCAATAGCTCTACAAAAGACTAGCAACAATTGTACAGATGGCAGCCTTCTACTACACACATACAAAAAAGAAATAATAAAATTTAAAAGTACATCTGCTGAAGTACCAAGCTGGTGTGTGTGTGTTGCCGCAGAACTTTTTATAAAAGTAACACAAAAACTATAGACATAACCTACAAAATAGAAGACAATGAAGATTCCAAATGGTTTGAATGAGCTGTCTACCTTATTTCAGAAACCAAATACGAAATAACTGACCCCTTAATACTTTGCAGTTACTGCACTACAAAACTTGACAACAACCAAACTCCTTCACGTGCTATCACAAATAACTTAGAATTATTCTCACTACCAAAATCGCTGCACCAACTCAATTTATATGAGAGCATCATAATTCAAACAGTGCACCCATTTCAAGCAATAATACGCCTTCAACCAAAAACAGCAAAATTACCTCCCTCTGAATTAGTGAAAGGCATTTGTGGCAAAGTAGTTTATTTACCATTAGCTCTAAAAGAAAATGTGCACACTCTGGGAGTACAACGTCCAATAGAGCAATCTTTAATTGTCTTAGTAAATGGTGTACCTAAAAAAGACAAACAAATTTGGCAACAACTTGTAGACTTACATAACGTTAGACAAGCCTTGCAATATCTAAAAGACAATAATGAATACTACAAAGAAATTAATATTGAAGAAAACCTGAGGGAAACCACTGAAATAATTTAAGAGTCACCAGAATCTGGTCAATTTGAATTTCTAGATCCTGCTACAGTATCCAATATTTTAGACCATTATACAATTCATCCATTACACTCTATTGACACCATAGATGATGCACTTGAAACGTACCAAATGCGACAAACAAAAGGATCACCAATCAGCATAAGGGGAAAAAAGTATAGAAGCACGTGCTTTTCCTCTACTCTTTCCTACTGGGAAAGGAGGAAGATACGATGATAGACCCATTCAGATAACAGCATCCGAATACCGCTCATTACAAATGTATTCTGAAGATCCCAGATTTAGACAAAATGTGCAATACATATTCCACCTACTCTTTGAAAGTGAACTAGCAACTCTATGTTACGGAATTGCACACATCTTGAAATCAGGAACCCACTTTCAAAATATTTCAGCTACGCAATTACTACAAAAAGTACAAGAAAAAGATGAGGTTTTATAATCAAGCATTACAAATCAAACATGCATGGTACTAAAGAGTACTGGTTCCGATGTCATGGAGATGTACGCTGTATGATAAGAAACCTTGGCCCACCCACTTGGTTTGTTACATTAAGTTGTGCAGAATATGCATGGGAAGATTTACATGATTTCCTACGCATATCAAACAAAAACAAAACAAACATAGATATACGAACACCTGGAGAACTTTGCTCTTTAGATCCTGTTAATGTTTCAAGATATTTCCATCATCGCTTCATTGCTATGCTACACTTTATTTGTAATAAAACTGTTCCTCCCCTCGGAGAAGTGCAACACTTCTTTTGGAGAAAGGAATACCAAGCCAGAAGAGCACCACATATCCACATGCTTTTATGGATTAAAGATGCTCCTAAATTTGGTCACGACAGTGATGCCACTGTTTTGCAGTTTATCAAAAAATATGTCACTTGTGAAATTCCATCGAAAGCAACAAATAGTGATCTTCATGCACAAATTGTACAATTTCAAAGCCACAAATGTGGCAAATATTGTTGTCACAAATACAAAAACAAAGGTAAATACTACACCAAATGCCGCTTTAGTTTCCCTAGACCAGTTACAGAAACAGGTGAAGTGAACAACTTCATGTCTTCAGTTAGACATAGTGTTAAAGGTAAATCACCTAAGAACACACATTACATAAAAAGAACAGAAGAAGCAGAATATATCAATGATTACAATGCAATCATTGCCCTCTTATGGAATGCAAACATAGATGTGCAGTACATTGCAGACAATTCTACTGCAGTTGCACAATATGTTACAGCCTACTTAACCAAAGCAGAAAAAAACAGACCTCCAAGACCTCTGGAATGACTTATCATCGGACAAAACACTGTCTCAGAAATTGTACAACTTAGGCATAACAATGCTCTCTCATAGAGAATGTGGCTGCTATGAAGCTGCAGATCGTTTAACCAGTACTGCTTTGTATGGAAAATCTGAAAATATAGCATGGCTAAGTCTTGGTCCTGCTAAATCTAGAAAAAGAGTTCTGAAATCATACGGTCATACTACGACATAGAAACAATAGCCAAAAATGATCCCAACAGCCAAGACATTTTGAAAAACAATTTACTAGACACATACTATTCAAACAGGAGTACCACTTTGGAAACCATGTGTCTATACCACATAGCCCAAAACTTCACATACAAAAATAATATAAAACCTGATGAAAACAAAGGTAGATACAGAGTGACAAATTGTGAAGGCAGCTTAGTGAAACTTACCAAACAAAGCTTAATTAATCATATTAAATTGTCATTAAAAACTCCTCAACATAAAGAACTATATTACATGTCCCGGCTAAAACTTTTTAAACCATAGAGAAAAGAAGAAGAGTTACTAGATATCTATGACTCCTATGAAGACGCTTTCAAAGCAAATGAAAGCACTATAACCGATGTAAACTTTACACAGTACAAAACAATGTTGCACAATGAACAGCAACACGAGGAAGAACTGCAGGCCCAACTAGATAAGGACACTCCCGACAGTAGTCAACCTTCTGTAACAGGAAACCAAGAACCACTGGGACAGCCACTAATACCAAATGAGGCAGAATTAGCTATGACAGAAGTAGAAAACACCATGCCTCACTATGAAGAAGATACAGAAGACTTAACTGTACTGCAATCAAAACTGAACAATGAGCAGCATAGCATTTTTCAAGATGTAACAAAAGAAATTGCACATGGTGTACAACATGAAAATAAAGAATGTACCTGCCAAAATTACAAACCTATACTACTATGCGTCAGTGGTCAAGCTGGTTCAGACAAAACATTCTTAATCAAAATCATCAGCAAGTTCCTTCAAAATTGAGAAACAACAAACTGTCAGCTGTTGTAACTGCCCCCACAGGTTTAGCTGTCTACAACATAAGCGGTGTCACTTTACACTGATTACTACTCCTTCCAGTAGAACACCAAAACAAATGAGACAATTACAAACCTTCTACAGAAGCTGCAATGGAACTACGCAGAGTGTTAAAACAAATGAAAATGCTACTAATAGATGAAGTGAGCATGGTCTCCAACCTAATGTTGGCTTTGATTCACCTCAGATTTCAAGAAGTACTGAAAACAAACTGCAAAGAGCTCTTTGGAGGAAAACACATTATTGTTTTCGGAGATCTTCTTCAATTGACACCAGTAAAAGGTGAACCTATTTTTAAAACCTTAGGACACAAACTCTGTCGTAAAACTGTTGGCAGCATAGGAAATGTCAACATTTAGCAACATTTCCTATGCAGAGAATTAACTGAAAATATGCGCCAGTCTGCAGACCTCACATACGCCAACATTTTAAAAAGTATTAGAGTTGGTGTACTACCTCAAGAAGCAAAATCAATATTAAAAACCCTGCACATCCATGCACTGTATGTCCATAATTCATGTGCTACTGATGTCATGGAAAAATTAGTACACACACATGTCACTTGTATGTCCTTGATGCCAACTCTTGCAAGCTGTTTAAAATTCAATGAAACAATGTTGAAAAAAGAAATGCAACCAATAATTGAAATTTTCTCCTCAGACAAACTGGACGTACATGGTATGATACTGCCCATGTGTCAACAAGCCACAACAAGACTAAATACCTTAGAAAACTGTATCTCCAACACAGCTGGTTTGGAGAAAATATTAAAATTATCTTTAAACTGTAGAGTAATGCTTAAACGTAACCTTGACTTGGAGCAAGGACCTAGTTAATGGAGCACTTGGTACAGTTGTTGGCTTTCAAACATACTCACGTGACAACAACATTCAGTTTGTCAATATTCTCTTTGACAAACTATCAGAAGAGAAAAAGGATAGGATGCTCAACAGCTCGATTCCTTCTTTTCAAAGACATGTATGTACGCAGAGATCAATTTTCTCTAACTCTAGTTTACGCAGTCACCATTCAAAACTCACAAGGTCTTACCCTAGGTTAAGCATTGATAGATATTGGGACCACAGTCTTTAAAGAAGTTATGAGCTACGTAGCACTATCACGCTTACGTACACTTGACGGTCTATTTCTAATCAACTTTGATGCAAGTAAAATAAACGCTGATATCCCTTGCATTTTAGAATACACTAGACTACATTCACTGTACACCCCCATCTAAAAACGTATCCTGTTCCACAGAAAGGAAAATGTTTTAAAAGAAAACTACTTCAAACAGAAATGCAACAGGATCTCACTGCAAATCCTCCAAAGAGAGTAAAAGAAGGTAATACTTCATCAATTACTACACCCAAAGAAGAATCTACTACTCAAAGTAACTCAGGTACTTCTTCAAAGAAGCAGCACAAACTCCGAAGTAATGACTTGGACACAGAACTATCTGGTCCATTCAAATTTTCAAATATAACTGGTGTAAATTGCTACGCAAATGTAGCAATACATTTTCTAGTCCAATTGTCTCCAATTGTTGACAACATTTACCTACACAATATAGACCAATTGTGTTTGCAAATGTTAGTCCTTCATAGAAATGCAAGCAACAATCCTGACAAAACATACAGTGTTCATGGAATAATACAAGAATTAGACTACTCTGCTGGAATGGTGAAATTCACTATAAACTCACAAGAAGATCCACAAGAATTTCTAATGTACTTACTACAAGTACTGGAAAACAAAAACATACCTATAAATGAAATCTTCCCGATTTCATACATGTGGAAACATACATGCACTCTGTGCAACAATACGGCACAGGAGCAAATCCCTAATGAACATTTTGTGTATGTATTCATACCTAACTGTGAATCCGTTCCATTTCAGCAACTTGTACAAAATGCAGACCATGGCAGATTATGTACTACCTACAATTCAGATGATCGCTCCACCTTACGAATACAAACACATAGTAACTAGGAAATACTAATGCTTTTATGTTACAATGCAGATGGTACCAAAAACAACTGCAAGCTGACTAGATTCACACATGGTCAAGTATCACTTGGTAAGAAAACCTTCCCAACAATAGGTATAATCTACCATGCAGGAGCCACAACCAATGCATGTCACTACACTGCATATATAAAAAAGATTTGTGGATGGTTCGAATGTAATGATAGTACCATTACTCTAAAGCAAAGATTACCAGCAAAACTTATAAACGCTTATTTAATATTGTTAAAACCACAATTTAATAACTAATCTGTGCATAAACATTAATAAAACTTCAATTAGAAAGCTATAAACAGTTAGAATACGCCAACAGGTATCTAACTGCCCCAAGATTCTGCAACAACCAAACAGATAAATCATTACCACTAAATTATAAGAAGAAATAAACAGTTAGAATACGCCAACAGGTAGCTAAATGCCCCAAGATTTTGCAACAACCAAACAAATAAATCAATACCACTAAAATATAACAAGAAATAAACAGTTAGAATACGTCAACAGGTATCTAACTGCCCCAAGATTTTGCAACAACCAAACAAATAAATCAATAGCACCAACAACTAATCTGTGCATAAACATTAATAAAGCTTCAATTAGAAAACTATAAATAGCTACAATATGCCAACATGTATCTAACTGCCCCAATAATCTGCAACAACCCAACAGATGGATTAGCAATTGGAGAATATAAATAAAAAAGTATAACCAGTTACAATTCGACAACAGGTACCTATTATTCTGCAACAAGCCAACAAATAGAACATTAGCCAGAAACAACAAGTAAACACTGAAAATAAACAAACAAATGTACTGTATCATAACAAAAAAAGTTTTTTTTTAATCCAACATGGATTTTTTTCCCACAGACCCAATGATTTAAGCAACAAACACAGAAACTGAGCAAATTGCACAGTACACTGGTTTGTAAACTACTAAATATGAGGGTCAAAATAAAGCAGAAATGTCTATTATGCAATGTAATAAGTCTTTATAAACTACCTACACTAACATGATCTTTTCTTTTATCACAGAAATTAACAAAGAATATATCTACTCCAGTTACCCACGTCAGGAAAAAAAAATATATCCAATCACAAAAAATCAAACAGTAAGTATATTATAAATACAACTAATGCAACCAATGGAGCAAACATCTGACCATACACCGCAATACAAAATGTTTACTTCCATGGATATGTTATACTGCAGTGCCTGTTACCAAACTCTACAATCTTAATGACATGACATAGCCAAAACTTCACATATAAACTATACAAATCAAACAGTACACAAACTGTAGATTTGCAAATATTTGATAGATATTCGATTCTATAGGTGTGATCTATGGGTGGGATCTGTTGCGGTGGTTGTGATGTCATCTTTGATGTCCTGGGTGTTAGTCTTAGCAGCGCATGGTGGTGGCGCGAGTTATGGTTGCTTAGCTTACCATAACTGGCGGATTTCAGGGGTTTTTCAGTTTTACTTGGAACCATAACGTCCCTTTAACAACGTTTTTTCACTGAATTTCATAGGTTTTTAGTAGCGCAACTTAACCATTACGTCCCCTTAACAAAGTTTTTTCATTGAATTTCATAGGTTTTTATGACTCCAACTTAACCATAATGTCCCTTTAACGCAGATTTTTCAGTGAATTTCATTGCTTTTTATTAGTGCAACTTAACCATAACGTCCCCTAAACAAAGTTTTTTCATTGAAATTCATAGGTTTTTATTAGTGCAATTTAACCATAACGTCCCCTTAACAAAGTTTTTTTCATTGAATTTCATAGGTTTTTATTAGTGCAACTTAACCATAATGTCTACGAACATCTGACTTCATTGCAGACCTTCCGGAGAGTGACACATGACCACATGCTGGTGCGCGGCATGATGACGTGTCTGAGAACCCATACGCACTTCACGATAAGATCTGTGCTTCACGGACAGTTCAGAACTGCATTTTCTACTAATCTAGGAACTTGCACAGCTCCAACACCTATTCCTACTCATCTATTAACAATCTAGTACACAGCACATACTTTTAGCAAAACGGCTACTTATCTTAAAATAGAAGCAGCTAATGCCATCCCTCCTTCCCAAGAGACACCACCACTGCTGTAATCAAGGAGCATGAGAAACACTGCCCCCTACTTTAGAAATAACACACGTGCAACATTTTCCCCTGTCCACCTGCCCCTCCATATTAGTGTTTGGTGCCTCTTCCCTCATTTCCCTCCCCACATTTCGTTCTAAGCTCTCCTGCCAAAAAAATGCATCCAAAAACAAAATAAATGTTCCTTAAGGAACCACCTTTCACAGTTAAAAAATAGACCTAAAAAAAAAAACGTATTGACTCCATCTACTTTATATTTCTCAGTAAAGTACATAGACTGAATAAGATTTTCCAACATTTCCATTTGCATTTTGTGTTATGCTAATGGGAATATTGTGGTGTTCATCCTCCGCTCCAGGGACTGGAACGGTGGTTACCAGCCCAGCAGCCCAAGTTGTCAGCCCAAGCGAAGCGAGGGTGGATAACGAGGTCTCTGGACCATTATCCCCCCATTCCAGCCCCTCAAATGGGGGATGAAGGCCATTAGCAGCCTAGGTTCCCACAGTGGGAACCCGGGGTACTAAAAAAGAGGATTTTTCTTCCTACATCGGAAGCCTGTGGCGCCCCGGTGTAGGAAGGAAAATCCTTTTCCAAGATAGCCACCATGGAAGGGGAAGGCGGGGATTCCATACAGGGCCCCTCTTCGCTTTCCATGGCAGCCTGCACAAGGCAAAAAGAGAACCCTATGACCATATTACCACAAATTACCTTTCAAATCTATCCTAATTTCGAATAACTTTACCACAAAGCCAGTCCTATGTTTTGTCCCTTGTGGTCATGGCCAGTAGCCAGATTGTCCGGATCATGACCTTATGCCATGACCCAGACAATCTGGCCACTGCCCATGGCCACAGGCTAGCCCTCAGTCACTAAAGATATGCTGCTATTTTTTGTAGCTATATTATGACACTTGTCAAAAAATAAAACACTGGCACATTTCCAAAACCATGCGTGTAGGTCCTTGCCAATGCTCTTTACGCAAGTTTGCTGGAAATCCACCCATGTTTTATTTTTTCAAAAGTGTCAAATGTATGCACATACAATCGTCATATAACCTAGCCCCAACTTGACAAAATCCATTCAGACATTACGGAAACATTTATATCTAGATCTATAATCTTTTTGCAAACCTTTGAGTAGATTTGTCAAATGGCACCACATTTTTTTTAACAAACAGTTGTTTTTTAATTAGTTCTATCAACAAACTTTTACAACTTTTTTTTTTTTAAAGAACAAAAAGTAATAAGTAATATTTACAATATAGTGTTAGATATGGTTAGTTAGTGCTATTCTTACATTGTAAAATTGATTGATACGTATAATTTCTATTTCACTTTGTAGAAACTTAAAAATATATAAAAAAGAACTTTTACTTAAAGTAGTAATATTATAGTTTCAATTTTAAAGGAAGCCTCAATTTGATGATGAAATCTCATGACAGCAATTCTTTTCGCTCGGACAGTAACTCAAGAAGGGCATATTTGACAGATTATAAAGAATGTTTCACAACTAAAGACGTCTTTTTCAATTTTAAAGTGACAGAGGCACAACAAAAGAGATCAACTCCTAATCTGTATTCAGTATTTGTAACAATAAGTACTTGCAATTAACCATTAAGCAATTTACATTTAGCTCCGGTCAAAATTCACACCTTCCAACTTGTGATGCATCGTCTCAAGTTGACAATTTATAATTGCTAACAGTCTGCAAAGAGACAGGATGAGACTTGTTCTGGTTCCCCACATGAAAGCTATCCAAAGCCACTCTCTTTCAAATGGATTTAAGCCTAGATCGCGGGGGTCGAAAATCGACAAGCGAATTGCCTCGAAGTGCGGGCAGTAGATTACTAGATGTTTTGTACATTCAGGTGTAATTGCATTATAACAGAATCTACAATCCAATTCACTCATAGATGTCAAATGAGGATGCCAACAACTAATTCTTTCAAGAGTTAATAATTGATTTAGTTTAAATCGAAGATAACTCTCTCTAGCTTTGTTGCATGGAAATTGGATTAGATAAGGTTTCAGGAGAAGTCTAGTGGTACTGAATTTGGCGGCTTCTTTATAAAGGTTAGTTTCAGACATCCCAATTAAAGTTTTGCACCAGTCATGCTCGAAGGTGCGAAATTTAACATGTGTTTGTCGAAATTCCAAGTCTGTGGGTTTTAGTGCAATTTCAACTAGCAACAAAATCATACGTTCATAGTATCTTGTAATGGACGTGGGAGAGGTGCTAGACAACAACTGTCCAAGATCCTCATATAGGCAGTTTGGTGGAGGATATAGCATCTTGGCTAAGTTCGCTAGTTGCCGCCAATTGTATCGTGCTGATAGTGCAGTAAGTCCAAGTTCCTGTCGCAGTACATTATTAGGAATAGACATAGCCAAGCGCAAGGCCCCCTTCCACAACTATCCTTGAAGCTGATCAAGAAAGTTGCCAATATTTGCTAGGCACATATCCAAAGCAAATAGTAGTATTGATTCAATTTTCAGGAGGTAGAATTGGATTAGTGGGAGTAGAGAGAATTTACAATACTTGATTTATACCATCCTCATTTGGGTCGCAAGAGGAGCTGCTTTTTTATTCAGTGTCTCTTTCCACATTGCCATAGATTCCAATCGATTATGGTATAACCAAGATACCGGATCGAAGAGACTATGGAGATAGGAAAGTTCTCAATCGTCCATTTGTAAGAAGAACATTTCCTCTTTAAATTTCTGAATACCACAATGTGTGATTTTTCTACGTCGCAGTTTAAGTTGTGATTTTTACAATAAGAAGCGAATAATGAGAATTTGACTTGGAGGCCTTTGGGTGTACGATCAAAGATCACTATATCATCGGCGAAAGCTAGCCAATGGATTTTTAAGTGGCCAAGCCTCGCCGGGTAGGAGATGTGCTTACTCCATATGTCGGTTATGCCACAAAGGTATAAATTGAAGAGGGTTGCTGCTAAATTGCATCCCTGCTTCACGCCAGTGTCAATTGTAATCGCATTAGTAGTTGCCTCTGCAGCATTGACCCTTACCAGGTAAGTGGTGTTAGTATGGAGTTTTGCAATTAACTGTATCAGGTAGAGAGGTATATTCATATAGGCCATTTTATCCCATAATAAAGATCGTATTACGCAATCAAAGGCAGAAGATAAATCTATCGATGCCATATATAAGGGACCAGAATTTGGAACTTTGGTTTTTTCCAGTAAATGGGTCATTATTGTTGCATTAAGCGCAGTCCCCATCCTTGCCCGAAAGCCAACTTGGTATCGAGACAAAATCCTAAGCCGTCCAATCACGGAGTGAAGCTCACTGAGTAGAAGGATGGTGAAGACTTTTGCGACGGTATCAATTAAGGCAATGGGACGAAAGTTGGCTGGGTCAGTTCTTGAACCCTTTTTATAAATAGGTACAATGATGGAGGCTAGCCAAGAAGCGGGAACGAATGGACTCGATAGAATAATGTTAAATAGGGTTCTGAGATGTCGGGCCCACATTTCAGGGTTTCGTTTAAGAACACATGCCGGGATGCTATCCGGGCCAGCTGCTTTAGAATACTTGAGTGCGTGAATCGTATCTTCAATATAATGTATAGGCCACGATGGAAATGAAGGAGATGCCATTTCAAAACTGATTAGGCCCTTTTTAGCAAAGCCGGATGGAATTGAGAAGTTTGTTTAAAAAAATAACTTCCAAGCCTCTGCAGAGATCATAGATACTTGATCTGTGGACACTACCTCTGAGCCCTTTCTGAGCATAGCCCAAGTTGACCTTCGATCTCTGTGACAGAGTGTAATAAACATTTTTTGGTTGTTCAAGTTATGAATAACATGTTTATGGTTTCTACATGTGTTGCGATATGCATTCAGAATATTTTTTTTTTCCTTTAAGAAAGCATACCATGAAAGATTAGTTTTTCTAAGTTCACGAAGAGCCATGTTCTTAATTGATTTTGCCATTTGGATTGTATTGGAGTTGAGCTTGTTGGGAGCAGGAAGAGAGACATCCATGTTACCTTTCAATGTGCTTGTTACAGTGGTTATAATATTGGACAGGCAACAAAGTTCTAATTGTTGCGAGAATGGGAGATGGTAAGAACTGCAATGAATTGCAAGGCGTGCATCAACCATGTTGTTCACTCGGTCACAGAGTTTATTAGACCATCGAATAGTCAGCCCGGGTCAATCTCCTTCGAGAAAGGCCTGTTGATTGTCTTTAACAAGCATAATCAAAGCCGTCTGCAATCCAAATTGAATCATAAAGTGGTCGCTGGAACCCTGATCATGAATTGCAACTTTGCTGGATCTTGGCTGCAGATTTGCCGAGATAACAAAATAATCAATGCAAGTAGCGGCATCTCCTCTCCTCCATGTGATGCAGCCTTTATTTTCCTCAAAGGGAAGGAAGTCAAGTTCCCAAGGTGTTAAGTAATCCTGCCATAACTGCCCTCTATGTGATGCTCGGTGATGGTGTTCCAAAGAGAGGTCACAGCTGACTGATGCGAGGCAATAGGCGTTAAAGTCGCCTCCCAATACTATACCACAAGTAGGATAGGTTGATAAAACAACATCTAAAAGTCTATCCAGCTCTAGGAAGACCATTTCTATTTTGAGTATTGCCGGGTTTTGATATAGGCAAACGATAAGCAGAGGGTCAGGGTGTTTGTCACTAAATCTAACCAGCAAAGCCAATGTTGCCAAGGATTTAAATTCATCTAATATAAGTATGTTCAAATTAGTGTTGAGGCAGATGGCTATACCACCAGAAGGTCTTCCCATTAAGCCCCGCTTTGCTTTAATTTGATGAACAGAGTATCCGGGCAACAGAAGTTCATGCTCTCACATCGTTTCCTGACATAACATGATGTCACATTCAATACCCACATGCTCATAATTTATCCATGCATACAAATTCCTAAAACCACACGAATTCCAGGATAAAATAGAAAGGGTGGGAAGGTGATTAGTGGGGGATGTTGTCCAACGCCGGGTTTACTGTGTTGGATAGTGCTGATAACCAAGACCAGTCCTTACTAATGTTGGAGAGACCTGCGAGCTGGGCAATTACATCTGTGTTTATACCACCCTTTGCTTTGCCAGAGTTTAACTTTGGCGAGTTTGGCGGAACCTTCGGAATGGGCATCTCATTGAAACAGATGGCATCGTCGATAGAGTCGAACAGATGCAACATCAGGCCAATGAAGTGCAGTTCTTCCATATATTTCATCAACAAATTGGTAATGATGGCCGATTGTACCTTACATACCATTCGATGGTTCTGGCTTGGGGCCAGGGTGATCCACTCTATGTCTGCCGTGTTCAATGTGCGGAGTGCGGGATTCTGCTAAACGCTTGTAACAATGCAGAGTGATTTAGACGCGTTATGCCATTTTTGTCAGAAATGGTTTCCCAACCTATGATGGTGGTGGAGTATTTGCTTGTTTCACCCGTGGGTACCTCTACCCCCTTCGACTGACTCAGAGTTCTTCGAACGTTGCGTTTTACTTGAGAGATCATCCGTAAAACCATGCGGTAAAGGAAAATCAGAACCGGTCTCCTGGCAGCTCTCAGAATTTTGTGTCTGGTAGACCATGTCATTTGGTATGCCACCCATGACTGGGTGAATATTTTCGAAATCAATATTGCTGGTGGAGGGTGTTGGGAGGACTGCCTTCCCAACTTGAACAATTTTGTTTTGCAGAGGTTTGAAAAAGTTTAATAATTGGGTTTGAGAAGTTGAGTACACTTTCTCTTCTGAATTCGTAAACGTTTGAGGAGTTAAGTCATGGGCGTTCCCGCCTATTTTTTCGACAATTTTTGAAGTTCTTTTTGGTTGGGCAGTGCAAGAGATGCAGGCACCTTTGAGAGCTGTTGATTCGTCCGAACTAAGATGTTGGAGTGCTTTTTTTGCTTCTGCAGACAGTTCCTCTATGTTGATAGGTGCTTGCTCCGGGTTGTCAGGCTGAGTCTCTATGTCCATTGTTGTTGTGTGATTTTTACCCTTTTCCGTTTTTTTTTTGGGTTTTCTTTTTGTTTAGCTTGCTCAGCAGATGCTGCGCAAAGATTATGAACTGCGTTTTTTCTGTCGGCTTTTCGTTTCAAGGCTCGGAAGAAAAGTCTTTTTTCCTTCCTTGAAGTAAATGTGCGCACTGGATCTGACGATGAAATTTCGGCAGCTGCAGTATCAATCTCATTTGAGGAGGAAACAGATGGATCTTTTGCATCCAGTAGATTGATTAAAGCAGAAGGACTATCAGGATGGAATAAGGGACTATTTTCTGTGGTACCTGCAGGAGCTTCCTCCTTCTGCTCGTCAGGACCCGATTTTAAGAAGAATAGTACCTGTTCCAGTTTGCATGTGAAGCAACTTCTTGACACAGTTGTGCATGCGTAAGAATGTGACAGAAGGTGTCAGATGGAGGAGCAATTACTGTACTGGCAAAGGATTGAGGAAAAGAGTAGGTAACACATGGTGCTTTCTGATTTGGTATGGCATTCACAGGGGCTGGATTGAGATCTGTTTGTGTGGTCACAGATGTAACACACGGTGTATGTACTTTGAGCGGGTGCTCAGTACCTGGTTCCCGTCTGAGACTGTCAGTGAATATGAATCCTTCCAGTTTATTAATTTTTGGAGGAATTTCCAATAATGTGGACTTACAATCCCTGATCTCGTAATGTGTATATTCATGACCTCTATCTAACAAGTTAGGGATCCTTGTTAGTACCGGATACGACGCTTCCAGGAATTGCATGTCCTCAGTAGGCTCAAATAGATCGATGCCCAAGGGATGCTTCAGCTGTTGTTTAGGAGGTGAAAAGAGAGACCCCAAGGCAGGAGCTGGTGGAGCCACTGAATTTGTGGTTGGGGAGGAGGGACAGGAACTGGACGAGGGAAGGTTACATAGATCAATTGTGTGTGATTGGGAGCATAGATGAGGATTACATTCTGTCACATTTCCTAGTTCCTTACAATGGATATGGACGTCGGCTTGCTTATAGCTTGGTAGAGAGACTGGAGAGGAGGGCCCCACAGATAACAGCACCCGTTTTTCAAGTGCAGTAAACACTACTGGTGCAAGGATAGAGTTATCAGAGGGTGAGGATGGCAACTCCTCGTTGGATCGATCAGGGACCGAGGACGCGTCGTCCATTCTCACACTGAGAAAACTCTTCCGAATAGGCTTGTCAGGAGCTTGAATAGGACTGAGACTAGGAGGAGAGGAAGGAGAAGCATTGGCAGATGCCGCAGCTGCTTGTGCACATGCGTAAGAAAATGCTACTTCGTGGCGTATCAAGTCGTGATCCGTCACAGGGCCCCACATTGCAGGTAAACCTGAAATCTTACCGGGAACAGGACCAGTGCCCTCCCTGGCACGCTTTGGAAGCGACATATGTTTTCTTTTGTGGGCTTGGGTCGTAGAAGGTTTTTTGGGAGGAGGAGAGTTAAAAACACGACCACTGCGAAGGCTTGAAACCATTTAGGGTGTTTTCAACTCAAAGCAGAGAAAGCAACTTCACAACCTCACAGTCACAGAGTTCAACAGGTTTAGATGATGTAGCCAGTACAAAATAGCAAATAGTCACCGTGTTGTAGAACCCGGAGCCAACCTACACAACCTCTCAGCCTAACAGCCAAACAGCACACTTGGCGACACTTGGAGGCCCGCGCAGGATGCGCGTGCATGCAGGTTTTAAGGAGAATTCTGGGATGAGTTTGGATAGGGGTCGTGTCTATGACACGCCGTGAATTGTAGGTAATGGAGTCCTTTAAGCAAAAGTCCAGCAGGCAGCGTTTCGCTGCATAGAGATGAATAGGGCTTCCTCTTGCGCATACAGCCTTGTTGCAAGGAGAAAGTCAACGTTAATGCAGAATCCCAGCAGAGTCCGGTCCAAACGCCAAACAGCACACTTGGCGACACTTGGATGCGCGCCACATTTATAAGCCTTCATAATATTTTGGGAGCCCCCATCTAATTTTGCTCCCTCTTGACAGAATCCCACCAAACTTTGCAAAAACATTTATATCTAGATCTGTTATCAGTTTGCCAAATGAAGTGTAGATTCGTCAAATGGCACCTCATGTATAAGCTTTTATATTATTTAGGCACCCCCCTCTAATTTTGCCCCCTCTTGACAAGATCCCACCAAACATTGCAAAAACATTTATATCTACATCTATTATCAGTTTCCTAAATTAAGTGTAGGTTTGTCAAATGGCAGCTCATTTATAAGCCATTACATTATTTTGGGACCCCACCTATAATTTTGCCCCCTCATGACAGAATCCCACCAAACTTTGTAAACTCATTCGGAATCAGGTCAGAAATATACATGCAAACTTTCATGCAGTTCTATTAAGTGGCACCAAATTTATAAGCCATTCAAGAACTGCATTTCACCAACCCTGTAATGCTGAGGTGTCTGCAAACTTTTCAGGACTGTTCGCGAACATCCAAACTGTTTGCGGACTTTCGTGGCAAAAAACACCAATTTTTTGCTTCTTGCAGCCATATCCCATCCCATCCTCATCACCCCTCACCTCCCCAGAGATTATTTGATAAGTTTGACAAGTGCAATGTTGTGTTTCTTAATCTGTTTTTACTGCGATGTTCGTGGACACCGGCATATGTCCGCGAATCCAAGATGGCGGGCGTTTCCCAAAATCTGACGCACTTCACGCTCTTCACCATCTAATCAGCGGACACGTGACATGTCCACGGACATGACGAAAGCCGATTAACCAATCAGTGTCCTGTCCGTGGAGCGGACATAGATATCGCTAATTTTTTGTGACCTACTTTTTGGTAATTTTTTTAAAAACTACTGGATGGATTTTCACCAAATTTACAAAAGCACACTTTCAGGGCCAAGCCACTGCTCTTGCCAAAAAGTTTGTGAAAATCTGTCCAGCGGTCTGGGCTGTAGGCGTGCGCAAAGTTTTTTCCCCATTCAGTCATATCTAGATGGGGTGTAAAGTGCACATAGACTGTTGCATTCTAGGATGCAAGGAATGTCAGTGCTGACTTTGTTTGCATCCAAGTTAACTAGGAATAGACCTTTGAGTGTACAAAGACGTGAAAGTGCTACATAACTCATACCTTCTTTAAAGACTGTGCTGGCAATGTCAATCAATGCATGATTTAGAGTTATACCTTGCGATTTGTGAATAGTGACAGCATCTGCAAGAGACAGAGAATTGTTCTCTCTGTACGTATATGTCTTTGAAAGACGTGGTATTGTGCAGCCAATTTGTTTAAATTCTGCAAGTTTGTCAAAGTGGATGTTGACAAACTGAATGTTGTTGTCACGTGGATCTGTTTGGAAACCAACAACTGTACCAATTGCTCCATTGACTAAACCTTGTTCAACGTCAAGTTTACATTTTAGAATTACTCTGCAGTTTAGACATAGAGTTAATACTTTTTCTAATCCAGCTCTGTTGGAGATACATTTTTCTAAGGTATTTAGTCGTGCTGTTGCTTGTTGCCACATAGGGAGTGGTATGCTGTGCATTCTAGTTGGTCTCTGGATCTGATATGCAGTATGGGTTGCATTTCTTTTTTAACATTATCTCGTTGAATTGACTATAGCTTGCAAGGGTTGGCATTAAGGACATTCATTTTATATTTTGTTTAGTTAATTATTCCATGACATCAGGAGCAGATGTGTTTTGCCTATATAGCTCATGGATCAGTCGACTATTTAAGATGGATTTTGCATCTCTGGTAAGCAGACCAGTTCTAATGCTTTTAAAATGTTAGCATAAATCAGGTCTTCAGACTGTTTTGAGTTAGTTCCAATGCTGCCGAGTGTGTTACAGCATTGTTTGTGTCCTAATGCTTTGAAAATAGGTTGAGCTTTTACTGGTGTTAGCTGTAGGAGGTCTCCAAAAACAATAACATGTTTTCCTCCAAACAGTTCTTCGTGGTCGGTTTTTAGGACTTCTTGCATTCTGAGGTAAATTGAAGCCAACAAAAGGTTGGAAACCATACTTACTTCATCTATCAGGAACACTTTCATTTGTTTCAGAATTCTGTGTACTTCAGTAGCAGCTTCTGCTAATAATTTGTAGTATTTTAATTTGTTTTGGAGTTTATAGTGGGAGGAGCAGTAATCGGTGTAAAGTTACACCACCTATGTTGTAGGCAGCTAAACTTGTGGGTGCTGTTACAACAGCCGAAAAGGTTGTTGTTTGTAGAAATGTGCTGATTATTTTAATTAACAACATTTTACCAGAACCAGCTTCACCACTTACATACAGGAGCAGAGGTTTATAATGTTTACAGCTACAAGTTTTAGTTTCATGTTTAAAACCATGTACAATTTCTTCTGTGACTTCCAGATAAATTGTGCGTTGTTCATCATTTAGCTGTGATTTGCGCACTGACAAGTCTTCTTCAGATTGTTTATATTGATACATGGTATTTTCTACCTTAGTCATGGCTATTTCTGCTTCATTTAGAATGAGTGGTTCTCCAAGTGGTTCTTGGCTTTATGTAAGGGAAGGTTGAATGGCCTCAGGAGTGCCTTTATCTAGTTGAGCTTCAATTTATTACTCTTAGTTTAGTTTAGTTCATTTATTTATAATGCGCACCAGACCGAGGGGCATCAAGGCGCAGAAGAAAAGGATATGTTCAGCTTAGTTACAAAGGTACAGGGTACATGAAATGCAGGAGGAAATATACAATAGAGCATCAGTACATACAGTTTAAATTACATGATCAAGAAGCATAGAATTAAAGTGAGCACAATGCATCAGGAAAGGAGTCCAAGTGGACTAATACATAGTAGTGTTCATTATCCAACATTTCGTTGTATTGTTTGAAATTGCCATTTGTTATACTGCCTTCATTTTCTTTGAATGCAGCTTCAAATGAGTCATAGTTACCTAATAATTTTTCTTCTTTTCTCCAGGGTTTAAAAAGTTGCAGTAGGGCATTTTAATAAAGTTATCTATGTTGCAGAGATTTAAATGATAACTTTATATGATTTATTAGGCTGGGTTTGATAGGCTTCACTAAGCTTTCTTCACAAGTTGGGACTGAATATTTGCCAGTTGTCTCATCTGGTGTGACATTGTTTTTGCAGGAGTAGTTTTGGGTTATGTCGTAGAGGCACATGTTATCCAAAGCAGTACTTCTGTTTAGGTAGTATGTGCCAATTAAATTGTTTATTTTTAAATGTCTTGGTTGTTGGGATCATTTGTAACTATTGTTTCTATCTCTTGGTAGGATTTTAGTACTCTTTTTTTGGGATGAAGCTAGAGCTGGGTTTAGCCAGACAATGGGCCTCATTCCGAGTACGGCGCTAACCAATGGCGCTATTAACGCCTTGGTTGACGCCGTACCCGGACCGGCAGCGCCTTGGTGGATGGCGGAATCACCGCCCCATTCCAAGGTTGGCGGGGCGGTAATTCCCCATTCACCAAGGCTCTTCCCCATTCCCAAATGAGCCCCCATAGGGCTCAATAGGAATGGGGAAGATGCAAATAACGGTGACCGTTCATTACGGTCACCGTTATTGGCTTGGGGGCCCCTTTGCGCCCTCGACTTTAACACCTGCTCAAAGCAGGCATTAAGGGCGAGGGCGCAGAGGGAACTCGAAGTATGGCGGTAAGGGATTACCGCCACCGGTCTCGTTACCGGTGGCCGCTATCCCTTACCGCCATACTCGGAATGAGGCCCAATGTGTTCAGATTTGGCATATAAGGTTGTACCCGTTAAACTGTCTGCAGCTTCATAGCACCTATATTCTCTATCGGAGATCATTTTTATACCGAAGCTGTACACTTTTTGTGACATTGTTTTGTCAGATCATATGTCATCCGAGAGGTCTTTTAGCTCTGTTTTCTAAGTTTTGGCTCTGACATATCTTGCAATGGCAGTGGAATTCTCTAAAATGTATTGTATGTCTATGTTTGCATTCCACAAGGGGGCAATGATTTCATTGTAATCATTGATGTACTTGGATGCTTCGTCCCTTGTAATGGTGAATGTGTTTTTAGGGGATTTCCCTTTTACGCTGTATCTAACAGAGGACATCCAGCTATTTACTTGTCCTATTTAGCAAACTGGTCTAGAAAAGCCAAAGCAACATTTGGTATAGTATTTACCTTTGTTTTTATATCTACGTCAGCAGTATTTGATAAACATATGTTTTTAGAAGCATAAGATTTGTGTACGTAGGTCACTATGTGTGGTTTCTGAAGGGATGTCACAGGCAATGTATTTTTCAATAAACTGTAAAACAATGGCATCACTGTCATAGCCAAATTTGAGAGCATCTTTTGTCTTTTTTCCAGAAGAAGTGTTGCACTTCTCCGAGCGGAGGGGTAGTTTTATTGCAGATGACGTGCAGCATGGCAATGAAGCGATGGTGAAAGTACCTTGACACATTGGCAGGGTCAAGAGAACAGTGTTCTCCTGGTGTTTTTATATCTATTCCATCGTTATTTTGGTTTGCAGTGCGTAGGAAGTCATGCAAGTTATCTCATGCATACTCTTAACTTAAAGTAACAAACCATGTGGGTGGCCGTAGGTTCCTTAGCATGCAACGTACATCTGTGTGATGTCGGAACCAGTATTCTTTTGTACCACCCATGTTTGCCAAGAGATTTGATTTGTAATACTTAACTGCAAAACCTTGTCTTCATCTTTTATCTTTTATCTTTTGAAGCAGTTGGGTAGCAGACATGTTTAAAAAATTAGAGCCTGTTTTTAATGTGCGTGAAGCGCCATAACATAGAGTTGCTGGTTGAGGGGCGATATTCTGATGCACTCATTTGTGTGGATCTTTCATCATATCTTCCTCCTTTTCCTGTAGGAAAGAGTACGTGCTTCTACACTTTTTTCCTATATGCTCATTGCGGATCCTTTGGCTTGATACATTTGATATGTTTCTAATGCATCTTCAATGTTGTTTTTGGAGTGTAGTGGGTGAATTGTATACTGGTCTAAAATGTTGGCTGCAGTAACAGGATCTACACACTCAAATTGACCAGTTGCTGGTGAATCTTGTATTATTTGGGTGGTTTTTCGTAGGTTTTCCTCTATGCTTATATCTTTATAGTATTCATTGTTTTCTTTCCGATATTGTAGGGCTTGTCTAACTTTGTTTAAGTCGACTAGTCATTGCCAAATTATGTTGTCTTTCGTTGGTACACAATTAACTAGTACAATCAAAGATTGATCTATTGGCCATTGTACTCCTAGAGTTTTTACATTTTCTTTAAGATCTAATGGCAAAGTACTACTGTGCCACAGATGCCTTTCAGTATCTCAGATGGAGGCAATTTGGCTGTTTTCGGGTTGAAGGCGTATAATAGCTTGAAATGGGTGTATGAAATGGGTGTATGGGCCTACCTGGCATTACCAATGGATAAGTGACCCATGAAAAAAGTGACACGGCTGCCTTTGCCTCTGCCTACTCCCCTCCTCCCAATCTTGCAGCTGACTCCCACCCTGACACAGCCCTCTTCACCTTTCCATCTATAATACTCTCAACATCCTTTCCCCTGCCATGAGGGTCTGACTAAAGCCTCCCAAAAAGTGCAACTCTTGATATGGCTCTGATCTGGCTGACCTTAAATGCAAGTGCAGGGCAGCAGAATGGAAATGGGGATCTTCAGGTGCACCCTCTGACAAGCTGGCCTGCCACCTTCTGCAAAGGCAATATAGACTCTGCATCTGGCTCATGAAAAGAGTCCATACTCAAGCCTGCATCTCCGTGGCATCACCAACACGGCCAAACTTTTCAAAGTCTGTAAGGAGTTGGCTAACCCTACTGCAACTTCATCCTCTATTGCACCCACCCAGGCACTTTGTGGGGCCCTGGCTGCACACTTCACCACCAAACACAGGACATCCTGTCCTCTCTTTCATCTGCACCGCTCATTCACCATCATTTCCTGTGACCCTTGGCTGCCCACACCACCCCCTCTTCTCTTCCCCTGTCATACCTGAGGAGTTTTCTAGACAAGTGCGGTCTATGAAAGGCTCTTCCAAATAGGTGGACCCTTGCCCTTCCAAAACCATCAAGGACAACATTGACTCTTTATCTCCAGCCTTGACAGATCTCTGCAACCTCTCCTTCGCCACTGGAGTTTTCCCTACTCCCCTCAAGCATTCTCTTGTGCACCCTCTGCTTAAAATCCCTCTACCGACCCTTCTATTCTGGCTAACTATTGCCCGATATCCATTACTGCTTTCCTGGACAAACCCCTGGAGAAGTTGGCTATATCTCAGCTTACACTGGATCTGTTGGTTGTCTCCATGACCATCAGTCTGGCTTTAGAGCATCCAGAGGCATGGAAACTGCTCTTCTGAACACCCATGAAGACCGGCTCTCAAACCTTCACTCTAACCCTCCCTCTGTCCTCATTCTCCTTGACCTCTCCTCTGGTTTTGATAGAGTAAACCACACCATCATGATCTCCCTTCTCCGTGATACCCTGGGCATCACAGATTAGGCCCTGGCGTGGCTTGCATCCTTTCACTCTGACTGTCCTTCCCAGGTGGAACTTTGGTCCTTTCTCTCTGCTGTCACTTTCTCTATTTGTGGTGCCCCCAAGGGATCGAATCTATCCCCCTGGATTTCCAATGCATACATGTCCCCTTTGGCCCATAAAATCTCTGCCTCACCTCCACTTTCAATGTTATGCGCATGACACACAGCTCTCTTTCAGGCTACCCTCGGCCTCTTCCTCCTCCTTGCTCATTCCTGGCTGTCTGTCTGCAATTCATTCCTGGTGTGCTGCTAACGATCTCTGCCTTAATGCCAGCAAGACAGAGATCATCTTCATTGGGACGCCTGCTCCCACTTTCCCACTCTCACTCTGGCCGGCCCCCCTTGGTCCTGCGCCCTCACCCACCAGTGAGACAAGAACTTTGGGGGTCATTTTTGACTCTACTCTCTCCTTCTCTTCTCACATCTCAGACATGTCCAAAATGTCTCACTACCAACTTCACCTCCTCAGAGGTATTCTACCTTTTCTCACCTTCCCCCTGAGGCTCACTGTCTTCAGTGCCCTGGTTCTCTCCAGACTGGACTACTGCAACAGTCTCTTTCTCAATCTTCCTACTTCTACTCTCTGACCTCTTCAACTTGTCCATAACAGAACTGCAAGACTTATCCTTGGCCTCAAGCGCAGGGACCACACCTCTCTGTCAATGAAATAACTCCACTGGCTCCCCGTGGCTGCAAGGATCAAGTTCAAGTCCCTATGTATAGTCCACAAGGCTTTCTGGGGTCGGGGTCCTTACTATATACAACATTCTCTTCCCAAATACTCTTCTGCTAGAGCGCTCCACTCTGCCTCCTCCAACTCTCTGCATGTGAGCCGTTTCTCCAAACAGAGATTTGGGGGTAGATCCTTATCTGCTGCAGTTGCCTCCCTCTGGAACTGCCTACCTACCTCTCTCCATCTTGAGCCGGACTTCCTAAAGTTCAGGAAACTCCTCAAGGCCTACCTCTTCTCTTCCTCTTTCTCTCTCTCTCGCCCTCTCCCTTGCTACCCTCCTTTCTCTTTGCTTCTTTCTCTCCTTCCTTCTCTTCCCCAGCTTGCTCAGTTAGATGACTGGCCGCCAGGTGCACCTCCAGAGCCTCACAGGTCCCAGGCTCCCCTGCTAGTCCTGCACCTGCCTCCGGGCCTCTGCACTCTGCCTGGCACTACTGCAATATGCTCCATGAGAGGGGCAATCATTCTGCACTTACCCCAGGCCCCTGCTGGACTGGGCGCACTTGTCCCCTGTTATGCGCACTTACACAACCTTGACCTTGAATGTTCTATGCCTTGCAAGTCTGTCTGTCCGGTTTTACCTCTGTCTCCCCTACCTAGCTTGGTTGTGCATGAAATACTCATGCATAGGCGCATTGGATGACCAACCATCAAGCAATCTGAAATGTCACCAGGTCAGTACTGTAGTTTATTGATCTGTATGCCCCCCCTTGTCCCCTCACTATTTGTCAAGCACTTCACTAGTAGATATGCCTCTGGCCTAGTATGCTAGCTGTTGTTGTTTGATCATTCGAAATCTTCAAGGCCTAAGAATGACGACTATATTCCCTTGTTCCCTTCCTGCCTTGAAGCACTTTGAAGCACTTCACTTGTGAATAAGCGCTTTACAAATAAACAATTACAATTACAATTGTTTGGATTATTCTTCTCTCATACAATTTAAGTTGTTGGAGAGTTTTTGGAAGTGGCAATATTTCTAAGTTATTAGTAATAGCACGTGATGGCATTTGGTTATTGTCAAGCTTTCTATTGCAGTACGTGCAAACTATTGATGGGTCAGTTATTTTTTATGTATTTTCTGCTTTTAGGTATAAGGCTAATTCCTCATTGTCCCCTATTATGCAGGCCATATCTAATATTTGTGTGCTCTTTTTATAAAAGAAGTTCTGCGACAACAGACACATGCTTGGCCTTGTATTTCAGCAGATGTTGTTTTGAAACCTAGCTATTTCTTTTTTGTATGTGTTTGTTAGGGGATTGGTGTTTGTGAGGTTTCCGCTAATGTTTTCTGAAGTTACTGAATTTTTTGAGTCAACTTCAGTTCCAAAGTATTTACTTTGAATTTGCTCTATTTCTTGAAGGAGTTCTTTAGCTGTTCCATGTAGGAGAATGTTATTTCAATTTTGCAGTTCTACAGATTCCGCATAGTGCAACGGTGTGTTGATAAACTTTTGATGTGGTGGAAGGTGCTTTTGCAAGTAGTTCCTTAAATGCAAGCTAATGAATGTCCTCAAAGTCCAGTGTGACAGTGCACTGGACAAGAGTGCATGGTTTGTAAAGTTTTCATTTTAGTTTTGTCTTTGAGTTTCACATAGTGATTGAGGATTGTCGTAAAAATGTAAAAGATTGTTGGCGTACATTATACATGAGCTGCATGTCCATTTATAAACTGGATAGTTTGTTTGGGCAAAAGGAAAATTTGGTTGAAAGTTTGTTGGGGATGTTTTTTCTATAAGGGTTTCTTTTGCAACAATGCTGTCTCCTACCATTTCATACCCTCGGCCATTACTGCCTATGGCAATAGGGTTGTTTTGTTTTTGTTTATACGTTTCTTCATTGAAATATGGTTCTGTGCTGCTTGTGGGAACCCATTCACCTTCACAGAAGTTTGAAAAGTTATCTATATTGACATTGTGCATGTTTAGAAGTACTAATTTATTGATTAACTTAGTTAGTAGTTTCATTCTGTTTAAAATCAATATAAACAACTTTCTCTTTAGTAGAAATGCGCTGTCAATTAGAGCTTCGAGGATTTGTCTCCTGCAGTAGTTTTTAAGGGTAGATCGTGACTTTTCAGCTCTCTTTATAAGATTGTGAAGAACTCTACGGTGGAATTCTTTTTGTAAAATTATTTTTTGGAATGCTTTACTGTGGCCACATTAACATTGGTAGATATGGTAGGTTCATTAGTAGGTCTGTAAAACAACTGGAGAATGAGTAGTGCTGTTTGGCACATTAGAAGGAACAGGGCAAAAATGGGTGTGAGAAAAAGTTGCATATCAAGGTTATTTTTTGTGCTGCTGATTTTAATACAAGAAGTGCTGTTTTTGAGGTGTAACACATTTGTAATATGTTGCAGTGTTTTTAAAGAATATGAAACTGTGGCCTAGTGGTAAGGCAATGGCGGATTGTTGTTGCAGCAGTGTTTGGTGTCTTATACTAGAGGTTCACAAAGAAGAGTGCTTTATATCTAAGGTGAAGTGTTGTATATAGATACTTTGGTGCTATACACATATGTGTGAGCAGGTGGAAAATGGCAGGGATGTAACGAGTGAGGTTGGAAAGTGTGAGATTTAAATAGAATGAAAAATTGAAAATTCTGACCATTTAAAAATGTTGCTTTTTAGGACTGCCGGATTGAGAATGAATGAAAGTAATGGGTGGGTCTCTTCAGATCGACTGTCTGCGGACCGTGCGACTGCCCCTGGGCTACCAAGTCAAAAATAGGCCTTAAAAAGTTGTAATAAGTTGCCAGATCAACTAAGAATTGATCAAGGAGCTCCGGAAGGGTCAATTTCTAACTTGAAACACTCTAGATTGCCAGAAAAGTTTTAGAGTGTCCGCATATCACAGACACTGTCCACAGTCAGGCCGTCACGCCACACTGGTGTGGTCACATGATGGCATCCGGGGAAATCTGTGGTGTCGACAGCCGTCCGCGTACACCCATCGTGTGGGAGACACATGGTGCTTGCACATGGGTGTCCACAAACAGGCACGCTCTCTGTGGCCTAATTAAAAGTGTGTCATGTGAGAATGGACATGTTTGGACACAGCGCCCTGTCCCCGGACACCCACATTTTGAAATGGAAATTCCGGACAGTTGCATAATCTACGGACTTGGATATATATGTCACACAACAATATGCAAAACATTTGTAGTAGAAAAGAAAATTGTATTCATGAAAGGGATGGGGTATCAGAATGGAAAACATACATGGCAGAATTTGTAGGAAGTCATCATTGGGGGAGGGAGTGAGAGAGGGTTTCATCAAACCGTCATTCCTGTACATTTTCAGAATTTGATTGGAGTGATTGTTGGGCCAAGAGGAACAGGTGCAAGAAGAAGAGCGATAATTTATATTTCGAATACCATGAGTTTTACATAAATTAAAAGTTTTTAAAATTATTCTTAAGTGTATTTACACAACATTATTAGTTTATTATGTACATTTGTGGATTGGGATAGTGTTTGGGATTGCTCTGATTCTTCATAATTCATTGTTGAACTTTCTTCAAGTAAAGTATGTACTATAAGAAAAGAAGAAATTATTATTTCAATCAGCTGTTTATAAAGTACATTATATGTTTCTATTAAAAGATGTATTGGTCACCGTTAGAGATTGCATCCTCACTCATTTCTTCTTTTGGGATGTGTTCCTCGAGCCATTAAATGTGTTTACCATTTCTGTCCAAATAAAAAATTGTAAATTTCTTTATGAGAAATGTTTAAATACATGCACTGTACTTACTATTTGGTGAGAGGTTGTTTTGCA
The DNA here is from genome assembly GCF_040938575.1 of Ambystoma mexicanum. Classification (NCBI taxonomy): domain Eukaryota; kingdom Metazoa; phylum Chordata; class Amphibia; order Caudata; family Ambystomatidae; genus Ambystoma; species Ambystoma mexicanum. The sequence goes on from NC_090924.1 coordinate 969,145,181, forward strand.
ATTAGTTTTCTAGCTATCTTAGTATGTACGAAGAGTTGTACTGAACTGGTAATTTGAGGTGTACAGTTATGGTTTGTGCTTGGTGCATTCTACAATATTGTATGATAAATTAACCAATAGTTTTCACATTTTGAAATGTTGAATTGTACAAAAAGGTATATTTGGATGAAGCAAATATAAGTAATTTTGTTTTATGTATATGTTTTTGCGAGTTGATGGGTAAAACTTGTTCTGTTGCCCCCTGTGGTTCTGGGTTTTGTTGGTGCCATCTGATGTTTGCGGACTACATTGTGGGTGAGTGTAATTTATTAGCTCTACTGATTAATAATAGCTATAAGGAACTTGTAGCAAATTAATCACTCTGGTAAAAACCTATGAAATTCACTGAAAAAGTGTTGTGAAAGGGACATTATGGTTAAGTTGCCCTAATAAAAACCTATGACATTCACTGAAAAAAAGTTAAAGGGACATTATGGTTACAAGTAAAACCGAAAAGCCCCAGAAATTCAACAGTTATGATAAGCTAATCAACCATAACTTACGCCACCAAACTGCACTGCTAAAACTAACACCCAGGACATCAAAGATGACATCACAAATGTCATTGATGACATCACATGTTAAATTAATTCTGATGAAAAGTTACTCCAACACCCCTCTTCCTTATCCCAGTACCCAACATTAATCTATATCTTTATGCTTACACCACGCTCACTCATGTGACTTCACTAACACCAATGTATTCTTTGCTGTATTTTTTTCCTTCCTCATAACATTACTTAAATCACAATATTATGCATTATACCCACACCCCACTTTCTCATACCACTACATCATAGGTCTACCACCTCTTCCTCTACAAATATTTTAGTCCTCAACTTCCATTATCCATACATTCCTGTTTCACATCCTACTGCACAATCACAATCTATATTATTACTGCAACGCCCCTCTTCATCATCCCAGTACCCAATATGAATCTATATGTTGATGCTTACACCACTCTCCTTCATGTGACTTCACTAACAACAATGCATTAATTGCTGTATTTCCCCCATCCTCACTCCATTACTGAAATCGTGTTACTTTACATTATCACCACATCCCTCTTCCTCATACCACTTCACCAGAGGTCTACAACCTCTTACTCTACAGATATTTTAGTCCCCAGCTCCCATTATTTATACATTCCTTTTCCACATCCTACTGCACAATTATAATCTATATTATTACTCCTCTTCCTCGTCCTAGTACCCAAAATGAATCTATATCATTATGCCTACACCACTCTCCCTCGTGTTACTTCACTAACAATGTATTAATTGCTGTATTTTTGCCTTCTGCATACAATTACTGAAATGACATTATTTTACTTGATCCCCACACCACTGCACCAGAAGTCTTCAACCTCTTCCTCTACAAATATTTTCGTCCTCAGCTTCGATTATCCATACATTCCTCTTCCAAATCCTACTGCACAATTGTAATGAATATTATTACACCAACATCCCTCTTCCTCATCCCAGTACCCAACATTAATCTATATATGTATGCTTACAACACTCTCCCTCATGTGACTTCACTGACAACAATATATTATTTGCTGTATTTTCCCCTTCCACATATCTTTACTCAAGTCACACTATTTTTCCCTATCCCCACATCCCTCTTCCTTATGCCACTACATCAGAGGTCTACAACCTCTTCCTCTACAAATATTTGAGGCTACAGCTCCCATTATCTGTAAATTCCTCTTCCAAATCTTACTGCGCACTTATAATCTAAAATAGTACTCTAGCATCCCTCCTTCTCATCCCAGTACCCAACATTAATCTATATCTTTATGCTTACACCACTCTCTCTCGTGTGACTTCAGTAACAACAAAGTATTCATTGTTGTATTTTCACCTTCTTCATACCATTACTCAGAAACTCTGCTCTTGCAAAGTACAACAGTCAACACTAACAAAAGTATTGCTCCTGTGTCAAAAAGGAAAAACAACCAGATACATATTACAAAAATTACAACGGAAAATGAATCTCAAACTGTATCTACAAATGTCAATGTAGTCATAATGAAACATTTTTAAAAAATAATTTTACAAAACAAATGCTGCCGTAGAGTTCTTAGCAATCTCATGAAAGGTTCTGAGAATTGACATTCGTCCCTTGAAAATTACCAAAGAAAACTGTGATTTGAATCACTGATTGACAGCACATTCCAACTAAAATAACTATATATATTAGTTTCAAACAGAATAAAGCCACTAACTGAATTAATTTAAAAAACTACAAGAAAATTCTAAACATGTGCAATGTGAACTGAGATAACTTTTCTAACTTCTGTGCAGGTGAATGGTTTTACAACAGTAGCACAGAACCGTAATTCAATGAAGAAGCATTCAACCAGCAACAAACACACCCAATTGCCATAGATGCTGCCATAGATACTAACGGAAGAGGCTATGAAATCTTCCCCAACAAACTTTCAACCAAATGTTCCTCTTGTCCACACAGGTTGTCCAGTGTAAATATGGACATGCAGCTCATAATATGCAATGTGCGCCAAAGCTCCACTTATTGTCTCTTGGGGCTCTGATTTCTGATGCCTTCCTTCTCCGAGTATCCCTCTCATTATGCTTGCTTGCACATCTTCTGCACTTTGGCATTTGTCCCCACCACTACTCCAGCCTTCTCTTCCTTAGGGGTTTCAATCCCTCTCTGGTTCCCTATTGAGAGGTCTTGCTGCTGCCTGCATCCTTACTCTCTGACTCTCTTCCAATTGCTAGCTTGTCAGTCAGCCAGCCCTGTGAATTCTCCATTCCTTGTGACTCCTGTTGTGCAGTGCACCCTCTTCTATCTCATCGCCCTGTACTGGAATCCTGTACCATAGGTTCCACCTGTTGGATTCAGAGTTGCCCTTGCTTCCATGTTTGTGTAGCCTACCAGCACTTCATATTCAGCAGTATCTCAGGAGGAACCTCTACCTATACTTGTGGCATTTCTTTGGTTAGTGGTGTCATCTGCTGCAGAGCCGCACTAGGTGATCCCTCATCCATGACACTCACCACATCCTACTTAGGAGTTAGGGCAAGGATCTGGATGAAGACAATACAGTCCTGACACCTTATCATATTTCCACAGCCTGTCTAATATGCTGCTTGCCAGTTCAGCGTCCTGACTGGCCTGTCCAGAGTTCCGACACTTTGTCCAGACCTGTTCCTTCATCCTACACCAGATATCCCTTGTCCCATCTCATAGGTATTCAGCACCCTCTATTGTCCCAGCTGGGATTGTTTGAGTATCAGGGAGTTTGGGTCTTTGCTTTATCGATTCCTATTCGGAGCTTGGTGAGTACATTCCTATGGTGAAGTGGCTTGTGGTAACTGTGGTATGGTTGAAGGCTGTGTCTCAGGCAAGGCAAGTGACTACTGGGCATAGCCACAGACCATGTCCAGTAGGCTCTACCAGGAGGCTCTGGGATACCAGGGGGCAACGTACCACTTGGACATAGCTGTACACTATGCCTAGTGTTCACAGTAGGCATGATAGCATGAAAGCATGATTAATCATTATAAAACCCTAAACGTTCAGTAAAATAATCTATGGGTAAACGGATGTTATGGTTAAAACGTTCTTTAAAACATGCCCAAAATGAATTGAACAAAACATTGTTAAAGGGAAATCATGGGTATAGTGCGATACAACAAATCCCGACAAATTCTCCAGTTATGGTTCCATTAGCAAGCATAGCTCTGCTACCACCATAGCAATGCAACGGTAGGTAATCTGTGCTTGGCTCGTGACACAACATTTGCCAACACAAACTCCATGCATGTACCCACATGTCTACAGACTATAAGGAACAAATACGGCTAAGGAAAAGTAACAGTATCCTAGACTGGTTAGGGGCACTTTTAATTTGATTTTAGGCCCAAAACCAAACACCGCTTAAATGAACCCTGAAGATTATTTTCAAAACAAGTCAGTGAGCACAACGAAATACATCATGAGCAGTGCATGGTGGAGGCTGAGTTACCGTTGCTTTAGGATGGTGGTGGCAGTTATGGTTACTATTGGAACCATGACTGGCGAATTCTGCGCTGCAACCATAATCCTTTAACAAATGGTTTTTAGTGATTCACTTTTATAGATATGTGAAGACAATACACCATTGCCAAACTCTATCTCTATTCAGAGAACTGGGGGGGGTTCAGTTCCTGTGGTCCTAGTAGCTATGTGTCAGGGGGTTCAGTTCCTTTTGTCCTAGGAGCTATATGCTGGGCAGGAGGGAGGCGGTTAGCTGCATTTGAAATAATTGTAATTGGTTAGTTATAAGGCACTTAATATCTAGATGTTCCTAAGCGCAGACCTGGGGATCGAACCTGTGTTGTTCCGCGTCATCTTGCTTTCAAGGCGAGCATGTTGCCTCTGAGCTTGGGGATCGAACCTGTGTTGTTCCGCGGCATCTTGCTTCCAAGGCGAGCATGTAGTCCCTGAGCTCGGGGATCGACCCTGTGCTGTTCTGCTGTGTCTTGCTTCCAAGGCGCACGTGTTGCCCCTGAGCTTTCCTCCCGTGACCGCAAAGGAATTGCAGCTCTCTAGCAGTTAGCAGAGTGTGCACAAATAGGTAAGGCATGGAAACCATTGAAAAGATTATAATAGGATGCTTGGCCTGGGACAGCATGCAAACTGCATGCACATGACGAGTCACAAAGTACCCCATGCCACCAAAGTACACTTTAGGCCTATTGTAAAATGTGTGTGCACATGCATGCTGATTCACAAAAAATGTAACTAGTCCCCAAAAGCAGAGAAAATTGAGGTGCCGGAAAAGAAACACTATCTAGAAGAAATGGTAACAAAAGTTGTATATATATATAATTATATATATATATTCAGTAAAAAAACTTTGTTAAAGGGACGTTATGGTTAATTTGCGCTACTAAAAACCTATGAAATTCAGTAAAAAAACTTTGTTAAAGGGACGTTATGGTTAAGTTGCGCTACTAAAAACCTATGAAATTCAGTGAAAAAACGTTGTTAAAGGGACGTTATGGTTCAAAGTAAAACCGAAAAACCCCTGAAATTCGGCAGTTATGGTAAGATAAGCAACCATAACTCGCGCCGCCACCGTACACTGCTAAGACTAACACCCAGGACATCAAAGATGACATCACAAATGTGTGGAGTGCTTTTGAGACGATCGTCTCAGAGCACCAGAAGACCTGCTCACTACCCAAATAAAACCCACTCTACATCTTCCTCTCTCAGCTCGCCCTTTCATATCCCTGTGGTTGGTGTCCCCCTCCCTTTACCCTCCTTTCCCTCCTCTCCTAGTGTGTCGTGTATAAAAAAGAACAAAATAAATACAAAATAATAAAAATCAACAAAAAAAATAAGGCTCTTTTCAGAGCCGCCTTTCACAGTTAAAAAATAGAAGTGAAGATACATAAAGCATAGCCATTTCCATTTCGTGAAAGTCCGCGGACGGTCCACGAACAGAAAAACAATTGCATTGCTACCCTATTGAAACCAATGCATTTTTCTCTAACAGGAAGTGGTGGCTCTGAAAAGAGCCTTTGGGAGGTGTTTGAATGTAAAACATTTTAACTACGTAAGACGTACTTCAAAAACGAATGCTGTATTTCTAAAAAAGGTCGCAATGCATTTTGTACATTTCTCAGAAAAATCTGATTGCCAGCATAAGTAAGTTGGACTCCATCTTTGCGAAAAATGTATGTACTACGAAACAAAATATTTTCATTGTTAAAAGAGGACATGCCAAAATCTCTTAGGAAGGCACAAACAGCCTTATTAACATTACGCCTTGCTTTCTCCATTTGTGGACCACATGAGAAAGAACGAAGCCACACTTGTCTCTGCGCAATCCGTGAAAAAAATATTTTAGGGTTTGGAAACATGTCCATTATCTTCTGAAGTCCTTCTTTCATTGCAAATTGCAAAGAAATTCCAGACATATGTCCTAAACTGTTACCTCCACAATGAATTATAATTATGTCTGGATGTTCCTCTATCTTCAAAGTTGCACAGAGAGGTAGCAAGTCCAACCACTTCATTCCACGCACTCCATGCCAGTGCACTTCCACATGTGGGAATCAAAGATCTATAGATACTCCACAGCTTTCTGCATGCACCTTCAACCAATGAATCCTTGAGTCTCCCAAAATCCATACAATCTGTGTTTTGAAACACTTAGCCATAGCTATCTGTTCTTCTCTCTGCAAAAACAATATCTGAGAAAACCTCTGCTAGCACAACACACTCACTAAACTTTACTGACCAATCCCTTGCTTCATCCAATCTCATTTCCATACCTCCCCTCCCCAAATTCCCCGGATGTAATACGCGGTGTCCTTGAAATACCGCCATGTCCGCGAACGTATCGTAACATGTACAGCCCTTCTACCATTTCGATTTCACTCTCTGTGCCATTCCCTCATTGGATGTAGCTAATCAATCACATGACCATCCACCAATCAAATCCAATAACTCTACATGTAACTGCATCATCATAGAGCTACAAATGTATGGAGTATCTCTCGGAGTACAAGTCTCATACCATTGACAACCACGATCTACGAGAAATACTATACAAATCTTCAATATTTCTACTTGCAGCTTGGTCCATACCCATATACATGAACAGAAAGTACATGTAAGCATATTTTCTACACAGTACATGAACACATTTTCTAACCGACTTTTACCTTCTATAATCTGAAAAATGAATGGACGATCATTGTTTCATTGTCCTAAAATGACCTGTCACTTACGAACCTTTATATCGTTTAATTTCTTCATACACACACACACATGCAAATACTATTAAACTAACATTTTTGAAATAAAATATATATGCGACATATAATCACACAAAATAACATACACACTCTATGATCAAATCTCAAACAATAATATTTGTACAAACACATAATTGGTTTTAATTTTTTTCGTTTATATAAGTGCTTAGATACATTTATATAGGACAAGCAGACTATGACATTCACTCACTGTTACGTGCAAAAGCAGGCTATGACAATGACTCACTATTACGTGGAAAAGCTTAGTTACAAGAATAGTGGTATACGTTGGTAGATTATCCACAAACCATAGTAAAGATATTTTCTTTCCTACTCTTAGTCATAATATAGTTTTAATGGTTTTCAGGAAGGCGTTGAGCATTTCAATAAAAAAAATCTATGTCTAAAATGAAAACAGTGCTATATAGCAACCAAATTACTAATTTCTTTCTTTTACAATTGCAGTGAAGCCCATTCTCCTGAATAAAAGCAGCCGATTTTGATTTACAAAGAACAACTAAGAAGCAAACTACTCATTTTTGAAAAAAAAGTAAGTAGATTGTTACCATAATATTTGATTTATAACTCACACGCACTGTACGGTGCATTCAGGGTATTTCTGTGCCTAAAAATAGAGATTCTGCACCATTCTGACCAAAAATCCCCCCGTCTTAAACAGTGATCTCCTGTCAGAATGGCCCTCAAATTCCTATTTTTCGGCACACAAATTACCCAACTCAGCCGCTAGAATGTAGATGTTGTAGAACAAACAACTGTTTTAATTGTATAGCTTTACCTATATTATTTATTCTTCTCCACACCACCGGCTTACTTTTTTCTGTCATCTGAACCCCAGTTTAGTAACACATCAATTGAAGAATACCCATCCCTGGTAGTTCAACTTCCCAATTCACAATCACACACCATTACATACATCTTTATCATCTTACTCAAACAATCATGCACACAACACACATGCATTGCAGAAAACCCCAACCCATACCTTCTGTATTTTTTTCAACAGACGCTACAGAATGCCCACCAAAAAGCAACTCCGTAGAAAGGGACGCAGAAGTAGAGCAAATGAAAAGAAAAGTCTCCAACATAAACACCCATCTATAGCAGAATTTGTAAAAAACGTTGAAACACAACAGCTAATACAGTCATGTTGTGAAACGGAAGAAGTTTCTAGTGCAAAAACTTTGCCTCCTCTATCACAAAGTAAAACGACCCAAAAAACTATTAACAGAAAATCAACTATCACTACAAATAAAACGTCTTCTATAAATCTTGATATAGTACAAAGTAAGAATACCAAGAAAAGTATATTAGCCAAAATGTTCCGTCACAAAGTCCTTCAAAATCTGATAAAAACAGGAGAGAAACCAAGTTCAACACTTCAAACCTATCGTAGGAAAGTAATCTTAGAAGCGTTGATAGACAGTGCAATTCTTCTCAAAAGAAACGTATTTATTGTTGTGTTAAACAGAATTAAACCACTAACAAAACTAATAACTAAACTTCAAAAAAGACTTCTCAATAAACAAAATGTGAACAGAAATAACTTCTTAAATATCTGTGGAGGTGAATGGAGTCACACTACAAGCACAGAACCATACTTTAATGAAGAAGCGTACAAACAAAAGCAAACAAATACAATTGCCATACATAGCAGTGGTCGAGGTTATGAAAAAGTTAATAATACCATAATGGAACAAGAAGTACTCCTTACAAAAATATGCCCTGAAAACTTAGATTTTCCCCTCCATTCGACTGAATCAGAACATCTAATTTACACATGGCCATGCACGTCAATGTGTAACATTCCCAAAAAAATGTTCTAATCTTTACGCCCATTCCTTAATCATTATGTGAAAAGCAAAGACAAAATCAAAATTAAAATACTGCAAAGTATGGATGCTTGTCCAGTACGCAAGCACACAGGACTGCAAGGACATTCGTTGGCCTGCATATCAGGAGCTACTTGCAAAACAACCTTCCATGATATCAAAAGGATATCAACACATCACTAGCCAATTTAAATAACATTCTTCTACATGGTACACCAAAAGACCTACTAGAAGAAATCGAGTATATACAGAAAAAATATTTTGGAAATGAAACCCACTTACAAGATGAAATAGCTGTCAACCAACTTCGTAACAAATCTGCACATGGCAACCTTTCACTATACACATACAAAAAAGAAATACTAACATTTCAAAGCACTTCAGCTGAAGTACCAAACCATGTGTGTGTATGTTGCCGCAGAACGTGTTATAAAAGTAACACAAAAACTATAGACCTTTCATACAAAATAGAAGACAATGAAGATTCTAAATGGTTTGAATTAGCTCTCTACCTTATAGCAGAAAACAAATACGAAATAACTGACCCCATAATACTTTGCAGTTACTGCACTACCAAACTTGACAACAACCAAACTCCTTCACTTGCTATCTCAAATAACTTGGAATTACATCCACTACCAAAACTCCTTCAACAACTTAATTTATATGAGAGCATCATAATTCAAACAGTTCATCCATTTCAAGCAATAATACGCTTTCAACCAAAAACTGCAAAATTACCTCCCTCTGAATTAGTGAAAGGTATTTGTTGAAAAGTAGTGTATTTACCATTAGAGCTAAGAAAATGTGCACACTCTAGGAGTGCACCGTCCAATGCAACAATCTTTAATTATCTTGGTAAATGGAGTACCTACAAAAGACAAAATTAATTGCCAACAACTGGTAGATTTATATAAAGTTAGAGAAGCCCTGCAATATCTCAAAGAGAATAATGATTATTACAAAGAAATTAATATCGAAGAAAACTTGAAAGATACAACTGAAATAATTCAAGAGACACAAGAAACTGGTCAATTTGAGCTCGTAGATCCTGCTACAATAGCAAACACTTTAGACCATCATACAATTCACCCATTGCACTCTAATGACACCATAGAAGATGCACTGGAAATGTACCAAATGCGTCAAACAAAAGGATCACCAATCAGCATATGGGAAAAAAGTATAGAAGCACGTGCTTTTCCTCTACTCTTTCCTACTGGCAAAGGATAGACCTGTTCAAATATCAGCATCAGAATATCGCTCATTACGAATGTATTCTGAAGATCCCAGATTCGACAAAATGTGGAATACATATTACACCTACTCTTTGAAAGTGAACTAGCAACTTTATGTTACGGAGTTGCACACATATTCAAATCAGGATCACACTTTCAAAATATGACAGCCACACAATTATTACAAAAAGTTCAACAAAAAGATGAGGTTTTACAGACACATCTTACAAATCTATTAGCAAATATGCGAGGTACTAAAGAGTACTGGTTTCGACGCCATGGAGATGTACGTTGTATGATCAGAAACCTTGGCCCACCCACTTGGTTTGTTACATTAAGTTGCGCAGAATATGCATGGGAAGATTTACATGCTTTCCTACGCTTATCAAACGAAAACAAAACAAACATAGATATACTAACACCTGGAGAACTTTGTTCTCAGGATCCTGTTAATGTTTCTAGATATTTTCACCATCGCTTCATTGCTATGGTATATTTTTTTTGTAATAAAACTGTTCCTCCCCTTGGAGAAGTGCAACACTTCTTTTGGAGAAAAGAATACCAAGCCAGAGGAGCGCCACATGTCCACATGCTTTTATAGATTAAAGATGCTCCTAAATTTGGTCAAGACAGTGATGCCACTGTTTTACAGTTTATTAAAAAATATGTCACTTGTGAAATTCCGTCAGAATCCACAAATAGTGATCTTCATGCAAAAATCTTAGAATTCCAAAGACACAAATGTGGCAAATATTGTCGTCGCAAATACAAAAACAAAGGGAAATATTACACCAAATGCCGATTTGGTTTCCCTAGACCAGTTACAAATACAGGTCAAGTGAACAACCTCATGTCTTCAGTTAGACATGGTGTTAAAGGTAAGTCACCTAAAAATACATATTGAATAAAAAGAAAAGAAGAAGAAAAATATATCAATGATTACAATGCAATCATTGCCCACTTGTGGAATGCAAACATAGATGTGCAGTACATTGCAGACAATTCTACTGCAGTTGCACGATATGTCACAGCATACTTAACCAAATCAGAAAAGACAGAGCTCCAAGACCTCTGGAATGACCTGTCATCAGATAAAACAGTGTCTCAGAAATTATACAGCTTGGGCATAAAAATGCTGTCCCATAGAGAATGTGGATCCTATGAAGCAGCTGATCGATTAACTGGTACTGCATTGTATAGTAAATCTGCAAATATAGTATGGCTAAGTCTTGGTCCAGCTAAATCTAGAAAAAGAGTTCTAAAATCATACGAAGATATAGAAACAATAGCCAAACATGATCCCAACAGCCAAGACATTTTAAAAAACAATTTATTGGACACATACTACCCAAACAGGAGTACCACTTTGGAAACCATGTGTCTATACCACATGGCCCAAAACTACACATACAAAAATAATATAAAACCTGATGAGCAAAACCGTAAATACAAAGTGGCAAACTGTGATGGCAGCTTAGTAAAACTCACCAAACCAAATTTAATTAATCATATCAAATTGTCATTAAAGACTCCTCAACATAAAGAAATATATTACATGTCCCTGCTACAACTCTTCAAACCATGGAGAAAAGAAGAAGAAATACTAGATACCTATGACTCATATGAAGACGCTTTCAAAGCCAATGAAAGCAGTATAACTGATGTAAACTTTGCACAGTACAAAACAATGTTGCACAATGAACAGCAACACAAAGAGGTACTCCATGCCCAACTAGATAAGGACACTCCTGACAGTAATCAACCTTCTGTCACAGGAAGCCAAGAACAACTGGGAGAACCACTAATAACAAATGAGGCAGAATTAGCTATGATATAAGTAGAAAACACCATGTGTCACTATGAAGATAAAGAAGACTTAACTACACTACAATCAAAACTAAACAAAGAGCAACGTAGCATTTTTCAAGAAATACAAAAGAAATTGCACATGGTGTGCAACATGAAAACAAAGAATGCACCTGCCAAAATTACAAACCTATACTATTGTATGTCAGTGGTGAAGCTGGTTCTGGCAAAACATTCCTAATCAAAATCATCAGTAAGTTCCTTCAACAATTGACAAACAACAAACTGTCAGCTGTTGTCACTGCCCCCACAGGTTTAGCTGCCTACAACATTGGTGGTGTCACTTTACACCGATTACTACTCCTGCCAGTAGAACACCAAAACAAGTTAGATTATTACAAACTTTCTGCAGAAGCTGCAATGGAAGTACGCAGAGTATTGAAACAAATGAAAATGCTACTAATAGATGAAGTGAGCATGGTGTCCAACCTAATATTGGCTTTGATTCACCTCAGATTACAAGAAGTACTCAAAACAAACTATGAAGAGCTATTTGCAAGAAAACACATCATTGTTTTCGGAGATCTTCTTCAATTGACACCTGTAAAAGGTGAGCCTATTTTTAAAACATTAGGACACAAACTCTGCCGTAAAACTGTTGGCAGCATTGGAAATGTCAACCTTTGGCAACATTTCCAATACAGAGAATTAACAGAAAACATGCGCCAATCTGCAGATCTCACTTATGCCAACATCTTAAAAAGTATCAGAGTTGGTATACTTTCTAGAGAAGCAGAAGCAATATTGAAACCCGGCACATTCATGCGCTTTATGGTGATAATGCATGTGCTACAGATGTTATGGAACAATTAGCCCACAAAAATGTCAATTGTATGGCCTTAATGCCAACTCTTGCAAGCTGTTTCAAATTCAATGAAATAATGTTAAGCAAAGAAATGCAACCAATTATGGAAATTAGCGCCACAGACAAACTAGATGTACATGGAATGACACTACCCATGTGTGTCCAAGCCACAGCAAGACTAAATAGTTTAGAAAAATCAATCTCAAACACAGCAGGCTTGGAAAAGATATTAAAATTATCCTTAAATTTCAGAGTAATGCTTAAACGTAACCTTGACGTGGACCAAGGACTAGCTAATGGAGCACTGGGTACAGTTGTTGGCTTGCAAACATACCCACGTGACAACAAAATTCAGTTTGTCAATATTCTCTTTGACAAACTTTCAGAAGTAAAAAGAATAGGACGCTCAACAGCTCGATTCCTTCTCTTCAAAGACATGTATGTACGCAGAGAACAATTGCATACGCAGTCACCAAATGGCCATGCACCCAACATTCTATACCCTGGCCACAACCACTGCAGCATATCACACCCATAGATGCAAACATTGCAACCATTGTTATGTCCGCGGACAGGGGGAAGGTCCTAGGACACATTCAACTTGCCAGAGGACAATACAAACAGCGTCCTCAGGACACCCCCATTTTCTTTATGTACGTACATTTCTGGACACCGCGATTGTTCTTAAAACATTTTCACCTTGCCAACAAACAATACAGACAATGTTTCCAGGACACCCCCTGCAAACATTCCAAGACCCCACGAGTGTTCTTAGAACACTTTCAAGTTGACACCGAATCCATTCTGTTTTTTTATGAACATTCCAGAACAGCCGTGTTGTCCGCAGACAAATCGAACACAACAAAAGCATCTAGCACATAAATAAAATACAACTTTGAACCTATCTCATACTCCCCCATCCTCCCCAAAGACTTCTACACACCAACACACTCTACTAAATACACATTTTGAACAAACTTTCACTGCGCTGTCCGCGGATGTCCGCAAATGCAAGATGGCGGGCGCGACAGAAAATCTGACGCGCATCACGCACCACGCCGCCCAATCAGCGAACACGTTGGATGTCCGTGGACATGATGCAAGCCGCTGGGCCAATCGGGGTGCTGTCCACGGAGCGAACAGGGAAGTCCGTCCGCGAAGCGAACACAGATATCACTAATTTTGTTGCCTTACATTTTGGTCAATAAAAAAAACTACTGGACGGATTTACACCAAATTTTCAAAAGCACGCTTTCGGGACCAGGCCGCTGCTCCTGCCGCAAATTTGGTGTAAATCCGTCCAGCGGTTCGGGCTGTAGCCGTGCACAAAGTTTTTTCCCATTCAGTCTATGGGGAAAAAAAAAGTTGTGGGACCCCCCCTATAACTTTTCCCCCCCTGGACGAATACTCACCAAACAAATTCAGAGTGGGCCATATACTTTTTTTGCAAAGTTTGGTGAGGATTCGTCCACGGGGAGCGAAGTTATAAGCCGCCCAAAAAGTGCTCTTCCTATGGAAACACCAACTTAACCATAACTACATGGCTGCTACCGTGGCCATGTAATATATATATATACATATATATATATTCAGTAAAGAAACTTTGTTAAAGGGACGTTATGGTTAAATTGCGCTACTAAAAACCTATGAAATTCAGTAAAAAAACTTTGTTAAAGGGATGTTATGGTTAAGTTGCGCTACTAAAAACCTATCAGATTCAGTAAAAAAACTTTGTTAAAGGGACGTTATGGTTCCAAGAAAAACCGAAAAACCCCTGAAATTCGCCAGTTATGGTAAGCTAAGCAACCATAACTCGCGCCACCACTGTGCACTGCTAAGACTAACACCCAGGACATCAAAGATGACATCACAAATGTCATTGATGACATCACTGATGACATCACATGTCTGGCTCCCCCTTTTTTCCTTTACTGACATATCTAGGCCACATGGTTTTCTTCAGTAATAGTCAGGAATTAAAAGTGGAAAAGGTAGTATATTTGTAGACTTATCCTTCAAGTATTTTCTTACAATAATTCCCTTAGGGTCCAGTCATATCATATGAAACATATACATAGGGGAAGACACAAGCATGAAAGACAGCAATCTTTTCTGTGCATTAAAATTATCAGTAGAGTTATCAGCACTTTCTGATAGTTCTGTTGTTTTTTTAATACTGTACTTTCCCTGTATATGCACCTATTTTTATATCTTGTATTCACACTACTTTCCTTAGGGTCCAGTCACATCATGCCACATATATACATAGGGTAAGTAGCAGCTTTGAAACAGAGCAATCATTTCTCTGCATAAAGGTAATCAGTTAGGTTATGAACACTTTTTGTTACTACTGCTGTTTTTTTTCTTACTTCAATTTCCTTGTATATACTCATATTTGTATGTGGTGTTGTCTCTTTGTGTTTTGCCTATAATAATGCAATTATGTAGTAAGTGGGTTTTATTATCTACTTATCACATGTTTCACAGTACGCAAAAGTCTAATAAGAAAACAGTTATCATTTCACTATTCAACATGGCAAGCTTATGAATATTGAACCTCCATCATGTATGCTGCACACAATGCGCATGTTTCTACATGAGCACCTTAGTATACTGGATGGACTAATTAGCCTTTGATATTTATTCCAATGATCCTTGACACTTTTTTTTATTAACATTACAATAAGAAACCCTTGTACAAACTTTTCATGAAAGGTAAATGCACATGTGATGTCATCAGTGATGTCATCAATGACATTTGTGATGTCATCTTTGATGTCCTGGGTGTTAATGTTAGCAGTGCACGGTGGCGCAAGTTATGGTTGCTTATCTTACCATAACTGCCGAATTTCAGGGGTTTTTCGGTTTTACTTGGAACCACAGCATCCCTTTAACAAAGTTTTTTTACTGAATTTCATAGGTTTTTAGTAGCGCAACTTAACCATAACATCCCTTTAACAAAGTTTTTTTACTGAATTTCATAGGTTTTTCGTAGCGCAACTGAACCATAACGTCCCTTTAACAAAGTTCCTTTACTGAATTTCATAGTTTTTTAGTAGCACTATTTAACAATAATAACTTTGACTTTATGTACATATAATATGGAACATGTTGAACCCTTTCTACTGAATTTGACTGTCTGCGGACATGTTCGGACAACAGTACCACCACCTAAAAACTCTGGGGGGGTATGTCTAATTGTTATATCATAACATAGGAACATTTAACAAATTCACAAAGCAGCACACATACAAATTATATGTAGTAATACTTAAGAAATGTAACCCATATATGTAACACACTTACCATTCATTTAAATACACTATGTTCTAAAATGGAATATACCAAAAGAAGATAAAGTGGCTTCCAACATAATTACCTCACAGACTCTCCACAACTAAGAGCAAGACCAGACGTACAGACTACTCATCACATACTTTCCTGAAATAGTAAGTGCACTTCATTTTTACTCATATATTTATACATTTTCTGTATTAGATAAACAAAATATATAACTTTTTTGTTTTCTCACAGAAATGTGTAGTACTCTGGAGTGGCTAGAGGAGCATTTCCCACAAAACGAAATGTGAGAAGATAGTGCACCTAATGGTACACACTTTACTATATAAACCAATTAATAAATATTATTTTGTATACATTTAACATATACATTTTATTTTACAGACCATACAGAAATTGCCACTACCACAGAAAAAGAAGCGGTGGATAACACTCTGGAACACATTAACCAAAAAATGGACCAATTTATGGCAAATTTTAACGATTTAAAGAACTTTGTGGAAGATCACCTAAAACTACCAACAACATACCATTGCCCCACCTGTACTTGTCCCCCCCATATCCCACTCATTTAACCCCAAACCCTCTCCATGGACCAAAACGTTTTGATGACATTTCCATTCCTTCTTCACCTGATCCCAATTCGGTTGAAATCCCTAATTCTCCTGTTTTTGTTTCCGTTTCTGCCCCACCTTCTCAGTCATAAATTTTTCATATATGTCAAATAAAGTTACTTTTTCATATTGTGTTGTAATTACTTTCAGTTCTTTGTGTTAAAACCAATTTAGGTGTCCACGGACAGCGCGGTTGTTCGGAAATGTTCGGAAATAAACTAAAATGTAAGTGTCCTGAGGACACTACATCTGTCCGTAATGTTCTCATGCAAGTTCAAAATGTTCTAAGAACACTCGTAGTGTCCTGAAATGTTCGTAAATAAACGAAAATGGAGGTGTCCTTAAGAACACTATGCCTATTCGTAGTGTTCGATAGCAAACAGAAACTGTTCTAAGAACACTCGTGGTGTCCTGAATTGTTCGTAAATAAACGAAAATGGAGGTGTGCTTGAAACGCTATGTCTGTCCGTATTGTTAGCAAATAAATTAAACTGTGCTAAGAACAAACGGCTGTCCGTAACTGTTCGTTTTACGTGTGACGCACTTTTAATTAGTTCAGGACCGGAACACTGTCCGTAGAACATCAACACGCATGCGCAAAACAATGTCCGTACATTGGGTGTCCTGCGGACGGCCGCTTCCTTAGCGAACATGCTCACGAAGCAATAATGTGACCGCGCCCACGCTGATCGCGTGTTCTGAATGCGGACACTGTTCGTGTCCCCGAACAGATTAAAAGTACATTTCCAAGTAATCCACAATATTTCTCATTAAAAACTCACCATACCACAAATCCCACATACTAATCCTAAATTTCCACATAGTTTTTGTGACTTTTTGAACGTTTTTTGGTGTTCGATCTGTCTTGCGGACGGCGCGCATGTCCGCGAACCGCGTACAAGCACCCCTATAGAAGACCACGCCCTAGAGCTCATTCTCATTGTGTTTCTGGCTATTCCACAGAGCACACTGCATTTTCCTACATACTTTGCAGATTCTGAGATTTCCATCTCCAAGCCGATGACATCCATGGCTCCACTATTGCCACCTGGTGCTACATCTGCCTCAGCACCACCCCCACCCCATCCACCACCACCATCTCCCCAAGGGCCTGAAGAGGGGAACAGGAGTGAGGATACAGAGGAGGAAGAAGAGGATGACGTGAATGAGGTAGAGGAAATCCCTACTACCCGCCTTCGGCGTGATTCTTGGGTATGGCGGTTGTTTACCGTTCATGGGAATGTTCCTAAGGCTCGTGCAAACCGTGTCACCTGCAATGAGTGCAAAATGGTGCTCAGTCGCGGGAGGCATGGTGCGTATAGCTTTGGGACCACGACCATGAAGCGACACCTGAACTCATTCCACACTGGGGCCATTCGCCAGGTTGTACCTTGCGAAGAGCGTAGTAGGTTGATTGCCTCTACTTCATCCTCCGTTTCTGATCCTGTCACCACAAGGAACACCTCTGTGGGACAGCGTCTTCCTCAAGCTGCCTCACAGGCCATACAGAATTCTGATGAATGTATGTACTGTGACACAGTACTCTGCAGGGGGGAGCGACTTCGGAGTGCTTTTGAGACTATCGTCTCAGAGCATGAGAAGACCTGCTCACTACCCAAATAAAACCCACTCTACATCTTCCTCTCTCAGCTCACCCTTTCTTATCCCTGTGGTTGGTGTCCCTCTCCCTTTACCCTCCTTTCCCCTCCTCTCCTAGTGTGTCGTGTATAAAAAACCAAAACAAATACAAAATAACAAAAATCAAAAAAAAAAAAGGCTCTTTTCAGAGCCGCCTTTCGCAGTTAAAAAATAGAAGTGCAGATAAATAAAGCAGGGCCCTTTGTATATCTTAAAAGTCCACGGATCAAAAAATTGGGGTGCTACCCTATTGTAACCATTGCATTTTTCTCTGGGAGCAAGTGGTGGCTCTGAAAAGAGCCTTTGGGAGGTGTTTGTATGTCAAAAATTATAAATACTTAACACCTACCTCAAAATGGATGCTGTATTTCTAAAAAAGGTCGCAATGCATTTTGTACATTTCTCAGAAAAATCTGATTGCCAGCATAAGTAAGATGGACTCCATCTCTGTGAAAAATGTATGTACTACGAAACATAATATTTTCATTGTGAAAAGAGGACATGCCAAAATCTCTTAGGAAGGCACAAACAGCCTTATTGACATTACGCCTTGCTTTCTCCATTTGTGGACCACATGAGAAAGAACGAAGCCACATTTGTCTCTGCGCAATCCGTGAAAAAATTACTTTGGAGTTTGGAAACATGTCTATGATCTTCTGAAGTCCTTCTTTCATTGCAAATTGCAAAGGAATTACAGACACATGTCCTAAACTGTTCCCTCCACAATGAATTACAATTATGTCTGAATGTTCCTCTATCTTCAATGTTGCACACAGAGGTAGCAAGTCCGACCACTTCATTCCACGCACTCCATGCCAGTGTACTTCCACATGTGGGAATCCAAGATCTATAGATACTCCACAGCTTTCTGCATGCACCTTCAACCAATGTATCCACGAGTCCCAAAATCCACACAATCTGTTTTTTGAAACACTCAGCCATAGCTATCTGTTCTTCTCTCAGCAAAAAGAATGTCTGAGAAAACCTCTCCTAGCACAACACACTCACTAAACTTTACTGACCAATCCCTTGCTACATTCAATCTCATTTACATGCCTCCCCACCCCAAATTCCCCGGATGTAATACGCGGTGTCCTAGAACCACCGCCATGTCGGCGAACATATCGTAACATGGACAGCCCTTCTACCATTTCCACTTCACTCTCTGTGCCATTCCCTCATTGGATGTAGCTAAGAAATCACATGACCATCCACCAATGAAATCCAAGACCTCTACATGTAACTGCATCATCATAGATCAGCACTGCAAATGTACGGTGAATCTCTCGGAGTACAAGTCTCATACCATTGGCAAGCACGATCTCCTAGAAATACTATACAAGTCTCCAAGATTTCTACTTGCAGCTTCGTACATATCCATATGCATGAACACAAACTAAAGGTATGTATATTTTCTATACAGTACATGAACACATTTTCTAACCGACTTTTACCTTGTATAATCTGTAAAATTAATCTACGATCATTTTTTCATTGTCCTAAAATGAAATGTGACTTACAAACCTTTATACCGTTTAATTTCTTCATACACACACACACACACACGCAAATAATGTTAAACTAACATTTTTGAAATAAAATATATAGACTACATATAATCAAACAAAATTACATGCACACTCTATGATCAAATCTCAAACAATAATATTTGTACAAACACATAATTGGTTTTAATTTTTTCAATTTATATAATTACTTACATTTATATAGGACAAGCAGGCTATGACATTGACTCACTATTATGTGGAAAAGCAGGCTATGACATTGACTCACTATTATGTGGAAAAGCTTAGTTACAGGAATAGTGTTATACAGTGGTACATTATGAATTTCACAAGCCATAGTAAAGATATTTTCTTTCCTACAGTTAGTCATAAGATAGTTTTAATGGTTTTGAGGAAGGCGCTGAGCATTTCAATTTAAAAAATCTATGTCTAAATTAAAAACAGTGCTATATACAAACCAAAATACTAATTTCTTTCTTTTACAATTGCAGTGAAGACCATTCTCCAGAAAAGAAGCAGCCGAATTTGAAGTACAAAGAACAACTAAGAAGCAAACTACTCATTTTAGAAAAAAAGTAAGTAGAATGTTACCATAATATTTGAATTATTACTCAAACACACTGTAAGGTTAATTCATGCTATTTCTGTGCCTAAAAATAGAGATTCTGCACCATTGTGACCAAAAATCCCCCCGTCTTAAACAGTGATTTACTGACAGAATGGCCCACAACTTCCTATTTTTCGACACACAAATTACCCAACTCAGCCGCTAGAATTTAGATGTTGTAGAACAAACAACTGTTTTAATTGTATAGCTTTCGATATACTATTTATACTTCTCCAAACCACTGGCTTACTTTTTTCTGTCATCTGAACCCCAGTTTAGTAACACATTAATTCAAGAATACCCATCCCTAGTAGTTGTACTTCCCAATGCACAATCACACACCATTACATACATATTTATCATCTTACTCAAACACTCATGCACACAACACACATGCATTGCAGAACACCCCAACCCATACCTTCTGTATTTTTTTCAACAGACCCTAAAGAATGCCTAACAAAATGCAACTCCGTAGAAAGGAACGCAGAAGTAGAGCAAATGAAAAGAAAACTCTCCAACATAAACATCCATCTATAGCAGAATTTGTAAAAAAAGTTGTAACACAACAGCTGATACAGTCATGTAGTGAAACAGAAGAAGTTTCTAATACAAAAACTTTGCCTCCTCTATCAAAAAGTAAAACAAACCAAAAACCAATTAAAAGAAAATCAACTATCACTACAAATAAAACTTCTTCTATAAATCTTGATGTAGTACAAAGTAAGCATACCAAGAAAAGTATTTTAGCCAAAATGTTCCGTCACAAAGTCCTTCAAAATCTTATGAAAACAGGAGAGAAACCAGGTTCAACACTTCAAACCTATCGTAGAAAAGTAATCTTAGAAGCGTTGATAGACAGTGCAATTCTTCTCAAAAGAAGTTATTTATTTTAGTGTTAAACAGAATCAAACCACTAACAAAACTAATAACAAGATTACAAAAAAGACTTCTCAACAAAAGAAATGTCAACAGAAATAACTTCTTAAATATCTGTGGAGGTGAATGGAGTCACACTACAAGCACAGAACCATACTTTAATGAAGAAGCGTACAAACAAAAGCAAACAAATACAATTGCCATACATAGCAGTGGTCGAGGTTATGAAATAGTTAATAATACCATAATGGAACAAGAAGTACTCCTTACAAAAATATGCCCTGAAAACGTAGATTTACCCTCCATTCAACTGAATCAGAACATCTAGTGTACAAATGGCCATGCACGTCAATGTGTAAAATTCCCAAAAAAATGTTCAAATCTTTACGCCAATTCCTCAATCAATATGTGAAAAGCAAAGACAAAATCAAAATTAAACTACTGCAAAATATGGATGCTTGTCCAGTTCGCAAGTACACAGGTCTACAAGGACATTCATTGGCCTGCATTACAGGACCTACTTGCAAAACAACCTTCCATGATATCAAAAGGATATCAACACATCATGCAAGTATAAGAAATCTAGTTTATAAACTGTACTATGCTAAAAGTCCTGCTTTAGCACTAGCCAAAAAGAAATCGACTATAGCCAGACAAAATATTTTGGAAGTGAAACCCACTTACAAGATGAATTAGCTGTAAACCAACTTCGTAACAATTCTGCACATGGCAACCTTTCACTACACACATACAAAAAAGAAATACTAAAATTTGAAAGTACTTCAGCTGAAGTACCAAACCACGTGTGTGCATGTTGCCGCAGAACTTTTTATAAAAGTAACACAAAAACTGTAGACCTATCATACAAAATAGAAGACAATGAAGATTCTAAATGGTTTGAATTAGCTCTCTACCTTAGAGCAGAAAACAAATACGAAATAACTGACCCCATAATACTTTGCAGTTACTGCACTGCAAAACTTGACAACAACCAAACTCCTTCACGTGCTATCACAAATAACTTGGAATTATATCCACTACCAAAACCCCTTCAACAACTTAATTTATATGAGAGCATCATAATTCAAACAGTGCACCCATTTCAAGCAATAATACGCCTTCAACCAAAAACTGCAAAATTACCTCCCTCTGAATTAGTGAAAGGTATTCGTGGAAAAGTAGTGTATTTACCATTAGATCTAAAAGAAAATGTGCACACTCTAGGAGTGCAACGTCCAATGCAACAATCTTTAATTATCTTGGTAAATGGAATACCTACAAAAGACAAAACAAATTGGCAACAACTGGTAGATTTACATAAAGTTAGAGAAGCCCTGCAATATCTTAAAGAGAATAATGAATATTACAAAGAAATTAATATTGAAGAAAACTTGAAAGATACAACTGAAATAATTCAAGAGACACAAGAAGCTGGTCAATTTGAGCTCCTAGATCCTGCTACAATATCAAACACTTTAGACCATTATACAATTCATCCATTACACTCTAATGACACCATAGAAGATGCGCTGGAAACGTACCAAATGCGTCAAACAAAAGGATCACCAATCAGCATATGGGAAAAAAGTATAGAAGCACGTGCTTTTCCTCTACTCTTTCCGACTGGCAAAGGAGGAAGATACGATGATAGACCTATTCAAATATCAGCATCAGAATATCGCTCATTATGAATGTATTCTGAAGATCCCAGATTTCGACAAAATGTGGAATACATATTCCACCTACTCTTTGAAAGTGAACTAGCAACTTTATGTTACGGAGTTGCACACATATTAAAATCAGGATCACTGTTTTAAAATATGACAGCTACACAATTATTACAAAAAGTTCAACAAAAAGATGAGGTTTTACAAGCAAATCTTACAAATCTATTAGCAAATATGCGTGGTACTAAAGAGTACTGGTTTCGACGTCATGGAGATGTACGTTGTATGATCAGAAACCTTGGCCCACCCACTTGGTTTGTTACATTAAGTTGTGCAGAATATGCATGGGAAGATTTACATGCTTTCCTACGCATATCAAACAAAAACAAAACAAACATAGATATACTAACACCTGGAGAACTTTGTTCTCAGGATCGTGTTAATGTTTCAAGATATTTTCACCATCGCTTCATTGCTATGCTACATTTTATTTGTAATAAAACTGTTCCTCCCCTTGGAGAAGTGCAACACTTCTTTTGGAGAAAGGAATAACAGGCCAGAGGAGCACCACATGTCCACATGCTTTTATGGATTAAAGATGCTCCTAAATGTGGTCAAGACAGTGATGCCACTGTTTTACAGTTTATTGAAAAATATGTCACTTGTGAAATTCCATCAGAATCCACAAATAATGATCTTCATGCAAAACTTTTACAATTCCAAAGACACAAATGTGGCAAATATTGTCGTTGCAAATACAAAAACAAAGGGAAATACTACACCAAATGCCGATTTGGTTTCCGTAGACCAGTTACAAATACAGGTCAAGTGAACAACCTCATGTCTTCAGTTAGACATAGTGTTAAAGGTAAGTCACCGAAAAATACATATTGCATAAAAAGAAAAGAAGAAGAAGAATATATCAATGATTACAATGCAATCATTGCCCACTTATGGAATGCAAACATAGATGTGCAGTACATTGCAGACATTTCTACTGCAGTTGCACGATATGTCACAGCATACTTAACCAAATCAGAAAAGACAGAGCTCCAAGACCTCTGGAATGACCTGTCATCAGATAAAACAGTGTCTCAGAAATTATACAGCTTGGGCATAAAAATGCTGTCCCATACAGAATGTGGATCCTATGAAGCAGCTGATCGATTAACTGGTACTGCATTGTATGGTAAATCTGCAAATATAGTATGGCTAAGTCTTGGTCCAGCTAAATCTAGAAAAAGAGTTCTAAAATCATACGAAGATATAGAAACAATAGCCAAACATGATCCCAACAGCCAAGACATTTTAAAAAACAATTTATTGGACACATACTACCCAAACAGGAGTACCACTTTGGAAACCATGTGTCTATACCACATAGCCCAAAACTACACATACAAAAATAATATAAACCCTGATGAACAAAACCGTAAATACAAAGTGACAAACTGTGAAGGCAGTTTAGTAAAACTCACCAAACCAAATTTAATTAATCATGTCAAATTGTCATTAAAGACTCCTCAACATAAAGAAGTATATTACATGTGCCTGCTACAACTCTTTAAACCATGGAGAAAAGAAGAAGAAATACTAGATAACTATGACTCATATGAAGACGCTTTCAAAGCAAATGAAAGCAGTATAACTGATGTAAACTTTGCACAGTACAAAACAATGTTGCACAATGAACAGCAACACGAAGAAGAACTCCAGGCCCAACTAGATAAGGACACTCCTGACAGTAGTCAACCTTCTGTCACAGGAAGCCAAGAACCACTGGGAGACCCACTAATAACAAATGAGGCAGAATTAGCTATGATAGAAGTAGAAAACACCATGTGTCAGTATGAAGATAAAGAAGACTTAACTATACTACAATCAAAGCTAAACAATGAGCAACGTAGCATTTTTCAAGAAGTAACAAAAGAAATTGCACATGGTGTACAACATGAAAACAAAGAATGCACTTGTCAAAATTACAAACCTATACTATTGTATGTCAGTGGTGAAGCTGGTTCTGGCAAAACATTTCTAATCAAAATCATCAGTAAGTTCCTTCAACAATTGACAAACAACAAACTGTCAGCTGGTGTCACTTCCCCCACAGGTTCAGCTGCCTACAACATAGATGGTGTCACTTTACACGGATTACTACTCCTGCCAGTAGAACACCAAAACAAATTAGATTATTACAAACTTTCTGCAGAAGCTGCAATGGAACTACGCAGAGTATTGAAACAAATGAAAATGCTACTAATAGATGAAGTGAGCATGGTGTCCAACCTAATGTTGGCTTTGATTCATCTCAGATTACAAGAAGTACTCAAAACAAACTATGAAGAGCTCTTTGCAGGAAAACACATTATTCTTTTCGGAGATCTTCTTCAATTGACACCAGTAAAAGGTGAGCCTATTTTTAAAACATTAGGACACAAACTCTGCCGTAAAACGGTTGGCAGCATTGGAAATGTCAACCTTTGGCAACATTTCCAATACAGAGAATTAACAGAAAACATGTCCCAATCTGCAGATCTCACTTATGCCAACATCTTAAAAAGTATCAGAGTTGGTATACTTTCTAAAGAAGCAGAAGCAATATTGAAAACCAAGCACATTCATGCACTTTATGGTGATATTGCATGTGCTACAGATGTTATGGAACAATTAGCCCACAAAAATGTCAATTGTATGGCCTCAATGCCAACTCTTGCAAGCTGTTTCAAATTCAATGAAATAATGTTAAGTAAAGAAATGCAACCAATAATGGAAATTAGCGCCACAGACAAACTAGATGTACATGGAATGACACTACCCATGTGTGAACAAGCCACAATAAGACTAAATTGTTTAGAAAAATCAATCTCAAACACAGCAGGCTTGGAAAAGATATTAAAATTATCCTTAAATTGCAGAGTAATGCTGAAACGTAACCTTGACTTGGACCAAGGACTAGTTAATGGAGCACTGGGTACAGTTGTTGTCTTTCAAACATACCCACGTGACAACAAAATTCAGTTTGTCAATATTCTCTTTGACAAACTTTCAGAAGTAAAAAGAATAGGACGCTCAACAGCTCGATTCCTTCTCTTCAAAGACATGTATGTATGCAGAGAACAATTTTCTCTAACTCTTGCATACGCAGTCACCATTCATAAATCACAAGGTCTTACCCTAGACAAAGCAATGATAGACATTGGTAACACAGTCTTTAAAGAAACATGAGCTACGCAGCACTATCACGCTTACGTACACTTTGACGGTCTATTTCTAATCAACTTTGATGCAAGTAAAATAAACGCTGATATTCCTTGCATTTTAGAATACAATAGTCTTCGCTCACTATACACCCCCCATCTAAACACATATTCTGTTCCACAAAAAGTAAAACATTATAAAAGAAAAATAAATCAAACAGAAATGCAACAGGATGTCACTGCAAATCCTCCAAAGAGAATAAAAGAAAGTAATACTTCATCGAGTACCACAAGCAAAAAAGAATCAATTAGGGAAAGTAAACCAGGTACTTCTTCAAAGAAGGAAGACAAACTCCAAAAAAAGCAGTCAGATACAGAACTACCTGGTCCATTTAAACTCTCAAATATAGTTAGTGTAAGTTGCTATGCAAATGTAGCAATTAATATTCTATTTCAATTACCACCAATTGTTGACAACATTTACTTACACAGTACAGACCCATTGTGTTTGCAATTGTTAGTACTTCACAGAAACGCAACAAACAATCCTGGCAACCCGTATAGTGTTCATGGAATAAGACAACAATTGGACTACTGTGCTGGAATTGTGAAATTCACTATAAACTCACAGGAAGATCCACAATGTCTAATGTACTTACTATTAGTACTGGAAAACAAAAACATACCTATCCAGATTTCATACATGTGGAAACATACATGCACTCTCTGCAACAATGTGACACAAGAACAAATCCCCAATGAACGCTTTGTGTATATATCAATACCTAATTGTGAATCCGTTCCATTTCAGCAACTTATACAAAATGCAAACCATGGTAGATTATGTTCGAACTGCAATTCAGATAATCGCTCCACGTTAGTAATACAAACACATAGTAAATACGTAATACTAATGCTTCTACGTCACAATTGAGATGGTACCAAAAACAACTGCAAGCTGACTGGATTCACACATGGTCAAATATCACTTGGTAGGAAAACCTTCACAACAATAGGTACAATCTACCACACAGGAGCCACCAACAAATTCAGGGCACTACACTGCATATATAAAAAAGAAATGTGGATGGTTTGAATGTAATGATAGTACCATTACTCTAAAGCAGAGATTACCAGCAAATCTTAAAAACGCTTATTGAATGTTCTTAAAACCAAAATTTGATAACTAAACTGTACTTAAACCTTAAGTACACTTGTAGTAAAAAAATATAAACTCTCACAATATTCCAAAAGCTATCTAACTGCCCAAGGATGCTACAACAACTAATCAGATAAATTAATACCACTCAAATGGTGAAAAAAACAGACAGTTAGAATACGCCAATTGGTATCTAATTGTCCCAAAATTTAGAAATATCCAAACAGATAAATCAATACCACGAAATGATATAAAAAAATAAACAGTTAGAATACGCCTACTGGTATCTAACTGCTCCAAAATTGTACAATATCCAAACAAATACCTAATATCTTACTGCTCCCAAAAACTGGAACAATCCAATGTATAAAGCATTAGCCTGAAACAACAAGTAAACACTGAAAACAAACAAACAAATAAACTGTAGCATAACAGAAAAAGGTTTTTTTTAATCCAACATGGATTTTTTTTCTCCCACAGACCCAATGGTTTTAGCAACAAACACAGAAACTGAGCAAATTGCACAGTACTCTGGTTTGTCATCTACTAAATATGAGGGTCAAAAAAAGAAGAAAATGTTGATTGTACAATGTAATAAGTCTTTATAAAATACTAATACTAACATGCTATTTTCTTTTATCACAGAAATGAACAAGAAAAACATGGACTCCCGTTACTAAACCAAATAGTAAGTGTAACATGATAAATACAACCATCGCAGCATATCACACCCATACTGGCTTATAACAATGTTCCTTATAAATGTGTTTTTGACCCAAAGTTATAAGCCACTATGAGTGTGATATGCTGCGGTGCTTGTGGCCAGGGCATAGACTCTTGGGTGCATGGCATATAAGTGTGATATGCTGCGGTGGTTGTGGCCAGGGCATAGAGTCTTGGGTGCATGGCCAAATGGCCATGCACCCAACATTCTATACCATGGCCACAGCCAACGCACCATATCACACCCATAGATTCAAGCATTGCAACCATTTTAATGTCCGCGGACACAAGGAAGTTCCTAGAACACATTCAACTTGCCAGAGGACGATACGGACAGCGTCCTCAGGGCACCCCCATTTTCTTTATGTACGAACATTTCAGGACACTGCGAGTGTTCTTAGAACACTTTCAGCTTGACAACTAACAATAGAGACAACGTCTTCAGGACACCCCCTGCGAACATTCCAGGACCCCACGAGTCTTCTTAGAACACTTTCAACTTGACACCGAATCCATTCTGTTTATTTACGAACATTTCAGAACAGCCGCGTTGTCCGCAGACAAATCGAACACAACATAAGCGTCTAGCACATAAAACAAATACAACATTGAACCTATCTCATACTCCCCCACCCTCCCCAAACACTCTTACACACCAACACACTCCACTAAATACAATTTTTAAACCAAGTTTCACCTCGCTGTCCGCGGTTGCCCACGAATGCAAGATGTCGGGCGCCACCAAAATTCTGACGCGCTCCACGCCCCACGCTGTCCAATCAGCAAACACGTCGGATGTCCGCGGACATCGCACAAGCTGCTCGGCCAATTAGGGCACTGTCCGCGGAGCGAACCGGGAAGTCCGTCCGCGAAGCGAACGGAGATATCACTAATTTTTTTGCCTTACATTTTGGTCATTTTAAAAAAAACTACTGGTCGGATTTACAACAAATTTGCAAAAGCACGCTTTTGGGACCAAGCCCCCGCTCCTGCCGCAAATTTGGTGTAAATCCGTCCAGCGGTTTGGGCTGTAGGCGTGCACAAAGTTTTTTCCCATTATGTCTATGGGAAAAACAAAAGTTTTGGGACCCCCCTTATAACTTTGCCCCCCCTGGACCAAACCTCTCCAAACTTTGCAAAAAATTCAGAGTTGGCCATAAAAATGCTCTTCCTATGGGAATGGGTGTGTGCGTGCGTGCGTGCGTGCGTGCGTGCGTGCGTGTGTCGATGGAGAAAAGGACCAAAGACGATCGCTCATTTTTGTGAGTCATGATAATGCCCATGTGTTTGTAGCTGGGTTAATCATTTGTATTGCCTGTTCATGGACACTGCTCTGTAGACACATCATATGCAAAAGCAAATTAGGTGTTTACGGACGTGTAACCTCCTCCCACATTTTGAAAAAATATGCGTATTTGCAATTTGCACACTTTCAGAGCAAACTATGACCATGTATTTTTGTTGCGTTTTTGTTGCGACTGGTTGTAAATTACCGGGACCTTGGAAATGCTGTGCAAATTGTCCTGTCTGTGCACGGCCTGGATTTCCTCCCACAGACTACCCCAAATCCTTCCTGTTAATCTAGACAGGAAATGAGAGCCCGCTTCAGCTGGTCCCTGACACACTGGGCAGGCTGTGGGTGGAAATAAACTATTGTGCAGATTAGATTTTAGAACATCTCGCACTTTGTTAGCAGGAAAACTCATTACTGTTTTTGGCAAATTGACTGTTTTCATTGTTACGAACACATCTTTAATCCACGTAGTGGGCATTTAGACGAGATATTATAAAGGTTGAATTGGCACAGGCTTAAGAGCTGTGGGCTGTGGTGGCAAGGCGTCAACCATATTACAGAAAGAAAGGGTAGTGGTCTGAGGACATTTTAGATATACTATTTAGCATAAGCAGGAATGCCTGTGCTGGCTCTTGCCCGACTGAGGGGTCTGTCATTTACTTCTCAGTGAGTGGACTAAACCGTGCACATTTCGCTTCAAGTGAAGTCTTTCATTCGTGATCCTTTTTCCTTTCAAATTGTTTTGTTTTCCAACGCCTCGCGCACCGTTTCTTGTTTTTAACGTTATCCCTCAATATTTTTTTTTTCTTGCATGCAGTTAGTTTGTAAGACTGATCCGTAAATGGCGGATGGGGGTAACTATAATAAGTAACGAATATGACTGATTTCATTGTGGCACTAATTCGTGAACATACGAAAAGAGGCGCGGGAAATGCAAGGTGCGTTGACAGGAAAAGAGTGCATGAGTTTTGCCTTGTGAAATTCAAGTATAAGAATTGTTTGATAAATATATTTGACCGTGCCCGGTCAGGCTTAAGCAACCACCGATACATTGAGCACTCTATGAGAAAAAGTGAAAGATACCAGCTACCTGCCAGGCAAGAGACATTGCTGCGAACATTTGGACCAGTTCATTGATGCTGTCACGGGCATGACCCATGGTGCAGAACGCGCATTGGTTGCCCAATATCCGCTTTGTGGGCCTGGCTGGAGGGGCACACAATCAGGAGCACCAGTACCTGAAAGCTAAAGGGCCTAATTCATGCAGCGTTTCTCAATGTGATTGTCCCATTGAAAAACGCCTTTCTAAATCAGGCCCAGAATGCACTGGTATGTTCGCATGCTATGCAGAGAGAACTTCTGCACTCTGTGTTATCTGGGTGTCTGTGCTTGCTGGTATGAATGATGACCAGAAAGAACACTCTTAAACACTCTCCTAAATCACTAAGTAGACGGGACCAGATAAAACATGATTTTTGACAATTGTGAACTTGATATATAAGGCCTGATTCATGGAAGTACTTTATAATGGCGCAATCCCATAGGAAAACGTTCCATGAATCAGGCCCGTACGCAGAGCGGGGGACAGAGGGGCTTTTGTTGAAAGTTTTCTTTTAAAGCCCATAGGAAACCTGTTGTAGGTATATGCATTTATTGGAAGAGCAGTGAAAACAGAATTGTATCGCTGGCTAAACTCCACGCAAAGGAGCTGCGTAAATAATTATCTGTCAGTCAGAAAAGCACCCCCTGTGATTCCAAAGTCTGATGCATGAAAAATGAATCTGCAGCCTGCGCCACTCACATAGGATATAACAGAAGAGCGTGGTGGATTAAACATTAGCAACACATAATATCTCATTAAAATAAAATGCAAACAAGCACAGTAGTTCTACGATCATCCTTGATAGTAAACTTAATCAAAAGGGGTGAGATTGAAAATAGATAGTACCCTGCACCTTTTAATCAGTGGGCATTAATCTGACTGGCACCTAAAGTTGTAACAAAACACAATAGCAGGGCCCAAGGAGCAGCAACCTCCAGCTGATGCTCAACGTAGCATCACACCACGCAGACTGACGTTTTTTTTAGTTTCTTTTTGTAACTTGTATTAGGTCAGCGGCCTACAGCTCGCTAAATCTCCCTCTCAGAAAGTCTAGCTATCCCTGATGATATGCTTGCCCTCGCTGGCGCTGGCGTGCCGCCTATCTAGGAAAGAGGATAGATGGGGGCTGACCCTAATCTAGCTCAGTACTTTCCACCAACTACTGGTTTTCTAAAAACCTAACCAAAGTCACTTAGCACTGCACAAATACACTTTGCACTGCAGCATGAATCAGGCTGTGTGTTGGCAGTGCAAAGTCACTTTCCACTGCGCTAAAAATTCCATGAATCAGGCCCTTAGTTAATAGGCCATATGTCTTTCTGAGCTGTTATGAACTGGGTCCAATGGCTCAGTGACTGGGCGTATATGCTCCCGGCATATCACTCAAGGGCGCAATAGGCTCCAGATGAGAGTTCCGATAAGCCACTGGGAATGGGGTAGGAACCACCTTACCGCACCCACACACGTTCTAACACAATACTCTTCAAATAAAGGACTCGCGTTTTACAATATTTCAAAAACAAATACAATTATATTCTGTTTCTGATTCTTTTCTTACTTTAGTGTCTTTTTTTGGCGTATTTGTTTTGTGCATTTGGATTTCGTCCCATTACTTCTGGCTGGTGTGTGCGCTCAAGGTGGACTATTTTGACAGATGGTCCCGAGTGAGATTCCTATCGCCAGCTGCGTGGATATGAGCCCTGGTCATGCGCCCTGGAGTTATCAGTTTCTCATCTCACTGGTATGATCCAACAGTCTGGGCCATGGTTGTTGGAACCCTCCGCCCATCTCCACAGTCCAGCAGTTTGCATATGCTCACGCACTGCATACACCCATTGAAAATAAACGGAGATGTTATGGAGGACAGTAAAGAGAAAGAAATGCCTTACCTCTGTATTGAGCTGCAGTGAAGTGGAGGAGCAACATCTAAACTTCACATGCAATGGTACAGGCGTCTACTGGCATGCGTGTGGGGGTGGGGGTGCCCATCATCCACAATACAGAGCTTAGGCATTTCTCTTTACTGTCCTCCACAATATCTCGGTTTATTTTTAATGGGTGCATGCAGTGCATGAATATACGCGAATGGCTGAACTGTGGAGATGGGCGGAGCCTCTACGTTGGCCCACAGAGACCTTTATCCGGATAAAGTACCAATTCTGCCCTAGATTTCTGTGGGTATGTGTGAGGTTGGTATTGCACAGATGTTTGTGCGATGTCCACTAAATATCATAAAAAAGTAACATTAACCAGCACACTTTTCACCAAGGCAATTGCTTGGGATGGAAATCCTCTATAAGGCCTCGTAGGGAATATGCCTCTTTTAAAAGCGCCTTACAGGCCTGACCTGATGGAGCTCAAAAGGTTGAAATATGAATGCATGTGTGCAGAGATGTAGGCCCTGATTTACACACGCGTTTTACAATGGCGCAATCTCATTGAAAAACTTTTTGTAAATCAGGCCCTCGGTGTGGGGACATTTGCCATACATTAAAGGGAACCTCAACCTCCATCGGCTAATGCGTAAAATGGACCGAGAACACGTGCTGCCTTGTTCCAGAACAGGACTACATGGCCCGAAGCGCTGAAGTGATGGAAGTCTGATATGTAAGTGCGCCTTACTAAATATGACTGAACCACACTCCTCCATCTTCCCAACATGTTGCCTTTCAATTGAGCTCGCCTAGCTGCCAAGAGGCGAATGCCATGCGCGACCCCTCAGCCGGTCTTGGATTTGTATGTTTGTACAAGCAACGGGAAAGCGAAACTGTTGTTGTGCACACATGACATGGGACCAACTGGCATTCGTGTGCTCGTGAGCCACCCCGTTCCTAAATCTAGCCTAAGGACGTGGCTCCTATCCTACTACGCGGAAGACCTCGCGAGACATTCCTGCTTTACTAGCGCCAGCCTCATAATACAATCAATCAGCCGCAGCGCACGACTTTACAATACTGAAAATAGAGTTTTAGTGGACTGTGTGGCAGCTGCAAACCAGCAGGTGGCAGCATGAGCTCATCTCAGACGGCCCGCCCCTCACTGCCTCAGCTATTCAGACACATTGCAAGAATTCATTTTCGACTTGGAGTGAGGCTTCCGTGCAGAAGGGGGAATATATTCTTCTATATTTGTTTTTAAATGGATTATATCTCGGTCGTCTTTATGAAGCCTGCTAACATCTGGCATCGGAAGCAAATAATCACTTCAAAATATCAGGCGGCAGAGCCCCGGCTTGGATTAAATGTGTCTTCCCGGGGAAATAGCAGCTCTCCCCTCGTCTCTCCCCCTTCCTTCCCGCTCTTTCTTTTCTGACCTTTCATCTCAGCAGGGGGCTGACTAGAAAGACGGCTCTGGGAACTCAGTGTGTTTTTCATTAGGGTTTGAAAGGAAGAGAAGCATGGCGCATTTTTTTTCTCCTCGCACATATCTGCAGCAACACCTGCTGCTTAGGTTTCATTAAATTGAAGATTTGCAAGGCACAAAAGCTGAACGTACACATTTTACTTTTTATGCGCCGTTCCTCTCTTAATTATTTCTGCTCGTAATCCACAAAATTCACAAATGATGAACCTTTTTCTCTGGGGATGAGAAGAAATAATTGCCTTTTTTTTTATATAAAGCAGCGTTGCCAACGTCGGCGTGTGGAGGAGCTAATTTATTAAAATACAAACATAGGCCAACGGCTTTTCTAGAGCCGTCCTGATACATACAATCAAGTTCATAGAAATCAATGGCCTCTTGTGTAGGTTCTTTCAAACACGACAATAACATTCGTTTGACCCGGAAAAAGATGTATCACATATTAGACAACCAAGCCGGACAGTGGTTCCCACCTAACTAACAAATACCCAGTTTTGCTCTGCTCGGTATTCACATATTATGCCCTAGGGTGCTCTTTCTGTTTTCCTTTAGTCGTCGCCTACTCTTCGTTGACCCCATCGCAATATTTAGTAACCAAAATGATCGCGTATTTCGCTAACAAATTTTCGCTTCAAGAAATGCGGAATTTCGGAAAAAGTGTTTGCCATCTCCACATACGAGGCTACGAGGGAATATACATCTAATTGGCATGGCAACGCCATTGCAGAAGGCCATCTTGCGCGCACAAACCGATGAGGCACAGGAACATGAAAGGCAGACGATGCTAGAGGCAGGAAGGGCAAACACAAATCAAATACTTGCCACGTGATCCCTTATCCAAAAATAAAAGCACATCACACAATTAAGGCGGAATGGATACACGTCTTTTTTAAAAGCAAAATCCAGTCTATGCTAAATCGTGCTGTTCCCATCTTCATCTTGTATCCAGGCTTGCAACATTATGTGTTACTACTGACTTCTGCAATTGTATTCGCTCTCCCCTCTTGCTTCTCCACTCATTTTGACTGCTTACTCTCTGTTCTATCCTCCTCTCCCTTTCTCCCTTTTCCTATCTCCTCCCCTCCTCCCCTTACTTTCTTCTATGCACTTACTCTATCAGATTTGTCCCGGACCTAGTATGATAGTAAACTTGTCTGTCTCCTCCTCCCCTTACTTGTTTCCCCTCCCCTAGCACTATCTGAAATGTCGTCAGGCCTAGTACGATAGTCGCTTCTTTTGTCCCCCCCCCCTCTACACCCCTCTCCCTCACCTTTTTTTTTTCTCCGGCTCTACCAGAAATGTCGTCAGGCCTAGTACGGTAGTCGCATGTCTGTTTCCATTTCCTTCCCACTCTCCCCCTCCCTTCCTTAGCTATGTTTTAACTCTTGCACTATCTGAAATGTTGTCAGGCTGAGTATGATAGTTAATTTTACATCCTTACTGGTCATGGCCTGCAAGAATGTCATTGTATTTTCCCTTGATCCCTCCCTTGCCTTGATGCGCTTTGAAACACATTGTGTATAGGCAGTATATAAATAAACTGTCATATCAGATCATATTATGCTGGAGTCAACTATAATTATAATTGTTCTTTTGTAATGTGCTTAATATCGGGACCAGTTTCTAATCGCGAGCCCGGGATTCAACCCTGTGTTGCTATGCATTGTTTTGCTTCCAAGGCAATTGCCCCTGAGCTATTCTCCTGGCCTATAATGCAGTGATGAGCCAAACAAATGAGAACGTACATCTCAGTGAGGGGTGTCGCACACATTTGGTTCTTCCCCCATTAAATTCCTAAAAGAAACACAAATGCATTCCTCTACTATCTTCATGTTGTGGTGGTAGATACATACTAAGCTGCCCATGACCAAGGTTTTCATAATGTTCAACAAGTCACACACTCTATTGTTCTGCAAGGTAGGAATTCAAAGGCATTCTAAGATGGCACTGAGTGTACAGTGATGTACAATGATTTGCTGCATTTTATAAAAGCCTGCACAAGATCCATAACCAGAGTATTGGTAATGCAGAGGATCAATCAGCTGACTTTGAAAAAAGGGAGCAGCCGCTAAAGTTGAGTTTGACCTTCTTCGTTGGTGCCTTTCTAGGTAAACTGCTATGAAGTAAAATGGACTGCAATGGCCTACACGTCATACATAATTATGATGATATGAAAAGTTGTAGAAAATACCACTGTGAAGACAAATTAATCAGCACTGTGAGCTGGTTTCGAACATCTCCAGTGCTGCTCGACTATTAGTAGTACTGTCAGTCTAAAATGACCTACAATTAAAACACATGCCTCATTACACGGACGGCGGTAAGGGTTAACGGTCACCATTAATGGCAACGGTGACCGTTAACCCTTACCGCCGTACTACGAGGTCCCTTTGCGGGTTGGAGGATTTAACGCCTGCTTCTTGCAGGCGTTAAAATCCAACCCGCTAAGGGACCTCGGAGCTAATTACGGCACCGCAAAATTGCGGTGCCGTAATTAGCGCCTTCCCCAGTCCCATAGAGCCCTATGGGGCAGAAATGGGAATGGGGAAGGGCAATGGCAGAAAGGGGATTTACCGCCCCCCCAACCTTGGAATGGGGCGGTAAATCCCCTTTCCGCCAAGGCGGTGCCGGTATTTTACCGGCATGAGCCATGGCGCTAATAGCGCCATGGCTCACCGCCTACCGTGTAATGAGGCCAATTTGATTAAAATGTGAGCTACTGTTTGTAAAAAGATTGGCAGAGAAAAAATAAAACGAAAGGTACAAAACAAGGGTGCTATTACAGGCATTTGTTACAAGGGATGAACACACCGACACTTGGCATGCCCTACCCTCCCCCTGGCTGTTTAGTTTGTCCACAACCTACTCCCACCGTGAAAAGTAGTTTGGATTGAACCAAAAAAGACATTTGAAAAAAACAAAAAAGAACAGATTAGAACAAAAACACAGCATTGGTTGTCCAGCGGGGCGGAACTTCGGCACCGCGACTGACTGAAGGACTACCTCCGCTATTCCAGGTGAAAGATCCCTTGTGCTAACAAAGCCATCGGCTACCAATAAAATAATGTAAAATTGTAGGCACTCATTGGCTGAGTTGTACACAGTTTGATTTTAAATAGTAACCAAAATATAGTAGACCATATATGAAGCTTGCAAGGTTTCGTTTTGTCACTTGAAATGCAGATTAATTTGTCACACTATGCGGGTAAGGGAGCTGTTTGTGTCCCAAAAAAATTAAGATAGGTTAAAAGAGCATTAGGCATCATTCCAATAGCCTCTGGCAGAAGAGTATGCAGATGCTGCTCTTGTACCCTTCCCCCACAGCAAATAACAAGGACACAATCAGGAGTATGTCCAAGTATTTTAGTGTTTGGTATTTATTTTGTATTTATTAAGCGCTATACGCCAAAGCGCTGTACAAATATCACATCACAGTGCAAATAAGGAGAACACAACATCTTTAAACCAAAACAATAGAGAAGATGAGCCTTACGAGCAGAGCGAACGATAGGATAGGATGACATAGAGCAAAAAGAAAGAGGATGAGTGTTCCAATGTAAAGAAGCAAATAGAAAAAAAAAACAGAGACTGGGCACATGGAGGGTGAGGGATAGTTAAAAGAAAGAGAAAATGGGAACGGAGAGAGCTAGAAGGAACTTAATAGGATATTAGAGATGAAAGATAAGGAGGAGCAAGATAATGGAGAGATTTAAAGATGATACAAAGAAAATTAAATTTAAGACGAGAATGAAAGGAAAGCCATCCAAGAGATGAAAGAGACAGAGAAACTGAATCAAGAGGTGAAAGAGAATAAAAGAGACAAATAGAAGAATTAAAGATAGACTTAAGAGGAGCCAGTCGCGAGACAGGAAGACTGAAAAGAATGCAGGAGCAATAAAAGAGACAAGAAAAAATAAGATAAGAAATGAAGGACCTGTTTCAATGAGGGTTTTCCTATGGTATTGCACCATTATAAAACACTTCTGTCAATCAGGCCTTAAGAGTTTAGTTGCCCTGAAAGTTAGAAATGGCCTAGCCTTATGGATGTTAAAAAGGTGGGTCTGACATGAGCATGAGAGTAAGGAAATATGATGGGATAAA
This sequence comes from Ambystoma mexicanum, assembly GCF_040938575.1. Classification (NCBI taxonomy): domain Eukaryota; kingdom Metazoa; phylum Chordata; class Amphibia; order Caudata; family Ambystomatidae; genus Ambystoma; species Ambystoma mexicanum. The sequence continues at coordinate 969,182,931 of NC_090924.1, forward strand.
GAAAGCTTAGAATCCAGGTGGAGGCCCAGATTACGGGCAGAAGAAGAAATAGGAAGCAAAGATGGAGGAAAAGAAATAGATGCAGGAGGAGAAGGAGGAGGAATAGTAGTAGCAGGAACAAAAGGACCTCTGTCTGAGCAGAATTTAGCACAAGCAAGTGGTCAGCCATACAATATTTAATAGCCAAGAGAGAAGATGTAAAGTGTCATGAATAACAGAAGTAAAAAAAGAGAAAGAAAAATTGAGTGTCATCAGCATAGAAATGGTGAGTTAGTTAGAATGAAGATATAATAGAAGCAAGAGGAGAAGTATAGAGGGAGAAAAGAAAGAGTTGCAAGACAGAACTCTGGGGAACCCCATGAAGAAGGGCAACAGTGGGAGAAGACTTACCAGCCCAGGGCACCGAATAGGTGCAAATTGACAAATAAGAATGAAACCAAGAGAGCACAGAACCAGAGAACGCAAAATATGAAAAAGAAGAAAGAAGCAAAGCGTGATCCACCATATCGAAAGCAGCAGATAAATCAAGTAGAATTAAGAAAGAAAAATGCTGGGAATAATGAGCTGAAAGCAACGAATCACAAACTAAAAGAAGAGCAAATTCAGTGGATTATCGAGAAATGAATAAATCCGAAATGTTCGAAGGAGAGAAAAGTTACATTACCAAAAATATCTTTCAGTTTTCTCTCCTCTGGACATTTTGGACTACCCCCCTGCAATCCTCACCCCCTTACTTACCTGTGGGCAGCACACCTCCATGTGTGCCGCCGTGTCCTGTATCGCTTTGTGATGCCGGTTCCCTTCACTTGCGCGGTTGGGAACCGGTGACGAAGGTTCGTCTTTTCTTTTTTTAAAACACTTTATTCCAATGGGTGCAGTGGACACCCCTGCAGCCCTCGCTGCCTTTGTTCACTGTAATGCCACTGGATGGGGGACTTGCTCGAACCCATTTGTTTTTTTCTTTTTGTTTTAATATATGGATTTCGTTTTAGCAGAGTGAAACAAACGAAAAACAGATTGGAAACAATGAAGAATCGATTTATTAGAAATAAAAGACGAGACTTGAGAATAAACCAGATGTTCCAAAAGCTTAGAGAGATAAGCAAGAAGAGATATAAGACTAAAATTAGAGGGGAGAGAAGGATAGAGAGAGGGCGTTTTCAGGATTAGAAGAATGGCAGCATGCTTAAAAGAGGAAGGGAACGTATAGAAAAAAAGAGAAATATTAAAGAGGAAGGTAAGATAGGACACCAAAGAGGGATAGACCTTAAGTATAAGTAGAGAAGGAATCGGATCAGACGGAGCTGCAGTGGGGTGTGCACAAGCTAATACAAGCATGGTATCCAAAGTAGAACTTGGGAGAAAGGATGACCGAACAGAAGAATGAGGAAGAGAAGAAAATGTGGAAGAAGGAACAATAGCAGCACAAAGAGCAGTAACGTTTGAAGAAACGTAGGAGGCGAAATCAGTAGCAGAAAGAGAAGAATTACAAGTACCATCTGGAGAAGGAGGGGAAATAAACAAGACTGGGTCTGAAAAAGACAGTGAGGATGAGAGGACTGAGAGTTAAGAAGATCAGAATAGAAATAACGCTTAGACAAGAGGAGAGCTTCATCGTAAAGAGACTGAAAAGAAGAGAGAGAAGAAGAATCAGAGTCTGAATGTGATTTATGCCAGCGACACTCCAGACAGCAGGGAGTTTGCTGCATTGAACGTAGCTGTTGCGTGAGCCAAGGTTGTGCTGGCTTTGAGGCAGGAAACAAAGAATCAACAGAAGAGGAAAGAGAGGAGGCAAGTAAAGAAGCAGCATTGTCCACAGAAAAAGCTGCAAGTGATGGATGCGAAGGAAGACTAGAATTACAAGAAGAAACAGAGGAGTATTGAAGGCGCGGAGATTGCACCGAGACTAAGTAGGATGCTAAGAAAGAATGTACAAGACAGAAGGGGAGCGAGGAGAAGGGAGAGTAGAAAAGAATAAAAGAAAATAGTCTGAGGAATAGACAGGTAGAGCACAGACAGACGAGGTTGATACTGGAGAGGAAAACATAAACTCAAGATAGGAGACAGAAGCATGAGAAGCAGAGGTAGGAACAGGAGGGAGATGATAGGAATCCAGAATAGAGAGCAAATGAATTGATGCATGAACAGAAGAAATATGAAAATTAAAATCGCCCAAAAGTATAAGTGATGTAGAAGAAGGTAAAACAGCAAACAACAAGGCATCCAGATATCACAAAAGGAACTGACTGGGCCAGGAGGGTGATAGATCAACAGGAAAGCTAAACAATAGGGTTTCACAAAAATCATATGAGTTCTCAAAGGTAGAAAAACCTGAAGAGAAGTAACAGAGGCAGTGGTAAAAGTAGAACAGTAGAAAATGCCAGCCCCGCCCCCACGAGCAGAGGGGCGGCGTGTGTGCAGAAAAGATGTATCAGGAGTAGGAAGGGATGCAGGAATAAGCGTATTAGATGGAGAGATCCAAGTCAAAGTAATACACAGAAAATTAAAATTAAGAGGTAAAAAGGTGTCAAGAACAGAATGAGATTTATTGTAGAAGGAAGGCACATTTCAGAGAGCAAGGTTAATTGAAGGTGGGAAAGAAGAAATAGAGGGATAAGAAAGATTAGAAGAATTATGAGTTAAAACATGGGGAGTTGAGGGGTTAAAGGGGTAGAAAGATGTAATTGGCGATGTTATATCAAAAGAAAAGATGGTGAGCGAACTGTGTGATTGGAGGAGAACTGAAGGGACAAGTGCTAAAATGTTATGAAAACACAGACTGCTAGGCCAAGCTATGACGGCGAGGAAATAGAAAAGCAAACATAGTAGTAGACAAGTAAATTACATAAGTAAAAGCGGCCATCAGCGGACAGCTGCAGACAGCAGAGTCCAGACTTAGCCCGCGACTTAGCCTGGGGCTTTGCCCCGGACTTGATTTTAAAAGTGACTTGATGTTAACCGTTACTTCTGATGAATTGCTGTGCATGACGATGTCCTGGACTTACGCTTATGCATGCTTACACAGACCACTTAATTAAAGCAATGGTAGTGTAGAGTTTTTAAAAAAAGGAAGCAGCCATGGGAGCTGGGTTTAAACCTCTCTGGAAGTGCATTTATTTATTTATTTATTTGTGAACTGTTACAACGTTAAAAATGAAAAGACCTCTTTTGATTGAAATGTTCACTTTTGTTTGTGTACAGACCAGCTATTACAAAATATAGCAAAAGAGTTATTTAACATATTTTTTTACCGTAAACTGTTGTGGTATACAAATGGCCTACACTTACAACAAAATAAGAAGAATATGAAGAGTTGTACAGAAAAATATTTTACATCTTAACCAAGGAACAAAAGTAGATGGCAGGGTAAAACAATGAAAACATAAAAAGTGATGTACAATCTCTTTGAACATTTGAAATACACTTTTCTTTGAGTTTGTAGGACACTTTTAGAGACATGTAAGGAAAATGTCAGAGAGCATATTTTTCCATCATAGCAGGAAATAGTAAAAATTAAATCATTAAGTGGCAGTAGTTCCCCACTTTTGAATCTTGCAGGACCGCCCTGTATTATTTTCTTGCAATGTTCTACTTCTGTGGTTTCTTTAACAATACAATGTGTCATGGCGGTTCCAGCCTGTGCCTTATGTTTTGTCAGTAGCTTTTAGGAGGCCGACAACAACCGAGTGCCTACCTTTCAGGGTAATATGCATGACACCCAAACTGCGTACATTTAACATACAATAGTCTTTGGGCCTGATGTACAAAAGCATTTTTGAATGGGAAAGTTCCATAAAAAAACGCCTTGTAAATCAGGCCAATTATTTCTTTCCCGCCTATAAACTATATTACTTTGTTAACTATAAAACATATTGAAATGCTGATGGTTGTAGCTGCTTCGGTATCAGTGTCTCCATTTTCTCATATATGCATGGGAAGAGGCAACCCATTGTATACATAGGGCCTGATTTACAACGCTTTTTTCAATGGGAATTCCCATTCAAAAATGCGTTAGTAAATCAGGCCCATAGTGTTCATAGCCCGGGTAATTCATGGCCCCACCCCAACATGAAATGTAAAGATAACTGCATGACTGGCAAGCAGTGTTTTTTTTACAGCTGTCACTGGGACTGTTGCTGTCACTGGGGCTTCTGTCACTGGGGCTGTTGCTGACACTGGGGCTGCTGCTGTTCAACACTTGCCACAATTGAAGTGCAAATGCAGGCAACGCAGCAGTGGCGTAACACAAAAGAAGGGGTTTCCCCTGCAGGTCCTGTTGAGGGACTCCCCATATCTCCTCAGAGCAGCACAGGCCGCCATAGACTCCTGGGGCACCGCTCACATGCAATGTGCATGATGATCCCACAGCTGCGGGAGCGTGGCGAGCGCTGTGCTAGGCACAAGATGTACATTTTTTTAATGAAAATCTAAATCTTTCCCCTAGGGTAGAAGCAATGGGCACGTGCACATGGGGCCCCAGCACCACCGGGAATGCACCGCTATGCTAGAGCGATACAGTGTGGGGGAGCTGAGTGCTTCCCCAAGAATAAGCATTTTTTTAAAATGTGATTTGCTTTGACCTATAAATAGCTGACACCTAAAACAAAATAATATTAACAATTGCACAAAATATAGTTGCTCAGCTGTTGCTGGCATACTTTGGTCATGTTATGCCGGTCAAGTGGCACAGCGAGTAGAGCGCTCGCTTTGACATCAGTGCAGAGCCTGCGAACGCAGGTTCGAATCCCGGCAGCGCCAAACTCAGCGTTTCATCCTTCCGAGGTCGATAAATGAGCACCACACACCGTGGGTAATAATTCAGATACCTGAGGGTTCGTAGCGCTATATAAATGCCAAATTATTATTATTATTATTGCTAGACACAATGGGAGAACACTGCCTGAGTTTGCCAGTTGTCCAGCAACTTCTGAGTGGTCATCAAACTTAGTACTGGGTAAACATACGAGTTAGGCCACAGTTCCCTGAAACAATCCACGGCCTTTGAGACTCATCATGTCAGTGTGACGTGCCAGTCACCATTGACGCATGTGCGAGCCTCGTTCTGGCTACGCGCATGCTCGTTGGAATAAATCACGCCCGTGCGGGCAGTTGCCGCCGGGACGCGGAACGGAGCACATCGCATCCCGTGTCTTCTTGTGTGCATGACTGCGTGCAAGTGTGAGTGCGGTACGACCTGAGGCTTGGGCGTACACATAACAGTCAGGTCTTAAATGCCTACTGTATATGTAGTGTTTATACATAAATATAACAGCATTCCTTGTAATGGAACCCCTATTTTATGTCTTGTTAAAGATCTCAAGTACCACAGAAAAAACATTTCGATCATGCAATTTATTTTTTGTGATTAAGATATGCTAAGGGTGTTTTTACTAAGGTAACATAGGTATCCTCAGGCACACTGGCTCCTGCTGGGTTTCATGGCCATTGGCCCTAAGCATCAGACACGCTCTATGTTCATTCACCAAGTGCCCCTCTCATTATCAGGCATGTTATGGTAAAGGTCACCCTCCCTTCTTGATGGTCTTGCCTTCATTTCTATGCTTTGATCCTTGTAGGGGCTTGGTGTCCTTCAAGCCCCTCTAAAATCCATTGAGGACATCTCCCTCGTGCACTGTCCTCCTATTTTAGTTTCAGTTCTCAGCATGCCTAGGCCATGATAGAGTCACTGACCTATGGACACTAAGCATGCTGGGCGTTCCAAAATGGTGTGAAGGATCTCCACTGTCCCTGAACTCACATGCTTCTTTAGCTTTGCCAGTATCTTGTCTTCCAATTACCGAAAAACAATCAAAAATGGACTTTGTCTCAATGCATGAATGAAGCTTGATACTCGGTATGCTGGTATTACTTTAGATCACCATCACATTAAGACAGCATCCAGAGTTAAGACTCTGGATGTGATTTTATAATCATCCTTGAGCGCCGAGGCTCATGTCAATAGTGTAGTAAATACATCTCAATACCATCTGAGATTGCTAAGATTAGTGAAGCCATATGTCTCACCAGCTAACTGCACTGTGTTGTGTGATGGTGTCATGTGAGCGCGACGGCAATGTTCGCCGTTGCGCATTTGCAAAGGAAATAAACTGGGAGTACCCGGGCTCTCTAGTGTGTGCACGGAACCCAAAGCATCAAGACCTGTGTCCTGTGTCTCCTTCCAGGTACAGAGGGGCAAGACCTGACCACGGGGGTCCTGGGGACAAACCTGCAATATCACACTGGCAACGAGGACGCGACAGGGCAGGGTGCTAACGATCCGACAGCTGATTTCGCATCAGCATTGTTTTCCGACACCTGCCAGTAGTGCTACCTTTGCAGGAAAGTTCCAACCGCCATTTTGTGTGTTTTATGGTCGCGGCTCCACATGTGGAGTGCTCCTGCGCCATGTAAACAATTTTTGCAGCCCACCACAGCTAATTCTTACCAAGAAGGACACAGGTGCCACAAAGAGGTGCCAGTGGGGCTCCATTTTCCCCCAAAAATGTTTATAAAAAGAAACCATTTTTATTCTCACTCAAAGACACATTTTTCTCCTTTTTGACATCTTTCAAAGAGAAGGGATTGTCATCCTGAGTTGGGAGCCTGGAACGAAACCATCTCACCTGCGAAGTACTCCCAGAGCTGTGTACTGCGGCCCATGTGAGGGTGCCTGTGCGGTTGCAACACCACAGTGGTCCATCAGGAAGAGCAGATTGCGGCCTTCACGAGAGTGACAGGTGCCTGTGCAATCTGTGCGTATGAGCAACGCCCTGTAAGTGATTTCAATCCGACACTTCACCTAAGTCAACGACTAGCGTGTAATGCACAACTGAAATCCTTATTTATTTATTTGTGTCTAAAAGTTCTTTTATTCTGAACGATGTACCACTTATATCACGCCCCTCTCTTGGAACCCCCTCGTCCCCCACCCCCACTCACACTGAACCAGGAATCAGGCTGGTTTGCAAAGTTAAAATATGTATTTAAGTATTCACAATATAATCACACTATTTTTAATGGGGATACAATAATCACCAATGGGGTGATGTCACACTAAGCAATCTCTTTAATCACAAGGAGTAATAATGAGCAAAAACAATGCAGTACAGTAATAATATTTTTGCGGGTGTGTGTTCAAATCAAATAGCAATGTGGTTACTCTTTCCCCCTGCACACCCCTCAACCCCCCAATATGCAATGTAGAGAGATAGGAGGAGAGAGAACAGGTTTCAGGAATGCAGAATTCAGACCAAGGTCAATCCCAATTTCCCCCCAGCAACACAAGAGAGAAACAATTGATTGGCAAACTGTCAAAATGGTTTTAAAGTTGACTTTGAACAGAATAGGTAAAACACTAAATATGGCTTAAATCACTGAGATTGTTTACATTCTAATGGGGGCCACTTTATATGGTTGCAGACAAACACTAGCAATGATTTGACACTAATAAGTAATGTGCAAACTGAAATTTGAGGTCGGGTGCAATGAAAAGCTATTTTACACGTGTAATATTTTGCCAAAATGAAAATTCGCGGCAAACTTTTCCGTGCGCGGTAATCGCGATTGTGGGAAAACTATAGGGATTTGAGATGCGGTTTTTGGTTCTATGGAAAGCTGTGGATGTTAGCTACAAGCAGACATTTAAAGACAACAGGATTTCTTTAAACTAGGGAATGACTAGAAAGAAGCAAATACTTCACGGGAGCACAGTCACTAGACCAGGATGCCTCTGGATCAAGTTTTTGGCTGCCAAGGAGCTTGCCTTCTTCAGATGAAATATATCAGCGCAAAGATATGTTTAACAATACTATCACAGAAGGAAGATAGTAGGGATGAGATAAAGAGTTCAGGCAATTCAAAAGTATTTCTACCCATGCAGTTCTGAAGTAAAGATAGGATGGATTTGGATAGGGATTGCTATGGATAGTACATAGGGTAGTGACACAGTTCTGTACTCTGGATACTCACTATATGTATTTGAACAGAAGCATCAGGAATTCTGGTCAGTTAAGATTTCTGGCCTGGAATTCTGCTGGGCACATCGGACTGGACAGGGTCTGCAATCAGCAAGGTGCTCTGGTCACCGCACGACAGGACTGGACAGGATCGGCACAGCACGGCACAGCGCGGCACAGGATTGGGTTTAATATGCCCTTCTCGGTTCTGAAGATAATTATTTAGCAGGAAAGCACTTACAGCAAGGACTGGCTGCTTCTGTGCTTTCCCCTTTAAGTTTGTGGTATTCTGGTTCTAAAGGTTTAAGGCCTAGTTGAGAATGGTTCAGCTATAGAGTGGGCCTTTCTGGTTTGCCGAGTTTCTGGAGTCTGGAGCAAGGAATATGGATGGATCTTCTTCAGGGTGCTTCGCCAGCAATTGGTTAGTGGGTGAATCTGTGTGTCCTTCTAAGTCCTCAGCTTTCTCTATTTATGCATTTGTTAAAGGGGTGTGTATGCTGGATTATCCTAAGCGCACCCCCAGGCTGACTATAGGTTAGAATCTCCCCTCTCCCTTGATTGGAGGAGAAAACAGGGTGTCACCATGATGATGTGATTTTATGAGTCAGAGAATCCTCCCCTTGGCTTTTGAACATGAAATCTACTTTTAGTATAATACATATTTACAATTTTACAAACTTTATAACAATAACATATCTAGATCACATATTTTGTGGAGGAAATGCTCTTCCAAGCCCCGTCATTGTAGGATCTTGTGGTGGCTTTTGACAGAATTCTGCCCTTTTGGGCCGGAACACAATGGGCCTCATTACGACTCAGGCGCTAATGGGTTAACGGCGCCGTAAAAGGCTGCGGGCTGTTAACCTATTAGTGCCTAATTACGAGGTCCCTTTGCGGGACCCGACCTTAACGGCTGTTGTAGACCATCCGTTAAAGTAGGGACCCGCAAAGGGACTTTGGTGCTAATTACGGTGCAGCAATTTGCGGCACCATACTTAGCGCCTTCCCCATTCCAATTGAGCCCTATGGGGCAAAAATGGGAATGGGGAAGGGCCATGGAGGAAGGGGGAGTTACCGCCCCGCCAACCTTGAAATGGGGTGGTAATTCCCCCTTTCTCCATGGCGGAGTCGGTAACTTACTGGCATGGACCATGGTGCAAATAGCACCATGGTCTTCCGCCAGGGTCGTAATGAGGCCCAATATCTAGTTTATCCAAAAATGTGCACAACTGTGTGCATTGTATCTGGGCATAAGCATGTGAAATTTCATGCTTTTGACATAATTACATTTGGTATAAAACCACAATTTCTACAGTTCCTTCCCAGAACATAGCACAGAGTTCTGGCTCCTCTTAAAATGTGCAGCCAAAAATTAGCGTCAGAAGTCCGGGGTTTACATATTTGTTTACAATTGTACACAGTAAATTATCAGTCTTCTTAAAAATATGCTTTTTGTCCATTGTGACTCAACAAAAGTTGTCTGTCCCCGTCTCCTTCTCCTTCTTGCAGCTCAGGAGCAATCTCCGCCCCCTTCCTTCTGGCAGAGGCCATTTACGATCCTTCCTGATTAGCATCTCCTTGCCTTTGAGGAAGTCCATTGTGCTCTTCCTACAGCAGCCCAAGTTCTCCTCCCCTCTTAATCAACACAGGGGTGTGAGTTCCTGGTCTAGAGAGCAGAAAGGAGGTGCCTCCCCCTGTGGGGGAAGTTGTTTGTGGTTTGGCTTGGAGTCAGGCTTAATTTTAAGTGTCATTTTGTTGCAATTTTCTTTGTTTAAATAAACTTGTAATTTTAAAACAAGCATCTAGAAAACTGATTCCAGACTCTAAACCGTGAAGTTTAAATATTTACAACCTAGGTTACTCTTGATAACAGGTCACTTAGATTTCAGCCATTAGATCTTAATGGTACAAGTTTACTTAAGGCAGGCTTTTGAAAACTGTCATTCAGGCGGCCGCTGGTACTGCGCCCAGATTTTGACAGATCCCACAGGCAGGCAAACTTGTGCTGTGGGTGTTTTGATGACCAATTCAGCTTTCCAGGATATTGCCATTTCACAATGATTTCTTGAATTCAGTAAAGTGTGACACCCAGCAAGAATATTGGATGTTTTTGGGTGTTTTGGACCAGCATTCTGTATTTTCAGCAACCAAGAAAAGATTTAAAAATAAGATTCCGGATTTCTTTCAGCAAGCACTGCTTTTCATGCAGTCTCCCTTTTTACATGTCGGGCAGCTCAGTGACATGTTTCAGGAGTGCGGTCTCAGTTCCACCACTGACAACATGCATTGTAGATTTGGCAGCCATCTTTCTGTACTTTGTAGAGTGCAAATTCCATAGGTTTTGGTGCCCATAGGGGTTCTGCGGCCATTTTGATGATTCTGGCACCACCAGGACACAGGGATTCCGCAGGGCAGAGCATAAGTGGGTTAATACATCCCACAAAGCCCCCCCTCGTGACTTGACTTTTGACCGCCTGTCAAGGGGAAGTCGGGAGATTGGGATGTTCAGTTTTTCTTTTTGGTCCAAGTGGAAACATTTGTCTGCTTCTCCCATCAGTGCTGGATCGACAGGCTCTCCTCGCCGGTTCCGGATGAGAGTGTGGAGCAATCCCCCGGGCCCCTTGGGTCTTTCCTTCCGGTCCCCGAGTGGTCCTCCTTGGTGCTTAGGATCCATGGTTTCAGTCCTATGATGACAAAACAGAGCATATTTGTGGACATTTCCCCACCACTATTCATGTAGTGGGGCAGACGCATACATTTGATATAAATGACAATCTTTCCCGCTTATAATTATTACTGATTATAACCGATGGAATGGTTTTTACAGTCGCAATTATCTAGGGAGCTGGAATGACCCCCTCTGGGTTTCCAGATGAATCCTCTAGTTGCTGCAGAGTATGCCTAGGATGGCAACATTTCAGCTGGTTGATGTGGACCCACTTATCTTCCCCTTGGATTGTGTAGGTGACTGGTGAGATTCTGTCTACAATTTCAAAAGGACCCTGCCAGCTTGGAAGAAATTTGCGCTGTTTGGCCTGGTTCCTTTGGAAATTGTACAAGTAAACCCAGTCTCCTACTTGGTATTCTTTTCTAGTTGTCTTAAGGTCATAGTGGGTCTTCATACTGTCTGCAGATCTTTCTAGATTCTGCTGAGCATAGGCAAAAGCATGTTGAAGGTGTTTTCTCAGATTCTCAACATACTCATGAGTTGTGGAGGCATTTATAAAGGTCTGCTCTTGGGCTCTGTAGAGCAGATGCTGGGGAAGCACCATCCTTCGTCCAGTCTTCAGCTCAAGCAGTGACATTTTTGTTTCAGAAGAAGGGGGGTAGATCTGATGGCCATCAGGACAAGAGGTAGTCGAATGTCCCAGCTTGGCGCAGAATCTGCCACAAACTTTTTAAATATGCTCACAATTGTCTTGTTGTATCTCTCAACTCCACCACTGGAGGCTGCCCGGTAGGCAATTTGTAGTTTCCTTTTGACCCCAAGTATCTCCCACATCTTTGTCATCACTTCGCTAGTGAAGTGACTACCTCAGTCTGACTCAATCCTTTGGGGTAGTCCAAAAGACGAGAAGATGTGGTTGATCATTAGGGCAGCTGCTGTTTCTGCCTTGCAATTTGGGTCCGGGACACATTCCACCCATTTAGTGAACAAGCATGTCACGGTCAACATGTACTTGTTCCCCCTAGAGGAGCGAATCACAGGCCCGATAAAATCAACTTGTAAATCTGACCAAGGCAGTGTCATCCCCCTCTTTTGGAGGGGTGCACCGTGTGTGAGGGATGTTGGCTGAAATTGTGCACACACAAGACACCCCTTCAAGTATTGGTCGAGGTCCTGCCCCCTGTGTGGCCAGTATGCAACCTCTCTCAAGATTTCTAGTGTCGTATGAAACCCCAGATGACTGGCTGTGGCTGCATCATGGGCGTGACTTAGTATCAGGCTTCGGAATGAGGTAGGGACCACCCACTGGTCATGGCCAGCTTGGGATCTCCTTACCAACAAACCGTCTTGGATTCAGAACATTTTTGGACATTTCATCAACACTCTGAGGTCCTCTTTCCCTATGTAATCGGTATCCGTCAGGGGAAAGTTCTCAGGTTCCAATGTGTTGATAAAATTTACCAATTATTGGATCCCCTTTTTGAGGCGTAATTAAATCAGCATCTGGGGTCTCCTTACTCCATTGTGCAGTTGAGAGTTCATTGTGAGCATTTGTCTGGAACCTAGTGATAGCAGTGACCTGGATTTCCCCCAACAGGGACTCGATCTCAAGTAGATCCCCTTGGATGGCTCCAGTTTTGGCCAGCTGATCAGCTAGTTCATTTCCAGTTTTGTCTGGTCCCTTTACTTTAGAATGACCCTTGATATTTTTCCAGTAGATGGTCATCCGATTCGAGGTGACCAGATCATCAATATTTTTGGTTAATTTCCCATGTTTCAATGGTTTGTTATTAGCACATAGCATGCCTCTGGTTTTCCCATTAACCAGGTGCTCCACAAACCCTTTCCGTACATAATCCGAATCTGTGATTATGACCAGTTTGTGGAGTTGGTGTTGGACAGCAGTGAGGATGGCTTGATGCACAGACATCAGCTCTGCCGCTTGATTACTTCGGGGACCGATTTTGTACCCAGCGGAGGGTTCTGGGGCATCATTCACCCATGCATTCCCTCGCCGGCCACAAGTTCTTTTTCCCCGTTGTTGTCAACATGGTAAGAGCATCCGTCCACATAGACAGTGGACATTCCCTCACAGTGGTCTTCTTCATAGAGTTTGTGTGGGGTATGCTTCCATGTTGTCCTTGATTTTAAGACTTTCATCCTCGAGACAGTTTTCTCTGGCACAATCATGCAAATCAGCCAGACATTGCGTGAGGGGACTCTTCTTGTTTTGGCCATATCTGACCTCCACAGGAAAGACTTGCATTGACAGAATCCAGGAAGTAATTTGGGAATTACTCACATTTCCGGCCCAGATTCTGTCACTTTGGAGATATTGCAGAGGCTGATGTGGAGTCTCCACTATGATTGGTTCCCCCTGGATAAACGGGAGGTATTTCTTCAATGCCCACACCGTTGCCAGGAGTGCATTCTCACAATCGTTGAATTTTTCCTTCACAGAGGATAAAGTCTTATTCGCATAGGAGATTACTTTATTGACCTTGTCATGCTTTTGATATAATACTGCAGTCAAGCATGTATTTGAGAACCCTGTCTCCAAGAAGAACTCCTTATTTTTGACAGGGTAAGCTAGGCAAGGCGCTTGTGAGAGGCTTCTTTTCAGTTGTTTTACTGCATCAGCTTGTTCTGGACCCCACTCGACTTGACCCCCCCCTTCAAAAGATGGATCAGGGGTCTTGTGATCTCTGCGTAGTCCTCAATGAACTATCTACTGTAATTAGTTAGTCTAAGGAGGCTCCTTTGTTCCCGCAGAGTTGTGGGGTCTTTCAATTTCTGAAGTGCTTCCACTTTCTTTTCCTGGGGACAGAGACCCTGAGGAGTAATCTCATGCCCCAAGAAATTGACATGGGTTCTACACCACTGTGCCTTTTGAAAGGAGAGTTTTGCTCCGCAGCCCTCAACTCTGTCAGAACATAACGGATCTCTGCTATGTGTTCCTCCATAGTTGAGCTTTTGACTAGAACATCATCTACATAGACCAGGTTACCCCTTTCACCCAGGTCGGGCATGGCCTCATGCAGAAAAAATGTTAAATTAATTGCCGGAGTTGATGTATCCGAAGGGAGTCTGGGTCCATGTGTTCTGCTGCCCCCCGAAGGTGAAAGCCAGCTTGTATTGGTCCTCCCTACTGACAGGTACAGTCCAGTACCCATTGGTCAGGTCTATTGCAGTGAATACCTGTGACCCCTGGATCTGGGCCTGCCCATGGTCAATGTAGGGAAGAGGCCATCGGGAAGTATGGACCCGTTTGTTGAGCTCCCTGAGGTCAGCACAGAGTCTCCACTGGCCGTTTGGTTTCAAAATCCCCAGCACTGGATTATTGAAGGTGCTCTGGACTGGACGAATTATCCCACAGGACTGAAGGTTCTTAATTATTTCAGTAAGGGACTCCATTGATGCGAGAGGCAATCGATATTGCTTCACAAACACTGGAGTCATTCCAGGGTCCGTGGGAATTGTTGTGTGGATGTCAGTGCAACCACAGTCATATGAGTCCACCGCAAAGAGATCTTGAAAATCTAAGAAAACTTGTTTAAATTTTTGCTTTTGCTCCGGAGTCTAACAGGCATCAGCTAGGTTGACTCTCTCTTCAACCATCTGCCTGAAGCCTGGAAAGACGTCCGGTTTTGCTATCTCAGTGGCCCCTTCCAGCTGGGTGGAGAAGTCCCTGGTCAGATTGCTGATTTGGACTGATGGCTTCATCCTCGCGGTCTTGGAATATCACCTCATCCCTCCTGAAGTCACAGGTCACATCTTCCTTACCATAAGAGCAGGAAATGTACACCAGGAAATTCCCCCCATGCTGGGTGAAGATCCTGTCTGGTGTTGCGTCATCGTTACTATCACTGTCAATACAGTCCTTGGGGATGGGTCCTAACAGTTCATTACCTAAATCTATGGAAAAATGTCGGTCATCAAACGACATTGCAATAATGGTGGCTGCGGCTAGAGTGATACTCTTTAAGTCGCTGTTATCCACCTCTATTGGAATGGTGTCATGTTCTATGTTGACTAGTGGTGTTGGGTTTACCCCCAACCCTTGCTGCTGGAAATGAGCATTTAGATGGACATAGGCGTCAGGGTTTTCAGTTTCAGTCCTTTTTTAACTTTCACTTCCAGTGAGAATTGTCAGGTCCGTTCTGGGATGGCGACTTCCTCTCCAATCTGAATTTCAACTGCATAGGGCAGCAGTTGAGCTGACCTAAATGCTTTCTCTGGGTCATCAAAGTCCATGGCATTACCCGCTAATCGGGACCAAGCTTTGAAGTTTATTAAGTCCAAACTAATGTGAAAGCGACTGAGGATGTCACTGCCTAAATAAAATGCAGCAGGGACATCTCGCACGACCCAACAATTATGGACTATGCTCTTGTTGCCTATGGAAATTCTGAGCATACACCTGCTAGGCAGGAGATGTTTGGAATTGGGTGTTTCCAGATCTTTTTCCCATTTGTCTATCAGTTTAAATGTGGGAATGGCTGGATCTTTTGGGAGTTTGCGGAACATGGCCTCTCTGATGAAGCTCTTACCGTTGTTCACACATACTCGGCGAGAACAGGGTCCTTCCCTTCATTTAACTGAATAGGGATGAACAACTGTTCTCCAATTTTCTGAATATCAGCCAGGCTTTGATCTGATTTTTCATCTTTCTGGACTATAGGAGTGGAATTTTCTGATTGTGAATTTGGAAAGAATTTCAGAGTGTTTCCTTCCAGTGTGGAATGCCACCTTAGACTGGAAGGAAGGTTGATTTTCAGAAATAGAGAGCACTCACCATCACCTGTTTGTTGTCCTACTGCAATTACTGTCACGTCTGGGATTGGATTATTCTGGAAGTGAAATTCTATTTTGTCAGGTTTTTGTTCAACCATGTGGCATTTGCCGTTTAAACTAACATGGTTGACACTATGCTTCAATTTTATTGGTCGGTTAGTCTGGGTCAAGAGGACCTTGTTTACACAATATATGAGGGGTGACAACCTACGTAGGATGTAATTCCCTAGTAAACAAGGGGTGCGATCTGGAGTCACAACTATGACCGGGTGCTTCCCCTTGTGTCGCCCAATTTTAATGTCCAAGTCCGCAGTCCCCTCGACGGGAATTTCCTTCCCGTCGAAGTTCTGAAGTTGTCCAGGAAAAGGGTGAGAGGAATTTGGTATTTCTCCCCCCCTCCCCGAATTCAGTTGATCAAAGGCCCTTTTTGACAGAAGGGAAGCTTGGGATCCAGTATCCACCAGTGCCAAAATTGTACATTGCCTCTGTATTTGGACTGGGGCATAGAATCCTCCCTCCTTTTCCTCAAGGGGGCAAAGATAATGTACATTCTTGGACAACTGGTGGGTTAGTTTCTTGGTTTTGGACACTGACAGGAAGGTGATTTGGGCAGGATTCTGTTTGGTGTCTCGGGAATCTGGAAGAAAAATGTGACAGCTAGATATGGGTGAAGTTTTGGGTTCCCCTGGTTCTGGTTCTGGGCTGCCTCCGCCCTTTTTGGAGGTAGTCACCATGATGGGTTTGAACCAGGGGATTTTCATGCTGGTGATTCTGGGGTTTGATGATGGGCGGTGCTAACTCAGTCCCCACATCTACTCAGTCTGGATTTGGATCCTTTGGGACCCATTTTCTTTTTGGAGGAGTTCCCCCATCCCTGAAGGAGAAGATCCTTTCCCCAGAATCCTCTGAGGATCCCTCTCCTTCAAACTGGAAGACTTGTACCTCCTCCACAAAATGGGTCTTTTTCGGTTCTTTATTTCTCCTACCCCTCTCTGCTCCTTGGGTGGCAGACTTTCGGGGGCATGAGATTTTGGTTCTGGTTCCTGGGTTTCCAGGGGCTTTTTACAAGTGGGGAAGGAAGCTTCCTCCAAGTCTTTACACTCCCCTTCCCCTTGTGCCTCCTCCCTGGGAACGGGTGGGTTGTCGGGGTTCTTCCCCCGTCATTGCTCTGGAGCACCAGGTCCTGGATTTGAAGCATTTTGAGCCGCCATGCTCATCTGAGGGTTCTGTTGAGCCCTCAGCATGCAACCCAGATCCTGCGCCATGTTCTGGACCTGGCGCTCTAGTTGGGACACCCGCTCTGGCTGGTACGGGGTCCTCATGTCTCCCCTGGGCTGATCCCGGGAAGGGTCGCTATCCCTTCTCCCAAAAAACCCTGGGTTAGGAAAATTTGGGTACCACTCCACCCTTGGCCTCCCCTCTCCTGGATTGGGCTGTCTGGGCTCAGGAAAGTGGGGATAGAAGGATGGATTGTTTGGGGGGTTAAAGTTTGGCGGGTACCTAGGAAGGACATTTTGTCCAGTATTTGGGGGATTGCTTCCCTCCTGGGGGAAGTGAGAAGGGGAGTTCCCTGGGTTTCCTGCTGTCTGGTTGGACCCCCCCTCCCTTGGGCTAGAGGAGTCCACACATAACCCAGGATGGGTCTATTGCCCTTGTAACGTGGGCTGATGTAGTCAGGGGAGTTAGGGGTCCCATTTGTGGGATTACCTCTCCCTGTTTGTGATTGGCCCGAGGGCCTTCTGGGTTTGGGGTTGTTTTGATTCTGTGCGGGCAGGTTTTTAGGCCCCCCATCTCCAAATCTAAAATGGGGGCAACCTTCACCTCCGCCACTTTAGCAGCAGCAGGGGTGTTAGTTGTTTTAGGGCTTTTTCCACTATTTTTATTTTCCACTGGCTTTTGCACCTCATAAATGCATGTGGCTTGTTCAATGACCCAGTCTAGTGATCTTTTCTCGTGAAAGTCCCTCACTAGCTGGGTCATGATATACTTAGGGAGAGCATGAGAGAAAGTGTTTACAAATTCTTTGCTGTCAGTGCGCACCGTTCTAGTGGTCTGCGCAAAGGCACGCTTTAACTCTTGAACAAATTCTTGTGGGGCCTGATCTTCACATTGTAAGTTATAGGCCACCTTGCGAGCCTCCTGAGGATTCCTGTGAATAGAAAAATGTTTCAGGATGGCCGCCCTATAGGTGGACCATCTGGAAGGATTCTGATCCTCCAGCCCCGCAAAGAAGCTGGAGTACTCGGGAGAAAATGTCCACTTTACATATTGAATACATCTTTGGCTGTCCTTCAAATGGAAAGTTTCCATCATTTGTTCAAATAGCTCAAGCTGCTCCCAAACCGAATATTTTGCATTCTTATGATAAGGCATGATGATGCTCCTAATGGCTTTTACTTGTTTCAGGGGATCCTTGAGCAAGGCCCTCCCGACCTTGTTGGCTTTCTTAGTTCGGGTCACACTGGTCCACTCATCCTCTGACTCAGAGGCACTGCTACCAGTGGTGCCTGTCTGGTCTTCTAGGCTCTCCCAGATTCTGCGAGCTTGGGAATGGCTGGCAGAATGTGGGGGCTTAGTTTCTTGGGTCCTGTGGTGCTCAGAAGAGTCTTCGGACTCTTCCTTGCTCCCAGGATTGCCTGAGTACCCCCCCACTGTCCTAGCTGGGAAGAGATTTTCAGAATGCCCTTAGTGGGCCTACTCTCATGGAGTTCCCCACCAAATTTTACCATCTGATCTCTGGGTATGTTATATTTTTGAGGATCCATTTCTCTGATCCTCCCCTCATTGGAGTCTCCCTGATCAGAGAAGATGGCCCTAGCACTTGGGAACCCATTCACAGATGCCCGCCCATACATTCCTGGGAGGCGCTGATCTATGAGCCCCATATTTCTCATTGGGTTGAAGTCTGCCATCCCTGTGGCCCTTGGCTCACGTGAGCCAGTGGACATGGGGGTGGTAGAGTCCATGGAGTTGAAGAGATGAAATTCTCTGGAGCCACGGTTCCTGAGGTTATGCTCAGGTGTTTCCGTCTCCCAGGGGACCTCATCTCTCTCAGCCCCTGCTCCCTGTTGATATTCAAGAAACTGACCCTTTTGTTCTTCTATCAAGGCCTTACTAGTCTCTATTAGTTGTTCCTGAATAGCTACCCGTCTGTGGAGCCTTTCATTTTTCCTCACAGAGAGCCTCATTGTCTCTCTGTGCTTCCTGTATAATTTTGGAGTATTGGGCCAATTTTTGCTGCAGGAGGGTAACCTCCTGAGTCCTGTCCTTACTGGCCTGATCATTCTTTGCCAGAGCATCTTCCACCCTCCTGGCGTGCTCTAACAGTTTTTTGTAGTATTTTTGGAGCTCACCCAGTCCCTGAAGGGCCAGGTGATTTTCTTCCATCTTAGTTTTTAAATAACTGACCTCCTGGCCTAAGGTGTCCCCTTCCTGAATTAGAGTACCCCTTTGTGCAGCCAGGTCGTCCCTTTGTCTTTGGAGTGCACCAGCTTTCTGGCGCTCTTCATCAAATTTAGTTTGGGAGTCAAGGTCTTTGAGAATTAATTTATTATTTTCTTCTTTTACTTGGTATAGGCGGTTTTGCAGGGTGACTACATGCTCTGCGCATGCTCTATTAAAATGTTATTGCTGTTCCAGATTTTGTTGGCTCTGTAGTAGAGAGTCCAAACTTTCTTGGCACTCTTTTTGCAGCACCAGTACTGTGGTATCCTGTTCTAGCTTCTCTTGCCGCAGGATATCCAGATCTCCTTTTACTTTTACTAGATACTGTCTGGTTTCATTTTCTGATTCTTGGCTCTTTTGTAGCCTTTGCTCTGCAGAGTCCAGATCAGTTTGGGCTTTTTCTAATGATTGTAGTTGCCTGTTTGCCAGATCTAGGTTTTCGGAATATTTTTTCTGTATTGCTCCAATGTGGAGGTACAGATATGCCGCTATTTTGGCAATTTTACTTTGCTCTTCTTTTACCTTAGGGGCCATGTACAATTCACTAAGTGCCGTGTATAATGGACCCTGATCCTGCCGTGTATCTAATCCTGTGGCAGTGGCTTGTTCTTTGATTTCCTGCAACCAAACATTCTGATCCTGTTCTGTCCATTCACCCATGACAAATAATTTGTGCAGCAGGTGTTCTTTTGCCATATTAATTTCTACTGGGGTCGCCATTCCGAAAATATTCATTACACTGATGTACAGGAGTTATTCTATTTTTACAAAACAGGCCAACACCCTAGAGCGTTCCTACTGAAGGGTGTTTTTATAGTGTAACACAGCGTGGTAACCCAACAGGGTTTATGTACCCCGTCAGTTAGCACCCTGTATTAAGCTGTCAAAAGTGGTATGTCTAATTCAGAAATCTCGTGACGAGCCCTCAATCTGTAAGTGACTTCAATCCGGCACTTCACCTAAGTCAACGCCTAGCATGTAGTGCACAACTGAAATCCTTATTTATTTATTTGTGTCTAAAAGTTATTTTATTCTGAACGAGGTACCACTTATATCACGCCCCTCTCTTGGAACCGCCCCGTTCACACTGAACCAGGAATCAGGTTGGTTTGCAAAGTTAAAATATTTATCTAAGTATTCACAATATAATCACACTATTTTTAATGGGGATACAATAATCACCAATGGGGTGATGTCACACTAAGCAATCTCTTTAATCACAAGGAGTAATAATGAGCAAAAACAATGCAGCACAGCAATAATACTTTTGTGGGTGTGTGTTCAAATCAAATAGCAATGTGGTTACTCTTTCCCCCTGCACACCCCTCAACCCCCCAATATGCAATGTAGAGAGATAGGAGGAGAGAGAACAGGTTTCAGGAATGCAGAATTCAGACAAAGGTCAATCCCAATTTCCCCCCAGCAACACACGAGAGAAACAGAATTGATTGGCAAACTGTCAAAATGGTTTTAAAGTTGGCTTTGAATGGAATAGGTAAAACACTAAATATGGCTTAAATCACTGAAATTGTTTAAATTCTAATGGGAGCCACTTTATATGGTTGCAGACAAACACTAGTAATGATTTGACACTCATAAGCAATGTGCAAACTGAAATTTGAGGTCGGGTGCAATGAAAAGCTATCTTACACGTGTAATATTTTGCCAAAACAAAAATTTGCAGCAAACTTTTCCGTGCACGGTAATCACGATTGCGGGAAAACTATAGGGTTTTTGGTTCTCTGGAAAGCTGTGTATGTTAGCTACAAGCAGACGTTTAAATTTAGTTTCTAGCATAAAATTTGAAGAGGTTATGGACGTTTTTGTTTCGGTCGTTTTTCTGAGATAGGTGCAACAATGAGAAACAGGGATGCGCTTTTAAAAGACAAACAGGATTTCTTTACACTAGGGAATGACTAGGAAGAAACAAATACTACACGGGAGCACAGCCACTAGACCAGGACGCCTCTGGATCAAGTTGTTGCCTGCCGAGGAGCTTGCCTTCTTCACGTGAAATATATCAGTGCAAAGATATGTTTAACAATGCTATTACAGAAGGAAGATAGTAGGGATGAGATAAAGAGTTCAGGCAATTCAACAGTATTTCTACCCATGCAGTTCTGAAGACAAGATAGGATGGATTTGGATAGGGATTGCTATGGACAGTACATAGTCTAGTGACACAGTTGTATACTCTGGAGACTGCATAAAGGCCCCACTACAGTTATACAAATAGCAATGTCATTAAACGTTTCCGGAAGGTGGCCAGGATTCTGTCCCCGCGCAGATCCATAGAGAGCTTGTTCCAAGCCAAGGCAGCCTGTACCACGAATGAACGGCCATTGTCTCTGGCTCGAGTGCTCCTACGACAGACCAGGAGCATCGAGCGACTATATCGAATAACTCTGGTCAGTTGTAGAGTGATGCAATCTTCCAAATATGCAGGGGCTTGTCCATCTAGGCACTTGTGTGTAGTGGCATTTACCTTAAAACAAATTCTAGCCGCAACCGGAAGCCAATGAACCTCCCTCCTATGTATCGAGATCGGGTCCAGCCTCGGTACGCTTTTTCCAATATGCAACCCATCATTTTGTAATGTCTGCACCTTTTAAATGCAACATTTACTGGCTCTGGATAACAATGTGCTGCAGTAGTCGATCCGGGGCATTATAATAGCGCTTACCAACGAGAGAGTCCTTCACAGCTTGGTATGAGCTGTGAGAGGGCGGAAAGGATTTGAAGATACCATGCACCTCAGACCCAGCTGCGTAGATGAGTGTCGCTACCTCTGCTTCGTCATCCATTTCACCCGTAGCCTTAAAGTACATTTCGAGTTTTTCAAACGACAGCAGCCATTTTGGCCCCAATTTGAAAGGAGTACCTGATGTGTCGAACTCTGACATCGGGGCTACTGTGCCCTGTTTCCGCGGCATCTTCCTGCCTTGCGGGGCCCCACCAGCGCCTTGGACGTTGTCTTGGGCTGTGGGATGTATTAACCCACTTATGCTCTGCCCTGCTGCATCCCTGTGTCCTGGTGGTGCCAGAATCATCAAAATGGACGCAAAACCCGTATGCGCGCCAAAAGCTATGGAATTTGCGCTCAACAAAGTACAGAAAGATGGCTGCCAAATCTACAATGCATGTTGTCAGTGGTGGAACGGAGACCGCACTACTGAAACATGTCACTGGGCCGTCCGACAAGTAAAACGGGAAACTGCATGAAAAGCAGTGCTTGCTGAAAGAAATCCGGAATCTTGTTTTAAAATCTTTTCTTGGTTGCTGAAAATACAGAATGCTGGTCCAAAACACCCACAAACATCCAATATTCTTGCTGGGTGTCACATTTTACTGAATTCAAAAAATCATTGTGAAATGGCAATATCCTTGAAAGCTGAATTGGTCATCAAAACACCCGCAGCACAAGTTTGCCTGCCTGTGGGATCTGTCAAAATCTGGGTGCAGTACCAGCGGCCGCCTGAATGACAGTTTTCAAAAGCCTGCATTAAAGCTGGAAACTTTACAAGCTGTAAACTTGTACCATTAAGATCTAATGTCTGAAATCTAAGTGATCTATTATCAAGAGTAACGTAGATTGTGACTATTTAAACTTCATGGTTTAGAGTCTGGAATCAGTGGTCTAGATGCTTCTTTTAAAATTACACGTTTATTTAAACAAAGAAAATTGCATTGACATTTAAAATTAAACCTGACTCCAAGCCAAACCACAAACAACTTCCCCCACAGGGCCAGGTACCTCCCTTCTGCTCTCTAGACCAGGAACTCACACCCTTATGTTGATTAAGAGGGGAGGAGAACTTGGGCTGCTGTAGGAAGAGCACAATGGACTTCCTCCAAGGCAAGGAGATGCTAATCAGGGAGGATCGTAAATGGCTCTGCCAGAAGGAAGGGGCGGAGATTGCTCCTGAGCTGCAAGAAGGAGAAGGAGGCGGGGACAGACAACTTTTGTTGATTCACAATGGACAAAAAGCATATTTTTAAGAAGACTAATAATTTACTGTGTACAATTGTAAAAAATAGGTAAACCCCGGACTTCTGAACCTAATATTTGGCTGCACATTTTCAGAGGAGCCAGAACTCTGTGCTATGTTCTGGAAGGAACTGTAGAAATTGTGGTTTTATACCAAATGTAATTATGTCAAAAGCATGAAACTTCACACGCTTATGCCCAGATACAATGCGCACAGTTGTACACATTTTTGGATAAACTAGATATTGGGTCTCATTACGAGTCCCCCGGTATGGAAATAACGGTGGCGGTAAACCCGCCACCACCGTTGTTTCCATACCGGGTGATCTCAAGTCCTGCAGGTGGACGTGGAAACACCGGCACCATCAAAAGATGGTGCCGGTGTTTCCATGGTCCCCATTCCCATTGAGTCCTATGGGACTCAATGGGAATGGGGATACACCGAATTCCGCCTCCGGAATTCCCGGGTCACCGGGGTTGTAATGCCCCGGTAATTCTGGGAATCACGGAGGCGGAATGGTAATACAAGTCCAGCGGTAATCGAGCTGGAAAAACCGGCAGGTTACCGCCAGACTCGTAATGAGGCCCATTGTGTTCCGGCCCAAAATGGCAGAATTCTGTCAAAAGCCGACACAAGATCCTACAATGACGGGGCTTGGAAGAGCATTTGCTCCACAAAATATGTGATCTCGATATGTTATTGTTATAAAGTTTGTAAAATCGTAAATATGTATTATACAAAAGTAGATTTCATGTTCAAAAGCCAAGGGGAGGGTTCTCTGACCCATAAAACCACATCATCATGGTGACACCATGTTTTCTCCTCCAATCAAGGGACAGGGGAGATTCTAACCTATAGTCAGCCTAGGGGGCGTGCTTAGGATAATCCAGCATACACACCCCTTTACCAAATGCATAAATAGAGAAAGCTGAGGACTTAGAAGGACACACAGATTCACCCACTAACCAATTGCTGGCGAAGCACCCTGAAGAGGATCCATCCATATTCCTTGCTCCAGACTCCAGAAACTTGGCAAAGCAGAAAGGCCCACTCTATAGCGGAACCATTTTCAGCTAGGCCTTAAACTTCTAGAACCAGAATCCCACAAACTTAAAGGGGAAACCAAAGAAGCAGCTGGGCTGTGCGGTAACTGCTTTCCTGTTAAATAATTATCTTCAGAACCGAGAAGGGCAGATTAAACCCAATCCTGTGCCCTGCTGTGCCGTTCTGTGCCGATCCTGTCCAGTCTTGTCGTGCGGTGACAAGAGCGTCTTGCTGATTGCAGACCCTGTCCAGTCCGGTGTGCCCAACAGAATTCCTGTCCAGAAATCTTGACCAGAATTCCTGGCAGTTCTGTTCAAATACATATGATGTTCTGTTGGCAGCTTCAGTTCGGTTTGCACCATTCACTGAGCATGAGTGCGATTTTCCAGTCTGAGCCATTCCCATGTGCTGTTGTGCATGGTTATGTGTTGTGTGTATGTTGTTGCAGTGTGGTGAAGTACGTGCATTTTGCTGTATGCAGATGTGGTCGTCTGAGTTTCTATATGAAAAGAGTTTGCGGAAAAATTAGGTTTTAGTATAGGGTTTGCAGTGTTTTGTTTTTACCACTTTGCTTTGGTTTCTGTGGTCGGCATCTATGACCATACTGTCTGCTTTGATATTGTTTGGCATCCTAGTCGGTAGGTATGTTGCAGTGTGGTAATTATCTTCTGTAGAAGTCTAGTGGTATGTGAACATGGGTCATGGAGGTCTGTTCCCCCTCACCATAGGGTTAGTGTAACGCTCACCTGATTCCCGTAGAGGCGCCGGTCTTGACTGGGCGTATACCGTATCTGCAAAGGTGATGTGTAACACACGGCTGGCTCTTTGGGCTGGACCTCTGTGCACTGTATGTCTGACTTGAAGGGTAAGATGTCTGCAGATAGAAAATATGGGATTAAGGAACTGGGTTATTGAATGTCTCTCTCTTCTTCCCTTTCTCTTCTCCTGTAGAACCCCAAAGGTTAACGCTCTCACCTTAGGTAAGTGAACGCCGTGCTCTCCATCTGCCTCGGGGCAGGGTGCTGTAACCAGTTTCTTCACTGGATAAGGGGAGCAGGCCTCTTGACTTCAGAGGACTGCTGTCCGTCGTTTACTGCACGAACGGTAAGTTTCGAGTAATTCTAATGTCTTTAAAGTCTTTAGTAATGATGTTTCTTGTTTTGCAGGGTTCCGGCGATGGCGGATGACGGGCTGAAGTGAGTTGAAGATGGAGCCCGTGTGATGAATAGAAGCGCCTGGAAGCACGTAAGTAAGCACTTGTTGCCTGCTTCACGATGCACTCTAACTGTCTTTTTATTTTGCAGGTACAAGTTCGGAGCGGCTGCAGGGTGCCGGAATACCCACTGGGTTAGATGTGGAAAGGAGTAATGGCACGTGAGTATTAAAGTTCCCCAATGTCTTTAAACGCACCTTGTTTTGTCTTTCAGATGCCGGAATGCAGTGTGAAGACCTCCGGAGCGCACGAAGAGTAGGTAAGCCTTTGTCTTTCAGATGCCGGAATGCAGCGCGAGGCATTGGTGACAGCCGATGGACCAGGTAAGTGAAGAGCTGTCACTGAAGACCGTAATGCTAACCTGTTCTTTCTTGTCTTTATAGGTGTTGCTGAAGACTGGATTCAGGATGGTAAGCCTTTTTCCTTAGGCCCAGGATCAGATGCAGAAGACACAATGAGCGTTCTGCTGCAGAGGATGCAGAATAACGCAAAGCAAGATTCATCCATCGGGTGTGGTTTAAATAGCCTCCTGTAGTGCTTAGGTGTCTCCTTCCACAGCCACGCCTAGGTAAGAAAAGAGTTCCTGCTTTCCAGAAGAGTTCCAGTGTTCTGAATCTAGGGAGTGGCTCCTGCCCCACCCAACAGGAAAAGTAGTTCCAAACAGAAGAGGATCAGAGGCTCAACTGGCAGGCAAGTAAGCAGCATGGTCTGCTGCAGGTAAGTCCACCCAAGCATTATGAGCCCGGTGCTTCCAGCGCTGGGACTGGGCATATTTATGAGCCTGGTGCCACTGGCGCCAGGACTGGGTCTAAAAGGTCCCAATTGGGACTGGTTGGCACTCGGAACCTGGGTTATGGATCTGCTTCCAAGGGAGTTGGGAAAACCCTGACCTTTTGGAAGCAGAGATCATGACAGTTCCTCCCCTCAAGGCCCCTCCCAAACCGGGCTTCTCCGGGGGTTTTGGCTTGTCAGGAAATGTTCGGTGAAATCTTTTGATTAGGCGAGGAGCGTGGACATATTCAGCAGGTTCCCAGGATCTCTCTTGGGGGCCGTAGCCTTTCCAGTCAATTAGGTAAAATAGTTTAGATTTGGAGATCTTGGAGTCCAGAATGCTTTTGACTTCAAACTCGAGTTCTCCATCAACTAGGATAGGTTTTGGAGATTTAGTTAGTCGGGTTTGAGGTTGCACGGGTTTTAATAGAGAGACGTGGAAGACCGGATGTATCTTCATGTGCGGGGGCAAGTCCAACTTGACCGCTACTGGGTTTACTATGGTAGTGATGGAATAGGGACCAAGGTATCTTGGGTTGAATGTGCGTGGCCCTTTTAGAGGTAGATATTTGGTGGATAACCAGACTTGATCCCCTACTTGATATTGAGGGGCTTCCTTCCGATGTTGATCTGCTCCTTTCTTGTATTGTTCTTTAGCCCTTTGAAGGTGAGAAACAGCTTCCTTAAAGGCTTGGGTGATTGTAGAATGCAGGTAGTCTACTGCTGGTGTTTCAAGATCTTGGAGGGGATCCAACTCCGAGGTTCGAGGGTGACTGCCGTACAAAAGAAAAAACGGGGTTTTCCCAGTTCCCGAATGGACAGAGTTATTGTAGGCATATTCGGCTATCCAAAGGATGTCTTTCCAAGTTTTTTCAGTTTGTTGCAGCATGCAGCGTAAATACTGTTCCAGAGTTTGATTGGTCCTCTCGGTTTGTCCGTCGGTCTGAGGGTGGTGACTGGTCGATAGTCTCACATCAATTTGAGCCGACCGACAGCAACTTCGCCAAAAATGAGAAATAAATTGACTACCTCGATCCGAAATTAGAACCGAAGGAAAACCGTGCAGTCGGACGATGTTTTCGAGAAATTCTCGGGCCAGAGTTGCTGCTGTTGGCAAGCCTTTGAGCGGAATGAAATGCGCCATCTTGGAGAATAAGTCCACGATTACTAGAATCGTATTGTATCCGTAGCATGGAGGTAGATCGGTGATGAAGTCCATAGAAAGCGTATGCCAAGGGCGAGGTGGGATGTCAATAGGGCGTAAGAGGCCTGCTGGTCTTTCCTTTTGACTCTTGTTTTGGGCGCATACTCCACAGGACATTATAAAGTCTCTGATATCTTTTTTCTAAGACGGCCACCAGAAGTAGCGCTTGATCTTTTCTGAGGTCTTGGCCATACCGGGATGTCCTTCCATTAAAGAATCGTGATAACAAGAGATTACTTTTTTCTGTAAATCTGTGCTGGGTAGGTATAATCGTTCTTGGAAATACAATAAGTTGTCCTTTACTGCAAAGTCCTTTCCCTGCAGATGCCAATTCTGTATGTCTGCTGGAGTTACAAGTTGCCTGGCCTTATCCTTAACTTCCTCTATGGATTCTGTGGCGATTACACCCAGAATTCTTTGTTCGGGAATGATTGGTACAGGTTTAGGGTTGATCAAGTGTTCTTCCACTCCCATCCGAGAAAGGGCATCAGCTTTACCGTTCTTTGTACCAGGTCGATAGGTAATTATGAAGTCAAACTCGGCAAAGAATAATGCCCAACGGAGTTGTCTAGAGGATTGGGCTTTTGCGGTTTTCAAATATTGCAGGTTTCGGTGATCCGTAATCACAGTAACGGTGTGTCGGGCCCCCAGCAGATAATGCCGCCAAGCCTTAAAGGCAGAATTGATAGCCAGAAGTTCCTTGTCAGTAATCGTGTAATTGATTTCAGGAGGCGAGAATTTGCGGGACCAAAATGCCACGGGATGCAACTGATTGGTTACCGGGTCCTTTTGTGATAGAACTGCCCCCATGGCAAGGCTTGAAGCATCAGTTTCCACGATGTAGGGGAGTTCGGGGCGAGGGTGTTTTAAGATTGGTGCAGAGATAAATTTAGTCTTCAAATCCTGGAAAGCTTGTTCCGCCTTGGTAGACCATTCAAAACGTTTGTTTTTCTTTAACAAGGCAGTGATGGGCTGGACTATTCGAGAGAATTCGGGGATAAACCTGCGGTAAAAGTTAGCGAAGCCTAACATGCTTTGCACACCTTTTACGGAGGATGGTGATGGCCATTTGAGAACTGCATCGACCTTCTTTGAATCCATACGCACTCCGCCAGGTGATAATATGAATCCCAGGAATTCAACTTCAGTTACGTTGAAAACACATTTTTCCAACTTAGCGAAAAGTTTGTGTTGACGCAATCTTTCGAGGACCATTTTCACGTGTTTCCGATGTTCAGATTCCGATGAAGAATAAACAAGGATGTCGTCAATGTAAACAACAACACACACATCTATGAGCTCTCTGAGGACATCGTTCATAAAATATTGAAAGGCGGCCGGGGCATTGCAAAGTCCGAAGGGCATGACCTGATATTCAAATAGTCCATACTTGGTGTGGAAGGCCGTCTTCCATTCATCGCCCTCTTTTACTCGTACCAAGTGGTAAGCTCCTCTAAGATCCAGCTTTGTATATATGCATGCTTTTCTGACTTGGTCCAGGAGTTCAGGGATCAAAGGTAACGGATATCTATTCTTAACGGTGATCTGGTTCAGGGAGCTATAATCTATACAAGTTCTAAGGTCTCCTTCCTTTTTTGGAACGAAGAACAAAGCTGAAGAAGCAGGGGACTTGGAAGGACGAATAAACCCATTTGCCAGGTATTGATCCAGGTATTGTCGAAGGTGAAGGTTCTCAGGCTCGGTGAGGGCATAAATTCTACTACAAGGAGGAGTAGATCCAGGTATCAAGTCTATCTGGCAGTCATAAGACCTATGAGGAGGTAGAGAGTTAGCCTGATCCTTCCGGAAAACATCTTGGTATTCTAGGTATTCGGGAGGTAACTGGGGAGTCTCTGAAGAAATTGCTGCCAGTGCAACATCAGGTGGAGGGTGACAAGTAGAGACACATTCTGGAAACTGGACCGTTCTTGCTCGCCAATCGATCAGAGGATTGTGTTTCTCTAACCAAGGTATTCCTAGAATAATCTGAAACTGAGGGGCCTTGATCACATCGAACACGATCTTCTCATGGTGTCCATCTTGACTTACTAGCGTCACCTCTTGAGTGGTATGCGTTACTGGCCCGGAGGCTATCTCCGTACCATCCACCGTAGTAATGACGTCCTTTACAGCCTTGGGACAAAGAGTTAGATTCATCCTCAAAACCATTTCATGATCCACATAATTGCCGATGGCACCGCTGTCGACGTAAGCTTCAATTGCATGTAATCGATCCGGATTATCAGGGCTAATGAGGACCATAGGTATCACGAAATGCGAGGTCACGGAACTGGTTTTCACGCTCGGCAAGAGGACCTCTATTCTTGTCGGGCGAGGTTGTTTCCCTGCTCAGAGTTTGTAACTTTGGTAACTGCAGCTCCTACTGCCTTCTTGGCAGGTTTCACCGGACAGTCTCGAAGAAAGTGCCCTGAGTTTCCGCAATAGAGGCATAATTGCAACTGTTTTCTCCTTTCCCGCTCCTTTTGTGTTAGAGGACCTTTCAGACCCCCTATTTGCATGGGTTCCCCGGGGTCTACTCCTTTGGAAGGAGTTGGCGGTTTGGAAAATACTCGAGCATCAAACTTGGAACGATCGGCCTTCCTGTTCTGCAGTCTGTGATCTATTTGAACGACTAAGTCTATATAGTCCGAACAATCTTGTGGGGGGTTCACTACTTGGGCTAACACATCTTTGAGCTCTCCACGTAGACCTCTATAAAACAGCGTAATCCTTTTGTCCTCAGGCCATTGAGTTTCCACTATCAGTCTGTTGAAAGACGCAAAATAAGCCAAAAGGTCTTGATTACCTTGTCGCAACGAAAGAAGCTCATTGTCCAAGGCCTGCCCCTGTGAATGTCTTGCGAACAGTTTTTCCATACTGAACTGAAAAGCTTGAAAATCATGGAGGACCGGATCATCTTGATTTACTAGAGGGATCGACCAGTCTGCCGCATTGCCACTAAGGTACGAAAGCACGAAAGCTACTTTAGCTTGATCAGTTGGAAAGGCTGCTGGCCGGCATAAGAAATGCAACCGGCACTGATTGATAAATACTGCAAACCTCTTTGGGTCACCAGAAAATCGTTCGGGCGGAGCCAGAGGTACATTCCCAGGTAGGTTGATCTGCACTGGATTCATAGAGGATGTAGAAGGAAGATTTCCCCCAGATGCGGGTAACGGGGTCTGTCCGGCTTGTGACTGTAGCAATTGTCTAGTGAGATCATCTGTTCGCTCCTTGGAAATAATCAGTTCCCTTCTTAGAGCGTTCGTTTCCTGACGGGCTGCATGCACTTCTGCCCTTAGTTCCCCAAGTAACTGGGCTAGCTGGTCGGTATCCGAGGTTTCCATAGCGCCTGGACGGGAGTTTTGTGGTAGGCTTTGCGTTCTGTAACGCTCACCTGATTCCCATAGAGGCGCCGGTCTTGACTGGGCGTATACCGTATCTGCAAAGGTGATGTGTAACACACGGCTGGCTCTTTGGGCTGGACCTCTGTGCACTGTATGTCTGACTTGAAGGGTAAGATGTCTGCAGATAGAAAATATGGGATTAAGGAACTGGGTTATTGAATGTCTCTCTCTTCTTCCCTTTCTCTTCTCCTGTAGAACCCCAAAGGTTAACGCTCTCACCTTAGGTAAGTGAACGCCGTGCTCTCCATCTGCCTCGGGGCAGGGTGCTGTAACCAGTTTCTTCACTGGATAAGGGGAGCAGGCCTCTTGACTTCAGAGGACTGCTGTCCGTCGTTTACTGCACGAACGGTAAGTTTCGAGTAATTCTAATGTCTTTAAAGTCTTTAGTAATGATGTTTCTTGTTTTGCAGGGTTCCGGCGATGGCGGATGACGGGCTGAAGTGAGTTGAAGATGGAGCCCGTGTGATGAATAGAAGCGCCTGGAAGCACGTAAGTAAGCGCTTGTTGCCTGCTTCACGATGCGCTCTAACTGTCTTTTTATTTTGCAGGTACAAGTTCGGAGCGGCTGCAGGGTGCCGGAATATCCACTGGGTTAGATGTTGAAAGGAGTAATGACACGTGAGTATTAAAGTTCCCCAATGTCTTTAAACGCACCTTGTTTTGTCTTTCAGATGCCGGAATGCAGTGTGAAGACCTCCGGAGCGCACGAAGAGTAGGTAAGCCTTTGTCTTTCAGATGCCGGAATGCAGCGCGAGGCGTTGGTGACAGCCGATGGACCAGGTAAGTGAAGAGCTGTCACTGAAGACCGTAATGCTAACCTGTTCTTTCTTGTCTTTATAGGTGTTGCTGAAGACTGGATTCAGGATGGTAAGCCTTTTTCCTTAGGCCCAGGATCAGATGCAGAAGACACGATGAGCGTTCTGCTGCAGAGGATGCAGAATAACGCAAAGCAAGATTCATCCATCGGGTGTGGTTTAAATAGCCTCCTGTAGTGCTTAGGTGTCTCCTTCCACAGCCACGCCTAGGTAAGAAAAGAGTTCCTGCTTTCCAGAAGAGTTCCAGTGTTCTGAATCTAGGGAGTGGCTCCTGCCCCACCCAACAGGAAAAGTAGTTCCAAACAGAAGAGGATCAGAGGCTCAACTGGCAGGCAAGTAAGCAGCATGGTCTGCTGCAGGTAAGTCCACCCAAGCATTATGAGCCTGGCGCTTCCAGCGCTGGGACTGGGCATATTTATGAGCCTGGTGCCACTGGCGCCAGGACTGGGTCCAAAAGGTCCCAATTGGGACTGGTTGGCACTCGGAACCTGGGTTATGGATCTGCTTCCAAGGGAGTTGGGAAAACCCTGACCTTTTGGAAGCAGAGATCATGACAGTTAGAGAGGGTTAGGTTAGGAAGGTTATGGGTCGCTCCCTTGACTTCTAGTGGGGGGTCCCTGCCTACTGTGGAATAATCCGGTAAGCTTGGCGGTGTGTGTGCAAGAGAGGTCCAAAATGTCCTCCCTACGCCCACCGATGGGGGATTGTTAGGCAATGGATTGTAGGTCCCTCCCTGGGTTTCCTGTTTCTGCCAGAATTTATGATTCCTACTCATTCGCTTCCGATCCTGGGGAGAAATGCCAAGTTATTAGTTGTTTTCTGAAATCCAGATGATCCGTTGTATTGCGTATGTTTTTTGGTAGGGAAATCCATGTTTTAGGTGCCAGGTGTGAGAAAAATGCTTCTCTGAATTTTCTTTAATTGTATGGTTTGGTTCTAGATGAATGGTGTAGCTTGATCTGAGATGTCTTGCTGGATAGTAGATGGTTAATTTCTTTTTTGGGAACTCTGGTCCTCGGCATGGATTGCTCTGTGCATTATGCACATTGTTTTTAACTTTATTTACTGTTTTATCGGTAGCCAGTGTAGTATTTTCAGTGCTGGGCTAATGTGTTCTCTTTGTAGTAGTTTGAGCAGGAGTCTGGCCGCTGTGTTTTGAATACTCAAGTTTCTTTAGTAGGACTTCTGGCATTCCTAGGTATAGGCTGTTGCGTAGTCTACTCTGGACATGATGAGTGCGATGATGGTGAGTGTTTTGTGGGTGAAGGAGAAGGATGGTAGCATCCTTTTTACTGTGCGCAGGAGGAAGAAGAATTTCTTGATTGTAGCATTTACTTGCGGCTCAAGTGTTAGTTCATTGTCCATCAGGACTCTGAGGTTCTTTACTGTTGTTGATGGTGTCAGTGCTGTTCCTAGTTCTGTTGGCCATGGGATGTAGTGGCTGTTTTTGAATATAACCATTATTTCTGTTTTGCGAGGGTTGAGTTTGAGGTTGTTTGTGTTCATCCTGCTGCAGAGTTCTTGTAGGCATTCTTGCAGGTTTGTGTTTTCTTCGCGTGTGTTTTGTACTTTGTAGATGATCTCTGAGTCATCACCGTAGTTGTAGCATGTGAGACCATGGCCCTCATTACGACCCTGGCGGAAAGTGACTGACCGGACCGCCACAGCGTAAATAGCGTTTCCGCCATTGCACGAAGGAGCAAAGTGCGGCCCATTCCGACCCATCGGGCACGAGCACCACGGCATGGCGGAAGTGCAAAGTCCGCGATGGCGGAAATGACCCCAAAACGGCCCACACCGCCGCCGTACGGCGCCCTAGGTGCAATACCGCCACCCATCTCAGCAGTGAGCGCCAACCGGAAAGTACGGTGACCGTAAATATACGGAAACGGAAGTAAAAACATGGGCCCGGAACGGGAAACATCCCGCCGTACACCTATAAAACCACAAAATCCACACAACCACTAAAAACACTACCCTGAGACACACCCCAACCCATCATCCACCCTAGCGAAACCAAGAAAAATGGGAAAAGTAGCGAAGAAAGCGTGCGACCGCAAGCGGCAGGTCCACTTCTCCCGTGAGGAACTCACCGTGCTAACAGAGACCCTCCAGGAGAATGCTGCCGTCGTCTTCTCCACGCAAATGACCAGGACGGCACTTGCGAACAAGAAGGCCATATGGGCCCTGGTGGCACAGCGTGTAAGTGCGGTGGGGACCGCACCCCGCAACCCACAGCAATGCAGAAAGCGATGGGACGACCTGCGGATACGCGTCCGTAGCATACTTTCTGCCAACCGCAACATTGCCACAGCCACCGGGGGAGGTCCTGAATCACCCATCAAGTTGACCCCCTGGGAAGAAATCTGTGCCTCCACCATTGGAATGGAGAGCATAGAGGGAGTCGGAGGGATGGAGAAAGGAGTGCAGACATCCGAAGAATCAGGTAGGTGGCCCAAATAAAACAATGCTAAATCCACAATTTCCAATCATGTGAAGTACCATGTGTCCCCATAGTGCAACAGAAACACATGTCCAGGAGAACGTCCACACACATTGGCCTGATAGCGCACTTTAAAACTCACAATAAATACATAAATAATTAAAAACCCCTAAAACACCCACTACACGTGCAGCAGGCACACCCTAACTGCAGGCTGCCAAACAACTGCACCCTCACTCCACACACAAATGAAAGCACCTCCAAGGCCCCGACCCAAATCACCCTCAGGTACCACCCCAATGCATGTGATACAATGCCATTCCAATTCCCACAGACCCATTAATAACCCTCGCCCTCCTTTACTCCACCACAGGGTCCGATCCAAACGACGAGCATCAGGACACCCCTACCAGCACACCTGCAAAGAGGGCCAAGACCAACGGCCAAAGACCCTCCACCTCAGCTGCACGGATCAAGACACGGCAGCAGCACAAATCAGGTGGCAGCACAGAGGAGGGAACATCAACAGGCACCCCAGCAGCCAGCATGCCCACAACACCACCACCACAGGTCCCCCCAATGGATGCCACAGAAGGCACTGCCTCTGGTGGCAGCAGCACCATAGGTGACACCCCATTGATGGCAGCATGCTCCGACACAGAAAACGGGGATGTCGAAGTCAGATCCATCCATGACCTGTCCCAATCCCCCTGTCTGTCCCATCCCATACACCATGAGGATACCACGCAGGGGCACCCACAAGACGACGACTGGCCATCCCCCACAAGCCCTGTGGCAAGGCAACATGAGGTCACCAGCCCCTCTGTGACACCACCGCAAATGGCCATGGCCCAGCAGAGGCAACAGTCCCTCGACCAGTTAATCGTGCAACAGCAGCAAATGGCCACGCTCCTCAAGGACCATGCCGATGAATGTGGGGGCACTAAGGCAGACATAGAAACATCAACTGAGACACTTAGGGCAGAAATGGAGAGAAGTACAGAGACACTAAGGGCACAAATGGAGAGTAGCACCGAGAGCCTGAGAGTACAAATGGAGAGTAGCACCGAGAGCCTGAGAGTACAAATGGAGAGTAGCACCGAGAGCCTGAGAGTACAAATGGAGAGTAGCACCGAGAGCCTGAGAGTCCAAATGGAGAGGAGCACCGAGAGCCTGAGGGGGGAACTGCATGCGACGTCCAAAGACGTATGTGCCGAACTTGCCGCAGTGCGCCGTGTGCTCACTGAGCTCTCACAAACCCTTAGGGACATGCATGGACGTGAGCAGGCAGAGACATCATCCGTTGCAAGTTCCGTCCAGGGCAGCCCCCAACGTAGATCTGGGAGGAACCTGCGCTCCACAGGCAGGGGTGCCCCTGATACCCGCAGAGGGGGCTTGCAATAGCGACTGCCCACTGACGATGAGCATCTTTGGACACTGGTGTTCGGGGGGGAGGTAGGAGGGTGGAGGGGGTGTTTTGGGCTCACTTGGGTGGCGGGTCGATAGGGTGTTCAACATGATATCACATATGCCATAAACAATGCACGATCAACCAATGAGATGTGTGGACAATGATCTTTGTGTACTAGGCCATCATAGGCGTACAGTCCATATTGTGCATGTACCAGACACACACAGTGCCACGAGTACCGTGTCCATGTATCAGCCACCAGGCGTGAGTGCTAGAAGCATGCATCAATGAGATGCTGACGAATGTCACGGCCCTCCGGTGCCTCGCAGACTCCTTGAGGTGCTGCCACATCCCCACCCTCATCATGACCATCTTCAGGTGCTTGCAGTTCTGCGTCAGGGGGCATGGGCACATTTCTACGTACGCACATGTTGTGGAGCATGACACATGCCATGACCATCTTTGCAACCTTCTCATGGCGGTACAGGAGTGCCCCGCCAGACCTGCTGAGGCAGCGGAAACGAGTCTTCAGTAGGCCGAATGCCTGTTCAATGACTACACGGGTACGTGAGTGGGCATGGTTGTAGTCCTCCTCATGCTGGTCCCGTGGGTTCCGGACTGGTGTGAGGAGCCATCTCTTCAGTGGATATCCAGCATCACCTGTATGTGGACGATAAACGTATGATGTGGAATGCCATTGCTACGTACGCACACCCCCGCCCCCCCCTTCCTGCCAGGTCATTGCCGAATCACATACCCCACATCATCATGCATGAAATGAGACTCACCGAGTAGCCAGGATCTGTTCCCTGCGTGTCGCTCCATGTAGCGTGGTATTGTAGAGTTCCTCAAGACCATAGAATCATGGGTTGATCCAGGGAATCGGGCACAACAATGTGTAATGATCCTGTTGGAGTCACACACCATTTGTACATTCAGGGAATGGAATTGTTTTCGGTTGCGGTACTGGGCCTCCATGGCATGTGGGACGACCAATTCCACATGGGTGCAGTCGATGGCACCAATGCAACCCGGTATGCCGGCAAGTGCATGGAATCCCACTTTTGTGTTGGTAATTTCCTGCTCCGAGCGTGGTAGAGAGATGTAGTCGTCTGCGTGCTGCAGGAGGGCATCGAGCACTTGCAATAGTGTCCGTGAGAACAGTGGCTGAGAAATGCCATGCAACTGTCCGACTGTGTGCTGGTAGGTGCCTGTGGCCAGGAAGTGGAGTACAGACACCACCTTCAGTAGGGGTGGGATGGCGGTTGGGCTATCTATCATGCTGACAAGGTCAGCCTGTGTCATGTCCACAATGGCGGCTATGGTGTCCCGGTCCAAACGGTAGAGGGTGTGGATCTGCTCAGCAGTGAGGTTGAACGGATGTGCTCGGAGGCGTGGGATTGCGGGCTGCCTGCGTGGTGGTAGTGGCTGTGCTGGCGGCCCTTGCTGGCCCTGCCTTGGCCTCCTCCTCCTCCTGCGTCTCCTCCGTGCGGCCGGTTGTAGTTGGTGTTCGTCTTCTTCTTGGAGTTGGAGTACTTGCAGTGCTATCAGGTCCCCCAGGGCCAACATCGCGAGTCCTGCCGGTAGCATTTCGGAGTGGGTGTGGTTGTGGGAGGAGACTGGGTGTGCAATTTATGTGTTTTCAGGCTGTATGGCCTCCACCTGTGGTGATTCATTCCACCTGTGCAAGCTGCTCTCCCCTTTGGCCGAGCACGTCCCGCACACAACGCTGCAATTCGAGTAATGGCATCTTGCTATTGCAATCATGTATTTGTACCCGATGGCCGTGTAACATTGGTTGATATGTACATTCGGCTATGGTCCCATTGTTTCACATACAATCTTTGCAGTCGCGAACAGACTTGTGAAGGGTCAGTGGAACGTAGTACTCGAGTAACGGTGGGCCCTCATGCATCACTGTACCGAGTTGCACCGACGGGCGGGGCGTCCCATTTGTGGGTGAAGGCAGTTGCCATTTTCACACACAGCCGCACTAGATGGATTAATTTGTGATTTCAAACGGCCACAGATGCCTTTTCGACGTGATGTTGCAAATGAGGAATTCGAAGGGCGGCGCTTTCGGTTTTCAGCTAGCGGCGAGGAGATGCCCACAGGTCTGACTGCAAATATAACGTTCTATTGTTCAATGTCCTTGAGACAGGGGCCATGGCGAGGATGCAATGATTGATATGAATAGTTTGGGATGCGCAATAGCGACGTGGGCGATGAGGCCGGACGTTCCCAAATACATGTTACTTCACAACACTGGAATTCCGGGCTGGGGCACTGTGGATTTTGCAGGCTGCATAACGCACAGACTCAATGGATATTTCTAATGTTATGTGAGTAAATATTCAGGCGTTTTTATACCGGGATGAGGGAATGATGAATGGATGCATGGGCAGATGATTTGATACAGAGTTTGCCATGTACAGGGCTTCTTGGAATCTGTCCGCCTCCCCTGCGCTATGTGATGCAGGGCTGCCATAGTGGGACCATCGTCTATCTGGCCTTGTTGAGCCCTCCCTGTCTCGACGCGCCTTCAGACACTTGTGTCCATGCACGTTAACATTCCCATCTGATGGATTCTGTTTTCACAGACGCATGCACAGGTACACTCGTTTGTGATGGTGTTTGCACCTCGATATAGATGGGTATGAGTCGCAAGTGGTTTTGGGGTGGTGATGATCCTTTGGAGTGGGCTAGCATGCATATGGCTGTGGATTTAGTGTGATCATTGAAGTGAGTTGTTCGAATGTAGTTCTGATGGCCATTCTGTTCTTTTTCTTTTCTTTTGGTTGACAGGTATCTCCTCCCCTTTTGCCACTGCCATCTGTATGCCACTCCTGCAGATGGCTTTTACTCCCGACACCTGCTGCTTCGTGTTAATCAGTGGAGCAGCATTACGATCTTATGGGACGATCGCCAATGGGCCACATGCCCTTACGCAGTACTAGTGGCTCGGAGCAACATTTCGGCCTTTCAGCTGGACTAGTGCCTCCCCATTGGGACGGCCCTGCGGTTCTGTGCGCTTCCATGTTGCCTTTTCGTACGTGAATGTGGCTCTGTGTACCATGATGGAACAGGGCGTCACACAAGTAGTAGCTGGTCATTTCTTGCGGATGCAGCCCACAATGGGGAAATGTGTTTTGGAGTTCATGGCCTAATGGCTGTATGGGCTTGGTGATTTTGTTGTGCATTAAATTTCTATTCTGATATGGGCCGTGTAGCGTTCTTCTTTGCAAGTGATGTGGCATATTCCTATTTGGGGAGCGATGTATTGTGAGGAGATCTGCATTGGGTTCCAGCTTCGGAGTTTAGTTGCGTGGTACTGTGCTGGGCGCGTTTGCCTACGAAGCCCAGTGAGGTCAGGGATGGGGGCTGCCAATATGACTGTTTGAATGTTGTCATGCTCAGGGGCGGGGGATTGGGTTTTGTGTAACAGATGCCGGTCAGCCAGGTGGACTGGTGGAATGATGTGATTTTCGGAATATTGCTGGTCACAGGTGCCTGTGTTTGCGTGCGTTTCTTGGTGGGGAACTGTGGTCATGTCCATTGGGATGGCTTCTGTATTCGTGCCATCTGTGCCCTGCAGCTCCCATTGGCCCCTCTTGTGATTCTTTTGTTCGTTGGCATGCATGGGTGACTTGTACATTTCACTGGTTGCATTGTGACTTCATTGCACCTACGGGGAGTTGTACTTTGTGGGCAGGGAGCGGTGTACAGGCACTCAGTGGGGCCGTTTACGGTTGATTCGCGATGCCGTACTTCTCGCCATGGCGGAATGGTACTTTCCGCCGTGCTTGATGGCGTTAGGTACATGTCCGCTAGGGTCGGAATTCGCGTACCGTTGCGCCATGGTGGTATTTACGGTTTGGCATGGCGCGCGCGCGCGTACTTGGTGCAGTTAGCGTTGGCGTTCACTACGGTGTCGCTAATGGCATCGTACTTTGCGGTGACGGGTCATAGTCGCACCGAGCGCTATTCGATGGCGGTATTGCATTTCCGCCATCGTTTTTCGATTTCCGCCAGGGTCGTAATGAGGGCCTATGGCCCTCATTACGACCCTGGCGGAAAGTGACTGACCGGACCGCCACACCGTAAATAGCGTTTCCGCCATTGCACGAAGGAGCAAAGTGCGGCCCATTCCGACCCATCGGGCACGAGCACCACGGCATGGCGGAAGTGCAAAGTCCGCGATGGTGGAAATGACCCCAAAACGGCCCACACCGCCGCCGTACGACGCCCTAGGTGCAATACCGCCACCCATCTCAGCGGACACCGCAGTGAGCGCCAACCGGAAAGTACGGTGACCGTAAATATACGGAAACGGAAGTAAAAACATGGGCCCGGAACGGGAAACATCCCGCCGTACACCTATAAAACCACAAAATCCACACAACCACTAAAAACACTACCCTGAGACACACCCCAACCCGTCATCCACCCTAGCGAAACCAAGAAAAATGGGAAAAGTAGCGAAGAAAGCGTGCGACCGCAAGCGGCAGGTCCACTTCTCCCGTGAGGAACTCACCGTGCTAACAGAGACCCTCCAGGAGAATGCTGCCGTCGTCTTCTCCACGCAAATGACCATGACGGCACTTGCGAACAAGAAGGCCATATGGGCCCTGGTGGCACAGCGTGTAAGTGCGGTGGGGACCGCACCCCGCAACCCACAGCAATGCAGAAAGCGATGGGACGACCTGCGGATACGCGTCTGTAGCATACTTTCTGCCAACCGCAACATTGCCACAGCCACCGGGGGAGGTCCTGAATCACCCATCAAGTTGACCCCCTGGGAAGAAATCTGTGCCTCCACCATTGGAATGGAGAGCATAGAGGGAGTCGGAGGGATGGAGAAAGGAGTGCAGACATCCGAAGAATCAGGTAGGTGGCCCAAATAAAACAATGCTAAATCCACAATTTCCAATCATGTGAAGTACCATGTGTCCCCATAGTGCAACAGAAACACATGTCCAGGAGAACGTCCACACACATTGGCCTGATAGCGCACTTTAAAACTCACAATAAATACATAAATAATTAAAAACCCCTAAAACACCCACTACACGTGCAGCAGGCACACCCTAACTGCAGGCTGCCAAACAACTGCACCCTCACTCCACACACAAATGAAAGCACCTCCAAGGCCCCGACCCAAATCACCCTCAGGTACCACCCCAATGCATGTGATACAATGCCATTCCAATTCCCACAGACCCATTAATAACCCTCGCCCTCCTTTACTCCACCACAGGGTCCGATCCAAACGACGAGCATCAGGACACCCCTACCAGCACACCTGCAAAGAGGGCCAAGACCAACGGCCAAAGACCCTCCACCTCAGCTGCACGGATCAAGACACGGCAGCAGCACAAATCAGGTGGCAGCACAGAGGAGGGAACATCAACAGGCACCCCAGCAGCCAGCATGCCCACAACACCACCACCACAGGTCCCCCCAATGGATGCCACAGAAGGCACTGCCTCTGGTGGCAGCAGCACCATAGGTGACACCCCATTGATGGCAGCATGCTCCGACACAGAAAACGGGGATGTCGAAGTCAGATCCATCCATGACCTGTCCCAATCCCCCTGTCTGTCCCATCCCGTACACCATGAGGATACCACGCAGGGGCACCCACAAGACGACGACTGGCCATCCCCCACAAGCCCTGTGGCAAGGCAACATGAGGTCACCAGCCCCTCTGTGACACCACCGCAAATGGCCATGGCCCAGCAGAGGCAACAGTCCCTCGACCAGTTAATCGTGCAACAGCAGCAACTGGCCACGCTCCTCAAGGACCATGCCGATGAATGTGGGGGCACTAAGGCAGACATAGAAACATCAACTGAGACACTTAGGGCAGAAATGGAGAGAAGTACAGAGACACTAAGGGCACAAATGGAGAGTAGCACCGAGAGCCTGAGAGTACAAATGGAGAGTAGCACCGAGAGCCTGAGAGTACAAATGGAGAGTAGCACCGAGAGCCTGAGAGTCCAAATGGAGAGAAGCACCGAGAGCCTGAGGGGGGAACTGCATGCGACGTCCAAAGACGTATGTGCCGAACTTGCCGCAGTGCGCCGTGTGCTCACTGAGCTCTCACAAACCCTTAGGGACATGCATGGACGTGAGCAGGCAGAGACATCATCCGTTGCAAGTTCCGTCCAGGGCAGCCCCCAACGTAGATCTGGGAGGAACCTGCGCTCCACAGGCAGGGGTGCCCCTGATACCCGCAGAGGGGGCTTGCAATAGCGACTGCCCACTGACGATGAGCATCTTTGGACACTGGTGTTCGGGGGGGAGGTAGGAGGGTGGAGGGGGTGTTTTGGGCTCACTTGGGTGGCGGGTCGATAGGGTGTTCAACATGATATCACATATGCCATAAACAATGCATAATCAACCAATGAGATGTGTGGACAATGATCTTTGTGTACTAGGCCATCATAGGCGTACAGTCCATATTGTGCATGTACCAGACACACATAGTGCCACGAGTACCGTGTCCATGTATCAGCCACCAGGCGTGAGTGCTAGAAGCATGCATCAATGAGATGCTGACGAATGTCACGGCCCTCCGGTGCCTCGCAGACTCCTTGAGGTGCTGCCACATCCCCACCCTCATCATGACCATCTTCAGGTGCTTGCAGTTCTGCGTCAGGGGGCATGGGCACATTTCTACGTACGCACATGTTGTGGAGCATGACACATGCCATGACCATCTTTGCAACCTTCTCATGGCGGTACAGGAGTGCCCCGCCAGACCTGCTGAGGCAGCGGAAACGAGTCTTCAGTAGGCCGAATGCCTGTTCAATGACTACACGGGTACGTGAGTGGGCATGGTTGTAGTCCTCCTCATGCTGGTCCCGTGGGTTCCGGACTGGTGTGAGGAGCCATCTCTTCAGTGGATATCCAGCATCACCTGTATGTGGACGATAAACGTATGATGTGGAATGCCATTGCTACGTACGCACACCCCCGCACCCCCCTTCCTGCCAGGTCATTGCCGAATCACATACCCCACATCATCATGCATGAAATGAGACTCACCGAGTAGCCAGGATCTGTTCCCTGCGTGTCGCTCCATGTAGCGTGGTATTGTAGAGTTCCTCAAGACCATAGAATCATGGGTTGATCCAGGGAATCGGGCACAACAATGTGTAATGATCCTGTTGGAGTCACACACCATTTGTACATTCAGGGAATGGAATTGTTTTCGGTTGCGGTACTGGGCCTCCATGGCATGTGGGACGACCAATTCCACATGGGTGCAGTCGATGGCACCAATGCAACCCGGTATGCCGGCAAGTGCATGGAATCCCACTTTTGTGTTGGTAATTTCCTGCTCCGAGCGTGGTAGAGAGATGTAGTCGTCTGCGTGCTGCAGGAGGGCATCGAGCACTTGCAATAGTGTCCGTGAGAACAGTGGCTGAGAAATGCCATGCAACTGTCCGACTGTGTGCTGGTAGGTGCCTGTGGCCAGGAAGTGGAGTACAGACACCACCTTCAGTAGGGGTGGGATGGCGGTTGGGCTATCTATCATGCTGACAAGGTCAGCCTGTGTCATGTCCACAATGGCGGCTATGGTGTCCCGGTCCAAACGGTAGAGGGTGTGGATCTGCTCAGCAGTGAGGTTGAACGGATGTGCTCGGAGGCGTGGGATTGCGGGCTGCCTGCGTGGTGGTAGTGGCTGTGCTGGCGGCCCTTGCTGGCCCTGCCTTGGCCTCCTCCTCCTCCTGCGTCTCCTCCGTGCGGCCGGTTGTAGTTGGTGTTCGTCTTCTTCTTGGAGTTGGAGTACTTGCAGTGCTATCAGGTCCCCCAGGGCCAACATCGCGAGTCCTGCCGGTAGCATTTCGGAGTGGGTGTGGTTGTGGGAGGAGACTGGGTGTGCAATTTATGTGTTTTCAGGCTGTATGGCCTCCACCTGTGGTGATTCATTCCACCTGTGCAAGCTGCTCTCCCCTTTGGCCGAGCACGACACGCACACAACGCTGCAATTCGAGTAATGGCATCTTGCTATTGCAATCATGTATTTGTACCCGATGGCCGTGTAACATTGGTTGATATGTACATTCGGCTATGGTCCCATTGTTTCACATACAATCTTTGCAGTCGCGAACAGACTTGTGAAGGGTCAGTGGAACGTAGTACTCGAGTAACGGTGGGCCCTCATGCATCACTGTACCGAGTTGCACCGACGGGCGGGGCGTCCCATTTGTGGGTGAAGGCAGTTGCCATTTTCACACACAGCCGCACTAGATGGATTAATTTGTGATTTCAAACGGCCACAGATGCCTTTTCGACGTGATGTTGCAAATGAGGAATTCGAAGGGCGGCGCTTTCGGTTTT
Organism: Ambystoma mexicanum; assembly: GCF_040938575.1. Classification (NCBI taxonomy): domain Eukaryota; kingdom Metazoa; phylum Chordata; class Amphibia; order Caudata; family Ambystomatidae; genus Ambystoma; species Ambystoma mexicanum. Next base: position 969,226,438 of record NC_090924.1, read on the forward strand.
CAGCTAGCGGCGAGGAGATGCCCACAGGTCTGACTGCAAATATAACGTTCTATTGTTCAATGTCCTTGAGACAGGGGCCATGGCGAGGATGCAATGATTGATATGAATAGTTTGGGATGCGCAATAGCGACGTGGGCGATGAGGCCGGACGTTCCCAAATACATGTTACTTCACAACACTGGAATTCCGGGCTGGGGCACTGTGGATTTTGCAGGCTGCATAACGCACAGACTCAATGGATATTTCTAATGTTATGTGAGTAAATATTCAGGCGTTTTTATACCGGGATGAGGGAATGATGAATGGATGCATGGGCAGATGATTTGATACAGAGTTTGCCATGTACAGGGCTTCTTGGAATCTGTCCGCCTCCCCTGCGCTATGTGATGCAGGGCTGCCATAGTGGGACCATCGTCTATCTGGCCTTGTTGAGCCCTCCCTGTCTCGACGCGCCTTCAGACACTTGTGTCCATGCACGTTAACATTCTCATCTGATGGATTCTGTTTTCACAGACGCATGCACAGGTACACTCGTTTGTGATGGTGTTTGCACCTCGATATAGATGGTTATGAGTTGCAAGTGGTTTTGGGGTGGTGATGATCCTTTGGAGTGGGCTAGCATGCATATGGCTGTGGATTTAGTGTGATCATTGAAGTGAGTTGTTCGAATGTAGTTCTGATGGCCATTCTGTTCTTTTTCTTTTCTTTTGGTTGACAGGTATCTCCTCCCCTTTTGCCACTGCCATCTGTATGCCACTCCTGCAGATGGCTTTTACTCCCGACACCTGCTGCTTCGTGTTAATCAGTGGAGCAGCATTACGATCTTATGGGACGATCGCCAATGGGCCACATGCCCTTACGCAGTACTAGTGGCTCGGAGCAACATTTCGGCCTTTCAGCTAGACTAGTGCCTCCCCATTGGGACGGCCCTGCGGTTCTGTGCGCTTCCATGTTGCCTTTTCGTACGTGAATGTGGCTCTGTGTACCATGATGGAACAGGGCGTCACACAAGTAGTAGCTGGTCATTTCTTGCGGATGCAGCCCACAATGGGGAAATGTGTTTTGGAGTTCATGGCCTAATGGCTGTATGGGCTTGGTGATTTTGTTGTGCATTAAATTTCTATTCTGATATGGGCCGTGTAGCGTTCTTCTTTGCAAGTGATGTGGCATATTCCTATTTGGGGAGCGATGTATTGTGAGGAGATCTGCATTGGGTTCCAGCTTCGGAGTTTAGTTGCGTGGTACTGTGCTGGGCGCGTTTGCCTACGAAGCCCAGTGAGGTCAGGGATGGGGGCTGCCAATATGACTGTTTGAATGTTGTCATGCTCAGGGGCGGGGGATTGGGTTTTGTGTAACAGATGCCGGTCAGCCAGGTGGACTGGTGGAATGATGTGATTTTCGGAATATTGCTGGTCACAGGTGCCTGTGTTTGCGTGCGTTTCTTGGTGGGGAACTGTGGTCATGTCCATTGGGATGGCTTCTGTATTCGTGCCATCTGTGCCCTGCAGCTCCCATTGGCCCCTCTTGTGATTCTTTTGTTCGTTGGCATGCATGGGTGACTTGTACATTTCACTGGTTGCATTGTGACTTCATTGCACCTACGGGGAGTTGTACTTTGTGGGCAGGGAGCGGTGTACAGGCACTCAGTGGGGCCGTTTACGGTTGATTCGCGATGCCGTACTTCTCGCCATGGCGGAATGGTACTTTCCGCCTTGCTTGATGGCGTTAGGTACATGTCCGCTAGGGTCGGAATTCGCGTACCGTTGCGCCATGGTGGTATTTACGGTTTGGCATGGCGCGCGCGCGCGTACTTGGTGCAGTTAGCGTTGGCGTTCACTACGGTGTCGCTAATGGCATCGTACTTTGCGGTGACGGGTCATAGTCGCACCGAGCGCTATTCGATGGCGGTATTGCATTTCCGCCATCGTTTTTCGATTTCCGCCAGGGTCGTAATGAGGGCCCATGTCTTTTAATGAGCTTGTTTAGTAGAGCCAGGTATATTTTCAAGAGCAGCAGAGATAGGGAGGATCCTTGTGGTAGTCCATGAGTGGATTTGCTTGGGGTGTATTTGAAGGGTTTGATCCAGACGGTTTCTGTTCTATCTGTTAGGAAAGATTTAATCCAGCGTAAGGCTAGGTTGGTGATTACCATTTCTTCCAATCTCCAGATGAGGATGCCATGGTTGACTGTGTCAAATGCTGCTGAGAGATCCAGAAGTATTAGAGCTGCGCTTGTGTCTGAATCTGTATTAGCCTTCAGGTCGTCCCAGATTGAGAGCAGTGCTTTTTCTGTTCCTCTCATTGGTCTGAAGCCTACTTGTGCCTGGTCCAGCAGAAGGTGTTCTTCTATGTAATGTTGTATTGTTCTGTATACGTGGTTTTCAGCAGTTTTGCTGGATAGGGGATGTTTGAGATGGGTCTGTAGTTGTTGAGGTCTTTCATGCTGACTGCTGTGTCTTTGAGAAGCGGCTTGATGTATGCCGATTTCAATGATCACAGTATTCTTCCTGTTAACAGGGATTGGTTGAATAGGATTCTGTAGTGCTCCATGGGTGCTCCTTGCATGAGGATTGATTTGTGTATGTCTGGGGGGCAGGGATCCATGGGGGAGCTGGCTATGTTGCTGTTTCTTACCAGCTTGATGAATGTCCCCGCTGATATTTGGGGAATGTTTTGCAGTTTTTTTCTGATGATCCTCGGCTGGCAAGGTCGGTTGCGTGTTGTACATTGGTCTGGTTTGTATGATTTGGTGGATGGTGCTGATTTTGTTGTTCAAGTGATCTGCATGGTCGTTGCATAGTTTCAGTGATGGCATGAGTGTGTTGCTGCAGCCATGGGGGTTTCTCAATTTGTTTATGATGTTAAATGGTTCTTTTTGAGTGTTGGCAGCTTTGGAGATTTGGTTGTCGTAGAGTTCCTTTTTGGCCTTGTGGTTTTCCTTTTTGTATGAGCGGATTTGTCTTTGGAATTGTAATTTCTTTGCCTGGTCATATTTTCTCCTCTACTCCAGTTCAAGCATCTTGTTTTGTCTTTTCATGTCGCTGAGAAGCGGGTTAAACAATTTTGCTGTTGCTCTTTTGCGTGATGGGGTGAAAGGTTTTTCCTTGGAGATGTCGTTGATTGTTTCGCTGATCCACTTGTGCAGTAGTTCTGTTTTTTTGTAGAGGTCAGCTTCGTCCAGGGCCCTTGTCGGTGGTTGGTTGATTTCCAGTTGCTCTATCAGGTTACTAGCTTTGATGGTCCTCTAATTTCTTTTCATGATGGTGGTCAGTTTGTCTGGTTGTTTGGCTGTAGCCCTGGGTAGTGTGATTACGCAAGAAATAATGAGGTGGTCGCTCCAGAGGATCTGTATTGGGGGTACCGTGGTGATGAGGTTTTAGTTGGCGAAGATTGCATCTAGTGTATGACCCGCAGAGTGAGTTGCTCCTTTGTCTAGCTGTTGTAGTTTCATTGTCTTCAATTGTTTGGCTAGTGATTTTGTGAGTTAGCGGCTTCTTCTTCAAACCAGATATTGAAGTCTCCCAGGATTATCAGGTGTTCCTGCTCAATGGCTAGGTTGGTAATGGCTTCTGTGTAGGTGTCCAAGAAAGTCGCATCATATGTCGGTGGTCTGTAAACTAGAACAAATTTGGGGTTTGTTTTGTAGTTTGCTGTTAGGTGAATGATTACGGATTCACAGTTTTTGATGCTTAGTGGTTCATCCATTTTAATTTTGCGGTGTTCTTTGTAAGCTAATGCCAGTCCTCCTCCTCTTTTGTTTTTTCTGCTTGCCTGTGAGCACTTGAAGTTGGCAGGGAGGCAGTTGTGGCGTGTGATTTTGTAGTATCCGTCTAGCCAAGCTTTGGTTATGAATAGGATGTCTATATTCCCGTCGCACAGGAGGTCAGAAATCTCTGTGGACATTGATCTTGCAATTATTAGGTTATAATGGATCTTTTCGACTGAGTTATGTTTATTTTTATTTTGTGTCTGTTTTATTCTTGTAGTGGTTCTTTTGGATGGCTTCTGTTTTGCTTACACAAATTGATTAGAGTGCCCTGGGCTCTGCTTCATCGTTGAATCGTTCTGTTAGATTGATAGCTGTGCTTGAGAAATATTCTACTTCTTCATCTTCTATGTTTTGATGTAGTTATTGACACTGCCCTTATATTTTTGTGATATAGGGAGTGAAGGCGTTGATTTCATTCCTTTCTCTTCTCGGATCTTCTTTTCTGGTGAGGTTCCAATAGGTTATCTGTCTGCCTAGAACTGCTGGTGGCATTGTGTGTTGCGGTGTGGAGGCAGTTGTGAGGTACAGTGTTAGATATAGGGATTTCACTCTTCTCATGACGTTTGTACTGTTGGTTGTGGTGTTTGTAGTGGTGTGTTCTGTATTGGTGGCCGTTTCTATTGGAAGAGGGAGCGGCTGCATTGGTATTGTTCCTTGTTCTGTATTTCTTTGGCGGCAACCTGTTCTATGTCGGGGCATCTTGTGGCCCTAGGTGGTTGCAGGGCTTGGATTAATTTCTTTTCCTTTTTTTTTCTTTTCCATTTTGGTTTGGGTTACAGGGGCTGTCGCCCACCTTTAGGATCGCTTGTGGTTTGGATGGTATTGAGTCTTGTCCTTTTGCCTTGTGATTGCGCGGTGCACTATGTGGCCTCGCTTCTCTTGTACATACTTATAATCCAGGGCTAGTTGTGGGGTAGTTTTGATATAGTGGGCTGCTGTTGTAGATTGGCTGGGGTGTCTGCGTATGAGTGATATTGAGATATTTGGGGGATTCTGGGCTTGGGTTGTTCTAGGGCGCAGGTAGTTCTCTGGGGGTTTCCCTGGCGGGTGCCTAAATAGTGAATTTGGGTTTCATATCTCTCTTTCCTGTGGGTGGAGGGTCTAGGTGCAGTGGTGCTGAGATATTAAGCTTTGGAGACATGGTAGGCAGTTGGGTTATCAGTCGGTTGTGGGAGGGGAACGATCTGGCCCTGGTTCTTAGTTAGGCCGTGATCAAGCTATGGTTAGTTGTTTTCAGCGGGTAGCTGTATGTTCCTGTATGGTTGGTGAAGGCCTGGGTTTCACAAAATGGCAGATATAAACACACCTACGTTTGAGACTCCTGGAATGTGGGAGACGGGGCCTAGGCTTCGGTGTTGCAGATATAAGCACACCTACATTTAAGACTCTTCGAAAGTGGGAGAAAGGCCTTGGTTTCACAAAAAGGCAGATAAAAACACAGCTGAATTTGAGATTAATGGATAGTGGGAGAAAGGCCTCGTTTTCACAGAGTGGCAGATATAAACACACCTACGTTTGAGATTCTTAGACAGTGGGAGAAAGGCCTAGTTTTCACAGAGTGGCAGATATAAACACACCTACGTTTGAGATTCCTAGATAGTGGGAGAAAGGCCTATTTTTCACAGAATGAAATATATAAACACAGCTAAGTTTGAGATTCCTAGACAGTGGGGCAAAGCCCTAGTTTTCACAAAGTGGAGGATATAAACACAACTCTGTTTGAAATTGCTAGATAGTGGGAGAAAGGCCTTGTTTTCACAGAATGACAGATCTAAACACACCTACGTTTGAGATTACTAGAGAGTGGGAGGAAGGCCTAGTTTTCACAGAGTGGCAGATATGAACACACCTACGTCTGAAATTCCTAGCTAGTGGGAAAAAGGCTTAGTTTTCACAGAATGGCAGAGCTAAACGCAGCTAAGTTTCAGATTCCTAGACAGCGGGAGAAAGGCCTAGTTTTCACAGAATGGCAGATCTAAACACACCTACGTTTGAGATTCCAAGACAGCGGGGGAGAGGCCTAGGCTTCAAAATATGAAGGGCATTTAAGTGCACTTGGATTCCTACTGGTCTTCGCAGAAGATGTCACAACGTGTGTGATTGGTGCAATTATTGCACGTTTCTTGGCTGATTTTGGTATGCTTATGTTGTGTAGGTGATAAGAGCGGCAGGGCTTTTTGGAATACGTGATTGTAGAGCTCCCCACACAGACCACACTTATCTTGTCATTCGCTGCTGGTTGATGGCTGACTACTGGCTTCTCAGGCGAACACAGGCAAACACGGTCTGGAGCTGCTTCTTTGGGAGCTGCCCTTTGCCTTGGGGCCCTTAGCCGAAGGGGCTGCACAGGCAGTGGGCTGCCGTAGGGAGTGTGGTTAAGAGCTTGCCTCCTGGAGGGAAACAGCCAATCACGGACAAGGAGCAGGGGAGAGGTCAAACAGGTGCAGCAGAGAAATAGAAAATAGTCCAGAGGGCAAGTGGAAATGGCTGCCAGGAGCAAGGCAGAGACACAGCTGTCTATTCTAATCAATTGCAAGGGGCAAGGGCAGGGACTGGGAGAAAGCCAGAGACAAACAAATAACTACACCTCAGGGACCGCACACTCTAGATGCAGGCCAGCTCAGAAAAACAGGGCGAGAAGCCACAGAAATACAAAAGAAACACACCAGCATAGCACAAACTGGTCAAAAAGTGATTGAAAAAAACACTCAAACCCATCCACAGAAGCATATGAAACAGGCCAAAAACAGATTACAATTAATGCACAACTACTCACTGAGCATCAACCAGCCCCCAAGGCTGCATTTCAAGTGGTTTTCTTAGGAGATCATTTGAGATTGCAGTCCAGAAGGTAAGGTTAAATGGCTGCCAGGAGCAAGACAGATGCACACCTGACTATTCTAACCAATTGCAAGGAAAACGGCGGGTACTGGGAGAAAGCCAGAGACAAACAAAGGATTAAACCCCAGGGACTGCACACTCTAGATGCAGGACATCTCAGAAAAACAGGGTGAGAAGCCAAAGAAACACAAGAGAAACCCACCATAATATCACAAACTGGTCAAAAAACGATTGAAAAAACACTCACACCCCTCCACAGGAGCACATGAAACAGGCCAAAAACAGATTACAATCAATGTACAACTACTCACTGAGCATCACCCCACCCCTAAGGCTGCCTCCCACGTGATTTTCATAGGAGAGCCTTCGAGATTGCAGTCCAAACGGCAAGTTTATAATAACATTACTTCTGTACATACCACAGCAAATTCTATAGTGTTATGCTGCTACATATTTAAATCTATATAACATTCAATTTGTTGACTACTACGGTACTTCCATCAGACAGGACAGTATGAATAAAAAGGCAATGGATTTTCTACATGGGGGTTTAAATTGTAGAAACGAAAACCCATTGTGCGTTGGCACCATTTTAGGATTAGCAATCATCTGTTTAATATTATACTTTCTCTGGCAAATACCTATGTGTGCTAAAAAGGCAGTGGGTGCCAATTGATAACTGTATTATTAACTCACCTCCCTAATGCCAATATGCTTTTAAAGGAAAGTACATAGAAGCTGCTAGCAAACATTATTAAGCACATTGCTCTGCTCTATGTTTTATTTCTGGAAGTGGTCATGCCAGCTAACAACTGCTGGGTTATCAGTAACCTGCGAATTGCAAAAAGTGTAAATGTGTGTGTAGTACACAGATGTCAGTGATACAGTTAAAAACCCTATGGGCATCATTTAGGCCCACCTGAGTAGAAACCAGTGACAACAGTTTATGGCTAAGAGTGTGTCATGAAATGTGGTTCGTTTGGCAGACCTAACTTTCAGGAAGAATGTATTCAGATAGAGCTCCTGAAATAAAAAAACCTAAGAGGTTTCACCAGCACGTACTTTACTCCTTTCGTTCTGATTGCATGTTTTTCGTGCTGTTTTTATTTATGCAGAATGCTCTGGATAAAAGCATAAGATAAATAGCATACCTAAATAAATGAAGCAATGATTAAGTAAATAAACACAAAAAATGAACGGCATAATATACCTGTACTGGCATGCAGCTGTGTTTCCATTGCATGCATAGGCAGTGCATTGCCTTTTAGGCAATGCTTCCAAGTCAGTACCCCAAGGTCTTACCAAGAGTTTACGAAACTTCTGGGGCCCAGATAAGCCTGCCAACCAGGGCTTTCAGGGTGGTTACATTAGCTAGCTTCAGGTGGTTAGGCTTAGAACACCCAAAGTATGCCTTTCTACAGTTCAGGGGAGCAGCCTATAGTCGGGTTTCCTCCTTTCCATGATCACAATGGAAGCACTCTGGTAGATCATTGCCATTACACAGACTCCTTCTACTTCTCCTTTATGGAAACTGACCCACCCTGCTGTGGTAAGGAAGAAGACTCGGAGAGTGTTCACCATCAGAGCCCCACAGGTCTGTGGGGCAGCATTGGGGAAGACCAGCTAAATGACCAGCTGCAGATACAGACTCATATGGGGGATGGGAATTCTGACTGATTCCAAGATGCAAGCCCTTTAAACTCTTCAGTCACACACTGTTTGTTCAGGTGACCTCATTTTGCAATTAACGCAGAAAATCAACCAGAGATACTAACAGATGCAGAAATTGGGATTGACCATCCCTAAGGCAGTTTACAGACACATGAGCTCCTGGAGTCAGATAAAAGGCTGAAGCAAATTAGTCCATGGAGGTGAATGGTGGCGGCAGCTGCATCTGCGTCAGTGAGGCGTCACAGGAATAACCTGCATAACCTGGGAAATCTGAATGGCACCAGAGTGCTGAATGGCCTAGAGAAGATGAGGAGCCCAGGAGTGCTAATGGGCCTAGGGATCTGAAGGGACCCAGACAGCTACTAAGCACAGCGAGCTAAATAAACACTGAGAGCTGAATGGCCATAACGAAATAAATGGGCCTAAAGAAGAGTTAAATGGCCACAGAATGCTGAAAGGATCCAGATAGCAGCATAAGCTAAGGGAGCTGAATGCCCCTAAAGAGCAGAAAAGCTTGAGACAGCAGAGTGCTATGGGAAGCCTGCGATGATTGAGGTAGAAGATCAACCAGCGAGCCCTAAGATTTGAGGACCTCACAGAGAGACAAGGATACTAAGACTCAACAGTGACCAGAGAGGAGAGTACCTGGCCCTGGCCGGTGACCCAAGCCAGATTGAGAGTATCCGGCACTGGTCCAGGAGGCTGACCCACATGAAGGTTAAGAATATCAACTTTGGTCGAAAGAGTGAATGGAACAGTACATCCATGACAGTGTCAAGCATAGTTAGCTGGACACTCTATCCCTGATTCTGGTGAAGAGGATGAGCTTGGCACTATATCCCTGAGACAATCAACTATAGCCATGCGAGCACTACATCCCTGATTCAATCGCTCGGACCTCATAGTGAGATGGGAACTCTACTCCTGGGAAATTCAAGCATAGTGAGCCGAGCACTATATCCCTGAGGTCTTATAACAGAGTGCATTGGCCCACTATATCGCAGAGACTGTCAAGCAGTGGCTGGCCCATGTAGCCATTGGACTGTGCTGTTATGTTAGGAAGCCGCAGCGTTTTGTAACCATGAGAATGTGCTGTGCTGCCAAGAAGTGCATAGGGAGCATACTGTTGTGATTGTCAAGAGGTATGCAGGGCGCTGTAAGCTTGGCAACTGATTCTAAGGTTAAACAAAGGACCAAATGGATATCAGTATCCTACAAAGACAGTGAGATTCTGACACTTTCGAAGTTCTCGATTGTTTTGCTTACATTGTTGACAGAAGAGAAGACCCTTTGACGTCATACATAAAGCCTAAGAACCCATTTGTGTTTAGCCATCCTGACAAGAATAAAGTCTTTTAAAGCATGATCATGTGTTGTGTGTTTTGTTGATGCTGCTGCCATGTTGCAGAAACAAATGGGGCCCACAAATAAAGGAGAATCGCTGATGGGCATACATGGTAGACATGACCAGAATATTATGCATCAGCTCCAGAGAGCACACCACATGAACCTCAACGGGAAGATCGTGTGAGTATTAACATTTCAATAGTGCGTATGCGTGCAAGCAATTACATTCGTTCCCGCGGCACAACCCAAATGGGAGATAGTAGAAAACATACCAGCACACCTCACCACGTCACAGAAGCTACATTATAAAGGGCGTACAGACTCTGGAAGCAGCGCTCTACGTACCTGCATGTGGACAAATGCCCAAGACAGGTCTATCTTGGCAAAGCTTGTGATCTAGTGGATTCTCATGAGGTGCTCGTTCAAGTCTACACACTGTCATTGCAGCTGCTGATTCCCAAACTGTGAGCAGTGGGCAAGAGCCACGAACCACTCCCATGCCAAGTCATCATGAAAGAGTGGGCATGCTGATGCCAGTAGTGCTGCAGCAGGCACTCAGCACCAAGAGGAGGAGTAGAACATTACCTGAAGAAGGTTCAGAGAAGTCTGGTTCCTGAGGAAAGGACCAGAGCAGCAATGGACGGGCAGGAACCTGAGCTGAAAATCAAAAGGATTCCACGGTGGGGGAGCGGAGGCTGGTGTTGCAGCTCGGGAGCTGGGGAACCAGAGGATGACTGCTCAAACTTCAAGCGATGAGAGTACCTGGAGAAAAGGACATGAGAGAGCTGACTCAGTCCTTGAGGGTGCTGAAGACTGAGATAGAAGTGCACACTCTGGGAGAGAACACACAGTTCATGAATAAATAGGTATTTGCATTTTGCGTCTATTGGGCGCGACTGATTCGGGCATCAGAGAGTGTGCCCTAACAACCTTATATACCTTTTTAGAGCATGTCTTATCCGATTTTTACCAGCCGGAACCAGCTGTATAGAGAGGTTCCCTGACTGCTTCAAAACGCGCTTTTGCCAGGTTAGGCTTTCACGTTATTTGGCATGTTTTGGACACTCGTGGCCCCCTATTGTGGTCGAGTACTTAATCATTGAGTAGCAGTGTATGCTAAGTAAGCGTTTGCACTTGAAGCTTTGAAGCATCAGACATACTGGTGCTAGTTTTACAGATGTTGTACCCATCCAACTCCACTTCTCTTTCTCTTTTTCTCGCCACTAACACTTTGACGCTCTATTCCAGTTGCCCGAATGCTGCATATTGATTTATTGCTGATTCATCATCATGGTTGTGTACCAATGGAACTTTCTATTTTCATAAATTATGCGCATAACAAACCTATCTGTCAAGTTTTGGACCATGATATCACAACAGGCTGGTGTCGGGATGTATACCTGCACAGTTCACACGAATGTCATAACAGTATTTGTTTGATTCTGCATCTCTTGAAACAATGACTATCATGGATTTTTTGATAACTCGGATGTTCCTTTGTTTGGTTTGGGTCCTTGGGCCCTGTCTACTATTTCCAAGATGCGTATGTACAGCTACTTGCCCTGATGATGGACGAATAGTCCGAAATGCATTGGCAGATTGGCGTTTCGGCGTAGGCCGTGCACAGTGGTCATTTTAACTTAATACAGTTTGGCCTTTTCTGAAGAAAAGTCTGGATGTAATCCTTTCTGGTTATCATAAACTGACCCAGAGTGAAGGAACTGTACTAGCCAATGCTTTTCTAGCTGGTCATCTAGACCTAGGGAGTGCAAGCCTCACCGTCGGCTATTTAGGCTAGGTCCATTGCAGAGGCGTTGCTAGGGGGGAGTCTGAGGGGGCTATAGCCTCGGGTCTTTTGGTTGTTGCTCCCGATAGAAGCTCAGGGGCTACAACCAAAAGACTATAGCTAGCCCGAGTCCCGCCAGTCCCGATATTAGCTTAGCCGCTAATATTTTCCAGTCTAGCAACACCCCTGGTCCATTGTATTTCCATCATTTCCAATGCCCCAGGCGGAGGCATTGCTGAGAGGGTATGCACCCCAAACTCGATCAATAGTAGTGTCTACTCAGAATGAAATTGTGACAGAGAACTTAAATTAAGCGATGCCCACTCACCGATGTCATTTTGAAATCTTACCTATGGACTTCTCCAGATAATCTCTAAACTGCTTTCTGGGACTATCATGGAGGACTTTGTGATGGATCTTCAATAGAGATGTTGGAAAGATATCCCCCATGTAGCCTGATTATTACTGTGCTACTTCTTCTACTAGCATGCATTTAGGACTAATAAGGGCAGTGAGAAAACACCATCCCATTAAAAGTGAAGATGGTTATGAGGCCCACAGCGTCCCCTATTATGGGTGGTATGGGAAGTTGAAAAAGATGTTCTAGTTAATGCCACAAAATGTTTAGTATTTTGAAAAGCTGTTTTCTTATGTTAATATGTTATTACTTAATAAACATATGGAGCACATTTTGCGATTATTCAATTCTCCCCTTTTTTTTACTGCTTACTGTAAAACTCACACTGAGGGCCAATATGTAACAACACATCAGGGTCCAGGAAGAGACACGCAGGCAATGCAGCTCCAGCAAAGGCGCGCAGAAGGGGGATTCACCTGTCGTGACAAAATGTGAATTTGACTAACATTCACTGCGGCGACAGCAGGATGCCCACTGCAAGGAATGACGAGCCTGATCTGCACACGGTGAGGCTTTCCTTTGACATACTGACTATTCAAAAATCCAACACCTATCCTCCCATGTCGCTAATGAGCCTCCGCAGGGCTAACAGTGGCATTATATCACTTTTGCAGCAACATGACTGAGTCTGGTGACAGATGATGTGGCACCCAACCGGATGCTAGGCAGGCACTGGTTTGCAGAAGTAATTGAAAAATCACAAATGCTATTTTTTGCAAAAAACAGCACTGTGCCATGTTACTGGGAATATCACGCATTTAACAGTGGTGTAGCACACAGTTTGGGATCCCCCTGCGAGCCATGATGAGGGGGTCCCCCGCCCCCCCGGCTCGGCAACAAATCATGGGTTACGCCACACTCTGGGACAGCCTAGACTACCGCGCTTGTGCAATACACATGATCACGCTCCTGCAGAGGCACGCTGCACATTTTGCACTAGGAGAAAGTTATAAATGTGTTTTAATGCATTATACAGAACACTTTCTGAGAAAAATTGTCTGAAAAGCCAGAGCGTTTGCAACTGTTTTGTCAGGTAGCACCAATCCAAAAATTCAATACATGCAAGTCACCAGCAGTGCATAGGAACATGAATGCTATTCAAATGCTATGCCACAATGAGAAACATGTACAACTGGCTGCTCAATGTAGACCAGTCTAGACACGTATTAATATAATACAGTAAGACATGCATTGCCACACTAAGACATACCTAGACTGGTTGCACCAAAATGCCAGTTGAAGCAATTACACTTATCATGGTCATTTTATCACAGATGCCCAGTAAGAAATGGCTAGACTGGCAGCACCGCAATGCCAGTCTAGCTAGGCAATTACACTTAGCAGGACTGCTTCATCAGAGATGCCTAGTTCAAAAAAGGTCACGCCAAAGTAAGAAATTACTAGACTGGCTACACCGAAATGCCTGTCTAGTCACTAATAACACATATCATCCCTGCTTAGCCTGCACATGGATGATCATTATGATTTAGCACTCAAGCCCTGCCCCACACATCCGCTCTCCCTCCCACCCCGTACCTCAACCCGCAAAATCAGCTCCTCTGTTCAGAATCACCTTCATGTCCCTCGTCTCAGTACATATGAGGCACCTTGCTTCATAGGTAAGTACTAGAATAATTAATGCAGATTACAAGTAACTAAGCCAGGAATGACCTCTGTGTTCCTCTACCTCCTCCCAGTACTTGTGTATGAGGCAATGCCCTCATTCACAAGTACTGGAACGAGGAAGAGTAGGACTACGAGTAATGCAGATTACCAACAAGTATTCCAGGCATTAAACACAAGTATACACACCATTCACCATACACTCACAAACCCATCCACCCATACATTTACATGTGCACCCTTTAACCATACGCTCACACACGCAAACCCAGGCAGCCACCCGCACATAATGCACTCACTCATACACACACATTAAATTGTATAAATATACACATACACACTTACATGCAACCACACACATTTGAGCAAAATAAATGTTTTTACCTTTTTGAATCTGTTGGTCCAGAGAACGAGGCATTCAGCTCCCTGCAGCAGCAAGGAACACTTGTTACAGTCATTTGCAGAGGATCTGGAGGCCTCCATGTCATGGGGTGGTGGAAGCACTTATGGCTTCAATAAGAAATAGTTTCTTTTTGAAGTCACTCTGTCTTCATAAAGAAATTATTTCCGTTACGGGACTGAACCGAATTTTGCTGAGCATCCAAAGGGATCAATCAGTGAGGCCTGCAAAGCAATCAGCAGATGATTTAAGATGTTTTATATTGCTTTAAAATATTTCCTCTTTATTGTGCAAACGTGTATCTGATGAACAGTATATCTGTGAGGATACAACTGCTTTCTGGTATACCCCACATTTTTAGTTTGGGCTATTAGGTGCCGCTTGCGACGCTTATAAACTGAAACTATTGCACTGGAGGACAGATAGGGAGGAATGGCATATGAGGAGGGACACAGAGGAACGACATATGAGGAGGGACACATCGGGCTTCATTCCGAGGTTGGTGGTAGTCATGGCGCAATTTGCGCCATGACTGCCACCAATAATGGTACGGTGTCCGGTTTGGCGCAGTGGGGACTTACCGGTCTAGTCAAACCTTGGCGGGACCAGTAAGTCCCCATTCACCAAACCATTCCCCATTCCCATTTGAGCCCCCATAGGGCTCAATGGGAATGGGGAGGGCGCAAATAACGGGTCGGCATATGCCATGCCCGTCATTTGCGCCCAGGTCCCTTAACGAGTCCCATCCTTAACACCTGGTCAGACCAGGCATTAAGGAAGGGACCCGCTAAGGGACCTCGTAGTAGGGCGGTAAGGGATTACCGGCACTGGTCTCCTTACCGGTGCCCGGTATCTCTTACCGCCCTACTAGGAATGAGGCCCATAGTCTCTAGGTGTTGTTTGGTTATGTGTCCATCCATTGCCTGCCAATGAACATACTAATCCCTGTGGCTATTCCCACCCATTCCTGCCTCTGCCTGCCCAAAACACCTTTGCATGGGAACTCTTTGAGCTAGCTTTAATCAAGACTTTCCATCAGGGTTTGCATTCTAAGTGTCTGCCAGTGTTTGCTCAAAGCAGTCTTCTGAGAGCTAATTACTTAATTGGAGTTGTAAACATACTACTGGTATAATAAAAATGTTTTACCAGGTCTGCCTTCAGCCACTCGATTCATAAACATTCTGCGTGTTCTTCACTGAAGCCTTACTAAAAAAGCCACTGAAGTCCTGTTTCAAACAAGCATTGGCAAAGCCCACATTTTTGGCTTATGCATACGTTTTAAGCTTTTGCCAGGCACTGCTATTAGATGCCCAGGTACTTGCACCATTTTGCACATGCTACCAACAGTGGGTAGTTAATAACACTGCGGCTGTTCCTGGCAAGTGCCTTTCCCATGCCTACACAAAATCCCAAACTGTTGGCATTGCCAATGCTTGTTAAAACATTTTCGGTTAACAGATTCTGATATCAGCCGGGACTGTACATTGAAAGTTAAGACATTATCCAAGGGCAGGATTTACTCTTTGTTCACTGCAAGTACATTATTATCTCCCACCAAATGAAATATGGACATAGATCTCATCTTGGATGACTTACTATAAAGACATGTTCATGAAAGTATTTCTAGATCCTTACAAGGGCCACATTACAGAGTCAGTTTTCTAAGAGTACTCAATTCTCCACAGAGATTACCTCTTTAAAACAGTTCATAGATTGGGAGAAAAGCCAGGCGATGGGATTCATGAACACTCTTGGTTAAGTAGATTGACCCAGATTTATCTTTGACTGGGTCCAAAAAAAGAATATTACGAATGTATTGGTCACCAATAAAGCGTGCTCGACTCCGTAAGGAGACTGTAAGTACTCATGTTTATATGCTGTATAAGGTCCATTGACTGGCCTTGCTGGATGTAAACATTTCAGCACATTCGTCGAGTGCACACTGGGAATCTGAAGCCCCACTAGGAGTTAATGTAACCATTCATAAGTCGCAGGGTCACTTGGCTTCTCATATCCAACTTGTAAAAATAGCATGCCAACAGTGAGATTCCTCTCTGGTGTAAATAAAGATACAGGCACACATTGTCACGGTTTCATTACATGGCACACGCCAACTAGGGAACTCCTTCCCCTACAGTGGATGTGGCGCACAATAAAGCATTTTTATTTTGAGTAACCTACGGATTCTTTTTTGAGTAGGCCTCCAACCTATCTCGCACCCAACCTCTACAAACATCCCATGTCACAATGGACACAATGAAAATTGTGGCAACACAAATGCAATATCCTATCTAGAGCGACCAAGTGGAAATGGGCTGTTACACTCACTTTTGTTTTAATGACAAACAGGAAAATACAATCAGGTTGAAATAGACTGTTACACTCACTTTTGTTTTAATGACAAAACAGGAAAATGCAATTTGTTCGAAAGTGATAGCGCCACAGTTTTTTTTGTTTTTATTTGTATTTATTTTATTTGTAAAGTGCTCCTTGCCCTGGGGCTTCTGGGCGCATGTATAGCAAGAAACATAGCGTTACATATAATATATACGGTGGTTACATAGGTTACAAAGTATAGTCAGGCAATTCACAGTATTGAATAAGGCAGTATAATAAGAGGCAGATAACAGCATTTAACAATGCCACCTAATAAAATTACAATACAGGAGAGAGCAAGAGAGTACGGAATATGGATAGAAGGAGACCCACTAGAAATCCCCGTCAAGAAAACTAAGCTTATGAATACTGTCAAGCAAGGTCAAGTTCCAGGAGCCAACGTTTAGAGTTACTCTTAAATGATTGGATGGAAGGTTTTGATCTGAGGGAGGGAGGAAGTGTGTTCCATAATTTGGCTGCCAGAACAGGGAAACTGGAGCCGCCAGAATTTTAGAACTTAAATCTTGGGATGAACATGGTGTGGGCCTGAGCGGCTCTAAGTGGCCTTGTGGAAGTATGTGAGGAAAGTCTATTGGTGAGGTATCTGGGGCAAGATTCACCCTTGCTTTATGTGTTATAGCAAGTGTTTTAACTGAGATTCTGTGTTCGACAGACAGCCAGTGCAGGTTGCGTCCGGTGTCCGATATATGGGACTTCTTCGGGATGTTGAGGGCAGCCCTAATAGCATTGTTTTGTGTCACTTGCAACTTATTGAGATTTTTTTGGCTGATCCCTAAGTAGAGGGCATTGCAATAATCAATTTTCGACATGACTAGGGTTCTGGCAAGCGTGATACAGTTGGGTGAAGTGATGAAAGGCCTGCTTGAAGTTTAAGTTTGCAAGTGTATGCTGATGCTGCTAACACAGCGTTTGTTTGTCTGGTGAAAGAAAGTGTGGCGTCAAGGTAGATACCAAGGGTTTTTGTGTTATTGGAGACCTTAATGGTGTTGTCATCGATGGTGAAGGATTTGAAGGCCGAGTCAAGCTTGTTGAGTCTAGCGTGAGAGCCAAGGATTAGCAACTCCGTTTTTTCATCGTTTAAGAATAATCTGTGGTGTGCCATCCAGGCTTGGATTACTGAGTAGATTCCGTTGAGAGCTTTTGTGTCTATTGCGTGGTCTCCAGTGATGGGAATCACTCCCCCCTGCAACACTCACCCCCAAACCTCAATTAAACGGGATTACTTTGAATGGAAGGCAGTGGCAAGGATTAGGAATAGAGAGAGAAAATCGCATTTGGGTTAAAGCCCGCCACCCCAAGATGGGAAGACAGCAAAGAAAATGAAAACCCGATTTTGGAGCAAAATGGCAGAATGAGATTTTGATTTTTACTCACAACTGTTAGGGGACAGAATGAAAGGAAATTTGAATTGCTTACACTTAGGAGATAGGGAAAGTTTAGGGAATACTAATCAGCACACAAGGGCAAACAGAAATGAAGTGGCAAAATCGGGTTTGGGAGGAAGCAAATGCAAAAGGGAAAAATACAGTGGCAAATGGAAATTTGTTTATACTGGGTTTACAATGTCAGGCAGCTCAGGGAAGTGGGTTTAATTTACAATAGGAAAATTGGTTTTCAATGACAAGGACAGAGGCAAAAGGGATTGATCACGATGGAACAACGGTTTGGTTTTAATAGGACAGATGCAACTAGGAATTTGTTGGGTAACGCACACAATAAACGGACAAATTCGGTTTTCAGTTACAAGAAGACAAATTCTTATGAGACAACTCTTTATTGACTATATAGTTAAATACAACACCGGGTACAAGATGGTTAATTTTGAATTTCAACGATCTTGTACCGTGAATTTCAATGGGGGAATTAATTGATTTACTTAAAAATATGTTAAGGATTTACACAGACACTGAGAGGTTTTTTTTTTTTATTGTGTTTAGTTGAACAAGTCAACTTTACAATATTTTCATTCTTAATATGCAATTCCATTTGTACATACAAGGGAAGAGAAGAGAAACATAAAACAATATAACAATTCAAAGCATCTGGATCAGGAAGAGAAACAGAAATTTGATATCATTGAGGATAATAGCATCACATACAAGAAATATAATAAAAAGTAGAGATTAAAAAGGCTGGTCTGTTCAGCGCTATTCGTAAGCAGAGTCAAGAATATTTTCAATGGCATATAGGTGAACTGATTTTGTAAATTCAAGTTCTGTCTCCCATATAGTTCTTTAACTCAGGGATGCTACTCAGAAAGCAAATAGTGCCAATTCTCAATGATACTAAAAGCCCCGATATGATCATAAGCCATAATGTTTCTTTCGATACATCACTATGTTCTTTCAGTGGGGGTTTTAAATATAGCAGTCTCTTGTCTCGTAGAGCAGTGCATTCAATTAGTATATGCTTTAAGGTTTCGACTTCTAAAGTACTCTTACAAAATCTACAGAGAATGACTTGTGGAGAGACAATTTTCTGTTTGATTTGTACCTCTAGTGTTGACCAAAGGTTAAATCTTATTCTCAGGAAATTAGATCTATGATTCCTTGAAGGGGACTTTATCAAATAAGATTCTGGAAGGCTATATTTTTGGTGTGTAAAAACCCTTTCATCAAAGTCCTTGTATTTAAAGCAAGTAAGTCTGTTTCTGGCCCAGTCCCATTGGAACAGCTTAGTTTTTACTCGGGTAGGGTTTTGTAACAATAATTCAATTGAAGCATCAGCATAGAAAATTGCATTAATAACCTCTTGTCGCCATTTTTTAGGGAAAGTATTGTCAGAATTAAGAAGATGATGTGCAAGAGTCCCCAATAACGTATTTGAGTTATATTCTACAAGACATTTACGAAACAGGCTTATTAGTTGCCACAAATAGTTCGTTGCGGATGAAAGCAATCGGTATACAATTTGGTAAACATAAACTACGTCTCCAAAACTTTGCCTCGAATTTTTCCCAAACCATTTCTGACACAATCGGTAAAGTTTCTGCACCATATAAAAGAATTGGAGTAACTTTTTGTCTAAAGAATGTCAGAACTGGTATGATCGAAAACTTCCCGAATTTTGCTTGTATTATCGTGGATTGCGAGATCATTGTATTCAGCTTAGATTTCCATCTAGTCGTTTGTGCTTTACCCATGTCAACAGAGATTTTTATACCCAGGTAAATATATTCATCAACTTTGTCAAGATGTTTATCATTTAATGACCATTTGTAATCTTTACTTTTTGAAGATCTAGTAGAGTTGCACAACATTACTTTTGTTTTTTCAAGATTGATTTTTAACATGTTATTGTCGACATACTCAGATAGTGCATTCAAAAGATTTTGTAGTCCACCTGGGGTCTTAGAAATTAGAATCAGGTCATCTGCGTACAATAGGGCTGGTATTTTCTGTGATTCTAATTTTGGGGCATCAGATTCAATTGCTGCAAAGATTTTGTGCATGTCAGCTATAAAAAAAGCAAATAATGTGGCAGCTAGAGTACACCCTTGGCGTAATACTCTATGGGTACTTATCTCATTTGACAGAAGCCCTTCTAGATTCAGCCTTACACAAAGAGTTGTTTTATTGTGCAAGGCATAAATAAGGGCAATGATGTATGCTGGACAATTATCTCTTGCAAGTTTTTTAATGAGAAGTTTTCGCGAAACCGAATCAAATGCAGCTCTTAAGTCCACGAACACCATATAAAGTGGTTGTTTCTTGTTCGCATTGTGGTTTATAATGGCTGTTAATGTGGTCAAATTTATTGATGTACCCAAGCCAGGGATGAACCCTGTTTGACATGGGTCTCTTAGGGAAGACACGTTCAACCACTTGTTTAGATCTCTTAAAATAAAACGTGCAAACATTTTCCCTGTGACATCTAAAAGGGCGATCGGTCTGTAATTTGCTGGATTAGACCTGTCGACCTTTTTGAAGATTGGTATAATTACAGATCTGAGGCATGATGATGGAATGGTGTTAGTGGCAAGAACCTGCGAAAATATATTGTACAAAATTTTTGACCAAAGTAAAGGATGTTGTTTAAGAGTAAAGTTGCTCAGCCCATCTGGGCCAGGAGCTCTGGAATTATTTGATCGATTAATGAAGTATAGAATGTCTTCTTCTGAAACTTGCAGTTGATTTGTGTCCAGACTTAGTTTTTGAACATCATATTCTTCCAATAGAGTATTCGCGTAGAGGGTTGTAAAGTACCTTTTCCAATCTGCTTCAAGAACTCCATTTATTTGAGTTGGATATTGTGTAATTTTATTCGCTATATTCAAAAGAGCCCACATTTGAGCAGAGTTTTTAGATCTGATTGTGTTTAGCATTGTTTCTCCATTTTGTTGGTAAAGCCAGATTTTATGGCCTTTTAACCAATTTCTGTATTTGTTCTTCAAGAATCTGAGACTTTCGTATTTTTGAGAACTTGGGAATTGTAAGGCAATTTTTTTGTCTTTGCGTAGTTGTGTCTTACGTTGCTGAATTTGTTCGTCATAGCGGTCTCGTGAATTCGTATTTTTTTCTGTTATAAAATTAGTATTTGTCTTGTAGTAGTGCATAGTTGTAATATGTGTTTTGTCTTCCCAGTTGGAGTTCCTTTTTATTTCCACAAGTTCTTTATGGAAGCTCTCTAATTTTTTGGTATTCCAACGGAATCTGGTTTTACTGTTATTAATAGAAAGTTCGCCATTATAGCGCATAGTATGTGGTCTGCCAATGTGTTTGTTCAATTGGCAGCATGCTCTAAGTATTTCATGATCGCTATACTTGGAGTGGATTACTTCAAATTGGGAGACTAAGTTGAAAGTTACTGGGTCAACGTAGATATAATCGATAGTAGATGAGTTTAGACCTCGTTTCCATGTACTCTGAGCCGGAATATCATTTTTTATTGAACCATTTAACATTAAGAGGTCACAACTCTGCATTATCTCTTCCCATTTTTTACATGAGTTATTTTTTTTGTCTGCTGAAGATGTTATACAGTGGAGGTTCAAATCACCTACAATGATAATGTTTGTGATTTCCACAGCTAATTTGATGGTATTTAGAAGTTTTTCTAGCTCCAAAAAGAAGCTCTTATCAGACAGACCCATGGGATTTCGGTATATGTTTAGAAGCGCAATTATATGGCCTTGTATAGTTATTTTCACTAGTTGTAAAAAGGCGTTAGGTTGTGCCCATGGAAAAATTCTAAGCCCTGCTTCTAATTGGACTGCAACCATTAGGCCAGGGGTAGGTCTTCCTTTGGTACCCTTCGTAGCAGGTGCTAAGATCATTTCATACCCTTTCCACACTGGGACAGACGTGAACCATGTTTCTTGCAGTGCTATTATGTTGTATGCCATTAAGTGTGTATTGTCTTCTAACAGGTGGGAATGACCGCACGTGTTCCAACTTACAATTACCAAGTCCACATCATTTTCTCTTAAGCTTAGTTATGATTGGTAATCGCTGACGTTTGATGTGGGGTAACTTGCTTGAGGGAATCGGTCTGTAGCTTCATTTTGGGGACGTTTATTATTTGCATTATACAATTTCAGTTCTCGTGATCTTGTAAATGGAGTGTTTTGAGTATCATGTGTTTTATTTTTACAGTTGTCAATAGGATCAATTGCCAAAATAAAACCATTTGCAAACAAGTCCATACGAGCTTGCCACAGTACATTCCGTACCACATTTGAACTTAACCATAACCACAGCCTCACAATAGACAAAGATACATCACTTATAATCACTCAAGGCAGGAATGTCCTCAAAAATGGCCAGCACACTTGCTCGACACAAGTCATATGTGCCGAATGGTGCATCCCGGCATTTTAATATGAAGCAGTGGTTACCATTTTGATCGAGCATATGCCTAGACATACTGTTGGGGGCGATCACTTCATTTGGGTTTCCTGACTTTTTGCATTCAGAGGTGTACTCCTGAGGTTTTTTGTCTACAATTCCTCTTGTTCGTAAAGGGCTTCTGTCATACCTAGTTTCAATGTTATTTGATAGGGTATCTTCCTTTTTTTAAAAATTAAACTTGAAGTAATCATCCATCGCTGATATATTTCTGATCTAATAGTCACACTAGGATTTTCTTTCTCTCTGCAATTTCTCTCATCTGTAATAACTGCTTGCTGAGGTAGGTTTGTACCGCTGAGTCATGCGATGTAGCGTCTCGTGCCTGAAGAATTTCTACTTTGTTTTTAGTATCTTCAAAGGTATTTAAAGGCAGTGTTTTGGGAATCACGATATGTTTGGTAACCACAACCACGTCACTCTGACTTACATCAGAATTTGCTTCTTTCAATTGTTTATATTCATCTAGCGTTCTGCGTATTTCAGCCTGGATGTCTTTCAGAATTTCGTTCAAAAAGCTAGACTTGTTCGTACATATTTCTAGGTTGTTTTCATTTCTCAATTGACATAATGGTAAATTATTTGTTTCTTCCGTTGTTTTAGTTGTCAATTGTACGGGTTGGCTCACAGTATAATTCTTTGTGTTAGAGAGAAGGGCATTCGTATCAGAATCAGAGGTACATTTCCCAACAGTTACATTTGATTTTGGTGTATCTGCTGTCTGTGTCATTGTATTTGTCTGTTGAGTAATTTCCAAGACAGGGGTTCCAATAATTGCAACTAGATAATTTAAGGGCTCGTAGTCAGGTGCAGGACAGCTTTTTTGCTCCAAAGTTTTGCACTTGTTTGGTAAAGTCCTCCTTACAATAGATTTAGCGTTTTTTACCAAAGTCAGACGTTGAACAAACTGCTTGATATTTGAAGAGCCAAAGAGGTGTTGAGTTTTTTGATTTTTGTTTTTCTTTAAAGCATTGGTACCAATTATAGGTTTATTCTCATCTTTATCATTTTTCTTTGCAAAATTGTCAAACAGGTTGTAGATTACGCCTGGCTTAAGAGCAGGTGGTGGTGATAAAACAGTATTTAGATTTGGCAAATTATCCTCCTCCTGAATCTTTGTATCTTTATCACCAATCTCCTCTATGATTTTATCAAAGGTTGGCAGAGGGCAATCGTTAAGGAATACAAGAGGTTTTGTTGATTTTTGAGTTGAATTTATAATTTGAATTTTATGTCTCTTAGAGATCTCATCATTTGCTAAGGAGAGATTTTCGTTCATAACATCCACAATCTGTTTCCCTTTCATTCTTTTGTCCCATTCACCCATCCATTTAGCAATTTTGTCAATTTTCTTAGATTGATGTGTAACCTTTGTCTCTAATGATTCAAAAAGTTTAACTAGGGAGTTGATAGTATTGTTCATCGCATGTAATGTTATTTCAATTAAGTGGTTTTGATTTCCTACTGTTTCAGGTTTTTTGACAGGAGATAGGGTATTATTACTACCTGTCTGCCTTTTCCTTGGCGTCAGATGTACATATGAAATTGAGCTCCCAGAAATGGAATCATTCGAGTGATTGAATAGGCTTGGTGACTGATATAAGGTTATTTCATCCTCCTTGGAAAAGGATGATGTTAATGGAGGTAACTTAGTATTAGGTGGAGCAAATGATTCATTAAGTTGGGGATTGCTTGTATGTACACTTATCACGGCTGTTATTTTCAGCCCCAGATTTGTTTTCCCCATTTTGGTCTATCTCGTTTGGGGGCGAACAGAGACTTTTTTGGGGATTCCGTGCATCCACTTGAGTTGTTAAGTCCACCGTTGTGGGCGTGATATTTCCGTCCACAGGTACAGCCAACATTTGTGTGTCAGTGATAGTTATCTCAGGGGTCAATACAGGTAGGGCGTGTTCTGGTACATTCAATGGAGTCGTAGATACAGAGACATTTATCACAGAAGCATTAGTACTCATTGTTGCATTTGTTGGAATTTCTACAGTAGAAATTCCCTTTAAAGGAGAATCAGTAACAGCACATACAGGATAAAACTCACAAATGTCCGTAGTCGCAGGCTTTTTTCTGGAAATGTTCGGCGATTGATTGCTGATTTTCCTTTTGTTCACGATGGTTACAGGGGTTCGCATAGGTGAAGGTTTAAGTTGAAGAGATGTGCTTGAACATTTACGCCCAGGCGGCATGTCTGATTTTAAAGTGTAAATCAGCCCTTTGGCCGACATAGCGTCCAGTATGAAATTAGCAGAGTGTTCTACGAAAAAAAAAAAACAGAAAAAAATAGGGAAAAACAAAATACTCAGTACCAGCTAGGGATAAGCTCAACTCTAAGCCGACGTGCCACGCTGCTCAGCTTCTCAGCTTAACAGCGTAACATCGACTTGAGAAGCGACTTGCTCGAAGTGCGCGCGCAGAAGCGCGCGCTCGTCACTTTTGTAGGGCTTCTGGGAAAAAGGGGCTGGCAGTGCCTAAAAGACAGTGAAAATAGGTAAATATTTAGTATTTAGTCCTCTTGGGTATGACTTAGGTAAAGTCAAGATGTTCAATGAGTCTTTATACCGTCCAATTGATCCACACGTCTTTTACACGTCCAAGAATAATCAAAATGTTCTTGAGCAGAGCGGTCACAGCGTAACAGCGACTTGAGAAGCGACTTGCGACACTGAGAGGTTTTTAAAAGAGAGATGCTAACATACACAGGCTAACAATAGATTCTTCTATGGGAAGATGACTGAATTACACTGGCAATTTGGGGTTTTCAGTGGGAGTTTCAATGGGGAAAATATTGTATGCAATGCTACAAAAATGAAGGGCTTATGCAAGTTAGAACTGGTGTTATCTGCTTCTTACAAAGCAAACCTTGTTTTAGGATTCAGGACAGCCAGCGGGATCTAAGGACCCTATGAGCAGCTAGGGCAAGGGGTCTGGTCATTGCACTGTCAAAGATGGTAAGGGTCTTCTCTCCGTCCTCCTTCTCCTGTCTCCCCGGATTTTGGTGTCTGTCCTCCGAACTAGTACAGCCCCCTTATATAGCACAAATGACATCACTAACTTCACCATCTAGGGGAGTACCCTGTAATTATCCCTGCCGCCAATATTGGACAGTTTCTCTCTGTCTCTCCACCCCCAGTCATGATTGGTTCAAGGGAAGAGAGCACCAGCTGTCTTTTTGCATTTATGACAATTCTTTGTTCTCATGACCCTCTTTTTGGCAAAAACCAGTTATGGCTCATAACTTAATACCTATACTAGCCCCAGCCATATGCAAAAGATATGTGGTTTTAGTGGGTCATAGGGAATTAGGTAGGCCAATCGCCAACTCTGTACGAGGTAGCATGGCCCTTTGGCAAATTTTTGTCAATTTCATAAAAAATGTATAACAGTTATAACTCTGCATATGATCCAGCATGTTCCTAATTTCATCGTCCATCTTTATTTCAACTGTCCTATTTGTCACATGTTCAGATCAGCCAGAAACTAGTCATAACCAGCCATTTCAGCCTCCAAAGTCCAAGGGAAATGCAATGATTCTCTTCAAAACCGCCTGGAAATACATGAAAAAAATAGCATAAAACAAAATTGATTCTTATTCTGATTGCTGCAAAAATGCCTGAAATGAAATCAGTCTTTTAATGTAACTTGGGAGTGTCTTGTTCCACCTGGGGGAGGGCCACTTCTTCCCCCACAGCCATCTGTCTTTCTCTGGACTCAGCCGATGACCATAGATTTTTATGACTCCCTTTGAAGTTACAGTTTTCTCTTTGTAATGAGTGCAGGAAGGGTTCACACCTCCTGGTCAAGCTTTAGCCACACTTTGCCTCCTTTGAAATCTCCGGGCTCCTGCCTTCATGTCTGGCATAGCAGGGAATTATGATGCCCTCTACAGCATTATTGTGCGATGGTTAAAGGATATATGTGAGATCCAGTGGGAAGCAGGCTTTGTCATCATCAGTCCCTGCCTTCATGCCAGAACAATTTTTCCGGTAGCAAAGGGTTTATTCAAAGGTGACAGGAGTTTTGTGGATTGGAACATAATCTGCATTTGCTTTGGTCAAACCCCCATCCCCCCATCATATTCCCCTGACATTTCTCTGTGCGAGCAGTGCTATCTTTTCCAATTTGGCTTTTTAAAGCCATTTTCTTTTCACATGTGTGCAGGCTTTTTGCTTCTAATGTTTAAAATCCTATCTTGAAGGTCACAGGATTCTTTGATTTCTCATATGGTTCCTTATTTTGACATGAACACAAAGAAAAACCAAGCTGTTTGCCGTGTTTAAAGGGCTGCTGTTCATGTGCAATGAAAAACAAAAGCCGTTTTTGGTTCTAGGGTTAAAATTCTTGTCATTCAGATGAAATAACAGCACAGAAAGGCAATTTTATTGTTGCAGTGTAGAACCTCTTATCATTCAGATGAAATAAAAGCAAAACAGAGCCGTTCTTTGGTTGCAGTATAGAAATTCTTGCCACCCAAGTGAAATAGAAGTAAAGCAAGGTTGTTTTTGGGTTGCACTGTATAACTTCTTGTAATTCAGATGAAATAAAAGTAAAACAGGGCCGTTTTTGGTTGCAATGTAGAAGTCGTGTCATTCAGATGAAATAAAAGCAAAACAGATCAGTTTTTGGTTGCAGTGTAGAATTTCTGCTGTTCAAGTGAAATACGGGCAAACAAGGCAGTTTTTGGTTGCTGTGTAGACATTCTGCTGTTCATGTGAAATAAGAGAAAACACGGCCATTTTTGGTTCCACTGTAGAAATTCTGCTGTTCAGGTGAGGGGCTTCTGTCGAGGGCCTCTAAATGCACCCCACAACATACATGTAAATATATTTGATTATTGAAAACATGTGGGAAGGTCAATGCATTTTGAGATATTTTACGGTATATACGTTTGCCTAAAATGTGTTTCTAACTGTAATACAGTATCTGCTTTTTAATGTAAGCCTTTTTAGCTTAAAATAGTATAAACAAAGCCACCATTTTGAAACTGACAGATCTACACGATCGGCCAATTCACCAAATTCTGCCGTTCAGGTGAAATAAGAGCAAACAAGGCTGTTTTTTGTTGCAGTGTAGACATTCTGCTGCTCAGGTGAGGGGCTTCTGTCTAGGGCCTTTAAATGCAACCCACAGACCCCCCTGCTCTTCCATGACTTTTTGTCGGGGAAGAGTAGGGCAGAGTGGGGTTTCTTTCAGCGTACATTTCCTTCATCAGGGACCGAGCACTCCAGTATCCCCCTCCATGTCTGGGTTGGGGGGGTATGGCATGGCACGCCCTTTTCTTCCTTCTTTTGTGAGTGGGCACTCGAGTATCCCCTTCCGTCCCCAGGTTGGGGGGTATTGCATGGCACTTCCTTTCCTTCCTTCTTTTGGGAGTGGGCACTACAGTCTCCCCTTCCTTCTTTGGGTCTGAGAGTGCGGCACGGCACCCCTTTCTTCCTTCCCTTCCAGGTCCCCAGGGTCCTCTCCAGGGCTGGAATTTAAGGATGTTAGTTCTCCTCTAATGGAAGATTACAAAAGTCAAGTTTCAGTACTTTTTAAAAACATATTTCCCGGATGATTTACAAAGAATTCACACAACAATAACCTACAGCTTCCTACCCAATTTTCACTGTATTATGACTTTTCCTTATTTGTACAATAACTTCAAGTATATTACTTCCTGTTATATATATATATATATATATATCTCTTTGGAGGATTCCGGGGCTCTACCCTCCCTGGGTTCTTTAATCCACCACAAGTCCTCCTCTCTTAATTTTTAGGGGAATGGTGAATTGTCGGGCCAGTCCTGGGATGGTGACCTCTTCTCCAGTTTGAAATTCAACTGCCTACGGTACCAATTGAGCTGACTGAAATGCCTTTCAGAACTGTCAAAGCCCATGGGGTTACCCTCCAGTTGGAGCCAGCCTTTATTATTAATGAGGTCCAAATTAATTGCAACTCGATTCAGAATGTCACTGCCTAAGTAGAAGGCAGAGGGTACATCTTGCACGACCCAACAATTATGCTCTATGCTTTTATCACCAATGGAAATATTTAACATGCACCTGCTAGGTACGCGATGTGCAGAATTGGGAATTTCCAGGCCCCATTCCGACTTACAAAACAACTAAATTGTGGGAATGGTCTGATCTTTTGGGAGTTTTCTGAATAACGCTTCGCTGATGAAGCTTTTCTCATTATTCCGGCATACTCTAGCGAGAAGAGGCTCCCGCCCTCATTTACCTGAATGGGGAGAAACAGCTTTTCTCCCTTTTTTCTGAATATCAGCCAAGCTTTGAGCTCACTTTTTATCATGTGGTTTGGGTTCTCAAATTGTGGATCAGTATAACATTTCAGGGTATTTCCTTCAAGTGTGGAATGCCACTTAAAACTGGAAGAAAGGTTGATTTTCAGGAATGGAGAAGGGTTCACCAGTTTGTTCTCCTACAGCAATTAAAGTTATGTCTGGGACTTGATTGTTCCTAAAGTGGAACTCAATTTTGTCAGACCGCTGCTCAGCCATATGGCATGTGCCATTTAGACTTACGTAGCTGGTACTCTGTTTTAATATTATTGGCCGGTTAGTCGGGGTCCAGAGGAATTTGTTCACACAGTCTATGAGGGATGACAACCTCTGAAGGAGTTCATTCCCTATGAGACAGGGGGAACACCCTCTGGAGTGATGACTATGACCGGGTGCCTCACCTTGTGTCGCCCAATTTTGATCTCCAGTCCCCTCGATGGGAATGTCATTCCTGTCGAAGTTCTGGAGTTGTCCAGGATGAGGTTTGGGGGAATTTGGTGACTCTCCCCCGTCCTGAATTAAGTTGCTCAGATGCCTTATTGGACAGGAGGGTGGCTTGGGATCCTGTATCCACCAGTGCTGAAAATTCACACCGCCCTTGCACCCAGATGGGGGCATAAAACCTACCTTCTTCCTCCTCCAGGGGGCAGAGGAAATGTGCATTTGGGGCCAGCAGGGCAGTTAATTTCTTTATTTTGAACTCCAACACCGTGTGATCTTGGCCAGGTTTCTGTGTTGGAGTTTGGGAATCTGTGAATAGAATTTGGCATTCAGAGATTTGTGGGATTTTGGAATCACGT
This sequence comes from Ambystoma mexicanum, assembly GCF_040938575.1. Taxonomy (NCBI): domain Eukaryota; kingdom Metazoa; phylum Chordata; class Amphibia; order Caudata; family Ambystomatidae; genus Ambystoma; species Ambystoma mexicanum. Next base: position 969,255,633 of record NC_090924.1, read on the forward strand.
TTTTGCCTTGATTCTGTGCTGTCCCCCTTTTCCCGGAGACAGTCACTTCAACTGGTTTGTGGGATTTGGGAATCCCCTTCTTTCCCTGATTCTGTGCTGTACCCCTTTTCTTGGAGACAGTCACTTGAACCGGTTTAGGGGATTTGGCAATCCCCTTCTTCCCCTGATTTTGTGCTGTGCCCCTTTTCCTGGAGACAGTCACTTGAACCGGTTTGGGGGGAGGATCCCTCATTCATTTCTGAGGTCTCAGGAGGACATTTCTGGGGTTCAGGAATAGGCAGTTCTAGGTCAGTCCCCATACCTACCCAGTGTGAGCTATGGTCTTTTGGGACCCATTGTTCTTCCTTGAAAAAGAAGACTGTCTTCCCAGAATCCTCCAGGGGATTCTTCCACTTCAAACTGAAGGACCCTGACTTATTCCACAAAATGGGTCTTCTTTGTCCCTTGGTTTCTCCTACTTACCCTCTGTTCCCCAGGTTGCCGTTTTTCAGGGGTAGGAGATTTGGGTACAGGTTCAGAGGTTTCTAGGGGCTTTACATGGGTGAGGAAGGAAGTTTCCTCTAGGACTTTGCATCCCTCGAGCCTCCTCCTCTGGAACCTGCTGGTTGTCGGGGTTCTCTCTCATTGTTCCGGGGTGCCAGACCCTGATTTTGAGCTGTTCTGGGCAGCCATGTTCATTTGAGCACTTTGCTGAGCCCTCAACACGCGGCTCAGGTCTTGGGTCAAGCTCTGGACTTGACGCACCACTGTGACACCCTCTCTGGCTGACACCAGGCTCTTGGGTCAATCCTTTGCTGCTCTCTGGAAGGGTAACTGTCCCTTCTCCTACAATAAGTTTGATATGGAAAGTTTCCCTGGTAACCCTCCATTCCTGGTCTCCCTTCTCCCTGATTTGGTGGTCTTTGGGAGAGTAAGGAGGGTTGTTGGGGTTTTGAGGGTACCTGGGGAAGAAACTTAAACTAGAGGGTGGAAGATTACTGCCCCCCTAAGGAAAGTTTGGAAGCAAGTTGGGAGGGAAGTTTCCTGGGGCTGTACTCACCCGATTGGACCCCCCCCCCCGAGCCGGGAGAGTCCATACGTACCCCAAGATGGGTCTGTTCCCCTTGTACCTTGGACTGATGTAGCTGGCAGAGTCAGGTGACACATTTGTGGGGTACCCTGCCTGGCTACCTCCTGTTTGGGACTGGTCAGAGGGTCTTCTATGCCTCTGGTTTGGTTGGTTAGCGGGAGGTGTATTTTTAGGCCCCCCATTTCTAGGTCCAAAATGGGGGTAACCTTCACCTCTGCCACCTTGGCAGCAGCAGGGGTGTTGGTTGGTTTGGGATTTTTGGGGGAATTCTTATTATCTACTAGCTTTTGGACATCATAGATCCGGGTAGCTCATTCTGTTACCCAGTCCAGGGACCTTTCATTATGGAAGTCCATAACCAGCTGCATCATAATGTACTTAGGGAGTGAATGGAAATAGGTATTAGTGAACTCCCTACTGTTCGTGCGCAGCCGCCTAGTGGTTTGTGCAAATGCCTGCTTCAATTCTTGAACAAATTCTCTCGGGGCCTGGTTGTAGGCCGCCTTGCAAGTCTCCTGGGGGTTCTGGTGCACGGAAAAGTGCTTCAAGATGGCCACCTTGTAGGTAGACCACCTTGAATGGTTATGATCCTCCAGCCCAGCAAAGAAGCGTATTCTGGGGAGAATGTCCATTTGGCAAACTTCATAGAATTCTGATCATTTTTGATGCCAAATGACGTCATCATCTGGTCATCATCTGGTCATACAGCTCCCAGACTGAGTATTTGGCATTTTTATGGTAGAGGGTCATGAAGTTTCTAATGGCTTTTATTTGTCTAATAGGGTCTTTTACCAGAGTTCTCTTTTGTTTGGCAGCCTTCTTTTTCCACTGCACCGGAGTCCATTCGCCCTCAGAGCTGCTGCTATTTGTGGTCCCACCACTATCCTATAGGTGCTCCCAGATTTTTGGAGACTGAGAGTCTCTCCCAGAATGACGGGGCCTAGTCTCTTCTCCCCTGTTGTGTTGTGGGCTCTCTGGGTCACTTCCCTTGGACTCCCGCTTTCCCACAGTGGAGTACTCATCTCACTCCTCCCTTCTTCCGGGGTTGGTGGAGAACTCCCCCACCTCCCTGATTGGGTGGACATTTTCAGGATACTCTTTTGGGGCCTAAACTCAGACTCCGTTTTATCTGCAATGTGGCCTTTGTAGCTCATGTTTCCACCTGTCTAACTCCCTGATCTTCTTTTCATAGGAGTCCTCCTGGTCAGATACATTGGCCAAAATATTTTTGAACCTAAGCAGTGATGCACGTCCATCAATCTCTGATGGATGCTGGCCTGCAGGCTCAATCATGCTAGGTCTAATTGAGTCTGGCTGCCTCATGGCTCCCGGTTCTTGTGAACTGGTAGACAGGAATTTAGCAGTGCCTTGCACATACAAGGTGGTAAGTTGGCTTGAGGCCCCTGGTACAGTGGGCCCTACACCATGATTAGGGATTGCCTTGTCACTCTCTAACTGTTCAGGGTTCCTCAAGTCCTTATTAAACCTAGCACACTCTTTTTCTAACCTCTCGAATTTCTCTTTCTCTGCACCTATTTCTTGATAGTATGCAAAGGCCTGAGCCTTGTGCTCTGTTATCAGGGCTTGACTGACTTCTATGACCTTCCCTTGTGCTACTACTTGGCTCTAGAGAACCCTGTTCTCATCACAAAGGGCCTGATTTTCTTTCTGTGCTTCTTGTTTTGTCTGGGAATATTCAGACCATTTCTGTTGCAGGAGACCAATCTCTTCACCTTGCACATTTTTGGTCTCTATTGCTTGTTCTAGATCCCATTCTATCTGTTTTAAATGCCCCATTATTTTTTCATTCTCTAATTTTCGGTTAGTCAGTTCCTGAAAACACGACTCACTTTTCTACAGGTCTGTCTTTAATTTGCACACTTCCTGGCATAGGGCATATTTTAACTGATACAGCCATTCTGTTCAGTCAAGTTATCTCTCTGCTGCTTCATAGCGCTTAACTTCCGGCGCTCCTGGTCAAATTCCTCTTGGGAATGGACCTCCTTAATAATCAACTGGTTATTTTCCTCTTCTCTTTGCTTAATCTGATTTTGTAAAGTGCACATATCGTCAAAGCAGGCTCTATTCTACGTCACTTGTTGGTTCAATTTTAGTTGACTCTCTTCCAGAGAGTCAACCCTTTCCTGGCACTCCTCTTTCAGTGCAGAAAATTGGGCCTCCTGTTCTGAATTAGTTTGTTGCTGAACTTCCAACTCCTCCTTGAGCCACTGAATGATGTTTCCTAATTCTCTACCTGCCTTAACTCACTCTGTGTTTGATTTAAAAGCTTAGACTGATTTTGCACAGAGGTTACACTCTCCTGGTACCTTTCCCATGACTATCATGTGGAAGTACATGTATGCAGTGAGTTGGATCATTTTAATTTGCTCTTCTTTGCTGTTCTGCGTCATATAGAAGTCATCCAAGGCTTGATGTAACAGGCCACTGTCCTGCCACACATCCATATTTATAGGGATCACCTCTTGCATCATTCTAGATAGCCAGGCTTCATGTTTTTGTTCTGCCCATTCCCCTCTGATGAAATATTTTGATAGGAGGTGCTGTCTAACCATATTAATTTCCACGGTGCTCATTATGAAGTGTGTTCTACTGCTGGTGGATTATCTATGCAAGGACAACATCTCCACTCTGCTCCTGTCTAGTTTATGGTTGCAATATTTCGTTATGAGACACAGCCCTGATGTCTGGGGTACAAGTTTTTGGATGGCACCTTTACAATGCAACCCGGCTTTCTAGCCACTAAAGTAACACTACATTCAATGGGTTAGTCTGCTGTTTAGAACTGTCACGGGTGAAAACTCTTTTCTCAATCACAGCACAAGCCCCCACTTTGTCACAGTTTTATTACATGGCACACGCCAACTAGGGAACTCCTTCCCATACAATGGATGTGCCGCACAATAAAGCGCTTTTATTTTGAATAACCTACGGATTCTTTTTTGAGTAGGCCTCCAACCCATCATGCACCCAACTTCCACAAACACCCCATGTCACAATGGACTAGGAACCAGGCGGGTGTGTATCAATAAGATATTGTGTATCAATAAGATATTTATTTATTTATTATTTAATGAAAAAGGAAAATAATCAATATATACAGCAGCCACCAAAATTGTGCCAACACAAATGCAATATCCTATCTATAGCGACCAAATGGAAACGGGCTGTCACACTCACTTTTGTTATAATGACAAACAGGAAAATACAATCAGGTTGAAATAGACTGTTACACTCACTTTTATTCTAAAGACAAAACAGAAAAATACAATCAGGTTGAAAGTGATAGCACCACAGTTTTATACTTGGGAGTGCTGGTCCTGGGACATAAGGATCTGGCAATGGTACATGTGAAAGGGGTGCTCGTATGCTTATCAGGGTTTGGCCAGATGGCCAAAAGGCACCTGTGCCCCAGTAATGAAAAGAGCCCCTTGCTGTGGGTGGACCAGTAGCCCATAGGACTTGGGAATGCTGGTCCTGGGACATAAGGATCTGGCAATGGTACATGTGAAAGGGGTGCACGTATGCTTATTAGGCATGGACCCGTAGCCCATAGGATTTGGGAGTGATGTGTCTGGGACAAGGAGGTCTTGGAGCGGACCACAGGAGTGGAGTGCCCATTGAGATGCTCTGAAATGAAAGCTGTGTTAGATCACAGCAAGTGGAGTGAGAGGCTTCGTGCTCTGCGCCTTTATCAGAAATGGACTGGGTGTTCGGTCTGCAAAGACATTCAATGTGTGGTTGCACGTTAGCAAGACAAACAGAACTAGTGTGGAAGGTGACCGTTGGTCATAGGAGTTCAGCTTTGCCCTGTTCTGTTGTGAATGATGACGTCAGCATCTAACTGTGGGTGCTGGCGAAGCCGCAGAACGCTGCTGTGCTTGTGTTCCGTAAAGGAACTGGAAACTATCTGCTGGGCGTGATGAAATGCATCATGAAATCAGTCATGATGCTCTCGTAAAGGATTGTGTGGAGGGGACGCAACATAACCACGTCACATGGACTCAACGCGGAAGGGAATGGATGCCAAGTGAAATGTTTTCAGTGCGCCACGGAATGGAGCCGCCTTGCCTGTCCGAGGTATGCTGTGGTGGCCTGTGTTGCAGTGATGACCCTCCGTTTTAGCTAAGATGTTTTGAAGCGGCCAAAAGCTTCTTCTTTGCTCTGCATGGAGGACACATGATGAGATGACATATGGGCAGTGTCGTTTTTTGTTTTGTTTGAGGAAATGGATCGGGCAAAGTACGGCGTGGGACAGTTCTTGGTGACTGGTACTGTGATATGGTATGGGGCTAGGGAAGTGTTCAGGAAAAGTGGGACTTACAGTTGGGTCGCCACTTTGAACTGATTTTCTTCTTGTGCATCTATATTTACCCATTCATGAATATGATGTGTTAGTGTGGTATTTGGGACTTATGATTTTATTTTGTGCAGAAACACCTTTAACGCTTGCATTTTGGGATGTGGTTGACATGGGTGAGGGTGTGGTTGATAAGCAATGGGCATTTAGGATTGTCCTGATTGCTTGTATGGATATGGATGGGTGCACGTGGATATGCTGTTTGTGATTTCAAATGTTAGGAAGTAACAGTTATTGTTTAACATCTTTTAAGGTTTTGCAGCATTCATAGTTGCAGGGGAGCAACATGGACTTTCGTGTGCAGAAGCTGTTATGATTAAGAGTGCACTGATGGATGAGTGTGCATGTGAGGGTTAGAACTAACGTTTTTACAGGATTTGCAGAAATTAGGGTTGCAGAAAAGCAACGTGGACTAGTAGGGTTGGAAATCTCATACTTCAAGTAGTGCCTATCTAAGGCTATGGACTTTTAGGTTTTCTTCAGAGTCTAGAAACGGCTATGGACTTTTAGGTTCCCAAATGTGTTGGCCTTGTTTTTTCTTTTTTATTACAGCAAAACATATGGTTATGGAGTTTAATGGTTTTAAAATGCATATATTTTCAATCTGACTATGTTGATTATATATTATATGCTATTGTTCGCAAGGGATAGTGAGAGTGAGAGCTCGATAATTGATAGCATTTACTGTGAGCATGGTATGTGTGTGAATGTCTGTTTGGGTATGGTAAGTAGTTCTTCTGTATGGTGTGAATACTATTTTGGGTGGAGTGCTGCGATGGGCAATGTGTGGTACGTTTTGCCTTGGCGCTGTGGTACCTGGGAGGTAGTGTGTTCGCTGTTGTGGTATTTGTTCTGGTTGTACTTATGGTGTTGAGGTAGCTTTTGGTGAAGCTCTAACAGCCATGAGTTTTAGAGGGAGGTAATGCCTCTGGTCTAATAGTATGGGTTGGTTATGTTTTTTCTGAGGTGTAGGAGGCTTTGCGGGAGGTAGCACCTCCGCTTGTAGTATTGTGTGTTCTTCTCGTCAATGGGGACAGGATGTATCTGGAGGTAATAGTGGGGTGCATGGCTGGGGATGCCTGGTAATGGCCCATTGGGATGGAGTGAGGTGGTGCCCTAAGGTGATGAGACAATGGTTTTTCATGTTGTTTGTGGTGTTGATTCTGGACCCTGATTTTGTATAATGGGTTCAATGTCCCGACTTGTGTGCGGATGTCATATGAGCGGATTGGGGTCTTTTGTTAACCAGTAATAGTTGATGGTATTGGGAATGAGTGGTCAGCGTTCCTAATATGTTTGGTGGGTTTGCACAGTGTAGTCTGGTGGTATGTGCTCTGACTGCCGAGTCGATTTTTGTTTTTGTGTTTCCGCTGTGTGTGTCGCCTCTGGTGTAATTATCTGGTTGGTTTTTTGAGGGCTTTGAGGCCCGTTTGTGCTCTAGAGTGGCAGTCTAGAGGCCCGCTGGAGTTTCAGGGTGGCAGCCTGGAGGCCCGCAGGATTAGAGGCAGGGGCGGGTGGAAGTTGGCGATGAAGTTTTAGGGTTATTGTCGGAATGTAGTTGAGTGTGCCTTGGATCTGGGCAGGTTTGGTCCTGGGGTGAGAGTCCAGTGTTTGTTTGTGGCGGGAACAGACAGAGGGAGTATTGTTGATTTTGTGAGGGGTTTTCAGAAGAATATAGGTTGTTTTGGTTTGTGTCCTGATGGTGGGGAACTCGCTGTGTAAGTGTTGGTCTGCATGTGGCATGTCACGTGTAAATGTGTTTGGTAAAGGAGGGAGGTGTGCTGTGTAATGCATATCTATGAACTGATGTAGATAGTGATATCACGTGGAGTGTTGATGAGTGAATGGTGGAATGTTCTGTGTGAGGGTTCTCAGTGGTGGCAGTTACATCTGGCCTGCTTGGGTGATGGGAGCCGGTGTTGTGGTAGCATTTGTCTTGTATCTATCTTCATGTCATATATGTAACAGTATCTAAGAAACCGGTAATAAACTTACTATGAAGCAATCTTAAGCAGCCTGGAACCTGCTTCATTTCAGAAATCTCGAGGCTCCTGCCTTCATGTCTGGCACAGCAGGGAATTAAGACGCCCTCTGCAGCATCACATTTTATTGCGAGATGGTTATAGGATATGTGTGAGATCCAGTGGGAAGGGGGGCTTTGTCGTCATGAGTCCCTACCTTCATGCCAGAACCGTTTGTTTCGGGTAGCAAAGCGTCTATTTAAAGGTGACAGGAGTTGTGTGGGTTGGAACATAATCTGCATTCGCTTTGGTTAAACACTTCTCACCCTCATCACATTCCACTGACATTTCTCTGTGCGAGCAGTGCTATCTTTTCCACTTTGGCTTTTTAAAGCCATTTTCTTATCACGCGTGATCAGGCTTTTTCCTTCTAAAGTTTAAAACCCTGTCTTGTAGGTCACATGATTCTTTGATTTCTCCTTTTTGAGCAAGTTTGCATTTGTTGTTGGTCCATTGATAATGATGGGTAGGCCCCCTTTCACATGGTTCTTTAATTTGACATGAACACAAAGAAAAACCAAGCCGTTTTTTTTCCTTTGCTGTGTTTAAAGGGATGCTGTTCATGTGCAAGGGAAAGCAATAGTAGTTTTTGGTGGTAGTGTTAGAAGTCTTGTCATTCAGATGAAATAAAAGCAGAACAGAGCTGGTTTTGGTTGCAGTGTAGAAATTCTTTCCACCCATGTGAAATACAAGTAAAGCAAGGTAGTTTTTGGGTTGCAGTGTATAACTTCTTGTCATTGAGATGAAATAAAAGTAAAACAGGGCCGGTTTTGGTTGCAGTGAAGAACTTCTGTTGTTCAAGTGAAATAAGAGCAAACAAGGCCGTTTTTGGTTGCTGTGTAGAGACATTCTGCTGTTCAGGTGAAATAAGAGCAAATAAGGCCGTTTTTGGTTGTACTGTAGACATTCTGCTGTTCAGGTGAGGGGCTTCTGTCTAGGGCCTTTAAATGCACCCCGCAACATACATGTAAATACATTTGATAATTGAAAACATGTGGGAAGGTCAATGCATTTTGAGATGTTTTATGGTATATACGTTGCCCTAAAATGTGTTTCTAACTGTAATACAGTATCTGCTTTTTAAGGTAAGCCTTTTTACCTTAAAATAGTATAAACAAAGCCACCATTTTGAAACCGACAGACCTACCCAATTGGGCAATTCACCAAATGGCCGACTTTGGTGTGTCACAGGCATCAGTGGTAGCCTGTGAATTAGACTTGCCATTCCCAACCCACTTTGGCAAGGTACAGTGGTGCAGTTCCTTGGTTGCATACAAATACAAATCATCCCACCAAAATAGGAGACGAAATTATGAGGGGATTTGCTTTGTACTAGCACTGCTGACCCCAGGCTGTCCCTGTGAGGTCCAGCTGTAGGTCCTGTTGTGCCCTCTTCCGTGTTCCTCCTTTCATAAAGGAGATCCACACCCTCAGCAATTCAGGAAATAACCTCCGCCAATACCATGCTTGCCCAGCAGGTTACAAGGAAGAGTTTATCATAGGAGAAGTAAAAGGGACTGTGGGTCTTTGTGAAGAAGGGGTGTACTGTTATGTAGGGCAAACACCGGAATCCTCCATCTGGTGAGCCACGGGAAGAAAGGGTATAAAGGGTACCCACCCTGCATGCCAGGCCTGGTGAGTTAGAAGTGAAGGAAGGCGAAGACGTGGCCCCAGCCCCTTAGCCAGTGATCGAAGTGAGCAGGAACGGTCGGGAGCAGTCTTCCACTACTTTTATTTTTTTCTGTTTACCATTCCTCTACTTTTTACGACTATATTCACCATTCTCTATAGAGAATTCGTCCATTCATGTCCCTGTGCAAGTGTAAAGTTGTAATAGGAGCCTTAATTACTAGTCACCTAGACTATTGAAATGCCCCCACCACAACACCTTGCAACATGTTGCACTATGCTTTCATCTACCCCCTCACATGCCGAGACCACAGTTCCACTACTTTCTTTGGTACACTTCTGCAACTGAGCTCAGTATTGCATCCCAAGCCACTATCCAGTCAGGCACCCTGGAGCCAGTAGATTTACAAAGAACTAAGGTTGCTCAGAAATCCCAGTTACGCTCATAAGCTTACTGGGTGGAGTCAGAGGGCCCACTCTCCTCTTATGCATGCCCCTTTGCTTCACGCATGTAGCCTCTGACACAGTAAATAAACAAGAAGGAACAGAAGCCATCCATATCCCCAGGTCCCTGCACTGTGCTGCTCCTCCTTATCTCATAAAAAGAAGTAAAGACTGACCCATCAGTGGTCTTGCTCTCAGGCAACCCTTGGAAAATCCTAAAGAGAATTGGCGCATGAGAACCTGCAGAGGCCCTTTTTCTCCTGATCTGTACAGTAGCTTTGCAGCGCATGGAAGCAAAAGATAGGCACTGTGTGCTTGTCAGGATTAGGGGTTGTTCAGGACTGAAGAGATGCCAGAAACTGAACAAATAGGGCAAATACTACAAATCCCATGAGAACTTGTGGAAACTGGTAGTTTCCCCCATGCGCGAGTGTGGCCAGCTGAGTTTGATTAGGAACGGTTTATTAAGGCCACACGGCGTACAGTGGGTGCGTGCGGAGCTCCATGTCAGAGTGAATTTCCATGGAGACGGCGGCGGGCGGTGACCAGGCGGTTCGAGTTGCAAGCAAGGCTGCCGCTGTGAAGTGCTGTTTCATCCAGCGTCTGAGACGGCTTCCGAGCCTCCCGGACGTCAGATAAGTGCCTCATGAGTATTTCTCCATGTTTTTGAGTTCTTTGTACCATGAACATTTGGTTATTGAAAGGTTGGGGTGCGGAGGGGGTGGCCATGTACTCCACTGGTCCGGTACTGAGTCTGAATTACAGCTGCATTGTATACGAACATTGTTAGGGACTACGCCCTGGTATGCAAGGCCTTCTCCAGGACATTCAGACACCAATCCTCAGTCAACAGGCATATAGGGTTACTTTTCTGATAAAGGAATGACCGCACAAATTATGTCTGGTATAAGGAACCAAGTACTCGAAGTCAGTACTATTGTGTACATGTGTTTTCATGTCATGTCTTGTTGATCACTATTGCTATGTGCTAGCCCAAGTTGGGCCATGTGTTATGTCCTTCATGAGGAGAGTAAGTTTCTCCAGTGTATGTTCCATCCTGCTTGCTTTAGGTAGTGTTTTATGTCAATGTGCATTGTGGTACATGTATTAAGATGTGCTGTGGTGTTCTCAAGGAGGTTACAAGTATGTCATGTTCAGGAACTATGCAGGGTTAGTAGTGTAGGGTTTTTTCCTGTTGCTTCCCTCTACCTATCCACACTAGGGTTTCCTCTAACCTTTTCCCGGTTTCCCTACATCCCCCACCCTGTCCACAACCTCTTCCTAACCCTCTTCCCCCCACTGGCTGCCACGTGGTGTCCTCTTCACTATACCAGGCACCTGTGCCAACCACGGTGGGAGGGTTGACTTCATTCGGCTTCTGTGGTTCAGGGGAGAGTGTCAACCGCTCTTCTCTATTTGGTTGTGTATCTTGACAGTGCTTCTGTGTCCCCTGTGAACGATTGCTATTCCCAGCACTGCCTCGCTGTCCTACTAAAGTAGTATACCACACTGGAGCTATGCCCCAGTCCTTTCTGGCTCAGAGAGGCATAAAAGCAAAGAAAGCACTAGGCCACCAATTAAGGCAGTTGTTTTGCCACTTACCCTAGGCATTACAGTAACCCACCTACGAGAGAAACGAGTTAAGGCCTGTCCGACCTGTAACAATCCAAGGAAGGAGCTCTGCATTTTCAGGATTCTCCTCAAGGGCATCTTTAGCCCTGTCCGGGAGGTAAAAGAAGGAGGAACCGGGTATAGTCTTCCTGTGCATTCGTTCACCCAGACATTTGTGTATGTCAAGAGCTATTAGGCCCAATACTTGCCTTCCTCCAGCCGGAACGCATATAGGAAGGGTTCTACGTGATTTCGCCGACCTATTTTTGGTCGTGGTACTTTTCATCGCCTGATTTTACATCGCCAGAAACCCTGTTTTTGTTTTTTTTTTATTATGGGGGGTCCCCCCCCCACACCCCCTCTTACTATCATAATAATACCCCAACACCAACAAAACACCCCCCAAAATAAAATAAAAAAAAAACGGGGTTTCTGGCGATGTAAAATCCGGCGATGAAAAGTACCACAACCAAAAATAGGTCAGCGAAATGCGTGTATACCATAGGAAGACTGTAGCGCTAGCCTTGCTGGCCTGCTCCAGCCTGGGCCAAACTGCAGAAGAAGAAAAAAGACGCACAGTGCCTATAGTCTGATCCCAGCCCCTACAGCCCCATCACCACCAGTCTGCACCCACAGCTGTCCTGCTGTCCTTTAGTTAGTAAATACTGTAGGAAATGGGTTTTAAACATTTTGTTAATAAAAGTAAACTGATTACCCGCATGATGGAACATTGGGGCTCTGTTGTATTTTCAAGCTGCATATTGTTTGCTGGGGACTGAGTTTACACTGAAAGAGACTTGGCATTGAAACTTCTCTCCTTATGCAATTTGATATTGGGATGCTGTGCCATTCATTTGTATGGGCTGTTACCATCTCATTTCCAAATGTAGGCACCCTGACCCAAGGGTTATATTTTTATTATATTATGTATGATTATGTCAGAGATTGTGTCATCATTTGAATCAGTAGTGGCCAAGAATGGCAGTATCAAGTGTAAAGACAAGGGATTGTTGTGTATCGGATTGACTGCAGCAGGTGGAGGTCTTTAAATTTGGGAAAGGCAAAGGGCCTCCTTTGTTCGAGATATTTAAACATCCTTCAAGCACTGAATACCTTTTAAACCAACTACCTACGTTGGTAATGAAGGCTTCTCAAATGGTGTTACCATCATTAGAAAAGTTCCCAAGGAAAGTAGCAGAAACACAAATAAAACTGAAGGAGGTCGACAGACCTCCACCAAGAGGAACTAGGGTTGCCCAAGTCCAAAACGCAAACTTTTGCTCAGGGTCCGGGGGGTGGAGCTAAGTGGTCAGTAGTGCCAACACAGGGATGGATTACAGGGTAGAGACCTGGGGCCAACTGAACAAAAATGCATCTAGACTCGAGGATATAACCAAGCTTATACTCAATGTCAATGTCAAACACAGCCAATGTCTATAAGGCTTGAGAATAAGTTAACACAGGTCTATTCACCTTTGGAAGGAGTTCTAAAAAAAGATGAAAGGGCTGTATACAAGAGTGCTAACGATGGTGAAAAATGGTAAGATCAGCCATTAAAAGATTTTGCAAACAACAGTTTATTATTAGAGTACATGAATGAAAGAGGGAAATGTGGAACCCTAAATAGATCTGGGATTCTAGCTCTGTATCATCGTTGCGCCTAAAGTTTGTGAAGCTTTGGAATCCTTGTGAGCTCGATTGCGTTAAATTTGAAATACCGGCGAGAATGGTGCATGAAATTCTGTTAAAAGATTCTTTCAACCTTAGAAAATTGGCTATAATTTGGATCAGATTGTTGTGTGAAGAAGGGTGAAAGAGTGAAGAATGTAAAGACTCAGGGGGGATGTTAGCTTGTTGCAAGGAAGAAAAGTGGGGGTTGATCAAAACCTGTCAGATGTAAGTGAATGGAGATGGCTGCCCATTTCTCTGAGAGATGCCATTAGACAATTAACAAACTTAAAACAGCAGACCTATCATTGAATATGATGAAAAGCTAATTTCTTCGAACTCAAGAGGGTTTGTTGCATTGTTGGTAGATGAGGCTTTATGCTCATACTTAAGAACCTTTACATTCCTTTTGCTACAAGAAGTCTGGTTAACCAAGCCACATGTATTAGATGGATATCGGATTTTTTTTTAATCGGCTATACAGGGGAAACAGGTCGCCTGTCTGGCGAGTTAATCGTAGCGATTCGGAATGATTCAGTATATGAGGTTCTTGAGCAGATAGATAAAGTCAAAGGCCTGTTAGCAGTAAGTTTAAAAAAAACTGGAGAATGACATACAAAAGTTATCATTGTTTGTAAATATATGTTGGGTAACGATTGTTAGGCAGAATTATATGCAGTACCCTTTGGGAACACCACACACAATTAAGACTACAAGTGTCAGTACAATTTCAACTTTGATACAAGCCTGTACTACACAGTTAAAGTGGTAGCAGTAGCAGAGCAGTCAGATTTATCTCAAGAGTAAGTGAGCAGTATCAAATAGTTACACAAAGGACAGCAATTACTATGATTCAGGCAAACCCTGACTCAAGGTTTCTAAGTAAAATAATATATTTATTTACTCAACAGTTGTAAAACATTTCACTATTATATGCAAGTTAAAAATCACAATCACAAATACACCACACCACTTCCCTTAAATTCCAGACAAGTTAAGCTCACAAAATGAAGTGGGAGCAAAATGGCACTTTAAAAGGGAGGGAAAAACAAAGTTATTAGAAATTAGGCAAAACCAACAGGTAAGTACTCGGGGGAATTGAACAAGAGAGACTACAGTGAGGAGATCAGCTAGAAAAGGCTTAGGGCCAAAGTCAATGGGTCAAACGTCTTTTGCTCAAGATCACACAGTTCAGGATAGTTTGCGGTAAAGTTTGTGGCACAGATTCCGGACGAGGTTGGTTGGTAGAAAAGTTAGTTCAAAGAGAAGAGAAGGACAAGCCCTTGGATTGGAGAAAGATTTCAAACACTTTCACGGTGGTTGAACGAAACGGACAAACGGATTTTCACAGTATCTTAAAACGGAGAAGGAACTGTAGCTGAGGCGGACGTTCCTGGTGGTTCCTGCAGGCTCACGGTTCCCGAAGCGACTGTAGGACTGACAGGAAGTAGGAAGACTGGAGGGTCCTGCGCCACCCAGGGAAAAAACCAGCAGCAGAGCAATACAACAAATAAAAGGTGCGCTCCTTAAAACCCAAGCAGGGTCCGACCTTCCTGGCTATCCGGCCCACTGTAGCTCTGTACAGCGAATTCGATGAGAGGAGGGGTCCTGCATTGTAGTTTGGGCGAACTGGTTGGTCCCACCAGCTCAAGGGAAGACGTTTCCTGGAGGATCTTCTCTGTCGTCGGATTCGGAGATTCGGACCTGCAGCAGGACTTCACCGGGCGGTTCAATCGTTGTAGGGGTCCTCTTCTTCCAGTTCCTCATTGGTTCTTTCGTTCCAGTGGCGACTCTGCTCTTCCAGTTCCAGAGACCTGCTTTTTATGCAGTTTTATCTCATTCATACAGCCTGGCTGTCAATCACACAGCAGGGTGGCTGGCCTGGCAAGGCCAGTCCCCTTAGCCAATCAGACAAGAGTGCGACTTGGGTTACCAAGGGAACCCATGGCAGGGGTCCGAAGATCCCTCCTTCTTATCCTACCTAGACTATCAGGCGCCTTAAGGAGGGCTTCTGTGCAGAAGCCCGGGAAAAGACAGCGAACAAAGGAATCATCCCCGGTTTGGCGTGCAGAGAAAAACACGAGAAAGACTTTAACAAAAAGAAATGGTGAATAAACCAGCCAGAGCCAAGATAAAATGTATTTGGTCAAGCCGGTTTATGTTCGAGGCTAATATAATTGACTAAAACAATACCACGTTTATATAATATAATCGCGGTAGAAACGTTAGGGTATATACCACTGCCACAAGCCAAGTCTTAAAGTTAAGGGAGCAAAACAAGGCTCCAAGAGGCACATACAAAAAGGGATAAGAGTTAACCCTTTCCAATACTCCATGTAAGATGGGGTGTACTGGGCCTGTGGTTTAAAGTGACTACATAAAGTTAATGGCAATTTTACATGTTTCTGGGGGACAGTAGTCAGCCCCAGAAAAAAAGGAGTCAGTGGGAAGTCTCAAAGACAACCCTGTGTCACTGCACTGAAGGTGCTGTGTAACACACACAAAAAGTGGTGCTCATGGAGTAGGTGAGGCTCCAGAGCCCAAGAACACACAAAATGGTAAAAACACACAAGGCAAAACACATGTAAGAGTGGGAAAAAGGCTCACACTCTTACCAGGTGAAAAAAATAAATCAGAGAAATCCATGAAATCTACTGAGGGACTCATTAGGTAAGGGCAATCAGCCATTTATGAGAATTCTCCCTAACACTGAGATATTGAAATATCCTTTGAGCACTGAATACCTTTTAAACCAACTACCTATGTTGGTAATGAAGGCTTCTCAAATGGTTTTACCATCATTAGAGAAGTCACCAAGGAAAGTAGCAGAAACACAAACAAAACTGAAGGAGGTGGACAGACCTCCACCAAGGGGAACTAGGGTTGCCCAAGTCCAAAACGCAAACTATGGCTCAGGGGCTGGGGGGTGCAGCTAAGTGGTCAGTAGTGCCAACACAGGGATAGATTACAGGGTAGAGACCTGGGGCCAACTGAACAAAAAAGCATCTAGACTCGAGGATACAACCAAACTTAAACACAATACTCAATGTCAATGTCAAACACAGCCAATGTCTATAAGGCTTGAGAATAAGTTAACACAGGTCTATTCACCTTTGGAAGGAGTTCTAAAAAAAGATGAAAGGGCTGTATACAAGACTACTAACGATGGTGAAAAATGGTAAGATCAGCCATTAAAAGATTTTGCAAACAACAGTTTATTATTATAGTACATGAATGATAGAGGGAAATGTGGAACCCTAAATAGATCTGGGATTCTAGCCCTGTATTATCGTTGCGCCTAAAGTTTGTGAAGTTTTGGAATCCTTGTGAGCTCGATTGCGTTAAATTTGAAATACCGGCGAGAATGGTGCATGAAATTCTGTTAAAAGATTCTTTCAACCTTAGAAAATTGGGCTATAATTTGGATCAGACTGTTGTGTGAAGAAGGTTGAAAGAGTGAAGAATGGAAAGGCTCAGGGGGGATGTTAGCTTGTTGCAAGGAAGAACAGTGGGGATTGATCAAAACCTGTCGGATGTAAGTGAATGGAGATGGCTGCCCATGTCTCTGAGAGATGCCATTAGACAATTAACAAACTTAAAACAGCAGACCTAGCATTGAATATGATGACAAGATAATTTCTTGGAACTCAAGAGGGTTTGTTGCATTGCTTGTAGATGAGGCTTTATGCTCATACTTAAGAACCTTTACATTCATTTGCTACAAGAAGTCTGGTTAACCAAGCCACCTGTATTAGATGGATATCGGATATTTTTTCAATCGGCTATACAGATAAGATGGGGTGTACTGGGTCTGTGGTTAAAGTGACTACATAAAGTTAATGGCAACTTTACATGTTTCTGGGCCACAGTAGTCAGTCCCAGAAAAATGGAGTCAGTGGGAAGTATCAAAGACAACCCTTTGTTACTGCACTGAAGGTGCTGTGTAACACACACAAAAAGTGGTGCTCATGGAGTAGGTGAGGCTCCAGAGCCCAAGAACACACAAAATGGTAAAAACACACAAGGCAAAACACACGTAAGAGTGGGGGAAAAGGCTCACACTCTTACCAGGTGAAAAAAATAAATCCTAGAAATCCAGCAAAGCTGCTGCGGGACTCATTAGGTAAGGGAAATCAGCCATTTATGAGAATTCTCCCTAACACTGATAAAAGGGGACATTTTAGAAATGCTGAATGCACTACACAGCATTTTAGAGGATTGGTTGATAGAGTATCCAGGGGCCCAAGTAATCGTGGCTAGGGATTGTAATGTGGATTGTGGGGAACAGCACCTGCTGATGGAAATTGATAAGAATAAGGGCACTAATGGAAGAAAGAATCTGCTACAGGGGGCGCAATGGTGGCAATGTATGGAAAATTGGGGACTCTGTATGGTTAATGAACTGCTTGGTAGTAACTGGCATGATCAAACAACATGGCAAAGAGGTCACACATCGTTAGTATTGGAATATATTTCTCTGAGCAGTATGATGATGGGTGATTGTAAACAATTTGAAA
This sequence comes from Ambystoma mexicanum, assembly GCF_040938575.1. Taxonomy (NCBI): domain Eukaryota; kingdom Metazoa; phylum Chordata; class Amphibia; order Caudata; family Ambystomatidae; genus Ambystoma; species Ambystoma mexicanum. The sequence goes on from NC_090924.1 coordinate 969,272,970, forward strand.
TTTTACGAAATAACCGTAGTGACCATCATATGTTAACTGTAAGCTTTGCCAGGAAATACAGGTCCCACATCCACAGAGACCTGAGTGTCTGGGGGGTGAATGAGGGTAAACATCGTTTGAAATGGAATAACAAGATCATAGATACATTTAACCTTGCTATTGTGAGGAGGTTGCGGTCCACTTTTTTATGAGGATAAATGATCAGCTTTTTCGGTCAGTACTGTTAATGGTTAAATCCAATTGGCAATTGATTCTATATATAAGGGAGGCATCATTATGGGGGAAAATGTGTACACATACCTTCGACAGGTATGTTCAGGTTCTTAAGAGGGCTAGCCAGAAGGCTATCTGAGAGATAAAAAGGGCAGAGATATAAAATGCTGAAATGGCTTTGCGGATTAAAAAGGTAAAACAGAAATAGAAAAATACTATAATTTTGCATCGCCATAAGTTATACCAAATTGATGGGGAATCTATGTTGGCAATACTGCAGGGAAGGAAGGAATCTAACTTCTGGTCTGTGTAAGTAAGGCAAGGTATCAACAGTAAGACAGACACAAGTGACCACAGTTCAAGGGCGTTTATTGAACTTTTGCAAGGGTGTGATAAACACCTAACTAAACCTAAATCTACAGATGGGAGCAAGCTACGACCATCGAATAATAATAATGCAGTCCTAGTGGAATCATGTCAAAATAAAAATGCCTATCCTAATAAACCTATTGCCAATCCTTACCACTAATTTACAAATAATGTGGGGTAATGTTCATGAAAAAGAAAGAAGTGTTCACAAAATAATGTGTCAGGATGCTCGGGGCATTGGCCTCCCTTCCCCACATTTTCAGCAAGGTGCAAGGAGGGTCGCACAAGCAAAGCACACACTTTGGCTTCTGTGGCACAAGGATAGAGTTCTGCTTTCACAGTTCAAGACCTTCTGTGTCAAAGCCTCTTTACTTCTTGCAAGTGTCTTGCTTCAGAGGGTCTGGTGTACAAAAAAACCCAACACACATACACGTCCTTTTCCTGTTCCAGTGTTCAATTTGGGTGTTCTCCCTGGATCCCCCTCTTCTGGGCTCAGATCCCTTTCAAACCAAAAGTTCAATGTTGGATCCCCCTCTTCTGGGCTCAGATCCCTTTCATTTACTCAGTAAGTCTCTCTAGCTGGGCTCAGACCAATTGTGATGTACATTAAACTCTCGAAGACTTTTGAATGTGCACAGGATTTAGGTTGACCTGTTGCATGACCACTTTGATCTCAATATTCCTGTTTCTCACACTCAGCATCAGTTGGATACCTCACAGAGACTTTCAAATGAGCCCATGTGGTGCCCGGATCACTCTGTGTATAGTATCTTTTCTTGGCCTCCCAAAGTTCAATTCTAAAGTTCAACTATTCCTTTTGGTTTCCAATTATTCACGTTGCTCCTTACGAATGTCTCACACACTGTTCTTTTTATACAATGTTGCTGCTTGCAACCTTGGTTCAAAAGACAAGCTGGTTTTGTACCAGTCTCTCCGACTCACCAGCTGGGCAGTCTGTACTGATGCTGATTTGTTGTAGGAGACAAGGACAGTACCATGGCGGCAATCGCTCCTCCACTCCTTGGTTATTGACGCGGGAGAGCCCCAGGTACCTCTGACACACTGTGCAGTTCTGATCAGCCTTAATTCCTGGTCTTAGGTTTCTTACTTTCCAAGGCTCATTAAAGTAACAGGGCCTCATTACGACTTTTGCATAATGGGTTAACGGGCTCCGCTAATGGAGGCGGACCTGTTAAACCCATTAAGCAAAATTACGAGGTCCCCTCGCGGGACCCGGTAAGGACGCCTGGTAAAACCAGGTAAACCTGGTAAAACCAGGCATTCTTACCGGGTCCCGCAAGGGTCCAGGGAGCTAACAACGGGCCGGTCATAATCGGCCCGTTGTTAGCTCCCTCTCCCATTCCCACTGAGCTCTATGGGGGCTCATATGGGAATGGGGAAGGTCCGGGCCCGGGTTCCCAGAGGGAGGAATTACCGGGCCCTCCAAACTCGGAATGGCCCGGTAATTCCCCATTCTAGGAACCTGGACCCGGTTTTGGTGGCAGCCATGCTGCCAATAGCGGCATGGCTACTGCCAAAGCCGTAATGAGGCCCACAGTCTTTAAAGCTCAAGGGTACTTCCCTCCTTGCAAACATCTCTGTCTCGCCGTCCTTCTCCTTGAATGAAACTGCCATCTTGGAACTGCTGTGTCCTCATGTGTCTTGCCTCGCTCAGAGTGTGCTTTCATGCTCCGCTTTTCATCCGCGTGCGGAAGTGTGATGGAAGTCAGGTGTATGTAATGATCGGCAATTACCTGACCTTGCCTGACCATGGTGTTGGGACATGTCAGTGTCATGGCCACTCGACAGGAACCCCAGTTCACATCGCCTAAACGGCCCAGTTGGACCCAGTCCTGGTGCCTTTGATGCCAGGCTCATAAGAAAGTGTGCTCTGCACACTTTTACCCTTGGGCACGTGTCATTCCATCTCATATCAGTCAACCACGTGTAACTGGGCCACGCGTGGCCATAGGAATCAATGAAGCTGCACGTGCAGCATCATCTGGGAGTGGCAGGGGGAACCATCTAGCAGAGCAAGGGGGCATGGCTGGGACCAGGCTATTTAAGCCTGCCCCGCCCACAGGCCTAGGCTTTGCGTTATTCTGCCTAAGCAGCGTAACGCTCACCGCCGCCTGAGAAGCATCTTACCTGTTTTCCAGTGCAACCATCTCGGAGAAGACTCTTACCTGTCTCCCAGCAAACCATCTCGGAGAAGCATATTACCTGATCTCCAGCGAAACCATCCCAGAGAAGCTTCTTACCTTTTGTCCAGCAAAACCATTGCAGAGAAGCATCTTACCTGCATAGCCAGCCAAACCATCGCGGAGGCACAATTTACCCGTTTTCTCCATCAGAACCAGCGGAATCATCGCTGCGTCTCTTACTTGCTCGCAGTGACTCCATCCGGTATCGACCAGAGCACACTTACCTGTCTCGTGGAATACAACCACCGACTGCGCACCTTACCTGAACTTCAGCTCAGACACCAAATCAGAAGTTCTACACGGTCAGCTTCGTCGCGGTCGCAAGCATCCTTCACCCGCCGCCAGGTCCGCGCACCACAACTCTTCTCCAAGCGCCGCCAGACTATACCTGCAGGAGAAAAGAACAAATAAGGTTAGAAACCGAATAGAGACATTTGCTAAGGTCACGCACCATCGCATCTAGCCCTTACCTTTGGATTCCAACTAGTCATCTTCTTGGGAACACTTCAAAGTCCTCCACTGGCGCAACGGCTCCGCTGGGCCACCATCACCTATAAGGGAGAAAGAGACATTATTATTAAAAGTACGAACTTAAATCATGTGACAAGACATTAATACTTATATGAACAATAATCATCACAAAAACTCCTACCTTCAAAGTGGTTCGGTCACAGCCGGCCTGGGCCACCACATCTATGGACCAGTGAAGCAACTGAGTCATCTTGAAGCACCCCTGCTGATGAGAAGCAGGACGGAGAGCTCATCCTAACTATAGATCAGGCGAGCCTATATGGGGAAACGCTTACTTACTTCATTTTGGCACGAAAGGTCCGAGGGGAGTCACAATACCTCCACACCCTTCTCATTGCCTCTCGTGTTCACGCAGGGGCAGTACCAGCATCCAGAACAGTGTACTTGGCAGCAGCTGGGGGTGAGAACCGATCCTAGGGAGCCGAATCCAGGGAGGGCTCCAACCGTGCCCCAACGTCCCCGCAGATACCAGGTGAGCGTAACAGAAGGTGAAGCCTCTCTGAATCTCTGCCTGGGCGTTATGGAAACCTCAGAAGCAGACCAGCTGGCCCAATTTCTAGGGGAATTGCAGGCTGAAGTCCATGCTTCCAGACAAGAGACCAATACCTTGCAAAGGGACTTAATTGTAGCTCGGGAACGAACCAATGATTTGGCAGGGCAAATGCTTCAGACACACGCAGGACAGGTTCCGCTACCTGGGATGTCACAACCTCCTACATCGCAGCCATCACCACCAGTCCAGGTTGTGCTTCCGGGGGCAGTGCCATTAGCCCCACCTGAACATTTCACCAGCGATCCAAACAAATATGCAATATTTATGAATCAATGTCGTCTTCACTTTCTGTGCCTACCTGAGGCCTTTCCAAACAATAGTGCACGCGTGGCTTTCATCCTTTCCTATTTAGGAGGAAGCACATCATACTGGTCGATACTATTAGTGAACCAGGATGATCCTCTGCTCCGAAACTTTGGGGATTTCCAACTAGAAATCGAAAAGTTGTTTGCTAGACATACCCAAGGCCTAGCCCTGGACATTGAACTGTTGTCCCTCAGACAGGTGAGCCAAGACTTGCTTACCTATATCGCCACCTTCAATCACCTTGTAGCACAGACAAATTGGCCAGAAGAAAAGAGGACCACGCTCTTTTATCAGGGTTTGCGTGAGGAATTAAAAGATGTGCTAACCCAAGTGGTTAATCCTCCTGAAGGGTGTGCAGAGTATATAAATCTGATGGTACAACTAGATCACCGGCTGCAGAATCGATGAATGGACCACTCAAGGAATAAAGGGAGGTCCGTCTATATGCAACCCCGGGACAATTCAGCCAAAACCCACGAACCAGTCGAACCAATGCAGATTGGAGGAATATGTGCTCCTATCTCCAAGGCGGAGCGAGAGAAGAGGAGGCAGCAACAACTATGTTTATACTGTGGAAAAGCAGGACATTTCCTTCGAGAGTGCCCCATCAAACCCCCCAAAACAAGTGTAGGAGCAACTTACAATGGGAAGGAAGAAAAGGAACAAGATCAGGAAAACTCCAGCGCCTGGCAAGTGTAGGGGTCTGCTTGTCGAGCGAAAAGAAGGAATCTGTACAGACCTCACACCTGGTCATCCCGGGACTTTTGGTCAACCATCAGCAACCCACAAAGGTGCATGCATGGAGGCGTATATTGACAGTGGCACAGTAGGAAATTATATTGATCAAAATCTGGCCGAACAAATAGGCCTTCCTCTTCAAAAAAAAAGCTCAAGTCAGAAAACATCACAGCGGTGGACGGGTCTCAACTCTCATCTGGCCCTGCGACGCGACATACTGTCAAAGTCATGCAGATATGTCAGGGTGGCCATCGAGAATACATTACCTTCGACCTTATTGGTGCTCCACAGTTCCAGCTGATTTTAGGACTGCCGTGCCTGGAAACACATAACCCAAGGATCGACTGGCGAACAAGAGTGCTGACTTTTCCTCCAGAATGCATTAACGTTTGCTTCCACCAAAAAGAAAAGATCAAAGAGCTCAAAACCAAATACATCTTGGGACTTTCTGGCTCTTTACCCCTGGAATATCGGGATTATCAGGACGTGTTCCAAAAGGAACAAGCAAATACTCGTCCTCCTCACAGGCCTTACGACTGCCGAATTGATCTGGTGCCGGGGGCACAAATTCCACGCAGTCGAATTTATGCTTTAACTAAGCAAGAAAATCAGCACCTGAAATTTTACTTGGACCAGTACCTAGCGGTTTTGAGACCCCTGCCTCTTCAGCTCTATTCTTCCTACCTAAGAAGGAAGGTGATTTGCAAACTTTTATAAACTATGGAGCACTGAACCAAATCACTGTAAAGAACAGGTATCCCTTACCACTTATCCCGGAATTGGTCGATCAAGTCAAGAACGCCAGAATCTACACTAAATTGGACTTACGAGGGGCCTACCATCTTGTGCGGGTAAAAAAGGGGGATTAATGGAAAACGGCATTCCGAACCAAGTACAGGCTTTTCGAGTATCAGGTCATGCCGTTCGGATTATGCAATGCACCTGCTGCATTTCAGTTTTTCATGAATGATGTACTTCACAAATTGTTAGACGTTTGTGCACTTGTGTACATTGATGACATTCTCATTTACTCTTCATCCAAGGAAGAACACGTCACCCATGTAAGAGCAGTTTTAGAAAAGCTACGTCAACACCGGCTGTTTGCCAAATTGGAAAAGTGTTCTTTCCACATCACAGAAGTCGAATTTTTGGGCTTCATGCTTACCCCATGAGGTGTCCATATGAATACCTGCAAAGTGGACGCAATTCTACAATGGCCATCACCAACATCCATCAAAGGGGTGCAAAACGTACTCGGATTTGCTAACTTTTACCGACAATTCCTTCCCGGATTTCCACAAATAGTCCATCCAATCACTTCCTTACTGAAGAAGAATAAAAGATTCCTTTGGTATCCTGAGGCAGAAAAGGCCTTTCAGGAACTGAAAGAGGCCTTCATTTCAGCACCAGTTCTGCGGCATCCCCACCCTGACTTTCCATATGTAGTTGAAACAGACGCTTCTAGCATTGCCATGGGAGCCGCCTTATCACAGAGAGATCCGGAAACTGGACAACTGCATCCCATAGCCTTCTGGTCCCATACGTTCTCTGCACCTGAGTTGAACTACGCAATTACCGACAAGGAACTATTGGCAATCAAAGGGGCCTTCAAGACATGGAGACACTGGGCCTCATTACACGGAAGGCGGTAAGGGTTAACGGTCACCGGTAATGCTACTGGTGACCGTTAACCCTTACCGCCTTATTACGAGGTCCCTTTGCGGGTTGGTACTTTAACGCCTGCTTTTAGCAGGCGTTCAAAAACGAACCCGCAAAGGGACCTTGGTGCTTATTACGGTACCGCAATTTGTGGTACCATAATTAGTGCCTTCCCCATTCCCATTATGCCCTATGGGGGCAAAAATGGGAATGGGGAAGGGCCTTGGTGAATGGGGAATTACCGCCCCCGCTCACCTTGGAGTAGGGCGGTAATTCCGCCATCCACCAAGGCGGACACGGTAAAATACCGGCGGCAACCATGGCGCTAATAGTGCCATGGTTACCGCCTACCGTGTAATGAGGCCCACTATCTTGTAGGAGCCAGGCACATGGTCACGGTTATTATAGATCACCGAAATTTACAATATTTAAAGACAGCCAAGGCCCAATCCTCGCGCCAGCTCCACTGAGCTCTTTTCTTTGCAGAATATGATTTCGTAATTACATACAGACCAGGGGTGCGCAATGGGAAAGCCGACGCCCTATCCCGCATGGGAGAAGACAAGGAAGCCTTTGCAATCTCCGAGCCTGTGGCCATTATACCCAAAGTACAAATTCAGAATCAAATCGCGGCAACCTCCTGTTTGGAAGAATTGAAAACTGATCTTCGATCTCGAATGAATCCAACTGCACAACAGGAATGGCTATCTCAAAGTAACCAATGCTCCATTAAGGATGATTTGCCTTATTTCCGAGAAAGGTTATATATTCAAGACAAAACCTTGCAAAGGCAGATAATAGCAAATTACCATGAATCGCTAGTGGAAGGGCATCCTGGAATAACCAAGACTCGGACCAAGAGCCAAAAGGGCTATTGGTGGCCAACCTGGAGAAAGAAAATTGCTCAATACATCGCCACCTGTGGGGTGTGCGCACAAAATAAACCTCAGAAACAAAGCCCAGCGGGGCTATTACGTCCTCTAGCCGTACCACCAGCACCATGGCACACACTGTCGATGGATTTTATTACCGACCTTCCTTTTTGCAATGGGTTCAATACAATTCTGGTTATTGTAGACTTGTTCTCCAGGATGGCCCATTTTATTCCTTTGAAGGGGCTTCCAACTGCTTCCGCACTCGCCACAGTGTTTTTAGAGCAAGTTGTAAAACTACATGGTTTCACGTCAGTGCGAATTTCAGATTGCGGAACACAATTTGTTTCTGCTTTCTGGAGGAGATGCTGCAAGATAGCCAAGATTGACCTCCGGCTATCCATAAGTCACCATCCCCGATGGCCAGACCGAAAGGACCAACCAGATTTTAGAGCAATACCTCTGGTGCATGCTGCAACAAACTGAGGAACCTTGGAAAAACCTTTTCTGGTTAACAGAATTTGCCTATAACAACTCAGTCCACACTAGCACCAGACAGACCCCGTTTTATACAGTCCAAGGTCGCCACCCTCGAACATCCGTTTTTGACTCTCCTGACGATTTGGAAATGCCAGCTGTCAAAACCTTAGACAAACTCTAAAAAAGGCTACAGAGACACTAACCAGTGCTAAAGAACAGCAGAAAAAATTTGCAGATAAACACTGAAAGGAAGCTCCACATTACCAAGTTAGGGATAAAATTTGGTTGGCATCCAAGAACATCCCATTGAAAGGACCCCAGGCCTTCCAACCTAGGTACTTGGGACCCTATTCCATCAAGGCTATTATTAATCCTGCAGCCATGAAGTTAGATTTACCAACTAACATGCAGATCCATCCGGTATTCCATGTCTCCCTCTTGAAACCAATGAAGCCAGATACTCGGATTGAAACACCACCCAAACCAGATATCATAGAAGGGGAACCGGAATACGAAGTCAAAGACATTTTGGATTCTAAGGTAGTATGATCCAAACTGTACTACTTAATTGATTGGAAAGGCTAGGGACTGCAAGATCGGACTTGGGAGCACAGTGAATTCCTCCATGCCCTACGGCTAGTTAGACGATTTCATCATAATAACCCCACCAAACCAAGGCCAGAAGGGAAGACAATTGTGAGAGGGGCCTTGAAGGGGAGTGCTGTCATGGCCACTGGTCAGGAACACCAGTTCACATCCCTTAAAGGGTCCAGTTGGACCAAGTCCTGTATAAGAAAGTGTGCTCTGCACACTTTTTCCCTTGGGCACGCGTCATTCCATCTCATATCAGTCAACCATGTGTATCTGGGCGTGGCCATAGGAATCAATGAAGCTGCACGTGCAGCATCATTTGGGAGTGGCTGGGTGGAATCATCTAACACAGCAAGGGGGTGTGGCCGGGACCAGGCTATTTAAGCCTGCCCCGCCCGCAGGCCTAGGCTTCGCGTTATTCTGCCTAAGCAGCGTAACGCTCACCGCTGCCTGAGAAGCATCTTACCTGTTTTCCAGTTCAACCATCTCGGAGGAGCCTCTTACCTGTCTCACAGCAAACCATCTTGAGAAGCATCTTACCTGATCTCCAGCGAAACCATCCCGGAGAAGCATCCTACCTGCATAGACAGCCAAACCATCGCGGAGGCACAACTTACCCGTTTTCTCCATCAGAACCAGCTGAATCATCGCTGAAGCGTCTCTTACCTGCTTACAGTGACTCCATCCGCTATCGACCAGAGCACACTTACTTGTCTCGTAGAATACAATCACCGACTGCGCGCCTTACCTGACCTTCAGCCAAATCAGAAGTTCTACACAGTCAGCTTCGTCGTTGTCGCAGGCATCCTTCACCCGCCGCCGGGTCCGCGCACCGCAACTCTTCTCCAAGTGCCACCAGACTATACCTGCAGGAGGAAAGAACAAATAAGGTTAGAAACCTAATAGAGACATTTTCTAAGGTCACGCGCCATCGCATCTAGCCCTTACCTTTGTATTCCAACTAGTCATCTTCTTGGGAACACTTTGAAGTCCTCCACTGGGCCGCCATTACCTATAAGGGAGAAAGAGACATTATTATTAAAAGTACAAACTTAAATCATGTGACAAGACATTAATACTTATATGAACAATAATCATCACAAAAACTCCTACCTTCAAAGTGGTTCAGTCACAGCCGGCCTGGGCCACCACATCTATTGACCAGTGAAGCAACTGGGTCATCTTGAAGCACCCCTGCTGATGAGAAGCAGGACGGAGAGCTCGCCCTAACTATATATCAGGTGAGCCTATATGGGGAAACGCTTACTTAATTCATTTTGGCACGAAAGGTCAGAGGGGAGTCACAATACCACCACACCATTCTCATTGCATCTCATGTTCCTGCAGGGGCAGTACCAGCATCCAGAACAGTGTACTTGGCAGCAGCTGGGGGTGAGAAGCAATCCCGGGGAGCTGAATCCACAGAGGGATCCAACCGTGCCCCAACGTCACCGCAGAGACTGGGTGAGCATAACAGTCAGGTATACAGCTCTGGTGTTAGTCCGTTGTCGCTCATGGTGGACTGTCTGTGAGAAGGTGTTCATGTCGGGAAAGGGGGGTTGAGTTCCTAGGTATCCTACCTGGTAGGATGGGGAAAAGGTATTACAGGGAAGGGGATACCGCGTCTCACCCTCCGGTGTCCCACTTCCACTCGCCGAAGACCCCTCGTCCAGGTAATCCTCCCACACTGGTCCACCTCCAGGAACTGGATCCAAAAGCGATGACCGTGTCCTGGCCACCTGGATGACAGATCCCCGGGGACTAGCGGGTGATACACCTTCAGGTTTCTCACATCTGTGATAAACGCAATTGAAGGAAGCCAAGCATTAATTCAGGCTAATCCTATATTGCAAGAAACTTGATTTCAGCATTTCACACAAATCTATATGAAAAGCCAAGTCATCATTGGAAGCCTGAGCATTGGACTTCTCTGTCAACGACATCGAGAGACTGATTAGGTGAGCCAACCCTTCTAGGACTTGGGGTCCTAACCAGCTCTCAAAGAAAATACTTAGGCAAGCCACAGACACGTGGACTAATATTCCGTTGATACTGTTTAGAAACATCATAGACACAATGAGTTGTCCCATATCTTGGAAATCAGCCTTTGTGATACCTATATACAATAAAGGAGACAAATTGTATCCTTCAAATGATCATCCTTTGACATTATTAGTTTACTCTAAGATATTGTGTGGTTTACTTTTAGAAAAGATTGAAAAATGGGCCTTGGATGGTGTAATTCTGAGTAAATTACAATTTGGTTTTAGAAGAAAAATGGGAACAGATTGTGGAGGGTTTTTAATGGCATTAATCCAGAAGTTGGTATGGCAGGATGCAGCTCAACCTATTTATGTGGCAGCAATGGATCTTTCCATGGCATTTGATATTATGGATCATAGACTCTCAGTCAAAAGTCAAAATAACTCCCTTGAGCGCAAATGGCAAGCATCTTAAACCACTCTCAGCAGATCTATATTCGCCCACCACTACCGTAACAACAAATCCGAGATCCGTAAGCCAAATATGCCTATTACAATAAACAAATTCTGAACTGTGGCAGCAGCAGCAAAGAACTCCACAAGAACATCTCTGAATTCATGAAACCTACTTGTACCTCTACCCAAACCACCCCCATGCAAACACTCTGCGATTTCCTCTCTCTACATTTCTACAAGACTTCACTTGACATTACGGCAACCCTTAACACCAAACTCTCCACGCTCACCCCCCGCCCCATCATTACCCGTCCTGATCCCGTCACCCTGACGACTGCAATGCCAGCTTTTGACTCTTTCCAACTCATCTTGAGAAACAAGTTCCTATATCTACTATCCAGCAGCCGACCCTCTGGATCCCCCCTCAATCCCTGTCCGACCTCTCTTCTATAAGAAATATTGTCCTCTACTTGCGCAGGAGAACATGCAAGGTCCATACTAAATGAATCCCTCACCGCTGGCACCTTTCCAGAGGCTTTTATAATAGCGCATGTCAAACCCCTTCTAAAAAAGGCATCCCTCGACCCCCTTGACCCTAAGAATTACAGACCGATCTCCAACACCAGATTTCTTGCAAAACTCATTGATCGGGCTGCATACTCCTAGCTCAACCGCTTTGTAGAATCCAACAAACTACTGGACCCTGCACAATCAGGCTTCAGTCCATGCCATGGACCAGAAACCACTCTGATCTCGATCTGGGATGATCTCAAGGACTCAGCAGACTCTGAGGGTTGCACAGCGCTGATTCACCTTGATCTGTCAGCAGCCTTTGACACCAGTAACCATTCTATCATCCTTGACCGCCTACACTTGCTAGGAATCCATGGAAAGGCACTCAAATGGATTGCCTCCTTCCTCAGCAAGAGGAGACAAATCGCTTTCCTCCCCCCTTTTGCCTCAACTGCTCGCACTGTGAACACTGGAGTACCCCAAGGCACCTGCCTCTCTGCTCTCCTATTTAACCTATATCTGACCACGCTGCCAGGAATCATCCGTGCGCACAACCTCTCCTGTTGCAACTACACCGATGATACCCAAATTATCCAGAGAATTCCCAAAACAAGCACCAACCCATGCCCCGACCTTGGAGCTTGCCTTAGTGATATTAACCGATGAATGACAAAAAACCACCTCCTTCTAAACGCAGATAAAACTGAAATCATGGTGTGCGGCAATGCTGCCCGTCTCCCGCAACCACTCCCATGGCCCCATCTCTTCGCATTCCCCCTCCCTCCAAAACAGTCAAAAACCTTGACTGCACTATGGACTCAGACCCAACTCTCTCCCGTCAGATCAATAATGTATAAAAATCCTCAAACTCCTTAGGCACATTTTCCCTTACCTCACCTACCCCAATAGACTCTCTGATGTTATGTCCATTGTTATGCCGAGACTGGTCTATGCCAACTCCTTATACCTGGAAGCACCGGCATATCAACTTAACAAACTCCAAAGAACCCAAAACGCTGCTGCCAAACTCCTTCTTGCCCTGGGACTTAGAGCCCACATCTCGCCAGCTATCTGCACCCTTCACTGGCTCCCTGTAGGATGCAGGGCCACCTTCAAAACCCTATGCATTACACACCGAGCAGTGCACAAGACTGGCCCAACCTACCTACAAGAGAAGATTAAACCCTACCTCCCATCACGCACCCTGAGATCAAACATTGCCCTCTTACTAGTGATTCCAACCTCCAATTCAGCCAGGATTGAAGGATCCGCCTTCTCAACCATGGCTCCAAAACTGTGCAACTCACTCCCCTCACACGTTCAACACACCAAAGACTAAATTGCCTTCTGCAAAACCCTAAAAACCTGTCTCTTTCCGTAAACATCGTTTTTAGTTTTTATTTGTAACGTGCACCATCAGGCCCGGAGGCGCACCATCTAGGGATGCTAAAACCCTACAACACCATGGACCATGACTTCAATAATATTACATTGGAACGTAAATACAACATGCAGACACATGTTCGAGAAGATACCGAGCAATGACACCACTGAAAGTGACTAACAAGTGACCAAGACAGAATCAGATAACGGTTACCATTGATGACAACCACAGCGTCCTGCAGGCGCTAGATATAAGACCACTGACTAGCGGCTTCGTGAGTCCACTACACATGCCTTCTACCCCCCTACCCCATCTTCCACTGAGTGGAGCTATCGCGAAACGCATGAATGTAATTCATAACAGTGGGCTCATAAGAATAAAACATCCATTCCAGACACTCACCTCTCCTGTCACTATGCTCACTCTCTACACTACACCAACACACAATAGAGTGCAGCTAGACCCCTCAATCAACTTCAGCCTATCTGCTCTCATAGGAACAATACTCCATGAAAACCTCAACATCCTTCTAGAACGCAGCTACAACCCACGAAAACAAACGGCCTAGCTGCACACTTAAGTGACCTACACAGGCCTAATGCCGCTAGAATGTAGTCTCGGCGACCAACAACCAGACTGCACACATTCCAGTGATCTCTCAATACCACCACACCTAAGGTTAGGATGCAGCTACCATCAAGCAATCACATCAGCTGCTCACATATTGAGTGCACCCAAGCACCCAAATAACACCCTACTCTCTCAACTGACTTGGTCCCCGAGGGTGTTCAACCCAGAAGCGCTTTGAGGTCATACTAATGATATATAGAGTGCTATATAAATGCCAAATAACATACCATGACATAACATAACTCTTATGGACCAAATTTAATTTAAAAAAAGGGGAATACCATCGATCGTGTTAAGTATTTTGGTATATATGCATGAAGAAAAGTAAATTCAAGTGCGATTAAATAATGAGGGCACTATGACCAAATCTATCCGAACAAACAATGGCCTTCAACAGGGGTGCGTTTTAGCCCCCTATCTTTTTAATCTATATATGGCTGATATAAGAGAGCATCTCCTGAAGGCCTACTTTATACCTCCTAATATTTGAAGTCTGTGTAACGCTCACCTGATTCCCGTAGAGGCGCCGGTCTTGACTGGGCGTATACCGTATCTTCAAAGGTGATGTGTAACACACGGCTGGCTCTTTGGGCTGGACCTCTGTGCACTGTATGTTTGACTCGAAGGGTAAGATGTCTGCAGATAGAAAATATGGGATTAATGAACTGGGTTATTGAATGTCTCTCTCTTCTTCCCTTTCTCTTCTCCTGTAGGACCCCGAAGGTTAACGCTCTCACCTTAGGTAAGTGAACGCCGTGCTCTCCATCTGCCTCGGGGCAGGGTGCTGTAACCAGTTTCTTCACTGGATAAGGGGAGCAGGCCTCTTGACTTCAGAGGACTGCTGTCCGTCGTTTACTGCACGAACGGTAAGTTTCGAGTAATTCTAATGTCTTTAAAGTCTTTAGTAATGATGTCTCTTGTTTTGCAGGGTTCCGGCGATGGTGGATGACGGGCTGAAGTGAGTTGAAGATGGAGCCCGTGTGATGGATAGAAGCGCCTGGAAGCACGTAAGTAAGCGCTTGTTGCCTGCATAACGCAAAGCAAGATTCATCCATCGGGTGTGGTTTAAATAGCCTCCTGTAGTGCTTAGGTGTCTCCTTCCACAGCCACGCCTAGGTAAGAAAAGAGTTCCTGCTTTCCAGAAGAGTTCCAGTGTTCTGAACCTAGGGAGTGGCTCCTGCCCCACCCAACAGGAAAAGTAGTTCCAAACAGAAGAGGATCAGAGGCTCAACTGGCAGGCAAGTAAGCAGCATGGTCTGCTGCAGGTAAGTCCACCCAAGCATTATGAGCCCGGCGCTTCCAGCGCTGGGACTGGGCATATTTATGAGCCTGGTGCCACTGGCGCCAGGACTGGGTCCAAAAGGTCCCAATTGGGACTGGTTGGCACTCGGAACCTGTGTTATGAATCTGCTTCCAAGGGAGTTGGGAAAACCCTGACCTTTTGGAAGCAGGGATCATGACAGTACCCCCCCTCAAGGCCCCTCCCAAACCCGGCTTCTCCGGGGGTTTTGGCTTGTCAGGAAATGTTCGGTGAAATCTTTTGATTAGGCGAGGAGCGTGGACATATTCAGCAGGTTCCCAGGATCTCTCTTGGGGGCCGTAGCCTTTCCAGTCAATTAGGTAAAATAGTTTAGATTTGGAGATCTTGGAGTCCAGAATGCTTTTGACTTCAAACTCGAGTTCCCCATCAACTAGGATAGGTTTTGGAGATTTAGTTAGTCGGGTTTGAGGTTGCACGGGTTTTAATAGAGAGACGTGGAAGACCGGATGTATCTTCATGTGCGGGGGCAAGTCCAACTTGACCGCTACTGGGTTTACTATGGTAGTGATGGAATAGGGACCAAGGTATCTTGGGTTGAATGTGCGTGGCCCTTTTAGAGGTAGATATTTGGTGGATAACCAGACTTGATCCCCTACTCGATATTGAGGGGCTTCCTTCCGATGTTGATCTGCTCCTTTCTTGTATTGTTCTTTAGCCCTTTGAAGGTGAGAAACAGCTTCCTTAAAGGCTTGGGTGATTGTAGAATGCAGATAGTCTACTGCTGGTGTTTCAAGATCTTGGAGGGGATCCAACTCCGAGGTTCGAGGGTGACTGCCGTACAAAAGAAAAAACGGGGTTTTCCCAGTTCCCGAATGGACAGAGTTATTGTAGGCATATTCGGCTATCCAAAGGATGTCTTTCCAAGTTTTTTCAGTTTGTTGCAGCATGCAGCGTAAATACTGTTCCAGAGTTTGATTGGTCCTCTCGGTTTGTCCGTCGGTCTGAGGGTGGTGACTGGTCGATAGTCTCACATCAATTTGAGCCGACCGACAGCAACTTCGCCAAAAATGAGAAATAAATTGACTACCTCGATCCGAAATTAGAACCGAAGGAAAACCGTGCAGTCGGACGATGTTTTCGAGAAATTCTCGGGCCAGAGTTGCTGCTGTTGGCAAGCCTTTGAGCGGAATGAAATGCGCCATCTTGGAGAATAAGTCCACGATTACTAGAATCGTATTGTATCCGGAGCATGGAGGTAGATCGGTGATGAAGTCCATAGAAAGCGTATGCCAAGGGCGAGGTGGGATGTCAATAGGGCGTAAGAGGCCTGCTGGTCTTTCCTTTTGACTCTTGTTTTGGGCGCATACTCCACAGGACATTATAAAGTCTCTGATATCTTTTTTCCAAGACGGCCACCAGAAGTAGCGCTTGATCTTTTCTGAGGTCTTGGCTATACCGGGATGTCCTTCCATTAAAGAATCGTGATAACAAGAGATTACTTCTTTCTGTAAATCTGTGCTGGGTAGGTATAATCGTTCTTGGAAATACAATAAGTTGTCCTTTACTGCAAAGTCCTTTCCTTGCAGATGCCAATTCTGTATGTCTGCTGGAGTTACAAGTTGCCTGGCTTTATCCTTAACTTCCTCTATGGATTGTGTGGCGATTACACCCAGAATTCTTTGTTCGGGAATGATTGGTACAGGTTTAGGGTTGATCAAGTGTTCTTCCACTCCCATCCGAGAAAGGGCATCAGCTTTACCGTTTTTTGTACCAGGTCGATAGGTAATTATGAAGTCAAACTCGGCAAAGAATAATTCCCAACGGAGTTGTCTAGAGGATTGGGCTTTTGCGGTTTTCAAATATTGCAGGTTTCGGTGATCCGTAATCACAGTAACGGTGTGTCGGGCCCCCAGCAGATAATGCCGCCAAGCCTTAAAGGCAGACTTGATAGCCAGAAGTTCCTTGTCAGTAATCGTGTAATTGATTTCAGGAGGTGAGAATTTGCGGGACCAAAATGCCACGGGATGCAACTGATTGGTTACCGGGTCCTTTTGTGATAGAACTGCCCCCATAGCAAGGCTTGAAGCATCAGTTTCCACGATGTAGGGGAGTTCGGGGCGAGGGTGTTTTAAGATTGGTGCAGAGATAAATTTAGTCTTCAAATCCTGGGAAGCTTGTTCCGCCTCGGTAGACCATTCAAAACGTTTGTTTTTCTTTAACAAGGCAGTGATGGGCTGGACTATTCGAGAGAATTCGGGGATAAACCTGCGGTAAAAGTTAGCGAAGCCTAACATGCTTTGCACACCTTTTACGGAGGATGGTGATGGCCATTTGAGAACTGCATCGACCTTCTTTGAATCCATACGCACTCCGCCAGGTGATAATATGAATCCCAAGAATTCAACTTCAGTCACGTTGAAAACACATTTTTCCAATTTAGCGAAAAGTTTGTGTTGACGCAATCTTTCGAGGACCATTTTCACGTGTTTCCGATGTTCAGATTCCGATGAAGAATAAACGAGGATGTCGTCAATGTAAACAACAACACACACATCTATGAGCTCTCTGAGGACATCGTTCATAAAATATTGAAAGGCGGCCGGGGCATTGCAAAGTCCGAAGGGCATGACCTAATATTCAAATAGCCCATACTTGGTGCGGAAGGCCGTCTTCCATTCATCGCCCTCTTTTACTCGTACCAAGTGGTAAGCTCCTCTAAGATCCAGCTTTGTATATATGCATGCTTTTCTGACTTGGTCCAGGAGTTCAGGGATCAAAGGTAACAGATATCTATTCTTAACGGTGATCTGGTTCAGGGAGCGATAATCTATACAAGTTCTAAGGTCTCCTTCCTTTTTTGGAACGAAGAACAAAGCTGAAGAAGCAGGGGACTTGGAAGGACGAATAAACCCATTTGCCAGGTATTGATCCAGGTATTGTCGAAGGTGAAGGTTCTCAGGCTCGGTGAGGGCATACATTCTACTACAAGGAGGAGTAGATCCAGGTATCAGGTCTATCTGGCAGTCATAAGACCTATGAGGAGGTAGAGAGTTAGCCTGATCCTTCCGGAAAACATCTTGGTATTCTAGGTATTCGGGAGGTAACTGGGGAGTCTCTGAAGAAATTGCTGCCAGTGCAACACCAGGTGGAGGGTGACAAGTAGAGACACATTCTGGAAACTGGACCGTTCTTGCTCGCCAATCGATCAGAGGATTGTGTTTCTCTAACCAAGGTATTCCTAGAATAATCTGAAACTGAGGGGCCTTGATCACATCGAACACGATCTTCTCATGGTGTCCATCTTGACTTATTAGCGTCACTTCTTGAGTGGTATGCGTTACTGGCCCGGAGGCTATCTCCGTACCATCCACCGTAGTAATGACGTCCTTTACAGCCTTGGGACAAAGAGTTAGATTCATCCTCAAAACCATTTCATGATCCACATAATTGCCGATGGCACCGCTGTCGACGTAAGCTTCAATTGCATGTAATCGATCCGGATTATCAGGGCTAATGAGGACCATAGGTATCACGAAATGCGAGGTCACGGAACTGGTTTTCACGCTCGGCAAGAGGACCTCTATTCTTGTCGGGCGAGGTTGTTTCCCTGCTCAGAGTTTGTAACTTTGGTAACTGCAGCTCCTACTGCCTTCTTAGCAGGTTTCACCGGACAGTCTCGAAGAAAGTGCCCTGAGTTTCCGCAATAGAGGCATAATTGCAACTGTTTTCTCCTTTCCCGCTCCTTTTGTGTTAGAGGACCTTTCAGACCCCCTATTTGCATGGGTTCCCCGGAGTCTACTCCTTTGGAAGGAGTTGGCGGTTTGGAAAATACTCGAGCATCAAACTTGGAACGATCGGCCTTCCTGTTCTGCAGTCTGTGATCTATTTGAACGACTAAGTCTATATAGTCCGAACAATCTTGTGGGGGATTCACTACTTGGGCTAACACATCTTTGAGCTCTCCACGTAGACCTCTATAAAACAGCGTAATCCTTTTGTCCTCAGGCCATTGAGTTTCCACTATCAGTCTGTTGAAAGACGCAATATAAGCCAAAAGGTCTTGATTACCTTGTCGCAACGAAAGAAGCTCATTGTCCAAGGCCTGCCCCTGTGAATGTCTTGCGAACAGTTTTTCCATACTGAGCTGAAAAGCTTGAAAATCATGGAGGACCGGATCATCTTGATTTACTAGAGGGATCGACCAGTCTGCCGCATTGCCACTAAGGTACGAAAGCACGAAAGCTACTTTAGCTTGATCAGTTGGAAAGGCTGCTGGCCGGCATAAGAAATGCAACCGGCACTGATTGATAAATACTGCAAACCTCTTTGGGTCACCAGAAAATCGTTCGGGCGGAGCCAGAGGTACATTCCCAGGTAGGTTGATCTGCACTGGATTCATAGAGGATGTAGAAGGAAGATTTCCCCCAGATGCGGGTAACGGGGTCTGTCCGGCTTGTGACTGTAGCAATTGTCTAGCGAGATCATCTGTTCGCTCCTTGGAAATAATCAGTTCCCTTCTTAGAGCGTTCGTTTCCTGACGGGCTGCATGCACTTCTGCCCTTAGTTCCCCAAGTAACTGGGCTAGTTGGTCGGTATCCGAGGTTTCCATAGCGCCTGGACGGGAGTTTTGTGGTAGGCTTTGCGTTCTGTAACGCTCACCTGATTCCCGTAGAGGCGCCGGTCTTGACTGGGCGTATACCGTATCTTCAAAGGTGATGTGTAACACACGGCTGGCTCTTTGGGCTGGACCTCTGTGCACTGTATGTTTGACTCGAAGGGTAAGATGTCTGCAGATAGAAAATATGGGATTAATGAACTGGGTTATTGAATGTCTCTCTCTTCTTCCCTTTCTCTTCTCCTGTAGGACCCCAAAGGTTAACGCTCTCACCTTAGGTAAGTGAACGCCGTGCTCTCCATCTGCCTCGGGGCAGGGTGCTGTAACCAGTTTCTTCACTGGATAAGGGGAGCAGGCCTCTTGACTTCAGAGGACTGCTGTCCGTCGTTTACTGCACGAACGGTAAGTTTCGAGTAATTCTAATGTCTTTAAAGTCTTTAGTAATGATGTCTCTTGTTTTGCAGGGTTCCGGCGATGGTGGATGACGGGCTGAAGTGAGTTGAAGATGGAGCCCGTGTGATGAATAGAAGCGCCTGGAAGCACGTAAGTAAGCGCTTGTTGCCTGCTTCACGATGCGCTCTAACTGTCTTTTTATTTTGCAGGTACAAGTTTGGAGCGGCTGCAGGGTGCCGGAATACCCACTGGGTTAGATGTGGAAAGGAGTAATGGCACGTGAGTATTAAAGTTCCCCAATGTCTTTAAACGCACCTTGTTTTGTCTTTCAGATGCGGGATGCAGCGCCGAAGGCCTCCGGAGCGTGCGAAGAGTTGGTAAGCTTTTGTCTTTCAGATGCCGGAATGCAGTGTGAAGACCTCCGGAGCGCACAAAGAGTAGGTAAGCCTTTGTCTTTCAGAATGCAGCGCGAGGCGTTGGTGACAGCCGATGGCCCAGGTAAGTGAAGAGCTGTCACTGAAGACCGTAATGCTAACCTGTTCTTTCTTGTCTTTATAGGTGTTGCTGAAGACTGGATTCAGGATGGTAAGCCTTTTTCCTTAGGCCCAGGATCAGATGCAGAAGACACGATGAGCGATCTGCTGCAGAGGATGCAGAATAACGCAAAGCAAGATTCATCCATCGGGTGTGGTTTAAATAGCCTCCTGTAGTGCTTAGGTGTCTCCTTCCACAGCCACGCCTAGGTAAGAAAAGAGTTCCTGCTTTCCAGAAGAGTTCCAGTGTTCTGAACCTAGGGAGTGGCTCCTGCCCCACCCAACAGGAAAAGTAGTTCCAAACAGAAGAGGATCAGAGGCTCAACTGGCAGGCAAGTAAGCAGCATGGTCTGCTGCAGGTAAGTCCACCCAAGCATTATGAGCCCGGCGCTTCCAGCGCTGGGACTGGGCATATTTATGAGCCTGGTGCCACTGGCGCCAGGACTGGGTCCAAAAGGTCCCAATTGGGACTGGTTGGCACTCGGAACCTGTGTTATGAATCTGCTTCCAAGGGAGTTGGGAAAACCCTGACCTTTTGGAAGCAGGGATCATGACAGTCTGCAGCTAGAGTGGTAGCCTACACAACCAATTTCATTCTGCTCGACCGTTCACCTAAAGGATTTCAGAGAATAATTAAGGCTTTTGAAGTATTCATTGTGACCCATAGATTGAGAATGAATCATGCCAAGATGGTGATAACGACATTCTGTAAGAAAAATAAGAGAAATTATTTTAAGTTTCTTATTTGTTTTTTTCATCAAACATTTTATTCGTTTTCCATACAAAATAAATTAAACATTACAACAACTCGGAGAGCCACATGTGTAGCTCTCTAGTCCCTATATACAAATCAAAAAATCAAAAGAGAAGAAAAGGGGGTGGGTGTCACAAGAAGCATACGTAATCAACAGCGTTATACATCATCACAATGATTTCTACACAGCTACTATACATTTTCCAGAGTCGGTTGAGTGGAGGGATAAAGGACTAGTTATCAGCAATCTTCCCATTTCTGCCAGATTTTCTTTACCTTTTCGGGGCAACCACTTGCGGTGTAAACTCTGTGCTCTATCGCTATGCATATGTCTATATCCGTGGTCCATTGCTCAAAACAGGGTGTCACTTCAGATCCCCAAAGTTGTGCTATATTCCTCTTAATTACTGCTGTGGTGGTTGACAGAAATAGCTTTTCGTATCGGGACAGATCGCTTTCGCCCTCCATTCCCAACAATAAAAGTTTGGGTTCCCTGGGGATTGTTTTGCCCATGATTTTCGACAGTTCAATGCAGCATGCTTGCCAGTATTGTCGGATATTATCACATTCCCACAATATATGGAAGAAAGTGCCCTCTTTGCGTTTGCAGCGTAAGCATTGTGGATCCGATACCTTACCCCAGTGGAAGAGTACCACTCTCGGATAATATACCCTGTGGAGGATTTTATCCTGGATGAGCCTGAGTCTGGATGAGATTGCTGTCTCTCGGGGATACATCAGAGCGGCTATCCAGTCATCTGCTTGAATTTCTCCTACATCACATTTAGTCTTCAGGCTTATCAATTCCGTCGTGGCAAAGGAGGTGACGGCATTGTACATGAACGAGGTGACTTTATGTTTAATCTGTTCAGAAACTACATTGCGTTCTTTTGGGGTGTATTCGGGCATATCGGTCATGGCAGGGAGGTGGGCTTGCAGTGCGTGCTTTAGTTGGGTGTATCGATACTGTTCCGTGAGTGGGAGAGAAAAGCTGGAAACCAAAGCAGAAAAGGGGATCACCTTGCCTTCTCGTATCACATCTCCAATTTTTACTTTCCTGTGCAACGTCCAATTAGGCCACCTGGGTAGTTTGTTTATTTCCGGAAGGTTTTTATTATTTCACAACAGTTGTATCGGTGTTAATTTATTCCCCCAGCCCATATATTTACGTGATTCCATCCAGACTCGTGGCATGTGTGATAGCATGGATGGGGTTGCCGCTTAGCTCACCTCGCGGTACAGGTGTTCCAGAGGAGGTTTTGTAGGATTGTGTGTGGTTATCGCGCTGATATGTGGTATTAACGTGTCTCCATGTAACATGTCATTCATGACTGCCATTTGACTGGCCCAGTAATATGTTTGTAGCCTGGGGAGGCCTATGCCACCTTCCCATATAGATCTTTGAAGCGTGTCAAGTGCTATTTGTGGATGGCCGCCATCCCATAATAATTTCCAGGATGATGCGGTCGACTTTGTGGAATTCACGCCCTGGTATGTGTAAGGGGGAATATTGCAATATATACAAGAAGCGTGGGAGGGCCATCATTTTAAAGAGAGTCGCTCTGCCTAGCAGGGTAAGTGGCAGAGAGGCCCAGTGGTGGGCATCCTCTGCGAATCTTGCTGTAATCGGGTGTAGGTTTATAGTTACATAATCTTTTAGGTCTTTTGTAATTTGTATGCCAAGGTATCTAAACAGATTCAGTTCTATGTAATACAGACATGTTGTTGGTACCGTTTCGCCCGCCTCTCCCAACAGGAACAGTATTAGTCCAGTTGACACGTAGGCCACTAAAGGCTCTGTACCTTTCTAACAGGCGTGTCATCACGGGACAGGGTCTTTTAGATATATTAGCAGGTCGTCTGCATATAATGAGACCTTGTCCTCCCAATTGTCTGACCAACGAAAGCCTCCCTACGTTTAGGTATTCCGTAGTAATATCGCAAGGGGTTCAATCGCTATAGCCAAGATCATAGCTGATAAAAGACAGCCCTGCCGTGTGCCTTTTACCAGTACAAAGGTGTCTGAAAGCCAACCATACACCCTTGTCGCAGCTTTGGGGAGTCTATAAAGGAGTTTGACCCTTTCAGAAAGTGAGGACCAAAACCCATTCGATGCATTATTTCCCAGATCGCCTCCCAATGGACCGAGTCAGCGCCTTCTCGAAGTCAATGGCGAGCAGTGCCAGAGGACTCCTGAGGGCACCGGCTCTCTCGAGGGCCGAGTGTAGTCTGTATATATTCATAGGGGTCGATCTTTGCGGCATAAAGCCGCATTGATCCGGGTGAATTAAGGATGGGATGACCTGTTGTAGTCGGTCAGCTAATATCTTCGCCAGGATCTTGGTTTCACTATTTATAAGGGAGATAGGCATATAAGAGCGGCATTTGTCAGGAGGTTTGCCTGCTTTAGGTATTACTATTATAGTGGCTTTCCTGAGGTCAGGTGTCAGAAAACCTTGGTCTCGGGCGCTCTGAAACATATGTAACATGTGTGGGGCTAGCTCTCCTGCACCTATTTTTTTCCACACTTCCACAGGAAAGCCGTTTGGACCTGGCGTTTTCCCCGCTTGGAGTCCCGACATGGCTGCTAAGACCTCCTCCTCAGTTATCTCTTTTTCAAGGAGGTTTTGCTCATCGGTATTTAGGGTGGGTAGAGTGATTTCTGCTAAGATCGATTTATCAATGGGGAAATCAGGTGCTTTATAGAGATCCGCATAGTAAGAGGCGGTTATCTCTTGGTCTGTAACCAGGGGGTCTGAATCTTCTGAACTGATTCGTCTGACCTGGCTGTGCCCTTCGTCCCTATGTTCCAGCCAGGCCAGCATCTTGCTAGCTTTGTCTCCAGTTTCATACACCTTGGCACGCATTGTTCTGTGCGCTCGTCTGGCACTGTCCAATGCTATATTTTGAAGGCGTTTCTGTGCAAGTAATAACGCCCGTTGTGTTTCGGGTAGATCCTGGATCAGGTGGGCCTCTTTCGCACTTTTTACCTGCCTTTCGGCCTCATGTATCGTGGAGAGATGTTCCCATAGTGGGCAGTGGTCCAGGAGATCATTTCGCCTCTAAGTACTGTTTTATATGCCTCCCTTAATACTCCCGGGTCATTGACAGACACTGTGTTCATTTCAAAATATGATTTCGTAAGTGTTTGGATTCGTTCCACTAGGTCTGGAAAGCCTAGGCCCTAGATAATAGGCATTAAGACACCATTGAGGAGGGGGCATTGGTCTGGAGGTATTGAATTCTAGCATCAGGGGAGAGTGATCCGAGATTGCTCCGGGGAGTAGGTATGACTTGTGGTCTTTATGCATATCTACCAAAGGGAGAAAAAAGTAGTCTAACCTCAAGAGTGAGGCGTGTGGCCCTGAGTGGAAGGAATATTCTCTACCGTCGGGGTGTAGGTCTCGCCAGGGTTCCCTTAATCCCAGGGCATCAGTGAAAGTGACCAGTTTGGTGCGTGTATCGGGGTACCTGCCTCGTAAGTGGGTGCGATCCAGCTCCACATTTATGACTTTGTTAAAGTCACGACCTACAACCATGATGTCTGACGTGCCCCCGGTGATTAGAGGTGAAATATCAGTGAGTAGTGGGGCTAACAGGACAGGTGGTGTGTAGACTGCTAGCATGGCAATGGATTGTTCCCATAATGTTCCAGTAATGTATACATATCGACCACTTGCATCATGGGTGACACTGGATAGATGAAGAGGGAGTGCTTTATGTATTAGTATGAGCATGCCATGGGATCCCATCGTGAAACCAGCATGTATTGCAGTTCAGTAATTTGTGCGCTTCAACAGTTTACAAACCGTGCCGGCTAAAAACCGTGCCGGCTAACTGTGTTTCAGTGAGGAACACCGCATCTGGCTTGTGTCTTTTTAGAAATTGTATAACCAACCGTCTTTTAATGCCTTACCCAGCCCATTAACGTTCCATGTCATGAACCGAAGGGTTCTGGTAGTATTGCTATGTGCAGCCATCTCGACCTAAGGTTGGAGTATCATACATCATGGCGCGCGCAGTGGGCAACTTGTGTCTTTCAACTATAGTACCTGACTGTGTGAACATAAGGCGGCAAGGGATTTGGTTCCTTGAGGCATTATCGTCAACAAGGCTGTGGATTGTATTGATGCTGTGTATATTTTCTCAATCAGAAGTTACGTCATGCTTGGTAGACCCATAAATATTAAAGCTAGAGGAACATTGTACCCCCACTCTATACTCCACCCAACTTGAAGCATCTTTTGCCCGAACAACAAAGAACAGCCGTCTAACGGGCTACTTATATCTAATAAAACATTAACTTGTTCTAACAACCCCTGGGAACCTGATATTTCTCAGACCAGCCAGTCCGAGGAGGTGTAGTTCCCATTGGGAGAGGTGGGGGTGTCGCTCCCTCGTGGCCGCACATTATGAAGGTATGTAGGTTTCCCCACCCATCTGGTTGGCCAAAAGTCTCTTTCGTCTCGTCGTCTAATTTCACAATTTTGGCAGTGGTAGGTATTCAGACTCCCGCTTGCTCTGGTGGATCCTGTTCCGGTGGTCCCAGCGGTGGTGGCCTCTGCTCCGGCAGAACCCTGAGGTTCCTCCTCCTGTTTCTCCGGGGTGCTGACTAATCTCCCTCTATGTGTTGCTCGGACCATCGCCATGCCTCTTTTGGATCATTGAAGTGTACTGTGGTGCCCTTATGATATATTTTAAGCTGGGCAGGGAAGAGCAGAACATATTTGACATTAAGCATATGCAGATGTTTCTTAAACTGATCGAAGGACTGTCTGGCTTTCTGTACTTCACACGTGTAATCGGGAAAGAAGGCTATCCTGGAGCCGTTGAATGTTATCGTGCCTTTGGCTCGTGCCCTCTGAAGTAGCGCATCACGGTCTCTGTAATTTAGAAGTTTTGCTATCACGGTACGTGGAGGAGCGCCAGGTACCGGCCTGCCCTTTGGCATGCAATGGGGTCTTTCAATCAAATGTTTTTTTGAGAAGGAGTCTGGTTCAAAAATGTCCGTAAGCCATTGTTCTAGAAAGAGTTCCATGCTTGGGCTTTCTGCTTTTTCGGGCATGCCAAGTATCTGAATATTGTTGCACCTCGATCTTCCTTCACCTTCGTCCACTCTTTCTTTCAGTGATTTCAGCTTGCTCTGCGTATTGCTCAGTTGTTGTTGCATGTCCTGTATACCATCTTCCGCGTTGGACAAGCGTTGCTCCGCTTACCCTGTGCTTGCAGTCAGCTTCTGTAGGTCATGACAGAGGAGGGATACATCCACACTTATCCCATCCATTTTTTGTTCCACGGAGGAGCAGTAGTCCGCTGTTGCAGCCATCACGTCTCTCAACTAAAGTGTATGTTCAGCCTCATTAGGTGTGGCCTTCAGGCCATGCGAGCCGTGTGCCTGCATCGTGGGTGTTGTATATTGGTCAATTTTATTTTGCGTAGATTGTTTTCTTAATTTGTCTTTGCCCATGTCTGTTGCTCTCTTCTTTCAGCCGGTGGGTTAGATGTAATGGACTCCACTTGGGTAGGCGTTGTTCTCTGGCAGTGCCTGCTGCTTAACTCGAAGTGCCAATTGCATTAGAGTCTGTGTTTTGACTTCAGTGTCACTGCGATTACCGGGTCACAGAAGAGCCTCTAAGTAACCCATGGACTAGTGAAGTACCCTTGGTTCAGCAGTTTCAAACAGCGATCGGGTCTGGAGCGCTCTGTGACTTGGCGCAGGTTGTACCACTAACAGTTGTTCTTGATCTTTGTAGTACTTGCGTCGTCTGTTAAGCAGCACTTATATGTTACCTGAGTCACATGCAGGATTCTGTTTCCCCATGATCATGCAGACTTCCGCAAAATTGCCCGATCTTTCTTTCACCTGTTTCTTCCTCACTCTGTATTTGTGTCTGTAGGGTTAAAATGGGTGAGATCTGGTTGTGTAGTTCCGTGTTGCCTTTCTATACGTCGTGGGAGGGCTGACCAGGTCTCAGCGCTGAAGGCAGCAGCGCGCTAGTGGCAGGCCATTGTTAATATATGCGGCAAGACGTGGAGCCAGAGGCGTGATAGAAGATGGTTGTACAGTTCACAATCGTCCTTAATTAGCATGCCCTCAGGGTCCCTCGCATCTGATATTTGTGAGTCACTTTGATTCCGCTATAAGGGCTTTGGTGACCTTGGTCTGCATGTTAATGTCTTGCATGTAGGGAGCCACAGCATCATACTCCCCACTGCCAAGTATAGCAGTCCGTACCATGCCGCTGCCCAGCGGCGTTCCTGTGTTATGGACGCTGTGCAGTGGGGGAAAACAAGGGTGTGTGTATCTTACCGGTTGCTTGGTCTTTAATCCGGCTGCAATCGACTGCACAGTGACTGCTTCCAGCTGTTCCACGGATCGGTACAAGAATGAGCCCTCTCTTTGTGCTGTGTGCACACGTAGGACAGCAAAATGCCTACCGCTTGTTGCATTCACTCTGATCTGTCCTCAGCTCTGAGCAATCCATCTACGTAGGATCACCTCGGTTTGGATTGGGTGAGTTAATGTACTGAAATAATCCAAGTGGAGAAAAAGGGACCTCCGCTATGGTTCGTAGCATGTCGGAGTCTCAGGGGCGCTGCTCATGGAGACTCTCACCACCCTGTTCTGCAGCAGGGGAGTTCAACAGTCCTGTTCATGTAGCACAGTATCTGTTGCGTAGGGTTTCCCATTGCAGTCGGCTGTTGGCTGTATTTCTCTTCCAGGATCACGTTGCCGCACACAAGAACACGAAGAGACCAGGCGGTGTATGGAATGGCGCCTCTGATCTCACGCAGCGTGTTCTACCAGCACGTTAGCTGTTGCTGCCCCAGCTGCCAGTCAACGGGTCCACGGTATGAGGGACCAGGGGGACCGCTACATTCAGTCAGGTGATGACTTCTTCTTCTCCGTCACGCAGCAGGGTCCACCCCGTCCACCGTGACCCCCTTCAGTACTCTGCTGCCGTCGGTAAGCAGTGCCGCGGAGTGTGATTCACATCATGTCAGCCGCGGATTGTGGCCATCTTGGATATGCAGCTGCGGGAGGCCACGTTAGTTTGTACTCGCTCAAACCGCATATGGCAAGCGCAGGTTTTCACCAATTTTCATTCGCTAGTGCCCCAGGTTGTCCGCTGGTGGTTAGATTCTTTTAGTGCGCTCAGGATATATTAATCAGGCAGAAAAATCAGGATGTTAACAGCAGCCACAGGAGCAGACGGAGCTCATGTCTGCATTGTTGTGCTGCTAGCCACGCCCCTTAAGTTTATTATTAATGGAAATGTTTTAGCAGTCAAGTATAATATGTCGTTTTTTGGTAATCCGATAACTGCGCACCCGTCAAAACTATTTATTAGAAACTATTTTAAAAGTAAAGCAATCATTTTAGCCTCACAAATGGCAAAAATAGATACAAAACATGGTTCATTTTCCATGCGCCCTGTTTTAAAGTTCTACATCGGAAACGTGATTCCAAAATGTATTTATGACTTCGAGTTTTTATCAGTTTGGTTCCTGGAGGAACTAGAGTGCTATGATGCTATGACTTGGCAATAAATATTCTACTTTTTACCAAAGAGTGTACCAATAATGGATATTTGCTATGAATTGGGCATACAATCACTGTGCAGTAGAGTTTGGTGGAGGCAATTGGCCTTATATTATACATTTTATAATCCTCTGATACATTCTCTTTATAACGAGTATGGCCTCCTAGGGACAAAATTAGTTTATTGATTTCTGTAGGACACTTCTTCTAAAGATAGGTGCTATGGAAAAACCGTTATTGTCCAATCCCCTTAAAGTTAAGGAAAATGTTATAAGCATGGATTGGATTCTAACTATGGAGACTCTAGCCAAGTCAATGGGCCTCATTACGACCCTGGCGGTACGGGGTAAATGGCGCCGTAAAAGGTTTACCCCGTACCGCCTCATTATGAGGTCCCCTCGTGGGACCCAGGAAGCAACACCTGGTCAAACCAGGCATGCTTACCGGGTCCCTCGAGGGGAAGAGGGAGCAAACAATGGGCCAACTCGTAATGGCCCGTTGTTTGTAATCGCATCCGGGTCCGGGTCCTCAGAATGAGGACCCGGAATGGGAGAGGGAGCAAACAACGGGCCATTACGAGTTGGCCCATTGTTTGCTCCCTCTCCCATTCCCATTCAGCCCTATGGAGGCTGAAATGGGAATGGGGAACGACCGGGTCCGGGTCCTTGGAGGGCGGAATTATGGGCCTTCCGAACTCGGAATGGCCTGGTAATTCCTCATTCTGAGGACCCGGACCCGGATGCGATTTCGGCGGCAGCCATGCCGCCAATAGCGGCATGGCTATCGCTGAGGTCGTAATGAGGCCCATTGTCTTATAAACACTTGGTCCTCATACCGAAAAAGTAGGAACCCTGGAATGTCATCGGGAAAGATTTCCAGTTAAACCCTGCAGAAACAATTACTCACGTTTCAGATTCAATGTGTTATTAACTAAGGAGGTTCGATTTATTAGAAATCACATATCCTCAGAGCAGTTGTCCTGTAGATTTAGTAATATCATAGGATCAAAAGAAAATCGTTGTCACCTGTTACTATTTTGCCATGCTCTTCTCCATTTGCGGATAATGTGTTTTAAAAAATGTGTCTATGACCTTAAATGGGTAGATTTGGACAATTTATGGAAGTACATACATGTTGAGTGGGAAATAGGTGACTATGAAAAGAGCGGTGGTTAGTTAGGTGTTAATACTTATGTGATTTTCATAAAACACATGTTTGTGTGTTAATAAGAGTGACTGTGGATTTTAAAGGGAACATTGTTTTACTTTGTATATTTTTAACATTAGTGCGTGCCTACACATTGTTTTTATTATAATTACAATTGTATCACTCTGGCAATTGTTTGCTTAATATACTTGTGTTGTGGTATATAAAAAGCAACTGTAACCAGATATTATCATGGTGCAATTTGAATCAGGTAGTCTTCCTGCACGCACTCGTTCTGGGACTGAACTACAACTCCCATAGGAATTGTAGTCCCAAGACTTATTTAGCATCCAACCCGGCGCAAACGCACCGGTGCGAAGGGAGCAAGACTGTCTGTGCCGGTCTGGCCGGACATGTCAGCGTTTCGGTCCATTACTAGTTCCAGATGGGTTAAAGGAGGACTTAGCGGCGATGGAAGCGGCCAGAAACCTTTTTACTAATCCCCAACCTGTCACGACTACAGTAGCCTCAGTAAGTCCATTGTCATCCTCTTCTGATAGTACTGTTGATACACTGAGTGAGCAGGCCACTCATAGTCCTTTAGTAGACCGTCCACTACGGAATGTAGCCGTTAAGCACATTACAGAAGACAGAGTAGAGACCCATGGAATTAGTCACTTACCGGCAATATCCATGGAGGAAAAAAAATCTAGTTGTCATATACTTTGTCCTGTGGGATCACTGTGCTGCATGCTTCTTAATACAAGGGCGTTAATAAAACATGCGCATGAGGTGGCTGACTACATAGAACAACATCAACTGCTGCGAGCCCCTCACTGCACCTATCTATTCCAGCAGGTTATAACATGCTCAGACAGGATAGAGTTGCAGGGAGGGGAGGAGGAGTGGCACTTATTTTAAAAAACTCTCTGTCTGCATGGAAAGTAAAAGGCCATCTTATGGATGGAATTGAATTTCTGCATGTAAAAATTGGTATGAATGCAAAAGCAATGCTCAATATCATACTGATCCCCCTTTTTTCAGATAATTCTATTTTAGCCCTATCCAGTTACAAACTCCCATTTTTGAAGCCCAATGCACGTTTCATAGTGCTTGGGGATTTTAACTACTGGTTAGGTCATGTGGACGACCCAATAGCCTTAGAGCTTTCACAGTCTCTTACAGATCTAGGCTTCAGCCAACTTATTTCTATTTATTTTATTTGTAAAGCGCTCCAAGCCCTGGGGCAGCTGGGTGCATATGTGTCAGTTACAAGCGTTTTAGAAGACATTTTACATCATGTTACAACACATTTACACCAAAGGTTACAAACATTGGCGGCATAAACGTGAATATGGAATACCATAGCAAGGAAGTTACAAGGCAAATGAAAGAGCGAGGGTAGGATGCTGTATACTCGTTCAATAGGATACATTAAATAATTTAACAGTCAAATGAAAACAGAGTGAGGTGGGACATTAATACAGAAGTCTCTCTGAGGAAGGTGCAGAGGTTTTAGACAGATGTTGAGTCCAGGTCATGGAGCCAGCTTTTCGTATTACCCTTGAATAAGTGGAAAGAGGGTTCTGATCTAAGGGAGGAAGGGATCGTATTCCATAACTTGGACGCAAGGTCTGGGAAGCAGGCACCCCCTGAGTTATGCAGTTTAAATCACCGCTCTGAGTGGTCTTGAGGAAGTGTGCGAAGTAAGTAAATTGGTGAGATAGGCTGGTGAGAGGTTGGCCCTGGCTTTATGTGTAAGAGCAAGGGTTTTAAGTGATAGTCTGTGCTCAACGGGAAGCCAACGCAAGTTGCGTCTGGTATCTGAAATGTGAGACTTCTTTGGGATATTCAGGGCTGCCCTGATGGCGTTATTTTCGTTTACTTGGAACTTGTTGATATTTTTTTGACTAGTCCCAAGGTAGAGGGCATTACAGTAATCTATTTTGGAAAGAACTAGCGTTCTAGCAAGAGTGATGCAATTAGGGGAGGTGATGAACGGTCTGCATGCAGTGATTAATTTACACGTGTATGCAGATGATGCTACTGCTGCACTAGTTTGTCTAGTGAAGGATAAGGTGGCGTCCCGACGCATAGCTTAGGTCACACCCTTGACTGGGTATCAGTCATTAACACTTCCTGTCACGACGTGTGGGTATCTTCCTGCCCATGGTCAGATCATGCCTTCGTGCATTTTTCCGTCACGGTATCTTTTTCTACTAAAATCAAACCTAAATTTACTCAATCAGTATCAGAAAGTAACGTCAAGCATTTGACATTGGAAAGAATTGATTTGATGCTATCACAGGCACCATTGATTCTGGACATGGAAGAAAGAGACTCTATGGCCTTTAAACTCAAGACCACATTGAAACTGGTCGCTAATACATTGGCTCCTCCTACACGGAAGAAGAAATCTGTGGAGACTAAAAGAAGCAACCCTTGGTTCACAACTGAGCTTCAGATCTTTAAAGCCTCCTCCCTTAAACTATTTAATATCTGGAAGGCTAATCAAATTCTTTCAGCGCTCCAAAATTTTAAAAATGCTTCTAAAAAATACAAAGCTGCCATAGTAGCTGCGGAAAAGTCGCATCACAACTGAAGAATCACTCAAGCCTCCTCTGATTCAAGGGAATTGTTCAAGATTCTTAAAGAGCAGGAGTTAATTCCCCAACCCAAGGCTTTGACTACTATCAAAGATGATAAATGGTGTGTGGCTATCCAGAACGCCATGGCTTTGAAATTGGAGGGAATTCGAGAAGGTATTGCAATTAAAAAGCATCATTAGACATTAAGGGGGATCCTATTGATGGTAAAACATTTACCATATTCAACTTTAGACCGATTACAGATGAGGATTTAGCCTAAATTGTTGCCAAACTAAAGGCCACTAAATGCACAGGCGATCCATGCTCGTCCATCACAATTAAGACCTGTCCGCCCTCTCTAGTTCATTCCATCTGTACATTTGTTAATTCATCCCTCACCTCGGGCGTGGTTTCGGATGAGCTGAAACAAGCATGGGCTACACCTCTGTTGAAAAAACCTGGCCTGGATCAGAGTGTCCCGGCCAATTATAGGCCAATAACAAATACTCTGTTTCTTCTCAAAATATTGGATCGAGTGGCATACTCCCAGATGGCCCAACATCTGAATCACTACCCTATTCTGAACCTGTTGCAATCAGGGTTTAGACAGGGCTTTGGGACGGAAACCTCGCTAGTGGATCTTAAATCGAAACTTTTGAAGAGACTGGACAATCAGTTGGCCTCGCTACTTGGATCAGTCCGCGGCATTCAACGTCGTTGATCACACTATTTTGGCTGAGAGGTTGAAAACTGTTGCTAACTTTCGCCAGCAGCCATCTAATGGATGCTTTCCTTTCACTCTAATAGAGTCAGTAGGGTCAGTGTAGACAACGCTATGGCACCGCCTATCCCTGTGCTCTTTGGAGTACCGCAGGGAGCTTGTTCCTCGCCATGTATTTATAATTTCTTCATGGCTTCATTTTTTGCTCACCTTGTACAGGAAGGGGTTCTTTTCTCCAACTACGCTGATGACACTCAATGTGTCATCCCGCTTTCAGGGCATTATGGACAGGATGAAACAGAACTGAATAGAATTTTTGCCATAATTGAGTGCTGGATGATGCAGAATAGCCAGGCACTCAACTGTGGCAAAACTGAACTTATGGTGGTTGGCTCAGTAGGCACTTTTGCCAAATTAGACCCATCATATAAATGCTTTCAGTTGGGTGATATGGAAATTTCCACACTCCCCAAAGTGAAAATCTTAGGGGCCGTGCTGGATCAGACACTGAATATGAAAGCCTATGTAGGCTGCACTATCACCTCAGCAACATATTATATTAAGCTACTAGCCCATCTGAGACCATATATATCTCAAGAGAATGCAGAGGCTATTGCGCGAGCAATAATAGGCTCTAAAATAGATTACTGCTGTAGCCTCCTGGAGGGGTCAGTAAAGCAACCATTAACAGACTCCAAGTGACTAAAAATGGTGCAGTGAGAGTGGTAACAGGACTCTTGTCTCGCTCTCATATAATGGAATTCGTCGGGCCCTACACTGGCTCCCAATGGAGGCGCGTATTACCTTTAGGTTGTTCGTTATTACCTTTAAGTGCCGAATGGGGACCATGCGTCCTATTTACAAAAGCACATAATGGAAAAACACAGTTACAGAAATTTAAAATCCAGCAACCAAAATCTCCTATGGTTGCCCAGATGTAAAACAAAGCAAGTCCAGGTAGGAGCGTTCTTTTGTGTCGTACCGACGCAATGGAATGCCTTGCCTGTATCTTTGAGAAGCTCCCTGTCCTTGAGCATGTTTAAAAAACTGCTCAAGAACTGGCTGTTCCGTTCTTGCACTCCTTGGTGTTGGTGGGTTTTCTTTTCTCTCCATCTCCGGAGTTTTTTCGTTCCAGGAATGTTTTGTGTTTAGTTTGTCTTGTCTGCGCCCTCACAACTATGGGTTTATGGCTGCACATTATAAATAAAGTAAAGTGAAGTGAAGTAAAAAGCGATTTAAGGTTTTCGAATTTGGACTGTTTGTAAAATGGATTCTGCATGTTTTTATCTTTTTATGAGTAATCTT
The DNA here is from genome assembly GCF_040938575.1 of Ambystoma mexicanum. NCBI lineage: Eukaryota > Metazoa > Chordata > Amphibia > Caudata > Ambystomatidae > Ambystoma > Ambystoma mexicanum. Next base: position 969,307,310 of record NC_090924.1, read on the forward strand.
AAATGGAATGAAAATCAATTTGTATGTCTTTCTGTAAAGGTTTTACTTGTTAAACAATGTACAAATAAAAAAAATATATGATATATGGGTAACCCGTTTTTTTAAGCATTCAAATACAAACTATTGATAGTTCTTTGTTGCATCGAATTTTTACAGCTTTATCCAAGTTTCCATAGGCTCTCTGCCTTCTGTCTGCCATATGCACCACCCACGCTCACTAGATGCCCATAACCCAGATATAGGGGGTCTGAATCTCTGCCAATTAGTTGTGTGCTATTTTCTTATGTTGACAACTGCCTATTCAGAACATTCTATTATTGCACAGTGTTTAGCCCCAATGTGTGTTGCTGTTAAAGGGAGGGTACTGGAGTTTTTCTCCTACCATCCACACCAAGTGGGGGCACTTTGTTATTCCTTTCACAGGGCCCAATAGTAGTTTCAACAAAAACCCAAGGGATGTGCTTCATACTCCCTGGAGAATAGGCAGGAAAACCAAACATCAGAGCAGCCGCTCAACACGCCAGCAGGATGGTTCCTAAACGCAGCCTCGGATAAAGGTTTTCAATAAAGCAGGGTTTGCTAAACTCAAGATAAAGCTAAAATATATAATATTGCTTAAAACATATATAACGGTTGAATGCACGGATAGCTTTTGATCTCTCCAAAAGATTGTTAAGCGCCCAATCCCAATATGTCTGTCATACCTCATGTTTTGTTGATTCTGTTAAATTAGAAGGTTTGTCTAAATTTGTATTTCTTTTTTGCATTTTTAAAGCGCTCACACAGCCCGTGGGCATTGAGGCGCTGTTACAAGAATTGTTTGCTTTAGTTGTGTAGTTGTTTGCCTTAGTTGCTTATTTATAACGTGCTCAAATACCCAGAGGTTTCTGAGCACGGACGCGGAGATCGAACCTGTGTTGCTTCGTGTCCTCTTGCTTCCAAGGCGAGCACGTTGCCGCTGAGCTATCCTCCTGGGACACCCTATGTTGATTTTGGTTAACCATTTCTGTCATGGGTACGCCAGGGTCAAGATATACCATGCAAGGCAGGAAAGCATATCCTCAAGAGATTTTCCATATACCATACGCCGCATTGGCCTGCCATCAAAGCAACAGCATCGCAGCACCAAGCAGGCTTCGTATGTTACGTCAAAGTTGTCCGACATTCAAAAGGAGAGATGCATTGAAAGTGCACTAAGGCAGGGAAACATTTTTTAAGAAAAATATTCTTTCCATCAGCTAAATGATTAACATTTGCATAAGCCCACAGTTCTGCAACATCGTGGGCAGCGGTTGCTGCATGGGATTTAAACATTGGAAAAAATCAATGTCAAAATCAATGTCACACTGGCCCGCCTGATTAGGATCTACTCACATTTGGGCATCTGTGGATTTCATGGACCATTTTTAATAAAAATGAACCACTAAATAGTCAAAATGATAAACTTTTCTTAACCTTTATTAGCGAATATGATGTTTATATTAATGTTTTTCTTTGCATGGCATTTCATATGTTTAGTTTAAGTAGAAATGATAATTAGCCGTTTATAAGAAGACAGTGAAGTACACTCACTAACACACCTGTGGAGACCCATAATAATATAAACTGCAACCTCTGCATTAAAAAGAACCAACTTTGCTGCCTTTGTTCCTAATGGTATTGGCAGCAACCAGACAAAGAATGGACAAAGCCAAATGGAAAATAATAGTGGGGCCAGGATACAGCACCAATGAACGTCTATGTTTGCAGGAAATTACCTAGTCCTGTCGGGACCTATCCTGACCCCATCTTACACAGGTGGTATTTTTGATACACAGAGACTGAATAGCTGATTGCCGCGGTAGTGGAATTCCCAGCTTTTGCATGATATCTGACATAAAGTGCATTGCACTAACTCAATGGCAGATTTCAACTCTACAAAATGAGACAAAGGGGCTACTTTGTAAAACAACGTATTTTTGAATGATCAAATCAAGTCAAAATGCTTCATTGATGATGCCCACTCCTTCCTGAATCTTGCCTGAATATGTATCTGGATATTGTTTTCTAAGGCCCAGGATTCCAATGTTTCTAATACAACTTTGCCGTAAATCTTTACCCAAACTATCAAGCAATGATATAGTGAAGGAGATTTCTATCCGGATAAGAGCTATCACCTTCCTTAAATAACGGAATGATTTTAGCTGCCCACTATGAGTAGGAGATGTTTTGTGGTAAATGTTTGTTTAAAAAGGGAACCCAAACAAATGGATCACCACTAAAAAGATCATTGGAAAGTTGATCTAGCGAGGAGTTTTTCGTGACTTCTGTTATGTTAGTGTTGCTTAGCCTCATCAACGGACCACCTAAAGACAGGGGGCACTATGAAGACCACTAAAGGCATTGCAATTAATGGAAAAATCTAAACCTAGCATGGTAGATGAGAAACCATGAGTAACACTTTTCCAAAATGCAGACACCCATTGTGGTGACAGTGGCTAAAAGCTTCTCCCAAATGCAATATAACTTGTTTCGTTTTTACAGGACAGCAATTTCTTATAATCTGGTCTCAATTTGGTGATATCTATATTGTACGCCCCACTCCGAGATTTCATAGATGATCATAACATGCTCTAAATTTCCAACATTCACTATCAAACCATGATGAAGGTACAGTTTTATTCTTAAAATAGGATTAGAGTGAGTCATGCCGGTTTTAATCAAGGTGACTTTCTGTGCTGTAGGGAGGTCACCTGTGCAATATCTGTGGCAATATTAGAAGGGTGGGAAAAGAGTGTGATGCAATTTTGTAATGAATTGTATGTGTCCAGATATGACCATTTTACATTCTGCCAATTGTGTTTGATGATTATCTCATTGTTAACTGGCGTTTCACTCATGGCAGCACAACGAAACACACCTCTAACTAACAGAAAGACAAACAGGATAAAGATAATTTCCCATGCAGTTCCACCATAATATGATATCAATTGCTCACTTTGGCCCCCATTGTAAATGTAGGTTGGGCTGAAGAGTCACCAGGTAGTTTACCATTACCAGCCCGATATCCTAATTTAAACAAGCATTGGCAAATGTTTGTGCTGTTGTTTATATGTGATAGGTATTTGCCACGCACTGACATTATGGTATTACCTAGCCATAAGACCGTAACCGCTGGTAAATTGTGTGATGACCTGGACATATGATAACAGTGCTTGACAAATATCTATATAATACCTATAAATAAGCCCCAACTGCTTAATTTGTCAATGTTTGTTTTTAACAAGACTTCAGTGCAAGGAGCGGATAAGTGGTTGAAGGAACACTTGGATAAGACATGTTTATTACACCATTAGCCATTTATTGATGCAATTAAGCCATTAACTCTCAGCAGACTGCTTAGAAATAACTGTGGCATGCTCAAGTATGATATTACTGCTTCATAGAGTGAGCTTGAAGAGTTCCCAGGAGGGCATGTTCTGGGAGGGGAGGGGCAGGTAGCATGTGGGAATGGCAATAGGGATTAGCAGTGCCATGGGCAATCAATCGGTGGGTAACTAACCAAAAAACAACTACAAGCTGTCTGTCCCTCCTCACATGCCATCTCTGACATTGCTGTACTATAATGCAATAGTGTTAGCTTATAGGTGGCACTAAAACACCACCTAGTAATCAAACTAAAAAGAAGGAGGAGGCACATTGGTCCTCAAGTATGGAGGGACTTCCCTCCCTGAGCACTGTCCCACTCTTTCCCAGGGGACATTAGTGTGCAATCTCTTTCTCCCACCTATTCAAATACCTCTTACTTTGTGGTAGAAACACTTAGCCTTCCTGTCCAAGCCCAAATCTTCCCCTAATCCCACTATTATTTATTTTTGTATTCATACATTCAAAATACGCCTTAAGCCCGTAGGCAAACAGGCACACTATATCCACAACATACACTAATTTAGCACACTTAAGACAAGGTTAGCCTACAAGCATGCAAACAACTTTCACAAAGTGATAGTCAATCTGGACATTGACTGCTTTGCCATCACTGAAACATGGTTTTCTGCTACCACTCTCTTGTCACACTTCACTAACCCATAATTTCACATTAGACTGAACAAGTATTGGGGCTGAGTGGACTTCATGTATCCTTCCTTGATCACTGTCACTAGGATCAAGACCCTTACTTCTCCATCCTGGGAAAGCATCACCTGCAAATGCCTACCTAACCGAAACACCCGTATTACAATTGGCACTGTTTATGGACGCCCAAGGGATTTATTTCGTTTCTTAAATGAATGGTCTTACTATGTCCAACCCTCACACTATCTCCAAGTGGCTCATTATTTTAAGTGATTACAACCTTTGGATTGAGTGCTTGTCAAATAGTTTGAGCCTCTAGATTCCAGAATATTTGCACTCTCATAGGACTACCATACTCACCACTTCATGTTCCCACTAAACTGGGCACACACTGGATGCACACACTGGATATCATTCTTACATCCTCCCAGTTCTCCCCGACAGACCCTCAAATCACATCGCTTTCTTGGACTGACGGTAGTCTGCTGCTTACTAAACTCACAAAACCTGTGAATTCCTGCTACTCACTAGATGTTCATTTATGTCAGACCTATGAAGAGGGCCACACTTTCCCTGCCACCTTCAACAACCCTAATATGTTGACTTGCTCAAGCAGCTCACACTAACAGCCAAAAGAAATCATAGATTGCACACTGAGATAGCCCTTCTTAAAAGATCAAACAGAGCCATGGAAAGATTCTGACACAAATCCAAAGGTTTTGAGGACACAAATTCCTGTCTTTGACAATTGATTTTCTATGGTGCTGTTATTGCAAGAAAGAAAACAGCCATTCTACATGATTGCATTAACAGATGCAAACAATCCAGTGGCCGGAAATTTCAAGTTATATAACAAACTCAGATTCCCTTCAGAGTGAGTATCAGAACCATTGATCTTCCAATCGCCTATGGTCTCCCTGTAAACATTTTTCTGTGACAAAATATCTTCCATTCACGTCTCAATGCACCCAAGATCCTCATATGTTCCACCAGATACTGAAAAAGCCAATGACAATGAAAGCATTATTTCCAACTACCAACTGATCTTTCACCCTCATTCTATCAAAGGTTCACAAAGAAGCAACCACCCTCCAGCTCCAGTCTTACAGTGAAGCCCACCTTCTCCTACCCAGCAACCAGTCTAGTTTAAGGCTGGCCAGAGGAACAGAAATAACCCTTCTCTTCATGAGGGATGAGTCCATCATGTCTCTGGATAACAACATCCTGTCCATCCTCATCCTGCTTGATATCTCTGCGGTCTTTGATACTGTCAACCATGACATCCTCATACATAATCATCAACCACACCATCCTCATAAATCATCTTCACACCTTCTTCAGTGCTGATGGTTCTGCCATCATATCAATCGCTTCTTTGCTTTCAGAGAAAGAACTTCAAGTCAGATCTAGCTCTCACATTCCTGCTCCCGCTCTGCTCACTTGCAGAGGCCCATAAGGTGTCATCGAGTCACACTGTCTTTTTAACATTTACATAAAGTCTTTGGCTGACCTCATCTCCCCCTTCTTAGCATCCTTTCAGACTTATGCCAATGACACGCATATCACTTTCTGTTCTCAGAGGCTCCACCATAGACCATCGTCACATTGTGGTGTCCCTCGTGCAGATCTATAATTGGATGATCAACAGAAGACTCTGCAAGAACAGGACATCCAAAACTAAGATCTTATACTTTGGTTCTACCATAACCCAGGATTCCCCTTTATCTTGGACACCCCACACTCTCCGACCCCTGTGGCAAAAAACCTCAGCATTATTTTTGACAGCTTGCTTTCTTGTTCTCCCGAAGTTCTGGAAATTACCAAGGGATCCCACTTCCTGCTTCACGTGCATAAATGCATCCTGCCTCTTCTGACCATAGCCCAAAGGGTACACATGACCACGGCCATGGTGCTTTCTAGACATAACTATTGTAATTGCCTACTTTTTACACATTCCCACCTCTCCCTGGCCTTGATACACCCCCCCCCCCCGTTGGTTCCCATGGTCTGTCTTCATTGCCTTCAAAATATTGCATATCATGCACAAAGCCTTTTGGCTTTGAGAAGGAAAATGCTTGAGGGGCTAACACTGGACACAGCTGGTGCCTCTCTCTGGAATTACCTTCCAAGGATGAAGCATAACCAGGTTCACTTCATGGAAGAAAATAAACGCTCTGCTATTTAAAAAGACATTCATTCTTAGCTCTTTACTTTCCTCACCTATATTGCCTCCGTGGTTAGATCTTACCCTCCTTTCGACAATCCCCTTCAACCTCCTGACTAACCACAATAACTCTGTCTTTTTCATGTAGTACTTAAAACCCTTCCCAATTCCCTTATGAGGCACTTATCCTGTAGTGCACTTCCAACATATGAGCTGGCACTTAGCCTTTCCTCTCCTCCAGGAACGTCCTGATCGGAATTGTTCCCAGGACCATGAAGTACCCATTTTTCTGAACCTTTTCCTTGGAGACGCTATGAAGCTGGCGCTATTCAAATCACCACTAAATATACAAATACATAAATACATATGTTGACTATATATTTCATAGCAAATACGTTATCTAAATTAAATGGTAAAACAACAAGAATCATTTGATTGTATGGGACAGATCAGATAAACAATTTTCGTGATGCTTTGTTGAATTGGTGGTAAATTGGAGTGGATCCACATTTTGCACCATAGTTATTTCATATCAGATGAACAGAAGCCTACACTCACTCCATAACTGTGTCCCAGGTGGCAGAGGAATTTGCCCTGCAGAACCTAGCCCCTGATCCAGATACTGTAGCAATCTTTCCCTCCCATGCTATCTACATGTCCCTTCCCTTCTGTCTTGAAGACAGATAGAAACATAGGAAGCAAAGAAGATGAAAACGGAAAATGGAAGATGAGGCGAGGAATGGAAGATGAGGCGAGGAAGGGAGATGTCACTACGGTATATGACAATAAATGAAGAAAGAATAACCTATGATGCAACTAAGTTAAGAGAGATGAAGATGGAAAAAGGAAAGGTGGACACCAGCTATGGGCTCTGGACTAAGACTATGGTCCACAGTGTGACCCTGAATGGACAACGTTAATAACCTTTTATCTATCCACTTGTACTAACACGTGTTAATTATAAGCAACATATGAGCACATGTAGATCAATTAGCACTGCCTGAAATTATTTTTGGACGATTAGTTTATATGGCCTGGAATTATGCTATACCGTTGAAAATGTGTGCGCTAAATATCACAGTGACGTGTGCAGTTTCTTTGATCCGGGCCTATGTGGTATATTTAAGAGACAACGTTGCAACACAATTTTAGCCCTGCACTTGTAAAGGCAGGCCCTTTCTTGTCAAGCACAAACAGTTGAAGGGGGCACGCATACTAAGATTCAAAAGCCACCATTTAACTTGCTATTTAATAGTCTCCAGTGGCAACTAATTATCTTTACCAGAATTGGTACACAGGTGCAGCTTTGATTGAATATTTTGAATATTTGTTTTAAATCAATTAATGCAGTTCTGAATAGAATAATAATCTCCTTCAACTCAAGGTATATTTTTTGGTTTGTCTTGTCTGGGATTTTATGAGGGCAGGCCTGACATCGTTCTTTTAAGTTCCTCAATTAGAGTCCGCATCTGCTTACCCAGAGCAAAGCAGTTCTTACTGATGATTGTTGCAGTTTGTTCGACTGTCCTAACTGCTGGAAGCAATGGTTTTTGAAAGCCACGAGAAGCAGCAGCTGTGATTTTTATAGTCCCTCCCGTTATGAGGGAGGGAAAATGTGACCACTGAACTCAACATGTACCAGAGTAAGACGACCAGAAGTGATCCAAGGAACCCTGAGTCACTGCCTCAAGACACTGAATTGGGATCCCTAAAGTTGACACCATATGTATTGTTGGTATGATAAGTCCACTAGAGGAATTTGCCATTTGGCAGCATTGCCATATGTTGCAGAAAACCGTTGAACACATTGGGCCAGTTATTCCCACAGACTCTACCCAGCACTTAAAGAAACAGACTTCTCAGTCATCATAAGTGCATTTCTGAGGGCTCCTCTTGAACTGACTCAGAAGCATCATGATTTCTAGAAAACTGCTTGAGACAACCAAGGGATTGCAAGAAACATACATCAAAAACAGGCCGAGAGAGACTGCTGCATCATTCTGAAGTCTTTGAAGCCTGTTTCATCTTTCACCCAGCACCACCCAACTGGAGATGTTTACTCTCTTGGAAACCGCAAAAACTGCTTGTAGCTGCTAAACATATTTAAGACCATGAAACCACCTTCTGGCATCACATGGAACATTATCCCTCTTAAGTGAACTCAGATTTGGAAGTAACTTTGTCACTGAATATACTCTCCATGTGCATGTATGGCGTATGATCTTAGTAATACTGAAAAGATACAACCAAACCCTTCAAATCGTTTGAATATTTTTCTGCCACCATAGACAATAATTGGCCATTAGGACAACCTCTCATCACCGGGCTCTATACTTAATCCCTAGTGGTTGGTTTGCCTACTGTTTATTCTGCTTAATCCTTTATTCAGCTCAGCCCTATAACAGTATTTAATACCACATTTGTGCTTTAATTTGCATATTACTAATTGTTTCCTGCACCCGCGATCTTCAGTTTTCTGATTGTTTTTTTTATAAATTTGCTGAGTTAAATTTGTAAAAGCCAGTGCATTTTTTAAGTTAATATACAGATTGCTTAGAATGTATGGAGTATATGATGTCTTAGAAAAAAAGCAAAAGTCGATAGCTTGGTAAAAATGTAGGTACAATTCTCCAGTCTTCTATTTTTCCAAGTCTCAGAGCACAGCAAAAAACATGTTGTCTTGTGTATTTATAGAAGCCCAGCTGCAGGGAGGGGATGGTGGGACTCGGGGAGACATGAAGGAAAATATAAATACCCTCAGCATGTTTAAGAATACTATAAGGTCCACAATTGGAAGTTGCATTTATCGACTGGGCTAGTATGCATTTCTATGCAAATAGGATGATCATACTCACCCTTAACACTGAAGGTGTTAAACACAGTGAACTGTTTTGCCTTACTGAATCCTATTTTTGGGAAGGTTTCTGAAATTTCTAGAACTTAAAGAACCCATAAAAGGGTTAATTTAAGATTGACCCTAGCACTTCTTGCAGAGTTAACCTGGAGTATGACCAAACGCAAGGCAGCCAATGCCTACAAGAAAGCAGGGAAGGTAATACCACAACAATATTAAAAAAACACCTTCTTGAAATTAATATTTTAGCTTTTATTGTCCCTAGATAGTTGTGATCTCTTTCTTGGGGTCTTGACTGCTATGCCAGTAAGTGGTTTTGTTAAAGCGCATTTGTAAAGTCATAACATTTTTCCAACCTACGTACATCATTTTTGTAATTCTCGGTCCAATCTGTCTGGCATCAAGAACTAGCACTCAGGAACAAGTGTCTGACATCACTTAGCACATAATAATTATGTTGCAAAATGGAACAAGGGTGTATCAAAACACGTTTTGTGGTAGCTGGAAAGGATCCCTTAATTTTTTACTTATATGTCCGCATTATAACTCCTTCAGAAAGTTTTATCTTATGCTCATTTTTTAAAAGCAAAATGTAAGATTTGCTAATGACGCACTTCACCACTTAAAAACAACGCAATGAGGATGAAATGTGATTAATTTTACTATTTCTGGAAAACTCCTGGTATTTGCAAATAAAACCTCTGTGAGTTGAATAGGGCATAGATACTTCAAATTTACAAAACACTATGTACAATATTTTTTAATATTGTGATATTAGGATGAATTGTTTTTATTATTTAAATGCTGCAATATTTTTTAAAATTCATGTGTATTTTGTGAAGTAATGGCATTTTATATCTTGTTTTTATTCATTGAATAATGTTATGGATCATCTTGTACATGTATTGGCTATTTAGTGCATTGTATGTTTTTACTTTTGCTTTTATGGCTTGTAGCCGAAATAAAGCTATTGATTGATCACCTTGGGCACCTAGCCACTTCGGTTCAGTGGATCTAAATGGCACATACTCAAGACATTGGTTAAACGTTTGAAGTTCTTTCAGTAAGATCATTCAAGACCTTTTAGTTCAGTTCTACCTCATAGCGCCTTATAAGGCTCACAGTTTAAAATAGTGGGAGGTGAAAGAGAAGGAAAAAAAACGTTTTCAGGCAGATTGAAATATTCATATATTAGGATAGACAAGTGGTAGCAGAGGAAATGGAGGGGCGGTGTTACGTTTCAGGAAACAGGCATGTTTTGATGCTCTTTCTGAAAGTGGTGATGGAGGGTGAGGTGCGGAATTGAAGAGGTAGAGTGTTCCATGTCCTGGGTGCCCAGTGGGTACATGATTGCTTTTGTGTGCATGTTAGTTTACAGAGTTGTAGCTGTAGCAGATGCTTGCTTGCCTGTCTGCTGCTTCTGTGGGTGATGAATCATGAGGGTATGATGGGACTTTGTGGTGGATGGCTTTCAAAATGATTTGGAGTCCTTTGAAAGCAATTTCTTGGGGTAAAATGAGCCAGTGGAGTTGGGTGAGAGCTTGGGTAATTTGTGAATGTTTTGGTAGGTGGAAAAGAGTCAGGCTGCTGCGTTTTGTATGGCTTGCAGGGGCCAAGGGTACTACTGGGAAATCGAGTGTGAGCATTGCCATTGTCCAGCTTGGACAGAACCAGTACTTGGACTATGGAAGGATGTGTTTGATCTTTCGTAGGAAGTGTAGTTGTTGATTGCATGTTTTGTTGACAACAGCTATGTGGTGTGTGAAGGAAAGAGGGGGCTAATATTGAAGCCAAGGGATTTGACAGGTGTGGAGAGAGATATGTGTGATGTGTCCATTGATGGTGAATTATTTGATCTAAGGGATGAGTTCCGGTTTGTTTAGCAGGGCAGATGAGTAGGTATTCTATTTGGGCAGGGTTGAGCTTGAGGAAGTGGGTGGCCATCCATGTGGTGATGGTGGAGAGACAGCTATTGAGGATGTGGAGTTGTGAGGGGGATGAGATTTGGAAGCATATTTGCATGCCATCTGTCTATTGGTGGAAACGGAAGTTGTGTTTGCTAAGGGTTGGTTCAAGGGATTTAACATATAGGTTTGTCAAGGCTGTAGGGTGTCCTGACCCACGTTTAAGCTACCCTGCTACAACATTTGGTGCTGTGGGCTTAGGAAATTCAAGATGGCGGAAAACCCACATGTGCGCCGAAATCCAGGAAAGCTGCGCAGTTGTGCGCACACCAAAATGGTTACCTAACTTGCCACCCACCAGGGTAAAGAAAGGTCTTTGTTAACAAAATCCACTTTTACTGATGTCAAAAAGTTGCTGAAATCGTGACTCATTGGACCACTTTAAAGATTCAACCCTTTTTGTGGGGTTCCACATAACCATCTTACTGTAAGGAGCCCCATCAAAACAATGTTAAGCAAGGATTTACTACCATGTAAGAACCATTCCTGTTTAGAATGCATTAATCCAAGAAAATCCCAAAAATGGGTGCAGTACCAGTACTCACCACTATCCAAAAGCCGGCAGTTTAAAACCACCCTGTGTTTCTCTGAAGGCAGGCTCAAACTGTCTATTTTAAACATTGCAACACATCTAAAAACTCACTGGACACCAGCAGACATTTGGTAGAATGGAGTGTTGTGTGCCTACAAAATCTGGGAAATGAAGAGCCCAAAACAATGCTTATAACAAAAATGCTATGGAGTCAGCAGCTTAAGCCTAACTGCAACTGGATTTAAAACCACCAAAATCGAAAATGTTTAGATTAAATGAGTGAGCTATGTTTGGTGTCACATGCCTTTGTAACTGTTTAAATGTCATAGTTTTGCACTTAGAATCAGCATTCTAGCTGCATGTGTAAAATTACAAGTTATTTTAAAAGCAACAAAAAGTTAGCTGAAGGTCTGGCTTAAGGAACTTGATTTTGCCTAGCAACGGATCCCATCAGCAGTGAAACTTGAGTCACCACTGTGTTCCCAGGCCAACCTTCCTTTTGCTGCCCCCACTAAGGATATGCCATCTATCTGATAATTGAATTTCCTGTGCTCTGCCAGAGAGTGAACAAAGCCCTCTCCACTCAGGCAAAGGTTTTTATTACAGACGTCGTAAAAAGTGGCTTCCTCCTGGAGAAGCTGGGAGGGGCACTGCCTGTGAGAAGCAAGCTGGCTTGGCAGAAACTGGAAAGACTGGTTTCTGTACCATGTGACCTGAAAAGACACACCCCTGCAGCAAGGATATGGTTTTATAAAAAGGGGGATAATTCATAGTGCGGACATGTGAAAATTTTATAAATGATACCATAATTCTTGTGATTTTTCTGCCCACAGTTTAAGACGTGGTAGGAACCGGTGGTATGTTCAGGGGGGTTTTAGCGGAAAAGTGGATATTACTCTAAATGTGTGCATGTTAAAAATCTGAAACTTCATCAGTTAATGTCCCTACCCCCTGCACACATGTATGTAAAGTTGGGTCCATGTCGGAAATTGAAAAAGCAGTTAAAAAGTCAATTATGTACACTCTTTGAATGCAAGCTCCGAGAATGAGCAGATTTGGACATAGACATGGCTAAATTCAGCCACACCATGTATATGTAATTTCAAACAACTGTGTAACTCTGAAGTATGGATTTTGATCATATATATATTTGGGTGCACAGATGGTAAGGGAGGTTGTTTCAAGAGATCATAAAATGACATCAATCTGACTCACAGTTCAGTTTGCCAATCAAGCGGAGGAATGGAAGCCTGACCAATGACGAATGAGCGGGGCAAGTCTAGTGATGCAACACACACACCCATTCTCAAGAAACAGATAAAAGCAGAGAGTCAGGACACATAGAGAGATTCAATTTCATCTGCCGCTGGAAGCCCTGCCGGAAAAATCCATACTTACCTCCATCAAACTCCAGAAAGCCAAACTAGAGACTTCAATCTATCCAGAGCAGAGACCAGACCAGAGAGAAAGCAGTGCTGTGCCTAGCAGAGACCAGACCAGAGAGAAAGCAGTGCTGTGCCTAGCAGAGACCAGACCAGAGAGAAAGCAGTGCTGTGCCTAGCCGAGACCAGACCAGGCGCTGTGAGCAGAATCCGGAAAGACCTGACCAGACTGAAGATCGTGACCAAGTCGCTTTCCTGTTCAAAATCTCTTGTGAGTACTTAGCAAAACTCAGAACACATCTCTTAGTTTAAATTCATCTAATTCAATCTATTTAACCTAAGTAGAACTGCCTCCTATCTGTCACCTGTCATTTCTAGTAAAATTTGTCATTTTGAAAAAGTGTGCGTTTAAAATTTACAAAACCAAAAACGACCTTTACTAAATTACTCATATCTCCGCAACCGTTTGGGCTAGAGACTTGCAATAACTTTCATTTGGAAGCTGAGATCCCAGGCTTTCCTAGGACCCCAAAACGGTAGAGATAGTCCTTGCGGTTCCTTTGTAATAGCGCTCGGCGCATCCGCGAATTTTGCCGCGATTTGCAATTTCTTCACATGTAAAAAAACTGCTGCTGCCTGATTTCCATTTGCCAGAATTTCGTTTAACCTGCTAATCATTCCTGCATCATTGCTAGTGTGAGCCTGGACTAATATTAACTAGATACCACTCATCCTGAACCTCTAAAAGGGAATTAAGAGCGTTTCCAGCATATTTCTCATTCATTGCTAGCACCTATCAAAGCATTTGCCTGTGTTTTCAAACTTCTGTTTAAGCTTGCTGGATTGAACTGAATTACAGTTGATTGCATTTCTGAGAACTGTGTGTTTTCCTTCCATTTCCTTGCCTTGCATCAAGGGGGGGAGGGGAGTAGCCAGAGAAAAGTGATTACATTGTTTGGTTGAAATCATATTGCGTATTTTCTGTACTGCATTCATTGAATATTGCATCCACCTGAGCCTACATAAAGCATCCTCTACCACATTATACTTTTGTTCCTATTTACCAGTGTGCTACCTTATCCATTTCATGTCAACTCATTAGTGATTAAAGAAGTGTGCTAGTGCCAGATTCTCCGTTGTTAATATTTACCATATCAGATTAAGTGTGATATTCAATTATTAATTTATTAAAAAGTGTGATATATATTTTAATTTATCAAATAAACCTTTTAAACTTGCAAAACAGAATTACTTCTTGGCTCAGTGGGGTCAGGGGGATTCCAAGAGAGGGGTGTTATACAAGGGTAGTCATCCAGAACGCATGAACTGGACCTAAAGATATATCAATAAGGGTTTTCATTCAGTATTCTAGACTAGGCGTTAACTTGGCTGTAGTGCTGAATTGAATCCTCTTACAAAGTGGGGGCTCGAGCCGAGACGTTGGGTTAGATTTACCAGTTGTGCAGCTTAATACAGTGTGCTAACTGACGGGATACATACACCCGGTCGGATCACCACGCTGCATTACGCTGTGAAGCATTCCTCAAAAGGGACACTCCAAGAAAAGTTCTGTTCTGCAAAACTAAAATACTAACTTCTGTAAGTCAGGACAGAGACCAATCTCTAGAATGACGACCTTGGTAGATATGAAAATAGCCAGAGAGCACCTCTTGCATAAGCTATTTGTGAGAGGTGAATGGACCGAACAGGGCCAGGATGTGTGGTTGCAGGCCATCACACAACAGGTCACTGAAACAGGGTCAGATATATATAGAGATCAGGGTCCCTTACATGTGGCCCTGAGTGAACTATATATGGCTCCTAAAGCCAAAGAGGAACACAATAAGATTGCCAGGATAGCAGCATACCTGTACCTATATATGGGAGACATGCAGGATAGATGTGCTGAAAGCCAAAATCTGGCAAATAGGCAACAGATGGTGTTAGAGAAGGTCCAATCTGACCTGGTCTCTTCTGAGCAGAGGCTGCAGAGGAGCCAGGAGTCAGATAATGACAGCAGACTGTACATCACTAAAATAAAGGAGGATATGGATGTGCTGCAAAAGGAAAAGGTAGAACAGGATACTAGATTTCTGGCCTTGCAGAAGGAGCACCAAGACAGTTTGAACTCCCTACTGCAGAGCCAGAAAAAGCTGGAGCAACAGATCAATTTCAACAGGGCATGTACAGAGCAGGTAGCCACCCTGCAAATCCAACTAGACAGAGAGAAAGAGGAGAGCAATAAACTGATCCTGAAAGACCTGGATACCCAGGCAGAGTTTGATCAGGAGCGCCAGAAAGCTGGTGCCTTCCAAAGGCAAAGGGACGACCTGGCGGCACAAATGCAGGCTCTTAGTCAGGAAAGAGACGCCATAGGCCAGGAAGTCTGCCACTTAAAAAAGGAAATTGAAGAAAATCACCTGGCCCTCCAGGGGCTGGGTGATCTCCAAAAAGAAAACCAGAACTTGGTAGAGCACACCAGAAGGGTGGAAGATGCTCTAGCAAGAAAGGAGCAGGCCAATAGGGACATTGCCCAGGAGGTAAACCTCCTGCAGCAAAGACTGGCCCAGTTCTCCAGGACCAACCAGGAAGCACAGAGGGAGAATGAGGCCCTCTGTCAACACAATGATAGGCTCCAGCAACAGGTAGCGATGCAGGAGAAACTGATAGAGTCGAGTAAGGCCTTAACAGAGGAACTGAAGGCACAAATGCAGGCTCTTGCATTGCAACAGGGAGCAGGGGCGGATAGAGATGAGGTCCGCTGGGAAAGAGAGACTCCTGACCATAACCGCAGGAGCCCTAACCCCAGGGGCCTTCATCTCCCCCAGTCCCTGGACTCTGCCACCCCCATGTCCCCTGGCGCACATGAGCACAGGGCCACAGGGATGGCAGATTACTATCCAGCTAAGAGTATGGGGCTCATAGGCCAGTACCACTCAGGAATGGAGGGGTGGGCATCCGGGTATGGGCACCCAAGTACAGTACAGTTCAATGGGGAACCCCAGGAGAGTAGGCCCATTAAGGGCATCCTGAAAACCTCTGCCCAGTTAGGTCAGTGGAGGGGGTACCCATCAAATCCTGGCAGCAAGGAGGAATCTGAAGACTCCTCTGAACTGCGCAGGACACAGGAGACCAGGTCCCCACATTCTGCCAGCCATTCCCAGGCTCGCAGAATCCGGGAAAACCTGGAAGAACAGACGGGAACCTCTGGGAGCAGTGCCTCTGAGTCCGAGGAAGAATGGACAAGGGTTACCCGAACCAAAAAGGCCAATAAGGCAAAAAGGGCCTTGCTTAAGGACCCCTTAAAGCAGATTAAGGCGATCAGGAGCGTCATCACGCCTTACCATAAGAACGCTAAGTATTCTGTTTGGGAGCACTTAGAGTTGTTTGAACAAATGATGGAGACTTTCCATATGAAGGACAGCCAAAGCTGTATTCAATATGTAAAGTGGACCTTCTCCCCGGAATACTCCAGTTTCTTTGCGGGGCTGGAGGACCAAAATCATTTAAGATGGTCCACCTATAAGGCGGCCATCCTGAAACATTTTTCTGTTCACAGAAATCCTCAAGAGGCTCGCAAGGCAGCCTACAATTTGCAATGTGGGGAGGATCAGGCCCCACAAGAATTTGTGCAGGAGTTAAAGCGTGCTTTTGCGCAAACCACCAGAAGGGTGCGCACAGATAGTAGAGAGTTTGTCAATACATTTTTCCATGCCTTGCCCAAATATATAATGACCCAGCTCGTGAGAGATTTTCATGAGAAAAGATCTTTAGACTGGGTCATTGAACAGGCTACCCGGATCTATGAGGTGCAGAAGCCCATAGAAAATAAAAGCAATGCCCAGAAAAACCCCAAAGCCAACAGCACCCCTGCTGCTGTCAAGGTGGCAGAGGTAAAGGTCACCCCCGTTTTGGATTTGGAGATGGGGGGGCCTAAAAACCTACCTGCACCTAATAATGCTAGGCCCAGAAGGTCCTCGGGCCAGTCACAGACAGGGAGCCAGGGAGGCAGCCCCACAAATGGGGTCCCTCGCTCTCCTGACTATGTAAGTCCTCGCTACAAAGGAAATCGACCCATCCTGGGTTATGTGTGGACTCCTCCAGCCCAAGGGGGGGGATCCAGCCAAGCACCCAACCCAGGGAACTTCCCTCCAAACTTCCCACAGGAGGGCAGAAATTTACCAAACCCTGGGCAGAACTTTTTCCCCAGATATCCTCCCGACTTTCAGCCCCAAAACCATCCATCCTTCTTTCCCCAATTCCCTGAGCCCAGACCACTGAATCCGGGAGAGGGGAGGCCAAGGGTGGAGGGGTACCCAAATCTTCCCAACCCGGGGTATTACCAAAGAAGGGACAGCTACCCTTCCCGGGATCAGCCCAGGGGAGAAAACAGGGCCCCGTATCAGCCTGAGCGGGTTTCCCAGTTAGAGCGCCAGGTTCAAAACATGGCGCGGGATCTGGGTCATATACTGAGGGCGCAGCAGAACCCTCAGATCAGCATGCCGGCGCAGAACGCACCCAACTCTGGACCTGGTGCTCCAGAACAATGACGGGGGCAGCACCCCGATAACTCACCGGTTCCCAGGGAGGAGGCACAAAGGGAAGGGGGGTGTAAAGCCTTGGAGGAAGCTTCCTTCCTCACTTGTAAACAGCCCCTGGAAACCCAGGAACCGGAAACAAAATCTCTTGCCCCTGAAAGTCTGCCTCCTAAGGAGCAGAGGGGGGGTAGGAGAAACAAAAGACCCAAACAGACTCAGTTTGAGGAGGAGGTACAGATCTTCCAATTTGAGGGAGAGGGATCCTCAGAGGATCCTGGGAAAAGAATCTTCTCCTTCAGAGAGGGGGGAACTCCCCCCAAAGAAAAATGGGTCCCTAGGGATGCAAATCCAGACTGGGGAGATGTGGAGACTGAGCTACCGCCGCCCACCATCTCATCCCAGAACCAACAGCAAGAAAATCCCCTGGTTCAAACCCATCCTGGTGACTGCCTCCAAAAAGGGGGGGGCGGCCCAGAACCGGAACCAGGGGAACCCACAATGGCTCTGATCTCCAGTTGCCAACTTTTTCTTTCAGATTCCCAAGGCTCTCCACAGAATTCTGCCCAAATCTCTTCTCTCGCGATGTCCAAAACCAGAAAGTTAGCCCACCAGTTGTCCAAAAATGTACATTATCTGTGCCCCCTTGAGGAGAAGGAGGGAAGATATTATGCCCCGGTACAAGTACAGGGACAGGGTACAATTTTGGCACTGGTGGACACTGGATCTCAAGCTACCCTTCTGTCCAGAAGGGCCTTTGATGAACTGAATGCAGGAAGGGGAGAGAATTACCAAATTCCTCTCACCTCTCTTCCTGGACAACTGCAGAACTTTGACGGGAAGGAAATTCCCGTCGAGGGGACGGCAGACTTGGACATTAAAATTGGGCGACATAAGTTGAAACACCCGGTCATAGTTGTGACCCCAGAGGGCACCCCTTGTTTACTAGGGAATGACCTCCTGAGAAGGTTGTCACCCCTAATAGATTGTGTAAACAAGGTCCTCTGGACCCAGACTAGCCGACCAATAAAATTAAAACAGAGTGTCAACCATGTTAGTTTAAACGGCACATGCCACATGGTTGAACAAAAATCTGACCAAGTAGAATTTCACTTCCAGAATAGCCAAATTCCAGACGTGACAGTAATAGCAGTAGGACAACAGACTGGTGATGGGGGGTCCTCTCTATTTCTGAAAATCAACCTTCCTTCCAGTTTAAGGTGGTATTCCACGCTGGAAGGAAACACTCTGAAATTCTATACCAATCCACAATCAGAAACTCACACTCCTATAGTCCAGAAAGATGTGAAATCAGCTCAAAGTCTGGCTGATATTCAGCAAATAGGAGAGCAGTTGTTCATCCCTGTTCAGTTAAATGATGGGAAGGACTCTGTTCTCGCTCGAGTGTGTGTGAACAACGGTAAGAGCTTCATCAGCGAAGCCATGTTCCGCCAACTCCCAAAAGATCCAGCCATTCCCACCTTCAAACTGATAGACAAATGGGAAATGGACCTGGAAGCACCTGACTCCAAACATCTCCTGCCAAGCAGGTGTATGCTCAAAATCTCCATTGGCAACAAGAGCATAGTCCATAATTGTTGGGTCGTGCGAGACGTCACTGCCGCCTTTTACTTAGGCAGTGACATTCTCAATCGCTTTGCCATTAGTTTGGACCTAATAAACTTCAAAGCTTGGTCCCGATTAGCGGATAATCCCATGGGCTTTGATGATCCAGAAAAAGCATTTAGGTCAGCTCAATTGCTACCTTATGCAGTTGAAATTCAGGTTAAAGAGGAAGTCACCATCCCAGAAAGGACCCGACAATTCTCCCTGGAAGTGAAAGTTAAAAGGGGACAAGAGTTGAAAAACCCTGATGCTTACATACATCTAAATGCTTCTCTCCAACAGCAAGGGTTGGGGGTAAACCCGACTCCATTAGTCAACATAGAACATGACCCCATTCTAATAGAGGTGGATAACAGCGACTTAAAGAGTATTACTCTAGCCGCAGGCACCATTATTGGAATGGCGGTTGATGACCGACATTTCTCCATTGATCTTGTAAATGAACTGTTAGGACCCATCCCCAAGGACAGTTTTGACAGTGACAGTGATGACAACGCAACACCAGACAGGATTTTTACCCGGCATGGGGGGAACTTCCTGGTGTACACTTCCTGCCCCTATGGTAAGGAAGATGTGACCTGTGACTTCAGGAGGGATGAGGTGATTTTCCAGGTCCATGAGGGCTGCCTTTCCCACCTGAAGCCTCCGGTCCAAATCAGCACTCTGACCAGGGACTTCTCCACCCAGCTGGAGGAGGCCGCGGAGATAGCCAAACCAGAAGTCTTTCCAGGCTTCAGGCAGATGGTGGAAGAGAGAGTCAACCTAGCTGATGCCTGTGTGACTCTGGAACAAAAGCAAAAGTTGAAACAAGTTTTCTTGGATTTCCAAGATCTCTTTGCGGTAGACTCATATGACTGTGGTCGCACCGACATCCACACCACAACAATCCCCACGGACCCTGGCATGACTCCAGTGTTTGTGAAGCAATATCGCTTGCCTCTCGCATCAATGGAGTCCCTTACTGAAATAATTAAGAACCTTGAGTCCCGGGGAATAATCCGTCCAGTCCACAGCACCTTCAATAATCCGGTGCTGGGAATATTGAAGCCAAACGGCCAGTGGAGACTCTGCGCTGACCTCAGGGAGCTCAACAAACGGGTCCACACTTCCCGATGGCCTCTTCCCTACATTGACCAAGGGCTGGCCCAGATTCAGGGGTCACAGGTATTCACTGCAATAGACCTGACCAATGGATACTGGACCGTGCCTGTCAGTAGGGAGGACCAATACAAGCTGGCTTTTACCTTTGGGGGCCAGCAGTACACATGGACCCGGACTCCCTTCGGATACCTTAACTCCGGTAATGAGTTCAATATTTTCCTACATAAGGCCATGCCCGACCTGGGTACGAGGGGTAACCTGGCTTATGTAGATGATGTCCTCATCAAAAGTTCATCTGTGGAGGAACACATAGCGGAGATCCGTTATGTGCTGACACAGTTGAGGGCTGCCGGAGCAAAACTTTCCTTTCAGAAAGCACAGTGGTGTAGAACCCGTGTTAATTTCTTGGGGCATGAGATTACTCCTCAGGGTCTCTGTCCCCAGGAAAAGAAAGTGGAAGCACTTCAGAAACTGAAAGACCCCACAACTCTGCGGGAACTAAGGAGCCTCCTTGGACTGACTAATTACAGCAGAAAGTTCATTGAGGGCTACGCAGAGATCACCAGACCCCTGATTCATCTCCTGAAGGGGGGGGTCAAGTGGGAATGGGGTCCAGAACAAGCCGAGGCAGTAAAACAACTCAAAAGAAGCCTCTCACAAGCGCCTTGCCTAGCTTACCCTGTCAGAAACAAGGAGTTCTTCCTGGAGACGGGGTTCTCTAATACGTGCTTGACGGCAGTATTATATCAAAAGCATGACAAGGTCAATAAAGTAATCTCCTATGCGAGCAAAACTTTATCCTCTGTGGAGGAAAAATTCAACGATTGTGAGAAGGCACTCCTGGCAACGGTGTGGGCATTGAAGAATTACCGCCCGTTTATCCAGGGGGAACACATCATAGTGGAGACTCCACACCAGCCTCTGCAATATCTCCAAAGTGACAGAATCCGGGCCGGAAATGTGAGTAATTCCCGAATTACTTCCTGGATTCTGTGAATGCAAGGCTTTCCTGTGGAGGTCAGATATGGCCAAAACAAGAAGAGTCTCCTCGCGCAAGGTCTGGCTGACTTGCATGATTGTGCCAGAGAAAACTGTCTCGAGGACGAAAGTCTAAAAATAAAGGACAACATGGAGGCATACCTTAATTCCCCACACAAAGTCTTTGAAGAAGACAAGTGTGAGGGAATGCCCACTGTCTATGTGGATGGATGCTCTTACCATGTTGACAACAACGGGGAGAAAGAACTAGTGGCCGGCGTAGGGAATGCATGGGTGAATGAGTCCCCAGAACCCTCCGCCGGATTCAAAATTGGTCCCCGAAGTAGTCAGGTGGCAGAATTGATGGCTGTGCATCAGGCCATCCTCACTGCTGTCCAACATCAACTCCACGAACTGGTCATAATCACAGATTCGGATTATGTACGGAACGGGTTCGTGGAGCACCTGGTTAATTGGAAAACCAGAGGCATGTTATGTGCTAACAACAAACCCTTGAAACATGGGAAGTTGATCCAAAACATTGATGATCTGGTCAACTCGAATGAGATGACCATCTATTGGAAGAAGATCAAGGGTCATTCCAAAGTAGAGGGACCAGACAAAACTGGAAATGACTTAGCTGATCAGCTGGCCAAAACCGGGGCCATCCAAGGGGATCTAATTGAGATTGAGTCCCTGTTGGGGGAAATCCAGGTCACTGCCATCACTAGGTCCCAGACAAATGCTCACAACGACCTCTCAATTGCACAATGGAGTAAGGAGACCCCTGATGCTGATTTGATTACTGCTCAGAAGGGGGATCCAATAATTGGTAAATTTTACCAGCACCTTGAGGACCCTGAGAACTTTCCCCTGACGGATACCGATTACATTGGGAAAGAGGACCTAAGAGTGTTGATGAAATGTCCAAAAATGTTCCGGATCCAAGACGGTTTGTTGGTAAGGAAATCCAAAGCTGGCCATGATCAGTGGGTGGTTCCTACCTCATTCCGAAGCCTGATGTTAAGTCACGCCCATGATGCGGCCACCGCCGGTCATAGGGGGTTTCACACAACATTGGAAATCTTAAGAGAGGTTGCGTACTGGCCACACATGGGCCAGGACCTCAACCAATATTTGAAGGGGTGTCTTGTGTGTGCACAATTTCAGCCGACATCCCTCACACACCGTGCGCCTTTACAAAAGAGGGGAATGACACTGCCATGGTCAGATTTACAAATCGACTTTGTAGGCCCTGTGATTCGCTCGGCTAGGGGGAATAAGTACATGTTGACTGTGACATGCTTGTTTACCAAGTGGGTGGAATGTCTCCCAGCCCCAAATTGCAAGGCAGAAACTGCAGCGGCCTTGATGATTAACCACATCTTTTCCCGTTTTGGTCTACCTCAAAGGATTGAGTCAGACAGAGGTAGCCACTTCACCAGTGAAGTAATGACAAAGATGTGGGAGATACTGGGGGTCAAGAGAAAGCTGCATATTGCTTACCGGCCAGCTTCTTCTGGGGCAGTAGAGAGATATAACCGGACAATTGTGAGCATATTAAAGAAGTTTGTGGCAGATTCTGGGCCAAGTTGGGATATCCGATTACCTCTGGTCCTAATGGCCATCAGATCTACCCCTTCATCTGCAACCAAAATGTCACCCTTTGAGTTGATGACTGGGCGCAAGATGGTGCTTCCGCAGCATTTGCTCTACAGGACCCAAGAGCAGACACTGATAAATGCCTCCACTACTCATGAGTATGTAGAGAATTTAAGGAAACACCTCCAACATGCTTTTGCTTATGCTCAGCGGAATCTAGAAAGATCGGCTGATAGCATGAAGACCCATTATGACCTGAAAACTTCCAGGAAGGAATATCAGGTGGGAGACCGGGTCTATTTATACAACTTCCAAAGGAACCAGGCCAAGCAGCGCAAATTTTTGCCTACATGGAAGGGACCCTTTGAGATCGTCGATAAGATCTCCCCTGTGGCCTACAAGATCCGCATCCCCAAAGGTGGTTCGGCAGAGGGGGAAGACAAGTGGGTCCACATAAACCAGTTGAAATGTTGCCATCCCAGGCACACTCTGCAACAACTGGAGGAATCCTCTGGAATCCTAGCGGGTACTGTATCAGACTAATTCAGTTCCAATCATAAAACCTACCACATCTAGTCTCTAAAATATTGTGATTTACATGAAATTGTCTCTAGTGATGCTGTTTTTTTTTTTCAAAATAAGAATGTAATATTTCGTTACGATGAAATGCATATGCTGCCCCACTATCTCAACAGTGGTGGAAAAAAAAATGGTCTATGAGTAGATATTGCCGCTCTTCCTTTATCATCCTAGGAGAGATGAAACCATGAAGGATGACCAAGAAGGACGATCCGGAGACCGGGAGCAAAGACACAACGGGCCCGGGGTACCGCCCAATCTTCCCATCAGGACCGGCGAGGAGAACTGATCGATCTGACCGGATGGAGAAGAAGATGCTGAACTGTGCCATCTACAGAAGAGGAAGAAGATTATGCGGACAGACCGGTGCGTGGGTCAAAACCCTTGGGCACGCGACTCCCCATCGACCCAAACTCAAAGTGCAGTCACGTGGGGGGGCTTGTAGGGTGTCCTGACCCACGTTTAAGCTACCCTGCTACAACATTTGGTGCTGTGGGCTTAGGAAATTCAAGATGGCGGAAAACCCACATGTGCGCCGAAATCCAGGAAAGCTGCGCAGTTGTGCGCACACCAAAATGGTTACCTAACTTGCCACCCACCAGGGTAAAGAAAGGTCTTTGTTAACAAAATCCACTTTTACTGATGTCAAAAAGTTGCTGAAATCGTGACTCATTGGACCACTTTAAAGATTCAACCCTTTTTGTGGGGTTCCACATAACCATCTTACTGTAAGGAGCCCCATCAAAACAATGTTAAGCAAGGATTTACTACCATGTAAGAACCATTCCTGTTTAGAATGCATTAATCCAAGAAAATCCCAAAAATGGGTGCAGTACCAGTACTCACCACTATCCAAAAGCCGGCAGTTTAAAACCACCCTGTGTTTCTCTGAAGGCAGGCTCAAACTGTCTATTTTAAACATTGCAACACATCTAAAAACTCACTGGACACCAGCAGACATTTGGTAGAATGGAGTGTTGTGTGCCTACAAAATCTGGGAAATGAAGAGCCCAAAACAATGCTTATAACAAAAATGCTATGGAGTCAGCAGCTTAAGCCTAACTGCAACTGGATTTAAAACCACCAAAATCGAAAATGTTTAGATTAAATGAGTGAGCTATGTTTGGTGTC
Source organism: Ambystoma mexicanum (assembly GCF_040938575.1). NCBI lineage: Eukaryota > Metazoa > Chordata > Amphibia > Caudata > Ambystomatidae > Ambystoma > Ambystoma mexicanum. Next base: position 969,331,811 of record NC_090924.1, read on the forward strand.
ACATGCCTTTGTAACTGTTTAAATGTCATAGTTTTGCACTTAGAATCAGCATTCTAGCTGCATGTGTAAAATTACAAGTTATTTTAAAAGCAACAAAAAGTTAGCTGAAGGTCTGGCTTAAGGAACTTGATTTTGCCTAGCAACGGATCCCATCAGCAGTGAAACTTGAGTCACCACTGTGTTCCCAGGCCAACCTTCCTTTTGCTGCCCCCACTAAGGATATGCCATCTATCTGATAATTGAATTTCCTGTGCTCTGCCAGAGAGTGAACAAAGCCCTCTCCACTCAGGCAAAGGTTTTTATTACAGACGTCGTAAAAAGTGGCTTCCTCCTGGAGAAGCTGGGAGGGGCACTGCCTGTGAGAAGCAAGCTGGCTTGGCAGAAACTGGAAAGACTGGTTTCTGTACCATGTGACCTGAAAAGACACACCCCTGCAGCAAGGATATGGTTTTATAAAAAGGGGGATAATTCATAGTGCGGACATGTGAAAATTTTATAAATGATACCATAATTCTTGTGATTTTTCTGCCCACAGTTTAAGACGTGGTAGGAACCGGTGGTATGTTCAGGGGGGTTTTAGCGGAAAAGTGGATATTACTCTAAATGTGTGCATGTTAAAAATCTGAAACTTCATCAGTTAATGTCCCTACCCCCTGCACACATGTATGTAAAGTTGGGTCCATGTCGGAAATTGAAAAAGCAGTTAAAAAGTCAATTATGTACACTCTTTGAATGCAAGCTCCGAGAATGAGCAGATTTGGACATAGACATGGCTAAATTCAGCCACACCATGTATATGTAATTTCAAACAACTGTGTAACTCTGAAGTATGGATTTTGATCATATATATATTTGGGTGCACAGATGGTAAGGGAGGTTGTTTCAAGAGATCATAAAATGACATCAATCTGACTCACAGTTCAGTTTGCCAATCAAGCGGAGGAATGGAAGCCTGACCAATGACGAATGAGAGGGGCAAGTCTAGTGATGCAACACACACACCCATTCTCAAGAAACAGATAAAAGCAGAGAGTCAGGACACATAGAGAGATTCAATTTCATCTGCCGCTGGAAGCCCTGCCGGAAAAATCCATACTTACCTCCATCAAACTCCAGAAAGCCAAACTAGAGACTTCAATCTATCCAGAGCAGAGACCAGACCAGAGAGAAAGCAGTGCTGTGCCTAGCAGAGACCAGACCAGAGAGAAAGCAGTGCTGTGCCTAGCAGAGACCAGACCAGAGAGAAAGCAGTGCTGTGCCTAGCCGAGACCAGACCAGGCGCTGTGAGCAGAATCCGGAAAGACCTGACCAGACTGAAGATCGTGACCAAGTCGCTTTCCTGTTCAAAATCTCTTGTGAGTACTTAGCAAAACTCAGAACACATCTCTTAGTTTAAATTCATCTAATTCAATCTATTTAACCTAAGTAGAACTGCCTCCTATCTGTCACCTGTCATTTCTAGTAAAATTTGTCATTTTGAAAAAGTGTGCGTTTAAAATTTACAAAACCAAAAACGACCTTTACTAAATTACTCATATCTCCGCAACCGTTTGGGCTAGAGACTTGCAATAACTTTCATTTGGAAGCTGAGATCCCAGGCTTTCCTAGGACCCCAAAACGGTAGAGATAGTCCTTGCGGTTCCTTTGTAATAGCGCTCGGCGCATCCGCGAATTTTGCCGCGATTTGCAATTTCTTCACATGTAAAAAAACTGCTGCTGCCTGATTTCCATTTGCCAGAATTTCGTTTAACCTGCTAATCATTCCTGCATCATTGCTAGTGTGAGCCTGGACTAATATTAACTAGATACCACTCATCCTGAACCTCTAAAAGGGAATTAAGAGCGTTTCCAGCATATTTCTCATTCATTGCTAGCACCTATCAAAGCATTTGCCTGTGTTTTCAAACTTCTGTTTAAGCTTGCTGGATTGAACTGAATTACAGTTGATTGCATTTCTGAGAACTGTGTGTTTTCCTTCCATTTCCTTGCCTTGCATCAAGGGGGGGAGGGGAGTAGCCAGAGAAAAGTGATTACATTGTTTGGTTGAAATCATATTGCGTATTTTCTGTACTGCATTCATTGAATATTGCATCCACCTGAGCCTACATAAAGCATCCTCTACCACATTATACTTTTGTTCCTATTTACCAGTGTGCTACCTTATCCATTTCATGTCAACTCATTAGTGATTAAAGAAGTGTGCTAGTGCCAGATTCTCCGTTGTTAATATTTACCATATCAGATTAAGTGTGATATTCAATTATTAATTTATTAAAAAGTGTGATATATATTTTAATTTATCAAATAAACCTTTTAAACTTGCAAAACAGAATTACTTCTTGGCTCAGTGGGGTCAGGGGGATTCCAAGAGAGGGGTGTTATACAAGGGTAGTCATCCAGAACGCATGAACTGGACCTAAAGATATATCAATAAGGGTTTTCATTCAGTATTCTAGACTAGGCGTTAACTTGGCTGTAGTGCTGAATTGAATCCTCTTACAAGGCTGCTTCAATCTTGTCTGACCCAGAGGCAGCACGAACTCCTGCCTCCCCGTAAGGTCTTGGCACCTGGACCTGGTGGGAACCACAGGTAACCGCGACCCGTCGGGGGAAAGAGGGTTAGGGTCCGTAGAGTGGATGAGTAGAGGGTAGCAGGGTAACCGGTAAAAGGATTAGGAAGAGGTTGTGGATGGGGAAGGGTAAGTAGGGAAAAGATGCTCCTCAGCTCCTGCCGCCTCCTCCACTGGTTCAACCTGTGATGTGTTCTCTGCCCTTTCAAACCACCATAACACCACACACACTCAATCTTTGCCCAGCAGTAATGAAGCCTTTGTTGTGGAGCTTTAAACCACACTACGTGAGCTTTTGCTTGGAGCTCTAACCATTGCTTACAATCACCAGGGTAAACTTTGCATGTGCCTCAATATTCCTCACTGCATTACCTTCATGCAGTTTTAAAAGGTCTAGTGCTAACACACACTTATATTGCACCATGTGAAATTACAGTTTGCAGATTGCAATAAAACTAGAAATGCACTTAGCTGCGGCTCGTAGTCCTTGGTCCTTTGGTGCTGCTCCGGAAGTCCCGAATGTTCTGTGATGAAGCTCCACTGGAAAATACCAAAACAACAATGAGCGCAAGTGGAGCTAAACCTAACGTTCTTAGCACTGTGCTTGTACCCCAAATAACAGGCAATCATTAACCAATGGTGCGCGCTGTACGGGTTACTTTCACCTGTGTATTCGCACACGAGTTTCCTGCTAATCTCCGTTTAGGGAATCGGAGACCGTGAGTTTTGGGTTGCTTTCACCCGGAACGTTGTTGAGCATTCTATTCTCTCAGTCACTCCCAAGAATGCACTCTGCATGTGGATTAGTGTCTGCTATGCGCTGCGGTCTCTACCGCTCAGTAAACAGCATCTGCCATGCACTGCGGCTTCATCTGTCAAGTAAACATGCCCCCGAAACTGGGTTAGTCTTTCCCTTCTCTCAAGGATTAAAGCAAGCAGCACTTATCTGTAATCAGACGCGGGGCCTGTGGTGAGTTCAGGCGGGTCGAATGCCCCGTATAGGCTTGCCCTGGGCAGAGGGCTGGAACACACGTCCGTTCCCCTCTGAAGCCAGAATAGCAAGCAGGAGTGCACGGGCACGGCTTGCATACGTGCAGTTCATCGGGCGTGGCTCTCGCGTGGCTCTTTCCCTCCCGGCAGGCTTGTGAAACACACAGCCTGCTGGGTAATGTAGTTTCTTGATGATTCTTTCTCCCTGCATGCTCTGCCTGCAATAAGGATGAAATAGCCTTCTTATGTACCGCATAGAGGGTTTATGCAAGGGGTTTATGAGACCAGGGTGACCGTGGGGTGTTTTCTTGACACTCATAACGCTGCTAACCTGCCCAGCCCTGACAAGGTTGAAGAGGAGTGGAGACAGGCAGGAGGCTTGCGGGACACCATACTTGACCAGGAGCGTTTGGATTGAAAAGAGGACACGAAGACAAAGTGTGTCCTGTCAGTAAGGAAAGAGATGAACCAGTCGAGGACAGTGCCTGAGAGTTTCATCCTGTGGGATAGGATGTTAAGTAGAATGGTGTGGCAGATGGTGTCGAAGGCTCCAGAGAGTCGAGGAGTATGACTAGTGCTGTGTGTCCTTTGTTACTGATGTTGTGGAGGTCATCAAGGATGTGAAGTGTAGTGGTCTCAGTGCTATGTTCAGGCCGAATGTCAGGTTGGAAGGGGTTGAGTAGCTTGTTTGTGATGTATTATGGCAGTGGGGTAGTGATAAAGTGTTCCATGATTCTGGTGAGACATTGCAGGATAGTGATCGTAATATTTGGGTAGTGTGGGCTCGAGAGATGTTTTTCTGAGGAAGGGTGAGATTTGTCCAGTTTTGAGAGCAGAGGGGATGGTACAAAGTCAATTGGATGCAGCTTGAGGTGGGCATGCATCATCCAGGAAGAGTGCATTTATGGTTTTGGTATTAAGGGTGATGAAGGTGTCTTTGACAATGGGGTGGACGGTTTCCCATGTGTTCAAATGTTTGGGAGCAGAGGCTGGAGTGGGAAAGCAGTGGGGATAGCTTGCCTACTGTTATGTATTTTGGAGTTGAAGTAGTTCATGAAGAAGTTACATGCTGCAGTGGATGGGGTGTAGACGGTGTGAATAGTGGTTTGCAGAGGGATTTGACAACGTTGAATAGTTTCTGTGTACCATTATTGGCAGATTGGAGTTCTTGGAGGTAATTGATGGCATTGGCAATGCATATGACTGTTTTGTATTTGTTGCAGCATAGTTTATGTGGTGTTCTGGTGTTGGGGCATGGGTTCTTTTGCCAGACATTCTAGGCCTCTGAGTACCTGCTTGATAGAGGGGAAGGAGCTATTGAACCATGGTTTATGGTGGTGGCTGCAGGGTGTTTATGATTTTAGGGGGTAATTTTGTTGAGTGCCTGTGTGATGATGCTGTTGTAATTGTTCAGGAGGGTGGAGGGATGTGCTTGTGGGGTGGAGGGGTGGCATGAGTGGCAGGTGGGGCGGCCTTGTTTGGTAGAGTGAGCAGGAGAGGGATTGCAAAGTGGTATGACCACAACACCCATATTCGATTTTCCACAAAGAAACGTTTTTTATTTGAAATAATTCGGGGTGTTGCCAGCTTTGTGTGTGGGATAGGTGATGAGTTGTATGAGGTCATAGGGGGTGAATGGAGTGAGGATACTCTTTAATACGGCCATTAAGTTGCTGTCTATAAGGGAACTACCAGGATTGAATCACCAAGGCCGATATTGATGCAAGGGGAGCTGCGGTTGTTAGTTGTGAAGTCACTCCATTCGATATGGAAGTTGGGATTGTGTGTTGGAGTGGTAAATGAGGTGTAGCTAGGTGTGGTGCGGGTGTGATGTAGAGGAGCAAGTGAGAGAGAGTTCAGTATATGGAGCTGTGTGGGGTTGCTAAGTGAAAGTGATTATTTATGTATGATGGTGATGATTGCTCTGCCGTGTAGTCCGAGAGAGGCACAGCTCCACCTCACTGATGAGGCCCAACAAGGCTGAAACACATGTATGGGGTTGCTGTTGGTACTCTTGTTCAGAAGGGAAAAGCCATAGCATTTCGGTGCTGGACAAAGACTGATATGCAAATGGTATTTCCCATCTGTCAAAGGTACAGTGAGCAAAAAGCAGATGGCTGCAAACTCTCGAAGTGGTTAAAAACCACTGAACAGGTTATAATGCCGTGTTCTTTTGAGAGAGGGGCGCCTGCTACCTTTTTTGTATTTTGGGAAGGATCTTGAGGTTGGTCACCCTAAGTTACCTGGGGGCAACCAGATGTGGACTCCCTGCTCACTGTGGTCAGAGAGGTACAGCTCCACCTCACTGACGAGGCCCAACAAGGCTGAAACACGTGTATGAGGTTGCTGTTGGTACTCTTGTTCAGAAGGGAATTGCCATAGCTTTTCGGTGCTGGACTGCCAATGTCGGCGGGACAAAGACTGATATGCAAATGGATATTTCCCATCTGTGAAAGGTACAGCGAGCAAAAAGCAGACGGCTGCGAACTCCCAAAGTGGTTAAAAACCACTGAACAGGTTATCATGCCATGTTCTTTCGAGAGAGGGGCGCCTGCTACCTTTTTTGAAGCAAAGGGCTTTACTAGCATATTAAGGTTTCGAGTGCAGCTTCAGACTTAAGCGGCCATCTTAGACGTGGCACGCCAGCGCCACCAGGGGAAGCATGTCAGACATGTTAAGTGTGTAGTGGGGTATGAGCCATCTTTCTGTAAGGAAGAGTACATCTGGAGTGTGTGTGCTAATGCGTTCAGTGATTTCATGTGTGAGCAGGTGCAGAGTGGCAGTTGAGATGAATGCAGGTGAAAGCAATGAGTTGTTTTAGTCGAGTATTGCATTTGAGTTTAATTTGAATGTTGTTTATGTGCTTTATCAGAGGCATGTTTTGAGGAAACCAGTGGCAAACAAGGGATAACCGGAAACAAAGATTGAAAAAGGAAACAATATAATTGTGAGAACCCTTAACTCTGTCAACCATTTGCTCTGGATGCAGTAAGGGAATCACTTCAATTCCCACAGTAAGCTGGAAGTACTTCTGGAAGAGATAAAAAATAGGAACTAGGAAGCCAATCCTCTTTTTAAAGTGAAAGCAACATCTGCAGGATCACACGATGCTGGGAAGAAGCTAGACAGAGGACTGCAAGGAGGCTTCTGGCTCCAAAATGGAGAATCTACCCTTCCTTTCACCCTTAACTGGACATCTTGGTGCAGGAGTCCTTTAAGTGACTTTCTCAATAAAGCCTGTCAGGGGTCATGTGATCAGCCTGTAGATCGACTCTGGATTGTTCTTGCAGGCCACCGGACCTCTGAAGGCAACCTCAGGAAGCTGGAGTGCCTCTGGTGGTGGTGTGTTGAGCTCAGCGTTTCCCTCAGCCCAGTTGAAGCCCCTTCTGAAGATGGAAAGACCCTTCAAACTTGTTTCAAGTGGTATTTTAGAAATGGTCAGCGGATACCATGTTATGGTAACCTGTCAGCTTCAATTTGGGTTTTGTTGTTTTGGCAACAGGGACCATCTTCCATTTTCCACGTAAGCGCTGATCCTGTGCTTCAATCTTGTGTATTTTGTTTTTAATTTTATTTGGTTTAAAAGTTGTTTAAAACCTTTACAAATTATATAAAACTCATTTACATTATAACGCAGAATAATCGCCATAAGCAATTCATATCTAAAATCACACAAATACATCTGTTTTCACAGAATCGACACACGGATGACTCTGATGCTGTTTTATTCCTAATACTAAGCACTTCATTAGTGCTTGGTACATTACATCCAAATCCCATATATTAATTTCTGTACTTTTCAATCTTGTGTATACTGGGTAGAGGCAATGATCTTATCCTGGCGTGTATTGACATTGTAAGATAGCATTTCAGAAAAAAGTGTTGACCATTCTATAAACTCATCAGAACTTCTGACAAAAATCTAAGTGCTTAAAGCCATCTTTGAAAGAATATAAGTACCCTGCCTTAGTGTCTGCTCTGATTATTTTAAGAACTTCCTATTGAGGCCATACTGTGCCATCTCCGGCTAAAAAAAATTTCATTGCACCCAAGCATCGTTGCAAAGCCAATCTGAAGATGACAGCACTTATATGGACTCATTCTGTATTCAGCTTCTGCTTGAGGGTAGTATGTTGTATAAAAACACCTAAGTGGCAAGTAAAAGGAACTCCATAGAATTGACCTCAGCGAAAAATACTTAAAAAAAATCAAAGGTAGTTATGTTCCTGACCATGTAAGTAGTGCTCAAAAACATGCCACCGCTTCCGTTTTTGGGAGGCATCTACACCTCATTTTCATACAAAAAAATAGATGCAGATTTCTGAAGTAGACAACTAGTACTGCTTTAGAAATCTGCATCTGACGTTAAGGTGAGATGTCTATGCCTAGCATGAACCCCATGTTCAATGTCATTTCTGCACCCGGTTGCGCCCGAAAGTGAGACACATACCAGAGTGGAAAGGACTTGCAATGCAGCATAGAGCCCCTAAAATGGACTCCATCCCAAAAAAGGTACCCACATTCCAGTGAGGGGGCAATCAGGAACTCCTTCCCAATAGGTTGCTACCCTTCACTGCATCTGTAGGGGAAAGGCAGGCATTTGCTGCCTTGGCCCCTCCAACCTCCTCATGTGCCTGCAGTTTCCTTATTACCATGCAGCCACCCATTACCCTTAAACCCCCTCATTGGCATGCAGCCCCCTAGTGTCCCTCTGCCCTGTAGGGCTTATATGCCATCCAGGAAGTTTTTGCCCCCTTTGTGCTTTTATTTCCCTACTTGGTATCCCCCCTTTTTGCCTTTCTGCCCTGTTGAGTATTTTCATATGGTTTGACATCAGCTCACACAGATGTGACACACTAATTTAATAGCCCCATTTATACAATCTTACCCCAGAATTCGTGGCAAATAACAGACAGTGAGGTATTGAAAAAATCATGTATTTGGAAGAAAAGTTCTATGTTAAACAATGAAGGGCCTCATTACAAGTTGGCTGGTATTTCAGCAGTAAATTCACTGAAATACCAGCAGATGGATTTACCACTACCACCACCTGGCCCGGCAGAATCACTGCTGGATTACAAGTGGTGGTAGTGTGGTGTTAGCCCCCATTTTTGGTGTCAGTAGGACTCCCTGGGGATTTCAGGGGAATATCCGCTGGTGATAATTCTGCCACCGGTAATTCTTCCGAAATGGCCGATTTTGGCGGTAAGGTGGCAGAATTACCAGCATTTAGCTGGAGGTTTTTCCTCCTCCCCACTGCCAAAACGATAGTTGGGCGGTGTGGTAATGCAGCGGCAATGCAGGCGTTAACTCAGTAACCACTGCATTACTACCGATTTTACTACCGATTTTATTAACACCAGCCAACTTGTAATGAAGTCCAAAGTCTCAGCTTTACCCTGGGGATCATTACAATCTATATGTATTCAAACCACATATTTAAATAAACAACATTTTACATGCCTATATGAATCTCGCTATCTCTCAAGTCCACATTCACTTTCAACCACTAAGTCTTCCTCTAAATATGCTGTATCCTAAAAGACACTAGGCATTCTAAACATTTCTACTCAGCGTAAACTACTTTATAAACATCACTAATTTTTCACTAGAACATTTTATAGAATGCAAGTATGGTACCAAGACAAGTATGGTACCAGAGAAAGTTATAGCAATGAACATTCAAAGTACATATATAATGTCCAAACAAGTACACCAAAACACTGCGCTTGTCCAAGTTATGTTATACAAAAATGTATTGGTATACACAATTGATACAACTCAAGGGCTTGCCCTAGCTAACACGTGTTTCAGACATCTTTGTTCTTTCTCAAGGCTATCCAGTGGCAAGTGTTATCTAGTTACAGTTAGACAGTTGACAGATCTGAAACTATTTACCAATTTTAGATCTTGGAAACAGCAGATACCATAATAATTGAAATAATATATAAATAAACCCCAATAGTTAACAGTGAAGAGAACTAGCGGGAAGGGGGAGAGAGAGAGAAGAAAGACATGAACATATAGAAAACGTAGTCTTATGTTATTAAAGCAGACTAAAAAAAACACCATTCAATGCCAGTGATGCCACAAGCACTCATATTCATCAGACTATTGTCATCATTAATAATACACATTTTAGTGAGTACCACAGTTTACATCCGAGCAGTGTATCACCTCTAAACCACTAGGCTGACATGAGTTTCTAGTATAGTGATTGACACAATACTGTCTGTTAGTTCCTTATATGTACCACGTGTGCTCTCAAAAGTACACTCTGACATGAAAACGTAAGTGTCGATTAAATTCCTTGTATAGTTCCCGTGTGTATAAATTAAACCAGTGTCTTAAATTAGTAATTACCATTCAGAAAATCTCTCTCATCATGCCTGTTACATCGATCCAAATATGAATTTAGGCTACCATGTCAGAATAACGTGCATATACTCACCAAGTCTCAGTCTATACTAGTTATACGTTGTTTGTGAATAATTCTCCACTTATAAGTTTGGTTCAGTACAATAGCATGCTGCAAAAATAAATATTACCATAAGTAAGTATGGACCTTATAGTGCAAAAACCTTGTTCTATTCAAGGTTCTCCCTAAATACCAAAGAAAAGAGTTGAACTCTTATACATGATGCGTTGTAAGGGTTATCCTTTTTGCCGCATTGAGCTTTCCTGTTGTGTTAGCACGATGGGTGCCATTTTGTTTCCCATTTAAAATATACAGAGAGGACATCACACGTATGTGCTGTGTGACGTCTGATATGTCGTGCTTACTTGATTGTTAATATGGGCTTCATTGGGAGTTTGCCGGTCTGGAAACAAGGGTGCCAGTAAGCTCACCAGCACCCTAGTTCTTGGATCGTCAAACTCTGAGTCTACCTGCCGTGGCCACTGTGCCCGACAGGTCTGACCCTGCCGTGGTAGGCAGACCCGTCACAGAAGCACCAGCACCGTTAGCAATGGTGCTGGTGCTTTCGTATCCCCACTCCCATAGAGTTCTCTGGGATTCTATGAGAATGGGCACTTACATTTTACCGGCACCTGACTTCCCGGGCTGCCAGAGATGTAATCTCCCAGTGGCACTGGGAAGTCAGGCGCTGGTCAAATATTACAGGTCTGGCAGCAACCCGCCAGTAGCACCCGCATGGTTACCCGTTATGAGGCCCTATGTATCCTGTGGTCTTCAATGTTGAAGTGATGTGTTGCTATTAAAGCATGAGCTAGCAGAGGCATTATTTTAATATAGAATGTGTTTAAATAAATTCAATGTTTCTACTTAAATTGTATCCTCATTCCGCCATTGTTTTTTTGAATTCAGATATATTAGCCCTAGGAATTATGTATTAGGGGCATACCTTCCTGTTTGATTTTCCATGCTAGTGATTATGAACATAATATTAATGAAAATGTGCATGATTATCTGTTGCCAGTTCATGTTGGAACATGATTACACCTTTTGGTGAAAAAAAACTACGTTTTATATTATTCCACTGGGATGGCGACCGAGATTGTAAATTACAGTTCCTTGCTCAATACTTTATGAATTTAGAAGCAATTTTCCATGCGCATGCTGCATTCTTAGTCAAATCCAATATTTGCAGATATGTACTACAGATTGTGTGGACCGCAGTGCACAAATTAATTTGTATGTTCAATAAATTTGTTTTCTGAGCACCCAAAGTATTTAATGTTGTCTTATATACACCCTGCTCCTGGATGATGAGGGACTCACTAATAGCCAATCCCTCTCATAGACAAACATACATATTAATTACTATTCTGTGAAATAACACTGATTAATTCATCAAAAAATATACCAAACAACAAAGACCTTACTCCATAAACCAGAAATACCAAAGGAACAATTCATTACCTGGTACCTCCAATTCCATCAGAAATATACCGTGTTCAGCTGCGCTGATTGCTTATTTCATCATAGCGTCTAATTGGCACCCTGATTACAGTATGGGACCATAAAGACTATAGACTGTTGAGGCATTACTCATAACATACATTTAACATTCTATTGGACACTTGCATTTGGAGGTAAGAGACTCCTTATTTTATAGTCACATAACATCCCCAATTATATGGCTTTTCATACCTTGCTCTAAATGTATAATCGTATAAGTGGTACATGAGATTGATTACTGCAATTGTAATTACAATGGGCAATTGATACAAGACTTGATCACTAGTTTTGAAGTCCATGCTCAAAGTAATTGTAGATATAGTAACACAACCGTTCAGTACTGCCATCATTATTCCTTCTACTGAAATTCTATAGCACATTCTTAAACAAGGATTATCATTAGTTAGATCCGGAATCCCAGAGCAAAAAGAGAAACATTTCAAGTCATACATTCTTGTAACCCACATTTGTTCACAAAAATTTGACATCAAAATATTGTCAGTAATGATTCCATTCAAAGTCTGTCTTTTCTAAGAACACATTCATCTCATGCTCCTTATTACGTCCAACATGGGTGCTTCTTAGTTTGCAAATTAGCTTTGATTCAATTTGATGTAGCAATAGTCTCTGATCTACACCTCTATTCCCACAGATTCCTTTTTGCAGACTAATATATTTCATATCCTTCCTGTCATCCAGCAGCTGTCAATCCTTCCTCTCGTCCAGTTGTACCTTTGTGACTACCAATACATTTTTGTATAATATAGCTTGGACAAGTGCAGTGTTTTGGTGTACTTGTTTGGATATTGTTAACTGTGCATTAGGTTAGGGCCTTACCTATACACACCAGTGCCTGTAGCTGTCCCAACTAGATAGGCAACATTTCAAACTAGTTATTACCCAAGCGCACGCCCTACCTGGACTGCCCAATCCAAATTCTATACATATATAATGCACCAACTCCCCTGTGCAGGTGTGAGATAGTGAACGTATTAGCTATGTACAGGCCACTTGACATATATGCAATGACTGGCTAACATAGGCCTATGTGTTAAGCAATGTACATGCAAAAGGTGACTTGTTTGCATTGGCTCATGTAAGTTCGAATTCAAAGGTAATGTTAGCGGGAAAATATATGTCCTGTTCGGAGTCCACTTGCATTCTAATTTTTATGAATGTGTGGGTTGCTTTCCTAAAATTTGAATGAATTCCTTTCAATCCAGATGAACGCACAGTTTTAAAAGTAATGCTTCTGTCTCTGTAAACCTTTGGGCTGGGGATGGACTATTCTCCAGTAACAGATATGTATTTGAAAACCCTCTTCCATCCAACATTACATCTGACTTTGCCTGAGCATTGAAAAACAGAGGATGTTCTTCATCTTTTTTATTCTTTTGATAATCTCCTTCCAGTGTTAGCTGTTTCGGAAAAAGAATCTTGGTAGAGGGCACTGTGCGTTATCGACTTGATGTCCCTCGACGGCCTCTGTCCGCTCTTGAGCATGACGTCACCGACAGTATATATGGCACGCACTGCGCCCATTACTTTAGTTCTAGTTTTACCTCTCCGGTTTCAGAGTATAGGCTTTCATGAGGTCAAAGGACCAGACACTTAAGAGAAGAGGTGTAATACACAGAAATCCTACTGAGGGGCAGGATGGGAGGAGCAATGAGAAATACGTGGGAGGCACATCCAGTCGAACAAACATTACCAGGGGTAAGTAATTTGTTCTTAGAATGGATTGTGTCCTCCCATGTATTCCTGATCTTTTGATACACTCCTAAAGCAGTATGTGTTGGAGGTGGGAGTACAAACTTTACTTGTCATTAATGCTGTGAAGTACAGCCATCCCAAATGCTGCTTCCTGCCTCGATGCAGAGTCCAGGCAGTAATGTTTTGTGAAAGTATGTAAAGCGACCAAGTGGCTGCCACACAAATATTGAGTACTGGCACCCCTCTCTGCTAAGCGGATGAAGGTGCCACACCCCTTGTAGAATATGCTTGCAAGCCTACAGGAACGTCCTTTCCCGTTAACTTATAGCATTCAGTGATGAAAAGCAGATCCAGTGAAGTAAAGTTTGTTTTTGTCACCGCCAGTCCTAGTTTGTGTCTAGTATAACCAATAAACAAATAGTTGTCTTGCCTACAATTTGCCATTCGAGAGATGTAACAACTCAACGCCCTTTTAGGGTTAAGACAATGGAGCCTTTCATCTTCTTTACCAGGATGAGGTGGAGGATAAAAAGCTGACCCTGAGTGCTGATGTAAAACGTGAGGAAAACTGTCTTCAAAGTTAACATTCTTAAAGGACATGAATGAAGTGGCTCAAAGGGAGCACACATGCCGAATTTCCGTACCAAGTTCAAGTCCCAAACAGGAAAAACAAAGGGGACTGGAGGGAACACATTAGTGACCCCTTTCAGGAATTGTACAACAATAGGGATTTTGAAATAAGATACCTGCTCGGTCATGTGCTTAAAAATAGATAATGCTACCAAGTATCCTTTCACAGTACCAACCTGGAGCCCCTGGTTAGCTAAATGAAGCAAAAAGGATAGCACCATTGGTGTGTCACACAGAAAAGGATCTGCATTCTTATCTCCCCACCAGCTGCAAAAATGGCAGTGGTACAGAGACTTTGTTGCTGGCCTTCAGGCCAAAAGCAAAACCTCCATTATATCCTCTGGGAGGTCCCAATCCTTAATATCTCAACCTCTAAGAAACCAGACGTGAAGGTTGAGAGTCCTGACTTTTGGATGGAGAACCTGCCCCCCCTCCCCACCTCTTGCGAGTGAAGGTCCTCTCTTTGCAGAAGATGAATTGGAGGGCACATGGACATGTCCAGAAGGTCCGAGTACCATGTCATCCTTGCACAATCCGGAGCAATCAGGATCATGGATTTCATGAATTTCCTCAACCTCCTGATGACATGAGGAATGACAGGGACTGGATGGAATGCGTATGGGAGTGGAAACTCCCAGTCCACTACAAATGTGTCCCCTAGAGGGAATTCCCTGGAGCTGAACAGTTCACATGTCCAGTTTACAATGGATGTGAACAGATCTACTTCAGGGGTTCCCCAAAGGGTAAAGATAGTGGGAGACTGTGCTCTGCCTGCTCAGAGTATTTGATGATATGTTCTCCTCTCTGGCTAGGTGACTGACTATAGGGAGATTCCTTCTTGAAGTTCCCAAAATCAGAGTTGCATTGCCTCTCTGCACAATGGTAGTGACCCTACACCTCCTTTCTTGTTGAAGAAGTACATGGCCTCCATGTTGTCCGTCATTATCAGGATGTTCTTCCCCATATAAAGGGCAGAAAGGCCATCAGCGCTAGTATGATTGCCTGCAGTCCAACAGGTTGATGCGTAGTTTAGACTCTGATGGAGACCAATGCCCGCTGATGGTCAGATCGCTGGTGTGGGCTCCCCAACACATGAGCGAAGTGTCTGTAACTACTATTATCTCTGGCCATAGTTGCCAGAAAGGTTCCCTTTTCAGAATGTTCTCCTTGCAGGCCCACCACAGGAGATCTTGCACAACCTTGCTTGGGACCTGAAGTAGGTCCGTCATTCTGCCGGAGCTGAGACCACTGGTACTTGAGGGCGCATTGGAGCAATCTCATTCTCAGACGTGCCTCTGGCACCAGAAAAATGCAGGATGCCACGAGACTGAGCAACCTCCAAAAGTAAAAAACCAGAAGACGCTGGACATTATGGAACTTGATGGCCATCCGCTGAATGAGTTGAGCCCTCACCTCAGGTGGCAAGGCTTTCCCTGAGGAGGCATCTATGACCGCTGCGATGAATTGGATCTTCTGAGATAGTATCATGTAGGACCTTTGAAATTGAGGGAGAAGTCCAGTTTGTGGAGAGAATGGCAGGTGATGGTGAGATGTTCCAGGACATGTTTGGGAGAACGGGCCCTGATCAGCCAATCGTCCAGGTAAGGGTAGATGTGAATCCCTCCCCTCCTGAAACTTGCTTCCACCACCACTATCAACTTGGTGAAATCCCTTGGGGCGGAGGTTAGCCTGAATGGCAGAACCTGAAACTGATAGTGAGAACTGCCAACAACGAATCTCAGGTACTTTTTATGGTTGTGATGAACAGGAACATGAAATTAAGCATCTTGAAGGTCCAATGATACCATCCAATCCTGCAGCTGGAGAGCCTGAAGGATCTGAGGAAGAGTAACCATTTTGAACTTGTAATTCCTGAGGAACTTGTTCAAGTATCTCAAGTTCAAAATGGGTCTCAATCCTCTGTCCTTTTTGGGTATCAAAAAGTGAGGGGACTACCACACCGGTTCCTCTCCATCACAGGTACCGGCTCTATGGCACCTTTCACCAGCTGGATGGAGAGCTGATGCAAAAGAAACAGATCTGGAACTTTGACGGAGTGGCTCCCTGGTGGATGATCCAGAGGCCTCTTTAAGAAAGGGAGGCAGTAACTCTGGGCTATTGTTTGCAAGACTTCACAGTCAAAACTCAGAACATCCTGTCCTCACTCTCTACTTCTCCCCTCCATCCTCCTTAACCTGCTTTCAGGCATCCCCTGGCCCCCCTAACCCTTTCCCTCTAACGATCCTCCTTATCACCCACAGCACCGGATGAAGTCTCTAAAAAAGTCCTCTCCATGAAAGTCTCCTCCAAACAGGTGCTCCTCTGTTCCTCCAGAACTATCAAGGACAACATTGCCTCCTTTACCCCAGCCCTGGCTGATTTCTGCAATCACTTCTTTGCCACTGTCTCCTTCCGACTACCCCACAAGCACTCAATTGTGCACCCTCTCCTCAAAAAGCCTTCTTTGGACCCTTCCTGCCTGTGTAACTACCACCCTATCTCCATTACCCTCTTCCTAGGCAAACCCTCAAAGCTCATCATCTCCCAACTGATCCACCACACTGAATCTGTTGATTGTCTCCACAACCACCAGACTGGCTTTAGAGGAGCCAGAGGCATGGAAACTGCTCTCCCGAACACCCTGCTCTCAAATCTTGGTTCTAACTCTCCTTCCGTCCTCATCCTTCTTCATCTCTCCTCTGCCTTTGATATGGTCAATTATGCCACCCTTATAAAGTGGCTCTGTGATACCCTTGGCATCACTGACCTGGCACTGGACTGGTTGATGTCCTACCTTTCAGACCGACGGTCCCAGGTTCAATTTGGCCCTATTCTCTCCTCTACCCCACTTTCCACCAGAAGCATCCCCAGGGCTCTATCCTCTCGCCGTGGCTCTTCAATGACTAACTTGTCACTCTGGATTACTTGATCTCCACCTTCTCTCCTCACTTCCCATGTTATGCAGATGACATGCAGCTCTCCTTCAAGTTCCCTCCACTGCCTCCTCTTCCCCCCTCTCATTCCTGCCTGTCTGACTGCTATTTCTGAATGGTGCGCTGCTAACAATCTCTTCCATAATGCCAGTTAGATAGAGATTCTTCTCATTGGGAACTCTGCTCCCTCCTTTCCCCCTACTCTCTGGCCACTGTGAGAAACCTGAGGGTATTCTCACTCCCACTCCCCTGGGATCCTCTGCGCAGGTGGCCAGGGAAAAGCCATTGGTCTTGGATCCTGACCCTGGGGGTGGAAAAGCGAGGGAGGATCCCCTGGGTGAAGGGTACTTGAGGATTGGGAGTTGGGTACCCTTGGGCGAGACATGGTATCCCCCTTTCTTTTGTGACAGTCAACCTAACTCTCCCCGACAATTGTGGGCTATTACAAACCAGTTTCCCCCATTTTTTTACATACAACACCTGACCGTACTGAGAGTGAAGAAGATTACCTCTTTTCACCACTTTGGTACTATGACGAAGAAGATGCCTGTAAGGACCTATGATAGTCAAGCATGTCCTTCTAATCATGGTCAGGCAGGGCCAATCAGGTTTTCACACCTGCAGCCAGTCAAGAGGCTGCAGGTGCATAAAAAGAAGGAGAAAGAGAGAGAGCAACAGGGAGACCTGAGAGCAGAGGATCAGCAGGAGACCCACGTGAGGAGGCAGCCTTGGTGTTCTAGGAGGAACAACCAAGGCACCGGAAAAAGACCCAAAGGACATGTGGAACCTGAGGTGAATGGCCTTTGTAATCTCTCCAAGCCTGGGAGTCTTCAAAGCTCAGCACAAGCAGCAGGAGAGGCTGGAGAGCGCAGAACCTCGAGGACGCGGGCTACACTTGAGGACAAGCATCAGAGGTGGCGGCGCGAAGGAGAAACTATGCAGCAAGCGAGTGAAGCTTCCACCAGTGGGTTTCCCCACATCTGAAGCTGAAAATGAAGCTGCGGGACCCATCGGACAAAGCCAAAGTAGGCTGGTGAGCGTCAGAGGGACGTTCCAGCATCGGGAAGCTGCTAACAAACCTCCAGTGAGTAATGATCCATGACACTTTAACAATTGAGCACATATTGAATACATATTGAATACCGAACTGTATGAAAACTTAACTTTGAAAGAAAACCAATATATCTTGAATGCCAAACTATATGAAAACATTAAGGCAAATAAATACATTGAATATCAAACTCACTTATAGATTGACTTTGAATCAAACAAGTGTACGGTTCAAACCGAATATAATGAAGCAATGTAAAACCACTTTTGAACACTGACTGGAAATTAAATCACAATAATTTTATGTTGCATAATGAGTTACATTTTAACCTGAAAGTTGTATATATTAAAGGCTGGAGGAAACCTAAACAATGAACTGTAATGAATGAGTGCAGTGTGGCAAAGCTACATCTTGACAAGGGCTGTGTGGTACATAGCGGCAGAGCCACAAAACAACCAATGAGAAGCCAGAGGAATATAAGAGTACACCCTAAAGCCAAGAGGCCAATAAGGTGCGAAGGTGATTCAGTGCACAGGAGCCAGTGCCAAGAAACCTGCATGTGGTTTAAAGGAATGGTTCGCCCAAAATTCTTTATTTAAAAAATAGATAGCCAATATAAAAAAAAAAAAGATTGGCCTTTTTTTTTCTTCGAAGTCCCTATGTAAAATTTTGAGCAATTCAAGCTCAAAGAGAGCACATGGGGGCATCCATTTTGTGAAATGGATGCCCGCCGCTGTGCTCGCTTTGGCTTTCGCGGCACTAATGAAGGAAAAGCCAGCACCCCGGTTTTCCTGGTTGCCCCCTTAACCTTCCCCTGAATAGCCTGGTGGTGTGTGCATCCCTACGGAGTCTGGTCTACCACTGCCCTCACACTTAATATGTGGACCTCACTCACTGCACTCCCTGCATCCCCTGGCACTTGACCACCTGGCCTCCCCTGAGCACTCACCTAGCCCCAGGGGCCCTTCTTCCTATCCCCTCACCTCCCCTTACACTTATATTCCTCCTCTATGCCCTCACTTCCCCTCCCACCCTACCATTATCCCTTACTCCCCACCCACTTCTTGTTACAGCACTTGCATGATCTGAATGACACAAGGCCTAGTAGGACCATTATTGTATTTTCCTCTCCTGCCCCCACACCCCCCATTTTGTCTTGTGGCGCCTTGAGACACCATTGCTGTGCAGGTGCCTTATAAATGCGCAATAAATAAAAGACCCAAGTATCGGAGGTAATCCCCCGCCATTCATTCAAATGCTAACTGAGCCTGCCCCCCACTGCAGTCTGGTGGACTAAGGCCTCAGAAAGGTTTTCTGGGTAGCAATGGCCGTGGCTGAAGGCAAGGCAGACGTTGCTTGGACAGAGTTCGCAGCTCGACCTCGTCCACCTCGAGGAAACTTCCTTTGGCATGTATGATTGGCTTGACTTCTCACCCTTCCATAGGAAGTTTAATAGGGAAAAGGCCGACCCCTCTATTCGTGAGACGCCGGATGGGAAGGTTGTGGCTACCTTATTACAGTACTCAATGACTTGGCTGCCACTTTTGAAGTCTGAAGCTTTTCTATACTTTCATCAGCTTTATTTCCAAAAAGGTGTGTACCATCAAAAGGCATGATGAAAAGCGTGGATTAAACATCCGGTGCAAAACCAGATTTTCTTATCTATGCAAACCTGCGTTTCACCGTGCCAGCTACCTTGGCTCTACTGACGCTATCAGCGGAATCCAGTCCTGATTGTAAGGACTCACACATGGCGTCCTTGACATCCTTAATTATATAAGGAAGCCATCTCTTTCCTCACCGATTCTGAGATATGGTCAGCTGCCTTTGCTATCACATCCCACAATGTATGAACCGGAATCTGCAGTCTTTTGTTCGATCCGACACACCAGAGGCAAACGCAGTCTGTGTCCGTGATCAACATCCTGGCCCCATAATCCATACATCTTTTAAATCCCATTTTAGGAGTCGACATTTTATTGAAGGAACAGTCAAAGAATTACGAAAATCGCACCGTATTCGAAGCAAACTGCCATTGGAAAAAAACAGAACTAAAGTAACAGGTGCAGTACGAGCTATATATACTGTTGGTGATGTCATGCTCGAGAGCTGACGCTGGATGGAAATTATCAAAATTTTTAAAAAGATGAGGAATACATAGGAGGGCACAATCCATTTGAAATGCCAGTTTTACAATGTGGTCTTTCTTTTGTGCTATGCAGCTTACGACTGAGATCACACAAGTTCTGCGTAAAGTTAGGCTTAAAATCTTCTTTGCCAATAAAGATCTTGGGCCTCATTATGAGTGTGCCGGTCCAGTAACAATGGTGCCGGTAAGACTACCGGCACCATTGTTACCGGACCAGCATACACCGTTACAAACGGTGCCAGTGCTTCCATCATCCCCATTCCCATTGAGGGAATAGAGATTTTCCAGTGCCTGACTTCCAGTAACACTGGGGTCATAACAATAACTATCACCATGTTATTCCAAATCACAAATGTTCTTTAGGAATGCATTTGTTCTTAGTTTCATTACCACCGCTTTGCCATGAAGCATTTCAAACCATAAGAGTTCACTTATGGCTCACCTTAATAATTGGTTCACGCCACATCTGAAAGAACTAAGAATCCAGAAAAGAAAATTGCAATCAATTTGGCGTCACTCGCCCACTGAGGAAAACAAACTTAAGTTAACCAACCTCTCTAAACTGTACAAAAATGAAATAATTTGCACAAAAAAGAACACTTTCACGACAGAATATCTAAGGCTACATCAGATACCAAGGAATTATTCACTAACCTTCATGAAATGGAATGATCAATACCACAGATTGATAATACACCAAAGGATAAGCCTTGGTGTACCAATATACAAAATGCCCTGTCAGACAAAATTACCTCCCTCCAAACTAAAATCGCAAAAATGAAAGCTGCTCTGCTCTTACCAGTTGAGTCCCCACCTCAGCAGCACCATCACAAATAGTACCCTCCCACCTTTCAGCTTCAAAAAAGTCTCCATTATCGAAACAGAAAAAATTATTTGTATTTGTATTTGTATTTGTTTATTCATAACGTGCAAAACCATCAGGCCCGGAGGCATCAGGGCACAATTTGTACAAGGTTGCAGTAAAATACAGACAAAAATTACAATAGAGAATTTACAGTAACAGCATATTAACCGTCTTTCTAATTACATATATTACATAAGTTACAGTGCCACTGGATTAACAGAGGGTAAATCCCAGGGTGTGCATAAATAGTAACAGAGGTAGCGGGCCAGAAATAGTATCAGAGGAGGCAGGCCAAAGTATGTCAGGCAGAGACGCAGAGCATGTCTTAATGCTGGTCAAAGAGCCTAGATTTGGTTTTGGTCTTGAAGGTGTTGAAAGAGTCTTCAGCTCTGATAGTAGCGGGAAGGGTGTTCCATAGTTTGGAGGCTAGGACAGGGAAGCTGGTGCCTCACGCTTTTTGAAGCATAAACCTGGGGATTGATAGACAATGAGTCTGGGCAGTTCTAAGTGGTCGGGTGGTAGAGTGGCGGGATAGCCGACTGCAGAGGTAGATCGGGGCTTTGTTAGCCATGCATTTGTGTGTGAGGGCAAGTGTTTTTAAGGACATTCTCTGCTTGACAGGTAACCACTTTAGGTTGGTTCTGGATTCTGAGATGTAGTGGTTGCGGGGGATGTTCAAGGCCGCTCGAATGGCATTATCCTGGGTAGTTTGGATTTTGTTCAGCTTCTCTTGGCTGGTACCTAAGTAAAGAGCACTGCAGTAATCAATTTTTGCCATAATGAGGGTTCTAGCCAGTGTGACACTGTTGGGGGTGGTGAGAAACGGTCTGCAGGCTGCAATAAATTTGCACGTGTAAGCTAAGGCAGACCTGACAGCATTTATTTGTCTCGATAAGGATAGGGTGGCGTCAAGGTAAATGCCTAGCATTTTGGTGTCTTTCGAGACTCGAATGACATTACCGTCTATGGTGAATGACTGATAAGATGGCTCAAGTTTGCTCAGGCGTTGTGAGGTACCCAAGATAAGGAGCTGCGTTTTATCGTCATTTAGACATAGCTGGTGTTGGGCCATCCAGTCTTGGATGACCAGGTAGACGTCATTGAGGGCCTTAGTGTCAGCAAGATAATCACCTGAGATGGGAATGAGTATCTCAGTGTCATCCGCATAGTTGGTGTAGGAGACACCCAGACAGTCAAGCACATCAAAAAGTGGTTTCGTAAAAATATTGTAAAGTGTAGGTGACACGCAGGATCCCTGCGGTATGCCACAGTGAATAGGGGAGGGGGTCCGCGGCTGCGGATGGTGCAAAGACCCTCATGAATCTGTTGCTCAGGAAGGATTTGATCCATGCCGCAGCGGAGGATGAGAAGTTTGCAGCAGAGTGGAGGTGCCTGCAAAGGATCTGGTGGTTGACCAAATCAAATGCGGCGGAGAGATCAAGGAGTAATAGCATTGCTAGTTTGCCCTTGTCCTTCAATACTTCAATCTGGGTTTTTAGGTCTATTAGAGCAGTTTCGGTCCCGTGTCTGGGCCGGAAACCGGATTGTCGTAGACCTAGCAGATTGTTAGATTCCAAGTAGTTTTGGATCTTAAGGTAAACTGCGCAGTCCAGAATCTTGAGCAAAAACGGTACTGTAGTGATAGGTCAGAAGTTCGTAGGTATGCTTGGGTCTAGGGAAGGTTTTTTGAGTAACGGGATTACCCACGCGTCCTTGAGGTTGTCCGGGACAATACCTGTTTTAAAGGAGGAGTTGATGAAGGCTGTAATGAATGGGGCTAGATCATGGGCAGAGTCCTTAATAATGGGAGCTGTGCAAGGGTCACCTTGGCAGTTGGATGGTTTAATTCTCCGGATGATATTTTCTACCTCAGTAACTGTGAGCGGTGAGAAGACGAAAGGTTTGGTATTGGCAGTGTCTAAAGGGGAGGACCTGGCAGGGGAAAGTTAGCGGTTGTCAGACTTCAGGCTGTCCTGCTTGTCTTTAATTTTGGATTGAAGCGTGGAGATTTTGTTTAGTAAGGCTGCTTGAATGTTAGCAGACCATTTACTATCTTTCGTGCATGTGTCTGGAGGGGAGACTGGAGTTTCGAGCTCTTTTAGAATTCTAAAGAGTTCCTTAGAGTTTGAGTCAGCTTGCAAAATACGATTGTTGAGCGACTCTTTTTTAGCAGTGATGATGGCATCTTTGTAGGTAAGGGAGGCAAGAAGGAAGCCATCTTTATGCTCATCAGACGGGTAGCTTTTCCAGCGATTTTCCGCACAGCGTTTAACTTTGCGGAGGATTCTTAACTGTGGAGTGAACCATGAGTTAAGATGTGCTCGTGGTTTGGCCTTCCTAAGTTTGATGGGTGCTATGGTGTCTATAGCCGTGATCATAGTTTGGTTATAGGTGTCTGCTAGGGAGGTGGGGTCAGAGCATGCTTGGTAGCCGCGTTGAGGGAAGGGAGTAACAGAGGGAGGAGTTGTTCCTTGGTTACGTTTTTTTACTACGAGTAGGGAGTGCTGGGGCTATCGGTGTCGGGGCTTGTGGGATTGCTTCGATATTGAAAGTTATGATATGATGGTCAGACCATAAGCATGGAGTATTCTTGAGGACCTGGATATTGTAATTGGAACCGGCTAACCAATCAATGGTCCTGCCTTTGATATGGGTCGGTTCTTGGATGTACAAGGTGAGGCCAAGGTCTGTTAGAACATTCTCCAAATCAATTGCCACGGGATCTTTTGAGTCACCACGACCTAGATTGAGGTCGCCTAGGATGATTGTTTGTGAATTTTTTTTCGTTTTGTCGAGGGGGAGAGTAGAAATTTCACTGACAAAGGTGGGTGCCGGGCCAGGGGGTCTATAGATAAGGTGAAGGTTACCCGTTTGGTTGGGCGTTAGTAATAGTTTGATTGATAGCAGTTCAGCTGATTCGAGTTTGGAATCGGATACGACTCTTAGGTCAAGGGGGTTTTTGTGGATGAAGGCCACGCCACCGCCTCTGGATTGGGCAGAGGCACGGGCACAGCGTGTGATGCCGTAGTCAGGCGGTAAAGCCAGGGATAGAGCGGGGCCAGATGCGGCATGTAGCCAAGTTTCAGATATGGCGATGAAATCAATGTCAGCAGTGGTGATGAGGTCGGCTATGTCTAGAGCGTGTGCTGTGAGAGATCTAGCATTGATAAGAGCGCCCTTGGACACAGGCAGTTTAACCCCTGTGGTAATGGTTTTGCATATAGCAGTGGATGAAGGCGAGCTGGGTGGAGTATGTGAGATTTGCTTAGTGGTATTGGTGCGGGAATGTCGTAGGCGGAATCTGGTGCCAAGTCTCTTGTTTCTGAGAATGAGGGGGCAAGGTTGGTTGGGAGTGGGTTTCATAGCAAAGTGTTCCAACCAGAGAGCTGGGTCATTAAGGTATTGGTTAAACTGGTTGCTGGGGTGGTGGACGCCTGTGGTGGATGCTGCAGGACTCATAGGGTTCGTTATAGGGGTCATAGTTGGTAGAGCTAAATGGCATAGGTTCAGGCAGGCCAGATTATTATGTGGCAGATCAGGTTTAACCCCAAGGGCAAGTGTAGTTGCCGTAGGTAATTGAGTGACTTGGGCAGCGTGTGGGGCTAGAACGTTGTGTAGTAGAAGGATCACACTGACGTGCATGATGGTAGTGCTAGCTACCTGAGTGGGATACCTATGTAGTTGTTCACATGGGACAAAATTGGGTCTCATTAGATGAGGCAGAGGTATCCCAGTGGCTGAGAGGCACAGGCAGGGCAACATCTAGATTGGACTGATCACAAATGGCTAAAAAGCACAGGCAGGGCAACATCTAGATTTTACTGATCACAAATGGCCAAAAAAGCACAGGCAGGGCAACATCTAGATTTGACTGATCACAAATGGCTAAAAAGCACAGGCAGGGCAACATCTAGATTTGACTGATCATAAATGACTAGAAAGCAAAGGCAGGGCACATCTAGATTTCACTGATCACAAATGGCTGAAAAGCACAGGCAGGGCAACATCTAGATTTGACTGATCATAAATGGCTAGAAAGCACAGGCAGGGCAACATCTAGATTTGACTGATCACAAATGGCTAAAATGCACAGGGCAGAGTAACATACACCTTGACTAGATTGACGTGGCAAAGATAGGGAAGCGATAATAATATTCAATTAGCAGATATGGACTGTCGGCTGATCAGGACGTTGCAAGTAAAATTACTCAACATACAAATGAATAGGACGTCCGAGCAACATAGGATTTGTATGAAGTCTGTGCTACCGTAGTTGCTGATTGAGTGGCGTTCACAGTGGGGGGGGGGCAGCGTTGCAGATCACACCTGTAGCGGATGTCTATGTATGACTAGGAAACATAAAGATAGTCTACTCAAAATGTAGTGTGAGAGGCAGGGTGCAGAAAGGCACTTACCCAGAAAAGTCTTAGCAGTATGGCTGGAGGCAGGCAGCGTTTCTGGCCCCTGGCTCCTCCGACTCACGACAGGCTCCAGACAGGAAGCCTTGTGGGCAGCCTTAGGGGCGTGCCGGCGTTCGCCTGCCGGTGAAAGTGATTGGGTTAAGGCAGTGTGCAGAGCCAATCAAGTCAGGCCTGCGGCAGTGGTATGAGGCTGATGCTGAACATTGTGATGATCGACGAAAAACGGGCGGCCATCTTGGACATAGCACAGCCTCCTCGAGGCTAATGGTGGCTGAGTGAGAATACTGTGAGGAACGACAGCAATTGTAGGGGCTGCATTCAGGGCGCGCAGGGTAGCTCCGTAGGAAATATGGATCTAGAGCATATTTAAAATATGATCGTGGCGGCAAGGTGCGCAGCAGCCTGCAGGGATCTGCAGATTAGCGGGCTTTGTCCTCACCTCACCTGGGCTGCAGTCAGCTCTGCTCCAGCAGTGGGGAGGGGGTCCTGGGCCTCCTGGCTCCTTGCTTGATATGAGAACAGGCTCCAGACAGGAAGCCTTGTGGTCGGCCTTAGGGGCGTGCCGGCGTTCGCCTGCCGGCGAAAGTGATTGGGTTAAGGCAGTGTGCAGAGCCAATCAAGTCAGGCCTGCGGCAGTGGTATGGGGCTGATGCTGAACATTGTGATGATCGACGAAAAACGGGCGGCCATCTTGAACATAGCACAGCCTCCTCGAGGCTAATGGTGGCTGAGTGAGAATGCTGTGAGGAACGACAGCAATTGTAGGGGCTGCATTCAGGGCGCGCAGGGTAGCTCCGTAGGAAATATGGATTTAGAGCATATTTAAAATATGATCGTGGCGGCAAGGTGCGCAGCAGCCTGCAGGGATCTGCAGATTAGCGGGCTTTGTCCTCACCTCACCTGGGCTGCAGTCAGCTCTGCTCCAGCAGTGGGGAGGGGGTCCTGGGCCTCCTGGCTCCTTGCTTGATATGAGAACAGGCTCCAGACAGGAAGCCTTGTGGTCGGCCTTAGGGGCGTGCCGGCGTTCGCCTGCCGGCGAAAGTGATTGGGTTAAGGCAGTGTGTAGAGCCAATCAAGTCAGGCCTGCGGCAGTGGTATGGGGCTGATGCTGAACATTGTGATGATCGACGAAAAACGGGCGGCCATCTTGAACATAGCACAGCCTCCTCGAGGCTAATGGTGGCTGAGTGAGAATGCTGTGAGGAACGACAGCAATTGTAGGGGCTGCATTCAGGGCGCACGGGGTAGCTCCGTAGGAAATATGTATTTAGAGCATATTTAAAATATGATTGTGGCAGCAAGGTGCGCAGCGGCATGCGGGGAAGCAGGGAATGCTTTCACTTAAACCTTCTAATTGCCAAGGAGACAACTGCCCGGCCCAAATCATAAAGGATGCAGTCAGAGACCTAGCCCATTCATCTCAAAGCTTATCAACGCCTCTTTCAAGACGAACCTTGTGCCTAACAATCTTAAACAATCCTGGGTACTACCTTTTCTTAAAATACAAACTCTAGACCCGCCTGTACCGACTAACTATAGACCTATCACCACAGTCCCTTTCTTACTCAGAATTATTGACAGAGTAGCCGATCTACAGATACAGGACTACCTAGAATCTAATAACTTACTTGGCTCACGCCAATCTAGCTTCTGCCCCCTTCATGGCGCAGAAACAACCTTGATTGACCTCAAGACCCAAAATGACGAGTTAAAGGACAATGGTAAATCAGCTATGCTACTCCTCCTTGATCTATCGGCAGCCTTTGACTTAGTGGATCATGCAGTCTTATGTAACCATCTTAGTTCAGCTGCCAATTTCTCAAGTGATGCCATAGCCTGGGTGCACTCCTTCCTCGCAAACTGTACAATGAGAGTCTTCTCCCCCCTAGCAGCTTCCGACTCCAACCAAGTCCCCTGCAGTGTTCCCCAGGGATCATGTTTATCTCCTACCATGTATACTGTCTTTACTAAGCCCTTGTTCGACAAGTTGGACAGATTGGGTGTCACCTACCCTAACTATGCTGATGATACTCAGATCCTCATCCCCCTTTCGGGTAACTTCCTGGAGGACTCAGCTTTAGTAAAGCAAATATACCTCCTCATTCAGGCATGGATGGCATCCCATGGCCTTTGCCTGAACGATGAGAAAATAGAGCTTCTGATCCTAGGCTCAGAGACAGCCATTAAAAACTCAACCCTAGCTACGCTTCATTCAACATCGATAATAACGTTATCAAAGTGATGCCTGCAGTCAAAACTCTTGACTCTGCACTGACTCTCAAGAAGCAAGTTAACTCCCTAGCATCCTCTACCTGCAGCCTATACGTGCAAGTTGATCCATTCCTGCAGACCTTTCCTTTCTGAAGGTAGTTGCATTACACTAGCCAATGCTCTTATATTATCCAGGCTGGACTACTGCAACGCCTGATAAACTGCAAAGACTCCAAAATAACGCCCTTAGAGCAGCCCTAGACATCCTGAACAGAGAGCATATCTCTGCACTTAGAAGAGATGCCCACTGGTTTAAGATTAAGGACAGGATTTCACTTAAAACACTTTCTCTCACATCTAAATGTCTCAACAACTTAGCGCCACAATACCTTGTAGAAATAATAAATAAGAGAACAACCGACCGACCTACAAGATCAACCCACGCCTTCACCCTAAAGGTCCCTAGATACAAACGGAGCACAGCCGGCGGATCTAGTTTCCCAGTGATAGCCGCTCAATCTTGGAACAGTCTCCCCCTAGAGATTAAATCTGACCAACCATACCCTATATTTAGCCGAAATGTCCTCTCCTGGTTACGAACCAATGACACCTAAATGGACCTCCTTTCCTCCTAACTGATCTTCACTCTACTTACCCATGACTGTGCTTCTCAAGGAGTGCATTGCCAGACTTTGTCAACTGTTTATGTCTCTGCCTTCACTTATCTGTATTGTGTATATATTCACTGGGACCATTGGTCACTACTTACCTGTGCTAAAATCAACGTTATCTTTGTCTATAACCCTGTTCTATTATTATGTATGTATTCACCTTCCTTTCGTTTTCTTGTAATGCTTGCGCTCAGCTACCCTTGGGTTTTGGTCTGCGCTATATTAAATAAACAAACAAACAAACAAACAAACAAACAAACAAACAGTTAACTTTGGATGTATCACTAACAAATTGCTCAAAGTATTCAATTCCGTTAGGCAGTAGTTTTGGGCACATTAATAACAAATGATATAGGCTTTCTTTCTCCTGAATTCAAGCAATGCCTACAGTATTTAAACTCTCCTACTCTTGAATACTGAATATTATTTATTTCCTGTGTATTTAGCACATTCGATCTGAATCTCATTGTACTGTTTCTAAATGAGTGCGCTGGATATTTTGACATGTAAGCTTCAGGTTGTGGGAACCATTTCCAGAACGACACAGTTTGCGGATATAGTTTTGAATTCAATAGTATAGCATTGTTCTCCACCCAATCAAATGCTTTTATCAATGATTTCACTTTCAATGGTTTATCAATGAGAATTTGGATTGAAAGGCCTACATTTAGTAATGTTCAACTCCCTCTTTCAACGTATGCATAACATGACTTGTATTATCATCTGCTAATTTGCGATATAAGGAATCATTTTCACTAATCAGACATTTCCTGAATAAAGCAGCTTTTTTCCAAATCATACAACTTTTTAGTGAGGACAACCCAAACTCATACCGAATTATTTCTATTGGAATACATTTTGGCATAAAAACAATACATTTCTCCATATCATAGCTTCAATTATCTTTAAGTATGGTGTTAATGAATCAGGAAGAAAGTCAATACCATAGCTCAGACGAGGAATTATTTTTTTACAATAAAATTCAATGCATGCATACATGGAGTGACTCCTGTATTTTCTTTCAATAACTTTCAACTGTTTGGAGGCATCAGATGCCTTATGCTTTCAACAATTTTTAATAAAGTTATTCGACATCACACTTGAAAAGTAAAAGCCCAAATATTTCATAGTTCTTTGTTGCTTAATCTTAGTTTCATCACAGAACCATGTAAAAGCAAATTATTTTTTTGTACTATGATGCACATTAATTATTACAGTTTTTGAGGCATTTATTTTCAATTTCAAATTCTTTATAAAGATGGCAAACACATTGATTAATCTCTGCAACCCGATTTTTGTAGTATCGAAGAGCAAAAAATCATCTGCTTTTGCAACCCATTGTACTCTCAATTTATCCAATTTGGGAGGAACCAGTCCACTCCCATACAGATGTTTCACCGCCATTGATACATATAGATTGAATACAATTGCAGCAAGCGCACAGCCCTGCTTTACACCATTTTGGCTCAAGACAACATTTGACATTAGGCCTTCATTATTCAATCTAACTCGAATAATAGTTTTTGAGGAAAAATGTACCAGTATATCCAAAAGATCCTTTTCAATTCCTAGCTCTAGAAGTCTTCGCCATAGAATTGGTCTATCAACCATATCAAAGGCCATAAATAAGTCCATCGATGCTGCATAAAGAGCTGTTAACGCATTAGCACATGCATTTCTTTGCATTTGGGTAACTAACATCCCTCCAGCATCTGTTCCTATAACTTTTCTGAATCCAAATTGCCTGAGATCAAGTATATCATTCTCCTTGATCCACACAAACAGTTGACTAATACAATGGATGAAAAGATTTTAGCATCTATGTTCATTAACGAAATAGGACGGTAATTCAAGGTACATATTCAATTACCCTTCTTTAATATCGGCAAGATATAGGACAGTAGCCAGGACTCTGGTAAAACCTTCTTTGCTAACACATTACTAAATAGAATATGCAAAATGCAGGATCAAAGCGACACATTATGTTTTAGTGTCAAAAAAGACAGATTATTAGGACCTGGAGTATTGGATGCCTTAGATTTAAGAATGTATCCCTTTATATTTAAGATCAATACATCTAAATGCCAATTTGTATAATTTTTTGCAAATACTACTTTTTCTGAAGTGGATTCCTTATATACATTTTTAAAAGACGCGATGCAAACATTGGTGTTGATCGGATTTATTGCTAACTGGGTTTGAGAAACTTCAGTGTTATTTATTAATGACCAAACATTTCTTGAGTTTGAGTCCTTCATAGTTACAAACGGGGCTTCAGCATCCTTTTGTAGGATGGCAGCACAATGATTGATAGACCAGTTTTTATACCGTTGCCCACAACTTTTCACTTTCCTATTAATGATTTAAGTATTCACATATTGCTTTTTTATCTGCCAAATTTCTTTGTTTAATAACATTTTTCGTTGTTTAGTTTCTATATCAAATGTATGTTTGAAAGTGCTTTTTGTCTTGAGTGTACCAAAATCATGCTTGCAATAATTGCGCAACAAATTCTCCAAATGATCACTAAATTTGTCAACTGTATAAGTCTTGTATTTACTCTCCAATGGCAGTGAATCATACTCATATAACAACAAGGTGTGGAATTTTTCAGTTTTTCCCAGATTCCATTTTATTCGCGAGCCTTTAACATTAATTTCCACATTTATACAGTAAATATTTGATGCATCACCATTTTTTTACCAACCCAGATTATATGACAACATTGCGTGATCACTAAATTCTGACGAGAAGACCTCCATATTACCAAGTGTAAAGTATAAGTCAGCACTAACAAACATAAAATCTATTATGGAGGACTCATCTCTAGCCTGCCATGTTGGTTTAATGTTGTGCATGATATTAAGGCCCCAACTTTTTGTAAATGCCAGCCAATAACTTCCTCTGTACAATTTAGTTCTATCATTAGAATTATGGTCACCCAGGGAGGATAGTGCCCATACCATATCACTATTTGCCATGTCACAATCGGCATTCAGATCACCAGCTAGAATTATCGATCCACCCGATTTCAGCCCCAGCCATTCATCTATCAGTATATCCAATTTTCCAATCGCCAATTACAATTGGTTGTCTGAAAATTCCAGCGCGTTCCAGTACATATTAATTATCATTAGATACAATGTACCTTTTCATGTTAATATTTTGAATGACACAATCATAATTGAATGGTAAATCTGTATTTCAGATTGCACAATTATTGATTCATCATTTCTATATGCAGCGGCAAGACCTCCTTTTGGACAACCCCTAATTCCAGATTTAGCTTGTATACACAGAACGTCATATCCATCCCATGCCATGAGACCCGTAGCCCATGTTTCTTGTAGTAAAATTAATTCATGTTGGACCAAAGATTCACATACCTTCTTATTTGAAACAAGATGGGAGCATCCTCTTGAATTCCATGAAACTATACTAAAAGTTTGTTTTATGCTAAAGTGGTTTCCCCAGGGCTTTCAATTGCATAATTCAATCTTTTAGCGATAGTACCAATGCACGCCATTCATGCATGTCCTTAAGGATTGCACTATCAGGATCTAATATTTTCTCCCTTTCTACTCTTAAAGATTCAGGCGGGTCCATTCTTTCCTTATTTTGGGTTCCCCCTATAACATTGGAGGTTATATGTTGAAAATTGAAGATGTGAAGCCTCTCTTCTGCAGAGCACTGGCTTCGTTCAATAGCAGCGATCTTACAAGGGGTGATGGTATTACCAATCTTACGTAGTCAAATCTATGTGGTTGGGTATAATCTACCAGCTTTATGTCTGCTGACGTAATCAGATTTAATTATGAAATATCTGCGAACAGACTTAAAATTTATGGTCAATTCAAGCACCAAGATCTATCGTCATCAAATATGTAGTGTAGAATACAGATTGGTTCAAATTGGAAAATGGGCTTCCGTAAGCCTTTTGTCTGCTCCTTTAAATTACGGGTCTTATCAACTTTATAGTCAAAAGTTTTCCACGGCTCCATTGATTCACCCCGATTAGCTGGAATCTCATCATATGATTTCACATCTCTTGTTACATAATTTGCAGCTAGTCGAGTGATGTCTTCATTGCCATGAGCCAGGACAACTTGAATCAGCATATTGCCATTACAGCATGTAAGAAGTGTGGTGGGTTTAATATTAATGCTAATGTCTTTCACTTCAGGGCCCTTTCTATTCAGTATTTCCTCAATAATCTTTCTTAGTGAGTCTTCAGACATATCCATCTGTCTTGTGGGTTCTGCAGTGCTACTTTCTAAATTAGTTTTTAAACTTTGTACACACACATCTCCATAAGTTGCTTCTTGTGGGACAAATGATACAGGCACATCCCTCAAAGAAGGTGCACTGCAGTCATTACGCAACACTTTACTTTTGCTAAATTCAACACCTTGGCCATGATCTATGGGTCGCGTTTCAGCTAAACAACGAACTTTCGTACTTAAGGTCTTTATATAAGTACTTATCAAATCTGTTTGAGTAGGTGCACCTAGATGTTCTGCAATTTCAATTATTTCTGGGCCAGCAGAGGTTGGTGTGTTAGTGCGAGAAATTACTGCCGGATTTTTAAATATGTTGAATATATATAGGACACCCAATTCGATCGATTTCAAATGTTTATCTATTCTTCCCGACATCTCTTTGTTTTTGAGAGCCTCAGATAGTCCGATGGATCCTTCTGAATACTTACATTGTGTTGCTTTAGATTTATTTTGCCCTCCGCATTGCGGAGGCGAGTTCACTAATGCATCTTGTTTAGGTGACTCAGCTACTATTATCACTTCTTTACTGGACTGGTGTATCTTTTTATCGTCTTGCACCTTTAGATCCCTTATAAACTTGCGAGATGAGGTGGTAAGCGCTTTTTGTGCAAGTGCATTTTTACGTCGCATTTCTTTTTCTTTTTTCTTTGATATTTTCTCTGTGAATTACTCTATCCCATCCTTTTGGAGCATTCCTCCGAAGTTGCATCTTTCGCTAGTTGCTCCATCCCTAACCGCAGCACCAGGCGTTAAAGCTTTTTGTACTATAGGTGCTAATACATCATCAACATGCATGTGCATATCCACTTGTTCATCCATTACAGGAGTCGTCTCTTTACTCCCATCATTGCTTTTAACATTACTTGCTAGCTCATTAGGTTCTACAAGTGTCAAGTTCATTCCTTGCCATACTTTGCAACACACCTCTGGCACGGATGTCAATACTAAAACAATCTCATTCAGCAGCCGAGATTGTTTCTTTAGTTCCGCTATAATCAGCGTGTTTTCATTTACATTAGCCAAATTATCAGCATTCACCTCCTTAATTGGACTTAACTTGTCCACTATGGGACATTGTACATGAGTATCTAGATGTTGAGAGAGACATAGTAGGGAAATCTCTCCTGTCGAAATAATAGGAAGTGTATTGAGGAATGAGTGATTCAGATCGTGTTCATGTACAATTACAGGATTCAATTGAGCATTTTTTATGTTTAGATGCAAATCTGTATCCCTATCTTCAAAAAACAGATTTTGCGATGACTCATGATTCCCCTCCACCCTTATTTCCATTTTATTTGCGTCATTAGTTATGCTAATTAATGCACACTGTTGCGCACACTCAATTAAGTCCTCGTCAGTGTCCGAGGACCCAGGGAGCGGTAACGCAACCGCACGAGACAAACTCATCTGCCTGGTTTTCGGCCCGGAGGGCATAATTGTGCTTTCCTTTCTCACAGACTTGGCATTCAACATTTTTCTTTTCATAACACCGATAGCCACTTGCTGGCAGTACTACACGCATATTACTTAACACACTATGGGCCTCATTACGACCCTTGCGGAAATGGAAAAATGATGGCGGAAATGCAATACCGCCATCGAACACCGCTCGTTGCGATCATGACCCGTCACCGTAAAGTACGATGCCATTAGCGACACCGCAGTGAACGGCAACGCTAACTGCACCAAGTACGCGCACGCGCGCCTTGCAAAACCGGAATCACCGCCATGGCGCAACGGTACGCGAATTCTGACCCTAGCGGACATGTACTGAACGCCATCAAGCACGTCGTAAAGTACCATTCCGCCATGGCGAGAAATACGGCAACGCGAACCAACCGTAAATGGCCCACTGAGTGCCTGTACTCCACTCCCTGGCCTCATTGCACAACTCCTGGCAGGCGCAATGTACTCACACTATGCAACCAGTGAAATCCACAATTCACCCATGCATGCCAACGTAGAAAAGCATGCAGGGGCTCAAAGCGCCCCGTGAGTGGGCATCCATGTACGGCATGTCACCATAGCCGTACTGACGCAGCACAGGCATGTGAAGGTACAATACATCAAAATGAAAATCAAGAACACATGACACAAAACAACAGTAGTCCCCCATCGCTTGCCACCAGCGCAAGGCAACATCCAAAACAGCATCCTGAGGGGGATTGCACCAGCCCTGTACTCATGCCAGTAAACAAACCAACCATCAGCAGAAGCATGTACCACACAAGTCGGCAGAGTGACTGAGCAGCCAGGCTCATCCCAAGAGGGGCCGATGGGAGCTGCAGGGCACAGATGGCATCAATACAGAAGCTATTCCAATGGACATGACCCCAGTCCCCCTCCAACAAACGCACGCAAACACAGTCACCTGTGACCAGCCACATTCTGAACAACCCATCATTCCACCAATCGACCTGGCTGACAGGCACCAGTCGGCCAAAAGCCAATCCCCCGCCCCTGAACAGCACATCATGTAAACAGTCACAATGGCAGCCCCTATCCGTGACCATACTGTGCTACGTAGGCAAACGCGGCCAGTACTGTACCACACAACTCAACTCAGAAGGCGGAACACAATGCAGATCATCACGCAATACATACCGCCACAAAGCGAAAATCGCCACATCACCTGCAAAGAACAACGCAACACGACAAATATCGGAATACAATTTAAATGCACATCCAAATGACAAAGGCCCCACAGCAATTTGCAAAATACCACCAAAACAACCATCATCACCGAGGGCTGCATCTGCAATAATTGACCGGCTTCCACTTGTGTGACGCCCTGTACCATCATGGCACACAGGGCCTACATCAACGTTCCAAAAGGCAACATGGAAGCGGCAAGAACCGCAGGTCCGTCCCATGAGGCAGGCACTAGTCGAGCTGAAAGGCCGAAATGTTGCACCTAGCCACCAGTACAGCGTAAGGGCATGTGGCCCATTGGCGATCGTCCCATATGATCGAAATGGTGCTCCACTGATTCACCCGAAGCTGCAGGAGTCGAGAGTAAAAACCATCTGGAGGAGTGGCGTAGAGATGGCATCTGCAATAGGGCAGGAGATACCTGTCACCCAAAAGAAACACAAATCAACCGATTGCATTACGGGACTCATGATGCATTACAATCTTCATTCAACACACCAAATCCACACCCATATGCATGCTAGCCCACTCCAAAGGAATATACACACCCCTAAATCAGTATCGAATCATAACGAAACCAATCGAGCTAAATACACCATTGTCAACGTCGGTTACTGTGCATGCGTCCGTCAAGATAGAACCCATGACATGGGATTAGTAACGTGCCTAGACACAAGTGTATGAAGGCGCGTCGAGACAGGGAGGATCCGACAAGGGCAGATAGACGTATGTCCCACTATGGCAGCCTTGCATCACATAACGCAGGGGAAGGGGAGTGAATCAAAAAACCCATGTACATGGCAGACCCTAAACGGAATCATCAGTCCATGCATCCACACATCATTCCCTCATCCCGCAATGAAAACGCATGAATATTCACTCACATAATATGTGAAACTTCCATCGCGTCTGTGCGTAATGCAGTCCGCAAAAACCACTGTGCCCCTGGCCGGATCTGTAGTGTTGTGAAGCAAGATGGATTTGGGAACGTCCTGCCTTATCGTCCACTACGCTGTTGCGCATCCCATTCAATTCATATCATTCATTGCCTGCTCGTTATGGGCCATGTCCCAAGGACATTCTACAATAGAACGTTACATTTCCAGCCAGACCTGTGGGCGTATCCTCGCCGCTACTTCAAAACCCAAAATGCTGGCCTTCGAATTCCTCACTTGCAACATTACGTCGAAAAGGCTTCTGTGAACGCTTGCATTCACAATTACATCAATGTAGTGCGGCTGTGTGTCATGATGCTAACTGGCTGCAATCACAAATGGCACGCCACGCCCGTCGGTGAAGTACGTTACTGTGCTGCATGAGGGTCGGCCATCGATCGAGCCCTACATACCACTGACTCTTCACAGGTATGTAAGCGGCTGCAATCATAGCATGTGTAACAATGGGAGCATAGCATGAAGATCAGTCAAAGTACATCACACTGCCATCGGGATTTGATACATGATTCAAATCCCAAGATGCCATGCGGCCAAATGCAGCCTTACGTGCGGGACGTGCTCGGCCAGAAGGGATTGCATCTGCCACAGATTCATTCAATCAGCACAGGTGGAGGCCATACAGGCCGACAGCACATATATTGCAGACCCAAACCCCTCCCACAACCACTCCCACTCCAAAATGCTACCGGCAGGACTAGCGATGTTGGGCCTGGGGTACCAGATAGCACTGCAAGTGCTACAACTACAAGAAGACGACGAACAACAACAGGTACAACAACCGGGCGCACAGGGGAGACGGAGGAGAAGGAGGAGGAGGAGGGCAAGGCAGGGTCAGCAAGGCCCACAAGCACTGCCACTACCACCACGCAGGCGGCCCGCAATCCCACGCCTCCGAGCCGATCCGTTCAACCTCACTGCTGAGCAGATCCACACCCTCTACCGTTTGGACCGGGACACCATAATCGCCATTGTGGACATGACACATGCTGACCTCGTGAGCATGATAGATAGCCCAACCGCCATCCCACCCCTACTGAAGGTGGTGTCTGCACTCCACTTCCTGGCCACAGGCACCTACCAGCACACAGTGGGACAGTTGCATGGCATTTCACAGCCACTGTTCTCACGGACACTCTTCCAAGTGCACGATGCCCTCCTGAAGCACGCCGACGACCACATCACACTACCACGCACGTACCAGGAGATTACCAACGCTAAAGTGGGATTCCATGCACTTGGCGGCATCCCGGGTTGCATTGGTGCCATCGACTGCACCCATGTTGAATTGGTTGTCCCACATGCCATGGAGGTCCAGTACCGCAACCGGAAACAATTTCATTCAATCAATGTGCAAATGGTGTGTGACTCCAACAAGATATTTACGCATTGTTGTGCCAGATTTCCAGGATCTACCCATGATTCTATGGTCCTGAGGAACACAAGAATACCACGCTACATGGAGCGACACGCAGGGCACAGATCCTGGCTACTCGGTGAGTCTCATTCCATGCATGACATCGTGGCCCATTTGATGCGTCAATGACCTTGCAGGGGGGGGGGGGGCTACTTAGCACTATCATTCCACTGACACCCTTTATTCGTCTCATACAGGTGATGCCGGGTATCCACTGAAGAGATGGCTCCTTACACCAATCCGGAACCCACAGAACGAGCATGAGGAGGACTACAACCATGCCCACTCACGTACCCGTGTGGTCATTGAACAGGCATTCGGCCTACTGAAGGCTCGTTTCCGCAGCCTCAGCAGGTCTGGCGGGGCACTCATGTACAGCCATGAGAAGGTTTCTAAGATGGTCATGGCATGTGTCATGCTGCACAACATGTGCATACGTAGGAATGTGCCCATGCCCCCTGACGCTGTACTGCATGCACCTGAAGATGATGATGATGATGAGGGTGGGGATGTGGAGGCACCTCAAGGAGTCCATGAGGCACAGGATGTACGTGCAATCCGACAGAGCATCATAGATGCATGCTTCTAGCAACCACGCATGGTGCCTATTACACGGAAAGGGGACCTGTGGCACTGTGTGTGTGTAGTACAGGCACATTGTGGACTGTACGCCTATGAAGGCCTCGTACGCAAATATCAATGTCCACACATGTCATTGGATGATAATGAGGTGCTGTATTGTTAATGTGATTTGATTTATACACCCTATGGACCCGCCACCCAGTGAAGCCCAACACACCCCCTCCACCCTACTACCTCCCCCCCCAACACCAGTGTCCAAATATGCATGCTGTCCGTGGGTAGACGCTATTGCAAGCCCCCTCTACGGGTATCAGGGGCACCCCTGCCCGTGGAGCGCAGGTTCCTGCCAGATCTGCGTTGGGGGCTGCCCTGGACGGAACTTGCCACGGATGATGTCTCTGCCTGCTCGCGTCCATGCATGTCTCTGAGGGTTTGTGAGAGCTCCGAGAGCACACGGCGCACAGCAGCAAGTTCAGCACAAACGTCTTTGGACGTCGCATGCAGTTCCCCCCTCAGGCTCTCGGTGCTTTTCTCCATTTGTGCTCTCAGGCTCTCGGTGCTTCTCTCCATTTCTCCCCTGAGGCTCTCACTACTTTTCTCTATTTGTGCCCTGAGTGTCTCGGTGGATGTTTCCATGGCTGCCCTGGAACCCCCGCATTCATTTGCATGGTCCTTGAGTAGCGTGGACGCTTCCTGCTGTTGCTCGATCAGCAGGTCGAGGGACTGTTGCCTCTGCTGGGCCATGGACATTTGCGGTGGTGTGACAGGGGGGCTGCTCAACACATGTTGCCTTGGCACAGGACTTGTGGGGGTTGGCCAGTCGTCGTCTTCAGGGTGCCCCTGCGTGGTTTCGTCATGGTGTAGGGGATGGAACATGCAGGGGGATTGGGAAAGGTCATGGATGGTACCTACGTCGCCAGCACTGTTTTCCGTGTCGGAGCATGCTGGCATGACAGCTGTGTCACCTATGGTGCTGCTACCACCAGAGGCAGTGCCATCAGATACGTTCTTTGGGGGGACCTGTGGTGCTGGGGTTGTGGACTTGCTGGCTGCTGGGGTGCCTGTTGCAGTCCCCTCCAGTGTGCTGCCACTTGATTCCTG
This sequence comes from Ambystoma mexicanum, assembly GCF_040938575.1. Lineage (NCBI taxonomy): Eukaryota > Metazoa > Chordata > Amphibia > Caudata > Ambystomatidae > Ambystoma > Ambystoma mexicanum. The sequence goes on from NC_090924.1 coordinate 969,370,924, forward strand.
CTGCTGCCGTGTCTTGATCCTTGCACCTGAGGTGGAGGCTCTTGGGACGTTGGTCCTGGCCCTCTTTGCAGGCGTGCTGGTAGGGGTGTCCTGCAGCTCGTCGTTGGTATCGGACCCTGTGGTGGAGTAAAGAGGGGCGAGCGTTAGTTATGGGTCTGTCGGATTTGGAATGGCAACGTATCAAATGCATTGGGGTGGTACATGAGGCTGATTTGGGACTGGGCCTTGGAGGTGGTCTCATTTTCGTGTGGATTGAGGATGCATTCATTTGGCTGCCTGCAGTTAGGGGGTGCATGCTGCACATGTAGGGGTTGTTTATGGCTTCTTGATTGATTTGTTTGTTCATTCTGACTTTTAGAGGGCGCTGTCAGGGCAAAGTATGTATTGCACTATGGGGTCACATGGTACTGCACATGTTCGTGGTTTGTGGATTTCGCATTGTTTCTCTTGGCCAACCTACCTGATTCTCCGGATGTCGGCACTCCTTTCTCCATCCCTCCGACTCCCTCTATGCTCTCCATTCCTATGGTGGAGGCGCAGATTTCCTCCCAGGGGGTCAACTTGATGGGCGTCTCTGAACCCCCCCCGGTAGCTGTGGCGATGTTCCTGTTCGCAGAAAGTATGCTGCGTACGCGGATCCGCAGGTCGTCCCACCGCTTGCGACATTGCTGTGGCGTGCGGGGTGTTGTCCCCACCGCACTTACGCGCTGTGCCACCAGGGCCCATATGGCCTTCTTGTTGGCAAGGGCCGTCCTGGTCATTTGACTGGAGAAGACGACGGCGGAATTTTCCTGGAGGGTCTCGGTGAGCACGGTCAGTTCCTCTCGGGAGAAGTGTACCTGCCGCTTGCGGTCACACGCTTTCTTGGCTACCTTTCCCATATTTATTTTTTTAACTGGGGTTGCTAACGGGTTGGGATGTGTGTCAGGGTCGGATTTTTTATGGTTGTGTTGGGATTCGGATTTTATAGTTGTGCGGCGTGCTGTTTCCCGTTCCGGCCACATGCTTTTACTTCCGTTTCCGTATATTTACGGTGGCCGTAATTTGCGGTGCACGCTCGTTACGGTGACCGCTCATTACGGTGACCGCTAAGATGGGTGGCGGTATTGCACCTGGTGCAGCGTACGGCGGCGGTAAGGGCCGTTTTGGGGTCATTTCCGCCATCGCAGCCTTTCGGATTCCGCCATGGCGTAATGCTCGTGCCCGATGGGTCGTGATTGGCCGCACTTTGCTCCTTCGTGCAATGGCGGAAACGCTATTTACGCTGTTGCGGTCCGGTCAGTCACTTTCCGCCAGGGTCGTAATGAGGCCCAATACCTTTACCTGTGCTATCAACCAAATACAATTTCACTGAAATGCTTTGCTGAGTCTCGCGATTGCGGGCGTCCCGTGAATACAAAGGGCAAAAAATTATATGCAAATTAACAGGCATAACAGGCCACTTCAGCAGGCCACTTCACAAGGGCGCGTGCGCGTTCCTTTTTGAAGATTTGCGTGAGCTGAGGTCGTGGCCACTGTGTAAAATAAAGGAAGTACACGAATTAAGGTGATATTAAAGCAAATTAATACTTTGTTAGTAACAACAGCATAAGCTGTTGATATTCAGTTTGTAAGAACGTGTTCTTACAGTCTCCAGGAACGAGTGAAATACAAAGAAGTCCAACGTGGATTCAGTCCAGCAGGGGTCCCCCAGACATAACAGGCCACTTCAGCAGGCCACTTCGCATGGGCGTGCGCCTTGATTGAAGATGAAGGCATGCCCTTAAATGCTCAGACCAGAAAAAATACAACCCGCTAGTGAAAAACGCCCAAGATGCTCTTGCAAGTGAAACAAGTATTTATTTTTACATAAATAGGTGCATCAGAAAAGAACTCTGCTGCCATGGAAGGTTCTGCCAAAAAGTGTATAAGCAGAATCTTATGAGGAGACACAGCATCATAGGCAACGTCATCAGATACAGTGAAAACCTGCTTGGCTGCTTGGTGCGATCCTGTACATGTTCAGCCTGCTCCATAGGGGATGCCAGGTCATTGGTCCCAGCCAGTCTGTCCGTCTTCCATCACGTGGGTTCTGCTGGGCTCATCGTCTCCAAGGAACCAAGGCCAAAGAAGCAATTAGCAACATTTGTGAACAATGCTACTCTATCATTATACAGTGCACCTGTCAGGCTGGAAGACTGGTACAGGGGGAGTCTCGAGGTCACACTTACCCACACATACTTCACTTATCCCGATCACGGCATCAGCTCCCAAGGCTTCCACCCTCGCTTTTGAAGTCTAATGTATCCCTCCCTGTGCCTCGCATTACAAACCTTGTCATTATGAAATAAAGGTGGGACGACCATACTCTCAGATCTTTATGGTTGATTGGGTTATGGTCGGTGCTCTGGGGTCAACTGGTATCTTGGAATTCAGAGGTCTCTGGACTAGGGCAGTTGTAGGGGCTATAACCTGTGGAAAATGAGGCTCATCTTACCTTAAAGCACATAGGGGGTGGGATGAGTCAAATCCTTTTCTCCTGTCCATTCTATTGTTTCATCGCTATATTGACGATATTACAACAATTTGGAATGGTGATGCTTAGAGATTGGCACAATTTATTGACTGGATGAATAACATAGATGCAAATTTACATTTCATATGTGACTATTCAGCACACAGATTTTTTGGGGGGGATTTGTTAATTTTTCATAAAGAAGGTAGTCTGGAAGTTGAGTTGTTTAGAAAGTCTACTGAAAGGAATATGGCACTGCATTTCAGTAGTCAACATCTGAAAAGTCTATTGTAAAACTTACTTTATGGTATGTATTTTGCAATTATGACAGAACTGCACAGACATTTCTAAGTTTAATGCTCATGTAGATATTCTGAAAACTTGGCTCATGGAACGTGCATACCCAAAATAAATAGTTCAGCACTGTAGGAAAAGGGTGAGATTCACTGATCGGGAAACTTTACTTCTTCGAAAATTGAATGCAACTGTAATGGATTTGTTGGTTTGCTCCTTTACATTTTGTCAATACAGTGAGGCAATTCAGGGAGCTATTTTGAAAAACTGGAGAATTTTGAGTACAGTAGGTGTGAAACTAGAGGAGCCTTTAATTGCTTTAAACAAAAGCAAAAACCTAAAACAGAACTCACAAAGGCCAGTCAAACTGTTACCGTCACCTGATATCCCCGGGGGCGTCTGGAAGGCTCTGAGATCTGGAACCCTGGATGCGTAGTTGTCCATTGCTGAATAATAAATCTGCAATTACAGAAGGGAGGATTTGTGGTAACGGTTTCTAATGGGTGAGTCTCCCACCGCCCTCTGACCGATTCCCTTCCCACTGGGTTCTTTTCTCACCTTAGTTATTTGTAGGGTGAGCTATCCGTTCTGCGTTTCTTGTGCAGGGCCGCTTGACGTTTGTTGGTGGCTGCCCGAGTTGCTTCACTGGTGCAGTACGCCTTCCTTGGGCCCAGGCCTGCTGTGACACCGAATCTGCTGGTAGGCAGGTAGATTTGTTAATTGTAAGTCTTTGTTCTGTTTATGGTGGGAATTTGTTAATGTCTTTAACTCCTTCTTTTCAGGCGCGAAGGTCTTGATGCTGGCGTGCCGGATGGAGAGGCACGTTTTCTAGGTAAGATAAAGCGGAAAGCGCCTTTATTGTCTTTTAAAGCTAACCTGTGTTTTCTTCTTCTTCTCTGCTGCCAGTGGATGAGTGCACGATGAAAAAACAGGCCCCCAGAATCCGTTAAGGTGTACAGCACTGTGCGGTTCTTTAATATTGAAAGCAAACCTGAATTTGTCTCTTTTCCTTTGCAGATGTTGCTGTGGTGCTCCGAATGGGAGCATGGCATAGCGCGATGGAATGCAGGTAAGACTGATGGAATTCGATGTTTTGGAAGCGCGCGTTCTAATATTGTTTTTCCCTTTCTCGTTATTGCAGGTCGCAATGTTCGAACAGCAGCTGTGGTAGCGGTTCGCCGGAAGTCCTTAAGCTAGTACTCACAGTTGAGTGATGTTTCTTCTTCTCTCGGTTTCCACAGATTGCAGCCCAGTTGAGATGCTGAGTGCTGGATAGTGTTTTCTCAGGTAAAACAGAATAATCTTGTTCTTGCAGGATTACAGGAAGATGCTGAAGACCAGGAGCTGGACACGGTGTGTATCACGCTGCGGGTTGCAGAATAACACGAAGTGTGTTCTGCAGTCAGGTTGTGGTTTATATAGCCCAAGTAAAGTAGTACCAGGGATAATAGTTCCAGGCCTGCCACACCCAAAATACTAGACCGCATGGCTTGGTTCTTAGAATTAGACTGTGTGGGTGCTTCCATATTGGATGTAAACTCCCATGTACATAAATGGGACCTAGTTGGCTCTAGTAGCCCTTTTGCAGTGGTTTTAAGGCCCTCAGGGTTCTGGTGGGAGCCTGCTTGTGGCACAACTTGTGCCCCCTCACAGAGGTAATGACACAAACGCCCATAAATCGAGCGCCAATTTTTAATATTAACCATGCTCCAGTGGTTGAATATTATCCTTGTTCCTCATGTGTGCCATGTAAATATTCACTAAAAATACAATCTTTTGAACATGAGGGTAAATGATGGACATTCTGTTCCTTTACCACCTGCACAAGCAAACATCTATGCTGCGCTTTGCCTGTGTAAATAGGTTTACATTGGGAATGAAGTTAATTTAAGAATAAAGGAACACTGTTAAAAAATATGACCCAGGACACTAAGTGCCCCTTTAGTAACTTACTTTGTGGAAATGGGACATAAGTTGGAAGAGCCGACTTGGTTCTGTGTGGATAACATTCAGGATACCACTGCTGCGAGAGAAGCCGAAAAACTGGTTTATGAAGAAGAGCTATGGATTTTAACCTCAAGACATTTGGACGAGGTCTAAATTTCCCGGAAGAATAGGATTTTGGCACATAACATCGTTGTGAGACTTCTGAAAATTGTGAAACCTCTTCTTTGATTGCTGGATTTGTTTCACTTCCTTGATATTTGGAGATAGTTTGGATAGTAATGACTAGTGATTCATTTCTTAGCTTACAACATATAGGTCCTCATTACGACCCAGATGGTAGAGGGTTAACGGCATTGGTAGAGCTGCCGGCACCGTTATCCCTTTACCGCCCCATTAGGAGGTCTGCTCGTGGGTCCCGCTAAGGACATCTGGTAAAACCAGGCGTCCTTAGCGGGACCCGCTAGCAGACCAGGATGCTAACAACGGGCCCTTCATTAACAGGCCCGCTGTTAGCATCCTACCCGTTCCCATTGAGTCCTATGGGGGCTCAAATGTGAATGGGGATGTACCGGGTCCGAGTCCCGGGAAAGGGTATTACCGGGCCCTCCAAGGTCGGATGACCCGGTAATTCCCTATTCCTGGTACCCGGACCCGGTACACGGTATGGGGGTAGCCATGCCGCTATAATCATCATGGATACCTCCATAGTCAAAATGAGGCCTATGGTCCCTTAACAGGCATATTGCACGTAACAATATGGATGCTTCTTTTTTGTCATCTTTTATTCAGCTTTTAACATTGGGTAGTAAGAGGCCTTTTTCCATTTCTAGGGATTTGTTGGGTGATAAGGTTCCTGTGCCGGCAAGATGACACAGGTTGCAATGTATGTCATGTGGTCCCGGCACAACCATTTTTTACGTTGCTTATATAGCGATCGAAAAGGAACATTACCTGGGCTTCTTCAAATGCTGCATGCGTTTAGATGCAGTGAGTGTGAGCAAAGGATATACAGGCTCTCGGCTAGCATGGAATGAGGCTGCCATAACTAACACGTAACGTTTAGTAAGTGTATTGGCTCTTTGGTATTTAGATCACAATACAATCAAATTGAGCTGAATCCAGTCATTCATTTTATTTCGCTATGCCTTCACAGAAACCTGGCGAGTGGTGACGGCCATGATAAGCAGGAAATTACTACCTTGTTGTATATATATATATCTTTTGCAAATTTCTTGCATTGGACACCATTCTATATGTGTCTTTTGATGCATGCTTGCCCATTCTCTGGTGATTGCGTTTTAAATAAATTGAATGGGACTTAATAACATATACACACTAGCCTGCAGCTAACGTTCTTCCATTTGTTATCTAGGTGGCAACTGGCTTTATGATCAACCTTATATCCAGGAATGAAGAATAGGTCCTCACAATGGATGTGCCTTTGTAACAACTTCCTTTTAGCGGCTCTTGCCTGCTGGCCATTGAGATGTGGTGCACACTTTTCCTGGTATCATGTGGTTACTCCACCTGGGGGTCGACTTGGTGTTGGGTGTTCTCAGGATCATTTGGGTTTACATCTTGCTCCCGAGCACATGGACATTTAATTTACTGTTAACTTCTGTCCACGTACATTGAGTGTATGCATATTATGCATGTTGCTGATGCATTTCATTATATGTGTATTTTTTAGGATAATTGTGCTTCCCTGATGGAGACGTGGTAAAATTGTTTCCAATACGTAGAAACCAGTCAGTCCTGTCTAACTGGCTGACAGTTGGATTATGGAAATTAATTTGTTTCCACTTCAGGATGTATGTGTCCACACATTTGTCATTTGTGTTATTTTTTTATATGGTGTTTCTTTGGTTTGAATTTAAATGTTAGAGTTATGAATGTGTATGATTGTGTATGGTGGATGTAGACATGTGTATGGCTGACAGTATGGAAGAATACTGTTCATTATGGTTGAGAAAGAGAAAAACATGTCTTTTTCATTTTCTTGCATTCATTTATTTGTTTTGGATTTATTCTTGATTCAATCAATATTTTGTTTTACTTAATTAATGTTTTTAATACTTTTGTAAATTAATTCCTCTGGATTCCTGCAGTTAAATTATGTGTTTCCTCAATCGAGAGACTTGAGGTCCTTGCTTTTCAGTTATTCTCTTCTTCTACACTGGTTTAAACCACTACTTATTTGTAAATAATACTTAGCTTTACAATGGCAATCCCACTTTAAAGTGGCAGCCACAATGCTTTCAGATTTGGATTTGGTTTTTCACTGCAGAGTGGACTAGGCCTTAAAGAAACCACATCTCACTTTGTATTCAATATATGTGGACTACAGGCTATGGGCCTCATTACGAGATTGGTGATAGTCATGGCGCTATTTGCGCCATGACTGCCACCAATAACGGGTCCGGCACCAGTGTAGCTCAATGGGGGCTTACTGGTCTAGTCCGACTCTGGCGGGACCGGTAAGTCCCCATTTGACATGCCATTCCCCATTCCTATTTGAGCCCCCATAGGGCTGAATGGGAATGGGGAGGGCGCTAATAATTATTAGTGTCCTGGTCCATTAGCGGAACCCGTAAGGGACCTGTGGTCTGACCACACGTTCCTTACGGTCCCCGCCAAAGGACCTCAGAATAGGGCGGTAGGGGATAACGGGCCCGGTCTTTTTACCGGTGCCTGGTATCCCTTACCGCCCTACTCGTAATGAGGCCCTATGAGATATTAGCACCTGTGTCCCTGTTTTCAAAGTGCATTCCTGGTAATTTCATCCTCCCAGAGTTGACCCGCATCAGAAATTGAACAATGTGGAGGTTGATTTACCTTTCAAGATGTACATTTTGGTTTTGGGATAAGTAGCTAGGAACCCATTCAGCCAGACTTCAGTCCATCAGAAAACCCTCACAATAAGATGGTCTCTGTGGAAGTCAATCGCCAAGCACTGACAGGCCTTCGTTCTATTGGCTGGCTCCCAATGGATTGATCTTCCCTCTGTGTACAGTTAGTCCATTTGTTCTCCAATATCCAGTTTGTTCCCTTCTCAATATCCATCTCCCAATCCAGACCTCTCCATCTTTCCAGCCTTCTCTTCTTTGGGTATCCCATTATATTTCCCTCCTATCCTACCCCTGCTCTTTCAAGGATTTTGTTTTCCAACCACCAAACAAGAAAGGTGGGAAGGATGCTGTACCCTTTCTGAAGAAATACTAATTTAGTTTTTATACTCTAATGTTGGACTCATCTGTGCTACCTTGATACAACGTATAATGTTAGATTCTACAAGTTGAGGTGAACATTTAGAGATCTTAAATGATTGAATTATGATAGTATTTGACGATTTTAACCATTTTCACAATTTTCAGGCAATTCCAAACATTAATTCCTTTTCAGGATTCTGATAGAGCTTACTCTTCTCTACAAACTGTCTGAATATGGTATCAATTGGATTTTTCATGGTGGTGCACCACTTAATTTCGTTTTAATACATTTTAGGTATTTTTCTCTCCATTTCAAATTCATTTATTTCTTTGGTGTGAAATTGAAGTTATTTTTCACTAGAAGGCAGAGACGGTACATTGCCTACATTTATCCCTGCATTACCACTATTCAGAGTAAATGGTCTCGCTGTGCATATTTTCACTGACCTTTAACCTTGACTAATCCAAGGCAGCTGCTGGGTGCCTAACATCTGAATCTCTGCCACCTCTCTGTTGTCATTTCATGGCTAATGTATTTTTAGGAGTTAATGTGAAGTAAAGCATGTGAAAGGCCTTCTTTGAAGTCAACACCTTGTGTCAATTAGTAAAGTACATTTATAGACCTTATCTACTTTGACACTGTCTTGAATACAATGAAGGAGCATTTGAAGATGGTCTAAAAGCCATCTTCCCTGACCATACATGTAATCGTTTTCTAAGAGCCTACAAATCAAATTATACACATGGGTTCTCTTTGTGTATCTAAATACTGAATTTTTGGGATGAGTCATGTTTGGAAATGTAAAGACACAAAGTGTTTCCAGTTCTGATTTTAAGCAGTTTTTAATAACAATGTTAAGCATCAGATTCAGGCATGTCATTTTAAAGTTATAATGCAAAAACGTAAAGTACATATATAGGCAAGAATACATTGAATCTTGCAGTCTTAGAAATTATATGTAGTTTTCTTTGTCACACAATTGTTATTTTCAATTTCCTGTACTGGATATTTTAGGCTCAGGAAATCACACATGGCTGAAAGAAAATATTCAATGGCATTCTGTCTACAAATGATAGTGAGCAAAATGCGCAATCTGGCAAGTGGAGTTATGATTGTGACAGCAAGCAAAAGGCAGAAATCTCCAAGAATGCCAAAGTCCATACATGTAATTTCTCTTGCTTGTGCCAGGAAGGCATTTTTTCATTTTTATTTATTCTAGGCCTCATTTTTATTATAAAATTACACTCACAGTGCCCTTGTTTTTGCTACACAGGGCCTTTCTTTCCCCTGACTGTTTGTTCACCAGCTTTAGTGCCTTTCTGCCCCACAACACGTTTGCCAGCCCTAACCCCCCAACCAGGCACATCACAAAAATACACCAGTACAACCACTGCTCCTGGCACCATCATATGGCAACTGCTGCCCCCAACCACACTTGCGTTGCCTCAGTTTCCACTACCCCATAATATTTCATCCCCCTGGGAGCCCCAGTGCACCTGTCGATTTCCCACTCTATGCAAATCCACAGCACCACTCCCAGCACTGTCAACAATGCCACAAGAGGATTCTGACACTGAGTGCACACTGAAACAAATCAGCACTAGTCACCAGAGATAAAGGAAGACCCACTCAAAGTATTTACTATATAACCCCTGGATACAACATTACCCTTGCCAGCAGATCTATTACAAACACTTGCCTCGACATATATGCCCACTTTGCCACTCACACTCTCCACTATACATCATGAGTCCACATAGCTTCCTACTTCTTGCTAGCCCCTTGTTACATTCCTGACAGTATCGTGGCCTCAACCATGCACCATTTATACCAATATTAATACCCATCCACTGCTCGTCCTAAAAAAGGAACGCTGCACTGTAGCTTCCTTACAATTTTTGGTGAAATGAAGCTGACCAGTGACATACACACATAACTGTCCCACACATGCTAGTTTACTGTGCCCACTAACTCCTTCCTCACATACACATGCAGCGGACTATGAAGACACCAGTGACAAGGGTTATGATGGGGATGACAATGGCAATGACTATGAGGCAAGTGATCCTGGCCATGACATCCATTGGGGAGAACTCAGATGCTCCTTGGCTCCCCAGCCTACCACCACCACCAACATCGTGGACCAACTGCCAGCAGATGAATAAGCCAGAGACCTCCATCTCAGTCACCATTATGGAGCCTATCACCATGGCCAAAAGTAACATGAAGCTGCGGAGAGCTGGAGTCATTCCGGTGGTGTGCGATGACAGCACCACTCCTGCAGAGCATATCCATCACAGGTAAGATAAGTAGCTTGCTTGATACCCTCCCCACCCCCCATGTGAGACCTGTATCTGGCCCCACTGAGGAACATCCTCCTCCTCCACCCTTTGCACCTGCACCCTTGACTGTCAGTCATCTAGCAAAACCTTGTGGGGAGAGTGACAGCTGCAGAGGAAGGACAGACATGATTGAGCATCATGAGAGGGTACTGATGGGTGCTTGCTTGTTCCTCCTTTGTACCTATCATGTATGAAATTCACTAGTCCCTGGAGGAAGTCTAGCAAGATTTGGTAAGTGTAACAAAGGTTGACTGGCTGGACAGAAGTGAGCCTTCTCGGGAGTCCTGGAAGCAACACATCGCCAACTCACAATGAACTACCCATGAGGCGGCTTGAAAACTAACCTTGTGTACCCTTCTCCAAAGGTAGGAATGCTACGTATACCCCCCTATTCGGTGTTTCTACTATACAGGAGCTCTTTCGGGGTGAGATAAGGAATAGACTTTAGCATAGAAAACAATGGAATACAGACAATAGGAATACATAAGTAGGATTACCTGAGGCCAACTCAACTCCACCTTATAACCTAGATAGCACATAGAAACATCAAAAAAGCACTGAATGATTAAAGAAGGACACACGTTGCTAAATACCTATATGGGATGAAGTACAAAACATACTAAATGCTTTGGAAGCCTCGGAGGGCCCTTGGTGGGACAAGACCATTGCGAGAACAGTTTTCGGAGGGACTGAACCTCATTTATACTAATTGTGGTGTACATGTGACACCCTTGACTCTAGCAAGGAGCGCAACCTGTGGTTTAGAAAAAAAGAACCATACCACGTGTTTGCACACTAGGCAATGTCCGTCTTTCAGGACAGAGGATTAAAGGATTGTAACCCCGGCTGATGGTTTAAGGCTGTGCCGAGCCACCACAGGAGCCGTTAGGCTGTGATGAAAGAAGGTATCATGGGTGTCGGAAGCGGCTCCAAGGAGACAGTGATTATGTCTATGGGGGGCTGATCACTTAACATGAGGCAGAAAACTGGCCGAGAAGAGAGATCCTAGGGGAGATATGGCCAGCTGAACGAGAGGTGTGTTAAAATGCTCACATGACCCAAGAGCAGGACATGCACATTCTCCCTTTGATTTTCCTCTGCATGTGGCTGCCTGTTATTGCTATCACGGCTAAGATCTTTTTCTGGCTCCTCAAGCATGGGCACATCGTTCCAAATGGCTTAGTTGTGCAACGTGCAGTTCATGGCTGGCATCTGGCAGAGCTTTTATAGCCAGTACATGAAGGCACCCCTAGTCCTGTGCATGCACCTGAATTGGTTGTTTACTACATTGAGTGACTGGTTGATGGGGTTGCATTTTTGTGGGCATGGGCAGTGTTGTAGCATTGCTGCCTGAGGTTTACTGGATTTTGCAGTGGTGTTATGAGTCAAAGGCATAGAGGATATCCAGCATCACCTTGTGAGTATGAGAAATGGCAGTGATGGTCTCTCTTGTAATTCACAATGTGATTCTCAACACACACTTGTGGTCACAATATCATGTGGCATACCTTGCCATTACTGTGCCCATGCAACCTGATGGTAGCCCTCCTCCACACTGATGTGTGTCGTACAGGTGTGACCCATTCCCATGTACAGATGTAGCGCATAGATGTGCATGTGTATGACCAGTAAACATGTACAGGTGTGCCCTCATATAATATCATATTATATGATAAGGCATTTAAAATACACCTGTACACTAGGCGTGACAAGACAAGGAAGGGGAGGACAAAGGGGATCAAAACAAATGATCTTACTAGGCTTTGTGTCATTCAGACCATGCAAGTGCAAGGGGATGGGAGAGGAGAAGTGCCAGGGGGAGGGAAGGGAAGAGTGCAATAAGCAAAGCTCAGGTAAGTGCCGGTGGGGTAGCCGGCTCTAAGTAAGTGAAAGGAGGCAGGGGACTGTAGGGTTGCAGATACAGTCCCTAGCATGCAGTGGGCTTGGAGGCAGGGCATGGGGCTACTGGTCGTGAAGGAGCCTGGTCCACATAAGGTTCAGAGGGAGGCCAGGTAACCAATTGGTGCAACAGACAAGAACATCAGCAGGGGAGAGAGAGAGAGATAGAAAGCAGAAGCGAAAAGCAAGGTCTCGAGTTGCTTCGGGAATCTGAGGTGGTCCTGCTAAAGTTTCAGAGAGGCAGGGAGGCTGTTCTGGAGGGAGGCACCCACTGAGGAGAGAGCTCTACCCCCGCTCTCTGCCTGGAGAAGCGTCTGACTCTCAGAGAGTTGGAGGTGAATGAGTGCTGGTGAAGGAAAGCACTTCAGAAGAGGGATTTAGATGTAGTGTGGTCCCAGGCCCAAGAAAGCCTTGTGAACAATGTAGAGGGTCTTGGACCTGATCCTTGCGCCCACTTGGAGCCAGTGGAGAGATTTCAGGGCTGGAGAGATACGATCCCTGGGCTTGAGGCCAAGGACAAGTCTTGCAGTCCTGTTCTGGATTAGTTGCAGAGGGCAATGAGTAGAGGCAGGAAGATTTAGAAAGAGGCTGTTGCAGTAGTCCAGCCTAGAGAGGACCAGGGCTCTGCAGACAGTGAGCTTCTGGGGGAAAATGAGAAAAAGGAAGAATACCTCTGAGGAGGTGCAGCTCATAGTGGGACTTCTTAGAGAGGTCCGTGATGTGAGGAGAGAAGGAGAGGGTGAAGTCAAAGATGACAAGTTTTTTTGCCTCATGGGAAGTCACAGGTAGAGGGCCCAAGGAGGGCGGCCAGAGTGAACAAGGGATGCAGGAGCAGGGGTCCCAATGAGAAGGATCTCAGTCTTACTGGCATTAAGGCAGAGATCTTTGGAGGCACACCATTCCTTTCCTTTACTTTACTTTATATTATTTATTAGGTGCAACCAAAGTGACCCAGAGGCATACGGTGCCAAAGGTAATCTCAGACAAAAGATCCAGTTGTACACTTTATTTAAATAAGTGTGTTTTAAGTTTGTTCATACATTTCTCCAGTATTGAACAATTTCTGAAGACCAAAGGTAGGGCATTCCATTTAGTTGGGGCCACAGCCCAGAAGGCACCCCTTCTAACTAACTCCAAAGAAGTTTTGGGTATGTGTACAATTTTGTCACAGTTTGACCGAAGGGTGCGTGCCGCCTGTTTGGTTTTTAGTCTCTTGCAAATATAAGCCAGAAAGGAACCTATGAGAGATTTATAAGTTATGGTAAGCAGCCTGAACTCAATTCTCTCTGCTATAGGTAACCAGTGTAACTGTCTCCTTATCGCCGACACATATGCAAACTTTCGTAGACCCATAATTGCTCTAATCGTGCTATTCTGTACCACTTGGAGTTTTACTAGCTCTGTTTTACCCACTCCAATAAGGAGGGAGCCATAATAGTCAATTTGTGCAGCAACAATAGCTCTAGCAATAGTTTTTCAGCCCTTCTGAGATAGAAATGGGCAAATATGCGTGAGCAACCTGATATAATAGGCCGATGCAGACACCAGGCCATTGACATGAGCAGACATAATCAATGTCTGATCAAAAGTTACTCCAAGGATTTCTATTTTTTCCTTTGTCGGAATATCATGATCTGCAATGCGGAAAGATTCATACTGAGTCGCGAGTTTAGCAAGTCTAGGTCTAGATCCAATTATTATGAGCTATGTCTTGCCATGGTTCAGTGCCATGCCGTTCCTGTCCCTCCAATCATGTATAAGGTTGTGTATCTCTGCTACTACCATGGTGTCCTTTACATAATTTCCTGTGAGAGGAATGAGGTACTGCGAATCATACGCATAATTCGAGAAGCAGATCTTTTTATCCTCTAACATGTAAAAGAAAGGAGCTGTGAAAAGGTTTTATAGAACCAGGGAGAGTGCAGCCCCTTTGGGGACACATAACTGAATGAGACGGGCTCTGCTTCTGCTTACTTGCTGCAAACCCGCATAGTCCTCATCCCTAAAAAGGATTGCATTCAATCTATTACAAGTACAGTGAAATTAGCTAAATTCTGCAATCTGTCCAGAAGGAGAGGGTAGTCCACTAAATCGAACGCGGAAGATAAATCCAAGGCCATCACAGCATTGTTGTGCCCTGATTGATGTTAGTAATCATGTTCGATTTTAATTCCAACAGTGCCGATTCTGTGCTGAAGCCCGGCCGAAAGCCCAATTGAGCTTTGTTCAAAATCAGATGGTCTTTTACATGTTGTAAAAGTTGATCATACGCAACTCTATACATGACCTTCAGAATAAAGGGTGAGTTGGAAATAGGCCGATAATTATTTGCCATTTTAGGGTCAAGATCAGGTTTGTTCAAAAAGGGGGTGACCCCGGAACCCTTCAGCCTAGTGGGAACCCTACCCTCCTTGAATGAAGCAATAACAATCCTAGTGATAGAGCTAATAAGAAGCTTTGAACAGGACTTAATGCCCGTAGCTGGTAACTGGTGTCCCTTACAGATAGAAGGCTTAAGTTTAGCCAGGGTAACACAGAATTCGTCTTCTGAAATACTTCTAATACCAAACTTAGGTATAGAATGTAGGGTGGTAGATGTTTGTTCCTGAACTGCCTTCTGAGGGTCTGTAGGTCGGAGATTCATGGCTTGTTCAATACCATTTTTTATTTTTGCTGTTTTAGCAATCATGGCCTTGTGTCTGTGTACACCACTCCTGATCTTTAACAATAGCTTCCTGGTGAATAGCATCCAGCTTTTCAAGTTCTCCAAGGATTGCAAACACAATTTACAAGGAATCCTGCTCTGGGCTCCGCTTCACCCGATCAGCTGCACGCTGCCACCTTTGAAATCACCTCCATTGGGAGACACGAGGCATAAGCTGCTTCAAAATGGCCACCCGCCATACTTTCACTAACGTCCGTGCTATTTCCATCAGAGTATCGTGGATGCACTGCCACATCAATAGCCAACAGTGAGCCGGCAGGTTTAAGCCGGCCCACCTCCCAAAGGCACACCTCCTAAGGCTGCATATCCTGTCGTGAGCTTGTCTGGAGCCAAAGGGAGCCCAGGGCCACAAACCTTTCACCCTCAACCCCCACCCTACACCCCAGGATCACCCGCACCTGCTGCTGATCCCAAGACTCTTCAGGCTAACTACACCTCGACCACAGAACCACATAAGGACTTTTATCAGACTGCCTAAAACGTTCGCGAATGGCCCCTCACTCAATGCCACAACCTACTTCCCAATGCTACCAGTAATGAACACTTGCCCTAGGAATATGCAATTTTGACTAGACATCATGCATATTTCCCAACCCAATGGTGCCTTAGATCTCTACTTGTGTCACTGCACCTAACCTTTGTGCCAATATCTAATAACACTACTCATAGGCACTATACTCCCTTTATTGCGCTGCCCACCTGTGACCTGCCTATCACTACCTAGCACACCCAGGAAAACAAAAACTGGTTTAACAATCATTGCTCATAATTCAAACGTCACTGCAGTGTATTTTTGCTCAGATTGAATTTCAATTTTATGCATATATGCCTAGTTGCACATACATGCCATTGTATACTGTATTGATGCCCAGGTATGCTTTTGAATTTAGACAGATCTGCCTAGGTGTGCTTTTGAATTTAAACAGATCTGCCTTAGCTGTTCATACATGCATGATTTTACAGTGATCTTAGCTTATACTGCTTATCTCGAATGTAGGTGGCCTATTACCTGTGCTCATGGTCGCATTTACAGCATTCTTAGCCTGTGTTCATGGTTGCATTTAGAGTGATTTTAGCTTATATTGCTTATCCCGAATTTAGGTGGCCTATTACCTGTGTTCATGGTCACATTTACAGCATTCTTAGCTCGTGATCATGGTCGCATTTACAGCATTCTTAGCCTGTGTTCATGGTTGCATTGACAGTGAATAAGCTCCAGTGTGCTCCCAATACCTCCTCCGCCGCCCGGTGTGACTTATCCTTTCAGGCAGCCATTGCCACTTAGATACTCACATTTCCCCCACGGCCGATTATCAATCAGCCGTTTGTCACCCTGATCCACCTAAGCCCCTTCCACCTGACTCTGCCTAGTGTGATCCCTACAATGGGCCCCACGACCACCACCATAGGCCCACACTACATCAACAACTACACCAACCTATATCTCAATGACCCAGCCCTCTGGTTGGAACACTTCGCTAAGAAACCTACCATGAATCAACCTTGCTCTTTATCACTCAGAAACAAGAGATTAGGCACTAGATTCCGCATACGACCTACCCGCAGCCACATCTCCAAGCGAACACTACACACACCACCGTGCTCACCCTCTCCAACCACTAATAGTAAATCCTCTACTACAGAAGCTAAATGGCCTTTCATCAATGGTGCCCTTATCAACGCCAGATCTCTTCCAGCGCATGCACTAGACATCGCTGATCTCATCACATCCTCAGATCTTGACTTTATTGCCATATCTGAAACTTGGCTACATGCCACATCCGGCCCCTCTCTGTCCCTTGCCTTACCACCCGACTATGGTATCACGCGATGTGACCGCACCACTGCCCAAGCCAGAGGTGGTGGCGTGGCCTTCATCCATAAAAACACCCTTGATTTTAGAGTGTCGACCAACTCCAAACTTGAGTCAGCTGAATTACTATCAGTTAAACTCTCACTAACGCCCAATCAAACAGCCACCCTCCACCTTATCTACAGGCCCCCAGGCCCTGCACCATCCTTTGTCGGTGAAATATCCACCCTCCTCCTCGACAATACTAAAACCAACTCTCAAATTATCTTCCTAGGCGACTTTAATCTGGGACTTGGCGACCCAAAAGATCCCATTGCACTGGACCTGGAGAACGCTCTAACCAACTCTGGTTTCACCCTACACATTCAAGAGTCTACTCATACTAAGGGCAGGACCCTTGACTGGTTAGCCGGATCCAACTGCAATATTAATGTCCTTGCCAATACCCCCTGCTTATGGTCCGACCACCACATCATTACCTTTAATATTGAAGCCACCCCCTGTGTCCCGACTCTGATAGCCCCAGCCTTCCCCCCTAGAAATAAAAGGGACATAACCAAGGAGAAACTCCTCCCTCTGCTACTCCCATCCCTTAATGCTGCCACTGACTCCTGTAATGATCCCACCGCCCTAGCAGATATCTACAACCATAGTATGTTCACGGCTATAGACTCTATCGCCCACATCAAACTCAGGAAGGCTAAACCACGTGCACACTTTAACTCCTGGTTCACACCACAGTTAAGAGTGCTCCGCAAAGTTAAACGTTGTGCTGAAAATCGTTGGAAAAGTCAGCCTTCTGACGTGCATAAAGACGGCTTCTTCCTCGCATCGCTCACCTACAAAGAAGCCATTATCACTGCGAAAAAAGACTCCCTTAATAACCGTATCCTGCAAGCTGACTCGAACACTAATGTTAAATGACTCCAATCAAGCAATCCCACTAAGTCAGTGCCTGGTCTGGGATGCCCAAGGGAAGCCCTTATTTATATATTTTTATGTCCAGTTCGTGTACTCTGGATGACAACCCTTATATAACAACCCTCTCTTAGAATCCCCTGACCCCACTGAGCCAAGAAGTAAGTTTGTTTTGCAAATGTAAAAGGTTTATTTGAAAAGTTAAACAATATATATATATATCACACTTTTTATAAATAAATTGATAATGGGTAGCACACTTGTGAATATGAGCAGTAATGAGCAATAGGTAATCCTACAATAGCACAGTTCTGGTGACTTATGACTAGGAACAGGGGAATAAGGTATCAGAGAATGCTTTATGGTTTCAAGGAGATGCAAAGATGAATAAAAGGCAGTACAGAAATCAACTTGATATGATTTCAGCAAAAGATAATGTGATCACTTTTTCTTTGACAATTCACTCCCCCCCTATGCAATGTAAGGAGATGGAAGTAACACACACAATTCTCAGGAATACACACAAATGCAATACAAAGTTCCAGTTCCCCCCAGTGAGCTTAGAGGAAAACAGGTATGATTTTAAACACAGGCAAAATCCTTTTAAATGTGGTGGCAATGAAGTGAAAAATATACTCAAATTGCTTTTAATTCCCTATAGGAGGTTAAATGTGAGTGAGAGATACTTTAAATCAGTTCAGGCCAGCCCTATGAATGATTCAGGGATGGTTATCAAGTTGAAAACAGAATTCCGTGATGGAAGCAAAAGACAAATGTTTTTACCCGTGGCTGGAATGAAGCAAAATGTCAAATCGCAGCAATTTAGTCGCGTGCGTCGAGCGCAATTACGGAGGAAGTATAAGGAGTAGAAAGACGGTTTTAGGCTTGTTGGAAAGCTTTTCGTTCCTAGGACAAACGGTTGCGGAGATACGGACGATTTTGTGAAGGTAGATTCTCAAAATTAAATTAAAGTTTAGAACGACAAATGACAGTTTTGCAGCTTTAGAATGACAGAATGACACGATTTCTAGGATGCAGTTCTCAATAGGTTAAAATAGTTTGAATTAGATTATATTAAACTAAGAGATTGGGTTTTGCACAGTTCTGGCTGAGTACTCACACTATATTTTGGACAGGAATGCGACTTCGTCACGGATCGGGTCAGGATTGGCTGCAGTTCTCTCGCCACTTGGTACTGGTTCTGCGCACAGCGATCTGGGTCAGCTCTGCTCTGCTGGTCTGGCACTCGGCACTGTACGGATCTCTGGACCTCTGGTCTCTCTGGATACAGCACTGGTTTCTGGGTCTGCTACCGGTTCTGGCAAAAGTTCTTGGCAAAGAATTCAAACAGCTCACCCAGCTGTGAATAGTTTGGTTTGGTTTTGAGGCCTGCTGAAGAGAACTCAGCTTGTGGGTTAGGCCTTTGCTTTAAGTTCTGGAGTCAGAGTTCTAGGTTCTGGTCTCTGTCTTGCTGGATTCAGTCCGGATCTCTGGATGTGAAGTCGTCTGTCAGCGTGCTCCGCAAGGAAATGGAAATTGAATGTCCCTACCTGTCCTGCACAGTCTCCTTTTATGCGTTTAGAAAGTGGGTGTGTCGGCTCATTCTGCATGCCCAACCCTCTCAACTTATCATTGGCCAGTTCCTCCTCTCTCCCATGATTGGGGGAACAGAGTTGTGAGTCAGGGTGATGCTGCCATTTACAATCTATTGAAGAAACGCCCCTTTGCTTTTGCTTTAGAATTCATTCTCATAACTAAACATATTTCCCAAACGCACAAGTGGTTGACATTACATGTACAGATTGCAGATGACTTAAGGTACATTCTGGCCCAACTCTGATCTTCCTGGGGGCTTGCATTCAAAAATGGCAACTTATTTTCGTTTTTAGTTGGTTTACCAATGTTGAATCTTTACCCAACATTACACAAATGTACACCCCCCTTCTACACATATTCCAGTAATTTACTAGGTCTCTAGCATAAGCACAGTGTCTGCAGTATTAATAATTAGTGGGGTTCGGTCCTAGGACACCGCACAAATTGGAGTTTGGTGTCAAATCGTGAGGGCCTTTTCCATTTTGTGGACCCCCAAATTGCACATTTCTGTGAGCTTAATACAAGATTTTATAAGCAATTTAATCAAACATACATTTGCTGCAATATGAATTCACACTCCAGTCTGGCCCGCCCCTAGGAACTGGGAGAGTCAGGGATCACATGTCTCTCCTACCAGGCAGAGCTCTGTTTACAGTCAACACCCAAATCAGCATATCCTATTCAATGGAAAGAGTCTAGTGTGTCGGCTGAGGTCAGCAGGCCAGGGGGCCACTCTGCATTTTGTTAGCATGTCCATGTGATCTCCTGGGCTGTTGCTGGTAAGGGCTGGTGTGAATGCTTCGCATGGACAGAGGCCCTTTGAACTGTTAATTCATCAGCCTGCCTCCTGGGAACAAACCTTTGAAGTCCCAGTTAGCTCAGGATCCTCTTGCATTCCTGAGATACAGTTCTACTGTCAGAGTTTAGACCGCTAGCGCCGGCTTGTGTCCAAAGCTGGTACTGCACCCATTTTTTTTAGGAGTTGTCTTGAATTTGACAGGAGGATTTTGCTTGACAGCTCTAATCCTTGCTGCCATTGTTTTGATGGGCATCCTTATAGTAGAGTGGTGATGTGGAACCCCCCACAAGAAGGTTGAATCTTTAGAGTGGTCTTGTGCCCATGATTTTAGAAACTTTTTGACATCAATTAAAAACGGATTTTGAACAAATTGAAATGGACATTTTGAGCTTGCACTTCAGAGAAACAGCAGTGATTTCAAGGCGCTTTTGATCTAACAGGCACTGCTATTTTCCTTTGGCACCACCTTTCACCCCTGGCACTTCCGGTCCATCACGCTTGCACTGGTGGTGGCAGGTTAGGCGACCATTTTGGTGTGCGCAAAAATGCGCGGTTCTCCTGGTTCTGGGATAGAATGATGGGCCGCAACAACTCAATCCCCACATCTACTCAGTCTATTGATTTAGTTTGGGATAGAATGATGGGCGGCGACAGCTCATCCCCACATCTACCCAGTCTATTGATTCAGTTTTTGTTGTTGCCTAATAATTCAACATGGGTCAAAACCCTTGACAAGCCCCCCCGCCCGACTGCGCTTTGATTTCGAGTCGAGGGGGAGTCGGGTGCAAAGGATGTTTTGATCCATGCGCTGGTATGTCCGCATCATCTTCTTCCAATTCCATAGATGGCACAGTTCAGCATCTTTTCCTCCCTCCAGTTGGATCGATCGGTTCTCCTCGCCGGTCCTGACGGGAATATTGGGCGGTACCCCGGGCCCCTCGGATCTTTGCTCCCGTTCCCTGGGTCGTTCTCCTTGGCCAGTCTCCAGGTGTTCTTTCTCCTAGGATGACAAAACAAAGCGGCAATACCTATTCGTAGATATTTCTCCCCCACTATTGATATAGTGGGGCGGCATATACATTTTATACTTCAATAGACATTTACATTCTTATTTTTTAAAAAACAAGATATACTCATGATACATTTTCCTTCAAGAATCATAATATTTTAGAGACTATATGTGGGATATTTTAGGGTTGGAACTGAATTACTCTGGAGCGGCCCCCTCTGGTATTGCAGAGGATTCCTCCAGTTGCTGCAGAGTGTGCCTGGGATGGCAACACTTTAGTTGATTGATATGTACCCACTTGTCTTCACCTTCCGCCAGACTACCTTTGGGGATGCAGATCTTAAAAGCTACTGGGGAGATCTTGTCTATAATTTCAAAGGGTCCCTTCCATGTAGGCAAACATTTTTGCTGTTTGGCCTGGTTTCCTTGGAAATTGTATAGATAGACCCGGTCTCCCACATTGTATACTTTTCGGGTAGTTTTCAAATCATAGTGCGTTTTCATGCTATCAGCTGATCTTTCTAAATTCCGCTGAGCATAGGCAAAAGCATGTTAGAGGTGTTTCCTCAAATTCTCCACATACTCATGAGTTGTGGAGACATTGATCAACGTCTGCTCTTGGGTCCTGTAGAGCAAATGCTGGGGAAGCACCATCTTGCGTCCAGTCATCAACTCAAATGGTGACATTTTGGTTGCAGATGAAGGGGTAGATCTGATGGCCATTAGGACCAGAGGTAATCGGATATCCCAACTTGGCCCCGAATCTGCCACAAACTTTTTTAATATGCTCACAATGGTTCGGTTGTATCTCTCTACTGCTCTAGAAGAAGCTGGCCGGTAAGCAATATGTAGCTTCCTTTTGACCCCCAGTATCTCCCACATCTTTGTCATCACTTCACTGGTGAAATGGCTACCTCTGTCAGACTCAATCCTTTGGGGTAGTCCAAAACGTGAAAAGATGTGATTGATCATCAGGGCAGCTGCAGTTTCTGCCTTGCAATTTGGGGCTGGGAGACATTCCGCCCACTTGGTAAACAAGCATGTGACCGTCAACATGTACTTATTTCCCCGAGAGGAGCGAATCACAGGGCCTATGAAGTCGATTTGCAAATCTGACCATGGCAGTGTCATCCCCCTCTTTTGGAGAGGCGTACAGTGTGTGAGGGACGTCGGCTGAAATTGTGCACACACAAGACACCCCTTCAAGTATTGGTCGAGGTCCTGCCCCATGTGTGGCCAGTATGCAACCTCTCTTAAGATTTCCAGTGTTGTTTGAAACCCCCTATGACCGGCTGGGCCGCATCATGGGCATGACTTAACATCAGGCTTCGGAATGAGGTAGGAACCACCCACTGATCATGGCCAGCTTTGGATTTCCTTACCAACAAACCATATTGGATTCGGAACATTTTTGGACATTTCATCAACACTCTTAGGTCCTCTTTTCCAATGTAATCGATATCCGTCAGGGGAAAGTTCTCAGGGTACTCAATGTGTTGGTAAAACTTACCAAGTATTGGATCCCCCTTCTGAGCCGTAATCAAATCAGCATCACGGGTCTCCTTACTCCATTGTGCATTTGAAAGATCATTGTGAGAATTTGTCTGGGACCTAGTGATAGCAGTGACATGGATTTTCCCCAACAGGGACTCTGTTTCTATTAGATCCCCTTGGATGGCCCCAGTTTTGGCCAGCTGATCAGCTAAGTCATTTCCAGTTTTGTCTGGTTCCTCTACTTTGGAATGACCCTTGATCTTTTTCCAGTAGATGGTCATCCCATTCGAGGTGACCAGATCATCAATGTTTTGGATTAACTTCCCATGTTTCAAGGGTTTGTTATTAGCACATAACATGCCTCTGGTTTTCCAATTAACCAAGTGCTCCACAAACCCGTTCCGTACATATTCCGAATCTGTGATTATGACCAGTTCGTGGAGTTGATGTTGGACGCAGTGAGGATGGCCTGATGCACAGCCATCAACTCTGCCACCTGACTACTTCGGGGACCAATTTTGTACCCAGCGGAGAGTTCTGGGAACTCCTTCACCCATGCATTCCATACGCCGGCCACCAGTTCTTTTTCCCCGTTGTTGTCAACATGGTAAGAGCATCCATCCACATAGACAGTGGGCATTTCCTCACACTTTTCCTCTTCAAAGACTTTGTGTGGGGAATTAAGGTATGCCTCCATGTTGTCCTTGATTTTTAGACTTTCGTCCTCAAGACAGTTTTCTCTGGCACAATCATGCAAGTCAGCCAGACCTTGCGCGAGGGGACTCTTCTTGTTTTGGCCATATCTGACCTCCACAGGAAAGCCTTGCATTGACAGAATCCAGGAAGTAATTCGGAATTACTCACATTTCCGGCCCGGTTTCTGTCACTTTGGAGATATTACAGAGGCTGGTGTGGAGTCTCCACAATGATGTGTTCCCCCTGGATGAACGGGCGGTAATTCTTCAATGCCCACACCGTTGCCAGGCGTGCCTTCTAACAGTCGTTGAATTTTTCCTCCACAGAGGATAAAGTTTTACTCGCATAGGAGATTACTTTATTGACCTTGTCATGCTTTTGGTATAATACTGCCGTCAAGCACGTATTAGAGAACCCTGTCTCCAGGAAGTAAGCTAGGCAAGGCGCTTGTGAGAGGCTTCTTTTGAGTTGTCTTACTGCCTCGGATTGTTCTGGACCCCATTGCCACTTGACCCCCCCCCCTTCAAGAGATGAATCAGGGGTCTGGTGATCTCTGCATAGCCCTCAATGAACTTTCTGCTGTAATTAGTCAGTCCAAGGAGGCTTCTTAGTTCCCGCAGAGTTGTGGGATCCTTCAGTTTCTGAAGTGCTTCCACTTTCTTTTCTTGGGGACAGAGACCCTGGAAGTAATCTCATGCCCCAAGTAATTAACACGGGTTCTACACCACTGTGCTTTCTGAAAGGAAAGTTTTGCTCCGGCGGCCCTCAACTGTGTCAGAACATAACGGATCTCCGCTATGTGTTCCTCCACAGAGGAACATTTGATGAGGACATCATCTACATTAGCCAGGTTACCCCGCGCACCCAGGTCGGGCATGGCCTTGTGTAGGAAAATGTTGAATTAATTGCAGGAGTTGAGGTATCCGAAGGGAGTCCAGGTCCATGTGTACTGCTGGCCCCCAAAGGTAAAAGCCAGTTTGTATTGGGCCTCCCTACTGACAGGCACGGTCCAGTATCCATTGGTCAGGTCTATTGCAGTGAATACCTGTGACCCCTGAATCTGGGCCAGCACTTGGTCAATGTAGGGCAGAGGCCATCGAGAAGTATGGACCCATTTGTTGAGCTCCCTAAGGTTGGCGCAGAGTCTCCACTGGCCGTTTGGCTTCAATATTCCCAGCACCAGATTATTGAAGGTGCTGTGTACTGGACGGATTATTCCCGGGTCTCAAGGTTCTTAATTATTTCAGTAAGGGACTCCATGGATGCGAGATGCAAGCGATATTGCTTCACAAACACTGGAGTCATGCCAGGGTCCGTGTGAATTGTTGTTGTGTGGATGTCGGTGCGACCACAGTCATATGAGTCTCCCGCAAAGAGATCTTGGAAATCCAAGAAAACTTGTTTCAACCTTTGCTTCTGTTCCAGAGTCACGCAGGCATAAGCTAGGTTGACTCTCTCTTCCACCATCTGCCTGAAGCCTGGAAAGACTTCTGGTTTCGCTATCTCTGCGGTCTCCTCCAGTTAGGTGGAGAAGTCCCTGGTCAGAGTGCTGATTTGGACTGGGGGCTTCAGGTGGGAAAGGCAGCCCTCATGGATCTGGAAAATCACCTCATCCCTTCTGAAGTCACAAGTCACATCCTCCTTATCATAAGGGCAGGAAGTGTACACCAGGAAGTTCCCCCCATGCCGGGTGAAGATCCTGTCTGGTGTTGTATTGTCATCACTGTCACTGTCAAAACAGTCCTTGGGGATCGGTCCTAACATTTAATTTCCTAAATTAATGGAGAAATGTCGGTCATCAACAGCCATTCCAATAATGGTGCCTGCGGCTAGAGTGATACTCTTTAAGTCGCTGTTATCCACCTCTATTGGAATGGTGTCATGCTCTATATTGACTAATGGTATTGGGTTTACCCCCAACCCATGCTGTTGGAGAGAAGCATTTAGATGTATATAAGCATCAGGGTTTTTCAATTTTTGTCCTCTTTTAACCTTCACTTCCAGGGAGAATTGTCAGGTCCTTTCTGGGATGGTGACTTCCTCTTTAATCTGAATTTCAACTGCATAAGGTAGCAATTGAGCTGACCTAAATGCTTTTTCTGGATCATAAAAGCCCATGGGATTATCCGCTAATTGGGACCAAGCTTTGAAGTTTATTAGGTCCAAACTAATGACAAAGCGATTGAGAATGTCACTGCCTAAGTAGAAGGCGGCAGTGATGTCTCGTACGACCCAACAATTATGGACTATGCTCTTGTTGCCAATGGAGATTTTGAGCATACGCCTGCCTGGCAGGAGATGTTTGGAATTGGGTGTTTCCAGATCCATTTCCCATTTGTCTATCAGTTTGAATGTGAGAATGGCTGGATCTTTTGGGAGTTGGCGGAACATGGCTTCGCTGATGAAGCTCTTACCGTTGTTCACACACACTCGAGCGAGAACAGAGTCCTTCCCATCATTTAACTGAACAGGGATGAACAACTGCTCTCCAATTTGCTGAATATCAGCCAGGCTCTGAGCTGATTTCAC
The DNA here is from genome assembly GCF_040938575.1 of Ambystoma mexicanum. Lineage (NCBI taxonomy): Eukaryota > Metazoa > Chordata > Amphibia > Caudata > Ambystomatidae > Ambystoma > Ambystoma mexicanum. The sequence goes on from NC_090924.1 coordinate 969,396,689, forward strand.
ATTTTTCTGGACTATAGGAGTTGGAGTGTCTGATTGTGGATTGGTAAAGAATTTCAGAGTGTTTCCTTCCAGTGTGGAATACCACCTTAAACTGGAAGGAAGGTTGATTTTCAGAAATAGAGAGGACCCCCATCACCAGTCTGTTGTCCTACTGCTATTACTGTCACGTCTGGAATTTGGTTGTTCTGGAAGTGAAATTCTACTTGGTCAGATTTTTGTTCAACCATGTGGCAGGTGCCGTTTAAACTAACATGGTTGACGCTCTGTTTTAATTTTATTGGTCGGCTAGTCTGGGTCCAGAGGACCTTGTTTACGCAATCTATTAGGGGTGACAACCTTCTCAGGAGTTCATTCCCTAGTAAACAAGGGGTGCCCTCTGGAGTCACTACTATGACCGGGTGTTTCACCTTGTGTTGCCCAATTTTAATGTCCAAATCTGCAGTCCCCTCAACAGGAATTTCCTTCCCGTCAAAGTTCTGGAGTTGTCCAGGAAGAGAGGTGAGAGGAATACGGTAATTCTCCCCCCTTCCTGCATTTAGTTCGTCAAAGGCCCTTCTGGACAGAAGGGTAGCTTGGGATCCATTGTCCACCAGTGCCAACATTGTACCCTGCCGCAGTACTTGTACCGGAGCATAATATCTTCCCTCCTTCTCCTCAAGGGGGCACAGATAATGCACATTTTTGGACAACTGGTGGGCTAACTTTCTGGTTTTGGACATTGAGAGAGAAGAAATTTGGGCAGAATTCTGTGGAGGGTCTCGGGAATCTGAAAGAAAAAGTTGGCAACTGGAAATGGGAGTGTTTTTTGGTTCCCCTGGTTCCAGTTCTGGGCCGCCCTCCCCCTTCTGGAGGAAGTCATCAGGATGGGTTTGACCCATGGGATTTCGGTATTGTTGGTTCTGGGATAGGATGATGGGCGGCGACAGCTCGATCCCCACCTCTAACCAGTCTGTTGATGCGGTTTTGTTCTGGGATAGAATGATGGGCGGCGACAGCTCAATCCCCACATCTACCCAGTCTATATTGGACTCCCTTGGGACCCATTTTTCCTTGGGAGGAGTTCCCCCATCTCTGAATGAGAAGATCCTCTTCCCAGGATCCTCTTGGAATCCCTCTCCCTCAAATTGGAAGATCTGTACCTCCTACTCAAAGTGGGTCTGTTTGGGTACTTTGTTTCTCCTACCCCCCCTCTGCTCCTTGGGAGGCAGACTTTCAGGGGCAGGGGATTTTGTTTCTGGTTCCTGGGCTTCCAGGGGCTGTTTACAAGTGGGGAAGGCAGCTTCCTCCAAGGCCTTACACCCCCTTCCCCTTGTGCCTCCTCCCTGGGAACCAGTGGGCTATCAGGGTGCTGCCCCGTCATTGTTCTGGAGCACCAGGTCTGGATTTTGGGGAATTCTGTTCCGGCATGCCCATCTGAGGGTTCTGTTGAGCCCTCAGCATGTGGCCCAAATCCTGTGCCATGTTCTGAACCTGGTGCTCAAGTTGTGAAACTCGCTCAGGCTGATACGGGGTCCTGTTTTCTCCCCTGGGCTGATCCCGGGAAGGGTAGCTATCCCTTCTCTGGTAATACCCTGGGTTGGGAAGATTCGGGTACCCCTCCACCCTTGGCCTCCCCTCTCCCGGATCAGGCTGTCTGGGCTCAGGGAATTGGGGAAAGAAGGATGGATGGTTTTGGGGTTGGAAGTTGGGTGGATACCTGGGGAAAAAGTTCTGCCCAGGATTTGGTGAATCTCTGCCCTCCTGGGGGAAGTTAGGAGGGAAGTTCCCCGGGTTAGGCGCTTGGCTGGATCCCCCCCCCTTGGGCTGGATGAGTCCACACATAACCCAGGATGGGTCGGTTTCCCTTGTAGCGGGGACTGACATAATCAGGGGAGTGAGGGACCCCATTTATGGGACTACCTCCTTGGCTCCCTGTCTGTGACTGGCCCGAGGGCCTTCTGGGCTTAGAATTATTTTGTGCAGGCAGGTTTTTAGGCCCCCCCATCTCCAAATCTAAAACGGGGGCAACCTTTACCTCTGCCACCTTGGCAGCAGCAGGGGTACTGTTGGTTTTGTTTTTTTTGGCTGATTCTTGTTTTCCACCGGTTTCTGCACCTCATAGATGCGGGTGGCTTGCTCAATGACCCAGTCTAAAGATCTTTTCTCGTGAAAATCTCTCATGAGCTGGGTCATTATGTATTTGGGGAGAGCATGGAAAATGTGTTGATGAATTCTCTGCTGTCCGTGCGCACCCTTCTGGTGGTCTGCGCAAAGGCACACTTCAATTCTTGCACAAATTCTTGTGGGGCCTGATCCTCCCCACATTGCAAATTGTAGGCTGCCTTGCGCGCCTCTTGGGGATTTCTATGCACAGAAAAGTGTTTCAAGATGGCCGCCCTATAGGTGGACCATCTTGAATGATTTTGGTCCTCCAACCCCGCAAAGAAACTGGAGTATTCTGGGGAGAATGTCCATTTGACGTACTGGATGCAGCTACTGCTGTCCTTCAAATGGAAGGTCTCCATCATTTGCCATTTGGTCCATTCATCCTCCGACTCAGAAGCACTTCTCCCAGAGGTGCCCGTCTGATCTTCCAGGTTTTCCCGGATTCTGCGAGCCTGGGAATGGCTGGCAGAATGTGGGGACCTGGTCTCCTGTGTCCTGTGACGCTCAGAGGAGTCTTCAGATCCCTCCTTGCTACCAGGATTTGCTGGGTACCCCCCCACTGACCTAACTGGGCAGAGGTTTTCAGGATGCCCTTAGTGGGCCTACTCTCCTGGGGTTCCCCACTAAATTGCACTGTGCTTGGGTGCCCATATCCGGATGCCCACCCATCCATTCCTGGGTGGTACTGGCCTATGAGCCCCATCCTTTTGGCTGGATAGTAATCTGCCATCCCTGTGGCCCTGTGCTCATGTGCGCCAGGGGACATGAGGGTGGTAGAGTCCAGGGACTGGGAGAGATGAAGGCCTCTGGTACTAGGGCTCCTGAGGTTATGCTCAGGTGTTTCCCTTTCCCAGCAAACTTCATCTCTATCAGCCCCTGCTCCTTGTTGCAATGCAAGAGCCTGGGCTTTCAGTTCCTCAACCAAGGCCTTACTAGACTCTATCAGTCTCTCCTGCATTGCGTCGACAGAGAGCCTCATTTTCCCTCTCTGCTTCCTGGTTGGTCCTGGAGTACTGGGCCAGTCTTTGCTGCAGGAGGGTTACCTCCCTAGTCCCATCCCTACTGGCCTGCTCCTTTCTTGTCAGAGCATCGTCCACCCTCCTGGTGTGCTCTAGCAAGTTGTGATGCTCTTTTTGGAGGTCACCCAGCCCCTGGAGGGCCAGGTGATTTTCTTCAATTTTTTCTTTTAATTGGCAGACTTCCTGGCCTAAGGTGTCCCTTTCCTGACTAAGAGCCTGCATATGTGCCGCCAGCTCGTCCCTCTGCCTTTGAAAGGCACCAGCTTTCTGGCGCTCTTCCTGAAATTCTGTCTGGGTGTCCAGGTCTTTCAGAATCAGTTTGTTGCTCTCCTCTTTTTCTCTATCCAATTGGCTTTTCAGGGTGGCTACCTGCTTTGTGCATGCCCTGTTGAAATCTCTCTGTTGCTCCAGCTTTTTCTGGCTCTGCAGTAAGGAGTCCAAACTGTCTTGGTGCTCCTTCTGCAAAGCCATAATTCTGGTATCCTGGTCAGCCTTTTCCTGTTGCAGCATATCCATATCCTCCTTCATTTTAATGATGTATTGTCTACTCTTGTTTTCTGACTCCTGGCTTCTGTGCAGCCTCTGCTCAGAAGAGACCAGGTCAGATTGGGCCTTTTCTAACGCCATCTGTTGCCTATTTGCCAGATCTTGCCTTCCGCACATTTGTCCTGTATGGCTCCCATATATAGATACAAATATGCCGCTATCCTGGCAATCTTATTGTGTTCATCTTTGGCCTTAGGAGTCATATATAGTTCACTTAGGGCCACATGTAAGGGACCCTGATCTCTCCAGATATCTGACCCAGTTGTAGTGACCTGTTGTGTGATCGCCTGCAACCATACATTTTGGTCCTGTTCAGACCATTCACCTCTCACAAACAGTTTATGTAAGAGGTGCTCCCTAGCTATCTTCATATTTACCAAGGTTGTCATTCTGGAGATTGATTTCCTTCCTGACTTACAGACGTTTGTATTTTATTTTGCAAAACAGACCGTTTCCTTAGAATGTTCCTTTGAGGAGGGCTTTACAGCGTAACACAGCGTGGTGATGTAACCGGATATGTATCCTATCAGCTGGCACACTGTATTAATCTGCACAAGTGATAGATCTAATCCAGAATCTCCCGGCTCGAGCCCCCACTTTGTTAAATGACTCCAATCAAGCAATCCCACTAAGTCAGTGCCTGGTCTGGGATGCCCAAGGCAAGCCCTTATTTACGTATTTTTATGTCCAGTTCGTGTACTCTGGATGACAACCCTTATATAACACCCCTCTCTTACAATCCCCCTAACCCCACTGATCCAAGAAGTAAGTTTGTTTTGCAAATTTAAAAGGTTTATTTGAAAAATGAAACAATATATGTATATATATCACACTTTTTATAAATAAATTGATAATGGGTAGCACACTTGTGAATATGATCAGTAATCAGCAATAGGTAATCCTACAATAGCACAGTTCTGGTGACTTATGACTAGGAACAGGGGAAGAAGGTATCCGAGAATGCCTTATGGTTTCAAGGAGATGCAAAGATGAATAAAAGGCAGTACAGAAATCAACTTGATATGATTTCAGCAAAAGATAATGTGATCACTTTTTCTTTGACGATTCACTCCCCCCCTATGCAATGTAAGGAGATGGAAGTAACACACACCATTCTCAGGAATACACTCAAATGCAATACAAAGTTCCAGTTCCCCCCAGCGAGCTTAGAGGAAAACAGGTATGATTTTAAACACAGGCAAAATCCTTTTAAATGTGGTGGCAATGAAGTGAAAAATATACTCAAATTGCTTTTAATTCCCTATAGGAGGTTCAGGGTGAGTGAGAGATACTTTAAATCAGTTCAGGCCAATGATTCAGGGATGGTTATCAAGTTGAAAACAGAATTCCGTGATGGAAGCAAAAGACAAATGTTTTTACCCGTGGCTGGAATGAAGCAAAATGTCAAATCGCGGCAATTTAGTCGCGTGCGTCGAGCGCAATTACGGAGGAAGTACAAGGAGTAGAAAGACGGTTTTAGGCTCGTTGGAAAGCTTTTCGTTCCTAGGACAAATGGTTCCGGAGATACGGACGATTTTGTGAAGGTAGATTCTCGAAATTAAAATAAAGCTCAGAACGACAAATGACAGTTTTGCAGCTTTAGAATGACAGAATGACACGATTTCTGGGATGCAGTTCTCAATAGGTTAAAATAGTTTGAATTAGATTATATTAAACTAAGAGATTGGGTTTTGCACAGTTCTGGCTGAGTACTCACACTATATTTTGGACAGGAATGCGACTTCGTCACCGATCGGGTCAGGATTGGCTGCGGTTCTCTCGCCACTTGGTACTGGTTCTGCGCACAGCGATCTGGGTCAGCTCTGCTCTGCTGGTCTGGTCTGGCACTCGGCACTGTACGGATCTCTGGACCTCTAGTCTCTCTGGATACAGCACTGGTTTCTGGGTCTGCTACTGGTTCTGGCAAAAGTTCTTGGCAAAGAATTCAAACAGCTCGCCCGGCTGTGAATAGTTTGATTAGGTTTTGAGGCCTGCTGAAGAGAACTCAGCTTGTGGGTTAGGCCTTTGCTTTAAGTTCTGGAGTCAGAGTTCTAAGTTCTGGTCTCTGTCTTGCTGGAGTCAGTCCGGATCTCTGGATGTGAAGTCATCTGTCAGCGTGCTCCGCAATGAAATGGAAATTGAATGTCCCTACCTGTCCTGCACAGTCTCCTTTTATGCGTTTAGAAAGTGGGTGTGTCGGCTCATTCTGCATGCCCAACCCTCTCAACTTATCATTGGCCAGTTCCTCCTCTCTCCCATGATTGGGGGAACAGAGTTGTGAGTCAGGGTGATGCTGCCATTTACAATCTATTGAAGAAACGCCCCTTTGCTTTTGCTTTAGAATTCATTCTCATAACTAAACATATTTCCCAAACGCACAAGTGGTTGACATTACATGTACAGATTGCAGATGACTTAAGGTACATTCTGGCCCAACTCTGATCTTCCCGAGGGCTTGCATTAAAAAATGGCAACTTATTTTCGTTTTTAGTTGGTTTACCAATGTTAAATCTTTACCCAAAATTACACAAATGTACACCCCCCATCTACACATATTCCAGTAATTTACTAGGTCTCTAGCATAAGCACAGTGTCTGCAGTATTAATAATTAGCGGGGTTCAGTCCTAGGACACCGCACAAATTGGAGTTTGGTCTCAAATCGTGAGGGCCCCATTTTGTGGACCCCCAAATTGCACATTTCTGTGAGCTTAATACAAGATTTTATAAGCAATTTAATCAAACATACATTTGCTGCAATATGAATTCACACTCCAGTCTGGCCCGTCCCTAGGAAATGGGAGAGTCAGGGATCACATGTCTCTCCTACCAGGCAGAGCTCTGTTTACAGTCAACACCCAAATCAGCATATCCTATTCAATGGAAAGTGTCTATTGTGTCGGCTGAGGTCAGCAGGCCAGGGGGCCACTCTCAAGATAGTCTGAAACTGGACAATCGCCCCCCCTCAACCCCTGCACGGGCCCTCTCTCTTGACTCTCTTGACTCGTCTAATTCTAAACCTTTTGCCTTCTCACCGCTCACTATTGCTGAGGTGGAAAACATCATCTTGAGGATCAAACCTTCCAATTGCCAAGGCGATCCGTGCCCCGCCCTCATTGTTAAGGAATCTGCCCACGATTGTGCCCCATTCATTATGTCCTTTATCAACTCCTCCTTTAAAACAGGTATTGTCCCTGACAACCTGAAGGACGCATGGGTGATCCCATTGCTTAAAAAACCCTCCTTAGACCCAAGCATACCCACTAACTTCAGACCCATATCCACCGTCCCGTTCCTGCTCAAAATCTTAGACCGCGCAGCATACCTGCAGATCCAAGATTACTTGGAATCCAATAATCTTCTAGGTCTTAGACAATCTGGATTCCGTCCCAGACACAGGACTGAGACGGCTGTAATAGATCTCAAAACACAAATAGAAGTCTTGAAGGACAAGGGCAAACTAGCCATGTTACTTCTCCTCGACCTCTCTGCGGCATTCGATCTGGTCAATCACCAAATCTTATGCAGGCACCTCCACTCTGCTTCCCACTTCTCTCCGTCAGCCACGGCCTGGATCAAATCCTTTCTGAGCAATAGATCTATGCAAGTCTTTCTCAGTCGGCAGCTGCAGATCCCTCCCCAATTCACTGTGGCGTCCCTCAGGGCTCTTGCATGTCACCCACACTCTATAATGTCTTTACTAAAGCTCTCTTTGATGTACTTGACTATCTGGGTGTCTCCTATACAAACTACGCAGACGACACCCAGATACTCATTCCTATTACTGGAGACTACTTGGTTGACACCAAGGCCCTGAATGACGTCTACCTGGTCATCCAAGCCTGGATGGCCCAACACCAGTCATGCCTCAATGACGACAAGACGGATCTCCTCATCTTGGGCACTACGCAATGCCTTAGAAAACCTGAGCCGTCCTACCAGTCATTTATCATTGATGGCAATACCATCCAAGTTTCAAAAGACACAAAAACCTTAGGCTTTTACCTTGACGCCACCCTATCCTTATCTCGACAAACAAATGCAGTCAGATCAGCCTCTGCATACACCTGCAAACTCATTGCAGCCTGCAGGCCATTTCTGACTACCCCGAATAGTGTCACACTAGCCAGAACCCTCATTATGTCTAAAATTGACTATGGTAGCACCCTCTACTTAGGAACTAGCCAAGAGAACCTGAATAAACTACAAGTCACCCAGAACAACGCTATCAGAGCTGCATTAAACATTCCTCGAAACCACCACACCTCTGATTCCAGAACCAATCTTCAGTGGCTACCCGTCAAACAGAGAATTTCACTGAAAGCACTTGCCTACACGCACAAATGCTTGGCCAACAAGGCCCCCACGTACCTCTGCAGTCGGCTATCCCGCCATGCGCCTACCCGACCTCAAAGAACAGCCCAGACCTACTGTTTATCGATCCCTAGGTTCAAACTTCAAAAAGCGGGGGGCACAAGCATCCCTGTCCTTGCCTCCAAGCTATGGAATGCCCTCCCTATCACCATCAGATCTGAAGATTCTTTTAACGCATTCAAGTCCAAAACAAAATCATGGCTCTTCAATCAACATTGAAACAAGCTTTGCACACCACAGCCGTACTAGCATCGGCCCACTCATCTTGCCTGCTGTACACTTTTGTCTCTATCTCTCATGTAAAACATTTGCTCTGTAAATTATGTATATTGATATACTCGCTGATTATTATGTATGTACATTTGCCCTTGTTTAAAATTATGTATGTTTATATGCTCTGTATGTAACTCTGCACAAGTTGCGCCCTGATGCCTCTGGGCCTGATGGTGCGTGTTACAAATAAAACAAATTAGAAATTACAAAATTGTGAAAATTTCCCTAGAGTCATGTTGGGCGGTTTGGATGCGTGCTTCATACGATTCTTTTTTTGCTTTGATAACTGCCATTTAGAATCTATTAGCTGCTTACAAATAGATTAATCTATCCTCAGCTCTGTTCATATTTTTCCACAGGTAAAAAGTATTCCTTTTTTTCTACTCTTAAATTTTTTTAAATCCTTCGAAAACGAGATATTTTTAGTATGATTCATGACCTTGTTTTTTTACAGGGGCTACTACCTCAATAGCTTTGGATAGGTTCAGGAGAGAGTCAGTCAGTCCATCTACATTCACAGAGGGCAATATATCTTCTTGAACTGAAGGTACTATCCAATCCCTCAAAGATTCCCGATTCACCCTCTTCAAATTTCTTGACATAACCCATTTTTGTTTGGAGGAGGTCATTTTCTGCAGGGTTCGAATATCAACCCCAAATTCTATAAAGGTGTGGTCCGACCAAGGGCACAATGAGATATTCGGGACACCAATGTTTAGGTTAGATGAGAATACCCATTCCAATATGTGGCCTTTGGAATGTGTGGGTATGTGTATATGTTGTAAGAAGCCGAGGGCCTTCATAAATCTATCTAGCTCCTTAGCTGCTAGGTCCTTAGGGTCGTTCTTCCAAAGATTAAAATCACCCATTATCAGCCATTTTGCCTTTCCTTTCAGTTGAGACATGACCAAACTTTTCAATTGCATTAGAAAATCTGGAATGATATTAGGGGGACAGTAGATCAAAAGGACATTCACTGTCGTGGATGCATCTGTCCGAATTTTAAAACACAAGGACTCACAACCATCAAGGCCTTGGATATCAAGTTTCCATATTTCCAAGGTGTTTTTATAAACAATTGCCACCCCACCTCCCCACATGATTCTCCCTACATAAAACTGTGTAACCATTGGGAACAGCAAGCACCAGGGATGGGCCAGATGCCTCATGCAATCACGTTTCTGTTAAGGCGTAAATATCGAAATCCTTCTCTAAAATATAATCCACGATTTCCACTCCATGCTTCACTATAGATCTGTTGTTAAGCAAAAGAACACGGAGGGGTTTACGATCACCCATTTTAATATCCGTGCAATTTTTCCATCTTTAGATTGACTATTTTTTCATTCTACAGTATAAGGGCTGATTCATATGTCATGGGTAGAACTACCTGGGTTTCTTTTGAGTTCAGCTTAGCGTCTAAACTGCTATTCATGTCAAGTGGCACTATGGCTTCCTTTGTGTTAGGCACTTCTAAAGGCCTTTCTAAATTCACTTCCTCGGGGGAGCAAATATTTTGGTTTAGAGCATTGCTATTGAATTCATCAATACACAAAGTTACCGCCTTAGTAGTGTCTGGTACAGCTCTGCTGGTGTTGAAAATAGTTCTGGCAGCAGCTATAGCCGCCAGAACTTCAGCAAAACCCATTATCTGCAGTAGCAGAGATTTCTGCTTCTTCCTCTCTTACAGCCCTTCACAGACCGCCACAGATTGCTTGGGGTCACGCGCCGGTGCACTTGCGCCTGGGCGCGGGAACACCAAGCAGTCTGAGCACTGAAGTTGCAAATGTGTCAGCTGAAGGTGGGAAACCTGTTCAATTGTAGTGGGATAGAAAAGCCAAGTAGTGTGTGTTATCAAATACTGCGGCGTGAAGCACACGTTACAATAAGAACACAGCAGTTTGTCAGGCAGAAATAACACAATATCAATGCGCAGGAAATGTGTTAATTGGGATCTAAACCGAAAATCACTATGAAATTGTTAAAATAGTACTGCTAACATTCTCAAATCAATAGGAAGGAGATAGTAAGTCTCAAATAAAGTCCCTCTGTAAGAATTAACAAACAATAATTTGTCATGCACTGAAACTAGAATACAAATAATTTGGTGCTAAAAATGGCTACAAAGTAACCCAATTACGAAAAAGGTAGCTGACTTTATGCAGCAACCACAGACCGCTTGGGTTCTCATACTGGCGCTCTCGCACCTGGTATGCAAATTTAAGGGCAGGAGAACACCAATCCATCTGGGGACTGTAGTTGCAAATGTGTCCGCTGAAAGTGGGAAAACCGTTCAATTGCAGCAGGATGGAAAAACCAAGTAGCGTGTGCTACCAAATACTGCGGCGTGAAGCACATGTTACAATAACAACACCGCGGTTTGTCAGGCATAAATAACGCAATATCAATGTGCAGGAAATAAGCTAATTGGGACCTAAATCTAAAATCACTATAAAATGGTAAAATAGTACTGCTAAAATTCTCAAATCAATTGGAAGGAGATAGGAAGTCTCAAATAAAGTCCCTCTGTAAGAATTAACAAACAACAATTTGTTGGGCGCTGAAAAAAGAATACAAAAAATGCGATGTTAAAAATTGCACAAAGTCCATGATTCCTGAATCATGGATAGACAGTCAGGAGAGACTAGAGAGGAGAGGAGGCAGGAGGGAGCATGAACGAGAGCTGAGTGTAATCAGCATAACACTGAAAGTTAGAAGACAATGTAGAGATGAGGTGGGCCTGAGGTGCCAAGTAAAGGTTGAAGAGCCAGGGTAAGAGGTTACAGCCCTGGGGAACACCACATGTGGAGAGAGAGGTGGTGGAGCGAAAGGACCTCAGTTAGACCTGCAAGTGTTGATCTGAGAGGAAGGAGGTCAACTAGGCTAGGACCTGATCTGTCTGTGGTGCCCAGGATGTCACAGACGATTGACCAGGATGGCGTGGGTGACCACGTCAAAAGCAGAGGAAAGGTCAAGGAAGATGAGGACAGAAGGAAGGCTAGAGTCAGGATTAGAGAGCAGGTCTTCACGGGTGTACAGGAGAGCAGTTTCCGTGCTTCTGGCTGCTCTAAAGCCAGACTGGTGCTCATCGAGACAACAAACAGATTCAGTATAGAGAGTAAGCTGGGAGATGTCCAGCGTTTCCAGGAGTTTGCCATGAAAGGAGTGATAGATGTCGGGCTGTAGTTTGCCGGAGACGAAGGATCGGCAGAAGGCTTCTTAAGTAGAGGGCACACAAGGGAGTGCTTTAGGGCAGAGGGGAAAGTTCCAGTGGTAAAAGAGTGATTGCAGAAATCGGCCAAGCCTGGAGCAAGGGCGTCGATGTGGTCGTTGATGGTTCTGGAGGAGCAGGGGAGCACCTGCTTGGATGACATATTCATGGATCAGACTTGTCTAGAAACATCATCAGGAGTGAACACAGAGAAAGAGGAGAAATGAGGAGGAGGAGTGGGAGAGTTGGCTGGAGAGGGGCCAAGATAAGGAAGTTGGAGAGGCACAGGAGAGAGAGAGGACAGTATGTCCTGAGTTTTAGTGGTGAAGTGGGAAGCCAGTGCCGTGCAAATGGCCTGGGAGGGAACAGAAGAGGTGGAGATTGCAGCAGGATTGGCCAGCTCTTTGCAGATTTTGAAGAGTTCAGCCATGTTGTTGGAGGTGGCATAAGCACATGCTTGGATGTAGGCCCTCTTCTTGGACAGGACACAGAGTAGAGTCTGTATTGTCTTTGGAGCAGGCAGCAGGCCAGTTTGTCAGAGGATGCACCCGATGCCCTCCACTTCCTCTCAGACGCCCTGCACTTGCGTTTTACGGGTGGCTAGGTCGGAGTCATACCAGGAGTTGCACTTGGAGGTTGGCTTCAAATGGATCCTCATGACAGGGGCAAGGACATCAAGCGTGTCAGAGATAGAGAGATGCCGGTTAGAGAGGGTTGTGTCAGAGTGTTAGTCAGCCGCAGACGAAGAAGGAGGAGAGAAAGTGGCGTTGAAGGCCCCCGCTGGCACACGCTTAATGGGCCGGATGATGTGCTTGCGAGGGCAGCGTTGTATGGTGTTAACATGTGCTGACTTCAGTGCCATAGAATGGACTCAAAGCACTGAAGCATGACCTTGCAGAGGTGTCGATGTATAAGATCTATGTAATGGGTAATTATTTCCCTCTGGCAGATGCCTTTTTAGGACAATAGTAGTGGTGAGACATTTATTTTCTGTCTTTACCATTTGGCAAGACTTTGGGAAGTTGCCCTGTCAGGTGTGTGGGCATATGTTGGCACACATGTTGCCACATTGGCAAATGGTTAAGTTGTGCACATTGTGCGCCTAGACGCTGACAGCCTTTGTCCCCTCCATGGCAAACAATGCTTATGCGTTTATGTCCACCACCAAGGCTGAGGTACTCATTTCACCAGTGCTGAATGGGGTTTTGGGCCAAGTGTGGTTGATGTTCAATCTCCAAAGTGTGACAATTAGTGCAGAGTCCCATTGTGGGCATCTCAGGTGGACCCTGGAGTGGGTTTTCTGTGTGCGCTGAATCGGTCATGATATTGTCCTTACAATATGTGCGGTAAAAGCATTGCTCCACCAGCAGAGGGAGTCCCAGGGATTTCTGCCCCCTTTGCGTCCCTATCAAGACAGCATGTGTGTCCCATCACCTCTGCATTTTGTATCCCTGATTGATGCACAGTGGAGGGTTTTGCCGTTGCATGCAGGCTTTGGGATATCTTCAGATATAAATTGATTTGAAGGTGAGCTCTCATGTACATAAGCAGCAGCCACGTCCGGTGTAGACGTTATCAATATAGGATGTGTGGCAGGTTGCTTGGAGTCAGGTGATGGAGTCATGTGTGGAGCCAGAAAACCTTGCACACGTGTGTGTAAAGAACAGGTTAGCACCACAGACCATCAGCACATTGATGGAGATTTACATGTGTTTTGTGAAGAAAGTCTACTTTCTCCATGGGTGGTAGAAAGGCCACATCTATAAGTCAAGGGCCTCACCCATATTGGGGAATGTTACAATGGTCTTATGGTTAAGGGTCTGGGCATTGTTGAGGATGGACATGTGGTGGAGCATCCATCTAATCATGGATGTCAACACCTGATATAGGATGTGTGAGAAGCAGGCTGGGTGATACCATGTGCCAGGGCCACAGTGCGTTTCAAAACTGGCAGTATTGCAGGAATGGAGCACTGCCAAGAGATGGTTGTGACAATGTTCCTGTTAGGCTATTTGTAGCACTAGATTTCTGCCAGAAGGCTGAAGATGATAGATATGTCCAGGCAGTGGTTAGAAAGAATCAGCTGCTCTGTGTGTGTGGGTGGTAGCCCATCCTGGCTGTGTGGCCTATCTTGAAAGGGCCTTCAGGATCCCCTACCATTCCTCCTGTCTTGATGCTGAGGGCAGGCTGGGGTGCAGACTAAAGGGCTGCAGGAGGAAGGGGATCAGGTTGCAGGCTAAAGGGCTGCCTGGACTGCGCTGCCCGGGATGGGGGCCTGGGTGCAGGCTGATGGCCTTCCTGGGGAGCGGCTTGGGTGTAGTCTTATGGGCTGTCGAGGGTTGGGGCTGTTACTGCTGAGCCAGGCCTTCCTGACCTACAGTGATGAGGATGTCTCTCCTTCCATAGTGCTGGAAAAGTAGCACTGTGTTTAGTGGTGAGTTCGTGCGCTCTCCCTTCCCTCCAATTGTTGATTTCTACCATCTGTTGTTTGCTATGGGTGCAGCCCTGGAGTGATTGCCTGTTTTGTCCCTCTTATGCTTTTCTCTTGTAATTTGCACCTGCTCTGAACAGGTGGTATTTTTTGGTGGTAAAGTGTACCTAAAGAAGTATTATCCCTATAGATGTTCTTTAGGCAAATTTCAGATTTATTCGGAGGCAGCGATATTGCATGTTAATTACACGTGAATCACTGCTTTCATGCTAGGTTAACCACGCCTGTCTTTTCGGTTGTTAGATGGGAAGTGTTATGGCCAAACAGAGAAATATGTAGCCGACACTAATGTATGACAGGCTCCCAGCAACCACCCAGTTGCTGGGAGCGCATTTCACCTTCCCTCGCAGGCCATCCACGGTAGGCATCTCACTCAACTCAAAATGAATTATGTTGAGCATTGTCTGAAAAATGTGGCTTTTCATCTGTAAATGTGTACAGTGCATTGTGGCATCTGACGTGTCGTATGACACCACCCACAGCACGTTCTAGTGCTTGCTTGGGCAATATTTGCTAAATTTTTCAGAAACTGGATGACAAGGAAGAGTCTTTCAGATTGCCATGGTTTGCAAATGTTCCTACTGTGCAGATGCCTTGCAGACGTCCCAGTAGCACATGCGCTGCAAGGCATACAGTACTGCGCATGCACCAGTCTACCGTGGGTCAGAAACATGCATTCTGAACGGGATTCAAACGGTACTGAGATACAAGTAGCCTGTGCTTCTTCCTACTAAATTACGGCGTTACTCCTGCAGCTCCAACTGCTCCACGGGCGCCGTCAAAGTCTTTCTGAATTTATGAATTATACTCTGACGTTGCTCCTGGAGATTTAGGGACATTTACATAGCATAGGCACGTCCGACATGACCACAAAGAAATTAGTACCCAAATGATTTAAGCATTAATTGTATGCATGTTTTGTTTGACTAATTGATGTTTTTTTGTACTGTGATGACTTTGTACGATGGCAAGCACATTGAAAGTGCCATGCTATGCCCTGCAAACACACGCGATGCAAACACATGTGATCTGTCTGCCTAAGGACAGCAGACTTTAAATTGAAACCAAATGTGAGGCCTTCACCAATGCAGGCTCGGGGACTGTATATGAGTGGCTATGCACCCTAGGTTAGGGTGCTGTTATGCTACACACCCTGCTATTTCTGGACACCATGACCACTTAAAAAGTGCCCTGGGCCAGTGAGTGGCAATAGATTGCATGTTCACAATGCAATATGCAGATTATCATAGGTTGAGACCAGGGGCGGACTGGGAACAAAAAGAGGCCCTGCAAATAATTTTCAAAGTGGACCCATATTACACATTTCCAGCAAGCCCAACCACTTTCCTATGTGAACATTTGGATATACCATACAAAAGAGGTCCAGGGTGCAGAGGTGACAGTGAACTTCCCTATAGGCCCGTCCACCACTGGATGAGAGTGGAATGACCTCTGTGGCAAAAGTATTACCTCACAGGCTGGTGAACGCTCCCAAAGGAATCTAGCAATCCAAAGCTGCATGTGAACGCGGCGGGGTCCTCGCACACTAGTGAGTTTGTCACTGGTAGGAAAGCATGCAAGAGAGCTTGAAAGGCTCCTGTTGCTTCTTCCACATAGACCGTTAGCTTTCTGCAACCCACTCGTCTTTTGCAGAAACACATCATGTTTGATTCCCAGGACCCACGTCAATGTGTCCTGGACATGTCATTACTCTGTCCTGTCCTATACCATGCCAATACGGCTGTAATTGACGGCATGCATACAGTTGCAAACCTGCACTTTCCCCCCTATTTGCACATTGTGCCCTATTTCAGTTTGTTATGCGTGATTCCTGGTAACAACATGATATAGCACCGGATATTGATATTACATCCTGGCTAGTGATGTGTGGTCTGTCACTTTTCTGTGATTCGGTACCTTTCATTCAAGGTATATACCACACTTGAATGCAGTCTTGCTTGATTTGCAACAACACAATAGTCTCAGATTCAACAGAAATGTGTGATTCCTGATCATGAGAAGGTGTCTTACATGAGAAGTAGACCTGATTATTTCTCTAAAGGTGATACATTCACTTACTTACCTCAGAGATGGGCCCTGCTCACTGGTTGATGCCAGATGCCCAGCAGCGGCTGTTAGCTTCTGCTCATACGATCTTAACTAGGATTCCTGCAGATACAGACACGCCAGTGCTTAGACCATGTCCCCACACTCTCCACACTGTAATGCCTTGCAAGCATTGGTGGTACCTTAACAGGACATTGGCAGCATCTGCAGATTGTGCGTTGATAGTGTCATTCAGATGTTTCAAGAGCAAGCTATTAAAGGAAGGCACGTGTCTGTTTACATTCTCTTGTTTTACTTGCTTGTCACATTAAAGTGATTTATGTCAAGCTAATGGGCTGACATTTTCACATGTTTACTTTGCTGGGTTAGTAACAGCTCTGAGAAGTAATACCTCGGTATTGTTATTGCCTTTCTGTCGATGCTTAAGTGTTTTTCCCTTACCAACAGTTTCATCCCTTAGACAACTGTAGTTTTCCCAAGTCAGGGTTTGATGAAAACTAAATATGAATAAAGAGATTAAATACATATAAAAAAAAAAAAAAAAAATTCACTTACTCTCATGAATTGTCATTTCTTTCTAGTGTGCTGCTTTTACAGTGAGAGATAATGATTAAGAATAGCAATTCATGTATATCTCCCTAAGATTTACTGTATCGTATGAAATAAATAGTACAACGTTCAAGTAATTCGACTTTGAAAGCATAAAGATCCTTTCTTTGAATGTGAACAGTTTGTAACTAAAGAAGCCACCTCGAGTGCTGTAGAGCGACTGCTGTAACCTATACGATGAACAATGTATTCCCATTTAAATGCATTGGAAACCAAAGGGTCATTTGCCGGCAATGAAATGTGTGCCCCAGAGGTAACTGCAGATTCCATTCAGAAAATAAATCCCTGGTGTCAGGTAGGAGCAAAGTGTTACATCAATCTATGTGTGACATGCCACCTGAACAATGCGTCGCAGCATTACAATTCCGGCAGGCTTCCCAGCACTCAGAGACACAGATGAACTAGCAAATGTTGCTAACTTGAAATTCAATGTCATCCCCAGTGAGAGGTCAGAGACCATTCACACTTTTTTGCCTACTCCCCTTTGAGGAATTTTGATGCTTCCCTGTTGGTGGTGTATAAAAGGCATGGGAATCTGGGTGGTACCACATTCATGTGCCCTTTTCACTCCTAACAGGAAATGAGGTGCATTGCCGGTTGTCTTATGTGTTGATGGCCAAGGTCATTACCATGAAACCCTTTGGATTTTGGCAGGTTTTAACAGATGTAAAAAACTGGCCAAATCCATTGGTTTTTAAGTCTCCTCGCATGCTTCAAATTTAGGTTCAGTTTGGTTTAGTTTATTACTTGTATTGCGCACCAAACCCACAGGTAGTCGGGCGCATCGCATAAGATTACTCACAGCTTAGTTGTACATAAAAAGATATTTCAGTAACAAAGTTGTTGTTTGCAGTCAAAGAGCATAATAATAGTTGAAATTTTTTGCAATTTTCATAATAATAGCGTAGAGAATATATATACATTATATAAAAAATGAATTAATGCAAAGTCTTTATAAATGGCATACCGGTTGAGGTCCGAAGTAGAGGAGGGTGAGATCTGGGTGAAGACGGCAAACGCCAGAGTCGCGCTTAGCCATCAGAATCTTTGAACATTTTTATAAGGGTGTGGCGAAATTTTGTGTAAGATGGTTCTAGTCTGAGTGAGGTAGGGAGTGAGTTCCATAGTTGGGTAGCCTTGACCTGAAGCTGTTACCTCCCACTCTGGCCAGTTTGAATCTGGGGGTCAAGAGACAATTAGTCTTTGAATGTCTGGTTAGTCTTGTCTCGCGTTTAGTAATGATTCTGTCCATGAGATAGCGAGGGGCTACTATGTTTACACATTTATGAGTGAGGGAGGCAACTTTGAGTTTTATTTTGTCAATCGTAGACAGCCAGTTGTGAGCTCTTCTGGTGTCGGAAATATGGTCTCTCCTAGCAATTCCGAGCGCAGCTCTGAGGGCGTTGCTTTGCAGGAGTTGGATTTTCTTAGTAGTTTGTTTGCTCGCCCCAATGTACATGGCATTGCAGTAATCGAGTCTTGATAATATGAGAGCTCTAGCAAGGGTGATACAGCTGGCATTGGAGAGAAAGGTTCTGCCAGCTCTGATTAATTTACAGGTATAGGCTGTGGCCGAGGACAGCGAGTCTACCTGTTTGTTAAACATTAAGGCAGGATCCAAGTAAAATCCTAATGTTTTTACTTCCTTGGCAGTTGTAATAATGTTGTTGTTGACGCTAAAGGCAGAATAATTTGGGCTTAGTTTCTTTAATGATAGTTGTGTACCCAGGATGATGATCTCTGTCTTCATTCAGGCATAGTCCATGGGAGGCCATCCATGCCTGGATGATGAGGTAAACCTTATTTACCAAGGCCAAATCCTTTTCATAATCACCGGTAATTGGTAGGACGATCTGAGTATCATCTGCATAGTTAGTGTAGGTGATACCCAGATGATCCAGATCATCGAAAAGGGGCTTAGTGAAGATGTTCTATAAGGTAGGCGAGACACATGAACCCTGGGGAACACCGCACATTATGGGGATAGGGTCAGCAGAAGCAATAGGAGAGAAAACTCTCATGGTACGATCACTGAGGAAGGATTGTATCCAAGCAATGGCTTCAGGGGAGAAGTGTGCTGCTGAGTACAAGTGGCTGCACAAGACCTGGTGATCAACCAGGTCGAATGCAGCCGATAGGTCCAGGAGCAAGAGGAGAGCTAAGTCGCCCCTGTCCCTGAGGTCGTCAATCTGAGCCTTCAAATCAATTAACGCAGTTTCAGTCCAGTGTTGGGGCCGGAAGCCTGATTGTCGAGATCCCAGCAGATGATTGGATTCCAAATATTTTTGAATTTGTAGATAGGCTATTTTGTCTATGATTTTCAGGAGGAATGGTACCGTAGTAATAGGTCGGTAGTTCATGGGAATTAGGGGGTCTACAGTTTGTTTCTTTAGTAAGGGGAGCACCCAAGATTCCTCGAGGTTGGTGGGGATGCGGGTGGTCCTAAATGAAGCGTTGATCAATTTAGTAATAAAAGGTGACAGTTCTCTGGCTGCATCCTTGCTGAGTTGGGCCGGGCACTGATCACCATGGCAGTTAGAGGGTTTGAGTGAGAGTATTGTCTTTTCTGTTTCGAGAATGGTAACCTTTGAAAATTTGAATCGTGTTAGTGTGTCAGAGATGATGGGAGGGGATATAATAGTATTGTTGGGCAGGTTGGTTGATAATAAGGCTTTTTTATTCTTAATTTTTGTTTGGAGGGTGGCAACTTTACCTGTCAATGCTTGCTGGATATTTGAGCACCAAGGTTTGTCCTTGACACAATTGTCAGGTAGGGGGATGGGTGCTTCAAGTTCTTTGAGGATAACAAAGAGTTCCTTAGTACTTGAGTTAGCTTGGGCTATTCTTGAATTGTAGGATTCACGTTTGGCTAGGAGAATTTCTTTTTTGTAGAGGGCAGAGATAGCGCGCAGATTTGTTTTATTTTCTTCAGAAGGGTGGGATATCCATAGTAATTGGCATGATCTTTTTTTAGTGCGTAATGTTTTTAGATGGGGTGTGTACCAAGAGTTGAGGTGCGCCTTAGGTTTGCTTTTCCTAAGTTTAAGTGGCGCAATTGTATCTAGCGAGGTGGTCATAGTATTGTTGAATACTTTCATCAAGTCCTCTGGTCCCAAGTTTTCTGGGAGGGCATTAAGGGTGGGTAAGATCAGGGGGAGTAGTTTATCGCAAGCAATGCTTTTTTTGTTGCAAGTAGGAACTGGGGGAGCTAGAGGCGCGGGCGGGGCAATAGTTTTCTCAGTGTTGAGGGTGAAGGTTATGAGATGGTGGTCTGACCATAACACAGGTGAATTGGAAGGGATGGTCGCATTACAGTTGTGGTCTGCTATCCAATCCAGAGTTCTACCTTTTGAGTGTGTAGGGTCCAATACTTTTTGGGTGAGACCTTGTTCTGTGAGGATATTTGCCACAGAAGATGCATGTGCGTCTTTAGGGTCATTGTATCCTAAGTTAATGTCTCCTAATAGAATTACTTGGGAAGAATTTTTTAAGTTGTTTGCTATGATATTGGATAGGTCATCTTCGAAGGTCCCAATGGAATTTGGTGGTCTATATATTAGGTGGATTGTAAGGGTTTGGGCGCAATTTAGGTTCAGTTTAGCTGATAGGTTCTCGCAGGAATTGGTATCCAGGTGTGGTATAAGTCTGATTGGTATGTTATCTTTTGCAATGAGTGCAATTCCTCCACCTTGTGCCTCAGTTCTGTCTGATCTGAGGATGGTGTAGCCTTTGGGGATAGCTAGTGATAGTGCTGGCCTGCAGCGGCGTGCAGCCAGGATTCAGTGACTGCTAATAGGTCTAGTTGTTCTAACTGGATAATCTCCGATATCTCAATGGCGTGTGCTACCAGGGATCTGGCAATTATTAGGGATCCTTTAAGAGTATGGCCAGGTAGGCCGGCTGGTGATGCGGTCTGTGTTGTTTGTGGTTGGTTACCTTTAACGTTACTAATATTAGGTGAAATGTGGGATCTGTTGTTGCTAGATGCTAGTGTTCTGGCAGGCGGTTCATACAATTTAGGCAGCCTTGCCCGGAGTCTGCTGTTTCTAATAGGGGTCATGCATGGTAGTGATAACAGTAATTCTTGCATGGTTAGTTTAGAAAGCCTTTCTACATTAATCCCAAGTGGGTGTGATGCTAGTATGATGGTGGGATAGTGATAATTAACCAGTGTATTTATTAGCAGAGTGGTGGCTAGGACAAGAGTAATGCAGGGCAATAGGCTCCTGATAGTGTACATTTTAGGGGTGCTAGGTATAATGGCAATACAAGGCCCTGTGGCAGTATCTAGGTTGGAATCAGCACTTCTAGACCCAGATACAATAGTCTATGGAGACACTTAGCAGTACAGTGCCCTATGGCAATATCTAGGTTGGAATCAGCACTTCTAGACCAAGATACAATAGTGTAGGGAGACACTTAGCAGTACAATGCCCTGTGGCAGTATCTATGTTTGTGTCATCACTTCTCTACCAGAATACAGAGGGGGGCACTGAACTAATAGTAACGTGATAGCGTCTAAAAGAGCACGCCTAGTTTAGGGTACAGTAGCATTCAGTCGCACATAACAATGCAGTAGCCACAGGCTGGGTGCAGTAGAGATGCAGCAAAAGCACTGGAATTAATGCAACACTTTGACAATACAGTGCCTTGTAACAGCTTAAATCAACATTTCTAAACCAAGGTGCCGTGAGGTTGAAGTGGCGCTCTTGAGGGGAGGGCTAGTAGGATAGCAATATCATTTGAATCATATAGTGAAGCATCAGGCAATCCTGGCAATCCTATTCGGGTAGAGTGCATATATAAGGTAGTGGAACACCTAGATTGATCTTTCTGAGCAAGCGTAGAGGTACAAGCATATTGTGATGCAGTACCTAGTATTAGAAGATCATATGCAAACATATATGCTGCAACAAAGTACGAATATTAAGTTGAGACACAGCATCCATGTATTACAGTAACATTAGGGACACAGAGGCAAGTAAATTGCAACTAGCGCCTGCATTTGTCAGCAGATAAAGTGGCATGCCATCTTGCATGGGGGAGTTAGTAGTAATATAAAAGTCATGGCCAGCTTGCATTAGCTAGGGTAACGGAGATAGGTTCGAGTGATTGTGCGCGGGGCTTGAGTTATGCAGTTGCGCAAGAGTACTTACAGTGGCTTGCATGAGTCACTTGGTGCGTTGTCCGCTGTGGGCAGGTTGCATGGGAGCATGGTGGCGAAAGTCAGCCAGTAGTGAGCCATTTAGCCGAGGCAGTGGCAGCTGGGGGTGGCAGTTCATAGAGGTAACAGGGGTGGCCGCGCTGCGCTCACATGCGCGAACAGGCAGCAAACAGGTGCTGGCCTTGCAATCGAGGGTCTTGAAAGAGGTGGGCCGGCTTCGCCTGCCGGCGCCCAATCGGAGGCAGAAAAACAAACGACAGTTAATCCGGGGGTGGCAGAGGCTGTACTGAGCCAAGGTTAGGCTCTGGTGGAAGGGAACAAAGGGCGGGCGGCCATCTTGGAGTATAATGGTACCTCGTGTTCCACACTTGGCGCTGCTATAATTGTTGGAGCTTCGTTGCTCGTATGCTGGAATCTGCAAAAGAGTATGCAGCCGGCATAATCTGAGGGAGTCGGGCAGCGGTGATCATCTGGGCTGGTGTAGGGTGGCCATATCTCCTGCGGGGGCACGTCCTGGTGGAGGAGCAAGCAGAGATACTTGTGGATTTCCTGCACACAGCAGGGGTAAGAAGCAGAGAAGAATGTCGGCTCCCTTCCCCGGCCCCATCTAAGAAATATGATGAAATTGGTCTAGAACATAATTAACAGTTCTAGTGCTTGCCTCAGCCTCTTAACATGTAGAGCCTCAGGAAACAACTTCTGCAGTCATACATGAAACCAATCAAGGCACAAGCATTAACATCTTAATATTCCTTATACAATAATCTGCCTATGTGTAATCCCATGTCAAATACTTGTAAAGCACCCATGAAACAATGACATTTGGAACCTGCAATAAATACAGTAATTATGGCCTGTACAGTTCCACAATCCCTCTTTATTTTAAATTATGAAAATTGTGGTCTTCCTAATGTCCTCATAGACAGAAGATACTTATAAACAATGTAAAATTGTTTCACTCTCATTAATGTGGGAAGCGCTACTTAAGGTCCCTTTGATCCAATCTGCCAGCCACGGATTCAAAGTCCACAAATAAATTATTATAAGGCATTGCCAACTATTATCTGTCCAGAGTAAATAGGGCTCATTTGGGAATAGAGTGGACATGGCAGCATGGTGCTGATTGCCTGGCTTTTCCATTTCTAAATGGTCTGTAAAATAATAATATTTTGTTTGTAATGGACATTTTACCTTTTTTTCTCCATTTGGATGCTGTCTGGATTATAACACTAGGACAGCACAGTTACAGCTCCAGCATCATTTTTGACTTTGGCCAGTCAAGGTTGTTGATTTGCATTATATCTTGAACCACACGTTTTGTAGATTCGTATGATAGTAAAGCCACAGCAATTCATAACCCCATCATTGCCATTTACAATGTAGATCCCTGTTCTTAAAATCTAATTCCTCTGAAAATGTGGGTTTTACCTGAACATATGTAGAGCATTGCAACTGAACCTGGGCTGAAATATGTAAAAGATATTACTGAAATATGGAATTTAACATCACACCTCGTGAGTCATACATACTGTATACTAATTTAGGCTCATCACCTCTGACAGTAGTGACAATGAGAGGATGATTCACAAATACAATTCATAGTACACATGAAATGCGTTCAGAGCAATAGCAAGAAATGCCCCTTAACAAAATGCACTGCAGCACAAACATGTGAAAAAGCAAGTATGCAAAAAAGAGTGCACATGTCAGAGAACGGAGGCAGAAAACAGACTGATGTTGTAAGTAGTAGCAGAATTAGACATGTGAGTAGGAAATACCCACATGGCAGGAAAAGAGAAAAAGTGAGCAACGGATTCGCTCATAAAAATACCTGTCAGATTTTGAAGCAATAAAAACTGGAGCAGAGTATGTGTCATGGAAAACAAACACTGATCTCAAATCTTGGATGATGTTAGTTCAGATAATCTTTAATAGCAGCGCCACATGGAGGACAAAGAACTGAACAGCAATGCAAGACATTCTTATTCGGCCCATTAATCCACAGCTTTGATTAACTTCGATACATATGGAACAGCCTATTATTTCACTATGGAGGATTTAAGCCTGCCAATTAGCACAATAGTCTCCTGTCTGAAGCCAGGCAACCCCAGGCTCTAAAGGTCCATTTTCATGTCGTGCAAGCTAACAAACACAGATGTCCACCTTTAATACATTTAAGACGTGCCTTTTGCATCATCATTCGTTTGTAAAACAAGGGTGTACTTTTGGAATCATAGGCATATTTTTATATAACTTCTCAAGCCAGCAGAAGGGAACATGTGCCATTAAATACAACATTAGTTGCCAAGCTTAATCTTTACTGCATAAATAGGTATAGCCTTTCTCAAATCAGTGTTCGTCTGACACTTACATGCATATTCACTTACAATTTCATTTCTTTGATGAATTCATTTGCATAAATCTGCATTATTTTTCTATCTCTTACAAAAACGTAAGACCAGTTTCACACCTCTCATGGGAAAATTGTGTATTGTATCAGAAGACATTATTTGGCTATACTTGCACTACCTGTCCACCTGGAATATTCAAAATAGCCTGTACCAATTTCTATTGAGAATTGAACTGACTGCAGCTACATAAACGTCTAATAGCAGCTAATACAGTGAAGCCGACCGGTTCAGTGGATAGGGTGCGATCATAAGGATCTTTCCTCACTTTTCCTTACAGAATCAAATGAATTGATATTTAAAATGTTTGCGTATGTTTCAAACTTTTGGGGAAAAAAATTAATAATTAATTGGCTATTGAATATAGCATGCACAGGGGACTTTCCTTTTTCTTCTTTCATTCTCTTTTCTTTCTGTTTAGTCCTTTTAAGGATGGCAGATGAAATGATTATGCTGTATTAATGTTTTGTGAATAATGTGATAGTTTACACATATTTTATTGTGTTGGATTTTTTACAAGGTTTTACATTTGTAAACTCTATGCACATTAAACAATAAAAAAAAATGTCCTTCTACATATGGAATGACAGACACATCCTAAATTAGGTTTCTCACCATATCCCATCTAGTAGGTATCATGGTGCTGTCAGATATTGGTGAGGAGGAACATGGTGACAAGGGAGCTAATATTGAGAGGAGAATATAATACTTTGAACTACTTTGTGATGTTATATTTATGTATAATGCCACTATGCTTTCACATGACATAGTTAAGGTTAAGTGTGAATGTCTATGGAGTATGGCACTTCAGAAAATAGCTTCTATCCCTTCAATGAAAACATGTGAACAAATGCCACAGTAACATTTCAAGGCAGCTGCCCCTATGCAACATTCCTAACTTTTTCCTGCACAACTTAATATGTTTTGTACAGCTTTTAACATCGGGGTTTTCAAATAGTGAAATACATTTTGTAGCCAAATATCTTAAAAGTCCACCGTTTTTAAAACCAACCTGACCAATTGTAATATATTTACATTTTAAGATGTATCTATATATTATGCATGTGTAAAATAAACATGCATATTGTAAATGTAGTATACAGGTACGTGTACCTAAGGTACATCTATGAATTGGCAAATTGTTATACATGAACCTTAGAGATCTTGCACGCTGCAAACAACTTAAGGTCACACAAACAGGGACACACACAAATATGCATGTGCACATACACATACATATAATTTACATTGTGCATGCAAGTTGTGCAAATTTTACATTTACATACACTTAAACACATACCCACAACCACACATATACCACAAACACACACAATAACATGTACATGTACAAACTCTCACACAGGTGCACAGACACAGAACATACACACACACACACACAAACACACACACTGCATGCACACCACAAACATACAGCACTTGACACTTGCTGTATGTTAAACTATGTAACACACGCACACACGATACATACATATTCACATATACAAACACACAAAAACTACATGCATATAGGCAAGCTTTAAGATTAAACATAGTAAACTACAAAATATTTACAATAGATGTACTGTATTATACAATTTCAGGCACAAGTTACATAACATTACAACAAACCTTCAGTATAAGAAAAAATGTGAACTTTTTCACACAAAGCAACATTTACATTAAACAGCTTTAAGAATGACTCTTTCAAAAGTTGTGATAGTGATTTTGTTGCATTCTCTAGAAATATAGCATTCCCTGAGTTATTTAAATGCACTCTGTTAAAGACATAATATCTTGTTATTGTTATTTTTGATGTTGTAATAGGATACCAAAGACATATTATGTTCAACTATAAATGTAAACATACATCGATTCCCAGTTAGTTGTGCACAATTAATTATACGGTAAACTGGGGGAGCCGCCCCAGCCCTTTAAGACAAGGTAGCAGTACTATGAGATGAATGAGGATGCAGAGTTACTCAAACATCAATAATCGAAACGACTCAGGTAGTTGGCAAATAGGTTGACTGTTTTAACCCCTTAACTGCCATGCCCCCCTCCCAGTGCCAAGGCCTTTTTTGTTACATGACATATCTCTGTCAAATTCTGGTCCCTTTCTTTCCCCACATGTAGGCGGTCGTAATGCCACCCGAGAATCCTACTTTGCTGTAGGTGGTGAGAGAAAATAAAAAAAGGGAGAAAACATTGGGCTTTTTCAGAAAATGACAATAAAATGATGTACAAAGCAGCCTATTGTGTTTTCCTTGCAAGAGCTGGGAACAAATGGTTTGCTGTTCTGATTTCCCAGTTTCCCAGCTTTCAAGAACAGGTTGAGTGGAAATGAAAGAAACTTATTTTGATATGGTTATCAACCATTTTGTGAGAGGTAGGCGATTTTGGCCTTTTTTTTCCAATAGGACATGCATGGACGGAATGGAAGAAAAGGGTAGGAAAGCTGAATGGGAGGACAGAAAGGCATACATTTCTGAAAAGTAGACAAAATTCCAAGTTTAGGAAGGGGTGATTTGCACAGGTCAGGCAAGAACTACATAGGGAAAAATGCCATAGTTTGGGGAAGAATTGGGAAAATGGCAGCAAAAAGGTATGTGGTGGACATGGTTTGCCCGGCAAGGCAATGGCTTCTGTGAATTTTGAGAAAAACAATGCTCCACAACATTCCTTCAACTCTTGCAGTTAGGAAATCACACATTTCTTGTAATGTTTCACAAAACAAGCAATACCACAAGCCAAAAATAGATCCATGGTACACAGGAGTGTTATGCTTAGGGCCTAAACAGACGTACATAGCATGTGTAAATAAGGAAAACAAATGTGGTGATGAAGGGCAAGCATACATTTTCTGAAAGAGCACAGGCAGACCTTTTGAAGGATAGATGACTGGTGCAGGTTACGAAAGTGTATATTGCCTAAAGCAATGACTAAATGTAGGTCCGATTTGGGAAAATAAGGGGTTGTGTGACAAAGGGTAGCAGCAAATGGGTCGAAATGTTATGGAAACGACGCAAACACAACAAATGTCATCCCTTCCTGCGTTCCCACAGGTGTCCCAACGAAAACGCTACCTTACCCATGTGTGGGTGCACCTACCTGGGCGCAAAGGGAAAAGGCTAAAACAGGGTAAACCCAAGTCTTTTGGGACAGCAGATTTTCAGGAATTTTGCTCATATGGACAACCTACAGTCCAAAATGTGGCAAAAAAACACAATTTGCGCACATTTCACTCTGCTCACCCACTGAAACATGCTGCCAACAACACATGGCCTACCTTCCTGCATTTCCACAGGTGTCCCAATGAAAACGGTACCTCACATGTGTGATTACACCTACCTGGTTGAAAAGGGAAAAGGCTAAACATGGGTAACCCCTAGTCTTTCGGCACAGCAGATTTTCAGGAATTTTGCTCATGCGAACAACCTACAGATTTGGGCCTTAGAGTGTCAAAGCCGCCAAGGAAAACAGGGAACCCCATGCATTTTTCATAAAAGAGGACACCACTGGGAATCACGTGCGCAAATCAGCCCAGAATGTATTACCCACAACCCCCAGCAAAGTCTGAAATGTGGCAAAAAAAACACAATTTGTGCATATTTCACTCTGCTCACCCACCGAAACAGGCCACCAACAACACATGGCTTACCTTCTCGCGTTCCCACAGGTGTCCCAAAAATGGGTGCACAAAATGGTACCTCACATGTGTGGCTGCACCTATCTGGGCGCAAAGGGAAAAGACTAAAACACGGGTAACCCCAAGTCTTTTGGCACAGCAGATTTTCATGGATTTTGCTCATGCGGGCGACCTACAGATTTGAGCCTAGGGTGTGGAAGCCACCAAGGAAAACAGGAAACCCCATGCATTTCTGAAAAGAGGACACCCGTGGCCATCCACAGAGGTCTGATTTTCGTCAATCGGGCCAGAATGTATTACCCACAACCCCCAGCAAAGTCTGAAATGTGGCCAAAAAAACACAATTCGCGCATATTTCACTCTGCTCACCCAACGAAACATGCCGCCAACAACACATGGCCTACCTTCCCACATTTCCACAGGTGTCCCGACAAAAACGGTACCTCACATGTGTGGGTGCACCTAACTGCGCGCAAAGGGAAAAGGCTAAAACACGGGTAACCCCAAGTCTTTCGGCACAGCAGATTTTCAGGAATATTGCTCATGCGGACAACCTACAGTTTTGTGCCTACGGTGTGGAAGCCACCAAGGAAAACAGGGAACCACATGCATTTCCAAAAAGAGGGCACCCGTGGGAATCCACAGAGGTCTGACTTGCACCATTCGGGCCAGAATTTATTACCCACAACCCCGGCAAAGTCCGAAATGTTTGAGAAAAAACATTTTTCAGACATTTCCCTCCGCCCACCCACCGAAACACGCCGCCAGCAACACATGTCCTACCATTCCGCATTCTCACAGGTGTCCCGAAAAAAACGGTACCTCACATGTGTTGGTGCACCTATCTGGGCACAAAGGGAAAAGGCTAAACCACTGGTAACCCCCAACGGGTTTAGTGAGACAACCTACAGATTTGGGCCTAGGGTTTCGAAGCCATCAAGGAAAACAGGGAACCCCACCCATTTCAGAAAAGAAGACACCCGTGGGAATAAACAGTTGCCTGACTTGCGCAAATCACCCCAGAATATATTACCCACAAGCCCCGGCAAAGACCCACATGGGAGACGGGTGCCCAAGGCCAAGGGTATTACCCCAAAATTCCTTGGAGCTCTGGCTGGCCAGCATTAAGCTTCTCCCTCTGGGAAAGTTCGGGGACCCTGCCGGAGCTCCCTGAAACTGTTGCTGGGCTTGGGGACAGTGAAACCACATGGGAGACAGCCAACCAAGGCCAGGGACATCAGCCCTGACCACCCTGGAGCACAGGCTGGGCTGCGATATAGAATTTCCCTTGGGGGAGCGAAGGGGACCCTGCCGGGGTAAGCACAAGCAGCAGCTCCAGTGAGCCCCAGCAGGGTCCCCCACCAAGGGAAATTCTGTATTGCAGCCCAGCCCACGCTACAGGTAGGGCGGGGGTGATGTCTCTGGCTTTGGGCGGCTCTCTCCCATGTGGTTTGACCATCCCCAAGCCCAGCAGCGGTTCCAGGGAGCCCCGGCAGGGTCCCTGACCGTTCCCAGAGGGAGAAGATGTAATGCAGGCTAACCAGAGCTCAAGGATAGTCGGAGGTAATGGCCCTGGCCTTGGTGGGCTGTGTCCCATATGGGGCGACCATCTGCAAGTGCAGCGGCTGTCCCAGGTAGTCCTGGCAGGGTCCCCATCCCTTCCCCGAGGGAAATTCTGTAACGCAGTCGAGCCAGAGCTGTAGGAATTGTTGGGGATGATGTCCCTGGCCTTGGGCGGCTGTCTCCCATGAGGATCGCCCGTCCCCAAGTGCAGTGGCAGTTCTGGCAGGGTCTCCATTCTGTAACGCAGCCCAGCCAGAGCTCCAGGCTGGGATCGGGGATGGACGACCCACGTGAGAGAAGGGTGCCCAAGGCCAGGGACATCACCCGCGTCCATTCTGGAGGTCTGGCTGGGATGCGTTACAGGATTTACCTCCCGGAAGGGAGGGGGACTCTGCCGGGGCTCGCTGGGACAGCCACTGCACTTGGGGGTGGTCAACACACATGGGAAATGGGTGCCCAAGGGCAGGTACGTGAAATGTGACTGAACAATCTGTGTTCATTTGGGATGAAGTCAAAAGCTTCTGTTGACTTGGCTGAGAAATAGTTCTCTCTCTTCATTCGATTTATCAGTTCCACAGATTTCTTCTTCGTCAGGTGAGCATCTGCTTTAGGAAAGCTGTCAAGGTTCAAGTCCCTTTTAGGAATCACCAATGCTGGAACATGGACATTTACTAATGAGCATTTTCCTTCCCAATCCTTGGGTAGCTTCATATACGCTCTGGATCCACAAGCCCAGTAATGATCCATGATTACTGCTGTTCCAAGTTTCATTCCAAAGATTTGACCACAGTTCTGGTTCTCTCTGACTTTTCTTGTGCCATTGTTTCTGAAGCACAGCTTTGCACTTTCCAGAGGTACTATCTGCAATGGTCCTCCTCTAACTTCGGCCCAGGTCAGTAGTTTAGCAAGTCTTGGCCATAGAGGCTTGCATCCATTCTGCACTATGTTAATGGTTGGCTGATAACAACCAATGACCACCCAGGCTCTGCAGATGACCACGCCTTCTTCCCATCCATCTGGTGATAACACTGATCACCAAATCTGCATCTGGCTTCTGTTCTTCCATCTACACATTTCTTCTCCAGATTTTCCTGGACTCTCAAGTCTTCTGTTTGCTTCCCATCTGATTTCAGCTCCTTTTACTCCAGGCTTTTCATATCGGATCACATGATTCTTGGTGTGCACCCTGTTTCTTGTCTTCGTATCTTGGAAATAATCATCTTCATCTGGATCTGTCCATTCAGTTTCCCTATTGAGATAGGCATCTCGGCCCATAAACTGGCCTCTTGTATAGCAGAGTGCTATGTGTGATAGAGAATATGCTGTCTGGACGTTGATTTCAATAGCTATGAAGATCTTAGACTTCCCCATGCTATAAGGCAGGAGTGCACATACAAAAGATTCCTCCTTCGAGGTCATCCTTCCCACTTATTTCATATACTGATACCCTATGTTATTCCCCAAATGTGCTGTACTATCCAGGTAATCATTTATTTCATGGTCATCCTCCCTAGCACTTCCCTTAGGTCTCATTCTTTTCTCATGAGCTTCTATAATCATCTCATGCAATATGTCAGCATATTTCCTTCTTACTGGACCAATCATAGAAACATTTGTCAGTGAGCTTGGTGTTTTTACACGTGTTACCTGTGTAGGGGAAAGTTCCAAAAGCCTCTTCCTATCCTGATGCCCTTTCTTAGCAGCAGAGAATGACAGCCATAGAGAGTCCAATATAACCTCCATACGGGTCCTCCCTCCAAAAAGAAGCCTAGATTTATCTATCACCGGGATAGGTGCCTTTGAATGTACCTCTATACTAGGGACAGTTACATAAGGTCTCGGCTGCCTTGTAGTTGCCACATCTGTACCCTCCTGCTACATAGAAGGATACACAGGAATCATTGCTCTATTTGGTTCAAAATAGTAAGCAGTGCACACTGTATGTGAAAGAAGTATCACTATTAACAAAATGCATGTGTAAATAACGTGTAGATATGCCCATTTCTTACAACAATAGCTTCTTGCACAGCATGGAGGTCTCTCGTTGTTGGCCATTACATTGTTGCTATTGACGCTGCCGATTTTTAATCTTTTTTGAGGAGGAAAAATCAGCTTTTAATCAGTAAATATCATGCAATACTCTGGAAGCTGCTGAATTTTCTCCACGAGTTGCTCGATCAGCGGAACACTGTTAGACGATTAACAAAGTTTCCATTGAAGACAAAGGATTCGTCCTTTCACCAGACAAAATGAAGATTCTCCTTCACCAAGAAGTAGACACCGACAGCTATTGGGTTTTGGATCTCTTCCTCAAAAAGTCTCATTCTGTTCTCAGTGTTCTCTCAGAATATAGATTGACTTGTGTTATTATATCTCGTAACAATGAATTAAGTGCCATGTTATTTCTCGGATCTCTCAAGAACGTGCAAACATCCGTTTGTCTTCCAACAAGATGCGGGCATTCCTCAATCAGGTAATAGAACACCATGCTAACCAGTCTATGCACATTGTCATCCTATAGGGCCATTTGTGTTTTCCCCACTGTACTCGGGAAGCTGAAGAACTTGCTCTATTATAGTTGCAAGCAATCTCCTTACGATCGGACCAGACTTGGGATCTTACAGGAAATTATGAATGTCAAAAGTTCTCCCCACCAGCGCAGGGCTTAGATCGAAAAATGTAGATAAAACAGCAAGGATGATCTGATGAACGTTGTTATTGGGCACCACCATGGGCACCTCCGAAAAGAAACTCAGTGTGGAAGGAATCAGGGAACTGTTCCCTCTTCCAATTGTTGAAAAGCAACTCCAAATCTGGCATGCTTTCCATCTCGATCCAGACTTAAACATGTCTCAGTCCAATGTCAACAACCTCCTGTGGCTCAAGAACAAAATAGCATCCCTTAATGCCTTTTTGTAGCTGAAAAGAGTGCCCTTGAAACAAGCCACATTCTAATTGATTCCTTATCTGTTTTATTGAACAGTTTCTGCATCCTTCTTCCTCGTCATGGACCTGGTCTGCATGTGCTGAGATTCTTCCCTGATGCTTGCTTCCGATAGGGGTGGGGGTGAAACCATAGATCTTCATGTCTCCAAAAAATATCCATGCACGTCTGCCTTGCACCTTCACTGCTGACGACGTGACATCTTCCACAATGTATGGGCCATTAAAGCGTGGCTCATGCCATTTGGTGTGAAGTTCCTGATCAAAATTTGATCACCAGGAAAAAGTTTGGGAAGACATAGTTCTTCAACTCCAGTTGTTGTAACATCTCCTTCTGTGTTCTGTGCCCCACACCCCTCTGCTTGCGCTGATCTGAAATGACAGAGATACTTGAAGTCATACAGGTTAAGTAATCACATAACTCCTTTCCTAACAATTCTGCTGTTGACTGGGCATCACCTCTAGTTCTAGATGTAGGTGTGAGGGGTGTCCTCATCCGCCTACCTGTCGTGATTTCATGGGGGGGTAAGATGGTAGTCGGAACCTGGGTGATTTCTCAACGCATACAATGCCAGTGGTAGGCAATGTAACCAGCCTTTCTTTAGGGTAAGCTTCAATTTGGCTATTCTTGCTTTAAGCAGGCCATTAAGTCTCTCACAGACGCTGTTCGCTTGTAGGTGATAAGCCGATGAAAACTTGTGCTTTATACTAAGCAACAAGCTTATCTGTTCAAAGACTTCATTAACACAATGATGGCTATTATTTGATCTTAATACTTCACATATTCCCCATCTAGGAAACACTTCTTGTACTAGAAATTCTGCTGCGCTGGTGGAATCTGGATGGGTACATGGAGAAGCTTCAATCCACCTTGAAAAGGGACATACCACTACAATCATATATTTGTATCCATTACAGACTTGCAACATGTCGACACAGTCGATATGTAAATGCTGAAAAGGACCATTAGGTCTGGGAATAACTCCTCTAACTGTACGCAGTATGTGCCCAGCAGTGAACCTTTGACATATAATACAATTTACTACATAAAATGCAACGTGTTCAACCAAATTTGGTACGAACCATTCCTTTGCAATTGTTGCATCGAGGCTCTCTCTAGTGACATGCGCAGGGTAGTGTAGCTGTTCTAACGCCACTGTTAATAAGCCTACAGGTATCACCGGTTTACCAGTGCTGTCTTGTCACCACAATGCTTCAGAAAGGGCTTAAAGACCATTCCCTCCACGTCCACAGGTTTTTCTCATCCTGAGGCGCTTCCCCTTGAATTTCTACTAGCTGAGTCTTAGACAGATCGTTATAACAATCAGACACACTCATAATCAGCACCATGCTTTCAGTCACATCAGGCATATCAAACGTCATGATGTTCTCTGAATATGCAACACGTTTTGCTTCCTCGTCTGCTGCTTGATTTCCATATGAGATCAAATCTGCCCTTTTAGTGTGTGCTGCACATTTAATGACTGTGATTACTACTGGGAGTTGTAGTGCTTTAATAAGCCTATCCATGAAGGCAGCATGTTGCACTGTAGTGCCGTCCGCTCGGAGGTAACCCCTCCTTTTCCAATGTGCTAGCCCTGCGTGTACTGTTGATGTCACATAGGCGGAGTCACTGTAAACAGTTATTTCCTGGTCTGCGTGATTCTAGAGCGCGACTATCAGTGCCACTAGCTCTGCAGCCTGTGCTGAAAAGTAAGACGGTAGTTGTTCACTTATTAACACTTCAAATTCCCCATTGGCCCTGTGCTTTACCACAGCAGCACCTGTATATATTTGCCCATCATTTTGATCAATTCTAGATGAACCATCAATAAGGAGAATCTCCCCAGCTGCCAAAGCATTTTCTTTTACTCTCGGGATTCCGTCATATAATTCTTCATAGCTAGAGCAATCGTTCGCATGCTCATCCTCTGCCAGTGATTCAGCTATAAACATGGCATGGTTCACTATTCTGCAACAAACTATTTTAATAGCTGGATTCCATATAACCACCTCGTAAGCAAAAGCCCTTTCAGAAGTCAACCTACCTTTAGGTTTTTCCAAAATGGCAAACAATGCATGTTCAACAAATAACGTCATGGAACACCCCATTACTATGCTTGCAGCCTTCTCAATGGCGAACGCAGCTGCTGCCAAAGATTATTCGCAAGGAAAGCAACCCCTCAGTACTGGGTCTTGTACCCCAACTTGGTTCTCTCTGCGTGAGTACTGCTGTCATAACAGTGCCATTCGTGTGCAAAAGTAAAAAGAATTCCTCAGCATAATTGGGAATCCCTAAAACTAGAGCTGTGCAAATTGCTTTTTTTATCTCATCAAACCCTTTTTCCATCTCCTCAGTCCAGACGATTTTCTCCTGAGCTGCCTGTGCTTTCGTCAGAGCTTGAAACAGGGGCCTTATATATGACCTGTAGTCAAAGACCCATGCTCCCACATAATCACACAGTCCCAAAAATCTTTGCATGTGCTTTATCGTGTGTGGCTTTACTGTTTTCAAGATAGCCTCAGCTCTCTCTGGAGTAACCTTTGTTCCTTCATGCAAAATTAACTGACCCATCTATAACACTTCCTCTTGATAATAATTTCTCTTTGTCTACTTTATATCCTTTTACTGCAAGAATAATTATCAGTTGAACTGAATCGCATCTGCACTCTTCCTCTGGGGTGCTACAGACGAATATATCATCCACATACTGCAGCACAACACTTTCCAAGTCAGTATTGCTTACGTCCAAAGCAGGACTCTATTGAAAATCGATGGAGACTCACAGTACCCCTGGGACTGTCGAGTACTTTTTAGTTGAGTTTGACAGAAAGTAAATTACATCAGAACATGTTAGTCCTTATGCAATGGGATTGAGATGAACTCATTTTTCAAATCAATCACTGTGAAATATAATGCTTCAACAGGGATACTACATAAGATTGTCACAGGATTAGGAACTACAGGGAACTTGGCCTCTACAATTTGGTTAATCGAGCAAAGGTCTTGTATTTAATGTCACGACCCCCTTAACTTTTTTTGATCGGATACACTGACGTATTACACAGTGACTCTGACGTCACTAAGATACCCTGTTCCATCAGGGCGGATATCGTTGTAAAAATACCTTCATCTGCCTCTCGAGACATGAAATACTGTCGTGCTCAAGGTAAAATTGCTCCTGCTTTCAATTTAATCTTCACTTCTCCAGCCCCTTTGATATGATATGATATGATATGGCATTTGTAACGCGCCTATACACAAGTGTTTCAAGGCGCGACGAGGCAGGGAGGGGGGAACAAGGGGAAGACAGACAACGATCCTACTAGGCCAGGTGTCATTCAGACCGCGCAAGTGCACGGGTAGGGGGAAGGGAAAAAGTGCAAGGGGAAGGGGGAGGGGGGAGTGCAGTACAAATAAGTAGAATAGAAATAAAATAATAAATAAATAGGGCCAGCTGGTGGCAAGTGCAAGGTAAGTGCAGACAAGTGCTGGGGGGGGGGGGCTGTAGTGATACAGAGACAGTCCCGCAGTGCAGGGGTTGCCAGGGAGGCAGTGCAAGTGAAGAGTGACTGGGCCCAGGACCGAGGTCGGTGAGAGTGGCCCAGTTGCAGAATCAGTGCAGTTTCGGTGAAGAATTTAGCAGGGGAGAGGGAGAGATCTACGTCATAGGGGCAT
The DNA here is from genome assembly GCF_040938575.1 of Ambystoma mexicanum. Taxonomy (NCBI): domain Eukaryota; kingdom Metazoa; phylum Chordata; class Amphibia; order Caudata; family Ambystomatidae; genus Ambystoma; species Ambystoma mexicanum. The sequence goes on from NC_090924.1 coordinate 969,432,825, forward strand.
GTTGTCCATAATGAAGCTGGCACTTTCACCATGTCTTCATCGAAAAATCCGGGTCGCTTCAATGCTAGCATCATTTTGGGAGGAAACTCACGTTTAATTGCTCTTACCCAATAAGTAATACTCATCTCGCATATCTCTTCGTCATCTGACGGATGGTCCCCAAACATATCCTCATCAGTGACGTCAGTCAATCTATAACCTTCCCCTATGGCAATCACTGTGCTGCATCGCCTGCCTTCATAATCAGTTCCATCAAGCAAGGCCATCTCTGCTCACGCTATGGCTGCTGGTTCTTCTAGAGAAAAGACTCATCCGTCCTCTTCATCCATAGGTATCTTTGGCCTAAACAAAGATTCATCAGGTATTCTCATAGTTCTTCCCGCTAAACCTGGTAGCCATGTTAACAGAATGCATACCCCATACTGAAAAACATCTGGTTCTAATGATGCTCCTCGTATGGTCACTTGTCCTGCAAATAAATTCACTCACGTTTAAATAATGCATTCCTGGCGTTGAACACACTGGGCCATTAACCCCTTACCGCCCAGCTCGGAATGAGGCCCACTATGCCTTCATCAGTGAACGAAATTGTTATGTTCAACTTTGTAATTACATTTCGACCTTATATATTGATAGGGGTCTGTCTTGAATATAATAATGAATATAATAATGGCACAGACATGTGATATTCTCCCATAGAGACTGGCAATTTTTCAGTGAAAGGAACTCTACTACGTAGCTCCTGTGAAACCTTGAGTATTCATGGCATTTCCAGTCATTGTACATTTCCCCTCTCGTACACATGAGCGTGTTGCACCAATGTCTACTACAAAAGAAAAGGGTTTGCCCCTTATATTAGCGTCAACCCTCGGTTCCTCTTGAGTATTGGGCGTTACAGATAGTATCGAACACATCAAGTCTCCCAGTGAGTTGTCCTATTGTGAATACACTAATAAAGTAGGCCAAATCCCAACATTTTTTGTTGATGGGGGAGCAATTCCCAAAATTGGGATAAATAATGAGAAAATATATAGGCGTGTCAGAGAACTGGCACTAGAGAATTGCTTACCCCTCACTACTCTAACCTCAGAGATGGGTTGGAAAACTTATGGTCACACATATATACATTTACATAACAGCATTAATCTGTGCAAACAGCAAATATAGGCAGCCACACGCGTCAGCGTACATGAGAGTAATTTTAATTGGGGGTGTAAGACATATTAAAAAACAACGGACTAGTACATCAACAAATAAAAACAGACACAAAATGAAGTTGCAGTATTTGTGTCGGGTAAAATAAGGCAAGGCTACAGGTAACAAAAGGCCAAAAAGAGAACAGACAAAAAAGGTGAGGCAACTTAATACACCTTCTAATCCTGATACATAGATTATACAAAATGGCTACAATTAGACATTTGATGAGATATAAAATGTCGACATGTTTCGGCCAGTAATCAGATGGGACAGTTTCTCAAGTGTCCATACAGAAGAAAAATGTAGTGGCCATCTTCAGGACAGGACATTTCTTCAAGATGAGCCTTATGAGCAATTTAATATTGGCGTCAACGATCAGTGACTACTGGATCGAGTGTGATCAAACCAAAGAGAAGGACAAAGCCGTCAATGACTCCTTCGTGGACAGAATTGTCGCGCCTAATGACTGATTAATAGTCATCCAGATGACTCATGGCGCAATTTCCAAATGTCGCCAGTTAGGTCATACAAGAGACTGGAAGGAAACTGTAGTGAACATCATTTAGGCATCCAGAGTGAGACTCAGAATGATGCCGTGGCATCAGATTCAGGGAGTGTCCTTTTTAAAGTCTAGCATGAAGAACGGCATCAATACCGATTCGTGGTGGAAAGATGCGGCATGAAACTCATACCGGCGTTCAAAAACGGGTGAATTTTAGCCTGTGTAATCGAGAGCTTGCTGTACAATTACTATGTAGTCAATCTCGGGCTGCTCGATATGGAACCGAACGATCCTCTCGTCAAGAACGTGGCATCGCGGCATCGCGGCATTGCGGTCGAAGTTTCCCCTACCTCGAAGTAGAAACCCATTATTACCTTGATCGAACTGCCTTTGGTTATTCACCTGTGCATGCCTGCTGCGAACCTGTTCCTTCTCCGTTAGTGAACATTGCCCCTTCATTGGTTTACTTTGATAGTTTTCTCTGCACTAATTTCAACCTCTTCACTGTTCCTAGTATCGTTTTTTTTCTTCGATTCTTCTCTTGCAAAAGTCTGCAATAATGCGCAATGGTCAGCTGGATTTCTGACCATGGCTTTGCTTCCATGCCCACCAATTTCTTGAGCTGCTTCTGCACTGGCTCTGGCAGCCCTTGGTATAATATGTGATACAATACAGGTATAGATTTCCCCCAAGGCTCACGAGTCTCCAAACTCCATTCCTCCTGAAAATTCAGAATGTAAACAAGAGGATCATCCCCTTCCTGCATCTTTTTCATCATTATAGCTCCCATGTCTGACGTGTCCGGATACAGCACTGTAAGCACTTTCCAGACTGACGCCCTACAGTTATTAAACGGTGCTCCATCATGAGCGTTGCTCAACGTGGTAACACTCGAGTACCCTGCTCTTGACCAAACTTCATCAGCTCTCTCCCCAAGGATAGAGACTAGGAGACCCTAAATGTCCCCTACAGCTAACGTGTTTCCTTCTGTCATTTTCTCTAAATCATGTATCTATTTCCCAGCGCCAGAAGTTAAACTCTGGAGTTTACATCTTACGTTATCCTTATCCATCTGAGGCCAAGGTATATACTGTGGTCTGGCTCCCCCTTTCTCTAACAAGGGAAACTGCGAAATCCCAAACTCACATTTGTCCCCCATTGTCTGCCTGTCCATAGAAGGGACAATGGTTCTGCACCGCCTTCTTCCAGGCAGCGACCTTAACCTGCTCACATAAGGTGGCGAGTCCCCCTCTCACCATGGGCTCACCCTTTTATGTTGATCTAGTCGTGCCAGAGACTCTGACGCCTGTGATTTGGGTAGATCTAGATTGGACCATCTCACTTCTGTATCCATTGGAGAATATCCATCGGGACCACATGCATTATCTTCCTCTTCCCCACAGAAGGTTTCTCTGTCCTCATCTGACATATCCTGTCCCCAACTTGTGTGGCTTCTCTAGTCTTTGTCTCTATTCAGTCAGTCTATCTAAAGACAGCTCTCTAGGCTCAAAACTGCACAAGCCTCCCTCTTTATCGTACTGTTGCGTATTCTCAAGACGACTGTTCTTGCCCTTTCCCGTCTGTTCTTTCTTAGTCCTCCTATCATGATAGACTTTATCGATTGCATCCCCAATGCTTCTAGAGTCAAACTAATCCTCTAGATTTGCTCTAGATGGACCTGCTATTGGTTCAAGTGTTGGGAAGAATTCTTCTATGTCCTCCCATGCCACTACTGGATTAGGATACATGAATTCCTTTTCCATACGTTCAAGATCGCGTGCTCTCTGATTCCTCTTTGGTTCTATTTCATCATCAAACTCTCTTTGTTTCCTTGCTTCTTCCCTCACCCTGTCTTCTTCCTTTCTTTTCATGTCTCTTCTCTCATTTACCCTTCATATCTCTTCATCTCTATGTCTTTGTATTCTTTTATCCCTTAATTTCTGTTTCTCTCTTTCTTCCTAATCTTTCTCATTCTTCGATTGCCCTGTCTGTTGTCATACTTTCTTTGCTCCTCTGCTCTTTCCTGTTTTTTCAGTTGTTTGTCTTGATACAATTGTTCCTGTCTTTGTCTTTCCATCCTTTTCGCCCCATCTTCTTTTAATCATTCTTCTCTATCTTTATCCTTTTTGTCTCTTTCATCTCGATCTTCCCTTTGCCTTACATCCTCAATGCTCTTACCATCGAGTTTGAGCAAAATCTGACCGCCCATCCATTCATTCTGTATGAGCACTACCTCATCAGCCTTATCTTTTTCTCCTTTCCATCTTTTTATTTCCCTTCCTATATCTAAGGATGTGCTTGGTTGGTCACTTCTCACCTTGTCACATCTCTCTTTGTCCCTTAGGACCTTAGAGATTACTTCTTTCTCTGAAACCTTCTCTGCACCTTAGTCGCTGCTTTGCGTAGGGGACTCATATGCCAGATTGCTGTACCCTGTCGCTGCCTTAAGCTCTCTTAGTGGGTACAATCCATCATCTTTTTTGCTATCGCTGTCTACTTCAGGCGCAGCGGGGGGAGGGGCAGCAGAAATCACCTCACTCCCCTCCTTGCATATATTAAGTATCCAGTCTTCAGGAGGCGGCTCTTCCCTTTCCTCCTGGTATAACTTCCAGAGCTCTAAGCTTGCTAACCTTTTGTCTAACGTTTGTCCCATGTATGCTGCATGCAGATATGTTGTCATATGTTGCAAAACTGCCTTTGATAGTGATCGCTCTTGTGGCCATGGCATGACCATCTTGTCTGCTGTGCCCTTAAACCACTCGGCACTGTACTGTTTAAGCTTAGGTGCTTGTTTTGGCAGCTGTTTGAAGAGATGTGTAAATTGAGTAATATCCTCAATTTTTGACTCGTCACACTTGACTGTCAACACTCACCATTACTCTTTGCAGTTTTCAAATTAATGGGGGTCATTACGACCTGGGCGCAAAGGGATACTGGGTACCGGTAATGACACTGGTGCCGGTAATCCCTTTGCGCACTATTCCGAGGTCCCTTTGCGGGTCCCTCCCTTAATGCCTGGTTTTACCAGGCGTTATGGACGGGACCCGCAAAGGGATATGTGGGTCAATAACGGTACCGCAATTTGCGGTACCGTTATTGCCGCCTTCCCATTGAACCCTATGGGGGCTCAAATGGGAATGGCTCTGGTGAATGGGGAATTACCGGTCCCGCCGACCTCGGACTGGACCGGTAATTACTCCCTTCACCAGACCGGAGTCGGACCGATTTTGGAGGCAGCCATGGCGCTAATTGCGCCATGGCTACCTCCAAACTCGGAATGAGGGCCAATACGTTTCAAGAAAAATATAAAATATGAGTGTGCACCAACGTCGCAGGCTCCAAACCCTCTATATCATGTTTTACTCCAATCTACTTTATTCGTTAAACACCATCAATTCAATTTCAACAAATAAATAATTAACTTTTAAATCTCACGTTTTACTTTTTACGTCTCTTAATTCCTCTATTACTTTTTCACCACACATATATCTTTTCAACACATAAAACAAACAAACAAACAAACAGACATAGTCGACCGGCCACATATATCTCAGTCTATGATACCCAAGGGTTCGGAGCGCCATATAAATGAATAAACTAAACTAAACAGTTTCTCAATTGCTTGGCTCCTCACCTCAAGTCAATTACGTAATAACTCAACGTTCATCGTCTTGAGTTGCTTTTACCCCATACGCCCTCCGTTACTCATTTTCCCTTATCACTCTCTCCACATACTGCCCATTCACAATTTTGCCATCTCACTCAGTTTTTACTCACCATTCGCTTTTTCGACTTCCAACTCTCGGGAGCGCTGCCTCTTTATCAACCACTCCAACCTTCCATTCGTTCAGCTTCCTGTAGAAGTTGGAAGGGGTTTCTGCCTGAAAACAAGGGACCTGTCTAACCTGTGCTTGCAAGGCTTATTCTTAAAAACTGGTTCTGCTATCTACAGGGAGCTTCACGTCCTTTCAGTTAAATGGCAGAGGACGTTTGATATTTCTGGGAACCCAAAGCTTACTATCTCGATAGATTTTTAACCATCATCACTCTGCTACCACGTAAACTGGGGGAGTTGCCCCAGCCCTTTAAGACAAGGTAGCAGTACTATTAGATGAATGGGGATGTAGAAGTTACTCAAACATCAATAATCAAAACAACTCATGTAGTTGGCAAAAAGGTTCACTGTTTTAATATCAATTATCTAAAACAGGCAGTAAAAAGGACATCAACGGACGTCTCACTGCATGGCTTCTCAATTTGCTTCAGAAAAAATATTGTACTTATAGTAAAAACTTGTCATTGATGACGTGAACCTATGTATTTACTAATATCATCCTACGTGGCAAACTACAAAAACCTATTGTAGAGAGTAATTGGTTCTAAGGGAACATCTAAATATACGTTCCATACTAATCCAAGAAAATGATAGGCTCCTTAACATCAGGTGGGGCAATTAAGCCCTCCCTCAAACAAGTCACTATGAACGTCACTAAATACACGATGTACCCATTGGTTACACACCTATACGGCTCTTAATTATGCGCCCCCTAGAATTGGTTGGCACTCTTACATTTGTCTGTACTTTTCCACCTATGTTAGCAGCAGGCAGGCTAGACGTCCAGGTGCTGGTGAGCTGGTCATAACCATAGCTTCCCACCAATTAGCATATCATCTATCATCACCTCAGTGGTCTGCTGTCAATTAAGGCTTTGAAATTGTCCTTGGCAATGTTCTTTGCTCTGGAGAATTCAAGGGAGTTAAGGCATGCTCTGCCTTCATGCGTAGGTGTGGTTCATCATGTTTGTCAAACTTCATCCTTCCACATGACTGAAGACCACAGATTCGAGCTCTGGTGCATTTAAAATACTATTTTTTAATAGACCTCTGACATCTTGCTTGTTTTTGACCATGTGTTCTGAATAGGAGTTTTGTTCTTTCACACAATTTGGAACTACTTTCTGCTCATCCCAGTCCGATAAGACCTTGGCTTCTTGGTGCTCCTCCAACCTCGCCTTTCTGAGATCTGCTTCTATAATTCAATTGCTTTTTCAACGGCAACATATTGGAAAAGAGGCCTTCCTTCTCTGGTTCAGCTCTGCTATAACACGTAGTGGAATCATCCATTCTTTCTTTTATTCCTATATATGTATACATTAGCGCTTACCGCAATCTATTCACTACTTAGCTAGCCTCAAGAATACTTTGTCTGCTTGCGTTTCTTTGCATATGTACACGTGTAAAATAACTTGATCTCTTCATTGTTTCTGTAGCATACGTTTCTTCATCTTGAGCCCAAGATGTCACTTATCTTTGATACTTTCTTGATGCCTTATAGAATATCTTCATCCTCTTGTCTATGCATCTCTTCCATGTACGTCAGTCCAGCTTCATTTGTAATATCACCATTCTTCTCTTCCAGACATTTGCTCTGTTTCTTCTGGAATTTAATTCAAATGGCTATAATACTGTCGTGTATGCAGGTATGGTTTTCTCAATGTGAATCTTACTTCCAGGAGTCTCCTCGGTATTGGGATTTTTCCCTGGTACTGCACGTGTCTCACACTCTGGTTCCCAACATATAGGCAATATGGGATAGCTGGTTGAGGTGGGGGTACTTGGCTCCTTCTCTACAACGGTGTAATGTGGCTCTTCCCATCCATGTTTTATGTACACTTCCATCTAAAAAAACAATGTGCCAGGCAGCATTTACAATGGATTCCTATGGAGTCCACTGGCTGTTTGATTTTGCTTTTCCATAGGAATCCCCAGCCTTTGCGCCAGCGGAAAGGAAGGGAGCAGCGGAATCATAAGTTACGTTCCGCCTAACCTCTCCACCATACAAATCAGTGAAAATTAGCCGTAATGGAAATTAAATGCGTAAAAGCCTTACACAAGGTTATATGCATTTGACTTCCATTAGGGTAAGCTCAAGATGACCTCCCTTGGGGTACCTTGGACACATAACAAATAGCACTTCTTATTACGTATAAATTGAGTTCCTTTCATGTAAGTTAGGTCATTGACCCCAACATGTAAAAAAATATATCTGGCTTATGTGCATTTGCGGAATGCCCTTCTAAAAAATTCTTCATGTCTTGCCAATTTGCTGCACCATCACCATGCCAATGTACTGTTAAATATGCTAATGGCTGCATCATTATTCCTCATCTCACATAGTTTTGCAACCAGGTTTTGCCAGTAATCCAAATTGATTGAGTGGGCATCTTAATGGAAAAAGTCATGTACGCACACATATTAACAAATTAAAATGTACACATTAGTAGTGCTGTGCACACACAATGGATGTCCAAACAAATCTAATTAGCATGGAGAAACATTAGCTAAAATAAATAATCAATAAAACATTCTGAAACAAATGTGTAATACAACACAACATGCAAACATGTACCTCATCATATATGTGTAAACCATTTGGTGCAAATGTTTAACAAATAGTAACAATGAGTACTTTTACACCAAACTTTCTATATGTGTAGCATTAAAAATGGACGACCAAACAAACATATCCATTCCTTCCCCCCAAAACCATGACCCTGCTGAAAAAATGAACCAATACGCATATAGAATTATTCTGCTTAACTTATTTTTAATAAACGCAAACATGTTAACCATGTCCATACAATAATCTTCTACTACATTATAGCATGCATTGTTTGGATGAACCTCAACAAACATCAAGTAAGTATAACATTGCAGTACATCTAATTACAAAAACCATACAGAAACACAGTTGTGTTTTAATATGTACTCTGTATTCCATTGTTATTTTAAAAGGAATTAATGCAAACAATGGCGAATAATTATTGGCAGCTGACACAGATTGTGGTAAGTTTACTTTTAATGTTTTGGCATTTGAGCATTGTTTGGAATTAATGCCTTAAGCATGATTAACAAGAGAATACCCAAACAATTGCAAACTGTTTGTGTTTTATGTGTACATGGTAACACATGTACTTTAATGGCACCTTGTAAAGCGCCATAGCATGTACATAACACAAATGTATTAATGTACATACAAGTACAATATAATGTACACAAATATGCTTTTCCTTTTACAAATTATTATGATTAATTGTTGCAGAAAGTATGGCTAGAGACCAGTCCCATTTTAGATGGCCATATAGTATTCTTACAATCTGGATTAAAAGGTCCTTGGGGCCGCCCTCTGGCAGGATGCACATCGCTATAAGCCACAAGCTAACATTCTTGATATTAAAAAAAACAAGCAATTCCTGCAAAATAAAATAACAGGTTCTGCAATGTTAAATTATTACTAGTGAATATTTATTATAATCCAACACAAATGAAAGTGAAAACCAGTATGTATGAAATTGTTGAAACGCTGCAGTCTAATTTGAGCAATTTATGTTGAAGTGAGGTGATCATCGGAAGTGATTTTAACCCAGTGTGCCCCAACATAACAGACGTGTTAATAGTGTATCCTTACCCATACAAGGTGAACACTAAGAAATGGGGTTTATGCTGGGCAGAATTTGTTGACATTTGGGAACTAGAAAAGCTGAATGTAAATGTTCAAGGCGATATGTAGATGTGCATATAATTGAGGTAAGTCTTTGACAATAATTGATTATGTCTCTGCATCTAGAGCTTTGTTCACTAGGTGTAATGAGTTCAAAATAGTAGAATCATTATTGAGTGATAACACTTTACAAGCACGTTTTCAGATACTCTTTTTTGACAGCCAGGAGATGGAGGAATCCAACCTCTCTTGCAGTTAATGTATGCAGAAATTCAGTCTGTTGGAAACCATCTTAAATTTCTTACATCAGAATTGACCAAGCTCACTTTTGTAGATCACTTTCCTCATGTGATTTGTGGGAGCATTTATTCCCAGCAAATTTAGCCAGTTTCTTTATAGACAGAACTAGGAAGCTTCCAAGTCATGAAAATGAGGCAAAACAGACCTACCTCTATGCCTTCATAACTTACCATACATGATGAAAAAAAGCTCGCTAAAGTGGGAGATTAGGAAGATTAAGGTAAATGATTAGGAGAAAAAAGATTGAGACAAGGCAGTCAAAAAATTGAAACAAACATTTAAAAACTGGCTAAATCATTACAGATGTATGTCCAGCCAGACATCAAATGAACGAATATTAAACATCTTATTTCATAATCGGACAAGCAGTTTTTGGCAACTTATTAATAGTGTATTTTTAGATCAAGCTAAACTCAAACTAATCCTTTTGCTAATATAAAGTGCCACTCTAATTTTCCAAATCTATACACGACTCCAATGAATACCACATTGGCTCAAAACTCTTCAACAGAATCATGGCAACAAAATTATGCAGAAGAGGACATTGAGGAAATTATCATCTAAAATCCTCAAGAGCCAGTGGTCCCGATGGCTTTGCTAACGTTATGCTGAAACAATGACCTATGTTACAGGCTGAAATATTTTGTTCTCTTTTCTCACAAATACTACATGCACTTTGCCTGAATCATGGCAATTGTCATATATAGTTCCAATTTTTGAAAAGTATGATAGGTGTAAACCTACGAACCACAGTCCCAATGCCCTGGTTGATGCAGTTAGTAAAACCTTTGCAAAACTATTCTTAGATGAAGTGGATGTTTGGCTGTTAATCAAACCAAGTTAAGAATTTACCAAACAGGGTTTTTCAAAATGGTTGGGATGTATTTAAATGGTTTCATATCGGGGTAATCCAAAATCCAGCCCCATTGGTGACACGGCCACTGGAATATGCTACTTGTATTGATCTTGTGGCAGCATTTGGTAGTATAAACAGATCGGTTATGTGGTCCAAACTAGCCAGCTGGGGCATGCCTCAATGTCATTTGAGTATTCTGGCATCACTTAATTCAAACACAAAAATTGAAGTATAACTAGATTGCAAGGGGATCAAAAATATATACTGTAAGATGTCTTAAGAAGGGCCGGGTAGAGACCCCCTGTCTTTTCAACATATGTCTTGCAGATTTAGAGGACACCTTTGAAGAAAACAGATATTTTCCATCTCATCTAGTCTAGCAAAACACACCCTGGCTTGACTGAACACCAATTGGATTGCCACATGTGATAGATAGATTTCAAAGCTACGTCATGGTCAATGAGCTGCAAATCAATATTAAAAATAAGTAGCAAAATTCACAGTTCTAAAAAAACAACTACATTTGTTTGATATATGAATGAAAAAAGTTAGAACACGTCAAGCAACTGACCCACCTACACTTTCACATTTACAATACTTTGTGCCTCATCACGAGTCTAGCGGTAACACTTAAAAGCGGCAGTAGCGCTATAACTGCTGCATTTAAGGGTCTGCCAGAGCATGGGCACCAGCTGGGGGCAAATCTGCAGCAAATTTGCCGATTTTTGGCACTAGTAGTGCCGGTGGTAAATACGCTGGCGGTAATAGCACGAAAATTCCCCATTGGGCCCAATTGGGAATGAGGAATTCCCGAATGGGTCGAATGGGGAATGGGAACCAACCGTTCCGCCAAATCTGTGATCCGGCGCTAATAGCACCGGGGGTTTGGCAGTAGCGCTAATAGCCCCGGCGGTAATAGCGCCGGGGCTACCGTTCAACTCGTGATGAGGCCCTTTATCAGTTAAATCTGAAGACACAAGATCAAAAGATAAAGTTAACACATTTTTAGCACAATTACAATAATCAAAAAGAAATTTGCCACATTTTCAATGATTCCCCAACTAAAAGTTGTACCAGCCATTTTGTATGGCCTAGAGACGGGTGACATCCACTGATTAAGAAACTGCATAAACTAGAAGGGTTACTGTGGAGACGGGTTTTAATCATCACACATGGCATCCCAATTTACATTATTAAGTATGTTCTACGTCTGTTACCATGGCCTGCAATTATTAAATGGAAACATTTACCAAAGAGTTATTTCGAAACATCTTAGACCCCACAAGAGATTCTCTCTATGAATGTCTATTACTTGAAGCAATGAACACATCATTATATACATTAAAGAATTTCAACCATGGGTCCCTAAATATATGAGGGACAGTTGAGACAGATGTGGAGATGATAGTCTCCTGCTGGTGGTTGTGAACATATTGTTTGTCTGCTCTCACCAACATCCTGCTGCTTGTTGCCACATAAAGGTGCAAAATGTGGCAGCAGAGTGTTGTGGTGGACTGTGGACACTCCAGAGGCTGTGTGCTGACTTGCTCTGGCGAAATTTACTGAAGGACTTGCTACAGCTTTACAACATTACTGTGCGCTGCACCTTTATTTCCCAGTGCCTCCTATAAACCCCAACAGAGAGCGTGAAGCGCATCGCGCAGAGGCTGGCAGCAGAGTGTTGTGCTGGATTGTGGACACTCCAGAGGCTGTGTGCTGACTCGCTCTGAGGGGGACATTTACTGAAGGACTTGCTATGGCTTTAAAGTGTTACCGTGCGCTGCACCGTTAATTCAGTCTCTCCTATAAAACCCATCAGCCAGCGAGAAGCTCGTTGCACGGAGTGTGGCAGCAGAGTGTTGTGGCGTTGAGGTGCTGATAGGCTGGACGGTGTGCCCCGCAACTTGACTGACACACCCACCTCTGGCTGCTCCACTGAAGGTGGCGATAGACCTTGGTTCCTGATTGCCTGACTGCCCAAAGAACTTTAAAGTGAAACAGAAATGAAGGGTACGAACGTCAGCCTCTAAAACTATCACAAGAGCAGCGGCCCGTTTGAAAAACAGTGCTGATAAGGCAATAAGCCTGTCTAGGGAATGGCCGGAAACCATGAGGGAAAATAAAACACTGACAGTAATTGCCGGTAAAATCACTGACAAGCTGGGCAACGGAGAGCGACAGGAAGGCACGTCGCCTGAAACCGATGCTCTGGGTGCTATTATCAACGTTTCTAACTGTGATTTTGCCGACATAGACAACAACTCACTTTTGGCCATGTGCTATAACCTGCAGGCAGCTACGCGTATACGAGTCAACGAAATGCCTAAGCCAGCAGAAACGGGGGCACCCTCGGTGGAAATAACATACTCACCCCCCACAAGCCCAAAACAACAACCAAATGGCCCGCAGTCCCACATGGATGAGCAACAACACCAGTCGATATCCCCTGAATTGTTTCCAGCCTCGCACCCAGCTGATAGAGCCCCAAATATATCAAACAGTTATGATGGGTCAGACTCAGCCGACAGAAACAAAAACAAAATTGAGGTAGATGTGGTACATTTTGCCATAAAATGACTGCTGAAACTATGTGGGATTATACTATGGGGGTGCAAAGCCAGGGAAACACAGTGGTGCAACTGGACAACAGACTTGAGGAGCTGGTGAATGACTGCCCTGAGGGGGTAGTTTTGTGCAACCCAGTGCGTGGACGCCCCACCATGGGGGATGGTCATAGCAAAACTGATCAGCTAAGGATGGGACCCTGTGAGGCCTCCTTGTTAATGGATGCAGCGCTGTATGAAACATCGATACATACGACCAGAAAGGAATGTAGGCTCGCAAAGGGGGCCATAGTCTGCTCCTCTACAAACCAAAATGCCATAGTGGACGAAGATGTGCCCAAGCCTCTTTCACCAGAACCCACGAATTCTACTGCTATATCACAGGGAACTGGCTTTAAAAGGAAGGTAAAGAGACAAGTGTTAAGAAAACAGAGGGGGATGCCTAAAACTGCTTGAACATTGACTAGCTGGTGGTTGGATGACGGCGGGCATCAGTGTCAAATTGAGCCAGGCGTGGATGCATGTGACGAGGTTAAAAGTCAACCCTCGGTTCTAGATGTAGCTGTAAGCACCCCACTAAAACGGGTGCCTGCGCAGCTCATTGGCCAGCAGAAATGCTTATGTGGACACTTGCCAAAAGTGGTGGGTACTGAATGTGAAGGTGGTACACCCCTGAGACACTTGGAAGAAAAGATTTTTTTTTTTAAAACTTTTATTTTTGCAGGCAGAGGTTCACAAGGCACATACATCAAAGCAATACATGTGTATAACATATTATTTTTGAGCAACACAGTAATCACAGTACAGCAGTCATAGCAACAGCATCAGGGCGGACCTTAAGCAGAGGATATAAGGCCTCATGATGCGGGGAATGTCCCTTGTGGGGCAGGGGACAAGTCAGTTGTGGGTGTACTTTCACTTTGGTTGTTAAGATAGGTGTTAAATTCAACCCAGGTGTTCTTGGGGCGAGAGTGGGCGGGGAGCATGGCCAGGTATTCCTCCTCGCAATTTCGCGACCAGGTAAGCAGATTCAGCCATTTCTTAAAGGCCGGAGGGGAGGAACTTTTCCAACTCTGGAGTATGCATTTCTTGGCTATCATACAGCTTATGTTTAAAAATTTAGCCAGACGTCTAGTGTCCTCCGTTCTCCAGGCCCCGAAGAGGACTGCTAAGGGATCAGAGTCGACCTCAGTTCCGATAATCTCGGTGAGTGTATTTAGAATACTTTCCCAGAATTCAGATAGTCTATTACAGGACCAAAACATATGTAGATGGTCAGCTCCCTCTGCTCCACAGCGAGGGCAGGGGTGCACCGTGGTGCGGTTGAACTTCGAAGTCTTGTGCGGGGTATAGTAAAGCCTATTTAGGAGTTTGTATTGCATGGCCCGGTGGCGGAAATTGAGAGAGACCTTTTGGGTGTGTAGGCACATTTTCTCCCAGACTCTGTCGGATATTTCTAGGCCCAGTTCAGCTGCCCAATCGTCGCGTGCTCTGAGCGCTGGGATCGGAGTGGTGTCTTGTAGGATCTTGTACAATGAGGAGACGACGCCGCGGGCGCCGCCCGAGTTGGTGATATATGCGATCGCCGGGTTGTCAGGGGGCTCATCTGGAAATGAGGGCCATTTAGTGCGAAACGCTGCTCGGAGCCTATAGTATTGGAGGGTCTCTAGAGCGGATCTGGTGTGCCCCTGTTTCCATGTTTGGGGGTTAATGAACCGGCCTTCCGGATAGAAGTCCGATAATGCCTGGTATCCCAGTGCGCCCCAGTGGCGGGCCAGAGCAGTGTCATGCGTGGGTTCTAGGCCCGGGAACGCCCATACCGGGAGCCATTTATAGTAAGGGAAGGAGTCGGATGACAGGCACAACAGGCGTGCCCAGGCGCGCAGGGTTACACTGATTGGATCGATAGGGGAGTCAGATATATAGTGCTGATGCAGTATGAGGGACATTATGTTGGTGCCAGCGGCTGCCAGTCGTTCCAATTTACCATGTGGGCGAGCAGGAGAACCGGGGTACCAATGAGTGGCGTGTTGGGCCTGGGCCGCAGTCCAGTACAGCATCAGGTCCGGAGCAGAGATTCCCCCTCGTTTCTATGGAAGCACCATATTTGTCCACTTCTTGCATACCGCACCGGAGTGCCATAGGAACTGTGCACATAGTGCATGTAGTTTGGAGAAGTATTCCACCCCGGGCCATACGGGTATGTTGTTGAAAGTATAGAGGAGCTTAGGCAGCAGAATCATTTTAATGAGGGAGAGACGACCTGTCATGGATATTGGGAGGGTGCGCCATCGTGAAAGCTTGGTTTCAACTAACTGTGCTACAGCTGAGTAATTATCGGCGAGCAAGGTGGATTTGGTTAGGGATATTTGCACACCCAGATATTTGACGCCATCCGGGGACCAACGAAGGGGGTATTCGGTGGTGGGTTGTGTAGTAGATTTAGTAAGAGGGAAGATCTCAGACTTCGAGTAGTTAATTGTGAACCCGGAATGGGTGCCAATGCGGGTGATATCTCTTAGTATAGGGTCAAGATGGGCCGTGGGTTCCCTGATGTACAGTAGGACATCGTCGGCGTATAGGGAAATGATTTCAGGATCATCAAACAGTCGTATTCCTTTGCGGGCATGGCGTGAACGGACATAGTCCGCCATCGGTTCTATCGCCAGTGCGAAAAGGATCGGGGAGAAGGGGCAACCCTGTCTGGTACCCCTGAAAAGTGTGAAGAGGTCAGATGTTAGTGAGTTAGCTCTTACTCTTGCAACAGGGGAAGTGTATAGTAATTTGATGAACCCGAACATGTTCGGGCCAATGCCCATTGTCTCAAGTACCAGCCACATATAGTTCCAGGAGACCATATCAAAGGCCTTTTGAGCGTCCAGAGTGACTGCTACAGCCTGGGCGTCCTGGTCCATACGGGACATAACGTTGAACAACCTTCTGATATTGTGGGAGGTGGACCTACCGGGGACGAAGCCTGCCTGGTCCTCGTGAACCAAGTCTGTCATAATGGGTAGAAAGCGGTTCGCTATGATCTTAGCAAAGATCTTTGTGTCGAGGTTCATAAGGGAAAGAGGTCTGTAAGACCCGCATTCGTCGTCAGGTTTACCAGGTTTAAGCAGCACCGTGATGACAGCTTCGCGCATGGAAGGGGGAAGGATGGAGACACGTAATGCTTCGTCCCAGATCTCGAGCAGCCTAGGGGCCAAGATGGCGACGTGCTCTTAGAAAAATTCAGTGGTAAGCCCGTCGGGGCCCGGTGCTTTCCCTTTGGGTAGGCCTGAAATGGCCATCACTATCTCATCCAATGTAATCGGGGAGTCCAGTTGGTCCCGGGTGTGAGGGGATATCTCAGTGGTGGGGATCTGGTCAAGGAGCTCTCGCATGTGTTGTTCGGTGTGTTCGGTAGGTTGGGAGTAGAGGGATCTATAGAATTCGGTAAATATGTCTAAGATACGTTGGTCCGCCCATTGTGGGTTGCCATGTTGATCTTTGATGGAGGTAATCTGCGTCCGGCCAGATTCCCTTTTAGCTAGTGTTGCTAGCGTTCTCCCGGGTCTGTCCCCCTCCCCATACTTCCTGGCGGCCAGTGGGCGGCTGAAGTATTGGATTTCGTTGATAGCAAGTGTATTATATACCTGGAGTTCATCACTGATTTGGGCGAGTGTACCGGGGTCAGCAGCCGTGGGGCATTGGAGCTCTAGTTGTTTCAGTTTGGCTTCGGAGCGCCCAAGGGCAGCTCTTATCGCTTTCAGTACTCCGGCCTCTCTGGAGATAGACATTCCCCTAATATACACTTTGAAGGCGTCCCACCTCACCGCGGCTGATGTATCTTGAAGAGAGTTGCACTCAAAGAAAGATTCGATGTCAGCCAATATTTCAGCTTTGAAGACAATGTCTCTGAGGGCCTCGGATTTAAAGCGCCAGGTGCTGAACGTCGGGATGGGCATCCCCAGTTCCACTGAGACTGTAATTGGGGCATGGTCTGATAGTGTGCGGGGTAGGATCCAGGAGCCCTCCACCCTGCCCATAATTTCCTTTGACATCAGGAACAGGTCTATTCTAGATGAGCTGTCATGCACAGAAGAGTAATAAGTGTACTCCCGTCGCTGGGGGTGCAGTGTCCTCCAGACGTCGCAGATGTTCAGTATCTGTATATGGCTACGTAACGGACGTGCAGCACTGGACAGAGCTCTGGTAGCAGTTCCAGTTCTGTCCAGGACAGTGTCCAAAATAAGGTTCAGATCACCTCCCCATATAATTGGTACACCCACGAAGCCCAGTAGTATGGTGGCTACAGCGCCGAAGAATTCGGGAGAGTCTATGTTGGGGCAGTATGTGTTGACCAGAAGATATTCTTTATTAATCAAAGTGCAATGTAATATAACATAACGTCCCTCCGGATCTATGTAGCTTTTATGCAATATGAATTTGATGGATTTATGGATCATCATGAGTACGCCCCTAGACTGGGAGGAATAAGAGGTGAAGAATCTGGCGGGGCCCCATGATGGGGCTATGGTCCTTGGGATGTGACCATTGGAGTGTGTCTCTTGTAGAAATAGTACCCTACAGCTATGCCTATTAGCATAGGCCATGATTTTACGGGCCTTGGTGTGGTTGCTTAAACCCCGGATGTTCCAGGACATTATGACAGTAGCCATTTCATTGGTGGATATTTAATCGCACAATGCACGACTCAGTGAACATCCCATGTCCAGTGATAGTGTGAGCCCAAGAAGTCAGGGTTGAGAGTGCGCTTGCTGCCCTTCAGTACGCGCGCCGCGAAACCTTGTGTGCCTTTTTGGAATAATACCCCATTCCCGCCCTCCACCCTCACCACCAACCCAAGATTAGTAGTGTGAACATCCCCCTCCCCAAGCTGTACGCAGCTGAGCCGTCCCCAACTTGGCTCAGACTGTCCAAAAGCCCAACAGGGGCTAACCCACAACAAAGGTGTATCCAAGAACAGTGCAATCGCAGTGGGGTGCGCCGTTGCCGTGCGCTAGCACGCTTGGAACCAGGTGGTTCCGTTACAAGACGAGCAGTGTTGGCGGTCACGCAATGTATGGCCCCGCCTGTCTAAGTGGGAAACAGGGACCAGCATATGCGTCGTAGCAGTTCGGTTACAATACAAACATTTACAGCAGTCACGTGGCGGATGCCCCCTCATCTCAAGTGGGGAATAAGGGCCGCCGCAGAGGCATCGGAGCATTGCGATTTAAGCAACAAGTGCCAGTAATTATTAAAGGGCAGCCCGGATCAATGATGCATTGGCCCCATGGAGTGTATCTCCGAGATGACAAATGAAGTGTGCTTGCCAGAGCTATGTATCCTGGTGAGTGCAGAGACGAGGTTTACGGGGGGTGCCAGCCTTGCCTAGTAAGATTCCTGGGTCTCGTGTAAGCAAAGCCCCTAAAAGGCACGGGCCGTGGTCTAGCATTAGTGGGATGAGTTGACACTACTCAGCCGTGAAGCTAAGCATACCAAAGGCAGCATGTGCAGACCGGGACATGTTACTGCAACGGGCGGATTATAGGGTCGGACCCCGGAGCCCGAGAGCACCCCCCATGTCAGCCAAGGCCGAAGGCCGGGGCGGTTGGTCAGCCCCCAAGTCCGGCAGGAATGAGTGACCAGCACCTACCCTTCAGGAGCCAGGCCACGACACAAATACATGCAGTAGCGAAACACAACATCATAGTAAACAAAACCATGTTGCCTATAGCATATCACAAATCAGGGATCAGCAGATTCAGTAAGTTCCGTTGGGCCACACAGTGCGTGTTCAGATGCCGCCAGCGTGGGCGTCCCCCGGATTGTGGAGCGGTATTTGCATCTCGATAAATTTAACCGCCTCATCTGAGACGGTGAAAAAGTACAATTTGCCATTATGGGTGATCTTGAGCCGTGCGGGGAACAGGATGGCATATGGGACGTTGCGCTCCCTGAGCAGTTTCTTAACGCCGAGAAATTGTCGTCTCTCCTGCTGCACCGCCACCGAGAAATCTGGGAAGATTCTAATGGTGTGGGCCTCCAGACGTAGGTCACCCTTCTCTCGTGACAGACGGAGGATGAGGTCCCTGTCTCGGTAGTTGAGGATTTTAGCGATTATGGGCCTAGGGCTATCGCCCGGTTTAGGTCGTGGTGATAGGGCCCGGTGGGCGCGCTCCACCGTGAAGTATGGGGAGAGGGCCGGATTATCAAGCAGATCTTTAAGCAATTTCTCCACAGCGTCTTCCATCCGCCCTTTGAGGGCGTTCTCGGGGACCCCGATGATGCGCAGATTATTCCTGCGGGAACGAGATTCCAACTCGTCGCATTTCGCCCTTACACTCTTCATGTCCCGCGACAAGGAGGCCACAGTGTCTTGGAGCGTGTGTATAGCATCTTCATTAGTGGAGATTCTATTTTCGGCCTCCGTGATTCTGGATCCCGCCTGATCCACCCGTGTTTTAAGTGAGGCAACGTTTGCATTGATGTCATCAAGCTTTTCGTGGAATGAGGCAAAGTTTTTGGCCATCGATTCCATTAGTGTGGTAAGATCTGGCGCCACAGCCCCGGGAATGGTTTCATTATCGAGCTCCTCATGTGGGGGCGACATGTGGGCCGCTTCAGCTCGAGGAATCGCCTTAGCGAACCTGTCCATGGTGCCCCCTTTGGCAGTTCCCTTGGAGCGGCTCGACATTGCAGGAAATAGGAGTCTGGGTGCGGTGTGGTCGCGCCGTGGGGAGAGATGGTGGTGAGGAGGAGCAGGCCACTGTGGAGTGGAGGGTCTGCAGCGGGTATGACAGCGTCGGCAGATTGCACTAGGCGTAGTGAGGGCAACCAGCTACTGTGGGTATGCAGTTACACGACCATCCAGTTGGTCGAGTTATGGGGGGGTCCCAATTTCGGGGAACCCAGTCACGCAGTCACCGGGGGGGCAGGGGCCCTCTTTAACGTGAGCAGCTCCAGTGGGTCACAGGGGTTGTTATTAGGCAGTCCGAGGGGGGGGAAGCAGCTGCCGCGGGGACAGGGCCGGCAGATGGACCCACCGCAAAGCTCCTCACCTGTAGGCCGCAGTTCCGAGCGGGAAGAAATCAGCAGGGAGCCCCAGAGTTCCAGCGGTGGGCAGAGGGCCCCAGGCAGGAGCGCCGCGCACCCCAGCGGCTCAGCAGAGTCGGAGCGCCAGCTCGTAGTGGCGGGATGAGCTCCCGTCATAGGGCGCCGGGCGCGGGCCCCCGCCGGCGGTCAGAGCGTGATCCTCGCTGCAGGTCCAGAGAGCAGGCAAGGAAGCGCAGGTCACCGCAGCGGCCCCCCTCGCCCACTCCAGTCGGCGCAGGACCGGAACACCCCACCGCCAGGGCGAGCAGCAGCCGCACGCCACACGCGGGGGGCGGGTGTCTCTGGCGGCCCGGGTCCAGTCGGGAAGGCTGCGCGCGTGGAGCGGACCAGCCTCCGGGGCAGGCGTTGAGTCCGGAGGCTCCAGAGGGCGGCACTCAGCCGGCTCGCAGCGGTCACCGCGGTACCCCGCAGGCCTGGAGTCGGCCCCCCACGAGGCACAGCGTAGTGGTCGGTTGGGGGCTTTGGGGGGTCCGATTCGCTTCGAGATAGGCGTGCAGGTAGCCCAGCCAGTCAGCAACACAGGGGGCCCGATGAAGATGCTGGATTATGACAGGAACCGCCGATGCAGTCGGATAATCAGCGGCTAGGCACGGAGCTTCCGAGCTAAGCAGCCATTTTGTAGGCTGCTCAACAGCGCCCCCGGAAGAAAAGATTTTTACTCTAGGGAGAGGAGCTCAGATCTTCTCCGAGAAAATAAATATGTCTGATCTATTACAGATCTGCAATTAAGTACTTGCATTAAGAGCCTTGTCCTCAGGAGACTTTAGTTTTGTAGAACCAGAAGGAGGCAGTTATGTCAGGGTTCATTGTGTCTTGCCTGAAGTTTCGGCACTCATTCGAGCGCACCAAGATTCCATCCTAAAGGTGGGGTATTTGGTGGATGCACCATCTCATGCCCATAAGCTTGAAAAAGTGCCAACGCAGCTATTCTCCTAGGTGTTAAAGGGGGCACCTGGTGGTTCTTTACACAAGAATATGCGGGAAGACCAAGTATTGCAGCCAGGCATAGGAGGGGTTTAAAAGACTCCTGAAAATAAAATCTACCGGAAATTGAATGAACAGGAAAGCTCATAACATGGAACACCGGGGACACCATCATTTTCTGGGAAAAAAGGGGCAGTTAATTTCTATGTGAACATGATATCTTGTTTCTACAAGAAACTTGGGTAACCAAACCAATCCAGTTGGAGCAGTCCGTGGCCTTTCAACGATTGGCGGCCAAAGGCCCTCGTGGCCGTCTTTTTGGGGGATTGATTGTGGCAATCAGAAAAAGTCTGGACTCGGAGAGTGTGAGAATACTATTGGAATCGGACAAAATGTTGGCCATAGAGACAAGGGTCGAAAGTGGCAATGCTTGCCATCGGATTTTGTTGATAAATCTATACATTCCACCAGTAGTAGTAAACATGGAGACATGGCACACATCTTTGGATAGATTATGTGCTGAATGGTTTTCTACTAATGGTAATGAATGTGCAATAATTGATGGTGATTTTAACACACGTTGCAGGGACCTTGATAAATGTGGCATCTACAAGGTGGTCCATCAAATCTGTGTGTTAAAACAGAAAGGTAATGCAAAGGGAGCTGGGGCGGTAACCCTTATGAAAGAATGGGGATTGGTTATGCTAAATGGAAGAACCGAGGGTGACCGGACGGGGATTCCTACCCGGTCATCGAACAATAAATCCTCCACCCTTGACTACCTCTTTGTTGATAGTTGAGTCACTACAGGTATGCAGGCCAAAATATAGTTATCACTCTCCGCTGGTAATGGTACTCAATATGGGTACCACAGGGCATAAACGTACAGGTGGGGTGGGGGTAGGAGTGAATAATGCCAGAAATTGGATAAGATGAGCACAAAGAAATATTGGTAGAGCTGTGAGGGCCCCAAAATGTCTTTACAAATATGAGTTGCATAATTTTGCAATGTCCAGTGTGTCCAATATGGGCAATCGATTGAGCTTGCTAGCGTTTTCAACAGGTTCACTTCCACAAAGAAAGCTTGTGGGACATCCCTATAAGCATAGAAATGTATTTGACTATGAAGTTCAGATTGTAAAAAGGAATATGCATTGTAACATCAGAAAGGAAAAAAGGGAGGGCGGGTCAAATGGAAACACAATGGCACAAATAATAAAATGTAAACACTGCAAACAATGGCTCTCAGGACGGTGGGGAAAAATAAAGAATGACTATTGGTGGAACATGATACAGGTCATGTGCAGAAAAAACACTAGGGAGATCTGGCACCAACTGTCAAAAGCCAAAGGGGAAAAAGACCTGAAATTAGTAATCCCGATCTCGGCAGCAAAATGGGTTAAATACATTGCAACTAAACACTCAATGATAAGAGCAGGGACTTCCGATCATAACCCTCTTAAATTCTGGCCAGTGCAATTTACGATTGAAGATGTATATACAGCAATTGTTCGTCTTAAAGGTTCTCGTGCAGCAGGCCCAAGTGGGATCTCAAATGCTGTACTTAAGGCAAACCCCTCAGAGTGGGCAGAATTGCTGATGATACTCTTCAATAAGATATGTTGTGAGGGGGGTATCCTTGAAATCCTGGCAGCTAGCTATCCTACTGCCAGAGAGATGATAGCGATGCACCTGAAAATTATCGATTGCTTTCCTTACTCAATGTGATTGAAAAGCTTTTTGTCTCATGTGTCCTGGTTGAATTGCAGAAGTGGGTAGAGAAATTCAAACTCCCTGCACCCCTCACAAACCGGTTCAGACCCGGGTTGAGTACAACCCACAATATTATGCTGTTGGATTCAGTAATCAGGGGTGCTATTGGGAAGGAGGGCCCTGCACTATACTTAATATTTATAGATTTCTCAGCTGCCTTCGATTCGCTGACTGGCTCGAAACTGTGGGCTAAACTGCTTTGATTGGGCTGCCCCGACTGGCTCTTAAATATTGTTATTCAATTTCATAGTAATAAAAGTGTCCAGGTTAGATTGGAGGACTCAGGTACGCTGACAGAGGAGGTAATGACGAACAGGGGGTAAAACAAGGCTGCATGTATGCCCTTCTGTGGTTTAACCTGTTTCTGTCAGATCTTCTGAAGGTGTTAATATCAGAGAGGGGTGCTCACTGTAAATGTATCCGAACATGGTGGGATGCACACTTTACGCAGATGACCTGGTCATTATGGACCGGATAATTGGCGGTGTTAAGGCTAAATTTATGGCTTTGATTGACTATGTGGTTAAAAATAACCTGGAAATTAATATGCGAAAAAACAAATTAATAGTCATAGCCCGTGGTAAAGTGCACAGGTTAAAGGCATGGTCTAGTAAAAATGTTTATTGTCCCTATGGTTCGGCCATGTTTTTTTAAGCCTGGCTCGATTTTAGAAAACTTTCCTATGGACATTACCCGAGTTTTCGGCCATTGAACGCACGCGAAAATAAGCACCAGGGAGCCGCCATTTTCTGATAATGCTATCTTTTCCCCGATCGCCCTGGCTGACCTGATTTTGCGGCACTAAATCAATTCCCCCGCCCCTGAGCCTGACATTATCAAAACATTCATATTCCCCGCCTCTCCCTGTGACGTTACTGTGCTGCGTAGGCAAACGCGCCCAGTCGTCTTCTGCGCGACTCCACACAGAACCCGGAAACCAACACAGATCAACTCACAACACAGCGCGCCACAATTCGGAATATGAAACTGTACTTTAAAACGAAACAGCAACACAGTACTTTTGGTAAAGTACATTTATTTGACATTAAATGTTTAGAGAATATTCAGCAATTGACATATGAACTCCGGAAGCCATTTATTTTCTTTTATCTGTATCCGCAAAACTCTTTACGTTTCATCTTGAGTCACGCGCTGTTCCTTTATGGTACGCAGGGTGTTCATTTTCGTAAAAAGAATCACTTTGGAAGCACGGTGAACCGCAAGGCTGTTCCATCAACTAGGCACTAGTCCAGCCTAAAGGTTGATATGTTGCTTCTAGCCACTAGTACAGCGTAAGGGCATGTGGGCCCGTGGCGATCGTCCCATAATATGGTGATCGTGCTCCAGTTGTTGACACGAAGCTGCAGGTGTCTGCTGAAGAATCCATCCGCCGCTGTCTCAAACAGGTGGCAGTGGCAGAAAGGGATCAAATACCTGTTATGAAAACAAAAAAATGATAATTAGTCTCGCTAGCCGAACTTCATTAATATTACTCATTTTATTTATTACGGCCGATCAGAAACTATTTGCTTGCAAGGATAGTTCAATGGAGTATGTTCGGCTCTAAAATCGATACGAAAAGTAACGAGATAAATCGAGGCCAACACACAATGATAAACGACAGTTAGTCTACATGCGTGAGGAATGATATGATATATGATATGGCATTTGTAACGCGCCTATACTCAAGTGTTTCTAGGTGTGACGAGGCAGATGGGGAACAAGGGCAGACAGACAACGATCCTACTAGGCCAGGTGTCTTTCTGATCGCGCATGGGGAAGGGCTGTACATGGTTAGTTGAATACAAATTAAATAATAGGGCCAGCTGGTGGCAAGTGCAAGGTAAATGCCGGGAGAAGGGGCTGAAGGATACAGAGACAGTCTCGTAGTGCAGGTAGGCAGTGCAGGGAAAAGTGGCTGGGCCAAGGACCGAGATCGGTGAGACCAGTGGACCTGCATGCCCATGTGCCCACTACGAACAGTTTTACTTGCTTTTCCTAGCTCTTCATTCATTCATTTATTCATGCATCCATTCATTAAATCTTCATTCCGGTATAAAAGCGTGTAAAGATTTACTTACATTATATTTGAAATTTCCATTGTGTCTCTTCGTAATGCAGTCTGTAAAACGGACCGTGCTCTTGACAATGATTTTTCGTATACTGACCTAAAACTGAAACTCGGTCTAGTTTCTGAATTTTCTGCCTTATCGTCTCTTACGTTATTGCGCACTCCCTTCAAATGTAGTTCTTTCGGCATGGTCCCTGTCTCAAGGTCAAAAAACAATAGACCCTTATACTTCCAGTGCGACTTGTGGGCCTCATCTGGGCGCTGTCCTTCGTATTCTTTATTTGCAACATCACGTAGTATAGGCATCTGTGAGAACTTGAAGTTTAGAATCCGTCTATGTAGTGCGCCTCAATGTGCAAATGCAAACTGGCTTCTCTCCCAAATGCCCCGGCCCGCTTGGCTGGCGCGTTCTAAGTGCCCCAATTTTGTCCCCGTTGTCTGCGAGCTTTGCAGCCCAAATTGAGACATTTAATTTTTGGCAGAAGGTCAGGGAAAGTATAAAGTACCACAGGAGTTGAGTTAAAAGTGAGATTTATTGTTTGTTTGTTTGTTTTATTATTTGCAATACGCAAGCCTCCCCTCCGTTAACAGTGCGCAGAATTTACATTTACATGAGATGAGACATGAGAAAAATATATACATACACATATGTGAGGTGAATAGAGAGAATTCAAAGATGACACCCAGCTTGTTCGCCACCCATGATGGTGAAGGTAGGGGTTAGGTTTACAGGTACACTGTACAATAACATTTATTTACAAAAAGACAATCGTATTGCAATTATTTAAACCGGGATTTGTACTTCACAATCAGCTGTGCTTCGGGTGGGCATGGCACAGTAGCAATGTTCGGTGGCAATGGATCACTGCTCTGCACAGAAACGTCCAAAATTCCATATCTGTGCTTCTCTAACACAGCAACAATAAGGCCTTTCACAA
Source organism: Ambystoma mexicanum (assembly GCF_040938575.1). NCBI lineage: Eukaryota > Metazoa > Chordata > Amphibia > Caudata > Ambystomatidae > Ambystoma > Ambystoma mexicanum. The sequence goes on from NC_090924.1 coordinate 969,458,555, forward strand.
AGTCGAACTGCATTTCATCATAGACTGGTTTGATCACCCATTGCTTACTTCGTTTTGAAAACACCTTAGTGTAGCGAGGCATCCTTACTTTACCCCTAGTCCTAGATTGTTCACGTCCAACATTGCTGTTATGGGCCAAGACCGCTAGTAGAGTGCGATGTTTCATGCCCCGAAAGCTAAAATGCAAGCGCTTTGGCCTGTACTTTAGGCACATATTGTGGAACACCTCCAAATCTCCTGTGTGACAGAATTCTGTCAGTCCTCTCAAATCTCTTGATAGAGTTTTGTCGAAAACAATCTTCTCAATGGCTTTGTGTGTCGGTGAAGATGGAATCAACCACTTCTTCTTCCGTGCCTCCTCTGGGGACAAAGGGCCATGTTCACATTGGTGGAAATGTTCATTTGCTGTCCAGCAGTGTACGTTGGTACAGTGGTGCATCAGTGACCGCCATTTTTCAAGTAGTATTTCCACTGACCCCTCACAAGTTTTTGAGCTCCACCAAAGATGGTTGGTAATAGAATGTGACCACTGCAAAATACTTTCAAAACCTTTTTTTTTCCCTGCAGCCGAGATTTTCTTATTGATTGATTTAGCAAGATGCCATACGTCAAATTGATGTTTAATATGTGGGAACTGCTCTCTCATTGTCTTGGCAATTGAAACGTGTCTATCCGTGGCTATGAGGTCGATGTGCATTCCCCTCGATTGTAGATATTCCACTGATTTTATAAAACCTAGTTTCTCCATGGCCACTGAGGATGTACATTGTGTTACCTGCACGACCATCGAACTCACAATTTTCTTACTATCCATGTCCTGAAAGTGGTAGGTGCAGTACTTGGCAGAAAATCCAGGGCTGTCGCACTGTCCATCGCCGGCTAGCCTGAATCGTTTGCCTTCGAATGTACTTGCTAGAGACAATTGTTCAATTTTCCAAGCATCACTAATGACCGGAAACAGATAATCACGTTGGTATGTGTAGTACAGCGCTTTAGAAATGAAATGGAGTCCCACAAACTGAAAGAAAGCCTCTAACTTTCTAAAACTGGAGCCACTAAAAAGTGATGCAGCTGCACAGTAGATTGTCTGCTGGCAGTTTCCCCAGCATCGGTTGTGCAGACCATGAGAACCTATGATTTAATCTGCAGGCGGCATTTATTTTGACGTTTCTGCCTTTTATTTGACGAGTCACATTAATCAATGGCTTCCCACATACTTTCCCTCTAATGGAATGCACACATTTCAGCATACTTATAATTTCCATCAAACAACTGTTGAATACAATGTATTTGCTCTCTTTCATTAGACTGTCATCCTGCGTCAACGTTGTTTTGGCCTTTGACGTTGTGGAGATTTCAACACATTGGTAAGTAATATCGCTGATATCAAGTTCTGATGCGTCTATGGATGCTGCGGCTGGTTCATTCTCTGTCATTTCAACATCTATTACTTCGACATTGATGGGAGAACACAACAATGTCGACAGGTTTTTTGGTGGCAAATTTTTGGCGGGTGTAGTTTGTGTAAATTGATCTGCAACTACTTCAGAGCTATCTTCAATACATTCAATAACATCTTCTTGTGGTGGTGTGGTCGCACTGTAGCTATGGTCCAATGCAACTTTGCTGTAGTCTCCAAACACAATTAATTCATGTTCTGGCCATTGGACATGAGCATCTCAAGCCTGAACACGCCTCGCCTCAATTAATAGTTCCTCCATAGTGTACACGGTCTGGCAAGCCACATCTCGCATTCGCTTTACTGTCTGTGTGTGTATAGTTCTGACACCCACGGGTAACTGGAGGAGAGATTGGAAAAGGGATGTTCAGTTTAAACACAAGATGGAGTGTAGTAGAATTGACTGGAAAAAAACATAAAATAGTCCCCAGCACAAACATTTTTTTTAAAGTTATGAACTGTTTGTAACTAACCTTTTTTTGTTTTTTTTTCTTTGCAACTTTTTTGACTGGACCTTCAACATCTGCACGCTGTAGCTCCGATTCGTTTCCGCATGTCCTCCCTTCCTCTTGCGCTGCAACGACTATATTTTCTGTATCCGCATAGACAGCACGGAATGAGGCTCCATCGTCTCCCTGAAACATAGTACTTTCATTACTATGTATGAAAATATTGTTAGCATAAAACACACGTGAGGACGAACACACAGGTACATCTCAATAGCCAAATACGATTTAAACATTGTGTGCAACAATCAAACGACAAGTATTCGACCAGTGATGATCTATTTCGATGGAACTGTCAGTATCCATACCTCTGGCTCTGCATGGACTGCCATGAATGGTTGTATTGGAGAGGAGGCATCCGCATCTCCCTGAAACACAGTACTTGCATTAGTATGCTTTTCAATATTGGAAACACAACACACACTTGGGGTCGACGGCACAGGTACATATAAAGAGATAACCGCAAATGATGCATTGTCCAAAAGAATCAAGGAAAATCCAAATATGATCACATTTCATTGACTTATTTCAACGATTCCTTTACATCTGCATCATCTAAATGAGATGTTCTGATTGTGGTGGAAGCTCCGTCGTCTCCCTGAAACACAGTACTTGAATTAGTATGGTTTTCAATATTGGACACATAACACACACTTGGGGTCGAACGCACAGGTACATATAAAAAGATAACCGCGAAAGATGCATTGTCCAAAAGAATCAAGGAAAATCCAAATATGATCACATTTCATCGACTTATTTCAACGATTCCTTTACATCTGCATCATCATGTAAATGAGATGTTGTGATTGTGGTGGAAGCTTCGTCGTCTCCCTGAAACACAGCACTTGCGTTAATAGGGAAGAAAGTATAGCAAATGGAATCACGTTATATGATCACGCATGATGGAGCTGTCATTATCCATACCTCGTGCTGCTGAAGAATATCTATGGATGTTGCAAATGTAGTGCGCACTTCCGAAAGCTGTTGCGCCGATTCGTATACTTGAATGTCAGGCTCTGCATCAAGTGCAGGGGTTGACGCTCCATCAACTGCCTGAAACATAGTACTTGCATTAGTGAGGATTACAATTGTGAAAACATAACACACACCTGGGGTCGACAGCACAGGTACATATCAACGGCTAACCACGGATGAAACATTGTGTAGAACAATCAAGCGACAAGAATTCCAGCTCTGATGATGACGCTCGATGGAGCTGTCAGTATCCATACCTCCTGATGTTGAAAAACATCTAGAAATGTTGTAGATGTGGCGGACGCTTCAGCATCTCCCTGAAAGACAGTACTTGCATTAGTATGGATAACACTAATTATAACTGAAAACAAACACCAGTCGATGATAACTAAGGTGTATATCAATTGGAAAGCAGTAACCAAACATTCGCTAAAATAATTACACAATAGAATAAAACTATTACTTGACATGCATAAAACAAGTATGTAGCGGATTAGCCTAGTAAGATTACCTGATACGCGCTAGAAGTGGTTGATAACCGCGACCACGTCAAGGATGTAGAATGTTCTTGCTTCAGATTCAAGGGATAGTCAAGAAGTTGTATAGGTCAATTAATGATTGATAATGAAATGCCAATATTAAAAATAGCCATGTAAGCCGACAGAATACTTGAAAAATGCTCAATACAGCACAGTTCCCTGTCCCCATATATATATACATTGCGTTTGTGGGTTATGAAATCGAAAAAGAATATATTGATAAATGTCAATATTCAAAAAAATATACACTCATATCAATATCGAAATTATTACAAGGGATAGAACACCTACAATATCTATTAATCCATTCGGCTACACACTACTGCAAGGCCGAAAGCTAAATCCGGACACTTGACTCACAAGTGGCGGAATGTGGACGAATAGAGTGGGAATAGCATTTTCGCGCAATTTCTGTGTCGTTCGCCGTTTATTCTTGTTTGTTACCCAAGAAGTTGTGTACATGTCCAAGAAAAAGTGCCGGCTTCAGATGCGGTATCGATCACCCCTCTTGTCCTCTAAGACTTGTTGGACTCTACTTTCCAGCTCATCCAGTGGATATCCGCAATGTCTGACCCATTCTCTTATTCGATCAACAGTTTTCGGGAATACATGCATTGTAGTTCCTTCAGATTTCGCATGGGTCTTCGAAGGGCAACCGCTAATCGAACAGGCAGGCATTGTTGATAAATCTGAAAAGTAAATATCGACATTATTATACAATCTTCAAGAGTAAAGATTTGATACAAAAGTAAATGAATCATACAATGATCAATGCAAGGTTTGTTTTGGTCGCAGGAACTATACCAGTTCATTATGTGCTGCTTAGTATTTGCATAAATTGCAGAAATGTATAATTGATGTGACTGAAATCTGAACATGTGACTCGTCCCTTGGATGTTCTGTCTTGCACGAGAAGGAAACATGCTAACATTATTGACTGGACCCCCGAAGGATGCAATTCAATCACAATAGTCAGAGATGAAAATAAATAGATCTATTGATAGCATAGCAATGGAAACTCAAGTCAATACCAATGAGACCAATGAACATAGCACTATTGTGTACTCTACTCGAAAATAGATAGAAATTTAAAAATCTGCGAAATATGACCAGGATACATGGCCTTACCTTGACCAACAAACAGTTGGATTCAGCAAGCAGAGCAGTATGTTGCGGGAGAATAGGTGGATGGCCACAGGTAGCGCACTGATGGGTATGCTCGAAGCGGTCACAGAAGTTCACGGATAGCACGACGACAAGCAGATTAGCATAGATCTCAGTGGGTCCCAGGTAGCACCTTCAAGAGTTGACTTGCAAAGCACAAAGATGTTCTCATGAGACATATCGAGTGGTTTTTAAAGTATTAGAAACTGGGGTGTGTTTGTGAATGAATGACGTATGTATGTCGTGGTATTAGGGGGGCGGCCTGCTTGAAGGTGATGGCCTGCCTGGAGACACGGGGTCTGAGGAGGCCATGTGACCGATGGCCCCTTGGCGTGGGACACCTTTTGAAGTGTACATGCAGTTTGGCACCTTGGCCGTTCGCGCCCCTGACAGCCCCCCATGCCAGCGCTCATCCCCGGGTGTGAACCGCCTTTGATAGAGGGGGGTGGGATGGATGGGCCTGGGGCATGCAGATAAGGCACAGGAAGACTGCTGAATGGAGACACACTTATGTGGATTGCAGGGGGGCAGCCTGCCTCAGGGGAGGCCTGCCTGGAGACACGGGGTCTGAGGAGGCCATGTGACCGATGGCCCCTTGGCGTGGGACACCTTTTGAAGTGTACATGTAGTTTGGCACCTTGGCCGTTCGCGCCCGACACAGCCCCCCATGCCAGCGCGCATCCACCGGCGCGAACCGCCTTTGATACAAGGGGTGGGATGGATGGGCCTGGGGCGTGCAGATAAGGCACAGGAAGACTGCTGAATGGAGACACACTTATGTGGATTGCAGGGGGGCGGCCTGCCTCAGGGGAGGCCTGCCTGGAGACACGGGGTCTGAGGAGGCCATGTGACCGATGGCCCCTTGGCGTGGGACACCTTTTGAAGTGTACATGTAGTTTGGCACCCTGGCCGTTCGCGCCCGTCACAGCCCCCCATGCCAGCACGCATCAGTATATCGTTGCTTATCATTAACAAATGCCACGTACCAGAGATTCTTGTGAGCACAGACCCACACTTCAACCGGTGTATTATAGTGGTCAAGACTGTATAATCCAATGGTAAATGTTAGTATAGATATATGTGTGACTTTTATAGAGACATAACCTACTGAAAGACTTTGAACAAGTGTGTTTTAGTGCATGCATTATCGAGAATATGTTATGTTAGCTTAGATAGATAGTAACCACCCTGCTTCACAGCGACCAGACCTTCACCCATTCGGAGCACAGATGTCTGACGTCCATCCTTGAATGGAGACACACTTGATTCATTTAAAAAATCGAAACAAATGTTGTTAAAATATATGTGGTGTTTTATTTTGTATCTTATTTTCATGACACAAAAATACAAGACTTTAAAGATTATACAGGTCAGGTTGCAGCACAGCGAGAGAAAATCCCCTGTACTGACCGCTGTCACTCGGGAATGGTTCTCTAATGGCACGAACGGCACAGGCGGGTATCACTCTTCGAACGCGGTGTCCAAGCCTCCCGTGAAGCCACCATGTAAAGGAACGATAGGCCACCAGCCTGTACCACCTGTGAAAAGGAATGAAACAAACTGTTTTTAAATTACCAAGATAAGTTTAATAAACGTTTGTTGTCAATGACAATTCTTGTAACTAATGGCATTTTACACGGACAAATGCTATCTAGACAATGCACACTATTCAACGACTTACATGCGTTACAATGATATGTAGATGTAATTTTGGATATAGTAGAAGACCATGAAATAGGAGTGGCATGACAAGCAGAGTATACTTACTCGTTACTCGGATTACGAGGACGAACAGTTGCTCGAAGTTCGTGCATAAGCACCATCATTATTCTCAACACGGCCCGTGTGAGGCAGGCTGCCCTGAAGTCTGGCAGCTCGGTGATGCATTGCGGTCGTGGCTCGCATTCCGAAATGTAGGCCAGGCATCCCGAGTTTTCTCGGCAGCAGCAGTTCTCGTCCTCAGTTGGCATTAGCTCGCACCGATTGCATGTGCACCAGGTGGAGACGCCGTCCATTCGACTAGGCCCAGGCTCTTCATCTGTTGATTCGTCCTGCCAACTGCCGTCTGAATCCCCATCGTTTTCGCGTGCTTCCCTTTCCAGTAGTTCCTCCTCGGTATACTCGGGCTCGTACATGTAGGGCATTACTGTAGCCATTGTGTGTTAAACAAACTAAAATAATTTATAGCGGTAGTACTGGTATCTGTTCACACGGGCTACAAGCGGCGAAGGTAGCTGACCAGAGCACTGAAACGAGTCACAGAATACTCAAAGTAACACAGAGAGAGGAATGGAATCGAACATCGGCTGCTGTGTGTTGTGAAACGGTCTGTTTATACTTATTGAGGAGAGAGGCGTCCTGCCATTTCCATGGCGACACGTCATTAGCTGAAGCGCAGCAAATGTTGACACGTGCTTTGGCGTTGGGAAATGGGCGGTACGAGTCTGCTGATGACAGGCTCAGGGGCGGGGGAATTGATTAAGTGCCGCAAAAGCAGGTCAGCCAGGGCGATTGGGGAAAAGATAGGATTATCAGAAAATGGCGGCTCCCTGGTGCTTGTTTTCGCGTGCGTTCAATGGACGAAAACTCGGGTAATGTCCATAGGAAAGTTTTCTAAAATTGAGCCACTTAGGCTTAAAAAAACATGGCTGACCCTTAGGGACAATAAACTTTTTTACTAGACCATGCCTTTAAATACCGAGTTCAGTGTAGGTACGCTTGAACACGTAAACAGTTACTTGTACCTGGGACTTGAGTTTTCATTTTGTGGTAAATATAACATAAGAGTTGAAATGAAAAAAAGAAAGGCTGGGCAATTAATACACGCAATAAAAATTTTGCTAGCCAGTCAGCAGGCTATATCTTGGGTGGAATCATTAAATTATACAAGCTGAGCTTTGTCCCGGAAATCCTCTATGGTTTAGAAACTCTCGCCATGAGTAACCTGACATGGACTAATGTCCTGCAAGGGCATTTTTGGAGGAAGATTCTTGGCTTGCCGCCAGGGACTACCATGGCCCGCCTTAGGCTTGAACTGGGATTCACATCATTAAGGGCCCAGGTCATGATGCGTCGGGGGTTGTTCTACATGTAAGCTATGACCTGAGCTTGGTGTGCACTACTGAACATCTTGGAACAAAGTTGGGTGAGGGGGACATACTAAACGAAGTGGAAAAGTTTCCAGTGTATAAATGAGGAATGTTTCAGGCTGATTGACTGGACACCTGATTTCACCCGGGGAACCGATTACGAGATCCTGAAAAAAATATTTAAACATAAGCTTGAAAACTGGGATTGGGTAAGTAACTTTGTCTCTGTAAGAGACAAAAAAGTTACAATTGTGTTTCATGTGTTAGCTATATATATCTAAGCCCAGAGTTGCACATTGTAAAAAGCCCGAGCCCATTGGTCGAAGACTTTGGTTTGCGATTGCACCTAAACCAGCTACCATTTCATACGGTACAGGGAGTATATACTCAGAACCCTGCTGAAGAACAGGTTTGTCGCATCTGCAAAAATTGCAAAAGACTGCAAGGCATGTGCTGACATAATGTCCCAAAATGTGCTCCTGGTACATGAATGTGCTGGGTGACTTTGTAAATTAGTACGATGCTATTAAATCGGATGCTTTCTGGCCCTATTGTCTGAATACCGACACAGAGAGTGTCCAAATCGCACTGTATAGAGTATGGGTCCAGTTCAAACTACTGTTGAGGTAGTTGTTAGGTCATAAGTGTATAACCAAACCATCTGTGAAAAAAGTACAGTAAAATCATAGGTATATACTGTGGGTTTGAAAAGACTGTTGCCACACTTATGTAGAGATGAAGATTATTTCACCAGATGTGAAACAACAGTACCATCATTCATGCGTAAAGCATTGTGATATTGAAGGTCCAAATGAGGTGTATAGTCATTTAACTGTGGGGGGTGTATTATGAAGAAACCACAGTCATGCTACCCTATTGTGGCATGAGGGAATGTGAAGAGTCAATAATAGTGCCGTAGCACACGTAAATATCAAATAACCTAGTGGTTTTGTGATGATTATATTTTCTAGAGATTTTAGAGTTTATTTTAAATGAACATAGGTATATATGAATTATATAAATAATATGAACTGTAATGAAATGTGATAATGCGATAATGTATGTTGTTTGGTGTGGAAATATTTTGTAACAAGTTCATTATTTTAACTAAAAACAAATCAAAAGTATTATTATTACTAAAGAATTTCAAATTATTTAAGCATGTAGCCCAAGAACAAAAAAGATTGGGAAGCTACCATAGTATTAAGTTCGATTGCCTACCCCTCTTTGGAGAACACACTTGTTAAGATTTAAGTTAAATGTATTACCTACGAAAGAGATATTAAGCATCAGGAAGGGTTGAGTTAATGTGGATAGTGTATGCTGCTTTTCTAAAATACACATCCTTAGTGGAATCCTTATATAATATTTATGTTGAATGTCTGAACATGTACAATTGGACGGAAAGGTATTTCAGTACATTTGTGCATCATGTTAATAAGATTCATTAAGACGCTTTATGAAGGCTCATTCTAAGGGGGAATCAAATTTCATTGATTTTAACTATTTGTAGATTTGTCAAATTAGTTTTAGAAATGTAAGAGTTACTACGTTTGTATAAGACATATGAATAAGTGAAGAGTTTTTAGGTTTTACTAATTATTTGTAACATTTATTTTTAACTTTTGCATAAAAAACTATTATGAGATTGCATACAGCTATTTGAACATTAAACCTACATTTGTAAATTGCTTGTATGTACTTATGTATATGTATATTTCACTACATGAGCAACTATGTTTTTTGCATTGTAATAACATACACACACATTCGGTATTCTGTAAATCCTTATTTTATTAATGGTTAGCAATTAAGCAAACATGTATAATAGTAAAGGATGGCACATAATTGTATGTGCACTTTAGTGTACTGCCATAACACTAATCTGCATACTCATTCTTTGCCACCTTGTAGGCATCATCTGTAGTAAAGTGGGTTGTATTCACATTTAAATGTATGCATGCATTTATGCTTTTAATGAATGTTATTATAGCCTTCCTAACATACATGTCTATTTTATATCTGTACATATACACACATTTTGCCAAGCTGCTCAGATATGCTGGTTTCACTTTATTAGCAAATGTGTTTTTTATGTGCTAACAACATATGCACATTAAGTATTATGTACACACTACTTTTGATAATAGAAACAAATGAAGACACACACCATGTACATTTAATAACACTTTTATTATGAGTATATTGATGTTAATTAAATGTGTGTACAATGTTTAAATAACGTAGAAAGTCAAGATAATACTTTTTATTATCAATATAGCTTTTTGCAAAACCTTTTACAATATTAGCAGTTAATATTTATTTTTAAAAAGTATATGTTGTGTAATATTTCATTATTTACATACATTATCATTTGTAATATTTTGTGTTTTATTACTTTTATAGTGGAACAAGGAAATAATGTACCCCAAAAAAACATAACATCCCCAAATGTGCTGGAAGGGTGAAGACAAAAATGAAAAAGGAAAAGAAATAACAGCATCACACATTTATGTAACATTTTGTTTTCTGTATCAAAGCCATGTGCATCGCTCACTGTGCCTTCCACAAGACAGGCCCTGAATACCTTCAACAGGAAATCACCTGCTACCAACACAACAGAAACCTGCATTCAGCACACACTACTCCTGGGGATCCCCCTTCAAATCGACCAGAATAGGAGGCTCCATCTTCTCCGTCCAAACCCCCACTATCTGGAATAATTCAATGCCGCTTCCCATCCTACATCCAACACATGGAGGACCACCTTGCCTTCCAGAGGGTCCTCAATACAATGCTATTCACCCTTGCATCCTGAAAAGACCCGCCCTCCTCAGCTAGTCAATCACTCCATGCTGGCCGAGGCAGCAATTAATTTACATGCAATCACCGAATGATGGTAAAAATAAACTAATAATCTCAGCAGAGCACAGGAGAGAGCCCATGCCACATCTACAAAACCAAGAAACCAGCCAGAGCAGATGGGTACATATCACACTCCATGCTTATGGAAGATAGCCGCAGGCAAGGCCACTAACCCGCACACATCTGCAACCATACACAATTCCCAATGACACATTGCACAACACCTATGCCATTAGAATGCAGCTATCTCTCATGACAAACATTCGGTCTAGCTGGACACATAATCTGTCTACTACCCTCAAACTCACTCTTGTCAACTTCAAAGCAGTCATCCACTTGCCATCCTGATATGGGACGGACCTGGCCACACCTATCCACACCTATCCAACTTCACTTTGTCTAAAATGCACACACACATTCTAAACTCTGCTGACCATTTTTCCCATACCTTGGACTACGGTCTCCCAAGGGCGTTCACCTACAGCGCTTTGAGATCATACCAATGGGCTAAAGGCGCTATACAAATGACAAATGATATTATATTATAACAGTCATTTACACAAATTATATTTCAGAAGTTTAACAATGTACAATGATTGTTTTAAAGCATAAATATGAGCACATATATAAAAAGAATAAAAACATCATAAACACAACCAGAAGAACATGAACAGGAATAAACATAAACATCATATAAAGTAAAACAAAAAGAACACAAAAGCATTGTCTGTGAAACAGCCTAAAAGTCAATTGTCCAAATGGATGCAAGACTTGAAGAAACAATTGCCAAAGAAAGCCAGGCTACACTAGTGACATATATATATATATATATATATATATATATATATATATATATATATATATATATTTTAAACTTTATTTTTGGTATTTTCAACTGGTTAAGCAACAAACAGAAAAAAGAGAAAAACAAACAATAAACATGGAGGAAACATGTGCCTCGCTGCCCGCGTCCCCTCTTTCCCCATGAAGAAGCGCTCGCGCAAGAGCCAGCAATCGTCAGCAGGTTCGTCGACTTTCACAGGCTGGGCTGTGTGCTAGTATGATTCTGTTGAGGCACAGGTGACGTCTCCCGTGAGGAGATGCTGTTCTCGGTGTTCATCAGGTAAATGATGTAGGGACCCCAAATGTCGGGCATGTAAAGGTAGCGTTTTGATGAAGTTCGATTCAGTGTCCTGACAGTAGGAGATGTCTTTTAATCATTGTTGTGCAGTCGGTGCGGGTCCTTTCCCCCATGACATTGCAATCCTCCTACGTGCCATCAACAGTAATAGCCCGCCCAACTTGCGGGTCGATGGTGGGATGTGTTTGGTGAATCCGAGAAGTGTGTCCTTCGGGTCGGGCTCCAGGGGAGCATTTACGATTGCGGCTGTCTTTTCTAATACCACCTCCCAGTATTGATATATGGCCGGACATGACCATGCGAGGTGGATGAAGTCCGCCATTGGGGCGTCACACCGGCTGCATGTCGGAGGGTGGTAGGAGTGTATTCTCGCGGGGGTGTGGTATGCCTGATGCATGTATTTCAGGTGTATCTGTTTTATCTTGTGTTTAGCTATACCTTCTGGGTTTGTGCAGGAATATAGCCCCATTCCGCGTCCAGTATTGTTGTTCAGAGGGATTTTTTTTTTGGTTGTTGACGGGATCGGAGGCGTGTCAGTCAACAGTGATTTATATATCATTGATACTAATCTCCCCTCTCCCTGTGACTGAATCACCCCGTGGAGTAATTGCCATGTTGGGGGTTGTTGCGGGAATGAGGGTAGTATAGCTTGCAGAGAGTGCCTGAGACGTAAATAGACAAATGTGTCAAGGGCGGTGGAGGCACTGCAGTTTTTTGCCTGTTGGAGTTTGAGGAAAATTCACTCGGTGAAAAGGTTGCCCATGGTTTTTAATTTTAGCTTGTCAGTCCAATTTAGGTAAACTTTTTCTGTGGTGAAGGGGATCCCCGGAATTAATCTTATCGGGAGGAGAGGGGAGAACCTGGTCTGTCGCACCTCTGTGCTATTTTTTTCCAGATTGCGATGGTAGAGAGTACCGTGTTTAAAGTGGTGTGCATGATGTGGGTTTGGCCAAAAATAACAGCCCTAAGCAAGTTGGGGGACGGGAGAGCGCACTCAAGCTGTACATGGGGACAGACAAAGTGCGTGGCGTACCAGTGGCCCAAGAATGGGGCCTGCGCTGCCCAATAATAGCGTTCCAGATCTGGGAGTGCCAAGCCTCCCTTTGTCACTGGCTGGATCAGTGACTTGTAAGCAATTTTGGCAGGTTTACCCGCCCATAGTAGTTCTAGGACCAGGCTCCGCAGGTTTTGCAGATGTTTCTAGGGCAGCAGCAGGGGAAGATTTGCAAAAAGATAGAGGAGTTTAGGGAGTATCACTATTTTGACTAGTGAGACCCACCCCCAGAGTATGAGTGGAAGTGTCTTCCATCTATTAATTGTCTCGGTTACTTTACCATAATTATCTTGGAAGAGATTCTGGTGATCTCTGGCCATTTGGATACCCAGGTATCTTACGTTTGTGTGTTCCCATTTGAAGCCATAGTTGTCTGGGAATTCCTGGGTTCCGGGGGTTAGTGGGAATATAATTGACTTGCTATGGTTAATTTTTAGGCCGGAGAAGGAACCAAATGTAATTATGTCTCGTATTATCGGGTTCAGGTTCTCAGCCGGGTCGCGAATATAGAGGGCTATGTCATCTGCGCATAGAGATATTATTAATTTGTGCGGGCCAAAAGACAGGCCCCTATGTATGTGTTTGGCTCGGAGGTCTGAGGCGAGGGGCTCCATCACTAGTGCAAATAGTAGAGCGTATAGGGGGCACCCCTGTCTGGTCCCCCGCTGGAGGTCAATCTCCGACGATCTAGTTTTACCTAAGATTATATGTGACTGGGGTTGGTTGTATAGAAGGGCTGTCAGTTTGAGAAAGAGTTTGCCGAGGCCCATACGTTGGAGGACTTTAAAGAGGAAAGGCCACTCAATGGAATCAAAGGCCTTTTCAGCGTCCAAGAGGGCTGCTACCGCCTGGTGTGTGGGGTCCAGTGCTTCCATGACACCAAACATGAGTCTGATGCCAAATGTTGTGTTGCGGCCTGGAACAAACCCAGCCTGGTCTGCAAGCACCAGCGCGGGCATCAGGGGAATGAGCCTGGTGGCGAGGATTTTGGCCAAGATCTTATTGTCAAGATTGATTAATGAGATTGGTCTGTATGAACTGTATGAACTGCATTCCTCTGGGGGTTTGTTGGCTTTATGTAACAGGATCACATTGGCTTTGCGTAGGGTCGGGGGCAAGGAGTAGGTCTCAAGAGCCTCCTCGAAGACTTGCATCAGTAGAGGGGCGAGGATGGGGGAGAATGTTTTATAGAACTCACTAATTAATCCGTCGGGGCCAGAGGCTTTGGTGTTCGGGAGTTCTTTAATTGCCTGAAGGATTTCTTCTAGTGTGATGGGTTGATTTAGTGGTTCTCTCAGCGTAGAATTTACCCAGTATAGTTCTATTTCATCTAAATAGCTCACCAGTTCCTCTTGGCTGGTGGTGAAATTGGACCTGTACAGAGTTTGGTAGAAGGCGCAGAAAGTTTCTGCTATTCCCTTGTCTGTGGGTTTTGTATCTGTTCTATCAGTGTGGGTTTCCGGTCCGCAGCTATCAACCTCGCGAGTAAGGCATCCGGCTTTGCCCCTCTCTGTACTGGCGAATGCGGTGACCCTGTGAAAGGAATTTCAGTTCACAGTCGGCTGCGGCCCTGAATTTCTCCAGTTCCTGTTTCAGTGAGGCTAGATCGTGTGGATCGGACGAGGTGATAAGAAGGTATTCTAGCTCCTTTAGGCGGATCTCACTTGAGGCAAGTTCACGTCTGATAAGTTTCAAAATTCCCTGTTATTTGGTTAAGCAGATCCCCCTGACATAGCACTTCAAGGATTCCCATAGGGTTCCCTCCGATGACACAGAGCCCTGGTTGAGTTATAGGAAGGATACAATCTCTGTGCTCAGTTCGTCTGCAAACACCTGGTCTTGTAGTGAGCCCGGTTCGGATCTTCAGTGTCATCTCCCCCCAGATGGATCTGGGTTGGGTGCATTGGATTGTGACTGCCGAGTGGTCTGATATTGATCTGGGCAGAATTTGGCAATGGTTCCATTGAACTTGGCTGTGTGCGGAGACCAATATGTAGTCAAGACGGGAGCTGGTCATGTGAACCCAGGAGTGGAACGTGTAGTCCCGAGACCCTTTGTGTTGGCGTCTCCAGATGTCCACCAGATCGTATGCTTTGCAGATTTGAAGAATTTGAAGGGCTGCTTTAGAAGTGGTTGTAGATGGGGAGTAAGACCTATCCAACCGTTGGTCAAGTGTGGTATTCATGTCGCCCCCCCAGATAATTGTTGTGGACCCCACCTCACCCAGGTGTGTCATTACCTAGTTGAAGTTGTTGGGCCCATCGATGTTTGGCCCGTAGGAGTTTACGATAATGACCTCTATGTTTTCCAGGGTCCCCCATATCTGTAACGCTCAACTGGTTCCCACGGAGGCGCGGCGTCGAAGGCGCAGAACTCTGAAGATGGACAGGAAGGGCCCCTCTATTCTGGCTTCCCTGGCTCATTGGATACCCTCCTGTGCGTGAAAAGGGAGTATTACCAACTGTGGAACAATACTCAAGCCTCCCACTCCCTTCCAACCCTCCACGATACCTCCTCCACGATTCCCCGTGAAGCCTCACCTTAGGGTTTGGAAGGATGAGCTCTCCATCCTGCTTCTGATGCAGGGGCGCGTTGAAACCCAGTTACTTCACTGGATTGAGGATTGATGGGAGTTCAGGTAAGCTTGACTGTTCAGGTAAGGCGCTGTAAAAGTTCTGTTCAAAAGTTCAAGCTTAATAATAATGTTCGTTGTCTAATTGCAGCAAGCGCTAATGCTTATGTCTTTTTCCCCTTAGGGGCCGGGGTTCGGAGTGCCGGAGATATGGCGCCGACCCGAAGTGAAACAGTTCTGGATGAGCGCTCAGGTAATGTCTTTGCATTCGCTCATTCAATGTCTTTGTCTTTTTTCCCCATAGGGGCCGGGGTCCGGAGATGCCAGGAAGCGGCAGGACCCGAAATGCAGTGGGAATAATCCAACAGGTAAGACTTAAAAGGAAACTGAGCTTTCCTTATTCCTTTTCTCCCTCTCACCTTTGTTCTTGTCTTTTTTCCTCTAGGCGCCGGGGCGTAGCTGAATCCGGAAGATCGCTGCTGAAGATGGAAGCGCCTTGCAAAGGTGAGTAAAATGCAGCGCTGCAGCGATCGAAACGAAATGCCTTTAAAATGATGTCTTCCTTTTCAGGGCCGTTGGAGAAATGACTCCGGGATGCAGATTTAGCAGGTAAGGGCTTTTCTTCTCCTATTCTCTTCCTTTCTCCCCTTGCAGGTGTTCCAGGGTGCTGGCAGGCGTGGCTGAAGTCAGGATGCAGGAGCTGACACGGTGAGCGTCCAGCTGCTAGGTGCAGAACAACGCGAAGCATGTGTGGCTGTTCGGGTGGGGTTTAAATAGCCTTGGAAGAAGTTCCTGGTATGTATCCTTCCACCAATCAGGTATGTATCCTTCCCCGACCACACCCGGGTGGTGAAGTAGTCCTACAGGTTAAGTAGTCCCATTCAGGCCTCAAGAGGGCCTGGATGAAGCAGCAAGGTCTGCATCAGGTAAGTGTGCACCCAAGCACTTAAACACATATCCTCTTCTATGAGCCTGGCGCCTAAGGCACCAGGACTGGGGTCCGCTATGAGCCTGGCGCCTAAGGCGCCAGGACTGAGTCCAAAGGGCCCCGACTTGGGCCCGCTGAGACTTCCCTGGGGAAAATGATGTCTGCCTCTGGGGTTGCTGGGCCCGGCCTGGCTCCTTAGAGGTAGGCATCATGACAGTACCCCCCCTCAAGGCCCCTCCCAAGGTCTTTTCCTCCGGGGGTTTTGGTTTGTGCGGGAATCTTCGATGGAATCTTTGAATTAATCGTGGTGCGTGAACATAGTTACTGGGTTCCCAAGATCTTTCCTGAGGTCCATATCCTTTCCAATCAACAAGATAGAAGAGTTTCGACTTAACTATCTTGGAATCTAAAATGTCTTTCACTTCGAATTCTAATTCTCCATCAATTTGGACAGGGCCTGGGGGCTCAGACAGTCTGGTTCCAGGTTGTACTGGTTTTAGAAGAGATGCGTGAAAAACGGGATGAATCCGCATGTTGGATGGTAAATCGAGTTTAAAGGCCACTGGGTTGATAATAGCTTTGATGGGGTAAGGCCCAATGAATCTGGGATTAAAAGTTCGCTGACCCTTGAGGGGTAGATGTTTAGTTGCTAGCCATACCTGATCTCCTACTTGGTAAGGAGGAGTTTTACTTCGGTGCAAATCAGCGTTTTCTTTATACTTTTTCTTGGCTTGCTGTAAGTGGGTTGTAGCTTCTTTGAAGGCTTGGGTTATTGTGGAATGTAGGTGATTTACTGCAGGCATCTCCAGGGTCGGAGGTGGATCTATGTCAGAGGTCCGAGGATGGTGACCATACAGGGTATAAAAAGGAGTCTGTCCGGTTCCAGAATGCACTGAATTGTTGTATGCATATTCTGCAATCCAAAGGATGTCCTTCCAATTCAACTCGGATTGGTGTAACATGCACCGCAGATATTGCTCGAGAGTCTGATTGGTTCTCTCGGTTTGTCCGTCGGTCTGGGGGTGGTGGCTGGTGGATAACCGCACGTCTATTTGTGCTAGTTGGCAACATTTCTTCCAAAAGTGGGAGATAAATTGACTTCCACGGTCTGAGACTAATATGGAAGGGAAACCATGTAACCGCACTATATTTTCCATAAATTCCTTGGCCAAGGTGGAAGCTGACGGCAATCCTTTTAAAGGGATAAAATGGGCCATTTTGGAGAATAGATCCACTATTACGAGAATCGTGTTGTAACCACCACAAGGAGGCAGGTCAGTTATAAAGTCCATTGACAAGGTGTGCCAAGGTGCTGGTGGAATGTCCAAAGGTTGAAGTAGGCCGGCTGGCCTTTTCTTTTGACTCTTATTTTGGGCACAGATTCCGCAAGACAACACAAATGACTTTATGTCTTTTCTCCAAGAAGGCCACCAGAAGTGGCGTTTGATCTTTTCTTCTGTTTTCGCGATACCGGGGTGTCCTTCCATTAATGATTCATGATGACGGGTAATGACAAGTTCCTGCAATTCTTTACTTGGCAGAAATAACCGCTCTTGGAAGTAGGGTAAATCATCCTTAACGGTGTAGTGAGGACCCTTTTGACTCCATTCCAGTAAGGCAGAAGAGTCAAAAAGCTGTTTTACTTGAGCTTGGATGTCCTCAATGGTTTGCAATGAAGTCAAGCCCAGAATTCTTTGTTCCGGTATGATTGGCACAGGTTCTAAACTCGAATTGGGTTCTTCCATGCCTATCCGGGATAAGGCATCTGCCTTACCATTCTTGCAGCCAGGGCGATAGGTAATTACAAAATCAAATTCCGCAAAGAATAAAGCCCATCGGAGTTGTCGCGAAGATTGAGCTTTGGCCGTCTTTAAATACTGCAAATTTCTGTGGTCCGTAATTACGGTGATGGTGTGTCTTGCACCGAGAAGATAGTGACGCCAAGCCTTGAAAGCCGATTTAATAGCCAGTAGTTCTTTGTCGGTAATTGCGTAATTGAGTTCAGGTGGAGAGAATTTTCTGGACCAAAAGGCTACAGGGTGTAGTTGGTTAGTTTCTGGGTCTCTTTGCGACAGGACAGCTCCCATGGCCGAACTGGATGCATCGGTTTCCATGATGTAAGGGAGATCTGGGCGCGGGTGCTTCAATACAGGTGCAGAGGTGAATTTGGTTTTCAGGTCCTGCAAGGCTTGTTCAGCCTCAAGAGTCCATTCAAAGCGTTTATTTTTCTTTAGGAGAGCTGTGATGGGTTGAACAGTTCGAGAAAATTCCGGGATGAACCTTCGATAGAAATTGGCAAAGCCAAGCATGCTTTGCACTCCCTTCACAGAGCTAGGAGATGGCCATTTGAGAATGGCGTCCACTTTCCGTGAGTCCATTCGGATTCCTTGAGGTGTCAGGATGAATCCGAGAAACTCCACTTCTGTGGTATGAAAAACGCATTTTTCGAGCTTGGCAAATAATTTGTGCTGGCGCAATTTCTCAAGAACTGCCCTAACATGGTTTCTGTGATCAGATTCTGAGGAGGAATACACCAGGATGTCGTCAATATAAACGATGACACAAACATCGATAAGTTCCCGAAGAACATCATTCATGAAGTACTGAAAGGCGGCAGGTGCGTTGCACAAACCGAAGGGCATTACTTGATATTCGAAGAGCCCAAATTTGGTGCGGAATGCAGTCTTCCACTCGTCGCCCTCTTTTATACGTACCAGGTGGTAAGCTCCTCGGAGTTCTAGCTTGGTGTACACACGAGCATCTTTTACTTGGTCGATAAGCTCAGGTATCAGGGGCAAAGGGTAGCGATTCTTAATCGTTATCTGATTTAGGGCGCGGTAGTCAATACAGGCCCTAAGGTCTCCTTCCTTTTTAGGTACGAAGAACAAAGCGGAAGAGACTGGTGACTTTGATGGGCGAATGAAACCATTGTCCAGGTATTGATCCAAATACTGGCGCAAATGCAGGTTCTCAGGTTCAGTAAGAGCATAAATCCTACTACAAGGTAGTTGTGCATTGGGTACCAAGTCAATTTGGCAATCGTAAGATCGATGGGGAGGTAAGGTGTTAGCCTGCTCTTTCTGAAAAACGTCTTGGAATTCTTGGTATTCAGATGGTAGCTGTACAGGGGTGGAAGTTACAGAGGCTAGACCCATAGCTGGATTCCTTGGGTAACAGGTTGGTTCACAATCAGGAAAAGTTATCTTCTTTGCTCGCCAGTCTATTCTCGGATTATGTGTTTCTAACCAAGGGATTCCAAGAAGTACTTGAAATTGTGGGGCCTTGATCACATCAAACACGATTGCTTCCCGATGTCCGTCCTGACCCACCAGAGTGATTTCAACTGTGGAATGCGTTACAGGCCCTGAGGCTATTTCGGTTCCATCAACTGTAGTAATTACATCTTGGGTTACTTTCGGGCGGAGAGGAAGCTTAATCCTGGAAGCCAATTCACTGTCTATGTAATTTCCAATAGCTCCACTGTCTATGTATGCTTTTATAGCATGCAACTGCTGAGGCTGTTTTGGGTTCACAAGCACCATTGGCATGACAAAATGCGAGGTCAAAGAGTTTGTTTTCAAGCTCGGCAAGCGGACCCCTACGCTTGTCGGGCTAGGTCGTTTCCCGAACCAGGTGTCAATAACTCGTTATCAGTGGCTCCAACCACCTTCTTGGGTGGTTTAACTGGACAACTTTGAAGAAAGTGACCGGAAGTTCCGCAATACAGACAAAGTTGCATTTGTCGCCTTCTCTCTCGTTCCTTCTGCGTTAATGGTCCTTTAACACTGCCAATTTGCAAAGGTTCGGAAACGTCAGTACTCTTGGAGTTAACGTGGGTCTTGATAGGTACTCTGGTTTCATACTTGAGCCCATCTGCTTTTCTATTTTGAAGTCTGTGATCAAGTTGAACCACTAAGTCTATGTAGTCTGCGCAGGCCTGGGGTGGATCTACTATCTGAGCTATAACATCTTTAAGCTCTCCGCGCAGGCCTCGATGAAACAATGTGATCCTTTTATTTTCAGGCCATCCGGTTTCCACAACTAGTCTATTAAAGGTGGCGATATAGGACAAAAGATCCTGATTACCTTGTCGTAAGGATAGCAGTTCGTTGTCAAGGGCCTGTCCCTGCGAGTGTCGAGCGAACAATCTTTCCATGCTGGCCTGGAAGCCCTGGAAATCCCGGAGAATGGGATCATCCTGATTTACCAATGGAATAGACCAATCGGCAGCACAGCCACTGAGGTAAGATAGTACAAAGGCTACTTTGGTCTGGTCGTTTGGGAAGGCCCCGGGCCTGCATAAAAAGTGTAAACGGCATTGGTTCATAAAAACGGCATATTTCTTGGGATCCCCCGCAAAACGTTCCGGCGGGGCCAAAGGCATGTGTCCAGGTAGATTGATTTGTACCGGGTTATTCGAACCCATTGTTGTAGAAATATCTCCGGAAACAGGTAAAGGAGTGTGCTCTGCCTGGCCCTGCAATAACCTTTTGGCCAGATCATCAGTTATTTCCTTGGATAGGATTAGTTCGCTTCTGAGAGCATTAGTCTCCTGGCGGGCTGAGTGCACTTCTGCCCGTAATTCCCCTAAAAGATGGGCCAGCTGATCTGTCTCGGAAGTCTCCATAGCGCCCAGGTGGGAAATTGTGGTAAGGCTTCGCGTTCTGTAACGCTCACCTGGTTCCCACGGAGGCGCGGCGTCGAAGGCGCAGAACTCTGAAGATGGACAGGAAGGGCCCCTCTATTCTGGCTTCCCTGGCTCGTTGGATACCCTCCTGTGCGTGAAAAGGGAGTATTACCAACTGTGGAACAATACTCAAGCCTCCCACTCCCTTCCAACCCTCCACGATACCTCCTCCACGATTCCCCGTGAAGCCTCACCTTAGGGTTTGGAAGGATGAGCTCTCCATCCTGCTTCTGATGCAGGGGCGCGTTGAAACCCAGTTACTTCACTGGATTGAGGATTGATGGGAGTTCAGGTAAGCTTGACTGTTCAGGTAAGGCGCTGTAAAAGTTCTGTTCAAAAGTTCAAGCTTAATAATAATGTTCGTTGTCTAATTGCAGCAAGCGCTAATGCTTATGTCTTTTTCCCCTTAGGGGCCGGGGTTCGGAGTGCCGGAGATATGGCGCCGACCCGAAGTGAAACAGTTCTGGATGAGCGCTCAGGTAATGTCTTTGCATTCGCTCATTCAATGTCTTTGTCTTTTTTCCCCATAGGGGCCGGGGTCCGGAGATGCCAGGAAGCGGCAGGACCCAAAATGCAGTGGGAATAATCCAACAGGTAAGACTTAAAAGGAAACTGAGCTTTCCTTATTCCTTTTCTCCCTCTCACCTTTGTTCTTGTCTTTTTTCCTCTAGGCGCCGGGGCATAGCTGAATCCGGAAGATCGCTGCTGAAGATGGAAGCGCCTTGCAAAGGTGAGTAAAATGCAGCGCTGCAGCGATCGAAACGAAATGCCTTTAAAATGATGTCTTCCTTTTCAGGGCCGTTGGAGAAATGACTCCGGGATGCAGATTTAGCAGGTAAGGGCTTTTCTTCTCCTATTCTCTTCCTTTCTCCCCTTGCAGGTGTTCCAGGGTGCTGGCAGGCGTGGCTGAAGTCAGGATGCAGGAGCTGACACGGTGAGCGTCCAGCTGCTAGGTGCAGAACAACGCGAAGCATGTGTGGCTGTTCGGGTGGGGTTTAAATAGCCTTGGAAGAAGTTCCTGGTATGTATCCTTCCACCAATCAGGTATGTATCCTTCCCCGACCACACCCGGGTGGTGAAGTAGTCCTACAGGTTAAGTAGTCCCATTCAGGCCTCAAGAGGGCCTGGATGAAGCAGCAAGGTCTGCATCAGGTAAGTGTGCACCCAAGCACTTAAACACATATCCTCTTCTATGAGCCTGGCGCCTAAGGCACCAGGACTGGGGTCCGCTATGAGCCTGGCGCCTAAGGCGCCAGGACTGAATCCAAAGGGCCCCGACTTGGGCCCGCTGAGACTTCCCTGGGGAAAATGATGTCTGCCTCTGGGGTTGCTGGGCCCGGCCTGGCTCCTTAGAGGTAGGCATCATGACAATATCAGGAGTGTTCTTTCCTCTATATCGTTGCTGGTTGATACTAGTTTGAATTTCAGGGATCTATTTATTAGGATTGCCACCCCTCTTGAATATGAGGAATACGAGGCGAAGTATCTATGACAGCCCCAGTTTCGGGCCCAGCGATTCTCCGTTCCGGGGAGGAGATGGGTCTCCTGAATCAGAGCTATGTCCACTTTGTGCCTCCGGAGATACTGTGACATCTTTCTAATTTTGGTTGGGTTATTGCCCCCTCTAATGTTCCAAGTAGCTGGACAGGGATGAGATCGGTTGAATTAGGCCGCCTTGTATTTGGATGATGTGTAGGCTCCTGCTTTCCTAGGCAAAGACTGTTATTGGTACGTCCATCGGGAGGTTGTGGGCGTAGGTGGCGGGGCGCGGACCCTTGGTGAGCACTCCTCCATAACAATAATAAACAACTTCCCTCCCCCTAACGAACAACCCCCAACTTGCCCATCAAGTATCCCCTCCCAGTTACCCGAAACATAAACGGAGAAGCGGTTGGGACGCTAAGGAACTTCCAAGGGCTGGTGCACTCTAAAGTTCATTGCGTTTTTTCGGAGACAGGGGCACTTTTTTCTAGCACCTAATGGCCTGTTGGTGGGTGTGATTGGGTGTCACGATGGGTCTCTGCCCGCACAATCTCTCCTGGGAGATCTAGGGTTGTTGCTGGATTGTCTACACCCCAGCTTGTCGAGGAATGTGTTCGCCTCATCGGGAGTGTTAAAAAATTGGGATTTACTGTCATGTTGAATTCGCAATTTCGCAGGGAATAGCATGGAGTAGAGCATTTGGTTGTCCTGTAGCCATCGTTTTACTCCAGTAAACGTTTTGTGCTGCACCTGGACAGCCGGAGAGAAATCAGGGAAGAATTGGACATTGTCTCTGTCGTGTTGTAGCTTTCCTTTCTCCCTTGCAAGGCGTAGTATTGCGTCACGGTCTTTGAAGTTAAGGAGTTTGGCTATAATCGGGTGTGGGGCCGTCCCAGGGATGGGACGACTGGTGGGTACCCTGTGGGCTCTCTCCACTACGTACATGCTGGATTGCGCGGGGCTGCCAAGTAACTCTTTGCACATGTTTTCCACAAAAGTCTTCCATTTTCCGCATGGTTTTCTGTTCTCTCACCCCTAGGATCCTAATATTGCTCCGCGTGAGCGCCCCTCGAGGTCCTCATTTTTGGCAATGACGGCTTTCATTTGGGATTCTAGTGTTGCCACCCTAGTTGACATGGAGGACGTATTATCCTCGAGGTCAGAAATCCGTTGCTCGGCGGTGTCGAGTCTGTCGCCATGTTTGTCCAAGCGATGTTGTAGCAGGTCGACTTTAGTGGACAGGGTGTCAAGTTTGCTATCGATGTTGCCTATGCCAGCTTTTAATTCAAGGAGGATCCCTCTAATGTCCATGGCCTGGGCAGGATCGTCATCGTGTGACATGACCATTTCGGGATTCTCTAGTTGTTCCATTGGTTTGGGGGTTTTGACTATGGCACTGGACTCAAATGTCAACTTCCTTTGTGATTTATCAGATTTCCCCATCATAGAGGCTCTGCTGTTCACTAGTCGGGTGTGTCCCACTGTTTGATTGTCCACTCCCTTATCTGTTTGTCCATCAAGGAGTGTGTGCTGGCGGTTGAGGGTTGCGAGCGCTGTGGGGTTTTTCGTGCTGCGCAGGGGTACCCACGGGGGTAAAACCTGCTGGCTATGGTTGTGCCCCTCTTGGTGGTCGGATCAGAGGGGTACCTGCCCAGGCAGTGTTGTCCGGTGGTTGGAGGGTCGCTGGCATTCGTGCGGGACCTCTTGGCTGGATAGGATGTTCGGTGCCCCCCCCCCGGGAGGGTTTTTCTTGAATGTTGTGGGGCCCTAATGTGAAGCCGCCTGCTTTCTCATGCGTGCGGGTCTCCACCTGGGCAGACCAGATATTGTGCCCCTAAGCCTGAAGTGTGGCATTATAATGAGGAGGGCCTTATGTCTGCCATCGCCATCGGGCTCATGCTGTTGAGGCCTGACTCTGTATGGACTTGGAGGTGGGGGCCCCCTGATGGCAGTCGCAGCGTCTTGCTTCGGCACCTCTCAATGGACACGGTGTCTGAGATACATTGCCCCAGTGGACAGGGGGCCAAAGGGGTGCCCGGGGGGGTGGGAGGCTCACCTCTATTGCTTCTGGAGCCTCTTCTCTACCACGCCTGTGGCAGGATTCCTCCCGAGGGTCTTCTCGTGCATTGCTGGCGAGCTCGTCACTGGTGTGCTCTGGAGCCGGCCGTCTTGTCGGCGGCTGTGCTGGAATGTCGATGGGGGGTCGCCGGCTGCGCCAGCTGCAGAGCAGGCACCCGATTCACTTTGTGTTCCCCGCTGGGGTGGGTGGTTGTGGCCTCCAGGCCGGTCCGCTGCGGGGGCTCCCACTTGGAGACTCTCGCTGTGTGCGGCTCCCGGAGCAGCTATGGGACCCCTGTGGCACACCTGGGGGGTGCAGGAGCATTGCGGGCCACTGCGGTCGAGCTCTGCTACTTACTTGCTGCTGGCTGGAACGGCGCACAGACGCTTTCCCCCAGCGCCGTATTGGCTCCGAGGCGGTGGCTCTAAAGGGGTGGTTTGGCGGGCTTCCTCCTGTGTGGGCCGCGCCCGTCTCGCGCTGCTTTGGGCACCCCACGGCACAAACTGGGTTTGAGGGGCTGGTGCGGGATGCCCAGGAGTGCCGGTGCTGCTTCGGGTGGGTTGGATGGCCCCTGGATGTGCTTTTTAAAAAGTATTTATTCGGGTGCGCCTCCGGAGCTCACATCCGAGCTGCCATCTTGGTCCCACTCTAGCGCCCTCTCCTTAGTTTAAGGTGGCTACACTAGTGACATATAAAATTCAACCCCAAAACAAATAGTTACAGTTTTAAAGACAGAAGAAGGATCACTAAAGAAACAAGCTCTGCCAAGTCTCTAAGATATGAACAGCACAATAGATACCTACAGTTTCAACAACACGTTATGGTACATGGTAAGGACTATCACCTAGGGTTAAGCCCATTGTTCAACATCACATCCCAACCTTCCCTAACCCCCCATGCCAAATAACTTTCTTGAAAGTAGATCCATGCATTTCTGTAGTGTAGGAGAAACCACCACACGAGAATGTACCAGGACAAAAAAGAGCACAGAAGACATGAAGATTACTAACTGTGCTAGTACTCGTACGGTACTGGTACGAGGTGGCGTTGAGGATACATGAAGAACAATCCATCAAGACCAACAAAGGACTTCCGCGAAGGCCGGACTGGAAACATTGTATAAGAAGAGAAGGACTGAAGACTTCGTTAAGCCCTGCTGGGAGAGGCAGGCAGAGCGGAGGACACCAGCATGGTGCTGAGGGAGTTCTCTGTGGGTCCACCTGGAGCGGACCCAAACACGAACATGGAGCAGGAGGAAGAAGCCGAGCAGCCCAGGATAGTGTGGAGTTGCAGAGGCAGAGGAGAGAAGCCCGAAGAGCCGGAGAGACGTGCCCCAATCCCAGGAAGCCCCTGTGTACTGTAGTGTAAGGAATAGAAATAGATTGTTATACAGGACAGTGCAGTTTGATTTCTACTGACATTCTGACAGCCCATTTTAGTATTAGTTTGAGGAAGGGAAACCTTCTTAGAAGATAGAAAAAGTGAGGGTTTCTTTTCTTACCATTCAATGTCTTTACCAACCATAAAACCACCTTTGTGTCAGCTACCTTCTTCAACACCATTACAAAACCATGTGAACAACAGAGATCATTTTCTTATTCTCTCTATTTCTCATAATTATATCAGTTCTCCCTCTGTGGCTATAGTTTCTTTATCAAAAATGCACTTTTTAGCTAGTGGTAAGTGGTGGTGTAGAGGCAAGGAAAGTGCTAGGAAAAAGAAGTGAGTGTGTATTACTTTCACATACCATTCTTAAGTGGGACAGGTTTCATTTATACATTTCCACAAAATAATACAAACATCATTATAAGTGCCCAATTCATCCCAGTCTTGAAAGCCACCTTCTCAAATGTTTCTAGACTTTTCACATATTTTCTTAAGAAATCATGTGTTTATTCATTTTCAGCATACAGCATATGATAATATTTGACAACGTCTTCGTCCACATTCAGTTTTTCATTTATTTCATTTATTTATAAAGTGCGATACAAAAGCCCAAGGGCGTGGGGGCGCTAGAACAGGTCACACAAACACTCACACGGCATAAGGGAGTCAATCAGAGACCATTTACTCATGCCAAGAAGCAGGTTATTCCAATAACATGGGAACAGACTACATATTGGATATACCTACTTCAAGTAATGACTGCTTTTCCCCATCAATCTCAGATGGGTCCTGCCCCTTCATCATCCTTGCTGCATGTCTGGGCATCCCGTGAAATCAGTAACATGACCAAATATCCTACCCTGCTGGTGTGGTGAGGTTCCCCTAATCAAGCTTCATTCCCCCCAGATCCCCTCTTTTTCTACTGAGACCATGAGCAAACCAGGCAATATTCATTGTCATTGTGACTCCTCCCCACCTTGCTATACAAGTGTCCCCAATTTGCTATATCACTCTCAAAATAGCACACCTATTGATAACACTTCTGTAACCACCCACCCAATAGCCTATGGAGGTCTCAAGTCCGAGTGGGCCTCAAGAAAGTCCCAGACTTCATGCCAGACACTGTACTGATGAGCACCATCGTCTGTGGGGCCCAAAGAGGCGGCCATATACTTTACAGCTCTGATCCACTTGTGCACCGCCTTCTGCCAGTCTCCACCTTCCATGATATTGCTAATGCACGCTTTTCCAGGATGAGACCCAGCAATATAATTTTACTTAGTTTCCTGTTGCATCTCCTTTTGCTACTAAGCAAGAGCCCTAGAAGACACTGCTTTGCTGTCGGATGAACCCTTAATCCCATCACCTCAAACAGTTCCTCCAGTAAGCTATCCCAGAACCCTTTACTAAATTGCAACCTCCCCACATGTGCAAATATGACGCTAGTGCCGTTTTACACCTACAACATGCCGATCGGTGCATGCCATTATTTTGGCTATTACCACTGGGGCTAAATATGCATGTATCAACATTTTATATTGGATCCATTGGAACCTGACATTCCTAGAGAGCTGTTCCATGTGCAATAACATTCTGATCCATTCCCCTTCTGTAAACTGTTCCCCTGTATCTCCTTCCCATTTTTGCTTCAGGGCCACTGCCGTGATGTTTGTTTCAGGTCTATCCACTGCATACATTTCATAAATATGCCTACCACCGCCAGCCAGTTGAATCTATGTCACATTAATCCCATGGATCTGTGGACTCTCAGAAAAGTCTTCCAAAATTGTCCTGACCCCTGATATCGGAGAAGCAAACTCAAAGAAATTGAAGCAAACAGACGGGTGTGCCACCCTAAACTCGTGAAACGTGATGGCCCTGTCATCTTTGTAGATGTTTCCCATCAACCCGCATACCCCACAGGTCCTATGATACACTGATCCCTATGCTGAAATACATAGCCCAGCCTACTTAAAGTGAGATACATCTCTGGCATGAAGGAAATCTTCTGCCCTGGCAGTTTAGTAGCCTGCCTCCAGATCTGAATAATTGTACTCACTGGTGTCAGCATAGTCTTACGCTCCCTTACCCAGCCACCAAGCAATTCCAGCATTTTTTACAGAGCACACTGCACTTTGATCCAGTCAGTAATCGAGTCCACGTGTGGGTGGATGAACCAGTCCATCATGTGCCGAAGCATAGAGGCCCAGCAATAAGACCTAAAATCAGGTGCGCCGATACCCTCTTAACCTGCAGGTAACTGCAAAGTAGTGAAAGCTAGCCTTGGTGATCCCTCCTTCCAAAGCAGTCTGGACAATATCACATGCAGCATCCGAAAACAAGACACTGGGATGTGCATGGGTGGGATGTGCATGGGCATCATTTGAAAGATGGTCTGCAGCCTCTGCAACCACTCATCTTCATCAGTGCCATTCACCCCATTAACAATATAGGGAAAGTCTCCATGAATTCTACCAATTTGCCAAATGCCACCATTGCTCAGTCAACCTTCCTTCGATACATCCACTCCCAATAAGCACTCAACATAATACCAAGGTACCTGAACCCTGCTTCTGGAATTCCCATTTGTAATTGCGTAAGGTCGTTCTCCACCTCCTCTGGTATAGTGTAGATTGTGGATTTGGCATTATTCACCAATAGCCCCATGAACCTCCCAAATTCCTCCAATGTCACTAACGCCCGCTCTAGGTTGGCCACTGGATCACAGACATACAAACGCACGTTGTCTGCATATAAAGAGATGCATGGCCTTATGCCACCCATTAAAAAAACCTGCTGCTTCATGTCTATTCCGTTCAACCCGTGCCAATGGTTCTATAACCCTGCAAAGGGCACCCCTTCTCATAACCCGATGCACTTGCCATGCACTAGGCATGCTCACATTAACCTGAACCCTATACATTGAGACCTCATACAGTAGTCTAACCCAATCTATAAACCCAGGACCATTCATTGGAATTCCCAGTTAACAGAGTTGAAGGCCTGACCACAAATTAAAAGAAAAAAGTGCTCCTGCCTTGAATAAATCCAGTCTGGTCCAAATGAAACAGGACCTGCATAACTGGGTTCAGCCAGCAAGCCCAGATTTTACATATGATTTTAACATCCACTTTAATCATGGACAATGGTCTATATGAGGCACAATCCTTCCTATATGTGTCCTTCTTGGGGAGAAGAATCACCAGGGCTTCCAAGATGGATCCTGGAAGCGCACCACACACACTAGCATCCAAGAAGACCTCCGATAGTTTATGCACTAGTAACCCCTTGTAGGTATTGTACACTTCCACCATCAGGCCATCCACCCCAGGGATTTTACCCAAGCTGAAGCTCGCTATGTCCCGTTCCACACCATGCACCTCTTTCATCACCCACAATTGCTCACCTTGCTGCTCTGTCAGTCCATGCAGGTCTGCCTCTTCCAACTATGAGTCCATCTGCTCTTCATCAAACCCGTCCTTTCTGGCATACAAGCTTGCATAAAAGTGACAGAACTCATCACTGATCGCCTCCCGATCTGTGACCAGGTGGCTGCTCCCATTCCTGACATCGTCACTTAGGCACTGACTGCGCTCTCTCCCAACCAACCAGGCCAAGAGCCTACATGCCGTATCCCCCGTGGAATGTTGTTTTGCACCATATGCAGCATGTTCTTAGTTGTTTAGTTTATCCCTCGCCCCATTCAAGTCACTCATGGCATTGGCAGTAGACCCTGTGCAGTGTCCCCCCTGGCCAGTTATTGTTGTAGTGAAGTCACCGTGTGTTTGAGACCCAAAACTTCAGCCAATAAGAATCAATGAACTCCAACCTTTGCGGAACACTTCCCCGATAAACACCTTCAGAGCTTCCCATTCAGTAGACCTATTATCCGTGGAGACGGAGTTGAGGTCCAATAACTGCTGAATGTGGTCCCCCAGAAAGGACTTAAATGAGATGTCCTTCAACATACTATTATCAAATCTCCACTGAGGGAAAGACGGCCTACTGCCCCTTCATGCGAGCCCCATGAGTAAGGGTGCGTGGTCCGAGAGGGTCCTGTCCAGAAACTCTTCTGTCGCTACCAATTCTAGCTCCACCTCCCCCACAAAGGCAAAGTCTATGAATGATTAGGAGCCATGCACCACTGAGTACTATGAGTAATTGCGTTCCTCACTATGATTTGAACGCTAAAAGTCCCGCAAGCATAGATCATACGTTATTTTTGACAGTGGGCCTCATTATGATACTGACGGTAGCCATGCCAGTAAAACCGGCACGGCTGTCGCCGAAATCATTTTTTTCCCGGCGCCGGAAAATATTCTTCCCCATTCCCATTGAGCCCAATAGGGCTCAATGGGAATGGGGAAGCCAGATGCACAGGCACCATTTGTGAATGGTGCCGGTGCATCTGACATGCTCTGCTTCCGGGTGGCGGTACGCCAGCCAGGTCAGACCTGGCGGTCGAACAGGCACCTGCGATCAGAACTCGTACTTTGTCGGTCCAGTCGTACCGGCACCGGTAGTTTACCGGCGACGTTACTACCGGACCGGCAAACTTATAATGAGGCCCAGTGTCTTTGATGCTGTTCCCAGGGATCCCATTTTTGTGCCTGTAGTGTTCAGCTCACCATGAAACACACAGTTGAAATTTCCTAGTGATAACACATAATCAGACAGATTATTAAGTCGTGCATTCTCTGAAAGAACTCTGCTTGTTCCACATTTGGAGCATAAACACACAGCAGCAGTATGGAGCCCCCCCAGCAAATCTCCCACAATGGCCACATACCTACCTCTACATCCATGAGTGACTGCCTAATCATCAGCCCAGAGGAACCCTTAACCCATATAAGGACAACCCGACATAAGAAGAGAAGGTGGTCCCAATCACCTACCCCATCCATCTTACCCCCAGCTTTCCCGGCTCATGAACATCAAGGTTAGTCTCCTGCAATGCTCCCGAATCCACTTTGTGCCTGACTAAATATGAATGTATCTTACTCATTTTCACCATGTTGATTCGTCTCCAAACGTTGCAACAAAGTAAATTCACAGCAGCCACGTGGGAGCCACCATAATATAAGATTCACCCACCTACAGAAGGGGACACAGTCATGATCACCACATGTATGAAAAGAGACCAGAAGACTAACATGAACACAAGGAACAGTCCAATTCTCCACTCCGTGCCCCAGAACCCCTACCATTGTGGCAGCAGGCTGTGAGGAACCAGGAATGAGATGCCGACACAGAAGACTTATGTTTGTGGATACAAACTTTTATAGAAATAATAATGGTGTTTGCGAAATGTCTCACTGTCCCTGATCTAGGAGGTATTTCCCTACCTCTACCAAAAACTAAGGGTCTGTCTGTTGTCAAGATATCCAAAGCAAAAATGTCCTGTGTGTGAAATCCTATCCATGATTTCTCACACTAAAAATAACTATAATGTACTAAGGATAATGTATTTGGCTTGAAAGAGTGCACACATATTCAAGTTCAACAAAAGATGACAATTCAACATAAATATCAATGGCTATTGTTCACAGTTCCAGGGGATGGTTCCCTTCCCCAGGTTTCTCTTCACCAAAATAAAAAGTTTGACCAGGTTCCTGTAGCTCAAAGGGATATCTCCCTCCTCTTGGTGTTGTAATTCAATCCCAGGGAAAGGACTCCTTTCCCCAATCTTTCTCCTCATGCAACACAGTTCTAAATCCTAAGATTATGAATCTTCCTTTGGATTCCCTCTTTAGATGCCACAACTTGGGCGCAGGTCCCAGACGCACACAACACCTGATACTCCTCTGGCAGGTCTGTTGTACAGTTCTTTTCAAGAAGGGGTATTGCTTGGTGGCACTAGATGCCCGACCAAGATGGCGGTCTCTTACTGAGCTCTGCCGTGTCAGCTTGAATTAATCCTGCATAAAGAACAGCCCTGAGGCAGCCCGGTGCTTTCTGCTGGTGGGTGCGATGAGCGTCGAGTGTGCCCCTCCGGCTTGGCCGATCCCCCTGCTGTGCAGACACATCTGAAGAGTGGAATGGCCTGCTAATGGCCAAGTGGAGGTGACCGGCTGCCCTATTAAGCTGGTGGTGGGCTGGCCTGAGCTCCCCTGCTGAGCTGTGGGGGCTTGCAGCGAGAACCGTTTGGGCCAAGGTGGTGTGTGGGAACCTGGAAGGTGGCCGGAGTCTTGCGGAAAGGAGCCTGAGATCGGGGGTGCAGAGCTCCATGGTCCCCAGAGCGCGAAGGGACTGGGGCCGGCTACTGTCACATGGAGTGTTGAGGTGGTCTTGAGTGTCCCTGGATTTGGGGGGCCGGGAAGTGTGCTCCTGCTGGATCGTGCTGGCAGGGGTTGTGAGAGGACAGCGGTGGAGGATCCGGCTTCCCTGTGATGTCACAGATCCCCGGAGTGGAGTGTATCCAGCCCGGGGGTGAGTGGCTGCCTGGGAGTCCTCCTGGTGCACACCCAGCACAGGGAGGAGCTGGTGCCTGTGGCCTAGGTGCCTGGGGTGAGGCAGTCTGGAGACCACTCCAGGCATAGGGTCAAAAGTGATCTGCGGTCCCTTCACCTAACTAGGAGGGCTGTGTGCCCTTGAGCCCGGGAGGCTGCTCTAAAGGAGGGGGAGCCAGCGGCCATGGGGCGTGCAATGGAGTAATGAGGCTGGTCCCGGAAGATGGCCACTGCTACTGGCAGCCCTGCCCTGCCTGTTCCTCCCTGGTAGCTGGATACAGGGGCAGCGCAGGACTGTGATACCATTCCAGCAATAATAACTGGCCCCTTGGGTGAGGGCTTGGGCATCTGAGTTGTGTGCCCCACATCAGTAGGTTGGCAGAAGAAGACCATTGAAGTGAAGACCATAAGTGAGTCAAGTGACCCACTGCCCCCATCACTAGATGGTGTGGATTTTGTGTTTTGGGGCCTGTGGCCATGACAGCGCACCATCCAGGGCCCCTGGACCTCAGCTGCAAACGGAGAGTCCAGAATCTATGGGGGCGCCTGAGGCAGGAGCTGCCCCAATGCCAGAGATGGACATTAGAAAAATACTACTGGAGTTCAAGGTGGGCATTGGGGCACTCGACTCCATACTGGACTCCCTTTCCTCCAAGGTCGACATGCTACAACACTGGCTTGATAAGCATGGGGACCGCTTGGACGAAGTGGAACACAGAGTGTCTGGCCTGGAAGATCGTCCAGCATCCCTCACAACCAGGGTCTTGTCCCTCGAGGTGCAGCTCAAGGTGGTGTTGGACAAGAATGAGGATTTGGAGGGGAAGGCCTGCCGAAATAATATCTGTCTGGTGGGCATAAGGGAGCATTAGGGGCAGACCAAGATGGAGGAATTTGTTGAGACTTTGTGCAAGGAGGTCATCGGGGGCTCGGAGCTCTCTCCCCTGTTTGTGGTCAAGAGGGCTCATCACATTCCGGCAGTGAAGTCGATACTGGGGGCAGCTCCCCAGCCCATTATTGCCTGCCTCCTCAATTATAGGGACTGGGACATGATACTCCAACTGGCCAGGCAACAGGAGGACCTCCAATTTGATGGGGACAAATTGCAGGTTTATCCAGACTTTTCAGCCGCAGTGCAGGCTTTTAGCAGGTCCTTTGCGGGGGTCAAACGGCATCTCAGAGACTCCAGCATTCCCTACTCCATGCTGTTTCCGATGAAGCTCTGTATTCAGCACAATGGCAAGACGCAATTTCTCATGTCCCCGGAGGCAGCAAGCGCTTAGATGGAATTGGTGGGCGCTCTCGTCCTAATCATCTGAGACCCCAGAACCGGTCAGGAGGCTGGGGCTGGGAGAGTCAGGCGGATCCATGAGGTTTGATCTTCTGGTCGATAGCCCCGGGGAGGTAGCTGTCGGGGTGGCAAACAATGTTCTGTGAGCTGTTGGCCCTTCTATTTGTTAAATCGGTCTACCCAGGCAATGCAACGCTGACTTGGTTGGGCACTAGCACCCCGAGCACAGCACAGTTATGGTTTTTGGTAATGGGGTGGGGTTGTGGGTTGCCCGTGGGTGTGGGCTGCATGGGGGATGGTAGAGTAGGACTGGGGGGGTGTTGGGGACTGGAGAATCGGGAGGTGGTTATATTTTGTTTGTTCATAGTCCGATTCTCGACCCACTGTTCCACTGGTACAAGGTTTATGTGGGAGGAAAGGTCCTATCCAATTGGTGGTACATGGGGGTTGGGGGGAAACCACCTCTGACAATTGAGTGTTGGTGGGAGGGATGACCTTCCGAATAGGAACTTGGAACATTAGAATAAGTAATAACCCCTCCAAGATATACAGGGTCACGCAGTACCTCAGGAGACACCAGGTGGAGGTGGCTTTTGTCCAGGAGACTCACCTGACCTCTTCCTTGCAATACAAATGGAGCTCTTACTGGGGGTGTCACCGATACTTTCCTTCTTATTCCTCATATGCGAGGGGGGCTGCTATTCTGATTGCCAGGAGGGTCAAGTTTCACTTGATCTCAATGGCAAAGGACAATGAGGTGAGGGCCCTGTTGGTATAAGGTGTCCTGGAAGGGGTACTGGTGGCACTGGAGAACTTGTATGGGCCAAATGTGGATAGTGTTAATGCCTTTGATTGGGTAATGGTGCAGCTGGCCTGGTGTCAAGATGCGACCATCGTATGGGTGGGGACCTGAACACTGTAATGGACCCCCTTATGGACACATATGGTGTGGGACAAGGCCCTGTCTCCAAGGCGAGCCTGCAGGTGAAAGAAATGTGTGGGACATATGATCTAGTGGATGGTTGGAGACACCAGAACAGGGACACCCAAGACTATACCTTCCACTCCTGGGTTCAGGGGCCCAGCTCTTGGCTGGACTACCTGATGGTATCCTGTGTTGGAATGTTTACATGGGGGGGGGCAGCTGGATTCTCCCCTGAACCTTGTCGGATCTTTCACTGGTAATCCTGGAGTGCTCGCCTAGTAGGGGAAGAACAGATCACATTCCCGGCGGTTCAAATCTGGTGCGCTACTGGACCGAGTGTTCTGCCAGGAAGTGCGTGACGAGATTCAGGATTTCTTTGATCACAATGTGGGCTCAGTCTCCACGCCGGACATACTCTGGCAGTGTTTTAAATGCTAAGTCAGAGGTGTTTGCATGGCCAAAGAGAACAGGATTCTGAAGGGAATTAGGAGGGACCACGCAGACGGGAAAGCTTGGCTTAAACAACTGGAGGGGGTGTCACGCAACCACATCGGATGCCTAGATCCTGGCGTAGCTCCGGCAGGAGTTCAATGGGTTTAGGAACAATGCAGA
This sequence comes from Ambystoma mexicanum, assembly GCF_040938575.1. Taxonomy (NCBI): domain Eukaryota; kingdom Metazoa; phylum Chordata; class Amphibia; order Caudata; family Ambystomatidae; genus Ambystoma; species Ambystoma mexicanum. The sequence continues at coordinate 969,493,735 of NC_090924.1, forward strand.
GCGAGAGATCAGATTTTTGAGTCAGGCCCACCAGGTCTGCCAATACAGGGATGGGCAAAAACCGGGGGGTTTACTCGCCAGGATGTTGGTGGCCGACAAGAGACCACGATAGGTGGAGTGTATTAGAGACCCCCAGGGTAGACCCCAAAACACAGAAGAAGGGATTGTGGCGGTAATTTGGGTGTTTTATGAGACCTTATCTGAGTCCAGGTACTTGCAGGAGAATTTTACAAGGCGTATGCCCCCGCTCTTGCTCCAGTACTCTAGAGGTGTATGCAGAGTCCCTTGCCGCTGGATCTCTTCCCCCCTTGATGTGTGAGATGAGCATTGTGCTTCTACATAAGAAGGAGAAACTGGCCAAGGACTGCTCATCATACTGCCCAATCTCCTAAATAAATGTAGATAATAAGATATTTGAGAAGGTGCTAGCCAATCTGCGGATCCCCCTGATGCCCGGACTGGTCCTGGCAGACCAGGCCGGATTTGTGCCAGGGAGAAATACGACATACAGGGTGCACTGGCTTTTCGGGATCCTTGTTATCGTCCAGCTTAAGTAATATTTGTCCTCCCATCCATTCATTCTGTACTATTATTAATCGGTTAGATTTGTGCTTTCTTTCTTTCTGTTTCCTTGCCTCTTCCTCTATCTCCATCTGTCTATCTTGCCTATATTCCCTCTGATCATGCCGTTTACTTTCATTGCGTGTCGATATATATTTAATTTCTCTGCTTTTGCTCTCTTCAATATTGTCCTCACTGTTATAAGCGGGAGGCTCATATGTCGGTTTAGCGTACTCTGCCGCTGCTTTCAGTTCCTTTGAGGGATAAAATCCCTTCTCTATATCTAGGCTCTTATTTTCATGAGGGGAAAAGGGAGCCGAAGGTGTTACATCCTCCCTTTTATGCAGACTAAACATCCACTCCTTCTCAGCTGGATCCTCTTTCTCACTCTGGTACATCTTCCATAGCTCTAAAACAGCCAACCTTTTATATCTATTAGTCTGAACACAACACATTTTTTATACTGACATACTTTAGCCCCATAGACATGTGCACTATAATACATTTTTCATGCGTACGCCTTCCTTTACTACCTTTAGTGAATGTATCTCATCTAATTTTTTACTCCATCTTGGAGTTTGATACACACTTTTCTTTTTGACCTTGCTTCAGGAATCCTTAACACCCCTATTTGGAGTCTTTTTAATGTGTACCCTACTGCCCCTCTTGGAACCAGTGTCATAACCTCACAATGCTTACCTTACCATCAACGGTGGCCCCCAGCCTAGTGGCTCTGCTTCACAGGGAGAATGTGGCGCCTCTCCCCCAAAGCACTTGGGGTCCTGCGTTCTCCTTGAGGGTTGCCATGGTGCCTGAACGACTCAGTGCAGCATTTCCGCTGCTCACATGCTCCATGCATCAAAGCACCCATCACGTGACGGTTTACAGTCACGTGACCTTGCAATCAGGAAGTCACGTAACACCAGCACTATGTAAGGAATTCCCAATCCTTCCTCGCTGGGTCTCAAAGTCTTTGGGCAGCTACTTTGTTTCTTGGTTCTTTCTTGCTCTTGTGATTAGCTGCATCCCCTTGAATTTCCTGGTCGATTTCTTACCCCTGGCTTGTTTCCTGAACTGCTTCTGAATTACTCCTCTGCTCCTATTGATCCTGTTGCTTCGACTTGGCTCTGACTCCTGCATTGCGTTTGGATTTCCCTTGCTGATTTCTGGTGAACTGTGAATTTTTTGGGACTTGGCCGCTCTCTGGATTGCTTTTTGGATTATCTTTTTGCTCTGATGAACTGCGTTCTGGACTTGGTTCTTCCCCTTGGATTATATTCTGGAACTTGTTGAACTTGGGTGGGCTGGACCTTTGGTTTTCTACAGATTGTGCGCCTACCGGGTCACAGCAAGAACCTTGTGAGTTTTATCATTGCGCTCCTGGTTGGTGTGTCCCCACCCTTCAAAGGGTCACATCATCTACACATCATCAGAACGTGGGTTTACCTGGTGTCAGGTAAGAATAGGTTGTAGGTACACTAAGGGGAGAATCCTTGACAATACTGTATTATTGTTAACTTCTGTATTTCCCTTTCAGTTACCAAGGACCCAGCGCAGTGCACTCAGTCCTTCCTGTGGTCTCAATAACTGGCCAGGGAGTTTACTTTTACTCTCTCTGGCTGGTGGTTGGGAATGGAGGTATATGTTCGCCTGAGAAGATCATTAGAAAAACCGGGAATCGAGGTATCTAGTTCTCTTCTTTATATTCTCAAAAATGTTCGTTACCGTTATACATATTATTTACAACACAGTCCTTCCTCGTATTTTTGCCACTTTTAATGTTCTACTTACATCCGTGGCTCAGTTCGAGTCCCTCGGCATCGACTCTTCCCGAATCGATCAGTTTGCTTTCTTTCCGTGGGGCACCAAAAGGGACCGGACAGGAATTTCATCAAAGGGGGACCTGTCAACCGTATCGTCTTACATGTGTTTTCTTACGTGCCCTTCTCCACATGAAGCTCTGTGGTCTTCTGGCAAATGGTGGAAGCAGTCGACTGTCCGGAGGTCTGTATCGGGGCCTAGGTTGATTAGACCTAAACCATCTGCACCGCTACCAAAATGTGCTCCAGCACCTTGAAGTGTCTCTTGTGCTAGATGGAATTACCAATAAAGATCTCAGACCAAATAACTGAACAGACTCAAAGAATATGGCAAAATACTACTTCATTCTCAGTTCGATAAAGCAGGGCAAACTGGCAGACATCAGACTGATGCTTGCACACTCACACACAAACTTTATTATACAGAGGTTATATACCCCAATATGTGTCATCTATGATGTCATCCTACGTGGCAAACTGTAAAACCTATTGAAGGGAGGGATTGGTTAGGGGAACATATGTACCTATGCTATACATAGGGGTTAGTGCATCATTGGCTGTCTATTATCTGTAAGGAATGCCTCAAACTACCTCTAAATATGTATAATACTGATTATAGCAGAGGAAATGCAGCAGATTGGTCTATGCAGCATTGTATAGCAGGTTACCTCACAGATCCTCTGATTTCTCAGAATTCTCACTGAACCTTGGACTTTTGGCTCGTTAGCAGCACGTGAGAGAAACGAAACCCAGTGCTTGAGTCACATCAGATTAATCCCCACTTTGCCAATTAATCCATAATCTCTTATCAGTCCGGCCATAAGCCAAAATTCCCATCTCCAGTTGATCTTGTAGCCCGCTTTCTATTCTGGGTCATTTAAGGAAGTGTAAGCATATCACTATCTTCATCCGAGGCTTAATGAATAGCCATTGTTTTTGACTTCTGAATCACGTGTGAGGAGACCCCACATTTTGCAATTTCAACCTCTTATTTAATGCTATTTGGTTTAATATTACTAGGTGTTCTTGCTACTCTTGGCCAGTAGAGACTTCCTCACTCCACCTTGTATACACTTTATACATTTTTAATTGTCCAATACTTGGCTTTTGCAGAGATTCTCTTCTTCTTTAATCTAAGAGAAATATGTCTTACGTGCATGGTTTATACGTCTGCCTCCCCTTGTGCCTTGCAACTATTCCTTAAAATAGCATCCTTGATCTCATGCCACCATAGACTCCTCTTGCACACAAAACTGTTTCTCCAACATCTCCTGACTCTGCAACCCTAGTCTGTTTCTGAGGTAGCTGGATTGAATCTTAACACAAGGCAGCACCCATCTTCCCATTATGGCGGCCCTAACCACGTTATATTTTCTTCTATATAAAGCTTCTATATGTCTCATTTATCTTGTGTTGCTGAGTATTTACACTGCTGGATCAGTACAATACTTGATCTTCTTTGCATGTATGATTGCTTTATCATTTCTTACATGTTTCTCTTGTCGCTTCAGTTACACGTCACTCTTGAGTATTTTTATATTGTTTCAGTATGTCTTCATATATCTGTTTCATGACATCACTCTGTCCTCATCAGATTTCAGTCAGCGCTCCATGATGTCCAAAGGTGCATGCTGACATCCTTCCACTCTTTCAGTGCGAGGGTACATTCCGTATGGTTGTCTGAGTGCATATTGTCTCTCGTACACTTGATGCGGTATATGGACAACACATGGGGTCCCATACAAGGCTCTTCTCCTGCTGTTCCAATATGACAGTGGTTAGGGGGCGGGAATTAGGGAAAACACGTCCACCTGCTCCTCTACATGATCGTTTGGAACGATTGGGTAGGTGCGCTGAGTTGTACTGGTAAACAAGCAGGTCAGCATTTGAGGGCTTTCTGAGGGGTGGTTTGAGGTCAGCAACAAGTGACTGGAGGTGCTCGCTAGTGAGAATGCGGGTGCATCTCGAGAGGAAAGGGCAAGTTGGTGAAGAGGGGTTGGCTGGTTAAGAGTGGGGATGGCAAATTTGATTATGTGGTGGTCAGACCATGCACATGGGGTGTTGGACAAGATCATGGTGTTACAGTTATGGTCAAGTATCCAGTCCAGGGTGTGCCCATGAGAATGCGTGGGATTGAGGATTTTTTGGGAGTAATCTAAGCAGCAGTAGAGCTGGCGAGGAAGGGGGTATCATTATCGAGAGGATCATTGTAGCCGAGATTGAAGTCTCCCAGGGCAATAGTTTTAGAGTTAGGTTTGAGATTTGTCAGGAGGAGCTGACCTAGGTCATCTTCAAAGGTTGTGGTAGGACCAGGCAGGCGATATATGACGTGCATCGCGATGGTAGATGTGGGAGACTGTGCAATTTTGGCTGTAAGACATTGGCAAGTGGGAAGGGGGGTTGAGGGTATGATCTGGATGGGGAGGGAATTATTGAAGATGATGGACTGGAGCTGGTAGGAGCTGGTAGTAGAGCAAGAAAGCCCTCCCATGGCGGATGGAGCTGGCGGATGAGTTGGAAGGAGTGTAGGGGTGTGGCAGCAGTCTCACTGTTGGGTATGCGTCTGTAAGCGTTCTGGGTGAGCTGGTGACAGCGGAGATGTACTGGGCGGCTGCATGCCGTCAGATTGCCAGCGCCATTGGCGGAGTGCCTGCAGTTTGTCGTCATTGGACGGGGTGGGTGTGGGGAAGTGTGAACACTGACCAAGCAAACCGTTGATCTGCAGATGGAGGTGGATGGGCAAAATGCCCTCTGGGCTGACGGATGACCTGGAGTGCCTGCGGTGGCATGGATGTTGCATGACCTGGTGTGTCAGGTAAACAAATCGCGTTACAAATGCCATATCATATCAAAAACTTGGAGCACCAACTGGCCTGTTCTAATGCTGCTTATGTATTTGCCAGGATCGGTGGAATCTTTGCATAGTTCTTGTGGTGGAGAGCTGGGACGGCACTGAAGCAGGCATACAGCTTGGCTACCAGAGTACACCGGAGTGCCAATGGATGGAAACAGGCGGGCAGATACCCTCTGGAGTACTGTACTGGATGGGATTGGTGGTGCAGATGTCAGATGGCCTGTTCAGTGGCCAGAGAATCTCTATGGGGCTCTAGACAGCCTTACCCGATTTGGATGTTTCAGATGGTACGGATGTTCTTTGTGCAGTGGCAGAGTGCTGTCAATCCTGTCAATCTTGCGGGTGGGATCGGCTGAGAGCTGCTGCAAGTTTTTTAAACTTTTTGCTGGGGTCGTCCGTGCTCTTCTCCTGTTCTTGGACGTATGGCATGATTGGCGAAGGGCAGAGTGCCTCTTTACTTTGCTGAAATGCCTCTTTTCATATATTCGTTTGCCAGGATCAGCAGATTTATTTCATTTGTACCAGGGATTCATTTCCCCTCGTCACCAGTTGTTTTGGTCATTTGGACAGGCAACTCAGGCCGTTGATGGATGGAGCATCAGCCCTGTAGATCGTGTGGGTGTAGGCCTTCTTTATTATCTCTCTCCAGAGTTCTGCCCTGCTCTTCCTCCCTCACCCCATACCATGTCCTTCCTCTTCCCACTATAAGGTCATCCCTGGTTTAAGGAGTACTGTCCTTTTTTACTTTGCAACTGTTGAGTCTGGGTGGGCGGGAGCTTTTATTAGACGTTTGGGATTTTTCTGTAGGGGATTGACTGAGTAGCATTTTGTTTTGCCATGTATAATACAACATATTCATTCTGTACTTCTGCAAACCTCTGAGCATTTCAAACGACATGAAATGAAGCAGAGGCATAGCCAGGATTGTCTAACAAGTGGGGCCTAATGCTAATGTAGTTGGCCCTCCACAGTGACATTAACTTCTGTAAATGCCCACACAGCGCTACTTTTTTGGAAAAGAACTGAAATGTACATCCCAAAAAATTAATGATATCTGGGTCTGCTCCGCGGGCCATTTCCCTGTTCACTCTGCGGACCGGAAGTCTCATTGGCCTGCAGTACACCGTGCTGTCGGCGAACATTTGATGCAGCCAGTGGTTGGCTGGAGGGAAGCGTGCTGTGCATCAAAGGTTTTGGGAAACGCTGCCATGGTGTATTGGAGGATAGTGTTGTGGTGTGCGTGGCAAGGCTCTAAGCCATTGCGTATATGGCTGGGCCTCTTGCACCTAGCAGTGTGCACAGTAAAATTAGTCATATCTGGCTCCGCTCCAGCGTCTCATTTCCCTGTTCATCACGTGGTCAAAATGTTGATTTCAACGCAGTGTGCGGTGACGGGATGTGTGTCAAAAGTGTTCCATGACGACGGCATGTTGTATCGGAGGACAATGCAGCAGCGAAAGGGGCTGAAAAACATAGTGTACGACAGCTGGTATTGGGAAGAAGGGATGGAAAGGGTGCCGGAGTGAGAAGTGCTTCATGTGATATATCTCATTAGAAGAAAACAGTGGTGTGCCACCGCTTTCCGTGCATGCTCAACAGGCAACAATCTTGTGTGGTCATTGCAGGCAGCCTCCGTGATGGCATGCCAGCTGCAGCAGCGATGTCTTTCTGTGATGAGTGGTGGCAGGCACATTTGCAGAAGGGGAGTGCATTCCACGAGACATGAGGATTTAAACATAGTGTGTACTATGGTATACTGTGTGAGGTAAGTCTGTAGCCCCATCGATGCATGGCTGCAGCCCCGTCACAGAAAAGTATGCCCAAAGGTTGATAGTAGGTGCCACATTGTTGTTGTTTGTCTGTGGTTCGGTTGCAGTGCACACAATGTTGGTTGCATGGGTTTGGTGATTGGTAGAACAACCTACAGTTGTCAGTGTATGGGTGGAGATGCTGCAGTGACCAGTCGTGTAGTGTGTCCACTGGGTGCACTAACGGAATAGAATACATATGGAAACGGTCACGGTGCAACTGGTTCTTATAGGTGCTTTTGTAGTATGCATTGCGCAGATTAGTAAGTGTTGCAGTGCACTACGCACCATTGGTTCTATGCAAGTACTAGAGTGTTGGGAGCAGGCCCAATGTTGTGAAGATTGTCTTGTTTGGTTGGCAAGCTTATAATGCTTTGTGATTGGAAGTGAGTAGCGGTGCCAAACACAGTGATATGTTTCTGCATTATGGTAAGTGGAACACATGTCCTTGCCTCCCTGCTTTATGGTGTGGCGGTTGGGTGGAAGTGCTGGTGCATAGGTTATCTTTATGATTTCTGGCACATGCCTACATGGTTGCTTGCATGGTTCTGTTATGTTGTGGTGAGTGTGCCTAAGGCCTAGACTGTTGGGTGCATGGCCGAAGGCCGTAGGCCATGAGTGATGCACCCAACAGCCTGGGCCTTCATCACATCCACCACAACATAATGCAGCGATTCAGTTGTCACTCTGCATGCATTTGGAGCTGGTGAGTAGCACACAATGGTTGCAGAGTACATTGTACACTTGTTAGAACAGCATAAGTCAGCTGCTATGCGTATACTAGCATATGGTGTTCACCATTGCCCCTGTTGCACAATAGGGAGCCACATGTCACCATTTGCAATTTCAATGGTTAGGCCCTTATAAGACCCTTGATTGAGAAAGTGTTTGACCACATGCCCCATGAAAGGAAGTCATCAGCATCAGAAAGTTGCAATATGGACAATGTACAGAGCCACGCACATTCCGTTCAGCACAGACAACCCAAAGTCATGGAGCCATGCATGCAATGATGTGGCCAGGGTGAAAGGTGGTAGGCGCAATTGCAGATGGGGAATGCATTACACAGGACATGAGGAGTACAACGGGGGGTGCACTACAGAGTGCTGTGTGTGGTGAGGGCCTAGCATCTTGGATGCATGGCTGGAAGCCTTAAACGAACAGCTATTGTTGCAGGTTGTTGCGTTTTGTGTGTGGTTTGTGAGTTGTGCATACATTATTGATTGCATGGGTGTGCTCATTGTTCGCACATGGGACATTTTCCAGTGCATGGCAGGAGCTTATGGAGTGAACAGTTCTGCAGTGTGTACACTGAGTGCTGTGGTGAGATAGTGTGTGTGTACCAGTGCATAGGGTTAACCTGCATAGCGTATGTGCTTGAGTAGTGTGCATTGTGCAGATTACTAACTACTGTACTACACTTTGAAATATTTTATCATTGGAGTTGGTGGTGTGCTGGGAAGAAAAAACTATGGCTACCTGCAGTTCGTGGTGTTGGTTGCCGCTCTGGCTGAATGTGGATGCTGAAAGCATGCATTGGTTTGGAGAATTGTTACCTGGAGGTGCTTTCACATGACACAAGACCTGTACTGTGAGTGTGTAAAGGTACATCTGCAGTGCAGTGAAGAAACTATAGTGTTTGGTGCAGAGGTCTTGGATGTGAATGCTACATGCGTGTGTGACTATTGAATACTACCTAATGCGGGAGTGTTGCATATATAATAGTGGAAACGGAATAAGGAGTGCCTGTGCTTTACTGGAGTGTGGCCCTCACTGTAGCTGGGAAGGAACATGTACTACAATCTGCCCTTTTGAGCATGGTGCCTTTGCAAATGGAGCTGTGGGGATTATCCAATCAGTTGTCGAGGGCAGGGTCGGACTGGGACAAGAAATAGGCCCGGACAACAAAAAAAAAGTGGCCCACCCCTCGCCTCAAAAAAGTGGCCCACCCCTCGAAAAAGTGGCCCACCCCTCGCCTCAAAAAAAGTTGCCCTCAAACCATCATCCGTGAATCACGTCAATTCATGACTTTTACAGAAAATGCTACATATTGAGGTCCACAGCTCCGAGGCACAGGAGTGGCATGAACCAACCACCCCCACTGCGGTTTTGGGACCTGCTGCAAGTCAATGCTTATACAGGGCTCCGCAACCCCAGCAGGGAAGGAGGGTGGGGGTGACGATGGTTGGATAGATGGGGAGGTGGGTAGGGAAACCGGAATGAGGTTTAGGGAGAGGTCAGAAAATGCTACGTATGGAGGCTTCATGTGTCTGTTACATTACAACACAACTCATAAAATAACATTACTTTGCATACAGTTCTGTGGGCTTGTATGAATTTGTTGCCCTGGTGTAATGGATGTGCCAGTGGTTTTTGCTCTTGGCACCCTATTTTAATTGTGTGCCCCAACAATTCACGTCCAATCACACTCTTCGAAGAACAACTACTGCATCTCACAGAGTAACATCAGACCCCTCCCTCCAGACAGCGCCTCTACAGCCAACTTACACATCACCGCCTATCCCTGGCCCCTTTCGGGATACCAATGCCCCTATGCCCTCGACAAAGACACTGTGGGGTGCTTCCGAACTGCCCACAGTCAGCAACAAAGGCTAGCTATCAACCGGGGTCAGACTGGGCCATGCAATTGTCTCAGGCACCAAAGAAAAAGTGGCCCGCACTTGCAAATGGCTTTTCATTCCTTTTGTGATACTGTTTGAATAGTACCCGGGGGGAGCTTTTTTGATAAAGTGACATGCAAATTGTATATTTTAAAGAATATTTATTCAGCAACACTGGTCAAAACTACTAGTCGCAGTGTGAATTAACTCATCAAACTGGCCCACATGGGCCAATAAGGGTCCCACTTTGGCCAAAAAAAGGTCCCACACCAGCATTTTGTGTTTTTGGTTGGCCCTGGGCCTATTGTCCTACAGGCCAGTCCGAGGCTGCTCCCAGCTCAACTGACCTTTCAGTACTGACACTTTTTCTCTCATCTTTTCCCCCAGTTGCAACCCCTCCCCACAGAAAAAAAGTCATGTTTTACCATGGGCAGGTGAAGTGACCAGTGTGTATGTACTCTCGGCTTTACTACACAATATGTTTTGAGAAAAGTTCACAAAAGACACGCACCACAGTAAATGATGACCAAAGAAAGTGTTAGTTATTAGCAGTAATTAGTGATTGCCAATGATTCCATGTATCTGTATTCATCGAAGCATTTTTCCGAGGCATCACATTAAATATTCTGAAACATGCTCTCAGAGCATGTTTCAGAATATTTAATCTGACGCCTCGGACTCTGCATGAAAGTTGCACAAAAAGTTAAATTTTAAAAACACATACCAGTTAAGATGCACACAAACCCGTTGCTCGCAAACATTGTCAGACAGTTAAGAATTTAAAGAGTGCAACAAGCGGAGAAAGGCTCATCTGTACAAACGCTGTGGGAAAAATAAAGTTGTCCTTTGGATTCTGGGCTTATTTTACGAACTTCAAAGGGAAGTGTTCCTTTTCCAGGTGGCAGGAAGCTTTTGGGCGGGCTGGTGAAAGGATTATAACACGATCTGTCAGGCTGCATGCAAAACTATTTTTTTCCAGTCAGTCTGAGATAAACTGTTCTGTTAAGCAGGAGCGGGCTGCTAGTCTTAAGCCGTAAAAAGGAAACAGGCCTATCAGTGCCTTTAACGTTCACTGATGCACGGGTGAAAGTGCACTCTAAAGTTATAAGCACGCTGATGGCAGGTCAATTGATTGTGACCTAGAATTGTGCTCTGCAGTTAATAATTGCATAGCAGCCCAGACATGTGCTTATCACCTATGTTTACTTTACACGTACGTGTTGCCACGAGAAAACACTTTGGAGCTGGTGGCCGCTTGCCGACGCTAAATGGTAAATGCTTTCCAGCATAGCCTGCAAACAGAGCCAGGTGCGAGATAGCGCCATTGCTCAAATGAGACCATACGTCGCCCGGTGTTACTGTCTAACGTCAAGGCAAGGTCATGTGAAACCGGAGACACTGCAGAAAAAGGCTTCTCTTACTCACGATCGACAAACTGCGTATTAATGTTATACACTTTCAGAATCCACGCATTTGTATTTCAGATGAACCAAACATTGTAAAACTACAATTTCAATAGGAAACGTGCCCTGTAATACGTTCAATACCGTGTCTGCATTCCCAACTTTAGGATTTCATAATAAATGCAAGATAACATTAGGCCATCTGAAACATGTATTGTGATCATTTGAAGGATATTAATTTAACATTTACAAAACGGCACAGGAAGATTTTTCTATTCACGTATCACTGTAGGAGTATCTCAGTACAGCCTCTGTCCTTGTGAACTCGAAACAAAACACGCTAAGCAGTAGGCAGTGGTGGTACTCACAGAACTTCACAAGCAGGTACTTGTTTTCTTTCAGGGCCCTCGCAAAGTTTTCACTCGTCAACCCGAGGACACCGGCCTCCTCTTTGATTTTGGGCGCTTTGCTTTTCTTGACCCTTGCAGGCTTTGGTGCCTGCCATCAAAGACCCATCCTGCACTGTAAAAAAAAGAGCCACTGGGAGCAAGGCGGCACTCGCAGTTCACGCGGCCCACCCCCACCCACACCCACAACAATTTGTTTTGGAGAGAGAGAGCGCTCTGCCTGAGCTGGGCTCAGGCTGCCTCCTGACTGGCGCCACGCCGGCCTGCCGGGCCCGGCAGGTGGCTGGAGCACTGACAGCAGAGCCTCATTCATCACAGAAAGTTAACACTTAATTGTTAACTTTCTTTGATGAGTGCATTCTCTATCTCCGCAGCAAGCCGTGATTAAGGGCAGCTGCAGAGGGGAGTGCCGGTGCCGAAAAAACACTTCCGGTGTCGGGGACCGGCAACCACCGGCACAAATTAAGCACTGAGGCCGGGCCCGGGGGCCTGCCAATAAAAAAAAAAAAAAATTTGAATTTCTTTTTTTTTTTTTTTTACAAAAAAAAAACGGCCCAGAGGTGGCTGCCGGAAAACCGGCCCCAGGGGACCCCAAAGTCGTTCGGCCACGGGCCGAAAGACCGAAAGGGCCAGTCCGACCCTGGTCGAGGGTGTGGTTCACAGGAAGGGGCAGTGATATATTTCCCCAAACCTCAATGCAGTGAGGTTGGCAGAGATGAACAGATGCAGAGTGCTCATCGTGGGTGATACGTTTGTGCAAGATCTGCACAGGAATGCCATGGAAAGAGGCTTTGATACTAACTTGAAGTTGGAAAGAGTGGAGGCTTTTGGGGGCACAGTGTATGAATGGGGTTTCGGTGCCGAGGTTCTTCTTTGTACATGTGTGGCCTCTGTTGGCAGTGTGGATGCTGTGGACGTGCATTATGGAGCACTACATTTGGGGTACATGTTGTGCTCACGTTTGCTCCGTCACCTCAAGAAGTTGATGACAGCAGGGATGCAGATTTTTCCCACTGTCAAGTTGATTTTCTCCTCCATACCACCAAGAAGTGCATGGGACCATGCCGGTGTAATTTGCCCAAAGCCAGTGGTCGGGAGGTGTTTCATGAACAGAAGCATGTGTGACTTTATGTGGAGTGCTGGGATGTTCTGCACGGCCTATGAGAGCATTAACGAGCAAGATTTGCAGTGGTTCCAAGGAAATGGCACTTTTTTTACCTCCATTGGCAATGCTTTTTTGTTTGCCACTTTGCACGCAGCGTTGCAGACAATACTGTAGAACTGTAAGAGAAGCGTTGACGTTTAGTATGTACACATGTGAGGAGAAGCAAACAGAAATTCATCGAATGAGATAAAAAAAAGAATTGTATGCAAGCACGTACATAACAAAAACAGGACAAAAAAATGTTTTGAAAAAAGAAATTTTGTTTTCTGAGACAGTACTACAGACCCAAACCCCTACCCTGTTTTACACGGTAAATGGCAGGCATCATACTGTTCTGCATGCATGGTGTTTATGATATCATATGATGTGCAATTGTATGCTATGGCATTCGTAATGCACCTACACACACGTTTACCAAAGCGCAACAAGGCAAGGGAGGGGAAACAGAGGGGAGACAGAGACAACAACCCTACTAGACCAGGTGTGACTTAGATCGCCCAAGTGTATGGGTGGAGGGAGGGGAAGGTACAGTACATGGGAAGAAGAACAAATGACAATAAGTAAAAACAAGGACCAATTGTGCCAAGTGTACAGATAAGTGCACACAACAGGTGGTGGATGCACTGTTAGGCATACAGAAAACAGTCCTCAAGTGCGGGTTTTCTAGAAAGCCAGTGCAGGGGTTCGCCTGGTGGGGGAGGTGACATGGGCCCGACATCACAGAGTCGCCAGGTTAGTAGTGCAGAATCAGTTTACGTCAGGCAGTCAGCCGGGGAGAGTAGCAGAAACAGCAGACGCTAAGAGAAAGGTTTTGAGGTGCTCCCGGAACCGGTGATGGTTCCCCTCCAGTGTCAGGGAGCCAGGGAGGCTGTTGCAAAGGGAGGCCGCAGACAAAAAAGCATAACTACCACCAACTCTTTTTTTTGCAGAAGTGCCTGACCATGAGGGAGTTGGAGGCGGATGAGGGAAGAGCTAGCACACACAAATATATAGGGAGTTACAGTTGAAGGTATTGAGGTCCCAGGGGCCAGAAGACCTTCTGCATAATGCAGAGTCTTCTCACTTTATTCCTCACAGCAACTGGGAGCTATTGGTGACATTTCAGTGCATGAGAGATACCATCCCAAGTCGTGCACTCCTCTTCTGGATGCGTTCCAGAGGAAGGAGAGTAGAAGCGGGCAGATTTATAAAGAGCCTGTTGCAATAGTGCAGCATAAAGAGAAGTACAGCTCTGCAGACAGTGATCTTTTGGAAAGTTGCTTTTGCTTGGTACCATACATTCAATGCTGCTATTCGTGGCACTTTTTCATGATTTACATAGGAGGTGGGTTAGTGGGGTAAACATTTCGTAGCATTGTTGGAAGGAAAGCAGAGAGTTCCTGTTTCGATATTACACTGTATGAAGTGGCTAAATGAGAATGCTGCAAGCATATATCACTGAAGTGCCACTTCATGGTAGAGGATGGGAAAAAAAACAGTATGCTTTTAAAGAATGTAATGGCCGCTCAGTGTCAGATACTGTGCGCAGATCCACTTGTAACACAGTCATACACATAGTGCAGAAAAAGTTTCTGTGCCTCCTTTTTGTGGTGATGGGTGTGCAAGTGGATGAATGTGAATGCACACATCTTGCAATCTTTTACTGAACTTTCTACTGGACGTGCTGTCCAGTGACAGCACACTAGCAAGCTGAATTTGTAACGGTACCTATGAAGTGTTGTGCAGAACTGACAGTGTTAGAGGGTAACGTCTTGGATGGCATTGGTGGAATCGTGTGTGCCCATTTACCCGTACCCAATGAGGTTGCGCTGGACAAAAGGTAGTGGAAAGGGAAGGACTGCTCCTGCTTTACTGGGGTGCGGCTCTCGCGGTACTTTGGGCACTGCACGGGCCACAATCTGCACTTCTTACCTTGCTGGCCAATGGACATGGGACTTTTGGGATTATCCAATCAAGTCCTGTGGGTGTGGTTCACAGGAAGGGGCGGTCAAACTGCTGTACATTATACTCTGCGTAGTGAGGCTGGCTGACATGGCGAAATGCATTGTGTTGCCTATAGGTGATGCCTTTCTACTAGATCTGCACAAGTATGCCCTAGAAAGAAACTATTATGACAATTTCAGGTTGGAAGGAGTGGTCGCATTGTGGAACGGTGTCTACGAGTGCAGTTTTGCCAACATGCATGCACTTTGCAAGGACCTGGCCACTTTTGCTAGAGCCGATGTTAACGTCATCCACTACGGCGGCATGCATATGGGTTATGTGTCATGTTTAGGCTTGTTCCGTCAACTGAAGGGGTTGCTAAATCTAGTGAAGAGGCTTTTTCCCACTACGAACATGCTTTTCTCATCCATAACCCCGCGAAGAGTATGGGACATTGCTCCTGGAAGTTGTTCAGAGCCAGAGGCAGGAAGGTGTCTCATCAACAGAAGCATGTATACTTTTTTGTCTGCTGCTGGGATGTTCTTCTGCAACAATGACCTCATTAGATGTGGAAATGCAGAATTTTCCATGCAAATGGCATTTCTTTGTCGCACATTGGTAATGCTGTTTTGTTTGCCCATCTACAAGATGCAGTGAAGAGTTTACTGTAACAATGTCCGCACAAGAAAACACAAAATCGAATAAAAAGTGAAAAAAGGTGTTTCTCTAGAAGCATCTAAAAAAAAGCTCTTTTCAGAGCCACCCCTTACAATGAACTTCCCCTACCCTGGTTGCAAGTTATTCCCCCATGCTCGCACGCAGCACGAAAGCCAAATCGGGGGATTTTCAGGATGGCACCCATGGAAATGGGACTGTGGAGCCACAGGGATTGCGCAACAACATTTCTGGGCGTGGTGTGTCCACAGAGGACTGTTGTATAGAACTGATACTGTTACATGGAGAGCTCTTCAATGTCATTGGTGGAAGACTGAAGAACTTTTTAACAGTACCCAATGACGGCGTGCTGCAAAGAAGAAACTGGAAAGGGAGGAAGGAATGTTTGCGACACGGCCATTGCCGTGTTTGGGAAAACGCATGTGCGCATACTCCTCTTTGCTGCTAGCTACCCATGAGATTGGGACAATGGGGACTATCACAGCTGCGGGTGTGGGTCACAGCACGGTCTGTTTATAATTTTCTCCATTACTGTGCGTACTCAGCCGAACTGACATGGTTTCTATTAGTTACAGACGCACTGTAGCACAGCAGATTTGGTGTACCATTACTTACAAGGCAAACCTATGTGGCCTGCTACTCTGTTCTGAAAAGCTGCAAACAGATTGCACAGCACCTCTGTGGTGTGCCCTTTTGTAGGGTTGCTGTGGACAACCCTCACCTGGAAAGCAGCCCTACATTGTTCCAAAACATATATACATGTACAACAGCACATTGTGGTGTGCTTGTAAGTGTATACTTTCTGAAAAACACTCTGTACATTGCTCAACCCTGCACTTTGCCGCTGTTCGAGGGTCCAGCTCCTGTCCCCGAAACAAGGGCCCAAGCGCAGTGTGGGTGCATTCGTATGGTGACGTTGCCAATGTTCTCCTTTAGGACAGCTGTCCGCTGGATGAGATTTGGGTGAAATGCATTGTCCCCACGTGCATGGGTGTCCTATGCACACCGTTCCGGCTTCTCTACTGCCTAAAAGGGCACCACACATGCACCAACCATTTTGGGAGATGCTGGCTATTTATAGGGTACAGCAGGTGGGATGTTTATGTGAATAGCTACCTGTAGGGCGTGGCTGGACGCCCCGACCTAATTAACGTTCCTTCGCCTATACTGCTCAGTGGCGATGTTACCAGGACACATAGGAACAGAAACACATGTGTGTACTTGCACTACGCACAAACGTATGCTGCCACATGCATTGATAGGTGGTGGACAACATGCGGAAATGCAGAGCCGGCTGGCAGAGTATGGATGCCTCCATTGTCATTGTGGATAGGCCGGACAGCTGCGGTGTCTGTAGGACACCTACCTTTTTCTTACTTGCGATAATTGCAACGAGGACTGTGTGCCGTTGATTCAGAACCCCATTTCAGGTAAAAAAGAATACCACACAAACACTCAGCAACATTCTCATTATTACTGTTTACTTGTACACATGCATACACCCCATTTGAAAAGGGAAGGGGTAGCAAAAGTGGATACTTATGGTGGGGAAATGGGGATTTGCACAACTTGGTTGTGAGGGGAGGAAGAGATTGATGTATTACCGTAGCGTCTCCCATGAAACGGTTTTTGAGAGAATGGCAGGCTCTGACATGGGGAAGGAGTACACGTGCAGGTGTGCCAGTGCTGTTTCATTTTGTCCAAAATATATCCTTGTACGCAACCTTTAAAGCGGCACAATTGTTCATCAATTTCTCCACTTTATCTTCAATGCAGTCCATTTCCCTGTGCCCAGGGTTTCTTTCCTTTTCTATGCCTGTATGCTGCTGTGGAAGAGTTGCTGCTTGTACTGCCTTGCTTTCCTTTCCAAGATGTTCTCTTACCGAAAGGAGAATGTGTTTGGTATACATGAAGCAATATATATTACATAATTTACGGTTCACAGCACTGTGCATACCAATGGGGTTACTATAGAAAGTCATTGCATCATGAGGGAAATTTTCCTCCTGATACTCTAAGGTGCTTGCCATTGCTGCGTTACAAAACGACACGTTATGCTTCTGTACTATTGCATACTGCAGCACCTGTGCACTTATTAGACAAAGTTTAAGGTCCTTAGTACATTGTAGTGATGTTCAGGTCTTAGCACTTTCCAATCGTTACTCTGGCCGTTCGTTTTTTGTTCCCCTTTACAGTAGCAGTGCGTAACATTGGTGAAGGCAGACGTCACTTCTGTTGTTGATGCATTCCGTTATGGTGCACTCCCTATGCCTTAGTCCTGTTTGCTTCATACGTACACAGTTTGCAAACCTACTCTATTTTCCCTGGCAACTCTTGCACATGGTGCTGTTTGTCTATGTTCTTTGCTTTTGATGATTGGCACTTCTATGTAAGAGAGCACCTGCCTTCCTCAGCAGGTTGGATGCTATACGATCTCCACAAACAGACGCATAGGCCGCGACTGCTGTCCGAATTAACATGGTGCTAGCAGTTGCACTATGTTGCACAGTTCTTGTTTACAAACTAAGGGTATCCTGCTAAAAAACAACGAAATTCACTGACAAAAAAACGTGTTAAAGGGACACTATGGTTAAGTTGCACTAGTAAAAACCTATGCAATTCAATGGACAAACGTTGTTACAGGGACGTTATGGTTACAGGTAAAACCGAAAACCCCCAGAAATTTGCAAGTTATGGTAAGCTAAGCAACCATAACTCGCGCTACCCCTGTGCACTGCAAGGACTAACACCCATGACATCAAAGATGACATCACAAATGTCATACTTGACTGATGACATCACATGTGTACATAGTTTTCATAAAACACCCTCCACAAGGGATTTCCATTGTAATGTTGGCAGAAAGGTATCAGAAATCATTGGAAGAACTATCATGAGATACATAGTTTTTTAAGGAAAGCAATGCTATTAACACCATTGCATTACAGAGTTCCTTCCAGTACATGCACCCAGTCATTTAGAAACGTTGCAATTGTCTACAGCATGCATCATACAGGTGTAATAATCAAAATCTTCAGATGTTGGATCGTACAATGATGAATGCTTTTGTTTGAAACCTTTCTGCCATGTGACACATGCAATAAGTAGCTACTAATACCTCTCTTACTACATTACTGTACTACTAAACACAAAACATAAAGAGACCACAACGTATACAAATATGAGCATACATAGAGGAAGTAACGCGAACAAAAAAGTAGAAGTACCACCAGAAAGTGTTCATACCCTCACCGCTCATGTTCATGCACAGAAAATATTGCTGTGTTTCAGGCTTGCTTCTTCCCCTATGTATATGTATCTTATGATGTGACTCAACCCTAAGGAAAGTAGTGTCAGAACATATGAGAAGGGTAAGGTCAGCAAACATAGCACATTTCCCACTTTTAGTTCTTGACTTCCAGTGAAGAAAAGCACGCTGTGTGCATATGTCACTGAACAAAAAAAGAGGGAGCCACACATGTGATGGCATCAGTCATGTCATGAATGACATTTGTGATGTCATCTTTGATGTCATGGGTGTTAGTCCTTGCATTGGACAGGGGTAGCGCGAGTTATGGTTGCTTAGCTTACCATAACTTGAGAATTTCTGGGTTTTTTTCGGTTTTACATGTGACCATAACGTCCCTGTAACAAAGGTTGTCCATTGAATTGAATAGGTTTTTACTAGTGCAACTTAACCATAGCGTCCCTTTAACAACGTTTTTTGTCAATGAATATTGAGATACATAGATTTTGGCCCCAAGTTGTCCCCTCTACGGCTTTTTAAAGCGTGCAGCAGGTGCTCCAGTATATACAGACACTAACAAAGAAGGGAAACTGTTAACACCCAGATGTCTCGAGCCAACATACCTCAAGAGACCAGCACGATAAAGTGACTGAACCCCCAAAGCAACTGTCAGAATGGGAATCAGAGACTGTTTAGCTAGCGTGTAAATATAGCAGGAAGAGATGGGGCCCGATTCATGGAATTTGTTGCACGTTTCAATCTGACTTTCCACTGCTGAAAAGTGACTTTGCACTGACTTTGCAGAGCATAAATACACTTTGCACAGTTCCATGAATCAGGGTTTGTGTCAGTGGTGAAGTCACTTTTCAGCAGTGCAATGTCACTTTGAACCGTGCAAAAAAATCCATGAATCGAGCCCTTAGTGTAAACCTTATTGTGAAGTACGCACTAAAAAAATCCTACCTTGCCCAAATTGCACAATGCAATAGCAGATTGGTGTCGCTACGTCCTTAAATTGTGTAGAAATTATTGGGGAACAGAGAACAATGAACACTTTCATGAAATTAGACTGAATGAATGGCAACACTGTTAATTGTAGATCTGCCTCCTGCCCGATTTGACGAGAAATAACGTATCTTTGGAGAGAAACTCCACAGACAAGCATTCTTGCAGCCCTAATCCTTTTCTACATAGTAAATAATGACGAAGGGGGGAATAGTACATAGCTGCTAAATTGTCCACTTCCATGCGCGACTCCTCGAGGCAGTCCTGTTTTTTCACCCACTGCGTAGCGGGACTTTTAGGCCCATCCTTACAATCGAAAAATCAAAACTACAAGTTCCAACATGCAATTGGAAACAAAAATCAGGACTGGCATGAGGTGTCACTCATGGAACTGGGAAACTTGGCTAGTATGTATGCATCTCCTGGCACTACTAAGCTCCAAATGCGGCCAAAGGGCTCATGACCAGATGGCGGTGCTGAGAGACTAAGGGCCTGATTCATGGAAGTGTTTTATAATGGCACAATCCCATAGGAAAATGTTTCATGAATCAGGCCCTAAATCTTGTGAGGTTAAATTAAGTGCAAATGTGGGTCAATAGGTCCGAAATGAGTTCTGAAATATATACCTATACCCCGTTCCTGGCTGCAGACAGTACATGTGCAGTGCAGGAGGCAAGTCGATTTCAGAAATACACAGAATAGTGCCTCGCAACTGTAGTTGTCATAGACCTGTGCCACCAATGCCATTCCTATGGAAGTGGGGTCACTCACTGTTGGCGGATTAACAGCCACCCACGACCTTGACAATGGTGCCTCGGTGCTACCATTGAAAGGACGATCCATTTCAGACTGTCCCAAAGAAGCTGACATGCGCAGTTCAGTTTGGTCAGATTTCGCGCTGTATTTCTGCAGAAACACATTTCGTGTACTGTTACGATGCATAGAGATACAAATCATAAATAACTGTGAGATAGCACTTCGAGGAAATTGCAGATGCCGTGTGAGTAAGGCTAGCACATGGAAAGCATGTCAAAACTCCAAATGCAACCTTGCAGTAATGGGTAACAGAGGAGCTGGGGGGGGGGGAGGGGCAGGCAATTTAACCACTGAGACGGGAAAACCTAGTCACATTCAGTATACAAAACACTTCCATATCATGTGTGTATAAATTAGGTAACTACGGAATACAATTAATAAACATCATACATTGGCATGGAACTTTTATTCCCATCTCTGCAATAGGTCCGAGCATGCATATGGTCACATGCTCTGCCTACCACGAATCATAATTTGATCATAAGAAATGTCTCATGAGGCTTTCCTTGCAACCACAGCACTTTTTAAGGAAAGCACAGGTTTATTCCAATTCAGCACCTTAAGGGATAGATGCAGGAAGCCAGGTGGCGCACTGAATGGCATTCAATTTGGTTCGGATCAGCAGATTTGTATTTCATGGATAACTATCTCTGCACCTGGAAAGGATCCCCTGGGTATGAATAGCATTCCCTGCTGTATACATTTCCGTCAAGTTTGAAAATGTGCGCTGAATGCAGCCCATTCTCACATTATCCAGGCATGTTTTCTATATCAAGTCGGTCCGGTGGTTTGTTTGCTGTGAACTGGCTGCCATAATTCCATAGACAAACAAGATAGCATTGTGCTAGGGAAGCATCCTCTGGCTAGCATCACCCACGTCCAGTGAAATAGAACAAGGCGCTCTTGCAGGGTGACTTGAAATAGCGCCCTTCACCTGCTTTCCACTTGTACATATTTTGAGGAAAATAATGCTCTATGTTTTCGTTTTTTAGTTCATTTGTGTGTTGTGAAGGTTTTGTCCAGTAAGACCAGTACTACTACCGTAAGTACATGATAATGATGGCTTTGCTCGGGCTTTGCTCAATAATTCCATTACAAATACTGGAAGTCCACACAATGATAACTTTCCCTTATGAGCATAGTACTGGTGCTGGGAGTGCACATTTACCATGGCTTTGACCAATAAGGATATTACAGCTACTGTAAGTACACCCTCATCATGTATTTATGCAATAATCGTATTATTCATGTTGACATTTGCTCAATAATGGAAGTATGGTCCCTGTAAGAAATCATTGTAATGCTGGCCTTGTCAATAAATGTTAGCTCCAAAGTCCATTGCCATCAGAAGAAAACAACTTCTTGACACTAGATCACAATTTGAGGATGTTTCTTTAACACCCCTCCACCCACATGCACACGCACACACAGACACAGACACACACAGACACATACACACCTATGAACCCTTTCTGCTGTCTCTCTGCTCTATCCTCGGTCTCATGCTGTGTACTTCTCTTCTCTACCCTCTGCTATGTTTCACCTTCTCTCCTCCTTGGTGTTCCATACCCTCTGTTGCCTGTGCCCACTTTTCTTCTTTATCTTGTTTTCTTTTTCAGCACATTTTACTTATTTTGGCTATCATTCTTGTTTCTTATTGCTCATGCATTGGTGTGCAATTCACTCTGTGGGGAACAACAGTAACAGGAAGAAAAGGGACAACAGAATAATAAGTTTAACACTTAGGTGATGTTATTTATTTAACACTTACGCCTAATCGCTTTCCATAGAACATTTATACATGTAACATGTTCAGTGTTCAGAGAATATTCGTTATCGGGTGACTCACGGTTCAGCCCAGATCCCCCTCATCTGGGCTCAGACCCTTCCTCTTACACAATTAGTCTCCCTCAGCCGGGCTCGGACCAATTTCAATTTGCATTTAACTTTCAAAGACTTTCGAATGTGCACAGGGTTTAGCTTGACCCGTTGGAGGGCCATTTCGATCTCAAAATTCCCTTTTTACAGTTGCCAACCAGTTGGATAACTAACAGAGACCTTCAAATGTGCACCAACATGGCACCGGAGCACTCTGTCTACGGTATCTTTCTTGGCCTCCAAATTTATTTCAGTCACTCCTCTGGTTTTCAATTATATTTGCATCACTCGTCACATACGTTTTACACATGGTTCTCTTTAGATTTCTTCATACATTGTTGCCACTTGCAACCTTGGTTCTAACAAAGGCTGGTCTGGTATCAGTCTCTCCGACTCACCGGCTGCAATGTCTTTACTGGCGCTGCTTTGTGGTAGGAGCCAAGGACAGTACCACGGCAGCAACCGCTCCTCTCTGCCTAGGTTATCGACATGGGAGAGTCCCAGGTACCTCTGACACAGTGCAGGTTTCTTCAGCTTTTGTACCAGGTCTTAGGTTTCTTATTTTCCAAGGTTCCTGAAAGTAACAGTCTGAAAAGGCCAAGGGCACTTCCCTCCTTGCAACCCTTTCTGGTCTCACCATCTTTCTCCTCATATTAAACTGCCATCTTGAAACTGTTGCTTCCTCGTGTGCTTTTCCTTGCTCAGAGTGTGATTTCTTGCTCCGCCTTTTATCCGTGTGGGGAGTATGATGGAAGTCAGGTGTGTGTAATGATCAGTAATTGCCTGACCTTACCTGACCATTGTAGTGGGACATGTCAGGTATATGGCTCTAGTGTTAGTCCATTTTCGCTCATGGTGAGCTGTCCGTGAGAAAGTGTTCCTGTCAGGAAAGGGGGGACGGGAGGTTGAGCTCCTAAGTATCCCACCTTTTAGGATGGGGAAAAGGTGTTACATGGAAGGGGATACTGTGTCTCACCATCTGGTGACCCACTCCCCCCGTCAAAGATCCCCCACCCAGGTGAGCCTCCTGCACTGTTCCACCCCCTGGAGCTGGATCCAAAAGCGATGGCTGTGTCCTGGCCACATGGATGACAGAACCCCCGGGACTAGTGGGTGAGACACCTTCAGGTTTCTCACATACCCTTCCCCTACGCGATGTAGCCACATCTGTTTCACAGAGGAACCAAGAGAGGAAATCCACGTTCCCTTGGTCTTTGCCCTTTCAGTGCTCCACAGTGAAACAGTAGGGTTGCAGGTCTAAAAACCATTGCATGACTCGAGGTTTAGAATCCTTTTGCTGGCAAATTCGAACTAGTGGAGAATGGTCAGTGACGAGTGTGAACTTTCTTCCTAGGAGTTAGCATCTAAGGTGAATAATGGCCCACTTGATGGCAAGGGCCTCTCACTCGAATGTAATTATTTTCACGTGGGAAAAGTTTGCAACTCGTAAATAAGATGTGATGGTCCAATTTGTTGTAGGTTTGTGACAAGACTGCTCCTAGCCCTGTTACGGAGGCGTCTGTTTGTAATATAAATTCCTTTGAGGAATCTACTATCTTTAGGATCGGGTTCTGGCACAGGGTTTGTTTTAGGTTGTTGTAACATACATGTCATCCTTGTCAGTCCTATTAATTTTCTGGGGTTCAGCATTCTTTAATTTGTCTGTCAGCCTAGCTGTTCTGTCTGAGAAGTTTTGGGATAAACCTACAGTAATAACTGATTAGCCATCGCAATGCTCTGAGATCCCTTTTAGTTTTAGGTGTAGGGGTATCCAGGATGGCCTTCACCTTCTCGGTTCGAGGTTGTACACTATCATTCCCTACAAAGAAGCTTAGGTATTTCATGACTGATTGGGCCAGTTTGCATTTGGATGGATTGACAGTTAGGCCAGCATCTGCGACTGCTATCATAATAGTAAAGAGATGGAAATATGGTCTTCCCAGGTTTTTCTATAAATAACAATATTGTCAATATAAGCTCCACAGAAATCAGAGTAGGGCTGTAATATTTTGTCCATAAGTGGTTGGAAAGTGGCTGGTGACCTGTGTAAGCCAAAAGGGAGGACTTTGAACTGGAACAGTACAGGGACATCGAGAAAGTTGTCTTTTCCTTATTAGGTCCATACACTGGGACGGACCTGCCAGTACCCTTTTGTTAAGTCTAGGGTTGATAAAAAAGTGGCGTTTCCGAGTTTATAAATTAGGTCATCGATGGGAGGCAAGGGATAGGCATTGAAGTCGGAAATGGCATTAATTTGGCAGAAATCAAAGCAAAACCTCCAGGAATGGTCAGGTCCGGTGACCAATACGATAGGGGAGGACCATGGGCTTGAAGAGGGTTTGATAATATTCACTCTTAACATTTTATTCACTTTCTCAACCACTATCTGTTACGGGCTTCCGGGACTCTATATGGTTTCAGATGAACCACTTTTTCCTTGGGTGTTCTAATGTAGTGAAAGGTGCCTTTCACTCTTCCTGGTTTCTCTGAGAATACATCGGGAAACCGTATAAAGCAATCCTTTAAATCTCATTGTTGTTGATTAGATAGCTCTTGAGGAATTAATTCAAAGTTGTCTATTTCTTCTAGCACCAAACAGGATAGTATCATGGCATTGGTGGCAGATTGGTTTTCCTTCCACTCTTTTAAGAGATTCATGTGATATAGATGGACCTTCTGTATCCTCTCAGTTTGTGCTATCTCATGAGTCCAGATTCTCGTTTGTTCCAGTATTTCATATGGTACATGCCACTTAGAGTCAAGCTTATTTTTTGAAGTAGGCAAGAGTACCAATACATTTTGTCCTAGGGAAAATGATCTTAAGTTTACCTTTTTGTCGTAGGTGGATTTCTGTTGGATTTGGGCTTTTTCCATATGAGTATAGACTAGACTTAGAATATGTCTCATATGCTTTCGCAATCTGGTAGCAGTTTGCGGAAGGGGAATGGATACCTCTTCTCTTTCTTTTCAGGTCTCTCGGAGCATGTCTAGGACATCTCTAGGTTCTCTACCATAAAGTAGTTCAAAAAGAGAGAATCCAGTGGCTGCCTGAGGGGGTTTCCTTGCTCCAAATAGTGCCCAGGGGATCATACAGTCCCAGTCTTTCCTGTCCTTATCTACAAACTTTCTTAGGATCATTTTAAGTGTTTTATTGAATCTCTCTACCACACAATCTGTTTGGGGATGGTGAACTGAAGTTTGCAAGGTGATAATATAGAGAAGCTCCTTGACTTCTCCCATGAGCTTGCTCATAAAATGTGATCCTTGAATGTCAGGATTTCCTTAGGAAAGCCAACCCTGGAAAAATATGGAAGGAGGTGCTTTAGAATTTGCTGGTTTGTGTTGTTCCACATAGGGAATGCCTCTGGGTATCTGGTTGCGTAGTCGACAATCACAAGGACATATTTGTTACCCAGTCTAGACATTTCTAATACTCCAATGATGTCCATCCCAATTCTAGAGAAAGGACTTCTATTATTGCCAAAGGATTCAGAGGGTCAGACAGTGGGATTTGAGTACTGGTTTTCTGACATATTTCACACATATGAATAAAGGGTTTTATATCAGCATGGATACCTGGCCAGTAAAACCTCCTACTGATGTGTGCCTGGGTTTTAGATTACCCTAAGTGTCCCCCTGTCAGATGGGAATGCGCAATCTCTAATACGATCTTCCGGTGGGTTTTGCGGATTACTAACTGAGTTTTATTCAAGCCTTCTGTGGATTTTTCTTTCTATATAGCAATCCTTGCTATAAGAAGAAAAACAGACTTCCTTTCTCTACACCCTCTCCTTCAGGAACTGCTTGTAAGAAAGCCTCAGCGAGGGCTGGGTCATTTCACTGGGCGAAAGCTAGGTCGGGATACATGGTAAACTTTTCTCCCTTTTTCTCTTCAGTGGTAGATGGTTCATCAGCTTCCCCAAAGCCTAAGGTACCGCTCTCCATTTCTTCTGGTTCACTTTCTTTAAATCGAGGTGAATTTAAGGCCCTTTGGGAGCATGTCATGCAGTGGATGGGAAGCAGAGTAACTCTTACACCAAATAACTGAACCAACTCAGGAAGATGGCAAAGGATTTTCTGTTTTAATATCAATTGTCTAAAACAGGTAGGTACAACGGACATCATTGGATGTCGCATAAGCTCTCGGCGCATCATTCAAAAAATGACACATATAGTAAAAACGTGTCAGACGTGATGTCATACTAAGTAGCAAATAAGAGAAACCTATGGGGGTTGTGATGCGCTCAAGGGAAATATCTAAGTATACTTTCTGTAAGGGGTTGGGTTGTGATTGGACATCTACTGTCCGGTGGACAGCTGGTACCCACCCCTAGTGCAAGTCATCTTCATCATTGTTAAGTACATGGTACATCATTGGCTCACAAACTATGAGGCCCTTTCTATATTGCCCTCTACAATTGGTTGGCATGCTTGTGCCAGTCTGGAACATTCGGCTCACTAGCAGCATGTAAGCTCATACCCTAGGTGCCAGCAGGTGGACTTCACTGTACCTTCCCACCCAATTAGCCCAACATCTCTCATCACCCATGCCTTCTGTTGAAGATTGTCTTTGAACCTAGCCTTGCAAAGTATCCTTGGCTCTGGGAATATAAGGTAGTGCCAGCATGTGCTATAGTTATTCTGGAACGGCGTGCCCGGTTCTATTTTCATCCTTGGCTCACAAGACAGGAGACCACGATCTGGTCTCTCTTTCAGCATTTAATTGTCTTAAATGAATAAAACTTAGCACTCATGGCGTTCATTCTTTGCACCTTAACAAGGGATGATTCAGCATCTCACATTCACTGCCTTCAAGAATAGATAACCAGTCTTGGCTGCTTCAGCCTTGACACCAAGCCAGGCAGCCCTTCCAGACTCATCCATGAACTCGGTTAATTCTTTGCTGCAACACAGCTCCCGGCTCTCCTCTCCATGGGTTTAAGTTTACTAAATGTGTAACACTGATGTCCAGTTTCTATATGATGGTGGCTCTGCCTGCAGTCTATTCACTACGAAGTGTGTGGAAAGGACGAAGTGTGTGTAAAGGATGAAGTTTGTGTAAAGGATGAAGTGTCTGGAGCGGATGAATTGTGTGGAGCGGATGAAGTGTGTGGAGCGGATGAAGTGTGTGGAGTGGATGAAATGTGTGGAACGGATGAAGTGTGTGTAAAGGATGAAGTGTGTGTAAAGGATGAAGTGTGTGGAGCGGATGACGTGTGTGGAGCGGATGACGTGTGTGGAGCGGATGACGTGTGTGGAGCGGATGAAGTATGTGGAGCGGAAGTGTGTGGAGCGGATGAAGTGTGTGTAAAGGATGAAGTGTGTGTAAAGGATGAAGTGTGTGTAAAGGGTGAAGTGTGTATAAAGGATGAAGTGTGTGTAAAGGATGAAGCCGGTGGAATGGATGAAGCGGGTGGAATGCATGAAGTGGGTGGAACGGATTGAGTGGGTGGAACGGATGAAGACGGTGTAACGGATGAAGTGGGTGGAACAGATGAAGACGGTGGAACGGATGAAGTAGGTGGAATGGATGAATGCATAGATCGGACGAAGTGCATGGATCAGAAGGAATGCATGGAACTGATTGAACATATGGAGTGCATAGAACTGAGGGAGTACATGCGACAGATGGAATACATAGAACAGTTATAGGGCATGGATTGGATTTCGTGCAAGAACGGTTGGAGTGCATGGAACGGTTGAAGTGCATGGAACAGTTGAAGTGAACTCAACGGATGGAGTTGAACAGACGAAGCCGAATGAAGAGACTGAGTGAATAAAACAGATAGAATAAATGGTTCAGATGTGCACTCAATCTGAAGCACCTACTGAAAACCACCATATCACATTGTCACGCTTACTCTCTTCTATACACCACCAATCAACTAGAACACAGCGATATTATGACACATTCGGTATAGCTGTTCTTATACCAACACCTGCCACATACTCCCCATCATCCTAACTAAACACGGCTGGCTGCACACCCGCCAGCCTAGGCGTTGTCCTCAGGCCTAATGCAGCCAGAATCAGTTTTGTATCACCCTGCCAGAATGAACACATACTCCTGATCTCCCAACCACCACACCTACCGCTAAGAAGCAGCTATCATACGAGTGCCACACCTGCTGCACACATATCCGGTGCTCACACACACCTTATGACTCTCTCTCTCTCTACTGACTTCAACTAAAGGTTCCCGAGGGCGTTCAACCTACCAGTGCTTTGAGATCATACCAATGGTACATAAGGCGCTATATAAATGCAAAGTAACATAAAATAACATAACATAAACAGCATCTAAGATTACAGTTACTGAACGACTTGTATTTTCTGCAGTGCTCTTCAAATGTGCAATCTTCTTTTTGCATATGACCGTTTACTCGATTCTTTACTTCAACATCAGTTCTATATGGTCCATACATTCTCTTCTGCAGCCAGTTTTCTCTGTGTGTCACACTTGTTTCTTGTAACATCACCAGCTCCTTTTCTTGCTCTTTTCATATTCCTTTGGGGATTTCTTCCATAAGATTGTCATCTCTTCAGGGATACATCAGGTATGGCTTTCTTAGTGGATACCTTTTCTCGAAGATTCGCAGCGGAATGGTCACAACTGCTGGTGTTAAGCATGGCACAATCTCAGGCCTCCAACAAAGAGGTTTTTCCTGCAGAGGCATTCAGCTGCTCCTCTACAGAGGAAATAGAGCCTTTTCAAGAATCCCTTGGGCAATTTTGCCCCCACAATGTACTTCAAATAGGATTTTATCATGGTTCTGTAACAGAACCTTTATGTCTCCCCGGAAGTCGGGATCGATGATGTCTGCTAGAAAGTCTATACCGAACTTTAAGCCAGGACAGATTTTGGGGCCAATCTTATATAACACCCAGGAGGGGGTATTAAAGCTAAGTCTGTTAGAACCATTCCTCTTTTCCCAGGAGGAATAGTAGCCTCTCTACTGCTACAGCTATCAAATCCTATTGATTCTTTCATGGCAATAGAGGGGTTGCAGACTGTATGACTAAACCTCTGGAATTGTAGGGTTCCCCAAATTGTTTCAATTGAGTCACATCCCACCCGGAACACCACCACATGTAAGGAAGGCATGGTATCAACAGTAAGACAGCCTCAAGTGACCACAGTTCACGGGTGTTTATTGAACTTCAACAAGGGTGTGATAAACGCCTATCTAATCCTAAATCTGCAGATGGGAGCAAGCTGCGACCATCAAATAATAATAATGCAGTCCTAGTGGAAACAAAAGGGCCTATACTAAAAGAAAACCTATTGCCAAACCTTACTGCTAAATACAAATAGTGTAGGGTAGTGTTCATGAAAAAGAAAGAAGTGCTCACAAAATGATATGTCAGGATGTTCAGTCTGTTGGCCTCCCTCCCCACATTTTCAGCACAGGACAAGGCGGTTCACTCGAGCAAAGCACACACTCTGGCTTCTTCGGCAGGAGGATAACATTCCTTTACCAGCATCTGGGCCTTCTGTGCCCAAGTCTCTTTAATTCAAAGTCTCTTGCTTCAGAGGAACTGATGTACCAAAACAAAAACACAAAGTTCCTTTTCTTTTATAAGTACTCAATTCAGGTGATTCACCATGGATAACCCTCAGCCGTGATGAGATCCCTTTTGGATCACACTTGTTACTCTGGATCCCCTTTTTTGGGTACAGATTGACCTTTTTACAATGTTCGGAGAATATTCGTTGTCGGGTGACTCACGGTTTACCTCAGATCTCCCTCATCTGGGCTCAGATCCTTCTTCTTACACAATTAGTCTCCTTCAGCCGAGCTCGGACCATTTTCAATTTGCATTGAACTATCAAAGACTTTCGAACGTGCACAGGGTTTAGCTTAACCCATTGCAGGACAACTTCGATCTCAAAATTCTCTTTTCACAGTTGCCAACCAGTTGGATACCTAACAGAGACCTCCGAATGAGCACCAACGTGGCGCCGGACCTCTCTGTCTACGGTATCTTTCAAAAGTTCAGTCACTCCTCTGGTTTTCAATTATATTGGCGTTGCTTGTGACATACATTTCACACACTGTTCTCTTTAGATTTCTTCCTACATTGTTGCCACATGCATCCTTGTTTTTTTTTTAACAAATAATTTTATTAGATTTTCAAGGTATAAACCAAGACCATCAGCGATAAACAGTAAATAAGATACCTCATAAATTCATTAAACAGATCAGCAAATTACATCATAAATTCAATGAGCAATAATCGACCCCCCCTCATAATTTAGCCATTCCAGTTCGCAGTCTGATTTAAACCACTTAAGTCTCATATGAGGGTGCCTACGAAAGTACTTTTGTGTCTATCCACGGGATCAAACATAGATTTCCTCTTTGCAATTCTAGCAATTTATTGCTTTCCCCATTCCTTTTCCCCGCCGATATTTGTTGCAGTATTATTAAACCCTGAGATCGTCCGATGTCTTCATAGGTGGCAACACTGTTCATTTCAACCTCTTGTATCAAAAACATAGCCCATATTGTCCCCAATTCATTAACCGTAGCGGGCTACATAATTTACATGAGTGGGCAAGTTCATCATTTGTCCCTATTAATGACACCGCAATTGATCTTTTATCCAGCATAAATATTTCATTTAATATTTGTAATTCATCAGGTTTCTAACTATTTTCAGCGCCCTCTGCGGATAAAGTGGAGAAGGTCAAGCTCTTATAGCTCTTTAAACTGGGTGGGGATAGATTAGAAAGAGAGAAAGAAAAGGGTGGGAGGAGAAGGGATGGAGGAGAATGGGGTAACGGAAGAGAGAACAAGAAGGAAAAAGAGAAGAAAGAAAGTGAGAGAAAAAAAGGGGGTGAATTAATATATAGATATTATCTAATCTAGTGATGAATCTTGGTACGAGTCGATCATTACGTCCAACTGTCAGTCTTCAGCATTACCATATTGATATTTCTGCAGACGACGACTGATCTTTAACTGCAACCGTTCAACAACCCCTCCCCTAGTTCCCTCCCCCCTCAAAGCTCCCCATCGACATGGATCCGTTTTTCTGCCATCGGTTAAGATTGTTAGGTTCTGAGGGGGGGACATCTGCGTTGCGCCATAGCTCTTGTGCTTGATTTGTCCTTGTTCAATTGTGGATTGCTCTTAGCAGGTTTGGCCTGAAAAAGTATGCCTCTCTGACGTGATCAAAGAAGGGGTCCCAGATAGGTCGGAATTTTAAGTACTTGCCGTCCCTCAGGGCCCCCACCTTCTCCAAGGCCATTAAGTTCCAGATCTTTACCCACCAACATGCTGTTATTGGGCCTACAGGGTTTTTCCATGCCTGCGCCAGAGTCACCTTTGCTGCCATCAACAAATGGGTGATAAGCGTTGCGCTGTTTCCTGATGCTGCATATGTGTCTTCCACCGTCGTGCCCAGGAGTATCGCTTTGGGTGTTGCTGGCAGCTGCTTCCCTGTGATATCCTTTATGTAGCCCAGGATTTCCTTCCAATACATTGCCGCCTTCGGGCATGACCACCACACGTGATATAAATCTCTGTTTCCTCCACAGTTTCTCCAGCATGTGGGAGGATACTTGGGGTTCATTTTATGCAGTCTGTGGGGAGTCAAATACCACCTAAAGCAAATCTTATGTGCGCTTTTTCCGACCGCTGTGCATGTGGAGACTTTTCGTGCCTTTGTCCTTATTTGGGACCATTCCTCCTCAGTAATGGGTTCACCTACGTCTTTCGAACCAACTGTCCATATACGGGAAGGTGTCACTGATTTGAGCTTTATCCAGTAGCTTGTATAGCTTGGAGAAAGCCCCCGCTTCATCCCCCTCGTTTAGCGTTAGCTCCAGACCCACCGTTTCCCTTGTGGCTGCTTTCTTGATTTCTCTATGTGTTATCCAGTGACGGATCTGGATGCAAGTATATCTGTCTGGTTCTCCTACACCAAATTTCTGTTTGCACTCTTCGAAGAGCAGTGGGCTTCCCTCCCGGAAGAAGTCCATCAAATACAGTGTTTGTCCCTGTCCCCAGTTTTTCCAGAACCTGGGTCGTTTACCTGGCGTAAAGCTTTGATTATGCATCATTGCGGTGTAGGGGCCCAACCCTGGGCAATGTTCTGTCTTCTCAATGCCCGGTCCCAACCTTTCAACGAAATCTTGGTTGCTTCTAATAGGCACCCCTCCGCCTCCCTGTCGACTCTCTGCAGTCCGTGCAGGGCTCCCAATGGGATCGTGGTCACCCATTACGCACCCATCCTTGTGATGTGTCCTCTCTCCTCCAGGCCAACATTGGTGCTATTTGTGCAGCTAGGGCATATCTCGCCACATCCGGGACGCCCAGGCCTCCCAGGTGTGGTTGTCTCGTTAGAACGTTTCATTGTATTCTTGCTTTCCCCTTGTGCCATATGAAGGAAGTCAGAATTGCCCTGCAGTGCTTCGTATGTTTTGCGGGAAACCTCTATTGGGAGCGATCTTACAGTGTATAATAGGCATGGTAACAGGGTCATTTTGAGAGCCACAATACGTGCAAACCAGGATAACTCCTGAGCGTCCCACCTGTGTAGGTCCTCCCTCAATTGTTTTAACAATGGGGGTATATTCGCCCCATAGAGATTTTTATGATTCTTCGTCAATTGGATCCCCAGATAGTTTATTGACGCTTTTCCCCGTGTTAGAGGGTATCTGGACCCCAGATCCTTGGCCACCTCCTCCCTCTCCGTAATGTTCAGAGCCTTAGATTTAGGGAAGTTAATACTGAAGCCCGAATTTGTGGCAAATTCCTGCAGGGCATCTAGTGCTCTTGGGAGTGTCCCCTAGGAACAACATCATATCATCCTCATACAGTGCTATTTTATGTGTGCTTCCCCCGCATTAAACACCCTGTATGCGGGGTCTTGTCTTATTCTTTCGGCTATGGGCTCCATCGCCATACCGAAAATAAAGGGCGAGAGTGGACAGCCCTGTCTAGTCCCTCTGTTTATTTTA
The DNA here is from genome assembly GCF_040938575.1 of Ambystoma mexicanum. Classification (NCBI taxonomy): domain Eukaryota; kingdom Metazoa; phylum Chordata; class Amphibia; order Caudata; family Ambystomatidae; genus Ambystoma; species Ambystoma mexicanum. Next base: position 969,526,887 of record NC_090924.1, read on the forward strand.
ATTTTGGCCTTGGGGCTCCCATTAACCATAAATGTCGTGTTTGGAAGTCGAAAATTAGCTAGTACCATTTTGGTAAATCTTGGGTCACATCCAAACTTCTGCAGCACCAGTTCTAGGTATATCCAATCTATGCTATCAAATGCTCTCCTGGCATCTAGAGCAGCAATGGAGAACCTTTGTTCTGACCTACGACCCAGGTGCAGTATATCTACTGCCTGTCTTATGTTGTCTTGTGTGTTTCTCCCTTTTATGAACCCCGACTGATCAGGGTGAATTATTTTGGGCAGGACCTCCACGAGTTTGGTTGCAAGAACCTTAGCATAAAGCTTAGCGTCAATATTAAGTAAAGAAATCGGTCGATAACTGGCACAATCTGTGGGATCTTTTCCGGGTTTAAGTATTAGGAAAGTGGTGGAATCCCCCATATCAGGCGTAACTGTTCCACACTCTCTAATATGGTTAAACAAAAGTGTTAGGGGGCCTAGCAGTTGGGAGCAAAATCTTTTGTAATATCCACTTCCCAGACCATCTGAACCCGGGGCTTTATTGCGAGGCAACGCAGTTATGGCATCACTAATTTCTTGTGGTGTGATGGGTGCCTGCAATGTGTTGTTATCTTCCTGTGTGATCTGAGGAAGAGAGATCTTCGAAACATACTCTCTTTGGGCCTGAAGGTCTAGCTTCTGCCTTTCTAATAGCTCTTGATGGAATTTCTCCACTATCTCGAGTTTATCCCTCTGCAGACTGCACAGTTCCCCTTTTGGGTTTTTTAATTGCGGGAGTTTTGTTTGCGAAGTTTAGCTGCAAGAAACCTATTTGCTTTGCTCCCCTGGACATAGTATGTCTGCTTGGTATTAATTAGTGTTTGCTCTGTGCGTTCCGCTACGTGTGCCTCTAGTTGGGCTCTTGCCCTCCTAACCACTCTAAATGCCTCATTACGACCCTGGCGGAACGGGTTAAACGGCGCCGTTCAACCCATTCCGCCACATTACGAGGTCCCCTCACGGGACACGTTAAGCACGTTAAAACCAGGCGTGAATACCGGGTCCCGGGAGGGGAAGAGGGAGCAAACAACGGGCCATCTTGTAATGGCCCATTGTTTACTCCCTCTCCCATTCCCATTCAGCCCTATGGGGGCTGAAATGGGAATGGGGATGAACCGTGTCCGTGTCCTCGAGTGAGGAATTACCGGGCCATCCGAACTCGGAATGGTCCGGTAAGTCCTCATTCCGAGGACACAGACACGGATGAGGTTTTGCCGGCAGCCATGCTGCCAATAGCGGCATGGCTACCGGCATACCTCGTAATGAGGCCCTAAGTGTTTTTTGGGACTGCCTAGCTTTGTGTTGAGTTTCTGCTACCGTTAGTGCAGCTTCCAGGCTCTTTTGGAAGAGTTCCCTTTCCCTTATGTATACTGATGTTCGTGAGATAAATTCACCCCGTATTACAGCCTTCCCAGCGTCCCAGATTGCACCCCAGTTTGTCTCCCCATTATCATTCTCCTGGAAGTAGTTCTGTATCGTCGCTTTCATGTGCGCCCTAAGAGCCAGGTCTTTCAAAATCATTTCGTTCAGTCTCCATGGTCTTCGGTTCTTATAGATGGACTGGGCCATCTCCATTTGTACCAGGACTGGGGCGTGGTCCGACACATATTGGGCTTCTATTTCCACTTTGGTAATGCGCAGGATCAGGGTTGAGGACACCAGCACCATGTCAATTCTTGAATACCCCTTATGGACCTCAGAGTAATGGGTGAACTCTCTCTGTTGGCCATGGAAGATCCTCCAAGTTTCTATGACTCCCAGATCCCTGAAGAGTTTGCCTAACGCCTGCCTGTTTCTTGCATCTGCTGCTGTGGGTGGAAGCGTTTTGTCCAAGGCGGGGTCCATGACACAGTTAAAGTCGGCACCTATTATTATCTGACCCTCACAACACCCCCCCAGCGTTTTCAAGACCTCTCTCAGGAATAAGTCTTGTCACTCATTCGGGGCGTAGATTGCAATTAGTGTGTATAATTTATCTTGTATCATCCCTTTAATGATTACGAATCTTCCTTCCGGGTCCTCGAACATCGCCTGTTTTTTAAAGATCAGGTTGGCCCTGAGTAGTATGGGAACCCCTTTGGTCTTCCTTCCCCCAGAAGGGAAGTATTGCCGGGGGAATCCTCTGTGCTTTAGTCTTCCCTCGTCTTCTGGAAGGAGGTGCGTTTCCTGCAAGAAAGCTATTGAAATCTGCATGTCTGAGTCTCGTTAGGATTGAGCGGCGTTTGACTGGCGAATTAAGGCCTTGCACATTTAGCAAGACTATATTCATTTCAGCCATTTGAATTATGCAGGTGATCCTTTGCCTTCCATTTTGTTATCCCCCCTTGATCAACACTTCCCCTTGGACTATACTTATCCATGGCGGTTCTTAGATTTGAGTAACTTTGCAGCTTTCCATCTCTCCCTCCCCAAATCCCACCCCCCACCCCATAGTACCTCTACAACAAAGTTCAACGAAACTTTCTCTGCACCCTTTTCGGGGCTTTGGATATCTCCTCCCTCTTGTGCTCCGCCATGACCAACGTTTGTCCTGCATTGATTCCAAAATGGTTTCCCCCCTCGCTCCGTCCGAGGGTTGTGTTGTTCCCTAAGGTATTCATTATAGTTGATGCTCCATTGTCTCAGAGACATGCTCCGCTTTTCCAGATCTATATAGCTTAATCCTCCCCAGTAACATTGTTTATTTCGATAGCTGGCTTCTCCCTTTTCCCTCTGCCCCTCGCTTTTTTGTTGGGATCGAAGACCATTCCCATTGCTTTGGAATCACACTTCTGAGGTTGCGGGCAGGGATCGAGTCCGGGAGCTGTTCCTCCTCTTCCAGGCGCAGGAGCGCAACTCCTTCCTCACAGGTGGTGATTCGGTGTTGTTTGCCCTCCTAGGGGAACTGTAGGCCAAAGGGATACGTCCATCTGTAAATGACCCCCTTAGACCTTAGCACCTTTGTGACCGGGGCCATTAATCTTCTGTTGTGTAAGGTCGAGAGGGCCAAGTCTTGGTACAGCTGGACCTGGGATCCATTGATTGTGACCGGCTGTAGGTTTCTAGCTGCTCGGAGGATTGCCTCCTTCACCGTGTAGGAAGTCATTGCCACTAGGACATCTCTGGGCCTGGCTCCCGGCTCCCTCCTGGGGGGGGCGCTCTGTGCACTCTATCGACCTGTATGTCCTCTGGTTGGACATCCTTTAGGAGGCTACAGAAACATAGCTGCATTGACACTTTCAGGTCTTTATCGCCGATGGATTCGGGAAGGCCCTTGACTCGTATGTTAGATCTCCGTGATCTGTTTTCAAGATCCTCTGCTTGAAGTTCTAGCTGGACTGTTTTGAGTCTTCAGCGATTTCTGAGAGTCCTGCTTCTGCCGTGTCAACCATCTCTTCTAGGCCTGTAATGTCCTTTTTTACTTCCTGAATTGAGGATCGGAGCTCCTCCCTAATTGACCTTAGATGCTCCTGGAGGGCCTCCATCATCCGGGTCTCCATTCCCTGGAGACATTCTTTGAGATCTTCTTTATTCAGGGCCATGTTCGTAGGGGTGTCCGCAGGCCGATGAAGGTTGTGCGCCTCTGTTGTCTCGCTCTGGGGTTCTTTGACCCGGTACTGTCCCCAGCAGTGTTCCAGCTGTGCGTTGCGGGTTCTGGGTGAGGCGCCTTTGGACTTGGTTCTTGGCATCTGTTTGACCCCTGCAGCGGGGGGCCTTGTCGGTTCAATTGGGGTTGCAGGATTAATCAGGGTGCTTGTTTCTATGTGGGCATAGCGTCGATATGTTTACCCCGTCTCCCAGCACGGGCCAGGATCCTTGCGCCCGTACTCCCCATGGGGTACCTTTTCTGCGGGGGGGGGTGATAGTGCCCGGCACCAGAGCCTTCTCCCCACTGCCTATAGGTTTGAGTTGTGCTCTGCCAGATTTGGGTGATTTCACTGTGCACAACTGCTGCCCTGCCGTTGATGCTGGCTTATTTGTACCAGAGCGTCTTGGTCTTCGGGACCCCCCCTACTACCACCCTGCCGCGGGTGTCTCCCTACGTAAGGTTGCCCAATTGCTCAAAGACCTATTTGATGGTTCTCTGAGGTTGCTCGCCTCAGCCCCGCGTCCCCGCCTCCGAATGGCGCTCAGGTGCAAGCTATGTTGGGCTCCTGTCTGGGCTGGCTCTTCTCCGGCTACTCCTGTGCTCCTTGCGCCTATTTTGTGCCCTGGAGAGCCCCAACCCCCAGGAGGCAATTGATGATCCTTTCCGTTTGCCCGGGGATGCGGATCCCCCAAGAGGTTAGCTGTCCCCTCCTGTTTGTAGCGATGTGTGCCCTCCGTCTCAGGCGACCTGGGTCCGAGGGATGACACGAGTCCAGTCGGACCCTTGTTCCTCGTTGTGCCAAACCGTACTGGCTGCGCGTTGTTTGAGCCTCTTTGTGGACAGCACTGAGAGCGGGCCCCCAGACCAGGCCCCCAGTCCCCTGTTTCCTATTCGCTGTGGACGGAGGGTTAGGAGGGCCCAGTCTGGGGCAAAATCATGACAGCTTCCATAGGTCGCCCCACGGGGGCTAATCCGCATCAGAGGGGGACCGAGCCTGCAGCCACTGAGAACAGCAGAGACCGCCCCTCCAGGGGCCGACCAGCCACAGGAGCACATCCGCCGCCCCGGGGGGGGGGGAGCAGGAGAGCCGAGGCCTGCAGGAACTGCATCCTTGGTTTTTACACAGGCTTGGCAGGTATCAGTCTCTCCGACTCAACCGGCTGTCTTTACTTGCGTCCTTGTTGTAAGAGCCAAGGACAGTACCATGGCAGCAACCACTCCTCCCCACCTTGGTTATCAACGTGGGAGAGCCCTGGGTACCTCCGACACACAGTTCAGCTTTCTTCAGCTTTAGTCCCAGGTTTAGGTTTCTTATTTTCCAAGGTTCCCAAAAGTAACAATCTGAAAAGTTCAAGGGCACTTCCCTCCTTGGAACCCTTTCTGGTCTCGCCGTCTTTCGCCTTGTATTAAATTGCCATCTTGAAACTACTGCTTCCTCATGTGCTTTGCCTTGTTCAGAGTGTGGTTTCGTGCTCTGCCTTTTATCCACGTGGGGGAGTGTGATGGAAGTCAGGTGTGTGTAATGATCCCATTGTATTGGGACATGTCAGGTATACGGCTCTGGTGTTAGTCCGTTTTCGCTCATGGTGAGCTGTCCGTGAGAAAGTGTTCATGTCGGGAAAAGGGGTGGGGTGATTGAGCTCCTACGTATCCTGCCTGGTAGGATGGGAAAATGTGTTACAGGGAACGGGATACTGTGTGTCACGATCCAGTGTCCCACTCCCACTCCCTGAAAACCCCCATCCATGTGATCCTGCCGCACTGGTCCACCCCCAGGAACTGGATCCAAAAGAGATGGCTGTGTCCTGGCCACCTGGATGACAGATCCCGGGGACTAGCGGGTGAGACACCTTCAGGTTTCTTACATCACCAACCAGCAATGTTATATGTATATCATTTTAAGGCTTGTGCCATTGATCTTTATGAGGCAGAGATCTGGGGACAGGAGCCTCCTTCTAAGTTGCAGTTAATGCAGAATAATTTTGCTTGGCTAATTTTGACTTTTCCACAGAGTGCTCCAACTTTTGCAGTACACAATGAGCTTAGGTTAGCTTTTTTTTTATTATTAAAATGATATAGTTTATACAATAAACGTTTCATTTTTCCACTTTACATTTTCAATACTATACATTCTTTATAAAAATAAAAAGGAAAAAATTCAGTTCTAGCTTCACGTTACAAATCTGTGGAAGCAAATCCTGTTCCCTTCCTTATACTATATCTTTATCCAGGTCCAAGATACTTCTAATGAATTGTGTGAGGGTAAAAATTGATTTTGTATCATGCCCAGCTCATCAGTTAGCCCCATCTTGTGGCAGGCTCTAGCTGGAACTTTTCAATTCCAAACAGAGATCCAAATTGTGCTCGCTTCTGAGCCAGTGCCGTACATGACATAATTAGGTGGTACAATGTTTCTGGCTCCTCTGGTATCAAACAAAACTGGCAATAGTTTTCTACAGATGTGAGCTGCTGGATTTTAGATAATCTTTCTCGAGTCTTAAATTTAATCTGATCTTTAGAAAGCAGTCCTGAATATCTGGATCTGGAAAGAGACATAGGTAGGCCTGAGGTCCATTGATGGTGTCATGATGCCTACCCCCGGGGACCCAGACCAGGTCCAGCAACCCCGGAAGCAGGCATCAAGTTATTTTGAGCAAGCCCAAAAACCCCTGCTAGGGACTGTTTGGGTGCGGTCCTGGCGCCTATGGTGCCAGGCTCATATGGAGAGTCAGTCCTGGCGCCTATGGGGCCAGGCTCATAGAGTAGAACTTACCTGATGCAGACCATGCTGCAAGCTTACCTGATGCAGACCATGCTGCAAGAGCTCTAAGCCAAATGAGGCTTGGAAGGGACTATTTTACCTAGGGACTATATTTTTACTCGGGCGGGGCTGGTGAGGAATACTTACCTGGGACTACTTTGGAGGCTATTTAAACCACGCCCGAAGAGCAGCACACGCTTTGCGTTATTCTGCATCCAGCAGCGCAACGCTCACCGTGCCTGCAAGTCTGCATCCAGTCTTCTGCCACGCCCGCCTCGAGTTTGGAGCTCCTAGAAAAAGGGAGAAAGAAGGAGAAAAGGTTAGAACAAGAGCAATACCTTTGATCCTTACCTAAATTCCCGATCCATCGCGCCTTCGAGCTGGAAGAAAGAAGTTATTTTATGCGCGTCACCTCGCCTGCTGCAGCGCCGCGCTGAACACACCGGCCTTCGCAGCATCTTCACATTCCACCGCATCCTCCTGCATGTTCCCGCCGCATTCCAGCACCTAAGGAGTAGACAAGAACAGCAAGGTGAGCCAAGGGAATACACAGAGGAATATTAGTTACCCCCCCATAGACTTACCTGATTTTACCACCGGGGGTACTATTCCTCTTCACGGGTTGGCGCAGCTTCCACTGTATCTTCGCCGAACCCCGGCCCCTAAGGGGAAACAAAAGGACAACAAGGTGAAACAAAGGGACTATCAAGGGGAACCCTCCTCACCACAATAGTCTTACCTGATTTTACCGCCGGAGGTATTATTCCCCGAGACTTCATACTTTCTCTCAGCGCCTGAATAAGGGAGAAAGCAACAGGTTACATATTGACATAATTTATCGAACTGTGTTGGAAATACAAATCCTTACCAGAATATTACCGGTTGCCACGAGGAACTCTTCACTAGGGTCAAGCTGCAATCTGCAAGGAATCGGGCAAGAGTGAAAGTCAGGCATTTGAACTCTTACGAACTACATACTTTTCGGAGTCAATATTGTTCTGGAACTCACCAATTCCTTCGATCCAGTGAAGCAACTGGTTATCAACGCGCCCCTGCGCTCAATGCAGGATGGAGAGCTCATCTTTTCAAACCATCGGGTGAGACTATAAGAGGAGACATCAAAGGTGATCTGTGGGGAGAACAGCGGGGGTGGAGGGATTTACACTCAACTCCACGGGTGGTTAATTCCCTTTCTCCATTTGCAGGAGAATATTCCTACGTGCCAAGCAAACGAAGCTAGGTGGGCCAGTCCAGTCCTTCATCTCGGCCCTACGCGTCACATTGGTGGAGACCGCAGTTGTCCAGTTCAGTTCGACGCCTCTGTGGGAGCCAGGTGAGCGTAACAGATGGCTCTTAAATCCGCGCCACACTCAATGTTCATGCTGTATTTTAGTTTTTCTTCACATGTTTTCAACCAATCATTCCTTTGGAATTTAATTTTAGCCTTCTGTGGACGATATAATAACATATCTAGAGATCTGTCTTCCTTTGTTAGGTTTGCCTTTAGTTGTTCTGTCCTTCGCTTCAGGAGCGTATTATTCAAACTAACCTTTGTACTCCGCAATAACTGAATAGATGGTGATATTTCGTCAGTCAGCAATTTTTGCAGCAGATCGAATTGTTTCCAACGCACCATGGAGACAAAGGATTGAGTGGCGATTTCATGCCTTATCCGTGGCATCAGGAAATTCTTGGCAATCACAATATTTTTCTCCAAAATATGGCTTCTAATTTTAGCCAATTTATGCTATCCGCTTTCAACATAGTTTCGCTCCCATAGGTGATAATGGGGATCACCTTTTGTCGGTGGAAGGTGATAACTGGCTTCATCAAGATTTTTCATAGCTTTTATTGAAGATTATTATCACATATCGCTGACACTGATGTGGCTGACATAATGGGCAAATGAGGAAACCATCCTGTCTAGCCTGATACTTGCTGACATTCTTTACCACATTGGTGTACTAAAATCACAATGGTTTTTGCATGTAAAGGCTACCCTTACAGCCATAAATGCTGGCCGTTGATTTGGACATCCACACCTGATACATGGTCACAGTGACGAGAAGGGCAAAGCCTCACTCTTAAACCTCTATCAGGGACAAAGGGAATCGGTAGAAATGGGCAAATCAATGACTAGAGCTCACGAGGTAATCATGTTTCAAGGAAATTGCAGCCTTATGTTGAGTGGTGTGTAGGTGTATATAAACGCTCATATCTGGCCCGCCTACTGTTTAATTTTCACCCTCTGTATTCTATAACTGGGAAATGGCAGGTCCTAGGAATTGATTCTTAAATCTGTCCCATAAGGTAAACGGATCATTGAAATAGCTGGCCATTTTCTATTCTTCTACAGTCTCTAAACTGCAAACCATGAAAGAACCTTGGCCCCAATTTTAAAATCAAGAGCGTTTTATCAATTTATGCTGGCACTATTACATTGCTTATTGATGCGAAACGAATGCATAATTTGGGCGCATAACTCTTTTATTCAAGAGTCACTGAAGGGGAGGTAGATGTACATCTCTGATCTTGTGGAGAATATCTTCACCTCATATAAATGCTGTTAATATACTGTTTAACCTGAACTTTTACCTTAAAATTCTATTGTCAATGAAGATAGTTATTGTTAAAAACTGATGGAACTGTAAAGGTTGTATTGAGTGAAGTTTTAGGAATCGAGATGTATAAATCTCAAAAGCTTGTTTTAAGTGTTTATATTGACTTGAAGGTGTTCATGATTGTGTTTAATAATTGCATAAACACAATTCTTATGTGATATGATTAGGACCAGTCCAAAGGTAGAGAATGTGTCTTGCTGGGATGGGTCTACTAAAATGTTACGTTTGGTTCATCTATCATTTTCCTTCTGACTCCAGAAGGGGATTGACAAACAAAAGGAGTGATTACATAACTTAGAACCCTGCTGACTGTTCAAGTGCTACTCAAAACAAACCTTTGCGATGTGAAAGCCATACTTTTTACCTGTGGTACTGGGAGGAGAAGAGGGATTTGATTAATTTATTTTTATTAACAGCTAGTATTTTCTCTGTTTTTGGGTGCAGTAGCACTGAATTGGTGTATGAAAATGAAAAGCAGGACTATTGAGCCGTCAGTGTTTCTCGGCTGGTCAAATAATTAAGTATTCGGCCAAAGTCAAATATTTGTTTTTCCAGGCAGAATTCACCCGACCACTAGCTCAAAACCACATTTCAGTCCATAAGTTAACACATGGTATAACATTATTTGTTTATAGTTGAGATGCAGATTATGAGTTTATTGCAGGTCCTTTTTTCAAACAGTGTGTGTTATATGTCAGCTTCGACACAGACTACGCACATACTATCTTGCATTGGTAGTTGTTATTTTACTAGCTGGTGTTAGCATCATACTCAATGGTACTCATTTACGTAATCATCGGGACGATGAAAGATTGTGTCGTCTTTGATGGCTTTGTTATGTGTGTCGTGCAGGTTGCCCACACATCTTAGCAGCAAGAGCACATGGGCAAAACATCATTGGGCTAATTGGGCTCCAGCCCCCTGAAATTCTGGGCCATTCATATGGGACCTGCTGACTTTCAGAGCTTTCATGAGCAGGACGAAAAGCAGACAATCAACGGAGTCCAGATCTGCATAATTACTTTCCTTTTGTTCTCAGCAGTGTTGCAGTGCTGTTCTCAGGCGTGAATCGGTAAGCAAAAGACACTGCGGTGGGGCATTTCCAACAGGTTTGATTAACTAGCAACTCCATGTCTCCCTCCAGCGGAAAAACGCTTTTGTAAATCGGGCCCAGTGTGTGTAAAACAGAAAAGCTACCTTTTAGAGATAGGCTGCCATGATGCCCACTAGCTTGACATGAAAAAAAAAAGGTTTGCTTTTATATGGATTTCAAATGTTCTCAACATGATGTATTACAGTTAGCTGGAGGTTTGTGACACACAAAGGCAACCTTATTGCTCAACTTCTTCTAGAGGGTGGGGCATGTTTATTACGACAAAGCACAAAAAGCATGTATGAAATGTACGTGTAAAAGTTGGACGTATTTTTTTTGCCATTAAATATTTTCATTTATTTGGATGATGGAGAAAATGGGGGTTGTGGGCAAGGCAATTGCGTTCCGTACCCCCTCTCCATCATACAAAGACACAGGCATTTACGCAAGCAAGATATCTTCTTGCTAGCAAACATTATTTGGATTCTTATGGAATCTAATTGTTTTTTCCACCAGCTAAAAGCAGACTGATTCCAAAGGAGTCCATTGCAAACACTGCCTGCTATGCAGTGTGGCAACTGAATTTCCACTTCAAAGTGATCAAACTAAGGTGTACAGGCCATTAAGCCTGCATTTACACCTTTGTTTGGCACTTCATAGTGCAAATGACTAAACCTGCATGCAGGTGAACTGTTTGCATGCAAGAGCAAATGTGACAGGCCCCCTCCATGCAATTTACATTTTTAAGTAAAAGGAACCCTCAGTGGTAATCCATTAGATTTTCCAGGATTGCATTATTTTGCATTCTCAGAGTTGTAAAATAAAGGCACACTGATATTCGATTGGCTTAACATGTTTCGATTAGTATTTGCACATTGACGGTCATCATTACTATGGGATTTGTGTATTTTTCAAGTAAACACTATTAGGCAGTATTACTGTTATTCTTGAAAGCCTAAATTTGCACTGAGCAGAGCTATGGAGGTATTTGGTCAAGTGCCTAATATGCAAAGGGGCTTCAATTCCCAGGTTCACGGCTTAAAGAAAGTGTGCAATCACACGTTGACTTAACTGTAGATTATGGAGCCCTTAGAAGTGATTAAGTTCACACTATTAAAACATTTCTGCATTACAGCGGGGCAGATATAATGATTTTAGGTACAAAATAGTGTCTTCTTGTACTCCTCCATTCGTGAGCCCCGAGACCACCACCTAGAATTGTGTTATTGTTGCAATGCAGGCAGAAATATAGCGTCACCAGCCCTTCACTGCACCAAAGATTATATCATAGCAGGTTGATATTAATTTCATGCCCTCTATCTGCTGCCATTCTCCTCAGTTGCATGGGTCGTTCAGCCTACTACCTCAAATGAGAAGGAGTAAAGCTTTTGCTGTGCCCGTTTATGCTATGTTATTGAGTCTTACATAACACACCTTCTCCCTTTTTCATGAGTTCTTAGAGCTTCAGGATCTGTAAGTCTTGGGCTAGGGGACTTATGATGGCAGGGCAAGGATGCGCTGATGCAATTTTTATATGTGCAGATGTGAAAACATAGGCTGTCTGTAGTGTGTACGTTTTAAGATATTTTTTGACTTGTCTAGAGGTTAGTTAATGTGTGTTCCAGGTTGCTAATGTAAATTGTGTGGTTGAGTGTAGTATCTGTCAGAGTGGTGTTTAATGAGTGTGGCGAGAGTAGTGTTGATTTCTCTGTGGTGGGTTAGTGTAGTGTTTAGGGAAATTTAGTGTAGTCATTTGTCTTCAGTTAGTGTATGTTCCATTGTGTAACCTTTGCTGTATTGCTGGTGGCATTGTGTGGTGAGTTGTGTTAGTTTTGATTTTTTGATTTTGAATATTTATTACGCGGACCAAGCAGAATAAACTACATTCGGGCGCAGATGTTAACTATGGTTTGTACCTTGATCAACATGTAGCGACTCTGATATAGATCACCCAGGTTCACTTAAATAGAAAGGTTTTTAGTGCTTTTCTAAAGCTTTTCAATGATGGACAAGAGCAGATAGTCAATGGTAGTTGGTTCCATACCTTTGGGCCAAAGACCGAGAACCTCCTATCTCCCATTGAGATCCGTTTAGTCCGGGGTATAGTCAACAACATTTTATCTCCTGATCGGAGATCTCTTATTGGTTGGAGATGATGGATCCTGGCACTCAAATATTTTGGTGCATGATCATAGAAGCACTTATGCATAAGGCAGGCTATCTTAAATGTCACCCGGTCCTCCACACTAAACCAGTGGAGAGCTCTACGCGAAGCTGACACATGGTCTCTTTTTCTTAAGTGGGCAATTAACCTAACTGCCACATTCTGGGCCTTTTGCAGTCTCATCATCTGTTGACTGGAATCCCTGCCATGAAACTGTTACAGTAATCGAGATGAGAGCTGGTTAACGCCCCTACGACCACAGGGTGGTCTTCTGCTGCCACAAAGGGGAGCACATTCCTAAGCATATGTAGGGAGTGATATACGGCCTTCACTTTGGCCCCTACCTGGGCTTCACTCCCTAGGTTTTCCTGCCATGTGCATAAGAGGTTCTTTATTTTCCTTGAAAATTGAATCTCTTCCCCTGGAATCCGTGGGATTATACTTTGTTTTTCGGCCATCAACTTGCTCCCTGCTCCAAATAAAATTATCTCGGTTTTAGCTGCATTCAGCTGTAGCTGATTGCACGCCATCCATATTCTAATTTCCTGCATACACTGGTTGATCTTTTCAAAAGCCTCCTCTATATTCTCTGTTTCCACATAGATTTGGGTGTCATCAGCGTAAGAATGAAATCTTAATCATACCTCCTCAAAATGTTGAATAATGGTCGGATGTATAGATTAAAGATCAAAGGTGACAATGCCGAACCCTGTGGAACTCCACATTTTAGCCATAGTAGTTCCGATAGAAAACCTCCCAAAGTTACCCGCTGTGTCCTATCCTTCAAAAAGGAACTAAACCAATCTGCCACTACTTTCGAGGCTCTCCCAACTGTCTCAATACGTTGGAGAATGATCTTGTGGTTGATCGTATCAAAAGCCGCAGAGAGGTCCAACATCAGCAATATTGTGGATCCTCCCCTATCTGCAGCTTCTAACAGATCATCCTGGACCGCCAGCAAGGCGGTCTCTGTTCAGTGATTTGGGCGAAACCCCGACTGACATTCATCCAGGATGCTCTTGCTGTCCACAAAATTAGGCTAAACGATGCTGTAACAGGTGACATTATGTCATGACACAAATTCAGGGACCACAGTAGCTCATCGATTTATTAGGAGCTCCATTCTGACTGCCAACTTATAGCTCATAAACACTCAGTCGGACATGGTATTATGATTATGGTACAATGCAGCTAGATATGCATCATGAACTGACAACTGATGAATGAAGCCATGCACCACAACACAACCACAGCGATACAATGCTGACAGTTACCATAAAAATGTACATTTTGTATTTAAAATATATCATGATTTTGGGGAATGTCACTGCCAATTACACTATTGGTTACTTATTTGACACTTGTTCCCAAAAGAAATTATTTGGGAAAACGGGAATAGGGCACCATACAAGTACATTTGCCCCACTCACACCACACCACACTAGGGGTTTACCGAACTTCGGCTTCGAGTAAGTATTTGGCCGAATTCCGGGAACTCAGAAAGGCAAATATAGACTTCAGTTTGCAAAACTGAATAGAATTAGACCAGACAAATTGCTATCACACAGCTGAAAAACATCTTATATTGTAATCTGCTCTTTAGGGCATGTTTTGTTACAGATTCTTAGACATAAAAGGTGCTCATCCTTTCTACCTAACCTGCAACAATACTGGAAAATCTTTTCTTTTGGCAAATGTTTATATGCAATGTGCACTTTTTTCAGTTGGAAAAGACAAACTGAAAGAAATGTGCATAGATACTTTCAGTTCATGTCATTTCACTTCCCATTGCGTACATCATAGTCCCCCCATATATTTTTTTAATGACTTCAGTCCTGAGTTTAATATTATCTGTTGTTTATCAGGAATGATTAGTTGTATATGTTTGTGTATTGGCGAGAAGGAGTGGCTAAGATAAGTGAAAAGTGCACAGCTTTTGTTTGGGTGGGGTAAATAGTTGTGAGATGGAGTTCACACATTTCAGATTTACTCTTGACGTGTGTCCTGCATGAGCCGACATGAACCATTTTATACATTTCTATGTGAGCTGCAAAGAAGTTTCGAAATTTGACCGGATCGGCTTTGCAACTGGATAGAGAATGCAATGCATCCGATTCACAAAGGCAGTCCTTTTGCATTTGTGAAGCCTCCTACTTTAACTGGCACTGGATATGCAATAATCCTCTGTACATTTGGTCCCTTCATTTTGGTTAAATCTGCTTTATTTCTGGCTTTTATGCATTAAATGAAGATGCTACATTAATTACAAAGAAGAGAAATAAAAGTATAGAATATATTTAAAATGGTGCTTTGTTTTTTTAATAAGTGTGTTTTTTGAAGTTTGGAACATGATTTATTAAATAAAGCAACTATTCGGCTTCAAATTCGGCTTCGGCCGAATAGTTCACGAACAATTCGGTATTCGGCCGAATACTAAACATGCTATTCGGTACAGCCCTACACCACACCCACATACACACACACACACACTTGCAACTTTACAGTCCCCGGTGCAAACACTAACCTCCACCAGGCTCCTTTCCTATTCCTGGTCTGCGTGAGACAGACAGGAAGTGATGCTTGCCTGGTTTGCCTCTGGGCCTCAGGGTCTTCTAACGGTGCCCTTTGGGCTACATGCAGGAAAAGTAAAAGCCTTCTTGGCCACCAAGCACCATACGATGAGCAATACTACTTTTGCTTGTGATGGCTACTGTAGGTGCTGCTCTACCTGATGGATGTAATGTAACCCCATTTTTAATCAAACTTACATCTTTCACATAGATCCATAAATAAGGAAGATGGCACCCTTGCATACAAACATACAAACCACCACTGGTTGAACTTTGTAGTGAATCCATCATCATATACTTGTGCTTGAAATTAATTTACAGATTTCTGTGGCCTTGTAATTTAATATTCATTAATTTACTTAAAGTGGAATCTTTCATCATGCACATGTTTGCTTTGTTGGCCACGTCAAGCAAAAAAAGTCTTAAGCTACAACTTGGGTTCAACGTTCCTCTACTTGATTTGTTCCAGTCTGTTTCACAAATATTCCCTGTTTAGCTCTAACCCTAGAGCTCTACATGGATGCAAATCCTGATCTGCCCCATTGAGCCCCCTAGATTATCAAGAGTAGGGCCACAGCATTTATCCCATAGTCCCCCATTTGACTACTTTTGCCTGCCAAACCTTGATGGATCCCCTGGTTGCTAGAAGCCATTTCTGTGGGAGAGTATACAGATCTCACCTCTCTAAAATTCAAGGCAGGCTTCTTCTGTCGGGTATTATTCCAAGATGGTGTGAGTGGGATACTGATGTGACCATCTATAGTAATGACTCATCTGCTTAGAATTTCTATAAGGAATGGTGACAGCCTGTTTTGGGGATCTGTAGAGTAAATCCACATCCCTCATTTTTACTGGAAGAGAAGCCCTTGAAAGTTGAATATATCAGAACCCCTGACTGGGTACCCAGAAAATAGTTTGAATTGATGCAACTCAGTGATTGTGGGGCTTAGGTCGGAAACCCTGCCCCAATACCCAAAATATTTGTACTGTTTGCTTCATTGCCTCTGTGATGTTCTGAAGAAAATATCTGCCCTAAGATTGAGCAAAGAAACCCCATTGAAGGGACTAAAAACATTGATACATTGTTCCTTGGTGGGAGAAAATATGCTGAGTTCTTTGTAATGAGACACACTTTACTGGGTTCACAATTCTCCTGAGACAGAAGGTAAGTACATCAGGGAAACAAGTACATATACATATGGGATAAGTTCATCTGTAGGGAGACATCCACCGGTTCCCGACTCTCTCAAGCTCAAGGTCCCAACTGAAACCCTGTGGACCTTCCAGGGACCTTGAGTCATAACATTCCACACTAAGATTTCAGGCAAAGCATTCACATACAGGTAGGGGAAGCAAAGCATAAAACACAACACATCTCCCTCCCTTATAAAATGTGCTACAAACAGAGGAAAGAATAGAAGGGAAAGACTCCAATGAAAATGGTACAACCCAGACCCTAATCTCACCTTCCAAAACTCCTACTACCAAGCTAAAATGCTCCGAGCTAAGTTGATCTCTCCCAGCTGAACCTTAGACTGGCTAAACGCATAGCTACACCCCCACCAAAACATACAACTGATCTGTAGCTGTCCTACTACAGGAATCATCACCAAGGAACCATCCCTCCAACCAACAACACCCAAAACCAACCAAGCACACACACAACACCAACCTTATCCGTCCACCATGAACTAAATGTGCAAAGCCACCATTCAGGGTTCCTAACTCCCACTAGCGGCCTGAAGCCAGGAAACTTTTCCACCACATTTGGCACCCAACATGCCAGGAATCTCCATCCACCACAATTTGGCACACCTCCATGCCGGGAATCTCCATCCCCCACAATTTGGCAACCACCATTGCCGGGAATCTCAATCCCCCCAAAATTTGGCACACCACAATGCCAGGAAACTCCATCCCCCCAAAATTTGGCACACCACATACCGGGAATCTGCATCCCCCACAGTTTGGCACTCATAATGCCGGGAATCTGTATCCCCCAAAATTTGGCACTCCACATGCCGGGAATCTCCATCCCCCACAATTTGCACATAACCATTTCCACATAGCCATCTCATCTCAACTCATCACCACCCCTAGGCAATGTGAGCATTAGAATTTGGCAAACAAGAGTTATACACTTCCATTGAGTCACATTTATTTAAACTTACAAAGTCCTTTGTGGTGGTTTTCCTGTGGAAAAATAATTAGTTCATGAAAACAGTGCAAAAACAACTTCCCATTTACCACATTTTTCTCAGTAAAATATACCACCATGCCAGGACTCGCAATTCCCCACAGCTTGCACACAACCATTTCCACACAGCAATCCCATCACCCCATCTAGGCAAATTGAGCATTCAAATTTGGCAAACAAGAGTTACACACTCCAATTGAGTCCATAATGTTTAAGCTGCAAAGTCCTCTATAGTGATTTAACCTGTGGAAAAAAGAATTAGTTAACAACACTGCAAGAAGTTCCTAAAAAAAACAATACTATTGCAAAACAACTTTTCACAGAGGCCACGACACTTCACACACTAATCATGCCGAAACCAAGGCGTCACAATACAACACTTGTTATATTTAAAATTTCATGTGGTCCTGCAACTCTCCTAGCACCTACTCTAAATAAGCACATCTCTCTGCACCTTCAGTCAGCTTCTTCTCCGATGCCCTGGAAGGCGTCACATTAACATCCTTCTGCCCAGTATCATGGAAATCTCCCAATGCATCATCCAGCCAGTCATATTCCGACAAAATACCTCCATGTTTCATCACTGGAGTATACGTCTGTTCCTCAGCCCCGACTGTTCCAACTGTCGCTTCTCCATTTTCTCACAGTAAAGTCATCTCCGAATGTAAAGACCTTTCACCTCTGCTTACAGTTCTTTTATTCTCCGCTTCCATGTTCTCCTTTCGCACACGTCCTCTGTTACGCGTAAAACACTTGGTGGGGTAACGGTCATTGATGTGACCCATATACGGCTCCTTCACGTTCCACAACGTCACTACTCTTCCGCTCACTTCTATGGCTTGCAGTTCGTTATCTTTTCTCTGGGCTCACATCCCATTTTACTTGCCTGAACACAGCTTGTTATTCGGCGTTGTAAAGTGACCGATACTTAGGCATTGCTGGTGGCCAATTGACCGCGCCACCCATAACTACCTGATTACGCCCCACTTATGGGCGCTTACCTTGTCTATACGAAATACTATTGTTTCATGCTCCAAAGCCATATCTTACAGTCCCCGCAGAACAGCTGTTGTCTGTCAGGACCGTATTACAGACAATCACCTTTGGAACCCCAGGAACCTAACAAACAGCTTTGTAAACTTCGGGACCTAAATCCAATGTCACCCCGCAACTCTCAGCAATACCCAGCGCTAATCTAAATCAGCCAGTTCAAAGGGCCGCTCACCTTGTGCACACCACTGGATTTTCTATTTTGTAATCGGCACACTTCTCCGATCAGTGGACCCCCTCCTCTGCGCACTCCCAGAGCCCCCTGCAGGAGTCCTGAGGTCAGCGCACGTTTGCGGGCTCCGTGGATCCAGTGGATGTCTCCCGGCTGGTACTTCGCCGTGTCCTTTGCTTCTCCCCTTCGACACCTTGACCTCTCATTTAACTCCCAGATATGCGGTTCCAGTCTTGGCCGGACGTACCATATGTTTTTCTTTCTTTTCACCCTGGTTTACTCTCAGAAGACAAATCCTCGTCGCCAATGATACGTTGTCCCTTGGTGGGATAAAATACGCTGAGATCTTTGTAATGAGACACACTTTACTAGGTTCACAATTCTCCTGATAGAGAAGGTAAGTACATCAGGGAAACAGGTACATATGCATAGAGGTTAAGTTCATCTGTAGGGAGACATCCACCGGTTCCCTACTCTCTCAAGCTGTGGAACTTCCAGGGACCTTGAGTTATAACATTCCATACAAAGGTAGGGGAAGCAAAGTATAAAACACAACAAACGTCTGATGGCAAATCTCTGCTCAGAACCCAGAGAAACCGGACTTCCTACGTTTCAGACCAGGATCAAGATGGATATAATCTCCCTCTTCTTATCAGTACCATACTCTGACAACTTTGACTACCCTCTATGCTCTCTGTCCAACTCTGATGCCTGCCAGGACCTCTTCAGCTTTCGGTGCTGTTATATACACAAAAGGTTCCTCTAAAACTGAAGTGTGGCACTCCTAGAGCGCACTGGAGCATGATGGCTATTATCCATTAACTGAACAAGTCATTGACCATAGAAACCAAACAACTCGGATCTGAAACACATGCGGCATGCACAACTGTGAGGTATCGTCAGAAAATGTGTCAGCTAGATTAATACACACGTCAGGGATCTACTGTGAGATGCTATCTGTGTCTTTCTATTTCAGTTGTCCAAATCAATTGACCTTTTTGCCCAGCTCTTCTTTTTAGGCACTTTAACATCATGGGTTATTGGGAGAAATAGTGCCTTGAGAGAGAGACATCATAAAGGTTGCCATCATGCACATTAATGCCAATGATACATTTAATCAAGCTGTGGTGCCGGATAGGTGTGGGAAGCGGGGCTTCATGCCCCACTGATACGCATATGAAGGTGCCAAGATCTTCTAAAGAATGGGTCTCTGCCTGTTTTCCATCGCCCCTGCCTGCTTGGCAACCTCTCCTATACTAACCCAGCTGGTGGCTTATAGGAACATGAGGTGGGGTTAGGGCTCAGAGCTGAGGGGGACTCTGAGGTGCCTAGGATTCCATCCACATGTGGTTACTACCTCTGCTTAGATCTAATGACTCCTTTTCCATGTACTCTTATGAAAACGCAGCAGAGAAATCTATGGTTGCCATACACATTTCCTTTTTGTGAGGGTGGCCGGGACTTTCTGAAATACTATTGGCCTGGAGTTGGAAATCACTGAGTGCATACGGGTCTCCTAAAGCCATTTCTGTGCTGGGAGACACCAAAAAAAGGGTTTGGAGGATCGGTCATCAATGGCCCATGCATTAGCCAACCCTGTTACTGGGGCCATGGTCAAAGCAAGCACGACCAATCATCCCTGTCTAGGCCAATACTATTATTCAACACAGACCGAAGATTGGCCTCATCTTAGCATCCAGACTCCACTTGTCCCTGGTGTTTTTGCGCACAAGAAACGTTCACTGGTTTCTATTTAGTAGTTGTCCTCTTCCCAAACCCAAAGTTTTGATACATCAAATTGGAGTGGTCATGGTATGTGACCCCTTGAGCATGGAGCTGAGTGAAGATAAGCAAGTGATAGCAAAGGTGGAGTAGTTAGGAATATAATTGTCTATGAACAGAAGGCCTCGTTTCACATCAAAATTGTTCTAAGTAATATCTGGTTCTAAGACCTGTGCTTAGTGCACAGCATGTCAGTACCAGATATGTGGCACTTCAAAGAGCAGGTTAAAAAAATTAATTCAAAATAAAACAGGTAGGCCTGAACAGCACGTGCATATAAATTAACTTCATTCGATGTGACTGCAGGCCTTCAATTAACTCTTATAATTATGAGATTCAGAAGTAACAACTAATCTCCAAAAACCTGCCTGTTGGTGACCGGCCCCAGCAGTTTTGAAAGTGTTTGTTGTCAGCCTAAACTGAGATTGTATTGAGTGAGGAATTCATTGAAGTGCACAGAGTAATTATGTGAGACTCCTATTGATAACAATATCCTCTAAAAAGAACATCTACAAATACAGAGAGATAATAAAATAGTAGCTAATGAACAATCAGGATACCCAAAGGAGCGGGATACAGCTCTTTCTAATCTGTGATTGCAGAAAAGGAAGGGATGACTCAGGTAATAATAATTTCTGCTCATGATCATTTTTTCATTCTGTAAGCAGATTATTTGAGTGTAATTATCAAACGGACAGGACTCTATTGTCAGGTATGATCAAATGTTTCATGATTTTGATTGCAGATGAATGACCTCACCGACAAGAAAAACCAGCTTCATCACTCTCCTTTCAACAATATCATAAACAGTGTCTAAATGGAAATTTCAATGGGCAGGGAACCACAGCCAATTGCAAACCCAAGTCGAACTGTTCCTCATGGACCATCTTCTTAGAGATGATTCACTTTTCGCAAGAGAGACAGCTGCCTCTTATGTATGGCCCATCATGATCACGAAATTAGAAGAGGCGCAAACACACTTTGTTTTGAACAGTGAACATCTCCAAATACACCATTTATTGATTTGTTGTCATTGTGTTCCTTGTTTGTGACATTCGTTGAAGTGCTTTAAATTATAGTTTGGGCCCAGATAAAAATCTCTTTTTGAAAATGCTGCAGTGTTTAATACGCCAAGTAAACATTCACATACACCACTAGAGCAGGGAAACATGCTACCTCGCACCCAATCAAGTTGTTGAATGAGCTGGGAGAGACCGTCTTTACCACTCTCATCAAGCTTGCTGTTGGAAACCGGGACTGGAGACTGGGGTCTGCTATTGCAGAGAAGCACATTCCTGGAGTGAAAAGCCTGGCTTGCCACTCAGAAACAGGATATTGCAGACAGTGGTACACACATAAAACACACCATTTCCCAATACAGCTATGTGCATGAGAGTTGAGGAGAGGACTTTTATTTTACTTTTGGCTCATACAGAGGTGCTTTAACACCACCTATTGAGCTCAAACGAATGCTAGAGTTTAGAGAGAGGAGTATGAATATATAGATACCAGTGTTTTGGACATATCCCCACCCTCTTCCCACTCATGCAGCTCAGCATTAGTGGCACATGACACAAAAGGACCCAGGAAACACCTGCCACTGGCCATTTGATGCTGTCATTCCGATTTTGCACCTTCAGATTTCTCAAGACAAGTGTGAGGCATAGGTTTAACATCTATTATCCTGATTCCTTGTTACACTAAATTGATATTTTGCAAACAATGGGATTGAGGAGTTGAAAAATGTAATGTTCTTTTTTACATTTATGCTTAATCATTTATCTGCTCTGTGAAGTTATACATCTAACAGTTATTGCTTCTGAAAGTAAGTAAATACACAGAAGAATACACTAATCAATTAGGATCCATTTAGCAGGTTGTATTATGCTAATCTCCGTGATGTACATGACTTCTTTGTACCGCAAATGTATCCAAAGATTCCCACTTTCAAATTCCTGAATATGGTTTCCCTTCTGGATACTAAATTCTTTCCCAACATTGTTTTCCAAAATATTCATAAGAAGGATAGTCTATTTGAGCCAAGTCACACATTCCACAACACCACCTAGTAAGTATTGATGGAAGTTCACCTCCTGGTCTGAGTCATATCATCAAGTCATTGCAGGTATGCAAATTAAAAGTCACATCTCGGACATGTCCAAAAGGTCACACTACCAGCTGCACCTCAGAGGTATTCTTCATTTTCTCACCTTCCCCCAAAGGCTCATTGTCTCTAGAGCCCTGGTTCTCTCCAGACTTGACTACTGCAACAGTCTTTTTCTCAATCTTCCTACTTCTACTGTCCGACCTCTTCAACTTATCCAGAACAGAACTGCAAGACTTATCCTTGCCCTGAAGCCCAGGGACCGCATCTCTCTGGTGCTAAAATCTCTCCACTGGCTCCCGTGGCTGCAAGGATCAAGTTCAAGACCCTCTGTATAGTCCACAAGGCTTTCTGGAGCCAGGGCCCTTACTATCTACAACACTCTCTTCCCAAAAACTATCTTTCTAGAGCCCACCACTCAGCCTCCTCCAACTCTCTGTGGGTGAGCTGTTTCTCCAAACAGAGATTTGGAAGTAGATCTCTATCCTATGGAACAGCCTTCCTACCTCCCTCCGTCTTGAGCCAGACCTCCTCAAGTTCCAGAAACTTCTCAAGACCTTCCTCGTCTCTTACTCCTTCTCTCTCCTTCTCCCCTGCTACCCTCCTTCTCTTCACCAGTTTCCCTCCCTCCTTCTCTTCCCCAACTTGCTCAGTTAGCTGACTGGTCGCCTGGTGCACTCTGCCAAGCACTACTGTAAATGCTCTATGATAGTAGCAACCACTCTGCACTTAACCCTGGCCCCTGCCAGACTGGGCGCACTTGTCCCCCTCTCTCGCAATTCCTGTTCTGCACACTTACACAACCTTGAATGTTCTAGGCCTAGCAAGTCGGTCTGTCCAGTCCTCCCTCTGTCTCACCTCCCTAGCCTGATCATGCTTGAAATACTCATGCATGGCCGCATTGAATGACCAACCACCAAGCAATCTGAAATGCTTGCCAGACCTGTACTGTAGTTTATTGATCTGTATGTTCCTTTGCCTCTTCCCCCTCCCCTTTTCTCCCCTCACCCTTTGTCAAGCACTTCACTAGTAGCTTATGCCTTATGCATTCGGAATCTCAAGGCCTAAGAATGATGACTGTATTCCCTTGTTCCCTTTCCGGCTTGAAGCACTGTGAAGCACTTCACTTGTGTATACACGCTTTACAAATAAACAATTACAAATACAAGCCATTTTCTCCAGGAAATTGTCTTCAAGAGAAGTACCACTTTATATGTAGCTTAATAAGTGCAAGACAGACATTTCACAAGGCACATCTACATACCTGGTTTTATCAGTGCAGTATAGTCCTGACATTCTTGTGTTTGGAGCACTGGGGCATGTATACAATACACCTAGAAAGTTACGGTGGGTTTAAATAGGTTTGAAAAAAATCCTTTCATCAGAAATGTGAAAGTAGGAAAGTCCATTGGAGCTAAGTCACATATTCCACAACACCACCTACCAGCCATCGCTGAGCATTAACTGCCAGTTCTGAGCACATAAGCATTTTGGGTATGTAAATTAACGCAAATGTAAGCCTTTTTCTATTGTCTTCATCTTAGAGGGACGTTTTACTTTATACCTAGCTTAATCAACACAAGACAGACATTTCACAAGGCTGTCAGGACAACTACATACCTGTATCCTACTTTCACATTTCAGTTGAACAGTTTTTTTAAGCCTTTTTAAACCCACCTTAACATGCTTAAAATATTCTTTAAAATGCTCCAAACATCAAATGGCCATGTCTCAAACAGAAAGGCAGGGGATATTGCTCACTGCTGTGAAATGAAAAACAAGCCTTTACAAAGCCTACAGCTTTGGCTTTTGTAAACATTGTGTAAAGGGCTGAAATGCCATTGGGTTTCATTACAAGTTTGGCTGTACAGGAAAACATGGTGTTAAAATGACAATAATTGAATTACACTACTATACATCCTGTTACTTGCACCATCAACTTCGAGGATGGGAGGTGAATTGGAGGGTTAGCCTCCAGCAAGTAGCTGGAGCTGAACTTTACCACCAAAAATCATCAAATTCCCTTAATGGTAAATCTGACTGAAATCCCTGTACGGTGCTATGGACTTATAAAATGGGCATTAACAATGCCTTATACATTAGAAAGCTAAGAGTAGTCTCTTAGCTAATGATACACTCTCACTAAGCCCTTTGGTGAAAGTTGCAACTATTTCCTGAACGATCAATTAGCGTTTAAATAGATCTCAAATTATACCATCTCTGATATTTGGAGCTGAAGCAATGTTGGGGTGTGTGCATATAACATGGCATTGGTGTGAAAACACTTATTGGAGCAAAATTCTCCAATTGCCAAGAGGAACTCCAAATGCCTGTATATGGTATGAATTGGGATTGACATCAATTAACACGAGGGCGATGTGGTACACCCTAGTACTGTATAGAAAAGTAATTGCTGCTGGTTACCTACCTCAATTTAAGATCTTGAACACCCCTGCTAATGCCACCCTGGACTCAATCCTTGCTGAATGCAAACAAATGTGTGAAACGCTGCTTGTACAATTAAATTTGGATAAGGAAACGTTGATGTAGAATCCAAACAAAGTGAAGAAAATACTGTGGGAGCAAGATTGATGCGAAACCTTAGAGTTAAGATCAGCTCATAGATGTATGAGCTAAACGGTGTCTGAAGCAAGAGCATTGAACACTTTATCCAAGTATCTGGAAACTTTCCCTTGCAATAACAAAAGGAACATTTTTATGAAATTCCGAATTAATCTTTTTAAGCCAAAAGAGGTGTTGAACCTTCTAAACAGAAAAGCGGTATCGGACGATCTCTGTAGAATTTGTAATACATCAAATGAGACCTTGAAATATTATATTGCAGTGAACTAAGGGACTTGTGCACAGTACAATTGGGAAAAGTGATGATAGAAAGACCTTGTTTAAATGGAGAAGAGTGGTGGAGTGTGATGACAGTAGGAACTGACACTAAATTAACATTTGCACTGATATTTTTCTTGGAAGATCTTGAAATGAGACTGGTGGAGGTGAGGACATCATCACTGATAAAGTGTAACAACGAGACCATGATCTATGGTTGACCGTCCAATAATGTGATTTATCTTGCAAAAGTGAAGCTATGAAAAAATTGAAAATGTTGTTTTAAATATATATTTTAAAGTTTGTAATAAACTAAATGAAATTAAAAAAATTAAAAAATGATCATTCTTCATGATCATTCTTCAGGTTTTTGTAATAAAAGTCCCAAATTCGTTTTTATTTCTTATTCTATATTGCATTAAATCTTTCCAAATTCAGCACTATTCGACAGTCATCACATATTAGCAGGCACATAAGCTCAATGGGTCAATTAACTAACTGCCTAGACTGTTGTGTATCCTACAGATCACAGGTCCGATATTTGACAGAAAGTTTGTCTGCAGTCTGCTGGTGCACAGAGGCTGTGTTGCAGAGGCAAGTGGCCAGACATCCATGGAACAGTTCCACAACTGGATGTATTAATGCCCTTCTATCTGGTGGGGTGGAACAGAAAACTAGTCTATATATTTACCATCTTTCATGTGTGACGTACCAGCAAACATTGCACTCACTTCCACGGGATAAAGATTGTTGTAGCAATGAGGGAGTCTATGTTCATCCTAAATTCCCATCAGGAATCATTGTAGGCTCCGGCCAGTACAGCACTTAAGTTAAATAAACTCGTAATCAAGGGGTGCTTATTGGTGGGAGTTTGCTTGTATGATTATACAGTGATAGAATACAACCAAAGTGGCTGTTTGGTGCTGACCATTTGGCCACTACTGCTGGAAGTTATGGGAAATCCTACATTCTATAAAGATCCACTTCTATGTACCGTATGGGAATCTGTATATTTCACATTGAGCTATTGTGGGAGGAACACCACGTCTACACAGATGAGATAACAATCTATGGTATCAAGCTCCCTGGATCTTTGGTGCCCCATTCTTGAAATTCCTGCCGCTCTTACTAACTTGGTGAACATTTGTGCAGATTTTACATTTCTGGTCGTGGTGAATTTAATTAACCTACTGATGAGGTGTTGGGGGCAACTCTTTATAAAATGATGATATGATTATTGTACAGCTACAAGCGGCAATGGGATGTACACAGACACACCCCAGCCCATTCTTTATAGAATTGTGTGAGTACCGACTTTTAATGTCAATAACTGGCAATGAATTTAATTTGAAACTAAAATGATCAAAGACCTGAAATTGGTCATATGTTTTTGTCAAAAACGACAGAACATTAGGAAACAACACATAAAACGGTTACTGCAACTTGCTGAAGATACCAGCATAACCATTAAACATGCAGACAAAGGGGAAAGCTATTGTAATCATGGACACAAGCTTCTGTACATCAAGTTGCTTAGAACTATTGAGTGTTGACAGCACATATGTGCACTTACAGCAAGATCCTAATAAGGAAATGCATAAGATAATTAACACTCCCTTAGAGAAAGCACATGTATAATAATGGATCTCAGACAAAAAAAAGGAGTGCCTGACAAAGACATTTCCATTATGCCTGTATTTTATGGCTTACCCAAAATACATAAAAACTTGGCACATCCTCCTTTGAGACCCATTGTAGCTGCGTATTTGATTCTCTGGCACGATATTTGGATACACTACACCAACCAATTGTTCAAAAATCTTCTACATAACTTAGAGACACAACACATATTCTCACCATACTTGTAAATCTACCACAGATTTACCACAGAACATGACTCTATTCACCGTAGATGTACATAGTCTTTATACATCAATCCCTCATGGTGAAGGTTTAGAGGCTCTCGAGTGCGCCTTGTTTCAAGAAGAACACTTTCAAGCCAACAAAGTCTTCACATTAGAACTCACTAAAATTACATTGTATAATAATTACTTCCGCTTTGGGAAAGACTACTACTTGCAAATCTCAGGAACCTCGATGGGCTCGTGTTGGCCCTGGCCTATGCCAACCTATTTATGTATGCCTTTGAGTCGAAAAATATCCTTGAACATGAAACTTAGTCGAGTGAACTAGTAACATGAAAAAGATTAATTCATGATATCTATGGAATTTGGAAGGGTACATGCTCAGAATTAGATTAGTTTTTCAACTTTGTAAATTCATACCATCCAAGAATCAAATTCACTCTCGAGACCAGTAATCCCCACATCCACTTTTTGGATGTCAAGATATCCCCTGAGGAAGCGGTGGAGATGGAAACGATTTAAAGGGGATCCCACAAGGGTGGGGGTGGAGTTTGGAGGAGGGGGTGGAGTTCTGAGGGGGCAGAGCTGCCATTTGAACTCTGCTCTAAGGAAAATAATAGTTAAAAAAGGGTACAATTCCTTGCATGCCGCTTTTTTCCAAACTCCACACTGTACATCAATTTGACCTTAAATCACTTCCATGGCAGTTGTGCACCCAAAATACTGTTGATAATGCAGTGATTTGTAGAACATTAAGGGATCCAAAGACACATTTTACAGTAGAAGATTACCAGGATAGCTCAGCAGGTTGAGAGACCATTGCTGAGATGCTATATATTAAAAACTGGTTGTTAATCGTATGACCTTTTTGCAATTCCTTATAAAAAACAAATGCTATAAAATGTGTTTGACCAGGGAATGGGTAGGGCTGGTTTCTTGCTTATATTCAGGGCAGAGGTGGGGGTATTTCTGCCCCTGTAGTGAAAATCAAAAGTTGGCATCCAAGAACACACAATTTAATTTCCTAATAATTGCTGTCAGCACAACACAAGCATTTCTTTGTGAGTAAGCAGTTTGACAAGCATATCACATCTTTATAAATATAACCTGTGATAAAACACAAGGGAAGGGGCACACCAATTGCAGGGTATTTTTGTGACACCCATAATAGCCCAAAATATTACTTTCATATACTTATTAATGTGTACATAGGGAGAAGGGTTTCTGACAAGGGGCACGCATGAATGACATTTGAGGAGGGGCACACAGTGTATCAGGTGTTGTTTGTTTATTCATCCCTCCCATTCCCTGCTCCTAGCCATGCTGATTCCCATGTCTAATCCCACCCATTCCTGCTCATCTCGGGAACTCTTTGAGCGCTGAGCTCTTCCATGGTGATGGCCACCTTGGATGACTGCCTCTAAGGAAGCGCTCTGGAAACAAGCCCAAAGTAGCAGCCAAACCTGAAAGACAGGGTTGTTATTCCTGAGCCTTAAAAAGAATTGTGCGTAAAGGGTTGGTCTAGTAAAAAATGTTATTTAAAAAATAGATAGGCAACATAAAAAAAAAGACTAGCATTCTCCGTTTTAAAACTTCCTATGTAAAATTTTGAGCTATTCAAGCTCAGAATTCGCAAAAGCAAGCACATGGGCGCATCTATTTTGTGAAATGGAGGCCCTCCTGTGCTGGCTTTTGCTTTTGCGGCACTAATGAACGAAAAGCCAGCCAGTTGTAGTAAACAAAGGCTACCGCTGGGTGGCTTTCCCTTCATTAGTGCTGTAGGTGGAGGACGGGGACCGGAGACCAGAGCAGGAAAGTTGCAGCTGAATCTCGGTAAGTGCTATTTATTTATTTTTTTAAAATAAGCACTAGCTGCGGTTTGTTTCTAAACTCCTCTCCTCTCCGGAGCCTGAGAAACTCGGCAAGAAAAACCGCAGCGTTTTCCAACACAATAACGTTGTATTTATGTTTGCGGTCGCTTCAAAAGCGACCGCAAACATAAATACAATGTTTTTAAAGCTGCGGTTTTATTTCTGAGTTTTCCGGGCTCCTCCAGCCCGGAAAACGTAGAAAAAAACCGCAGCTAGTGCTTATTTTTAAAAAATAAATAAATAGCACTTACTGAGATTCAGCTGCAGCTTTCCTGCTCTGGTCTCCGGTCCCCGTCCTCCGCCTACAGCACTAATGAAGGGAAAGCCACCCAGCGGTAGCCTTTGTTTACTACAGCTGGCTGGCTTTTCGTTCATTAGTGCCGCAAAAGCAAAATCCAGCACAGGAGGGCCTCCATTTCACAAAATGGATGCGCCCATGTGCTTGCTTTTGCGAATTTTGAGCTTGAATAGCTCAAAAATTTACATAGAAAGTTTTAAAACGGAGAATGCTAGTCTTTTTTTTTATGTTGCCTATCTATTTTTTAAATACAAATTTTTACTAGACCATCCCTTTAACTGGGATTTATTGTCTGGTGCTCGATTAGTCGAGCCTTTGCTGAATTGCGGTATGTCTGTGTTTTCATTTTACCTGATTGTGCAACAACCTTCTTTGTTTCAAAGCCGAAGCTTCCACTCTGTATCTATTTTTGTTGCTGCACCGATAGCCAGCCATAATCTTGCCTCAGTGTTAAGACCGTATTTTGGGCTGGTGCACCT
Source organism: Ambystoma mexicanum (assembly GCF_040938575.1). Classification (NCBI taxonomy): domain Eukaryota; kingdom Metazoa; phylum Chordata; class Amphibia; order Caudata; family Ambystomatidae; genus Ambystoma; species Ambystoma mexicanum. The sequence continues at coordinate 969,556,367 of NC_090924.1, forward strand.
TCCCTTAGATCTTGCCAAGGAAGTTTGCAAGCTCTGACGTCACAGCGAGCAACCTACACCCAGACCTCTAGTCCTAAGCTCCGGGAAGCTCGAGCATCTGGGCTACACAGAAGTGTCCCAGCAAATGCTGCTGCAGGAGATGAGCGAGTGGACAGTGGAGACCTGCAGCAAGGAGCTGCCATATGCGCTCCACAGGCTCCTCATACCCTTTACGTGTTATCAGGGCATAACGTGGGTAGCCCTTTGAAGGACGATCTCGTGTGCCACTACAGAGCTCGTGAACAAGTTTGTGTTAAAGCGATAGAGACAACTGTAAAGCTTTAGATTTTCCTTTGGGTTGTAAACATATGCTGGAATGTAATAAAATTATGCCATCTTTTATTTAAACTAAATGAAGGAAGACTCCATACTGTTAAAATGACAGTGGACACAGGGGTACAAGAGTATGCATGAGCAAGCTGCAAAATTAGCATGTAGCACTTGGGAGTTCATACTATCGCTGGCAGGGCATGGTATCTGCCATGCCACTACGGCCGTTCCTTACTAACTTCACAAAGGACTGAGACTCTTAATACTTACGACCACAGCTTGATGTTCGCAGCTGCATGTAATGTTAAGCATCATGAGTGCTTCTGTAATATCACTGCCTGCTAGATTTAAACCCTTACTGTGGAAGACGGTAATTGCTCGCCCTGCTCCTTCTGGATTGTTTCAGATCGGACGTAGCTTACACACTTTGCTCTTGAGACTAATTGAAATAATTTCTTGGGGAATGATTACAGGTTTGGCAGGATACTTCAGTAGAGGCTAGCGGAGGCAGTAGAGGCTAGTAGCCTCAGGGAGCAACCCATGTTTACTGTTTAAAGTAGCTGTGGCTCTGTGGGCTGGCTTCAGGTTGGAATCTGTAATGGCTTTTTATAACAAAGTTTTGAGCTCGAGCCCTTCTTCAGATACACAAATATCCCAACATGAAGTAAAGTCAGCAGAGGTGTTCCACTGGTACAGATACGAGCTTGGGACGTCTATTAGTAAGTCCTAAAAGCTTACTATCTGCATAGATAGCACTTCTGTTAGCTTGAGCTATTAGATGGCAGAGGTACATATAAGCTCAAACGACTGCATTAGAGTACAGATAGAGAGAAATGGCATACGAGGAGGGACTCAAAGCTTGAAGGTGTTGTTTGGTTATTTGCCCACCCATTGACGGCCCATAGCCATGCTAATCCCTATGGCCATTCCCACCCAGAACCTGCCCTTGCCCACCCAAAAGAAAATAGGAGCTCTTTCATTTCACCTTATTCAAGCCTTACCACCAAGTTTTGCACTCGTAGTGCCTGCCAGTGTTTTTTTTGGGTGGATTGGAACCATAAACATGCTACTGGTGTAATAAAAATATCAAAACCAGGTCTGCCTTCAGCCACAGATAGTCTTGGGAAAACGCTGAACCACGTGGTACCCCGCTTAACTCAGAGGTAATTATTCAATAGACAGAGGTTTTCCTCCTATTACTAGCTCCCAATCACAACTATTATGGCATTGTGACCATGTGCAGAACTTAAGATGGGACTTTATAGCTAAAATATCCATTGCTCAAAGACTTTTATTTTTCAACAGATTTATCCTGTCCGTTATTCTTTGTATACTGAGGACAGTTAACTTATATCAATAAGAACAAACTCCACTCAGATTGACCTGAAGTATTCTAAAACAGGAACTGTTGTTTATTAAGTTGAGTCCTTATTCTCTCACTCATAATGTAGCTACAATATGGATAGAAGTTACTGAAATGGAGATCCCTGATAACTGCCCTATTTGCATACATTTTTTAAAGGTTGGATCGTACAGCTTCATATTAGCAGTATCTCATAAGAAAAGATGATTTGTGTGAAGACCTCAAGATAATGAGATCCTCACAGCATTCATTGATAGGTAAGCCACTGATAGCAATACACACAGTTTGTAATAATTGTCTTTAAGAACTAGAGTTAACCCCCGCATTTCATTTTTCAACTATAGCTCTTAAAGAAAAGAACACACAAGAAGTGTATAATCTAAGAGGAACCAGCCACGCAGACCTGCGGACCCCCGAGCACGGAGGGTCCAATAACGTTTGCCGCAACTGCGAAGATTAAAATTCAGCAAACCTACTACACCTTGATCGCGCTAGTGCGTCTTCAAATATAAGCATTAGAGGAAGAGCAAGGATTGCTCGAAACACGTGTCAAGCTGTTCACTGGTTTTTGCAATGAATCTGCAACTTAAGCAGTATCTGACTTTTGTGTTGGCACAGCGAGACTGGAAAAACCATTTTAGTATAATCTAAGATATCCTTTGGGAGAGCTATCGTGAGAGGCGCATGGCATGAGTTAGCCAGGTGATAAACAATTTGATTCCATGTGAGAATTGAGGTATAATGATTAATGCATTTGAATGAAGTGTAACTGATTATATTTTTCAATTATTCTTTAGATAACGTTTGAAAATTGAAGAACTGTAAGAATCAATGTTATTTCACTTCTGATGAAACCCGAAACCCGTTGAGCAATTATTATTACTTTTATTTTGTTGCTGTAAACCGATTATGTATTACAATTTGAATTGTGAATGTTTGTCTCTTTAGAACCAATTGAAGCAATTTTTGGAAATACTGATTATAACGATTTATATCAAGTTGCTTGAACTCTGTTCTTAGTAACAGGAATAACGGTGTGCAGGGGACTGGAGTGTCCATCACTGAAAGACACTGTTTTCTTTTAATGATTTTAATATTTTGTACCTGGGCATATGATGGCTATACCTTGCCTTGAGGCTTCTCTTCCTTCTAACTAGTGTTCCAATTCTCCCTTCCCTTTTCTATCTAAATGTTGGGAACATGTTGCCTATACTTTGCACACTCCTCCTCCTGCTACTATCATGCAGTCATCATTCAACTTCATCTGTCATTTTTATGCTGATGACTCTCCGATCTTATCATTTTCTTCTTTTTTTGACTTACTACATTCATCTATTTCCTACTGTCTTTCTGCTGTTACCCCCTGAATGTTATCTTCCTCTCTTCAGCTTAACTCTCCTTAAAGTGAGATTCTCTTTTTCCTGCCCCTGCTCCACATGTTTGTTTTCGTCCAGCACACATTTCTTTCTTTTTTTTAAACTTTTTTTTTTTCGTGGCAGAGGTTTACAACAAACAAGCATGTTAAAGCGAATGATGCATCAATATATACATGAACAGAATTGCAGTAACCACAAAGGCAATAGCACAGCACGTGGGGAATTAATAGAGCATAGTGCTCCATGGTGATCAGGTACTTTCCAATGGGGCCGGAGATGAGCCACTCTCAGACGTTCGAGTCTTGGTTGTTAAGGTAGCTGTTGAATGCCGTCCATATGTTCTTGGGGCGGGAGTGAGCAGGGAGCATAGCAATGTATTCGTCTTCACAGTTTCGAGACCATGTGAGCATGCTTAGACACTTCTGAAACGTCGGGGGAGAGGGGCTGTTCCAGCTTTGGGGTATACATTTTTTGGCCACTATGCAGTTAATGTTGAGAAATTGAGCCATGCGTTTAACATCATCGGTTTTCCATATCCCAAACAAGATCCCTAGTGGGTCAGGGTCAATTGGAGTGTCAATTACCTCAGCAAGTGTCTCTAGGATGCTTCCCCAAAAATTCCCCAATTTACGACAAGTCAAAAACATATGCAAGTGATCAGGTTTCTCCGCCTTGCAGCGGGGACAGGAAAGTGTGGTAGTGTGGACAAACTTAGACATCCTGAGAGGGGTGTAGTATAGCCTGTTTGGTAGTTTGTACTGCATAGGTCGGTAGCGAAAGTTAAGGGAGACTTTTTTGGTATGCAAACACATTTTCCCTCACAGTTGGTCAGAGATCTCAAAGCCCAGTTCCTCTGCCCATTCGTCGCGTACCCTGGAAACCTGGATTGGGGCGCCCTCTAGTAGCATCTTATACAAAGAGGAAACGACGCTGCGGGCTCCGTCCGAGTTGGCAATGTATGCTATCGTTGGGGGGTTCTTTCGGAAAAGTGGGCCATGTAGTGCGGAATGCCGCTCGGAGCCTATAGTATTGCAGGATCTCGAACGCGGACCCGTAATGACCCGGCTTCCATGTCTGTGGGTCGATGAACCTGCCATCAGGATAGAAGTCTGTCAGTGCCTGGTAGCCTAGTGTCCCCCAGTGTCAAGCAAGAGCAGTGTCGTGTGTAGGCTCCAGCCCAGGGAAGGTCCACACGGGGAGCCATTTATAATATGGGGCGATTCCGCTATTGGATACAGCAGTCGTTTCCAGGCATGCAAGGAAAATTGGATCAATGGGGGAATCGGGTGCATAGTGCTGGTGTACTATGAGGGACATTGGGCCTCATTCCGAGTATGGCGTTAAGGGATAGCGGCCACCGGTAACGAGACCAGTGGCGGTGATCCCTTACCGCCTTACTCCGAGTTCCCTTTGCGCCCTCGCCCTTAACGCCTGCTTTGAGCAGGTGTTAAAGTCGAGGGCGCAAAGGGGCCTCCAAGCCAATAACGGTGACCGTAATGAACAGTCACCGTTATTTGCATCTTCCCCATTCCCATTGAGCCCTATGGGGGCTCATTTGGGAATGGGGAAGAGCCTTGGTGAATGGGGAATTACCGCCCCGCCAACCTTGGAATGGGGCGGTAATTCCGCCATCCACCAAGGCGCTGCCGGTCCGGGTACGGCGTCAACCAAGGCGTTAATAGCGCCATTGGTTAGCGCCGTACTCGGAATGAGGCCCATTATGTTAACACCAGTTGCTGCAAGGATGTCCAGCTTGTCATGCGGGCGGGTTGGGGAGCTGGGGTACCAGTGAATGGCATACTGGGCCTGTGCCGCAGTCCAATAAGATATGAGGTCTGGGGCAGTAAAACCCCTTTTCTCATATGGGAGCGTCATATCTGCCCATTTCTTGTGGACCGCACCGGAGTGCCATAAAAACTGTGTGCATGATTTATGGAGGCACATTTCCCCCGGGCCATATGGGTATGTTACTGAAAATGTATAACAGTTTGGGCAGTAGGACCATCTTGATGAGAGAGAGCCTCCCGGCAAATGACAGTGGGAGAGGACGCCATCGCGCCATTTTCGACTCAGCCATCTGTGCTGCAGTCAGGTAGTTATCTGTGAGCAAGGTGGGCCTCGTCAACGACACCTGGACTCCCAAGTATCTGATTCCACCAGGGGACCAGGGGAGAGGGTATTTGGTGACAGGTTGTTGTGTAGAGTTAGTAAGCGGAAAGACCTCGGATTTGGAATAATTGATTGTGAATCCCGACAGGGTGCCTATGCGCGTGATGTCACGTAGTATGGGGTCAAGGTGGGTGGCGGGGTCAAGGTGGGTGGCCGGGTCCCTGATGTATAGGAGTACATCATCTGCATACAGGGATATGATTTCCAGGGTGTCTTTTAGCCTTATCCCCCTGTGGGAATGGCGTGGTCTGATGCACCATAGGCTCTATCGCTAGAGCAAAAAGGATCAGGGAGAATGGGCAACCCTGTCGGGTGCCCCTGAAGAGTGTGAACAGAGTGGATGTCAGAGTTAACCTAAACCCTAGCCACTGGGTAGGTGTATAACAGCTTCATGTAACCGATCATATTGGGGCCGATGCCCATTGTCTCCAGCACCAGCCACATATATTTCCATGACACCATATCAAACGCTTTCTGAGCGTCGAGTGTGACCGCGACTGCGTGTGTGTCCTGGTAAATTCGGGCCATCACACTAAACAGCCGCCGGATGCTATGAGAAGTGGATCTCCCCGGTACAAAGCCTGCTTGATCTTCGTGGACCAGATGCAGAGAGAGGGGAGGGGGGTATAAGGAGGGGAGGACAGACACGCAAAGTGATTCATCCCAGACTTCCAATAACTTGGGGGCTAATATGGTTATGTGTTCCTGGTAGAATTCAGCCGCAAGTCCATCAGGACCCGGTGCTTTACCTTTGGGCAGGTCTGAAATGGCCCTGACTATCTCGTCCAGGATGATCAAGAGTCCAGCTCGTCTCTAGTCAAGGAGGAAACGCACATTGTGGGAATTTGATCACTGAGGTCCCCCATATGTTGTTCAGTGTGTTCAGGGGTTTAGGAGTACAGGGTCGTATAGAATTCAGTGAATATATCCAGTATCTGATGGTCCGACCACTGTAAAATACCTTGGTCATCCTTAATAGAGGTTTCTGCCTGAAAGTGAATTTGAGTCGGGCCGGGAATAGCATAGCATATGGGATGTTGCGCTCTCTCAAGAGCTTTTTCCTACCCAGAAAGTGACGCCGTGCCTGTTGGACTTCTACAGAGATGTCTGGGAAGATACGCATGATCTGCAAGCCGAGCCAAAGCTCACCCTTTTCTCGTGACAGGCGAAGGATGTGATCTCTATCCCGATAGTTGAGGATCCTGCCAATGATAGGTCTGGGGAAGTCGCCAGGTTTAGGTCGCGGTGAGAGAGCCTGGTGGGCACGTTCAATCGTGAAGAACGGTGACAAGTTAGGGCCATCGAGTAGTTCCTTGAGTACATTTTCAACTGCTAACTCCATGCGCCCTTTAAGGGCATTTTCAGGGACCCTGATAATTTGAACATTGTTTCGGTGCGATCTGGTCTCCAAATCGTCGCACTTTGCTCTGACTGTCTTCATGCCGCGTGTGAGTGTATTGACAGTGTCCTGGAGCATATGTAGAGCATCCTCATTGGTTCCAATTCTAGATTCCGCCTCAGTGATCCTGGCACCGGCCTGGTCAATCTGAGTTTTAAGTGATGCAACATTGGCATTAATGTCATCCAGTTTTTTGTGAAAAGAGGCAATGTTTTTAGCCATGGATTCCATCATCGTGGCAAGGTCAGGGGTTGGGGTGCCTGGACACGAGTCAGTCTCTTCCTGATTAGCAGATCTGACTGAGGTGTTGCCTTTGCAAATTTGTCCATGGCACCCACTTTATTGTTGCCACGGGCCCTGTTCGACATAGTAGTATGGCCAGTGGTTCCCTGTAGTCCCAGTATATCAGGAGTGTGGTCTTGGCAGGTATAGCGGTGGTCGAATATGAGGCTAGTAGGCGGCTGGGTGGCAAAACAGCTGGGCAGGAGGGTGTAGTTGCAGGCACAGCTCGCCAGGGACCAAGCGGTCACAGTGGAGGGCCCAGTGTGTGAGTGCAGGTCCCACGATGAGCCGCATTCAGAGTGGTACAGGACCAAAGAGTATGGTTAAGAGCGGCGATGGCAATTAATTAATTAATTTGGCATTTATATAGCGCTACGAACCCTTAGGTATCTGAGCGCTGCTTATTATTACCCACGGTGTGTGGTGCTCATTTATCGACCTCGGAAGGATGAAACGCTGAGTTTGGCGCTGCCGGGATTCGAACCTGCGTTCGCAGGCTCTGCACTGATGTCAAAGCGAGCGCTCTACTCGCTGTGCCACTTGACCGGCAATGGTAGTGGGCATTCACCAGTGTTCACAGGTCCCATAAGTTAGTCAGCCGTGGCAGAGAGTTTATGCTGGGGAATGAGTGCAACGGGGACCGCGCTTTCCAAATCAATGTGGGGCTGACTAGTGCAGGCCAGTCGGCGGGGAGGACACCGCAGCGAGGACGTGAGGCCCCCAGTCGGGAGAGGAAGTCAGGGTGGGCCAGACCTCGTCGTAGTGATATTATGGTCCAGGCACCGAAAATAGTGGTAGAATCGGTGCAATGCCGTGGAGTACAGCGCCAGAGGGGGCTAGCTGGCCCAGTGAAAGGAGCAGAGTTCAGTCTAGGTTCAGTACCGCCTCATTCCCCATATGTGGGTCACACACAGTTCCGTACCTGTATCCTCCGGTGCCCGATCTGCCCCAGGGCGCATGAGATCATCCACCCCCCCACCCCCCGGCAGTTCGTAGGGCCACAGGGCACAATGGCAGGGTGGTCAGCCAGCTCCCGCGGGCCGTGCCGCATTGAGGGGGACTGTAGATAAGCCCAGGAGGTATCCGGGGAAATGGCTCCAGCCACGACCCCAGCGACCGGCAGAGCAACAGCCACAGAGGGAAGGGAGCCAAAGAACACAGAGCCGGCCGGCCGGGCAGTCCCGAGAGGAGGAGCAGCAGGGGTGGCACTCTCGTTCGCGGTCTCCTCACCGCGCTCAAGGCGCAGACAATGCTTGGCTCGCCCCCCGCATCAGAGGGCCGTGATGCAATGCGGCAAGGCTTTCCTTCTGCTTTCCTTCTGCCCCACCACCAGAGCGGTTACAGAAGGGGGGGATCAGGGCTCACAGCGCCGGCCAGCCTGATGACTCCGCTGCGAGGAGCGGCAGATGGATGGCAGCCCACCCCCGCCAAGGACCCTCAATCACGCCGGCCGCGGGTGATAAGCGGTCCGGGCCCAGCATCAGAGATCCAGCCGCAGCAGCAGCGTCCTCTGCCAACACCGCAAGGGGCGAAACTCCTCACTGCCCCCAATTGCCCAGGTCCTGGAGGAAGGGCAGTTGTTGATCAGGAAGGGGCCGGCAGTCTCCCACGCAGCGCTGCCACGGTCAGAGCTGGCCGGTGATTATGCCGCGCGGGCCTCCAGGTTGGCAACCAACAGTTCTAGGGCATCCGAGCTCCAATTTTGTCAGGGGTTGCAGGAGGTCGTAGCCCGAGCAAGCAGCTTCACAGGGTGATAGGATTCACAGGTGAATACATGAGGTATACGCCGTTGATACCGGATTTCCTGTCAGATGTACATGGAGCTCAGAAGCTAAGCGGCCATTTGCTGGCTGCTCAACAGCGCCCCCCCACCATACATTTATTTCTATCCTTATTCTCTGTATCGGTCTACTTCTGCTTGTAATTTAGGTATTATCTTTGGCCCGTCCCCCTTTTTTCTCATCATATTTTCACTTTGCCCTTATCCTCTATCCTAATAACTCAGTTCTCACACCTTGACTATTGTTCTTCTCTTCTTGCTGGGCTGCCAGCCTATGTTCTTCACTCTATTTTCAAGTCCGATTTCGAGTTATTTTGTGTACTTCCACCCTTTTCTCATATTACCATGTCTTTAGCCACACTTCACTGGCTTTTGCCCTCTCCAGGGCCTGATTCATAGTGAATTTTTTCAATGGGATTGTGCCATTATAAAATGCTTCTATGAATCATGTGTCCACATTTTGGCATGCTCTCCCTCTTTCTGTTCAATCTTCCCCTACACTTTTTTTCTACTTGAATGGAATTGACCTGCATGATTGATCTCTTTGTAAATGTAAATGATTACTTTTTTTGTAACAGTATATTTTAATTTTGAACAGTTCTTTGGCAAATGCACCTTTCTAAATTTAAATAAATAAATGGTAGGTAACAGTAATATGAGCCAAATTATGTGTCATATTATGTAAATATCTGTGTATATCACAGCTAAACATCACAAATGAAAGTTTTACCAAGCCATACGATGCAGAGAAGATGGCGTGAGAGCAGTGGCTGGAAAACATCACTATTGTCTACTGAGGCCAATGCTGTTTGAAATCATGATACTCTTAAAGAATTCTCATGGACCTCTATATCAGCTGTATGGTGCTCAGCAAGTGAGTCATGGCTTTTACATTAACAATGACGGTACATTGTCATAATGTAACATGGAAAGATTTGCCAGGCAGGCTTTTTTCATCCCTGACCCCTAAAATACTTTCCCCAAATATTCTAGGAGGGGTATACATTTATATTATAAATTCGTAGAATATTTGGTGAAAGTGTTTGATTTTAATGAGGGTGCATTTTTTGGGAATTGTCACTGGACACCACATTGACTTGCTTTCTGATACTTGTAGATATCGAGTGCCTGAACATCTTATACTTTGCAATCGGGCAACTAAACAGGTACTTTGTTTCTTGGCAACATTTTCCTTTTTTTGGGGAAACAACAAGTTGGGGGCTAGGATAAGGAATGGCCAGGTTCTTTTCTGCCCTGAGAGGATTCTGAGGAGTGTGTGTATGGACAGGCAATGCAGTCAGATTCCTGCCAAACCGAGAATACGTAGCGCTGCGTGTTGTTTTCCCACCACAGCACAAATAAACTATTATTAGACTTTATTCTTACTAATGACATATATATTGTAAAAGTGAAAATGTGTGGGTTTGTGGGATTGCGGCAAAGCGTATGTTCCCTAAACAATTCCACGCCGTTTCACCAATCTTCACCAGATTTTGCACAGTCACCTGTTAGACCCTCCGGACAATACTGGCTACATGACATCTGGACACCCCACCCCTTTCCTGGATTTCACCAAAAATGAAAATGTGGGTGTGGGTTTGTGACTTTGCGTATGTTCCCTATACAATTCCACACCATTTCACCAATCTGCACCAAATTTTGTTCAGTCCCCTGTTAAGACCGTCCGGACATTACTGGCTACATGACACCTGGACACCCCACCCCTTTCCCCGGATTCCAGCAAAAGTGAAAAATGGTGTGTGATTGTGTGGTTTGTGGCTTTGTGTATGTTCCCTATACAATTCCACACCATTTCACCAATCTGTGCCACATTTTGCACAGTCACATACCAGGACCCTTCAAGACATTACTGGCTACATGACATCTGGACACCCCACCACTTTTCCTGGATTTCAGCAAAAGTGAACATGTTCGGTCTGGGGCAGCTGCTGCACAGTCCCAGCTCAGGAGCAAGCACAATGTTACTGGTGTCAAACTACCCAGCATCGTTCTGTTTTCATTCTGCTGCACTAAAAAGAGAAGCAGATTTTGACACTAGGATTTTCAGTGGGCATAGAGCATTTCAATCAAGCAACCATTCACATTGCTTCTCAGCAGCGCCCCCTATCAAACTTATTTTCAGCAGTCAGAAGTAGCTGCAACTGTCTTGATGGAAACTTTTGTGGTGGCTCCCAGTGCTTCAGGCTGCTCTGTTCTGGCACCCCTGGAGAGGGGGCAGGGATTGGGGGGAGGTGAAGGGGACAAGAACAGGACTTCAGGCAGGCAGAACCTCCACTAAAGACAATCAATGAGTAACGATGACTCAGGGGGTTCCTTTTTTTGTCTCTGAGTTATGGGCACTTGCAATTCTGCCAAATTTGGCTCAGAATTTTGGGAATGTGTGCGAAACAGTGTCCCTATTTGTCTGGAGCCACACAAGTCAGCATGGAAGACCATGCAGACCCACCACTGGTCCTTGGCTTTAGTATGCTTCCGTAACATTCGGTATCTCTGAGAAGCTGTCCACAGAAAGCTGCCTTCTACACTACAGGGTTACACAGTAGGCGCTGGCTTGGAATTTTTGGTGACCTGGAATAGGACATTTTATTCACATTTGTGGGTGAAAAATAATGCCTGCAAATCTTACTGATGACGTTTGTTACTCCAAGTTTTACTTTTGCTTGTCACCGTGCTTACCTTTGAGCTGAACCCTGCCAACTGGATAGGAACTGTTTACACCGCATAGGTATATATATCTTAAAACCTGACCCCCTTCTGAAGGAGGCATAAAATGTCACTAATAGCTTGAATAATGACCAAGTGATCTAGGACAATCCTAACTTCACATTTTGTGGAGGAGGCTACAAGCACTGTGATGAGGAAGTGTAGGAGTAGCAGTAAGGATCACCTCCATGCCACCTCTTATACCATTCTAGTATTCATTTTCAGGGTATACCAAAGACCCAGGAATCAGTTCGAAGAAAAAAAGAAACCACAAAGATAAGAAATCCTGCCTGCATGCAATGATAGTTAACAAACATTCATGTGGAGGCTGCCTGCAAGGACTCCTAGGAAAAACAAATCACCTACATGCTGCCGATAAAAATAAGATTAACTGTCGGCTCCACATATCTCATGGTAAGAAACATGGTGGGCATCTGGCCAGTGTGTTGGCAAACCTCTGGTATATCTGCCATCAATTTCTTCTAGTTCTTTATGATTAACCACAAAATAGGCTACGGAAATGGTGACCCATAACCATGTGATTGGATAATTGTTATATGCACGGTATGCAGTGCTCCTCCTTCAAGGGGGAGCGAGAAGCAAAAGTAAATGGGAAAATAAGATCTGGCGACAAAGGAAACCTAGAAAGCACCACAGGTGTGTCCAAAGGATCACAACGTAAGACAACTGAGTGCTTTATAATTATTGATAGATGCAACTTATATTTCTAGACTCCTCACATGTGCAATGCCTACAATAAAACACGCTGTTAATGCCAAAAACGTTATGTTCGATGTCACAAGAGCCTCAAAGGGAACCTGCAGCCCTTTCAACAACAGTGGAAAATCACAAGGAAGTGCAAATTCACCAGCTGGTAATCAGGAAAAACCCCAGAGCTTACAGAGTTCATGTAAGTTCTGACTTCTGACCGTTGGGAGGGCTGGAGGAATAAGCTAGACCTAAATAAAACTTGACTTGGAAATACAGCAGTCTTAAAGGAATCCCACAAGACAAGTGAACAATTGTTTGAGCCGAGGATCTGGCTTCAAACGAGTTTATGTCTCTAAAATAAGTCTCTAGAGTGAATGGTCAGAGGCTTTCAAAGTCACTGTGCTTGTCTCATGAAAAAGCATATGCGCCTGGTGGGGTGTATATGTGGTCATTCTAACATAACCAAAGCTTTGCCGGAGCCATGGCCTCTCTGCTGGAAGTCACCCAGTGAGTTTCCAGGTTGAGAGGTTTATGTGGAAGGGATAGGGACCCAAACCCAGCGTGATACCTCACAAGCCTTCCCCAAATTCTTTTACCCAGGACCAACAGGAGAAGGGGACAGAAGGCCGTACAGATCCTCATTCGGCTCAACCAGACACAGTAAATCCTGATGGTGCTAGTTTACTTTATAACAGAAGCCAGATGTAGCCCTGTGTCCCTTTTGACACATTGATAACTTGTGCTTTCCCCCCAACTCCATTAACCCAAGCTCAGAAGCATCCGGAAACGGGATATAGAGAACAACAATAGATGACATTCTGAGTGTGCTTCATCCAATAAGGCCCATAGGGGACCATCCAACCAAAAAGGGTAACAATATCCCCCTCCGCTTTATGCCCAGCAATGAGCAGATGGAAAACTTAACTGATGCAGAATACTTTCTCAGTCTGGAACCCCAGGATTACTGCCACAGAAAGGGGGGGTGGGTCTGTAGATCGGGGTACTGTGGGTATCTGGGACTTGACCCTAAAGGGGCTGGGTTATAAAAAAGTACATACATACTTAATTGTTAGAGGATGCCTGTCCAGCTAGGTGGCAACCATCACAAGTATGTATGGCGACAAAGTTAAGGGACATGGGCTCTAAAAAGGACCTTACTGGCCATCCCTAAAAAGGAAAGTGATGTACAGTACTGTGACCCCAGTGATTCCTGCCGTATTACCCCCCCGCCCCCCTCTGCTGTGGTAGCTTTGGTAACCATAGTGCCTAGTTGGCCCCTTCCAGGGTACTCGCTTCCTGTGGATACCTATCAAAACCATGCCACCAAACGCTGAAATGGCTGCGTGTGGTCATTACCAAGCAAATGAATCATTAGTGGCGCGCTAAATCTCAGGCAATAGTTTTAAGCACATGCCCAACAGGAAGGTAGACAAATGATGTCATTTCCTGGATAACAATTACACACATGCAAACTCTACCGGTATGTTTCCGCCACTACTGCAGATGAGCAACACACTTCTTTCAAAACCCACAATGCACACACAATGCAGAAACAAATAAAATAATACAAATTCTGCAGCGGGATTTTCATCAAAAGCCTAAATCTGCACATTCCCTGTTAGATTTAGCTGAAAGATGGCAGAGCCACACATGACGAAAATAATCAGTGTGTCTTTGGATTTCTTGTTGAGCCTTCGCACATCTCTTTATACAATGCAGTGTTCACATTTCAGTATTAGACTATATTATGTTTAACATGTGCTCACGGATTAGCTTCGTGGCACAGGTAGCCCTCTATACACAGGTCAACGAAGGACATGGTCTCAGTACATGACCCTAACTTTTGGCCTGCAGGCAGGTTACATATTAGCTTATAAACAGGTCAAGATGGCCATGTTACATTCGGAATGACACTGTCCACCATTTTAGGACACAGGGTGACTTTAGAGAGAGAATCTAAAATGGCGGATGAACCTGAAATGGCGGCTAGCACAGATTTAAGGTCAGGACCTTGCAACGCGGATTTCCTCGCAGAGCTACTTGGCCTCGGCCAATATATATATTATATATATATATATATACACGATCTAGAGGGTATAATACGTTTTCCCGTTCGACAGGATCAGAACCCAAGGAGCACTGGATTTCTGTCTATCTGGTTTGCAAGAATGGTATGGAAATCTCCTCCCCAGACTATCAAAACTTCAGTGGCTTGTACTAAAATGTCCAAAATCAGTTGGTAGAAGTGGGGGCCATCTACATTAGGGCTATACGTATTAACCAACATGACTTGCCACCGACCAGTTCACTCCATACTATAACATAATGACCCAATGGATGAGCACTACTTTAAATAACCTGGAACCTTACAGAATGACGAATTAAGGTTAGAACACCCCAGGACTGAGATGAGTAGTCTGTATAGTATTGCAGGGGGCCACACTTACGTGCAAAAGACTCATGTACCTTGCCCAGGGCATGTGTCTCCTGGAGCACAAGGATCTGTGGCCCATGTCTATTTACATAGGCAAGGATCCTGCGGGCCTTGATTGGGTTAAGACCCTGTATGTTCCATGTGAGGAGTATAACAGGTAGACCCATGGCAGTCTCCCGACTATCATCAATATACATTCATGCTCACACATGTGTCCATAAACACTGTGAAAGGTCTTATGTGCATTCTGTGTTTGCATGCCCGCCGAAGATGTCAACTTTTTAACCCCAACTACAACCCTGCCACCACCACCCGCAATATCAACCCCAATAAGATAGTGAAACCCATGATTCGCTTCCTTCAAAAATCTAGTGAGGGCACTGCAAACAACAAATTACCTCACAATATATAGCATTGCCCAGCATAGCACCCACTCCGGCACAGCAGAACATTTCAACACAAAGTTTTATACATAGCGCCAGTCATAGTGAGCAGTGTTCAGTCTCCAGAGGATGACTCTGCTGTAGTTGATGCTCAATCCTTCCATCCTGCATCATAGCGGGGCATAGCTAAGAGTAGTTGGTTGTTGGATCTCAGGGTTCTAGTTGAATATTTTTTGGTTATGGCCCTATTCAGGTAGATGGGGGATTTTTCTTGGAGGCATTTGAAGGTGATGCAGAGAGTTTTAAAAATGATTCTGGCTTCAATGGGCAGCCAGTGATGATCTCTTCTAGTCTTAGAGATGTGATCATGTTTTCTAATACCTAGGGCGGCTCGTAGAGCTTTATTTTGTATTAGTTGTAGTTTTTTGAGGTTGGTGGAGGAGGTGCCGAGTAGCAATATATTGCAATAGTCGAGTTTTGATAAAATCAGGGCTCTCACCAAGGTGTCTTTCTCCCAACAGCCTCTCCACCTGATTGTATGTTCTTCTGGTGGCCTGCACCCTGCCGAAAAGTCAGGTTAGATGTGAACTTTAGCGGACTCTAAGAGGAGCGAGCCCTTCTCCCTCGCCATTTTGAGTCCAAGTTCACGATTGTGGTAATTTAATAGGCGAGCAATGATGGTGCGCAGCAGTGCATCAGGCTTCCGGGGTGGTGCTAGAGCCCAGTGCGCCCTCTCAACCAAAGAATGTGTAGAGAATTACACATCACTAAATATGGATTTCAAGAGACCTTCCACAAAGTGTTCCTTGGGTCCCTAACCACCTTCTCAGTGATCCCCATGAATCTGACATTATTGCAGCGAAAGCGGGACTCTAGGTTGTCACATTTTGTCCACACCGCATGCAGTTCCTTCTTAAAATCCTGGAGGTCCGGATCATGTGTAGCCAGAGTATCCTCCAGGTCACTGACTCGTGTTTCCACCCCAGTTATGGGGCCACTTTCTTTATCCAACTTGGTGCACAGGGAATTAATGTTAGCAACAATGTCATCCAATTTAGAATTTACTGATACAAATCCTGCCTGCATCATGGACATATAGCATGGACATATAGGAATCCAAGTTGGCGGTGCTGGTGGGACTTCCACCAGTAGCCCAAGCCCCTGCATCCGAATCCACAGACTCCCTCTTAGTGGGGCTGGTGAATGAATTCATTGGGACTTTTTTTGTTTTCCAGTGCCACTTGTCATGACTGCATGTATGGCTGCTCAGGAGTATAGATAGATCAATGTGCATCATGCTATTTATATGTCTCATTGGGGTATTTTTCACCAAATATCATAATAAATGTTAATCTGAATGGATGCTATGTGTAACAGCCTTGAGAACAACCCATTGGTCGAAACACAATTCGGCTGTAGAAGATCAGATTCATTGAATGGATGTAGAAGATCAGATTCATTGAATGGCTATAGAAGATCAGATTCATTGAATAAATTGCTCGTGAAAATAAGCAGAACGGATATCAGTACAAATAGACTGTTTAATTCCATAGCTTCACATCAAAGGGTCAATGCACAGATTTACAACATACTTAATTTTCTATTGCCCAAATGTGTATATACACAGGTTTGCCAGTTACCTAGTGTCAGCAACTAAGGGCCCAAAAGGGTGGCTAGGGGGCAATACTGGGGCACCAACCATCCAATGTTTAGGAGTGCAGGGGTTAACAGCCGTCTCAGCAGCAGTAGAGGGTCCAACCTCCATGCATGAGAGAAATACACCAATGTTTCTGCAGCCGCTAGTGCAGTCAACACGTTGCCAGTAAAGGAGCCTCATCCACTTGCATGTTCAGATCACTGATGCAATAACAATGGTAGCCACCTCCCGGACACACACACACCTCTGCCTCTTCCCCTAGCAGTAACAGTCTCCCGCAGTACTCGGGAAGGACGAGTGGGGCACAAGCATGGGGCCACATGACCCGGTGCACAGATGAGGTGCCCACCGGCAATACCAGGGTTAAGCTCCGGCGGCCCTTCGGTCCCGCTGGACCTCTGACAGTCGAGCATCCCTGTGTCCGCACCCGCTCTCCTCACCACATCAAGCTATCGACGTGGCCCAGGCCTCCCGGTGTCCCAGCTCCGTAAGCACCCTCAGTGTTCGGTCTGGGGCAGCTGCTGCACAGTCCCAGCTCAGGAGCAAGCACAATGTTACTGGTGTCAAACTACCCAGCATCGTTCTGTTTTCATTCTGCTGCACTAAAAAGAGAAGCAGATTTTGACACTAGGATTTTCAGTGGGCATAGAGCATTTCAATCAAGCAACCATTCACATTGCTTCTCAGCAGCGCCCCCTATCAAACTTATTTTCAGCAGTCAGAAGTAGCTGCAACTGTCTTGATGGAAACTTTTGTGGTGGCTCCCAGTGCTTCAGGCTGCTCTGTTCTGGCACCCCTGGAGAGGGGGCAGGGATTGGGGGGAGGTGAAGGGGACAAGAACAGGACTTCAGGCAGGCAGAACCTCCACTAAAGACAATCAATGAGTAACGATGACTCAGGGGGTTCCTTTTTTTGTCTCTGAGTTATGGGCACTTGCAATTCTGCCAAATTTGGCTCAGAATTTTGGGAGTGTGTGCGAAACAGTGTCCCTATTTGTCTGGAGCCACACAAGTCAGCATGGAAGACCATGCAGACCCACCACTGGTCCTTGGCTTTAGTATGCTTCCGTAACATTCGGTATCTCTGAGAAGCTGTCCACAGAAAGCTGCCATCTACACTACAGGGTTACACAGTAGGCGCTGGCTTGGAATTTTTGGTGACCTGGAATAGGACATTTTATTCACATTTGTGGGTGAAAAATAATGCCTGCAAATCTTACTGATGACGTTTGTTACTCCAAGTTTTACTTTTGCTTGTCACCGTGCTTACCTTTGAGCTGAACCCTGCCAACTGGATAGGAACTGTTTACACCGCATAGGTATATATATCTTAAAACCTGACCCCCTTCTGAAGGAGGCATAAAATGTCACTAATAGCTTGAATAATGACCAAGTGATCTAGGACAATCCTAACTTCACATTTTGTGGAGGAGGCTACAAGCACTGTGATGAGGAAGTGTAGGAGTAGCAGTAAGGATCACCTCCATGCCACCTCTTATACCATTCTAGTATTCATTTTCAGGGTATACCAAAGACCCAGGAATCAGTTCGAAGAAAAAAAGAAACCACAAAGATAAGAAATCCTGCCTGCATGCAATGATAGTTAACAAACATTCATGTGGAGGCTGCCTGCAAGGACTCCTAGGAAAAACAAATCACCTACATGCTGCCGATAAAAATAAGATTAACTGTCGGCTCCACATATCTCATGGTAAGAAACATGGTGGGCATCTGGCCAGTGTGTTGGCAAACCTCTGGTATATCTGCCATCAATTTCTTCTAGTTCTTTATGATTAACCACAAAATAGGCTACGGAAATGGTGACCCATAACCATGTGATTGGATAATTGTTATATGCACGGTATGCAGTGCTCCTCCTTCAAGGGGGAGCGAGAAGCAAAAGTAAATGGGAAAATAAGATCTGGCGACAAAGGAAACCTAGAAAGCACCACAGGTGTGTCCAAAGGATCACAACGCAAGACAACTGAGTGCTTTATAATTATTGATAGATGCAGCTTATATTTCTAGACTCCTCACATGTGCAATGCCTACAAGGAAACACGCTGTTAATGCCAAAAACGTTATGTTCGATGTCACAAGAGCCTCAAAGGGAACCTGCAGCCCTTTCAACAACAGTGGAAAATCACAAGGAAGTGCAAATTCACCAGCTGGTAATCAGGAAAAACCCCAGAGCTTACAGAGTTCATGTAAATTCTGACTTCTGACCGTTGGGAGGGCTGGAGGAATAAGCTAGACCTAAATAAAACTTGACTTGGAAATACAGCAGTCTTAAAGGAATCCCACAAGACAAGTGAACAATTGTTTGAGCCGAGGATCTGGCTTCAAACGAGTTTATGTCTCTAAAATAAGTCTCTAGAGTGAATGGTCAGAGGCTTTCAAAGTCACTGTGCTTGTCTCATGAAAAAGCATATGCGCCTGGTGGGGTGTATATGTGGTCATTCTAACATAACCAAAGCTTTGCCGGAGCCATGGCCTCTCTGCTGGAAGTCACCCAGTGAGTTTCCAGGTTGAGAGGTTTATGTGGAAGGGATAGGGACCCGAACCCAGCGTGATACCTCACAAGCCTTCCCCAAATTCTTTTACCCAGGACCAACAGGAGAAGGGGACAGAAGGCCGTACAGATCCTCATTCGGCTCAACCAGACACAGTAAATCCTGATGGTGCTAGTTTACTTTATAACAGAAGCCAGATGTAGCCCTGTGTCCCTTTTGACACATTGATAACTTGTGCTTTCCCCCCAACTCCATTAACCCAAGCTCAGAAGCATCCGGAAACGGGATATAGAGAACAACAATAGATGACATTCTGAGTGTGCTTCATCCAATAAGGCCCATAGGGGACCATCCAACCAAAAAGGGTAACAATATCCCCCTCCGCTTTATGCCCAGCAATGAGCAGATGGAAAACTTAACTGATGCAGAATACTTTCTCAGTCTGGAACCCCAGGATTACTGCCACAGAAAGGGGGGGTGGGTCTGTAGATCGGGGTACTGTGGGTATCTGGGACTTGACCCTAAAGGGGCTGGGTTATAAAAAAGTACATACATACTTAATTGTTAGAGGATGCCTGTCCAGCTAGGTGGCAACCATCACAAGTATGTATGGCGACAAAGTTAAGGGACATGGGCTCTAAAAAGGACCTTACTGGCCATCCCTAAAAAGGAAAGTGATGTACAGTACTGTGACCCCAGTGATTCCTGCCGTATTACCCCCCCCGCCCCCCTCTGCTGTGGTAGCTTTGGTAACCATAGTGCCTAGTTGGCCCCTTCCAGGGTACTCGCTTCCTGTGGATACCTATCAAAACCATGCCACCAAACGCTGAAATGGCTGCGTGTGGTCATTACCAAGCAAATGAATCATTAGTGGCGCGCTAAATCTCAGGCAATAGTTTTAAGCACATGCCCAACAGGAAGGTAGACAAATGATGTCATTTCCTGGATAACAATTACACACATGCAAACTCTACCGGTATGTTTCCGCCACTACTGCAGATGAGCAACACACTTCTTTCAAAACCCACAATGCACACACAATGCAGAAACAAATAAAATAATACAAATTCTGCAGCGGGATTTTCATCAAAAGCCTAAATCTGCACATTCCCTGTTAGATTTAGCTGAAAGATGGCAGAGCCACACATGACGAAAATAATCCTGTGTTCAGAGATTTCTGTAAGGATACAGCGCTTTGGTTTGTTGTTGCCTTCCTATACTGCATTCATCCAACCAGTATTGAGTCCTTAGTCTTTGGAAGCCTTGGGCCTTTTCAAGGGGCCAAGGCTGAAGGTCCAATCCTTTATTCCCTCACTGAGCCCAGAAGTGGGACAAAGGAGCCGTGTGCTACAGATCTAATCCTTATCGCCTGACTCATCACAGAGTTAAGAGAAAGGAGTTGCCAGCCTCTGAAGTTACGTGTCACTGTCTGACCATGCCTAGCATCATTACATGCGCCGTGGCATTCCTTGTTGCCTGGCATGGCGCAGAGACATATGCAAGTAGCTGTGTGTTGCAGAGTTATCCATTTGTAGGGCCTCATTCACAGAACGTTTAGCGTGGGGTCTGTTAAGGCCAGAGCTGTCATGGCTGGAGTTTGCCAAAGCTTCTCCCTCTGCACTCAGCAGCAGCGTCTTTCTGCTTGTTTCCTGTGGAGAGGTCATTGGCAGACACAGGCTTCCCAGCAGACTGAAATTAACAGGAAATGGGTCCCGAGACAAGGTCATAGTCAATGTAGCTTTCATGTGAAAAGTTCCAAATCTTCATTGTAAGTGCTAATGTTTGAGTTAGCGGTTATCGGCCATGAACATTTTATACCCAAATTCCCACTACAGCTCGCAGCAGCTGATTAGTTAATGTATTAAACGTTTTCAAATCTCACTGCTTAATGACAAGCAAACATTGCTTTTTGTGACACTTCACATTTTATAGACAACATATGAAACAAGCTGCCTGCAAGTTTCAAAATGTGAGAAAAATGCAAGTATCCTTTATTGATAAAAGCAACCACCGACAGGTGAGTGAGTATATAGACATCTCACTTTGCCCCAATGTCACATATGATTAGCACATCTGGCCCCGAATTAATGAATGGTTGAATGTATTGATGCATTTGTACAGCCTTCACGTTCACCTCGAAAGAGGCATCTTGGCACTAAAGGCTAATCCAAAGAATGAGCATGATTTGTGTGCGTACCTGCCTCCACTTTAGATAAAGGGTCAGGATGAGGGATTCAAACACACGGTGCAGTGTCCACTGGCTATTGTGCCTTGGAATGGCTTCAAACCAGTGGTGTAAGTGGAAAAAAGGAACTTGTACTGGATGCATCGGAAAAGGAGGGAGTGGGGTGGTGGGAGATGGGCTAGGGAAGGACTGTGCCAGATGGGGTTTCACATCTACAATGTCTCTTGTTGCTTTGCGGCTAGACTAAACATTGCCTAGAATAGTAAACAACCATTGGCAAAGCCAACAGTTTGGGCTTGTGTGCAAGTATGGGATAGGGCATTGATTGGTGTTGGGAATAAAATGGCAAGGGCTGGAAAATTGAGTGATTACCTAGGCATAGGATGGCATTAACTGTCAAATGCCTATCTAGTACCTGAACAAAAAATGTTGGCTTTCTGGTTGCTTGTTTTTTTAAAGGAATTCCGTTCATGGAATAGATCTAAAGACACACTTGGTTGAGGCTTTTTTTATGACACCCACAGAACATTTAGAGCTGTAAATAAGCCATTGACTCTCAGCAGACTGCTTTGGAATAACCCTGCAAGGCAAACGGTTGATGTTAATTCTTGATTGAGGGAGCTCAAAGAGATCCCAGGAGGATGTGTTTTGGGTGGGGCAGGTAGTGGGTGGGTTTGACCATAGGCATTTGCATGGCCAGTCAATGGGTGGATAAATAACAAGACACCGCCCATAAACGGAGTGTCCATCCTCACATACCATCTCCCTCCTACCTGTACTCCAATGCTATAGTTTTAGCTTATAGGTGGCACAAACAGCTCAAACTAAAAACTAAGGACACTAGATTCTCTGGGGCAAAAATAAAAATATTATGTTCATAAATAGAAATCTTTAAACCAACTGTTCATGCAAATTAAACAAGATACGATTTGACACACACATCTCTTTAGAATATGATTATTAGTGTAATCTGTGGATCGTCATTTACTATAAGGCACACAATTACAAACATAGCTTAAACATATTTTGACTCGTATTACATTTAAACTGCATACAGCTCTAAACAGTGTCAGTAGGTAAACATTTGATTTTCCTACAGTACTGGAAACTAAACTAGCTATGACAGGTGACACTTTAATGTGCATTTTAAATCCTTTCTCTTAATAAATGCTTGTATTTATAATGGTATTTGACTAATACAGACATTCTATACTTCAGAAATGCATCTACCCCTACCTCAAACTCAACCCACTTTGTAGCTGCCAGAAATGATCTGCCTGCAGTCACTCCAAGTGAATACAAGCCTTTCTAAAGACAACAATAGCAGTCATGGCATCTTGCTGTGCAGCAGCTTTTGGGAGGGAGGGCCGGTGGTGGGCAGAGAAGTGAGTGGCATTAGTAAGCGGGGGGGGGTCATTCGGGCCCGAGCGTTAGGATGACATTATCAAGCGACACCGCTCGGCACCTGAAGCATGGAGCCAGGGGGTCTCGTGTGGCGTATAAGGAGAGGGAACAAGAGGTGCTACCCCACTCCTTTGCCCTGGCCCGAGACATGTGGAGCTGCAGATGCAGCACGATTTACTGATTTTCCTGCCCTCCCACCCAATAGATTGGTGGCAGAGAGTGTGTTTGATTATCAGGAGGGAGCGGAGCGGTACGTTGGGCCGCATTGCATTGAATTGAGTTATGGGCTCAACAATTTGGGTCAATTGTAAGGGAGACGTCTTGCTGATTTATGTTGTGGTCCAAGGTTCACCGCGTAATGGTGAGGTGTCATACCAGGCGCTCATTGAGCGGTCCTCACCAGTACATGCAAGGTGGAACGGGACTGGGGATCTGGTCGGTTTACGGGGTCACTTTGTTTCCCTCAGGTTCGTTCCCGGGTGTGGGGTGTGTGGTGTGAACAGCCACTGCCCCATGCGCCAGTATGTAATTGATGCTATAACAGGTTCCATGATGTCATTCATGTATGTCTTCTTGCCGCATTTGGTGACATAATAAATCAATAATAAATGTAATAAATACGGATAAATGCCTTCCAAAGAATATCTGTGGTGTCACTGACTGGCCCTGCATTGACCACAGTTTTGGCTTTTGTGTAGGCATGGGATAGACATTTGCCAAGCACTGCCATAGCAGTACTACCTGGCCATAAAATGGCAACAGCTGGAAGCTGGTATGAGTATCTACACCTATGACATGAGTGCCTGTCATATGCCTATCAAGTTATTAGGCAGAATCCACTACATAAATGTTCACCTTTGGTACAAGCCTGTACTATACTGTTAAAGTGGT
The DNA here is from genome assembly GCF_040938575.1 of Ambystoma mexicanum. Taxonomy (NCBI): domain Eukaryota; kingdom Metazoa; phylum Chordata; class Amphibia; order Caudata; family Ambystomatidae; genus Ambystoma; species Ambystoma mexicanum. The sequence continues at coordinate 969,579,946 of NC_090924.1, forward strand.
AGCAGTAGCGGAGCAGCCCGAATTCTCTCAAGAGTAAATGAGCAATAGTAGAGATTACACAAAGGACCACAATTACTGTGACTCAAGCAAACACTGACTCAAGGTTTCAGGTAAAAAATATAAGTACATTTATTTTTAAACCATCTGTTACAACACTTCTATAAATTGGAAACCACACGTAAAATACACTACACAACCAATTCCACTTGTTCCAGTAAATTCAATGTAAGTACATTAGGATTTGACAGACCGATGTTGCGATACTAACGCGTACCCGCGGATATAAATGCTCAGGAAGGTAAAACACACTTTGTACTTATGAATTTCAAACAAGGGAAAAGTGAATAAAAATCATAGGCAATACTTTTTCAAGGCAAGGAGACTCGAGGATTTATTCAAAGATACAGATTAAAGTCAATAGGCCTGCGCCAGTGTCAATGGATCAGATGCTCAGTTGCTGAGGATCACACGTTGAACAGTTCGAGATTTGAGATGCCAAGAGTTCGTAAAGATTGTCAAATGGAAGGAAAAGTTATAAGAGGGAGGGAAGAAAGAACAAATCTTCATGGAGGAAAAGGGTTCACCCCGATTCCGGCTGGTCTGACGGAGAGAATGACCAAGTGTGCACAGTACCTTATTCCTTTGGAGAAAAGCTGGAGCCACGGCAGTTGTTCCTGGTAGTTCCTTCAGACTCATGGTTCCTGCGGCTTCAGTTGTGGGGACATGAAGGAGGACATCTGGAGCGATCTGCACTACCCAGGGATGAGGCCAGCAGCAGCAAAAAAGACAACGATGAATAAAAGGTGCGCTCCTTCAAATCAGGAGAGGGCTCTTCTGATGGCTATTCGGACCACTACAGCACAGCAGTGATTTCGACCTGGGAGAGGATTCTGTGTCTGAAGAAAAGACGAGCTGGTTGATCCCACCAGGCTCAAGGGAAGAAGACTCTGGACTGGATCTTCTCTTAGTCGTTGAAGGGATAGATAGCTCAGGACTGCAGCAGGGCTTCACCGGGACTCGGGGTTGCAGCAGCCGTCTTCTTCTCCGCTTCTCTTCAGTTCCTTGTAGTTCCAGAGGCGACTCTGCCTTCTAACTCAAGATTCCTGCCTTTTATTCCAAAATCCCCCATTCACTCAGCCTGGCTGTCAATCACTCAGCAGGGGGGGTTGTCCAGCCCCGGACAATGACCTCAGCCTATCAACACAAAGTGCGACTTGGGTCTCCAAAGAGACCATGTGCAGGGGGTGATTACACCCCTCCCTCACATTCAGCCCACCTAGACACCCAGACGCCAAAGGAGGGCTTCTGGTCAGAAGCACACCAAAGGTCAGTGAACAAAGGAGGCAAACCTGGTTTTCCGCGCAAAGAAAGACCCAAGAAGGATGTTAACTAAAAGAAATGGCGATTAAACCCAACCGGAGCCGAAATAAAATATTTGGACTAGCGGGTTTAAAGTTCGAGGCTACTAAAATAGCCTAAAACAATACCATGTTATGTGAAATAATCGCGGTAGGAAAATTAGGGTAGGTACCACTGCCACCAGCCAAGTCTTAATGTTAAGGGAGCGAAACAATGCTCCAAGAGGTACAGATAAAAAAGGCTAAGTCTTAACCCTTTCCAATACTCCATGTAAAATGGGGTGTACTGGATCTGTAGTTAAATGACTATAAGTTAATGGCAACTGTACCCTTTTCTGGGGGACAGTAGTCAGCCCCAGAAATGGAGTCGGTGGGAAGTCTAAAAGACAACCGTGTGTCACTGCACTGAAGGTGCTGTGTAACACACAAAAGAGGGGGGCTACTGAAGTGGTGTACTCCAGAGTCCACAATCACAAAACAGATGAAATACTCATGGCAAAACACAGGTAAGAGTGGGGGAAAAGCTCACACTCTTACCCAGTGGAAAAAATAAACTCCAGAAATCCGCCGAGGGCCTCACTAGGTAAGGGGAATTAGCCATAGAAGGAGAATTCTCCCTAACACTCGCCCCCCCAGACTAAGGGGCAGGAGGATTTAATCCACTCCTGGATGGATCTCATGCCTCTAGTCAGTTATAAACATCCTATAGAGACCATCAGCATTTTGGTGGTGACTTCCTGCTCTGTGCTCAATGGAAAAAATGAAAACATTGTAGGCAGAACTTCGGGTTTTCCCCTTTCATTTGCATCAGCCATCTCAAGGGTTGGTGGTCAGTCTGAATAATGAAGGTAGAAACATACAAGTATGGCCTAAACCTCTTCAGTGACCACACAATAGCAAAACATTCATGTTTTATTGTTGCCCACTTTGTCTCAGGATCCTTTAACTTCCTGCTGATGAACGAATGGGGTGTTCCCTACCTTTCTCATCCAGTTGACCAAGGACTGCACCTCTTCCTACATTAGAAGCATCAGTTTGTACAATGAAGGGTTGGTAATAGTCAGGATCTCTTAGGACTGTAGCTTGACAAAGGGCTTTCTTGAGACCTTCAAAGGCTTGATTGCACTCCTCATTCCACCTGACCTTTTTAGGAAATTTGGGAGAGGAGATGACATTCAAGGGAGAAGCTATGGTCCGATAGTTCTCAATGACATTCCTGTGATACCCAGTGAGACCTAGGAAGGCTCTCACTTGGGTTTGAGTAGTAGGGGTGGCCTAGTTTTGTACAGCTTGTACTTTGCTAGGCAATGGCCTTATTTCACCTCCTCCTACCTCATGTCCAAGGTAGACCACTGACCAATTTGACATTTACTTGCCTTTAGGGTCAGATGGGCCTGTTCCAGAGCCTGCAATACATAGCCCAGGTGATCAATATGTTCTTCCCATGTACGGCTGAACACTGCAATGTCATCCGGGTATGCCATGCAGAAGTCCTCCATCCCATTCAGAACTTGATTGACCATCCTCTGAAATGTAGCAGGTGCATTCTTTAATCCAAAATGCATTCCCTTGAATTGGTAGAGGCCAGCTGCGGTAGAAAATGCAGTTTTCTCCTTGGCATGGTCTGTCAGGGCTATTTGCCAATAGCCTGCCGTTAGGTCAAATGTGCTGAGTTACTTGGCTGCACCGTTTGTCCACCAGCTCATCTGTCCTAGGCAAAGGATGGACATCCGTCTTTGTGACTGCATTTAGAGCTCTATAGTCCATGCAGAATCTCAACTCCTTGGATCCTGCCTTTGGTACAAGCACAACTGGGCTAGATCATGGGCTAGTAGAGGGCTCTATAACCCCGAGATCAAGCATCTTGTTGACCTCATTCCTTATATGGGTTCTGACATTCTGTACCCCCTGCTTTTGACAGGCAAACAGTCACCAGTGAGTATATCATGCTGGCCCCAAGGGGTCAAGCCTGGTGAAAGTGAGAACAGGGAGGCAAACTGATTTAACAGTAACTCACACTCATCCTGCTGGTCAGATGTGAGACTGGAAGAGAGATTAACTCCTTCCACTTGCTCATCTAAAAGTAAGCCTCTGAGGAGGTCAGGCAGAGGTTCACTCTCCTTCTCCTTCTGAGCTGAAGCTAGGAGCAATGCCCCTATGTCAGGTCTAGAGACATAAGCCTTTAAACGGTTGGTGTGAAAGACTCTGGGAGCCTCCTTAGGATTGCCTGTGTCCACCAGATAGTTCACCTCTCCAAGTTTACCCACAACTTTGAAGGGTCCTATCCATTTGTCCTGCAAGGCCCTCTGCCTTGTGGTGACCATAACAAGAACAAGCTGGTCTTGAGTAAACTCAACCATGTTAGCCTTCTGGTCATGCCAATGTTTGACCAGAGCCTGACCAGCTTTCAAGTTATCACTTGCCTCTGCCATCATGTGTGACATTCTCCTCCGGAGACCTATCACATAGTCAGTCACTCTGACTGGCTTCGGGGAAGGAGCACTCTCCAACCCCTCCTTAATCAGAGCCAATGGACCTCTGACTGGATTGCCATAGAGAAGTTTGAAGGGACTGTAACCTACTCCCTCCTGAGGGACTTCTCTATATGCAAAGAGAAGGCATGGCAGTAGAAGGTCCCACTTTCTTTTAAGGGGTTCTTCTAAAGCGCCTATCATGCTCTTCATAGTTCTGTTAAACCTCTCTACCAGCCCATTGGTCTGGGGGTGGCAGGCAGAAGAGAACTTGTAGGTGACTGTCACACTCACCTGTGTCTCTGCAGGAGCGATGGACGAGCCTCCCATGACCCCGAGTCTTCACTTCCCCTGTTTCACCCGGAGGAATACCTGTGAAATACAAGGTGTACACTCAGACCTGAATTCACCCGATTCCCCTGGGCCCTTCCCTTCTCTTAACTGGGTGCTGTGATGTCCCCCTATGGGCTTACCTTGATCTTAATTAGGGTGTGCACTCCATCCTGCATTTGCAGGGGTGCGATTCTCTCATGTGATTGGTGCCAATGTCTGTAGGCTGAGTTCAGATGCCAAACGCTGTTTTATGCCTTCACAGCGAAAGTGAGAGTTCAAGGCGCCAGTTTCTTCACTGGCTAGAAAGCCCTTCCCACAAGTGAACATTGCGCAGAGAATGTTGAGTGTCCAAAATTGTCCGTATTGTCTTTGTTTGCCGGTATTTTTGTGGGTGAGTAGCGCTGCGTGTAGAAGCTAGCTGCTGGTAGGTTTGCGCAGCGCCTTCAATTTGAGCGCGCCTGGTAATGTCTCTCCCATTCCCTTGCAGGAGAAATTATGTGGTATTAGCGCCTCGAGTCCGGGTTCAGTGCTACTGGAGACTTGGTGGTTAGGTAAGTTTGCACAGAGGCTTTTGGTAAGTATGACCGCGTGGAGAGAGAGCACAGTGAACTAAGTGTCCGCATTATTGGAGCAAGCGCAATGAATAATGTCTCTTTCTTACAGGGGTTTGTGCGCTCGTGCAACTAACCTGGATTCCAGCGTCGCGGGAAGATTCGGTGAGTATGCCCAGCAGTACTGATGTGTGCGTGTTAACGCTGTTCTTCTTTGTTCTTACAGGTGATGCTGTAGAAGTCCCCTCTTTTTGTATTTGTAACGCGCACCGTCCGGGCCGGAGGCATCAGGGCGCAACTTGTACATGGTTACATAAAGGCATACATAAATTCAAACTATAAGATACAGTGCAAAATATTCAGAGCATACAGCAATATACATCATTTACAAAGTAGATATTAGATCTGATGCTTTACTAAGGCAGGGCTACCAGGTACATAAGCAATCCGAGTTTCAAGGCTGATTGAAGAGCCAGGCTTTCATTTTGGCCTTGAAGGCACTAAAACATTGTTCTGATCTAATGGTGTGGGGGAGTGCATTCCAAAGCTTGTAGGCTAGGATGGGGAAGCTTGATCCACCCGCTTTTTGCAATTTGAACCTAGGAATAGCTCAGCAGTGGGTCTGGGCGGTTCTTTGAGGGCGGCTAGGCGCATGGCGGGATAGCCGGCTGCAGAGATACAGGGGGGCTTGGTTGGCTAGGCATTTGTGGGTAAGGCCTAAGGCTTTCAGTGATATTCTTTGTTTGACAGGTAGCCAGTGTAGATTGGATCTGGATTCCGAGATGTGGTGGTTTTGCGGGATGTTTAGAGCTGCTCTGATGGCGTTGTTCTGGACGATTTGTAATTTGTTCAGATTCTCTTGGCTGGTTCCAAGGTACAGGGCGCTACCATAGTCGATTTTGGCCATGATGAGGGTTCTGGCCATGTCATCGTGTTAGGAGTGGTCAGAAATGGCCTGCAGGCTGCAATGAGTCTGCAGGTGTATGCTGAAGCAGATCTGACTGCATTTGTTTGTCGGGATAGGGATAAGGTGGCGTCAAGGTAGACGCCTAAGGTTTTCGTGTCTTTTGAAACTTGGATGGTGTTGCCATCAATGATAAACGATTGGTAAGACAGTACAAGTTTACTGAGGCGTTGCGTAGTGCCCAAGATGAGGAGCTCCGTCTTGCCAACGTTAAGGCATAGTTGGTGTTGTGCCATCCAGGCTTGGATGACCAGGTAGACATCATTCAGGGCCTTGGTGTCAGCCACATAGTCTCCAGTGATGGGAATGAGTATCTGGGTGTCATCAGCGTAATTCTTGTAGGAGACACCCAGATAGTCAAGTACATCAAAGAGCAGTTTTGTAAAAACATTATAGAGAGTTGGCGACACGCAAGAGCCTTGGGGGACGCCGCAGTGAATAGGGGATGGATCTGCAGTTGCAGATTGAGAGAATACCCTCATAGATATATTACTCAAGAATGATTTGATCCAGGCCGTGGCTGACAGAAAGAAGTGGGCGGCGGAGTGCAGATGCTTGCATAAGATTTGGTGATTGACCAAATCCAATGCCGCGGAGAGGTCGAGTAGAAGTAACAGGGCCAGTTTGCCGTTGTCCTTTAGAACTTCAATTTGAGTTTTTAAGTCTAGTAGAGCTGTCTCCGTTCCGTGTTTAGGGCGGAATCCGGATTGTCTAAGACCTAGAAGATTATTGGCTTCCAAGTACTCTTGGATTTGCAGATATGCTGCGCGGTCTAGGATTTTTAGCAGGAACGGGACCATAATAGGACGGTAGTTGGTGGGTATGCTCGGGTCCAGGGAGGGTTTTTTGAGCAGGGTGATCACCCATGCATCCTTGAGGTTGTCTGGGACAGTTCCTGTTTTAAAGGAAGCATTAATGAAGGATGTGATAAATGGGGCCAGATCGTGTGCCGATTCCTTAATGATTGAGGCAGGACAGGGATCACCCTGGCAGTTGGATGGTTTGATCCTCAGGATAATATTTTCCACCTCCGCAGTGGTGAGTGGAGTGAAGGCAAACTGTTTGAGATTGGGCGAGTCATGGGAGAGGGCCCCAGCTGGGGTAGGAGGGTGGTTGTCCAGTTTCAGACTGTCTTGTTTAGCTTTGATTTTAGATTGAAGCGTGGTGATTTTGTTCAGTAACGCTGCCTGAATGTTAGCACACCATTTGCTATCTTTGATGCAGGTGTCGGCGGGCAGGGGGGGTTAACGGGAGTTTCAAGCTCTTTTAGGATCTTAAATAGTTCCTTGGAGTTGGAGTCCGCTTGCAGGATGCGATTATTGAGGGACTCTTTTTTCACCTCTATGATGACTGCTTTGTAGGTGAGCGATGCCAAGAAGAAACCGTCTTTGTGCGCGTCAGAAGGGTGACTTTTCCAACGATTTTCAGCACAACGTTTAGTTTTGCAGAGTACTCTTAACTGTGGTGTGAACCAAGAGTTAAGATGTGCCCGTGATTTAGCCTTCCTCAGTTTGATAGGCGCAATAGCATCTATAGCTGTGAGCATGCTGCAGTTATAGAGGTCAGCTAGAGTGGTAGGGTCATTGCTGGAGTCGGTGGCAGCTTTAAGTGAAGGGAGTAGTAGGGGAAGGAGTTTCTCCATGGTTATGTCCTTTTTGTTTCTGGTCGGGAGAGCAGGCGTTATCAAGGTCGGGATGCGGGGGCAAGCTTCAATATTAAAAGTGATAAGGTGGTGGTCTGACCATAAGCAAGGGGTATTGGCAAGGACATTAATATTGCAGTTAGAGCTGGCTAGCCAGTCAAGGGTCCTGCCTTTGGAATGTGTAGGCTCTTGGATGTGCAGGGTGAAGCCAAAGTTAGAAAGGGTATTTTCCAGGTCTAGTGCCATAGGATCTTTGGGGTCGCCAAGTCCTAGGTTGAGGTCTCCAAGGATAATAATTTGTGAGTTAGTTTTTGCATTGTCAAGGAGGAGGGTAGAGATTTCGCCGCCAAAGGAGGGTGCAGAGCCTGGGGGCCTGTAAATTAGGTGAATGGTGGCAGTTTAATTCGGTGTTAATGCAAGTTTGACTGATAGTAGTTCAGCTGACTCGAGTTGAGTGTTGGGTGATACTCTTAAATCCAGAGTGGTTTCGTGGATGATGGCTAGGCCACCACCTCTGGTGTGGGAGGTAGAGGTGCGGTCACATCTCAAGATGCCGAAGCCGAGTGGTAGGGCAAGGGATAAGGAGGGACTGGAGGCCGCATGAAGCCAGGTTTCGGCTGTGGCAATGAAGTCGAGATCTGAAGATATTATGAAGTCTGCAATATCTAGAGCGTGCGCTGGGAGGGATCTGTCGTTGATGAGGGCGCCCTTGATAATCGGCAATTTCACCTCTGTAGTGGGGAATTTGCTATTGGTAGGTGCCGTAGATGAGCACGGTGGTGTGTGTTGTGTTTGCTTGGGGAAGTTGCTATGGGTGGGACGAATGCGGAATCTGGTGCCTAATCTTTTGTTTCTGAGAGATAAGGAACACGGTTGATTCGGAGTAGGCTTACTCGCGAAGTGTTCCAGCCAAAGAGCTGGGTCATTAAGGTATGGGTTAATGTCAGTGTTGAGGTGCAGGCGGCCTAAGGTGGGAGTCATAAGGTCCATTGTGGGGGTCGCCAAGCACGGGGGGCCAAGGCTGGGGAGAGATAAGGTGGCTGGTGGCTGAGTGTGCGTTGGTAGTAAGCGTAGCAGCTACACCGGGCAGAATGTGGTACAGTATGAGGAGTGTCCTGAAGAGGATGGTGGATGGGCACCTGGGAAGAGAAGTGTCGCAGCACTTGGCAAATTCGATTATGCTAAGGCTGTACAAAATCAACCACAGGCAGGTTCGATTTTAACTAAGGCAGTGCAAAAACAACAGTAGGCAGGTTCAATTTTAACTAGGACAGTGCAAAATCAACAGCAGGCAGGTTCGATTTTAACTAGGGCAGTGCAAAATCAGAGTAGGCAGGTTCAATTTTAACTAGGACAGCGCAAAATCAACAGCAGGCAGGCTCGACTTTAACTAGGGCAGTGCAAAATCAGCAGTAGGCAGGTTCGAGTTTATCTAGGGCAGTGCAAAAATAGCAGTGGGCAAGAGTGCTATTTGCTATGGCAGTGTGCAGTCGACAGTGTGCAGGTTCACTTTGGTTGAGGCAGTGTAAAGTAAGCAGTGGACAGGTACGATTTTAGCTAGAGCAATACACAGACCGTAGTAGACCAGATCACTTTTAGCCAAGGCAATGCACATTCAGGGAGTGAGTTGCGGAATGCTTCAGAATAAAGGGGACACGTATAAGGGAGTGGTCAAGACAATGCATGTATGATAGACATTAGTGAGTGGGCACAATCACAGCAGAGATACAGAAGGCAAAGCAAAAGTAGTATGCCTGCAACAAGTGTGGGCAAATCAGGCAGAGGGCCACTTGCATAGGGCACCAATTACTAGTGGGCAGAGCACGTTAGGTTATGCTAGTACATTTCGCTTACAACAAGTGTGGGCAGGTCAAGTACGGAGCAGTACTGAGTACACAAGGCATCATTCAAGAGTGTGGCGCATCAAACAGGCATTAGACGACAAGCATTATCAGGCAGAAGGGCAAAGTAGCCGCCATGATGCATTCAGAGATAATAATAACAGTGCAAAGATTCAGTGGTGCAGCACGTGCCTAAAAAGCGATGAGTAGGCAATAAGGCATTCAAGGCTACTAACAATGCAAATAGTACATCAGAGGCGGGTGGCAGGGTTACTATGAAATCGGTCTGTGGTCACAGAATGGCAGGTTTCACAATGTATTACTACAGATTCAGTTAGGCATGCGCACTTACAACAAGGTGGTGGGGCACAGGGAACCAAGACATACATAACGCAGTATGTTTAAGTGTGCCTGCATTCAGTTATTGATTGAATAATGTGTGTCTGAATCTGTTGGCACTGTGTAGACAGTTCAGGTAGGTGGCTGGTGAGTTTGTTAGCGTGCGGAACGATCATCAGGTGGATGGTGTGACTAGGGCTCGCTAGTGACGGCCCACGAGATAGGCACCGTGATAAAGGCAGGGATAAAAGATAAGATAATTTCTTACGGCGGGCTATGTAGTACCTGATGCAGGGGGTCTCCGACGGGGGTCCACGGCTGTCGGCAACAGGGTAGGGGTTCCGGCCAGCGGCCGGAAAGGCAAGGACAGGATTGGACAGGAACTTGCCTTTGTTCCTGGGCCTTCGTGACTGTGGGCCGGCTCTTGACTGGAGATAGCTGCGGCATGGAGTAAGAACCAGGTAAGCTGAAGCTGAATGATCCAGAGCGGATAAGCAGAAGCAGGATGATACGGAGCAGGTAAGCAGAAGCAGGATGATCTGAAGTAGGTAAGCAGATGCTGGCTGATCCAGAGCACGGCAAGTCTGTTGCTGATACAGATCACAGTAAGCAACACAACGCACTGGAAGAATCTTGGGTGTGGCTTATATACCTAGCCACACCCAAACACTAGAGAGCCCATGAGTTATCATGCACTTCCTGTTTGGCAACACGAAGTGGTAACCAGGAGGTGCCTACAAACACTAGGAAGGAATGAAAGGAGGGATTTGTTATGGGTTCGTTGTGTGCCTATGCCAGGCCTGCCAAGCCTCCACCCAGCTTGCCCCAACTACCTGCCTGATACCCATGACAGTGACAGGTTTTCCACATGGCTTGCATGTAGTGGGACATAAAATGTGATCCCCTGTCAGATATCACCTCCTTTGGAAAACCTACTCTGGTAAAAATACCAAGTAGGGCCTTAGCCACAGTGTCATGATGCCTACCTCCAAGGAGCCAGGTCTGACCCAGCAACCCCAGAGGCAGGCATCATTTCCCCCAGGGGAGTGCCAGCGGGCCCAACAAGCTGGGGCCCTTTGGATGCAGTCCTGGCGCCTTAGGCGCCAGGCTCATGTTGGACCTCTGTCAGGCGCCACGCTCATAAAGCTAGACATGTGTTCAAGTGTTTTAATGTGCACTTACCTGATGCAGACCATGCTGCCACATCCAGGCCCTCTTGAGGCCTGAATAGGAACTACTTTACCTGTGGGACTACTTTCCACCCGGGTGTGGTCGGGGAAGGATACATACCTGATCGAAGGAAGGATACACACTTGGAACTTCTTCCAAAGTTATTTAAACCACACCCGATCAGCAATTCACGCTTCGCGTTGTTCTGCTCCTCGCAGCTGGACGCTCACCGTGTCAGCTCCTGCATCTGGACTTCAGCCACGCATGTCAGCATCCTGGGTCACCTGCAAAGGGAGACAAGAGACCTACCAGCTAATCTGTACCACGGAGACATCACCGACGATCCTGAAAGGGAAGACATCATTTTTAAAAGCATTTCGTTACGATCGCTGCAGCGCTGCATTTCACTCACCTTTCCTGGGTTCCTCCATCTTCAGCAGCGATCATCCGGATACACAGCCACTTCCCAGAGCCTAGAGAGAAAGACAAGAATAAGAGGTGAGAGAAGGAAGGGAATAGGAAAAGCTCAGTTTCCTTCTAAGACTTACCTGTTGGGTCATTCCCATTTCATTTCGGGTCTTGCTGCTTCCAAGCATTTTCCGTACCCCGGCCCCTATGGGGAAAAAAGACAAAGACATTAGATGAGCGAATGCAAAAACATTACCTGAGCGCTCATCTAGGATTTACCAGATCTTTACTGGAACTGCACGTTTCACTTCGGGTCGGCGCCATATCTCCGGCATTCCGAACCCCGGCCCCTATGGGGAAAAGACATCAACATTAGCGCTTTGTTGTAAGAAGTCTCCAAAGGAATCTTCATTCATCACCTGAAAAAAGACAATGAACATTATTATTTAAAGCTTGAACTTTTGAACTTGCAACAGAACTTTTACAGCGCCTTACCAGTATAATCAAGCTTACCTGAACTCCCATCCAACCTCAATCCAGTGAAGTAACTGGGTTTAACGCGCCCCTGCGTCAGAAGCAGGATGGAGAGCTCGTCCTTTCAGACCCTAAGGTGAGACTTCACAGGGAATCGTGGAAGGGTATCGTGGAGGGTTGGAAGAGAGTGGAAGGCTTGAGCATAACTCAGTCAGTAGGTAATACTCCCTTTTCATGCACAGGGGTATATTCCTACGAGCCGGAGAAGCCAGAGTAGAGGGCCCTTCCTGTCCATCTTCAGAGTCCTGCGCTTCACCATTGAAGAAGCATCAGCACTCGAAGCCAGACCTGCGCCTCCGTGGGAACCAGGTGAGCGTTACAGAACGCAAAGCCTACCCACAATTTCCCACCCGGGCGCTATGGAGACTTCAGAGACTGACCAGCTGGCCCAGCTTTTGGGGGAATTACGGGCAGAGGTGCACTCAGCCCGCCAGGAGACTAACGGTCTCAAAAGAGAACTGATCTTATCTAAGGAAAGAACTGATGACCTAGCCAAAAGTTTATTACAGGCCCAGGCAGGGCACACTCCTTTACCTAATTCTGGAGACATTTCCACATCAATGGGTTTGAGTAACCCGGTACAAATTAATCTACCTGGACACATGCCTTTGGCCCCGCCTGAACATTTTGCGGGGGATCCCAAGAAATATGCCGTTTTTATGAACCAATGTCGTTTACACTTTCTATGCAGACCCGGAGCCTTCCCTAACGACCAGACCAAGGTAGCCTTTATACTATCTTACCTCAGTGGCAGTGCTGCCGATTGGTCTATTCCATTGGTAAATCAGGATGATCCCATTCTCCGGAATTTTCAGGGCTTCCAGGCCAGCATGGAAAGATTGTTCGCTCGACACTCTCAAGGACAGGCCCTTGATAACGAACTGCTATCCTTACGACAAGGTAATCAGGATCTTCTGTCCTACATAGCCACCTTTAACAGACTGGTTGTGGAAACTGGATGGCCAGAAAGCAAAAGGATCACATTGTTTCATTGAGGCCTGCGCGGAGAGCTTAAGGATGTTCTAGCTCAGATAGTAAACCCACCCCAGGTCTGCGCAGACTACATTGACTTGGTGGTTCAACTTGATCACAGAATTCAAAATAGAAAAGCAGATCGGTTCAAGTATGAAAACCGAGCACCGATCAAAACCCACGCTACCTCCAAGAGTACCGACGTATCTGAACCTATGCAAATCGGTGGTGTTAAAGGACCATTAACGCAGAAATAACGAGAGAGAAGGCAGCAAATGCAACTTTGTCTGTATTGCGGAACTTCCGGTCACTTTCTTCGAAATTGTCCAGTTAAACCACTAAAGAAGGTGGTTTGAGCTACTGATAACGAATTAGTGACACCTGATTCGGGAAACGACCTAGCCCGGCAAGCGTAGGGGTCCGCTTGCCAAGCTTGAAAACTAACTCTTTGACCTCGCATTTCGTCATGCCAATGGTGCTCGTGGACCCAAAACAGCCTCAGCAGTTGCATGCTATAAAAGCATACATCGACAGTGGAGCTATTGGAAATTACATAGACCGTGAATTGGCTTCCAGGATTAAGCTTCCTCTCCGCCCGAAAGTAACCCAAGATGTCATTACTACAGTAGATGGAACCGAAATAGCCTCAGGGCCTGTAACGCATTCCACTGTTGAAGTGACACTGGTGGGTCAGGATGGACATCGGGAAGCAATCGTGTTTGATGTGATCAAGGCCCCACAATTTCAAGTAATTCTTGGAATTCCTTGGTTAGAAACACATAATCCCAGAATTGACTGGCGAGCAAAGAAGATCAGTTTTCCTGGTTGTGAACCAACTTGTTATCCAAGAAATCCAGCTATGGGTCTAGCCACAGCAACTTCCACCCCTGTACAGCTACCGTCTGAATACCAAGAATTCCAAGACGTTTTTCAGAAAGAACAGGCTAACACGTTACCTCCCCATCGGTCTTATGATTGCCAGATCGATCTGGTACCCAATGCTCAACTACCTTGTAGTAGGATTTATGCTCTTACGGAACCTGAGAACCTGCATTTGCGTCAGTATTTAGATCAGTACCTAGCCAATGGTTTTATTCGCCCGTCCAAGTCTCCTGTCTCTTCAGCTCTGTTCTTCGTGCCAAAAAAAGAAGGCGACCTTAGAACGTGTATAGACTATCGTGCCCTAAATCAAATAACGATTAAGAATCGTTATCCTCTGCCCTTGATCCCTGAGCTTATCGACCAGGTGAAAGACGCTTGTGTGTACACCAAGTTAGATCTCCGAGGAGCTTATCACCTGGTGCGCATAAAAGAAGGCGACGAATGGAAGACTGCATTCCGCACCAAATTTGGGCTCTTCGAATATCAGGTGATCCCCTTCGGTTTGTGCAATGCACCTGCCGCCTTTCAGTACTTTATGAATGATGTTCTTCGGGAACTTATCGATGTCTGTGTCATTGTTTACATTGACGACATCCTGGTGTACTCTTCTTCAGAATCTGATCACAGAAAACATGTTAGGGCAGTTCTTGAGAAACTGCGCCAGCACAGACTATTTGCAAAACTCGAAAAATGCGTTTTTCATACCACAGAAGTTGAGTTTCTCGGATTCATCCTGACACCTCAAGGAGTCCGAATGGACTCGCGAAAGGTGGACGCCATCCTCAAATGGCCATCTCCAAGCTCGGTGAAGGGAGTTCAGAGCATGCTCGGCTTTGCCAATTTCTATCGAAGATTCATCCCGGAATTTTCCCGAGCAGTCCAACCCATCACCGCTCTCCTAAAGAAAAACAAACACTTCGAATGGACTCTTGAGGCCGAACAAGCCTTCCAGGACCTGAAAACCAAATTCACCTCTGCACCTGTATTGAAGCACCCGCACCCAGATCTCCCGTACATAGTGGAAACCGATGCTTCCAGTTCGGCCATGGGAGCTGTCCTGTCGCAAAGAGACCCAAAAACTAACCAACTACACCCAGTGGCCTTTTGGTCCAGAAAATGTTCTCCTCCTGAAATCAACTACGCAATTACCTATAAAGAGTTACTGGCCATCAAATCTGCTTTCAAGGCTTGGCGTCACTACCTTCTCGGGGCAAGACACACCATCACCGTAATTACGGACCACAGAAAGTTACAGTATTTACAGACGGCCAAAGCTCAATCTTCACGACAACTCCGATGGGCTCTATTCTTTGCGGAATTTGATTTTGTAATTACCTATCGCCCTGGCTGCAAGAATGGAAAAGCAGACGCCTTATCCCGGATTGGCATGGAAGAACCTAATTCGAGCTTAGAACCTGTGCCCATCATACCTGAGCAAAGAATCTTAGGCTTAACTTCATTGCAATCTATTGAGGATATCCAAACGCAAGTAAAACAACTTCTAGACTCTTCAACCTTATTGGAATGGAGTCAAAAGGGTCCTCATTACACCGTTAAGAATGACTTACCCTACTTCCAGGAGCGGTTGTTTCTGCCAAGTAAAGAATTGCAAGAACTTGTTATTGCCCATCATCATGAATCTTTAATGGAAGGACACCCTGGTATCGCTAAAACGGAGGAAAAAATCAAACGCCACTTCTGGTGGCCTTCTTGGAGAAAAGACATAAAGTCTTTTGTACTGTCTTGTGGAATTTGCGCCCAAAACAAGTCTCAAAAGAAAAGGCCAGCCGGCCTACTTCAACCCTTGGATATTCCACCGGCACCATGGCACACCCTGTCAATGGACTTTATAACAGATCTGCCTCCTTGTGCTGGTTACAACACAATCCTTGTAATTGGGGACCTATTATCCAAAATGGCCCACTTTATCCCTTTAAAGGGTTTGCCTTCAGCTTCCACCTTGGCCAAGGAATTCCTGGAGAATATAGTTCGCATACATGGTTTCCCTTCCATTTTAGTCTCGGATCGTGGAAGTCAATTTATCTCATATTTTTGGAAGAAGTGTTGCCAACTAGCACAAATAGATGTGCGGTTATCCACCAGCCACCACCCCCAGACCGACGGACAAACCGAGAGAACCAATCAGACTCTCGAGTAATATCTTCGGTGCATGTTACACCAATCCGAGTTAAATTGGAAAGACATCCTTTGGATCGCAGAATATGCATACAACAATTCAGTGCATTCTGGAACCGGACAAACCCCCTTTTATACTTTGTATGGTCACCATCCTCGGACCTCTGACCTAGATCCACCTCTGACCCTGGAAATGCCCGCAGTAAATCATCTGCATTCCACAATAACCCGAGCCTTCAAAGAAGCTGCAACTCATTTACAGCAAGCCAAGAAAAAGTATAAAGAAAACGCTGATTTGCACCGAAGTAAAACTCCTCCTTACCAAGTAGGAGACCAGGTATGGCTAGCAACTAAACATTTACCCCTCAAGGGCCCGCGAACCTTCAATCCCAGATTCATAGGACCTTATCCCATCAAAGATTTAATCAACCTAGTGGCCTTTAAACTGGATCTACCGTCCAACATGCGTATTCATCCAGTTTTTCATGCATCACTTTTGAAGCCAGTACAACCAGGAACCCGATTGTCCAAGCCTCCAGATCCAGTTCAAATTGAAGGGGAATTAGAATTCGAAGTTAAAGACATTTTAGACTCCAAGGTGGTAAAGTCGAAACTCCTCTATCTTGTTGACTGGAAGGGATATGGACCTCAGGAGAGATCGTGGGAGCCTAGTAACCATGTCCACGCACCTCGATTAGTACAAAGGTTTCACCGGAGATTTCTGAACAAGCCCAAACCCCCGGAGGGAAGAACCTTGGGAGGGGCCTTGAGGGGGGGTACTGTCATGATGCCTACCTCCAAGGAGCCAGGTCTGACCCAGCAACCCCAGAGGCTGGCATCATTTCCCCCAGGGGAGTGCCAGCGGGCCCATGCTGGGGCCCTGTGGACGCAGTCCTGGCGCCTTAGGCGCCAGGCTCATGTTGGACCTCTGTCCTGGCGCCTTAGGCGCCAGGCTCATAAAGCTAGACATGTGTTCAAGTGTTTTAATGTGCACTTACCTGATGCAGACCATGCTGCCACATCCAGGCCCTTTTGAGGCCCATATAGGAACTACTTTACCTGTGCGACTACTTTCCACCCGGGTTTGGTCGGGGAAGGATACATACCTGATCGAAGGAAGGATACACACTTGGAACTTCTTCCAAAGCTATTTAAACCACACCCGATCAGCAATTCACGCTACGCGTTGTTCTGCTCCTCGCAGCTGGACGCTCACCGTGTCAGCTCCTGCATCTGGACTTCAGCCACGCCTGTCAGCATCCTGGGTCACCTGCAAAGGGAGACAAGAGACCTACCAGCTAATCTGTACCACGGAGACATCACTGACGATCCTGAAAGGGAAGACATCATTTTTAAAAGCATTTCGTTACGATCGCTGCAGCGCTGCATTTCACTCACCTTTCCTGGGTTCCTCCATCTTCAGCAGCGATCATCCGGATACACAGCCACTTCCCAGAGCCTAGAGAAAAAGACAAGAATAAGAGGTGAGAGAAGGAAGGGAATAGGAAAAGCTCAGTTTCCTTCTAAGACTTACCTGTTGGGTCATTCCCATTTCATTTCGGGTCTTGCTGCTTCCAAGCATTTTCCGTACCCCGGCCCCTATGGGGAAAAAAGACAAAGACATTAGATGAGCGAATGCAAAAACATTACCTGAGCGCTCATCTAGGATTTACCAGATCTTTACTGGAACTGCACGTTTCACTTCGGGTCGGCGCCATATCTCCGGCATTCCGAACCCCGGCCCCTATGGGGAAAAGACATCAACATTAGCGCTTTGTTGCAAGAAGTCTCCAAAGGAATCTTCATTCATCACCTGAAAAAAGACAATGAACATTATTATTTAAAGCTTGAACTTTTGAACTTGCAACAGAACTTTTACAGCGCCTTACCAGTATAATCAAGCTTACCTGAACTCCCATCCAACCTCAATCCAGTGAAGTAACTGGGTTCAACGCGCCCCTGCGTCAGAAGCAGGATGGAGAGCTCGTCCTTTCAGACCCTAAGGTGAGACTTCACGGGGAATCGTGGAAGGGTATCGTGGAGGGTTGGAAGAGAGTGGGAGGCTTGAGCATAACTCAGTCAGTAGGTAATACTCCCTTTTCACGCACAGGGGTATATTCCTACGAGCCGGAGAAGCCAGAGTAGAGGGCCCTTCCTGTCCATCTTCAGAGTCCTGCGCTTCACCATTGAAGAAGCATCAGCACTCGAAGCCAGACCTGCGCCTCCGTGGGAACCAGGTGAGCGTTACACACAGCCGGAGCCGTAACAGTCCTCATAGGTATTCCTTCAGGATACCTAGTGGCATGATCCACTACAACCAGGATAAACCTGTTGCCTGAAGGTGTGGGAGGGTCAAGAGGACCAACAATGTCAATCCCGACCCTCTCAAAAGGAACTCACACCACTGGGAGAGGCACCAGGGGTGCCACATTCTTGGCTCCACTCTTGCCAGAGGTTTGGCAAGTGTGGCAGCTCCTGCAGCATTTGTCTACTTCTGAACCCATCTTAGGCCAGTAGAAGTAAAGAGAGAGCCTTTCCTTGGTCTTCTTAAAACTTAAGTGACCAGCCAAAGGTATCTCGTGGGCTAATTGCAGAAACTGGAGTCGGTTCACTAGAGGTACTACAAGTCTTTTGCAGTCCCCAGGGTTGACTCAGTTGGTTCACTGTAGAAGAGGCCATCTTCCCAGTGCAACCTATACTTTCCAGGCTCAGTCCCAGTGAGCTGAGAAGCTGCCTGTAGGCAAAGATCTTCAAGAGTACTACACTCTCTTTGTCCTCTGCTGAAATCTGTTGGGTCCACCTTCTGCCAGTAAAGACTGCAGCTCAGGATGGTCAACAAGGTCAAGATCTCCCAGCAGAGTAAGATCTTCTTCTAGATCTGATTCCTCAGTATCTAGTTGAACCATACAGGGTTGAACCTCACACTCAGCCTCAGCTGGTAGAGGTGTCTTTGATGTGACTTTGGACAGTCTTGGAGATGTCCTTCTGGACACAGGAGTACTTGATGGTTTCTTGCTGGCAGACTTGGGTTTCCCCTTTGTCTCTTTCTGTCCTGCAATAGCAGTAAGTCCTGTGGACTTGGGGTGATAGTTTCCTCTATCATATCCCCAGGAGAGACTCTCAAGGTTCTCTACCTTGCAGACCTTGTGAGCTCCTGCTTCCTTCTGCTGGGGGGCGTGGGGTACTAGACACAACTCCAAGTGTTTTGGGGTCATTACCCAGCAGAACCCTCCCAGGTACGTTATTTTGCACACTTATAGGTATCCTGACAGTCATGTCATTACACTGGATGAGAGCTGGTAACTGGGGTACCATTTGCACAGGGCCTCCAGCTAACTTGGTTAGGTGTTTGGGTGCCTTAGCAACATCCTCCACCTTGAGAAAACATGCATCAACCACAGTTATGCTGGCTCCAGTGTCTCTGATGGCAGGGGTTTCCTGACCGTTCACAAGAACACTATCTTTGCAATAGTCTTTAGTATTATCTGGGATGAGTTATGGACATCTAGGTTCTGTTGTTCCCAAAGACAAAAGGACACTAAAGAAACACTAGCTGAGACTCTGATGGGCTCATCAGCTAGTAACTGAAAGTTTCCACTTGCCATAGGTACTTCATCCACCTGGGAGAAGGCTAAGGAGACAGTGTGGACCCCTGAAGGTTTACCCTTACATCTGGGATCTCCTTTCACATGGTCAGTTAACCCACAAACAAAGTATTTACCTAATGCTCTATTTAATGGGGGTTTGTTCTGACCTCCATCTGGTTTGGGACCAGATGGTAAACTTGCCTGATTCGGTTTCCCTTGTGGCTTACTCTGGTTATGTGTGGGGCCTTCTTTTGGATTGGAATTATTGGAATTCTCCTTGTTGTCTTTCTTTGGCTGCCTCCCCTCGTCCTTCTTCTGAGTTGCCCCAGAATCCTTGTGAGTAGCTCTGTTGGCAACCCACAAGTCAGCAGCCTTAGCTAACTTCTTAGGATCTATCTCCTTGGAATCAGCCAAGTGCTGTCCAAGCTCAGGGGAGCAGACATCAAAAATAGACTCCAACATTACAAGATTCCTCAAACCTTCATAAGAGTTCACTTTGTAACCCTTAATCCAACCATCTAAGTTTTTCAAACATTCACACACCCACGTAGCCCAATGGGCACCATCATGCTTTTTGAAGGTTCTAAACCTCTTAAGGTACTGGGAAGGGGTCTTCCCAAATCTAGCTATTAATGCTAGCTTCACACACTCATAATCCTGTTTATCCTCCTCCCCCAACTCCTTTACATCATCACTTGCAACAGGGGGAAGCCTAGAGAAAAGCCAAGGAATCAACTGATTCCCTGAGATAACTTGAATCCCATGATTGTACTCAAACACTGCTAACCTATCCTAAACATCAAGTTTAGTCTCATACATACCAATCATTTCCTTTGGCATACAGGGTCTCTTAGGGCTGGAAGACCTAGAAGACTCTGGGAGAGAAGCATTTTCTAAAGACAATTTCTTCATTTCTAGTTCATGGTTAAACTCCATTTCTCTGAGCCTTAACTCTTGATGTTTCATGATAGTTTGTGCATCAATACGTTTCACTTCTAACTCAAGTCTCATTTTCTCTAGTGCAATAAAATCAGGAGTAAGTGTAGGACCTGTGAGGGGGGAGGGTCCCTGTGGACAGAGGTTGTGGTTGCTGAGCAGGCAGGGGTTGGTAGGGACTCCTAACAAAGGGTTATCTACTTCTTCTTCAACACTCTCAGAATCATAAACATCAGTATCCACATTTGCTGGAGGGGTAGGCCCTTCTGACCCACTCTCCAGAATTTGTTTTCCCAATAACCTAGCAACCAGTTCTGATTGTTTTCCTTTACCAGAGAGACTTCTCTCCCTACACATGGTTCTCAAAACAGCAGTGTAGTTTAAGAGACCCTCTTCAGTGTAGCTTTCCATATTTGACATGATTTCTCAGTTAATAGAATTAGTGGTGTTTAGCCTTGTGGTTAGTTGACCCAAAGCAATAGCAGCACTGTAAGTGTAATCACTATACCTCCAAATCCTCACCGCTGTACACCAGTGTTAGGCAGAATCCTGTGCAGTGCCCTTAGGTACCACTACACACAATTAAGACTACAAGTGGTAATACAAGTTCACCTTTGGTACAAGCCTGTACTACACTGTTAAAGTGGTAGCAGTAGCGGAGCAGCCAGACTTATCTCAAGAGTAAATGAGCAGTAGTAGAGATTACACAAAGGACCACAATTACTGTGACTCAAGCAAACACTGACTCAAGGTTTCAGGTAAAAAATATAAGTACATTTATTTTTAGACCATCTGTTATAAAACACAACACTTCTATAAATTCGATACCACACGTAAAATACACTACACAACCAATGCCAATTGTTCCAGTAAATTCAAGGTAAGTACATTAGGATTTGACAGACCGATGTTGCAATACTAACACCTACTCGCAGGTAGAAATGCTCACGAAGTTAAAACACACTTTGTACTTAAGAATTTCAAACAAGGGAAAAGTGAATAAAAGTCATAGGCAATACTTTTTCAAGGCAAGGAGACTCGAGGACTTATTCAAAGATACAGATTAAAGTCAATAGGCCTGCACCAGTGTCAATGGAGCAGATGCTCAGTTGCCGAGGATCACACGTTGAACAGTTTGAGGTTCGAGATGGCAAGAGTTCGTAAAGATTGTCAAATGGAAGGAAAAGTTAAAAGAGAGAGGGAAGAACACATCTTCATGGAGGAAAAAGGGTTACGGTTCCTGCGGCTTCAGTCGTGGGGACAAGAAGGGGACGTCTGGAGCGTTCTGCACTACCCAGGGATGAGGCCAGCAGCTGCGAAAAAGACAACTATGAATAAAAGGTGCGCTCCTTTAAATCAGGAGAGGGCTCTTCTGATGGCTATCCGGACCATTACAGCAAAGCAGTGATTTCAACCCAGGAGAGGCTTCTCTGTCTGAAGAAAAGACGAACTGGGTGATCCCACCAGGCTCAAGGGAAGAAGACTCCGGACTGGATCTTCTCTTAGTCATTGAAGGGGTAGATAGCTCAGGACTGCAGCAGGGCTTCACTGGGACTCGGGTTGCAGCAGCCGTCTTCTTCTCTGCTTCTCTTCGGTTCCTTGTAGTTCCAGAGGCGACTCTGCCTTCTAGCTCAAGAGTCCTGCCTTTTATGCCAAAATCCCTCATTCACTCAGCCTGGCTGTCAATCACTCAGCAGGGGGGTTGTCCAGCCCGGACAAACACCTCAGCCAATCAACACAAAGTGCGCCTTGGATCTCCAAGGAGACCCTGTGCAGGGGGTGACTACACCCTTCCCTCACAATCAGCCCACCTACACACCCAGACGCGAAAGGAGGGCTTCTGGTCAGAAGCCCGCCAAAGGTCGGTGAACAAAAGGAGGCAAACCTGGTTTTCCGCGCAAAGAAATACCCAATAAGGATGTTAACAAAAGGAAATGGTGATTAAACCCAACCGGAGCTGAAATAAAAAGTATTTGGACTAGAGGGTTTAAAGCTCGAGGCTACTAAAATAGCCTAAAACAATACCACGTTATGTAATATAATCGCTGTAGGAAAATTAGGGTAGGTACCACTGCCACCAGCCAAGTCATAATGTTAAGGGAGCGAAACAATGCTCCAAGAGGTATAGATAAAAAGGGCTAAGAATTAACCCTTTCCAATACTCCATGTAAGATGGGGTGTACTGGATCTGTGGTTAAATGAATATGTAAAGTTAATCACAACTGTACCCTTTTCTGGGGGACAGTAGTCAGCCCCTGAAATGGAGTCGGTGGGAAGTCTAAAAGACAACCCTGTGTCACTGCACTGAAGGTGCTGTGTAACACACAAAAGAGGGGGGCTACTGAAGTGGTGTAATCCAGAGTCCACAATCACAAAACAGATGAAATACACATGGCAAAACACAGGTAAGAGTGGGGGAAAAGCTCACACTCTTACCCAGTGGAAAAAATAAACTCCAGAAATCCAGCAAAGCTGCTGAGGGACTCACTAGGTAAGGGAAATTAGCCATAGAAGAAGAATTCTCCCTAACACAAGTAAAAACTGTTGGCTTTGTCAATTCTTGTTTAAACAGGACCTCAGTGAAATGAGCAGAAATAAATCAAGCATTTGAAGGCACACTTGGTTAAAACATTTTTATTAAATCAGTTGCAAACTTCAGCTGCAATTAAGCCATAAACATTCAGCAGACTACTTAGAAATAACACTGGCTCGCCAATGTTTGTTATGACTGCTAGATAGAACCTGTTCAAAGAGATCTCAGGAGGATGGGTTTGGGGTGGGGAGTGGCAGGTAGCGGGTGGGAATGGGCATGGGGATTAACATGGCCATTTGCACTCATTGGGCTTGTAAATAACTAAAATAATGAAGAGGGTGTTTCTAAAAGAGAACAATGCTAACTTGGTTAGCGTCTTCGATTATCATGGCAATGAAGTGCCTGATTTGACATTATATGCATATGCAGTGATAAAAATGATCACAGACAACATACAAATAACAGAATAAATAAATTCATACAAAACTGCACTAACAATAATTGCAGTGTAACCAAGGGTGTTGACTTTGGTTGGTTTTCAACTCCACAGTCTAACAGGAAAAATACCTGTGTGCTAAACACAATGTGCAACATGTGCAAAGAACTTCCTTTTTTTATTTTTTTTTTTTTATTTGTTTGGCTGAAATTCATCCTTTCAAATATTTGGTCCAAAAATAACTCGTAATTTACAATCAGTATTGTTCATCGATACACAATAAAATTACATTTCTCATTAAAATAAAAAGCATCATTCTTAGACCTTTTGTACAAACATATAACTACAGAATAACTGTCAGTAATTTGACTAAAGCAATATATATAGACAGATGTTCAATGTTGATTAACAATCCCCAAATTTCATCATCCGAATGATGGCAATAAAGCTCTAATTGGTTTTTAAAGTAAATTTGTCGTAAATGGACCAACGCTGGACAACGCACAACTAAATGAGTTAAAGACTCAGTTTGCTCAAGGTTTTTACAGAAGCGACACCAATCATGTTGTTTTAATTTACTATCCCTTCTGGCTATAATGGCATGTGTAGGATAAAGATTTAGACACACTCTGAGTAATTGCTGTCTCACAAGATGTGATGGACATTTTTGCAGGTATTTTTCCATTGTGCCCATTTTTTTTGGAAGAAAAATAAGAGGGGAGTAATCAACACATTTTTTGCATAGATCTTGAGTCACAATCCAATCATGTTGAAAGAATATTTTTTTGCCTTTTGACGGATTCAAGATTAACAATTGTAGAGATATGTCGGCTTCAGTTAGAGCTTTAAGTACACTATTGTACCACAATTTAGGGAATTTATCATTTGATGTTAGTAGGTAATGTGTAATAGTTTTCAGCACATTCTTCTCTAATGCACCTACCAAGCACTTCCTGAAGAAACAGCACATTTTCCAAATTACATTACAATAAATCGAACAAGTTCCCAGTTCCAGTCTCAGTAAAGCAGTTGGAGCACAGTTTGGTAGTTTAAGAACATATTTCCAGAATAGACTTTCATACCGATCCCAGTACTGTCTCGTTTTTGGTGTTTGGGATTCGGCCCCGTATGACACTACAGGTATAACTTTTTGTTTGAAAAACAACAATATGTGATTGATGGTAAAGTTTCCATATTTGCGCATTAGAATTGATGTTTGGGAAGCCAGGGTTTGAGCTTAGAATTAGATTATTTTGTTGACTTGGACAACTTGAAAAAAATAAGCCTAGATATTTATAGTTGTCAACCACGTCAAGGTTTTGCTAATCAAGTGTCCATTTACACCGTTTGATGTTTTTCTTGCTTTTGTTCTTTTGACATATGACCACCTGTGTTTTGTCTGTATTAATTATTAAATTATTTGCTTTACTATGGTTCTCTAATCATTCCATACTTATATGTAAACCGTCTGAATGATTGTGTACATTGGCAGCGTGCAACATCCACAGTAGCAATAAATATTCTCAATCGCTCTGAAAATTAACAATGTGCAAAAAATCACAATTATTTTCCAGATTCATAAAATATATCTGAATGCATCAAACAGACCTCAGCCATTTTCCTACATAATGGTGTGTACTTAATACATCTCAGAAGATCCATCGCATGTTGCCTGAGTACAACCCTTAATGTATAGATCTACGTTCAATGTGTTTGGGTGCAAGAAATACTCATCAATTGGTACAACCAAATATTACAAAACATTCTCAAAATACATAGGACACTGAAAAGAGATATTGGGGGTCATTATGAGTAGGGCAGTAAGGGATACCGGGCACCGGTAAGGAGACAGGTGCCAGTAATCCCCTACCGCCCTATTCCGAGGTCCCTTGGAGGGAACCGTAAGGAACGTGTGGTCTGACCACACGTCCCTTACGGGTCCCGCTAAGGGACCAGGGCACTAATAACAGACTTGCCATTCGCGAGCCCGCCCTCCCCATTCCCATTGAGCCCTATGTGGGTTCAAATGGGCATGGGGAATGGTTTGTTCAATGGGGACTTACCGGTCCCACCAGGGTCGGACTGCACCAGTAAGTCCCCATTGAACAACACCGGTGCCGGACCCATTATTGGAGGCAGTCATGGCGCAAATACCGCCATGACTACCTCCAATCTCGGAATGAGGCCCATTGATACACATCCAGGATAACCCATGACATTTTCCGTAAACACTGCATCTCCTGTGATTATTCAGGTGATGCTCCTATTTTCTAGGTTAAACACCCTCAAGCTGTGCATCTCTCCTCAACGTTCATCTCCCTCCTAGTTGCACTCCAGTGCAATAGTGTCAACTCACAGCCAAAATTAAAAATAGAGTGAATTAAAATGAAGGTAAAAGTGATCCTCTTTGGTCAGTTGCCACTCTGGTCGTTGGCTGCTCTTGGCTTCCTTGAGAGTTGGACCTGTGGTCCATCTCTCCTTTGGCCTTTGGCTCTCTGGTGAGTCGGCAGCAAAAACAACCAGAAGCAAAACGTTTCCCCTTTCTGTCAATCACACAAACAAGTACCTTAGCTACCTGGAATGCACATAACCACTGCTCCAGACAGCTGACAAAATATCTAAAACGTTCACCGCACAGAGCCATATCTTTTAAGATCTGCGCACATCAATGTTGTAACAAAGCAATCTTGGCCTGATCCCTCTGCTACTGCATTAGTCCCCTACCCTATATCTTGCAGATCCTCAAGCTTCTAGGAAGTGCGAAAATGGCAGCTGTTATAGCATAACAGGACATAGCAGATTGTGGGGCAGTATTCTGAGTGGGCCAAGTAATTTCAGTGAGTGGGGACAACAGGGGTAAATGTAATGTTGGTTCAACCGCAGTTAGTCCGCTATACCAGAATCTCTGGGGCACTGACTGGATGGTGAGACTATGTCTGCCTTTAAAGTCTAGTGTATGAGCAGGCCAGCACAACATTAATGCAATTCCAGGTAACAGTATTGAGAGGCACTAGCAGAGGAGCACCGGGGTACACCAATTTGTCCCTACACTTATTTATTAAAATGGTCCTATTTTAAGGGTGTAAACTTAGGGCCTGATTCACAGAAGCATTTTATAATGGCACTATCCCACTGGAAAAGGATCGGTGAATCAGGCCCTTAATCTCTCATAAGCACCCCAATTTTTGCAGTTGAAGTCAGGGTGAAATTACATTATTTTCCCAGGATCACACACTTACACTAAACAGTGAAGCAAGGATTTTAACCGATTCTGCAATTTAGTCACTTGGCCACATTCTTTCCATGCTTTACTTGAAACAAATATTTAAGTTTTGGGTGTCAAGGACAACAATAATACTGTCCTACAGTGATTATTTGCTAAATACACAAATTGCATAGTAAAGCATCCTGCAACATGTAAATCCTTGCAGCACAATGTTGAGCCAAAATAATATAATTATACCTTTATTTTGCACATCCTGAATGGAAAAGTATAACATACAAAATGCTAAATAATGCAAGCCTGAAAAATCTATTTACCCACTTTACTTTCATTGCTTTATTTATGTATTTATTTATTGCATTTATTATACGCCTAAATCCGTGGGTGTACGGCGTAGTTACAGACATCTTAGCATAATTGGATACACTTACAATCAAAAACATTTGCACATGGAGGCAGTTGATACAGTTAGAATAATACTTTTACAGTTGGCATCAATGGGTTCACAGTACAATCAGACCGATAACGGGACAAGTGCAACAGTCTAGAATTTATTAAATAGCCAAGTTTTTAGGGACTTTTTGAAACATTTGTGAGAGGGCTCATTTCTGGTGAGTAATGGGAGAGTGTTCCAAATGTTTGGACACATTACTGGAATGCTGCTACACCCTGCTCTGGAGCATGGGACAGGAAGGTGGGAGTATTTATTAGATCCGAGTACTCTGTCTTATTCAAGGAGACAGTGTTGTTGAGATCTGTAGGTGCCTTCTTAGTGAGGCATTTGTGAGTGATACAAAGTGATTTGAATAGGATTCTGGCTTTTATGGGTTGCCAGTGGATTTCCCTTCTGGTGGGAGAGATGTGGTCTGATTCTTTTAATCCGAGGGCTGCTCGCAAGGCTTTATATTGCAGCAATTGCAATTTAGCCAGTTTGGTGTTTGAAGTGCCTAGCAGTAGAACATTACAGTAATCTAACTTTGATGCAATGAGAGCCCGGGGTAGGGTGGTGCAGTTCTGTGGTGTGAGGAATTGACGGCTTAATGCAATCAGTTTGGCTTTGTAAGAGGTGGCTTAGGATAGAGCATTGATGTGTTTGGACATTGTTAGATTAGTATCCAAGTAGACACCTAATGTTTTGACCTGATTTAGGACTGGAATGGGGGTGCCATTGATGTTAATTGCTGAATAGTCTGCGTGAAGGCATTGATTCTGGATGGGGAGTCTATGATGAGGATCTCTATCTTCTCATCATTGAGGCAGAGGCTGTTAATCGCCATCCAGTTTTGGATTATAGCGACAATTTTATTAATCGTAGTTGTATCCTGGTCATAGTTCCCAGTGATGGGGATGAGAATTTGGGTGTCATTACCGGAATTTGTGTAGATGACACCCACGGCAACCAGTGCAGCAAATAATAGCTTGGTATATGCATTGTATATTGTGGACGACAGACAGGATCCTTGTGGGACTCCTAGTGGTACTGGGATGGGTCTGCAGCCTCCTTGCCAATGGAGACACGGGATATTTGGTCAGCAAGGAAGGATTTGACCCTGGATGTGGCTTCTTGCGAGAACTGGAAATCCTTGCTAAATTAGCACATAGTTTGTCATGATCGACTAGGTAAAATGCAGCGGACAAGTCTAATAGCAAGAGAATGCATAGTTTGCCTGCGTCTCTAATGGAGTTCATCTGGATTTGGAGATCCAGAAGTGCCGTTTCGGTGCTGTGGTTTGGACGAAAACCAGATTGTAGCGCTCCTAGGAGGTGGCTTTGTTCAAGGTGAGAATGAATTTGCGAGTAGGCTATTTTATCGATTATTTTAAGCAAAAAGGGGACAGTTGTTATGGGGCAGTAGTTCGTGGGGACTGCCGCATACAGGGATGGGTATTTTAGGAGCAGTGTAACCCAGGATTCCTTAATACTGATAGGGACGGTGTTTGTGCTGAAAGAGGCTTTAACAAATTTGGTGATGATGGGTGTGAGAGTAGAGGCGCACAGTTTGACTAAATGTGCTGGGAAACTGTCTCCTTTACAATTGGAGGGTTTTAGTTTGGTGATGATGTCTAGCACTTGGGCTTTGCTAACTAGGGAGAATTTGAATTGGGTATTGGCGTTGTCACTGACTCTGTTAATGGTAGGTGGCAGTGAGTTTTTGTAAGCTAGTCTTTTTCTTTTGGTGGCGATCTTGGCTTGAAGCACTTAAATTTTATAGGCTAGAGCATTCTGAATGGTAGTACACCATGCTTTGCTGGAATTAGTGTGCATCAGGGGTGGGATAGGATTTTCCAGCTCTCTGAGTATTGTGAAGAGCTCTTTGCAGTTGGAAGCAGCATTGTTGATACGTGAATTCAGAGCTTTGACTTTATGAGCTATGATGGCTGCTTTGTATATCTGGTAAGGTTTTAAGAATGCATTTG
This sequence comes from Ambystoma mexicanum, assembly GCF_040938575.1. Taxonomy (NCBI): domain Eukaryota; kingdom Metazoa; phylum Chordata; class Amphibia; order Caudata; family Ambystomatidae; genus Ambystoma; species Ambystoma mexicanum. The sequence continues at coordinate 969,608,679 of NC_090924.1, forward strand.
CATTGTCCGTGGTACAGGTTTTTTTATGGATATGTTCCATAGATCTTTTGTTTCGCCTGAGTACTACGAGTTCGTTATTGAACCCGAAGTTTGAGGAGCGTTTGTACGGGCGTCTTGTTTTGGTTGCAATTGGGGCTAGGGAGTCAATGGTTGTTGTTAGGCATTTATGGTAGATGTCGCTAGCCCGCTGCGATTGTCACTCAGGGTAAGGAGAGGGCTTTCTCCAGAAGGAGGGTGAGACTGTCTGCTGTCAGTTTGCGAGTATTTCTTGTCTCAACCAGGTCCATTTAAATAGGTGTGATGTGGGATTTCTCATGGCTGGAGAGAGTGACTGATAAGAAAATGTTCTGTCCAGTCAACTGGTACAATGGTGTCTACTGAGACAGAGGTATTTAGCACGGGTATCCAGTCTAATACTCTACCTTTGTTGTGCGTGGGGGCACTGACTACCTGAGAGAAATTCATAAATGTGAGCGAGGCATCGAGGGCATTAGCTTTGTGATCTAGTTTATCATTGAAGCCTAAGTTCATATCACCAAGGATTATGAACTTGGTGTTGGGTTTGATGTGAAGGGTGAGGAGGAGTGGGATATCTGAGTCAGGGTGTGAGATGTTGGTTGCTCTGTAGATAACCAAAATGTTGATAGCGGTTTTTGGGTTTATGGAAAATTTAACAAGGAGTAATTCATGTCCTTGTATGAAGTCAAGTGGGCAAGACCTAAGTTGCATGTCGGGTTTGGCGATAATGGACACACCGCCTCCCAGTGCATTAAATCTATTGGTACTAGTAATGTTGAATCCTGGTGGGATGGCTAGCGCTAGTAACGGCCTGAAGCTTGGTGCAGGTTTAATTTACCACTAGTATACCCAATTGTTGGTCTAGAATAAGGTCATGCGTCTCAATGGCATGATTCCAAGAGATCATACATTTAGAAGAGCGCCTTTGAAACTAAGAGGAGGCTCTGGGATGGAGACAGAGTGGATTGTGGACTGCAGGGTCATGGCCAGAGTGTGTCATTCTGGTGCATTGTTGTAGTACATTGTTAATTTGTTGGGTTGGGGTATAGAGTTAGCCTTGATTATTTCTCTTTTGGAAGGGCTGAGAATGCATGGCTTTAGCATTTGTGTATGGTAGGAGGCCTTTAGGGTACGACTGGCAGAGTCGTAGTGGGAGGTACATGCTCTTAGTCTGTTTAGCCTGGCGGTTCCCCGAATGGGGCACATGGTAATGAGGGAGGCTGACGAAAGTCTAGAACTGGTTATTATATGAGGCTTCTCAATATTGTTGTAGATAATCTGAGTCTACTGAGGTCATACTGGGGGTGTCTGTCGTCATCACAGGCTTGTTGCTTCTGATGGTGCCCTGGGTGCTCCGATGTGCCAGGGTGAGTTCAAAAGGGGGGGGGGGGGTTTAGGCAAGAATGGAGTAGGGCAGAGGATGGGGTGGTGACGGTGACAACCCCATCTAGCAAGGCCATTAGCCAATGGGATGAATGTTCCTTGAGTACATAGTAGGGTATCCTCTATGAGACGGAAGGGGCTCATGTTGGCGACGTTAGGTGGGTCCATCACTTGGTGGCTGGCAGTGGTAATTAGTGGTGGTCCGTATACTTTGACCCAGTGCAGTTGGTGGCAACTTATGCGGATACGAAAGCAGGCAAACACAGTCTGTGTAAAGGGAACAGCGTGAGTAGAACACGTTAGCACGACTCAGGCTAGGTAGAATAATCTTGATGCAGGGCATAAACATCTAAATGTAATAACTAGACATAATAGGCATTGGCATATTCAAGTGATTTAGGGGTATAAAAAGCATAGTAGAGCGTTATAGTGTAGGCATAGAAAGTAAAGACTGTCTAGGTAAGTACATTCAGGATTAAATGCAGTGATCAGATACTTTTCATAACAATGGCTGTGCACGTAGCGTATATATGCATTGACAACAAGCAGACATTAGCATTTGGTAGCAGCAGTAGTGCACCAGCAGCACTTGGCAAAATACTGGGGCAGCCCGTGGAGGGTACAGGTAGTCAAAGTGCAAGTATGCAGTAATCAAGGAGCAGCTAGCATTTATAATGTCACAGTGGCCCTTATCACGTGCGGGGTGAAGGCAGCTTAACTTGAGTTATCAGTATTGGCGACATTGGCAATAGGCTAAGAGGCGTACCGCACCTATTTAGGAGCAAGGCAGACACTTTGCCGGCTATGAATATTAGCGCATGGCCGCAGGTGAAGCAGATAAGCAGGGTGTGACAGTGGAACAGGCAAGCCGGTCCTCTGTAACCGGCCTAATGGAAGGAGGCGGCAAAGGCGGTCATTGCTTAAGTGTAGCGGGTAACTCTCTGAGATTACTATTGCTGGCGTTGTGGTAGAAGGCAGTTCGGGAAGTCTTGTAGGGAGCAAATGGGAGATAACAAAGTATACTGTTTGTGTTATAAGTATCGAAGGTTTACTGTGTATGATTGAAGAAGCGGTCCGACCTTCCTGTGGTCAAGTAGAATTCAGGCATTGATTGGCCAAGGTGATAGTAGATTCGGGCGTGACCCTGCGGCCCTCCTGGCTCTGACCAGGAGCCTTTAACACAGTGCCTTTACAAAAGGTGCTGGCTTCCACCTACCGGTCATCTGGTAGGTTGGATACGGTAAGATATGGAAGTCTGCAGCCAATCAGCAACGGATGTATTCAAACAGCTGCTCAACTCTTGTAGTCGTGGCACGGCGCCATTTTGAGGAAACGTAGAGTGCTTTTGCATCAATAGGAAGGCATAGCTCTCAACTCACACGCTTTTGGCGGGTGTCACTCGCCTTGTAAACAGCTGACTCACCCGCCAAGCCTCCTGCACGCCTATTTGTTTCAATGGGCCTCTCACCCGCCAAAAATAAAATCGGGTGTTTTCACCCGCCTTTGCGACACAAATGGTTGAGAGCTTTGGCTGCAGGTAAGTAATTGTTGCAGCGCAACAGCTTTCCAATAATTGCAAACCACAGATTTTCCGAACAATGAGTTGAGGTGTATATCGCAGCATTCACCATGTATTTTGCTTTGATGGGGTCGAGGAGTAAGGCTTACCTTGAGGCAGAGAGGACTCCGTGCACGAGTTGCAGGGGGGTGGAGCTCCAGCTCAATCCCAGGCGGCACGCTCAGTTGGAAGAAGGGAAGCTTTAAGACACACAATAAAAGAAGTTGTGTAATAAACTCGGGTTTGGAGATTCACCACAAAATTCCAGGGTGTTGTTATGTATTGTTTTAAAAACATTCAACTAAGGACACTGAATCCGACTTTTTAGCATATCAGGCTATTAGTTATTATGGGTATGAACACATATTTCAAAGGGTGCTCTATTGTGTTGCTCACTTTAATTGTCACAAATTTGCAAGGTGACAGGGGATCTTTCAGTTGGAAATTCACCAGTATGCATAAGAAAGGCTATGCTGCTGATGACAAAAAGATGCCAGGGACGCTGCCTCTGTGTCTCATGGGGGCCAGTGTGTCTAAGGGGGGGGGCTGTGACTTGGGGAAGCTGCCAGTGGTTGATCCTCTGAGCCGAGCAGATTACAGATTTGCCTGGAAGAAACAAAATACTCCCAGGACAATGTTCCTGATCCTTGGAACTAAAGGGCCGCACTTGAAAAAACAAACGAACTAGTGGCACGGGTTAGCAATGATGTATACGACACTTCCACCTCTGCTTTACACTCGCATATAACGTGGGTAAAGGAAACAACAAATATGTTATTGAGGAGGCACTACCTTAAAAGTCCTGCGATCACCACCTCGCTGACTGCTGTTCTATGGATGAAGTAAAGATAGTCCAGATGTTATTAAAGGCCACCCGACATCAGGCAATACTTTTAGCTGAAGGATGAACAAGGGCACAGGGAGGCTTTGCTGCGGCAGATTTCGTCGAAATCAATTTCATTTCATTTATTTTAATGAATTTTGCCGCAAACATATTTGTGGGTGGGTTTAGGTGAATAAATAATGCAGTGGACTTGTGCGGTGGGGGTTGCAGGGGTTCTCTCCCCATATATTTGCAACATAATCTAACACACAAAAAAAAACATTCAAGGAAATCGAATTCAGTAACATATTTTCAACAAAATGACATTGATCCTGAACCAGTAGATGCTCCTCAAAGGTCCGAGAAGTGTCAGGCACATAGAGAACAGGACATGGAGAGCAGAAGAGATCATCATGGCCGAGAGGATAGCTGTCCTCTTGGAAGCAAGATAACGTTGAAAAGCCCGGGTTCGATACCCAGACTTGTTCTTAGAGGCTGGAAACTGACATGAATCATGAAATACATGGGATTTTCTTTTTTAAATGAAAGACAATACAGTCATCAAATCCAAAAAAGGCCCTATACCATGGCCTCGTGTTCCTTCTTCACGAAGACAGTCTATTCAAAGCCAAGGTTATGTGCCTTGCTCTGCTTCTTGTTATGCCAGGTCACCCACTGGCCAAATCAACTCTCCTCGACGATGGACCAAGAGCTCTGATGGTCGTGAACTCAAGCGGCTTGCAACGGCCTTAACAGCTTTACGTTTGCCTTTTCATGCCATTACTCCTCCGTCCACTAGCCAGTTCATCATACTTCCTTTTCTTGCATGCTGTCACTTGCAGCCCTGCATTTATAATGGAGAAGCCACACTATCAGTATCGGAATGCAGAAAAAAACAGCAAAAGATGCATCACTCAAATTTTACATGGGCATCCCATGTAATACTTAAAAAATCAAACTGCTGCACCCACATTCTTTTAATTGTGCTATATACTTTTACCTGCAAATATGACAGACAACAGTTGTTAGATGTCAAACTTCAGCAGCTCATCGTGTCCAAATAATCTACATCTTCACAATCAACATAAGGAGTAAGTAGGTCAAAGTGGCACGTCTTTGCGTTTTAGAAAATAGCACTTTGACTTTGATGTTTATGTTCCAAACATTTGGGGAAAACAAAACCACAGGTTCCAGAATGCAAACAGCCGATTTCTGAAAAGCTAGGACTGGAGCAAGGAGAGAGGTATTTCACATGACAATTTTGCAATACTTAAAACGTTGTTTAAATGCGCCCCGCCCCCCTCTACGTATGTAAGGCTGTCCAATGTCAAGTGTGAAATACTCGGCCAGTCCTGGTCTCCAGTGCAACATCTTCTATTTGTAGTCCTACATTTTAAGTGGAAACATATTCTCCACTATAGTTTGAGAGAGCAGAATGGCAGGGGCTGTTTCTGCATATTTATTTATAAATGAGTGTACACGAAGGAGTGATATTCGATCACAAAGGTGGAGTGGCAGTTTTACGACATTATTAGTTTTACTGGCCATCAAAATGTTCTTACTAAGAAGCCACTTTGCATACAGACTGCTATTTTGTGGCTGAAGAACCCATGCTATAGCCATTCACCACACATTGTTAATTTTACAACCTGAACATATTTACACCCCAAATACTTCTAGACAAAATATGCTCCTGACAGTGTTCATGAACCAGTACACTGAGCTCTACTATTCTTTCAGCATAGGGGATTGTAACTAGTACATGTCAGTTTTTGATGAGTGTGACTTTTACAAGCATATTCTGTAGTGTCAGAAAGTGTTTCCATCATAAACATGTTTTTATTTTCTCCTAATTGCATTAATAGATGGTATGATTACACAACATAAGGCTAATCGTTTTATTGATCTTGGAAGGATGAAATAGCACGTGTCCCTACCAAGATTCAAACCTAGGTCTTAGAGGTCACAAACACTTCGAGGTTTTTGTTGTTTTCTTTTCTTTCACATGTTTAGCCGTCCATAGAGCTGTGAGGCGGGTTCCCAGGCAAATGTGTATGGCGTCCGGAGGTAGAGCTGATAATGAGCTGGAGTTGGTTATTGGTAGGCAAGTGACCGTAGAACTCTCTGAATGTCAAGCATGCACCGGTTCAGGGTGGTGCTTTATATAGAGAAACAGGCCAAGATGTCCGCTGGGATGTTCAACGTCCACAGGACTGCATGGGATTCTAGGAAATATGGTCTGTTCCCTGGCTCCGGAGGTGAATTAGATAAGAACATAATGTTCTGCCTCACCCTCATTGCCCATCAAGTTTTGCCTGATGGTTCTAATTCCACCAATGGGTCCCACTAGCTCTCCCAACGTCCATGAAACCTATCCTGTCCTGCTGCAGGGGACCCAGCTGTATGGTTAGCAGGAAGTGCTGCAAGACCCATGGTCATACTTATACAATAGTTATCATAATAAATTGAATTTGCTTATTTGAACATATATTCAGTTGTTTCCATTCTTTCCATTTGACTTAGTACTATGAGGAACAACAACGATTCATTTTAATTCCACATACTTTGCTGGATTACCATGTACTCGTTTTGCAGATATACATTCCCTGTTGTACCCTTTTTCTCCGAATATTTCTTACATAATGTCACGTTGATTTACCATGTGGTTTTGTGCTTTTTAACTCACTTTATAGAACACTGGAATATTAGATTAGATTTTGAGCAACAGCTATGCAGAAAGCCCTGTACAGTGGTGTACAACTAAAGATAGGATTGAAGTGATGTAATCTGCTGCCTACATTGCTTAAACCCTGTTTCTCCACTTGACAACATGATGTGCTCCATGGCAACTCCCTTTATATCAGTGTACCATATTTACCTGGCTTAGAGAAACACATTTTACCAACTAGAAGGGATTCTTTTTGGCCTGAACGACACAAGGAGAGTCAACACGTATGTCTTCACAGACTAAAGTGTTTCACCAGAGATATTAATAATGTCAATGGGCCTCATTACGACCCTTGCGGAAATGGAAAAATGATGGCGGAAATGCAATACCGCCATCGAACACCGCTCGTTGCGATCATGACCCGTCACCGTAAAGTACGATGCCATTAGCGACACCGCAGTGAACGGCAACGCTAACTGCACCAAGTACGCGCACGCGCGCCTTGCAAAACCGGAATCACCGCCATGGCGCAACGGTACGCGAATTCCGACCCTAGCGGACATGTACTGAACGCCATCAAGCACGTCGTAAAGTACCATTCCGCCATGGCGAGAAATACGGCAACGCGAACCAACCGTAAATGGCCCACTGAGTGCCTGTACTCCACTCCCTGGCCTCATCGCACAACTCCTGGCAGGCGCAATGTACTCACACTATGCAACCAGTGAAATCCACAATTCACCCATGCATGCCAACGTAGAAAAGCATGCAGTGGCTCAAAGCGCCCCGTGAGTGGGCATCCATGTACGGCATGTCACCATAGCCGTACTGACGCAGCACAGGCATGTGAAGGTACAATACATCAAAATGAAAATCAAGAACACATGACACAAAACAACAGTAGTCCCCCATCGCTTGCCACCAGCGCAAGGCAACATCCAAAACAGCATCCTGAGGGGGATTGCACCAGCCCTGTACTCATGCCAGTAAACAAACCAACCATCAGCAGAAGCATGTACCACACAAGTCGGCAGAGTGACTGAGCAGCCAGGCTCATCCCAAGAGGGGCCGATGGGAGCTGCAGGGCACAGATGGCATCAATACAGAAGCTATTCCAATGGACATGACCCCAGTCCCCCTCCAACAAACGCACGCAAACACAGTCACCTGTGACCAGCCACATTCTGAACAACCCATCATTCCACCAATCGACCTGGCTGACAGGCACCAGTCGGCCAAAAGCCAATCCCCCGCCCCTGAACAGCACATCACGTAAACAGTCACAATGGCAGCCTCTATCCGTGACCATACTGTGCTACGTAGGCAAACGCGGCCAGTACTGTACCACACAACTCAACTCAGAAGGCGGAACACAATGCAGATCATCACGCAATACATACCGCCACAAAGCGAAAATCGCCACATCACCTGCAAAGAACAACGCAACACGACAAATATCGGAATACAATTTAAATGCACATCCAAATGACAAAGGCCCCACAGCAATTTGCAAGATACCACCAAAACAACCATCATCACCGAGGGCTGCATCTGCAAGAATTGACCGGCTTCCACTTGTGTGACGCCCTGTACCATCATGGCACACAGGGCCTACATCAACGTTCCAAAAGGCAACATGGAAGCGGCAAGAACCGCAGGTCCGTCCCATGAGGCAGGCACTAGTCGAGCTGAAAGGCCGAAATGTTGCACCTAGCCACCAGTACAGCGTAAGGGCATGTGGCCCATTGGCGATCGTCCCATATGATCGAAATGGTGCTCCACTGATTCACCCGAAGCTGCAGGAGTCGAGAGTAAAAACCATCTGGAGGAGTGGCGTAGAGATGGCATCTGCAATAGGGCAGGAGATACCTGTCACCCAAAAGAAACACAAATCAACCGATTGCATTACGGGACTCATGATGCATTACAATCTTCATTCAACACACCAAATCCACACCCACATGCATGCTAGCCCACTCCAAAGGAATATACACACCCCTAAATCAGTATCGAATCATAACGAAACCAACCGAGCTAAATACACCATTGGCAACGTCGGTTACTGTGCATGCGTCCGTCAAGATAGAACCCATGACATGGGATTAGTAACGTGCCTAGACACAAGTGTATGAAGGCGCGTCGAGACAGGGAGGATCCGACAAGGGTAGATAGACGTATGTCCCACTATGGCAGCCTTGCATCACATAACGCAGGGGAAGGGGAGTGAATCAAAAAACCCATGTACATGGCAGACCCTAAACGGAATCATCAGTCCATGCATCCACACATCATTCCCTCATCCCGCAATGAAAACGCATGAATATTCACTCACATAATATGTGAAACTTCCATCGCGTCTGTGCGTAATGCAGTCCGCAAAAACCACTGTGCCCCTGGCCGGATCTGTAGTGTTGTGAAGCAAGATGGATTTGGGAACGTCCTGCCTTATCGTCCACTGCGCTATTGCGCATCCCATTCAATTCATATCATTCATTGCCTGCTCGTTATGGGCCATGTCCCAAGGACATTCTACAATAGAACGTTACATTTCCAGCCAGACCTGTGGGCGTATCCTCGCCGCTACTTCAAAACCCAAAATGCTGGCCTTCGAATTCCTCACTTGCAACATTACGTCGAAAAGGCTTCTGTGAACGCTTGCATTCACAATTACATCAATGTAGTGCGGCTGTGTGTCATGATGCTAACTGGCTGCAATCACAAATGGGACGCCACGCCCGTCGGTGAAGTACGTTACTGTGCTGCATGAGGGTCGGCCATCGATCGAGCCCTACATACCACTGACTCTTCACAGGTATGTAAGCGGCTGCAATCATAGCATGTGTAACAATGGGAGCATAGCATGAAGATTAGTCAAAGTACATCACACTGCCATCGGGATTAGATACATGAATCAAATCCCAAGATGCCATGCGGCCAAATGCAGCCTTACGTGCGGGACGTGCTCGACCAGAAGGGATTGCATCTGCCACAGATTCATTCAATCAGCACAGGTGGAGGCCATACAGGCCGACAGCACATATATTGCAGACCCAAACCCCTCCCACAACCACTCCCACTCCAAAATGCTACCGGCAGGACTAGCGATGTTGGGCCTGGGGTACCAGATAGCACTGCAAGTGCTACAACTACAAGAAGACGACGAACAACAACAGGTACAACAACCGGGCGCACAGGGGAGACGGAGGAGAAGGAGGAGGAGGAGGGCAAGGCAGGGTCAGCAAGGCCCACAAGCACTGCCACTACCACCACGCAGGCGGCCCGCAATCCCACGCCTCCGAGCCGATCCGTTCAACCTCACTGCTGAGCAGATCCACACCCTCTACCGTTTGGACCGGGACACCATAATCGCCATTGTGGACATGACACATGCTGACCTCGTGAGCATGATAGATAGCCCAACCGCCATCCCACCCCTACTGAAGGTGGTGTCTGCACTCCACTTCCTGGCCACAGGCACCTACCAGCACACAGTGGGACAGTTGCATGGCATTTCACAGCCACTGTTCTCACGGACACTCTTCCAAGTGCACGATGCCCTCCTGAAGCACGCCGACGACCACATCACACTACCACGCACGTACCAGGAGATTACCAACGCTAAAGTGGGATTCCATGCACTTGGCGGCATCCCGGGTTGCATTGGTGCCATCGACTGCACCCATGTTGAATTGGTTGTCCCACATGCCATGGAGGTCCAGTACCGCAACCGGAAACAATTTCATTCAATCAATGTACAAATGGTGTGTGACTCCAACAAGATATTTACGCATTGTTGTGCCAGATTTCCAGGATCTACCCATGATTCTATGGTCCTGAGGAACACAAGAATACCACGCTACATGGAGCGACACGCAGGGCACAGATCCTGGCTACTCGGTGAGTCTCATTCCATGCATGACATCGTGGCCCATTTGATGCGTCAATGACCTTGCTGGGGGGGGGGGGGCTACTTAGCACTATCATTCCACTGACACCCTTTATTCGTCTCATACAGGTGATGCCGGGTATCCACTGAAGAGATGGCTCCTTACACCAATCCGGAACCCACAGAACGAGCATGAGGAGGACTACAACCATGCCCACTCACGTACCCGTGTGGTCATTGAACAGGCATTCGGCCTACTGAAGGCTCGTTTCCGCAGCCTCAGCAGGTCTGGCGGGGCACTCATGTACAGCCATGAGAAGGTTTCTAAGATGGTCATGGCATGTGTCATGCTGCACAACATGTGCATACGTAGGAATGTGCCCATGCCCCCTGACGCTGTACTGCATGCACCTGAAGATGATGATGATGATGAGGGTGGGGATGTGGAGGCACCTCAAGGAGTCCATGAGGCACAGGATGCACGTGCAATCCGACAGAGCATCATAGATGCATGCTTCTAGCAACCACGCATGGTGCCTATTACACGGAAAGGGGACCTGTGGCACTGTGTGTGTGTAGTACAGGCACATTGTGGACTGTACGCCTATGAAGGCCTCGTACGCAAATATCAATGTCCACACATGTCATTGGATGATAATGAGGTGCTGTATTGTTAATGTGATTTGATTTATACACCCTATGGACCCGCCACCCAGTGAAGCCCAACACACCCCCTCCACCCTACTACCTCCCCCCCCAACACCAGTGTCCAAATATGCATGCTGTCCGTGGGTAGACGCTATTGCAAGCCCCCTCTACGGGTATCAGGGGCACCCCTGCCCGTGGAGCGCAGGTTCCTGCCAGATCTGCGTTGGGGGCTGCCCTGGACGGAACTTGCCACGGATGATGTCTCTGCCTGCTCGCGTCCATGCATGTCTCTGAGGGTTTGTGAGAGCTCCGAGAGCACACGGCGCACAGCAGCAAGTTCAGCACAGACGTCTTTGGACGTCGCATGCAGTTCCCCCCTCAGGCTCTCGGTGCTTTTCTCCATTTGTGCTCTCAGGCTCTCGGTGCTTTTCTCCATTTGTGCTCTCAGGCTCTCGGTGCTTCTCTCCATTTCTCCCCTGAGGCTCTCACTACTTTTCTCTATTTGTGCCCTGAGTGTCTCGGTGGATGTTTCCATGGCTGCCCTGGAACCCCCGCATTCATTTGCATGGTCCTTGAGTAGCGTGGACGCTTCCTGCTGTTGCTCGATCAGCAGGTCGAGGGACTGTTGCCTCTGCTGGGCCATGGACATTTGCGGTGGTGTGACAGGGGGGCTGCTCAACACATGTTGCCTTGGCACAGGACTTGTGGGGGTTGGCCAGTCGTCGTCTTCAGGGTGCCCCTGCGTGGTTTCGTCATGGTGTAGGGGATGGAACATGCAGGGGGATTGGGAAAGGTCATGGATGGTACCTACGTCGCCAGCACTGTTTTCCGTGTCGGAGCATGCTGGCATGACAGCTGTGTCACCTATGGTGCTGCTACCACCAGAGGCAGTGCCATCAGATACGTTCTTTGGGGGGACCTGTGGTGCTGGGGTTGTGGACTTGCTGGCTGCTGGGGTGCCTGTTGCAGTCCCCTCCAGTGTGCTGCCACTTGATTCCTGCTGCTGCCGTGTCTTGATCCTTGCACCTGAGGTGGAGGCTCTTGGAACGTTGGTCCTGGCCCTCTTTGCAGGCGTGCTGGTAGGGGTGTCCTGCAGCTCGTCGTTGGTATCGGACCCTGTGGTGGAGTAAAGAGGGGCGAGCGTTAGTTATGGGTCTGTCGGATTTGGAATGGCAACGTATCAAATGCATTGGGGTGGTACATGAGGCTGATTTGGGACTGGGCCTTGGAGGTGGTCTCATTTTCGTGTGGATTGAGGATGCATTCATTTGGCTGCCTGCAGTTAGGGGGTGCATGCTGCACATGTAGGGGTTGTTTATGGCTTCTTGATTGATTTGTTTGTTCATTCTGACTTTTAGAGGGCGCTGTCTGGGCAAAGTATGTATTGCACTATGGGGTCACATGGTACTGCACATGTTCGTGGTTTGTGGATTTCGCATTGTTTCTCTTGGCCAACCTACCTGATTCTCCGGATGTCGGCACTCCTTTCTCCATCCCTCCGACTCCCTCTATGCTCTCCATTCCTATGGTGGAGGCGCAGATTTCCTCCCAGGGGGTCAACTTGATGGGCGACTCTGAACCCCCCCCGGTAGCTGTGGCGATGTTCCTGTTCGCAGAAAGTATGCTGCGTACGCGGATCCGCAGGTCGTCCCACCGCTTGCGACATTGCTGTGGCGTGCGGGGTGTTGTCCCCACCGCACTTACGCGCTGTGCCACCAGGGCCCATATGGCCTTCTTGTTGGCAAGGGCCGTCCTGGTCATTTGACTGGAGAAGACGACGGCGGAATTTTCCTGGAGGGTCTCGGTGAGCACGGTCAGTTCCTCTCGGGAGAAGTGTACCTGCCGCTTGCGGTCACACGCTTTCTTGGCTACCTTTCCCATATTTATTTTTTTAACTGGGGTTGCTAACGGGTTGGGATGTGTGTCAGGGTCGGATTTTTTATGGTTGTGTTGGGATTCGGATTTTATAGTTGTGCGGCGTGCTGTTTCCCGTTCCGGCCACATGCTTTTACTTCCGTTTCCGTATATTTACGGTGGCCGTAATTTGCGGTGCACGCTCGTTACGGTGACCGCTCATTACGGTGACCGCTACGATGGGTGGCGGTATTGCACCTGGTGCAGCGTACGGCGGCGGTAAGGGCCGTTTTGGGGTCATTTCCGCCATCGCAGCCTTTCGGATTCCGCCATGGCGTAATGCTCGTGCCCGATGGGTCGTGATTGGCCGCACTTTGCTCCTTCGTGCAATGGCGGAAACGCTATTTACGCTGTTGCGGTCCGGTCAGTCACTTTCCGCCAGGGTCGTAATGAGGCCCAATGTCTGTAGTGCAAGCTATACTCGTTTTAATCAGATTTTCTGAACAGTACTGAAATCAATAAGACACATGTTTGCACTGTATTTCGATAACATCCTCTACTTATCAATTTCTGTTCATTAAAATGCCTTCCAGTTTCAATTAAACCCCCATACTTTTCCAATAATGAGACCCCTGTACAATTTCACTTTCTTTCTCCGTATAGACCCGTGTCTCCATTTGGTAGGCATGCAAGAGACTGGTGGGGACGTCCAGACAGACACCTGTTGTCTCTGAGAAACACTCACGGTATATTTCAAGTGTGACAATGAGTCAAAACAGCACAGTAAGTGCAGACTCCAATGTGGCCAGTTAGAAAATGAAGGGCAACGTTAAGTATGTCCAGGTAACACAATAAACGCAGTACCTAGGATGACTAGTTAGCATTGCAAGGACAGATTGGATGGGTTCAGATAGCACAGTGTGATCCGATTCCATTGTGCCCAATCAGCAAGGTGAGGCCAGGCCATGTGTGGGGATGTACTCTGTGTGTAGTCCCACACACTAGGGCCCTGTTGCAAGCTACCACTTTCTTCCTTTCCGCCCTCACGTCAGTGCCCCAACACCATCCATCCCTTCCAGTCAATTCTATAAACCTTCCACTATTTAACATTTCTCCTACATAATATTCCCCCACTTATACATTTCCCATATACACCTAACTTCAAAGCCCTATACGTACAAACTATATAAGTATATCTATACCAGTATATATACATTTTGACATACAACAAAAAAACACCTGTATGGTGCTGTCCTGGTGGTTGAGGCTCTGTCACAGATGACATGAGGGCTGCTGCCTCATTCTGATCTTCTTGGCTGCTCCCGCACACCAACACGCCGGACCACCTACCTCATAACGCAGCCGTGTGCATCCTGCACATTCTCTGTCTTTTCGGCAGACCCTGTGCCTTGGTGGGTTCTGCGACAGTCACTGCTATGACCCCGCAGCCAGTTGGTACTTCTCAGAAAAGATCTGGGGCTATGCTAATGTTGGGACTGTCCGGACTCGGGGCTAGCAAAGCCTTTTGGTTGTAGTCCCTGAGCTTCTATCCAGGGCTACAACCAAAAGACCCGGGGCTATAGCCCCCTCAGCCCCCTAGCAATGCCTCTGCCTAGGAGGTGGCCTACAATCACTGCCACAGCCCCACTGCACCACCTTTGCTCCAGGAGGAGCCCCTGTTTCCGTGGGGACATCACGTTTATTGACTGCCATGCTCGCGACACACCCACGTCCACACCCCCTTTCTTCTCTGCGTCAGGGGGATGCATTGGGTGAGCCACTGATCTTCACTCTGGCTTCACCGCCATGGCAATGTGGGACTTTTTTTCACCCAGGATGCCCGACTGGGCAGCCCAGGACTTCACCGGGCCCTCTCTTCACCTGGGCTGCTCAACGGGGAAGCCTGAGACTTTCCTTCACAACCGGCTTCGTTGGTCCTTCACCTCCTGGGCCTCTTGGCATATGTGGCCTGGGAGGACTTTACTGCAGGGCACGCCTTCCTGAACCCCGGGTCTTTTCCAGACCTAGCAACTCCCCTGACGGTGACAAATGCATGTGTAAGTGTCAGGCAGGTGAAGAGTGCGTCCTGTGAGCTCTTTTAAGATGCCCTATTCCCGTGAATAAGGCCCAGAGCGTTACCTCCTTCATCCCCGCAGTTGATAATTTTAATTAAATCAAGCACTGAAATCCCCTTATACAGTCTTCAGAGTGTCTTGGCGCCCACCGAGTTGGACATTCTGTTAATGAGAGCATACATTTAATACGGGTTGGGGGACAGGAATAACTCAACATGCAGCTCTTATTGAGACTAGGGCCATCTCCACCAGCTGTACAGTGTGATTGGTTCACATCCATATATATGCTTATTTTGCTCTTTGAAAATTACTGTTGGTCTTTGATCAAGAGTTTAGGATCATTCATCCATCACCAATGTTTTCAAGGCTATATTATTACGCTCACATTCTACCAACTACTGTTCACCCATTTGCAAAATCCATCGGAACTGCAAATTGTTATGTTAGTGGATATGAAGCACATTATCCTGTCACTATTCAACCTGAAGGCAAATATGAAGAGACAAACAGACAACACACTCATTTAACATAATATTGTTTTTACAGCAAATCGTGAAGAAGGCATTGCCGGGAGGATGGCTGGACTAGCACTAAAACCAATGAGCTATGAAATGAGGTGAAATGCTAGAAGTGAAAAGGAAATGGCTTCTCAAGGTTCATTGCATCCATTTACAAAGGGTAGTTTTACAGTTTCACGCAGGAGAAATTACATAAGCAGTTTAGGCCCAGATTCATAGAATGTTTTGCCCGTCGAAACCTGACTTTGCTCACTTTTCGGCACACAGAACTCCCTTTCCTGGTTCATGGATCCGACTATGCCTGACTTTGCACGGGTCTGTCACAACTTTGCGTGGAGTCAAGCACTTTGTGCGACACACTGCACAAAGTGTGAGATGGCCCTCCGCAATAAAACAAATAGAGGCGGAACATGCATTTTCCCCATTTTACAGCACGCAATGCACACCACTCAAACGCCGCTCTACCAGGATGAATGCAACTATAGCTGCAGCAATCGTACATGTCCATAGAAGGAGGATTGTGAAGGACAGATTTTTCCACCCATATACATACAATGCTCTTTGGGATGGGATCACTTGTGTATAGGCGCGTTATAAATGCCATATCATATCATATAATGCCAGATGACTAGGTTTATGCAATGTGCAGATTCCCGCCCCATTTCAGCCTAGACCTGGTCAGGGAGTGGGAGGAAGACCTTGCATCACCCACCATCTGCTCCCATGCCCTCACACCCTCACAGCCCGTGCTGACAGCCCTTCATTTCCTAGCCACAGCCTCTTGCCAGCACAATACTGCCATTATTGGGGGCATATCACAGTCCACGCAATCCCGTTGTCTACACCAAGTCTTTTTCTGCATCACATCACATATGCACAGGCATATATACATGCCACACACACTGTAGGCAAGGCAGAGAGTGCGCTAGGAGTTTTATGCCATAGCACACTTCCCACGGGTACTCAGAGCCATTGATTGCATGCATGTCGTGCTACAGCCCCTCCCCCTGAGCAAATGAGCACATTTACTGCACCGGGAAGCATTGGCATTCAATCAATGTGCCAGTCATCTGCGCCGCAAACAGAGTCATAATGCATGTCAGTGGAAATTTCCGTGGAAGCACACATGACAGCTTCATTTACCACCAGTCTCCACTATACCAGGCCCTGGCATCAAGAACCTTTGGCTACATCTGGCTCATTGGTGAGCACCAACTGTCACACACACTGAATAGCAGACCATGTCAATCAATGCTAACAAGAACCATGTATACATTTGCAGGGGACAGTGCCTACCCACTCTCACCATTCCTGCTCATGCCATTCCGGAATCGTGCCACACTAGCCAACATAATGTACAATGCAGCACAAATAGCCACTAGTGGAGCACACATTTGGGGAACTCAAGTCACGTTTCCGCTTCCTTGAGCAATCTGGTGGTGCATTTCTCCATGCCCCACCAGTATTATGCAAATTCATCGTGGCAGCTTGTGTCCTGAACAATGTTGCCACACGGGATGGCATACCAGTAGAGATGCAGGAGTGACTTTGCCCTCAGTCACAGGCACCACCCATGCACTTGGCCAGCTAAAGAATATAGGGATAGCATGCACACAATCAGCTGGGGCAAACCTACTTCACATGAATACCAATGACTGTGGAGCACAGACAGTGAAGCCAAATACCTGGTGCCCTTCAGTGATGAATCAGACCCAATCCACCTTGCCCATAACAACACCCTGAGAATGTGTGTCTGGGAGAGGCAAACTGTGTGTGTCAATAGCCATAAAATACACTGCACCAACCGCTGACACAGTCATATCAGTGGAAACAATATAGAGGTAGCTCACACAAAAGCACACAACACAACACAATCAACGTGTGAGGCAAGGCAGGCAGGAACACTCATCCGTGCTATTCATCCCCTTACCCTTTCTTGTAGGGTTATCTTTGAACAGTACACTAGGGGCCTCATTACGAGCTGGGCGGTAAGGGGTTAACGGTGTCGGTAAAGGCACCAGAGCCGTTAACCCCATACCGCCCTATTACGAGGTCTCCTTGCAGGACCCGCTCTGGACGTCTGGTTTTCCCAGACATCCTTAGCGGGTCCCGCGAGGGGGGCAGCATGCTAACAACAGGCCCGTCATTAACGGGCCCATTGTTAGCATGCTCCCCATTCCCATTGAGCCCTATGGGGGCTCAAATGGGAATGGGGATGGTCCGGGTTCCCTGAATGGGGAAATACCGGGCTCTCCAAGGTCGGAATAGCCAGGTATTTCCCCATTCAGGGAACCCAGACCCCGACCCGAGTTTGGAGGCAGCCATGCCCTTATTATTTGGCTGCCTCCAAACTCGTAATGAGGCCCAAGGAGTTTACCAGATTGTTCACCTTGCAATGATGACCCACTATCAGCAAATCATTCCTGTGATTGGTCTAGTGTCACCCCTTGCAATATTCAAGTGAGGTCATTTTAGCATAATGCCTGCCACACAGGGCAGTGGTCCGTGGGCACTCAGACACCGGCAGCTGGTCACACCACAGTATGTCAGTGCAGGCAATTTGGAAATGCATCTGGAAAGACGTTCCCTAGGAGCTGGTGACAGAATAAACATGCACATCAGCAGCAACAGCTGTTTCCACAACAGATATAATTTGCAAAGTACTTGTACAATGCAAAGAGACCGGCTCCATTAGTTTTGCAATGATTCATTGATATTGAGGATGGGTTTTTGCGTGACACAGAGGTGTTGCTTGGGGGTGATGTGTGCCAGTCAGGAGGGCACATTAAAGGGGTTTGCTCTGCTTACCAAGTTGGCAAGAAACATACCTACATACAAGTACTGGTATAGTGGTGAAGAGCAGCAGACGTCCATGTGTACTGTGACACCAAAATGTACTAAACATGGAAACCATACAGCCACCTCCCAGAACGGAAGTCATGTGACAAAAGTGTACATGGTAGCAAACATGCATTGGCCATGGATCGCTGCCAACTACAGCCAACTGTACTACAACACATATATGGGCATGTCATCCATTATTGTCTGCACATACGATACACACAAATGCCACTCACCAGATGTAGCCACATAGACGTCCATGCCTCCCATGCCTTGCGCCTGCTCACTGCTGATGGGTACACTTGCGGCCTCTTCGAATGGAGTCAGCTCCTCCTCCTCTGGTGACCCACGTCCAGTGGGCTGGGCAGAGCCAGGTTGTCACTCAGCTTCTGCTTGGCCCTTCGAATAAGGTAGTTCATCGACTTCTGGACCTCTTTAGCAGTGCGCCTCCCCAAACCCTAGGCGTTAATGAGGTCCGTGACCAGGTGCCAAGTCTCCATTCTCTGGGTGGGAGTGTGGGTGCTGCCGCCGAGGGGTAGAGCTCAACACAGTGTTCTGTCACATATGTTGTGAGTATTCCAAGCTCCTCATCTGTGAAGCACTTCTTCCTCAGTGGACCCTTATCTTTCTCCTGTGCCTGATCTTGGGGTGGAGCCTCTTTCTGCTCTGCAGGGCATCCCCTCTTGGCTCCAGTTGCCCTTGGCGGTGCTGGGTCACCTGTAGGTCTCCCACCATGTCCACGTCCAGGTGCTGGATCTCCTGTGGGCTGAGGCTCACTGTGTCTTTCTGGTGCTGGGACACATGTGCCCCCACCACATCCCCATATTCTCTCTTTTCCTTTTGCAGCATTCTCACTCAAGGTGCAGGCAAAATTAAAAGCAGCCACAAAAATATCTCAAAACAAAGAAATTAAACTGTCTACGTGATGGACTATGTAGATGAGTGGCACTGCAAAGCTCCAAGCCACTGCAAAACCAAAAAAGCAATATGTGATATACTGTGACACCCCTAAACTAAAATGCATACCCGATACTCAGAAAGCCTCACAATGAAAGAAAACATTTGCGTATGCGCAGAGGCACCCCCCCAAAAAGAAAAATGTGGCACTCGTTAAGTGAAGGCAACGTCTTGCGGAGCACCCAAAATGTGTTTCAGCAACACTCAATCCTCCATCTTCGTACCTTCTTGCGCACACCAGTGATGTGCATCGCACCTCTTAAATATTCCTGTCATTTCTTTGTAACGCATAAGCCATGTAGACATGCTGCGTGCAGCGCATAGCTTGTAACTTACGCACTAAGGGCCTTTACTCTGTTATTTGCTGCCTCGGATCCAAGACACACACCGAAGTTCATCTTGCCTCCATGCCATTAGATTTGACTCCTCCTGCCCTGTATTGCCTCCAATACTCCACACATGCTGCTGCCTGCTAGAGTGTAGGGGCCTGCTGTCAAACAGCAATGCCTTGGAGTGCCAGCTGTTCAGCCATTGCCTGTTCTCCTGTGTCGGTCTGGTGACCACCGCATCTGGCAACTTTGGACTTCCACCTCTCCGTACCACCTCCATCACAGCTCCACAGCTCATCTCCAGGACCCAGCTAAGGCACACCTGCCTCAGGGGTAGCCATGTCCACACCATCTACCTCATCTACATTGAACGACAGCCCCATTTCAGTGAGGCAGAGGGCTGCCAACTTCACCACCACTGAAATTGGCACCCTGGTGGATCGGGTCCTTGTTAATTATGATGCCATCTTCAACCCAGCAATGCAGCTGGGCCACTACGGACATCAGCAGATCTGGGAAATTATCACGGCTGCCAGCAACACCGAGGGGGTGGCAGTCGGTTCACCCAAGAACGTCAGGAAGTCCTGGGAGTAACTCATGACCTGGAGCCATTCTATGGCTGTGGCAGCCCGCGAGGCAGAGCCCACCATGGAGCTCCACGGTGCGGGCTGCCACCAGATGTCACCTAACCAGCTGCAGGTCCTGTAAAGGTTCCAGCCAGCACTCCACTGGAAGATCTGTAAGTGGCAAGAACATTTGGAAGCTGCTGGTCAGTACGCAAAGGTGCATTGATCTACAATGTATGTGTGACGTGCATGGGCATGCATGATTATAGATACTCCCTTCTGTATACAGCATGTGTGTTGCAGTGATCAGCAGCGCCATGCAGCCTCCTGCCAATGCTGGGCATATGTGATGGCAGACATATGTTGATTGGACATGTGTTGGTTTATGTACTGTTTGTCCTTGGTGACTTGGTGCATTCGTGCACATGCAATGTGAGTTTGTGAGGACAAGTGCTGAGACAGTACGGATGCCGGGTTACAATGTTCTGGCCATGATACGGACATGCATGCAGGGCCCCTCTATATGTTGCACATCTGCAAGTAAAGCCACCCACTCACATTTGCTGAGAGTGACACATGTGCATGGATGTCTGTGAATGTCATGTTGGTGCATGGACCTCTCAGGGATGGGGATGTGATGTGTCATCCCACTGCATGTGAAGTCAGAGTTGACATGTGATCATGCCATATGTTAGTGCTGGGGCAAACAGCATATGCGCTTGTTCCTCAGAAATGTGTGCATGTACATGTTGTATGCTTACAGGCCAAGCTGTCAGGGATGCATGTTGCTAAGTAATTGTGTGGACAGGTGCCCAGGTGTACTTTCCATGGTGCTGGCTGCATACCACACTTGTGTCACTTTGGCATTGGTATTGTGCCATTGCATGATTTGTGGAAATGTGTTTGCGGCCACATGTCAATGTGCTGGATTCACATGTGTGTGTTTCATCACTGTGAGTCATCATTGTCCCTACACGTGTGTGTCAGTATTCATGCTGATTGCATGGATGTGCATGTGTGTGTTTGTGTGTGTGTGTATGAGTTGCTGGTTCACCCATGATGATTGAAAGGTACTGTTAATGTTGTGTATACCACACACGCAATGACACTGATGACTGATGTCAATGTTCTTTGTCCCATTATTCATAGTTGCTGAAGCTTGTCAAGGGGGCAGAAGCGTTGCTGTTGAGAAGAAGAGCAGGGGCCGGGCAACCAGACCCAGGCAAACACACCAGCCAGTCCCCATTTGAACCACCTCTCCGGGGAGTGAATTGGCTGGGGGAATGCCAGAACCATCAGGGATAGGGTGCAGAAACACAGGGGCCGTCAAGGGCTCTCTGGAGTCATCATGGTTGAATGGAGGTATAGGTGGAGGAGGAGGCAATTGCAGGTCAGCCCACAGGGTCAGGTGGTGTTACGCTCACCTGGTATCCACGGGGACGCCACCCAGCCCTGGTTGGATGATTTGCACTCTCAAACCCTCTCCCGGTACCTTGGTAAGGCCTCTGGTTAAAGATGGGTCTGCAATATAGGAGAGCTGGATTCAATACCAGATTGTCTTCATGTGTTCCCACCTCCCTTGGCCTCAACTCCTTCCTTCCCCTTGGGCCCTCTCCTCACCTTAATATTGTAAAAGGTGGATTCTCTGTCCTGCTCCTCGTGGCAGGGGCACGTAGATGTGGGGGTCGAGCAGCGACCAAGTTACTTCACTGGTGCAAGCCCCCCTGTGGGAATCCAGGCCTGCTGCGACACTGTAGGTTTGCTGCTTTACAGTCTTTATATGCAATTCTTATGTTCCTCTTAGTTTGAATAATAATGTCTTGCTTCTTTCCTTTTAGGTATGGAAAGTTATTATGGTGTTGTCATGCAGTTTGAAGATGAGCATGGGCCGGTAGGCGAAAGCGCGGTGTGCGCGATGCTGTCCGGTGAGTAATGCGTGATGCGTGGCGCTGTTTAGCCTTTTATATTGCTAACCTGTGTCTTTTCTCTCCTTGCATGTTGCGATGTTCCTCGCCGAGCGCCGTAATGTTCCAGCAATGATACTGACCAGGAGATGACTACCCAGGTAAGAATTGTGTGGCTTTCTTCATTCGGGAGGAAACCTGAGTAAACGCTTACTAATGCTGTCTTTTATCTCCTCTTTCCAGGTTATGGTATTCCAGAATGCATGCGGTGCCGGATGTTGGAGTTCGTACCTTCAGGTGAGTGGAACTGAAGTCGGCGATGGATTGAAGACAGGATACTGTTCCAGGTAAGTTTTATAGTGTTCTTTCTCTCTCTGCAGGTCCATGGTATCAGGTAAGCTGGCATCAACGAACTGGACACGGTGAGCGTTACGCTGCCCACAGCAGAAATACTACTGTTTGGGTGCGGTTTAAATAGTCTCAGGTAAAGTAGTCCAGGTAAAATAGTCCCAGGCCTGCCACACCCAAAGTAGTCCAGGTAAAGTAGTCCCAGGCCTGCCACGCCCAAAAGACTAGACCGCATAACTCAGTTCCTTGTAACTGAGCTATGTGTGTGCCTCCATGTTGGCTGAACCACACCAAGTTAAATAGTCCCAAGTAAATAGTCCCATTCTAATGTTGGTCTTCATGATGGTTATGAGCCTGGCGCAAAAGGCGCCAGGACTGACTCCAAGAGAGTCTTGGATGAGGCTTTAAGGCCTTTGACCTGGCCCTAACTGGAAGGCTGACTTGCCAGTGAGGGCCAGGAGCAAGGGTCATGACAGCACTCCCCCCCAAGGCCCCTCTCATGGTGGCCCTTCTGCCTGGTCCTGGTTTGGCTGGGTAATTCTGATGGAACTTTTTAATTAAGCGAGGTGCATGGATGTATTCACTAGGTTCCCATGATCTGTCTTGAGGGCCGTATCCCTTCCAATCAACTAAGTAGTATAGTTTGGATCTGGTGTATTTTGAATCTAGGATATCCTTTACTTCAAACTCTGGTTCTCCGTCAACTAATACTGCTTTTGGTGGTGTTGTAACCCAAGAACCGGGTTGTACCAGTTTCAGGAGTGATACGTGAAACACAGGATGAATCTGCATAGTGGGTGGTAGGGCTAATTTAACTGCCACTGGATTTATTATGGATTCAATAGAATAAGGTCCCAGATATCGGGGACGAAAGTTCAGAGTCCCTTTTATGGGCACCTTTTTTGATTCTAACCAGACCTTGTCTCCAAATTTATAGTCGGGGGCTTTACTACGATGTTGGTCAGCAAATTTCTTTTGTCTGTTCTTGGCTTGGAGTAAATGTTCTGCTGCTTCTTTGAAGGCCTGGGAAATAGTCGTATGCAGGGTTTTAACCGCTGGCATTTCCAAAGGGGTTGTTAGATCCAATTCTGAAGTACGTGGTTGTCTACCATATATAGTGTAGAAAGGGGTTTGTCCAGTGCTGGTGTGTAATTAATTATTATAGGCATATTCAGCTATCCATAACAGGTCCTTCCAATTTCTTTCCACTTGATGTAACATGCAACGTAAGTATTGCTAGAGGGTGTGGTTTGTTCTTTCTGTTAAGCCAACTGTTTGAGGATGGTGACTTGTGGATAGTCGAATGTCAATTTGGGCCATTTAACAGCATTTCCTCCAGAAGTTGAATACAAACTGACTACCACGATCTGAGATCAAGACCGATGGAAAGCCATGTAGCTGTATGATTTCCTCCAGGAATACTTTTGCTAAATTGGATGCATTTGGAAGACCCTTAAAAGCAATAAAGTGTGCCATTTTAGAGGACAAGTCTACAACTACTAAGATGGTGTTGAATCCTTGACTCGGAGGTAGATTGTGATGCTGGAAATGCATCGGAGGGACAGGGCCTCCGTATCCTTGTCCTTTACTGCTTTTTATCGTGTGTTCTGTCATGTTTTCCCCACAGGAGTTCATGTGGGACTCCTGGTGGTGCAGCTCTCTCTCCTTTTGGTTTGGTGAACAGAACCGTGGGATGCCCTTATGGCACCAATGGGTAGGAGTACAACCCTGTGCCCCTAGTGTATGTTTTTGGGCACCTGTGTGCGACCCACAGAGCAGGGTACGGGCTGGTGGCAGCTCCATGCTGAAATTACTGGTGCCCTGAGCATCCTCTATTTTGGGATGCCCAGGCCCTGTCATTGGAATCGGTAGATTCCTGATGGAGACAAAATGGCCCCCATGGCCTCTTGCCTTCCATCACCTGTTACACTGATCTTTCCGAAGTCCCGGGAAGCCCTGCCTATGTCCCTTCCCCCTGACTGACTGTTGGGTGGAAGTTCGTATATGGTAGTGTGGGGAAGTGCCGACCAGACTGGCTGGAGCCTTCTCAACGACCGTATGTTGTGGGTACGCCTGTGGGTGGGACCTGGGTGAATGGAGTGTGTGAAGAATATACATTCTATGTTGTGACTGTCTTGTATCTGGTGTTTGACACAATGGTTGAGACAGCCCTGCCCGAAACCGGTATGAATACAGCTTGGAGTGTTGAATGGCTCGGCACTTGTCCCAATACACATAACTTGTTGTGAGTGTCTGGAGAGAAGTGAATGGCCTGAATACCTCGTGTGCCTGATTGGCTGCCTGCCTGCATGAATGCCCGTAGTCGTAATTGGATGCTTGAGTGCGACCCAGCGGAATGAATGGGAGATCAACAGTATATCTGGGGACCTCTCACTAATAGGAATCGTGGTCGGAAGCTGAAGTCCACTACGACGAGTAACTGGAGTTACGCTTAACCTTGAGCCCTGCTGGACGAGAAGAATTGCTGTTGCTCTCCTTTGCAATCTGAAAGCTGCTGTGCTTCAAGAACTGGCCCAGAGAGGACTTAGTAAGGTGCCCTCTTCCCGAGCTACTAGGGACTATCGTGCACAGCTGATCTTTGCCTAAGCTCCCTGGTAGACAGACCTTCGACAGGCTGGCGACCCGATACGGGGACTGCTGCAGAACTCCAAGGAGAAGCGCTCAGACTGTTGTCCGTCACTGTCGCCGACCGCCGTCACCGACCGGAGCCGCCGTGCTCCCGTTGCCTAAGAACTTAATTGATCCAAGGACGTTCTCATCCGCATCGTCGCCGCTGTATCCTGCTGGAGAAGTCCTGAACGGCGACACGGCGAGGAGCATCCACCGGTGGGTTTCCCGCCACCCAAAGACCACAGAGACGCCGACGACTCGACGCCCTTACTGGGCCACAGTTCTTCAACTCTTTGCGGTCCAGAACTATCGACCCCCGAAGAGCCCCGCACGCATCTTCCTTGTAGGACGTTTACGCTTCCCGGTCAACGAGCACCGCTAGGAACAACGTGGCCACTTCACCGTCTTAGCCCGACCGGTTCTCCATCGGACGTTCGACGACCTGTGACTCCTGCCTGAATGGGAGGACACTCAAGAACGGTTGTCGATTTCCCTGACGTGGAACGCTACAACACAAAGGTACTTTGGGTTTACAGAACTATTGGGAAGTCTAAGGGTGAACAATATATGGACTGGGCTTGTATCTTTCTTCTACAGGTTGCCCAGGTGGGGGGGCTCTCCACCCAGAGCTGTGTTTAACGGTAGTTACCAGTATTCTGCCTATTTCTCAACCATCCTGCTTTCCTTCCTCTCTCTACTGCTGGTTTCCTCTTTATTTTGATCTGTGTGTCATTCTGACCGTATGCACTTTAATAAAATCTAATAACGTTAGTGGTACCACTTTAGAATTGTACATATTTACCATTGTTGATTTTCGGAGTACAAAGTGAGTTATCGTGATCGTGAATATGACTTTGAATATTAATTATATAAAGACTGTGTTTTAACCGATACAGTGTGTGGACATTCCTTCGTAGGTGCTCGGGGACTACATTGTACTTAAGAACCAGCTCGCATCACCTCCTGAGAAGCTAGGCCTTGATTGCTTGTCCATTGCTACCGTAATAGAGAATCTTGGCAGGGGTCTCTGTGCCTCCCCTCTACCATATAGAGAGCGGAAGTGCAGACTCCCCCTCCAGTCCTTACAGCTGGTGGCAGCGGTGGGATGCTTATGGTTTTAAGACACAGTGTATAACCGTGCCACTTATGAAGGATATCTGCACTTTGTTAAATTAAGGTTAAGTCGTGCACAAGATAACTGCATTACAAGCAATGGAGTCTATTGCGAATGGTAAATTGACTCGGATGAGCTTAGAGGCAGCCCAGAGTGTTTGTGAAGCCAGGGAATTAGACTTTGTTGATAAGTCTAGGGCTGAGCTGATCGCTGCCCTGGTGGACTACCAGATCGATTGTGAAACTCTTGAAGGGGGGGATGCAACCAATGAGGACTCTACCCCGGGGGTTGTCACCGAAACTGATTCTGGGAATGCCACCATTCCTGCTGCCTCTGTTCCGAACCCCAGCAGTTCATTAGAGCTTGATTTATTGAGGATGAAGTTAGCCTTTGAATATCATAAGTTGGAACTAGATGCTGAACTTAAGAAAGAGGAGTTGGCGCAGTAAGTGGAGCTCAAGAACCGGGATCTTGAGTTAAAAGATAGGGATCTTGAACTCAAAGATAAGGACCTTGAACTCAAGAACCGGGACACTGAATGTCAGCGAATCCAGCTAGAGAAAGCTCGAGTGGAGACTTCAGCGAAACCAGTTGAGAGTGTCAGGTCCCCAGCAACCAAGTTTATGAAAGATTTGGTTGGTGTGTATGCAGAGGGTTCTGATATCCTCCAATGGATTGAAGCGTTTGAAATGGCTTGTGCAATCCACGATGTTGATAAGAGAGATTGGTCTAAGTGTTTGTTAAGCAGAGTGCCTCAACTGGATATGACTGTATTCTGAAACTGAGTGTGGAGGAAAGGGGTCAGTATGAGTGCATGAAGTCTGCCTTAATCGCCAAGTTTGGCAAAATACCTACCCAGTATCTTAAACGGTTCAGGGATTTTAAGAAACAAGAGAATGTGTCTTGGGTTGACTGGGTGAGTGCTGCGCACATGAACATGATGGGGTGGATTGACGGTTACAAAGTGAAAACGTTTGTTGAAGTGTCTCACCTCTTGTTTTTTGAGCATTTTTCGGAAGCCTGTTCGCCAGAGCTGTGTCAGTATGTTGCTGACCAGAACATTTTGGACCCCTTTAAGCTGGCTAGGTTGGCTGACAAGTGGATCTTCCACCGGGTGTCCCCTAAGGACTCCCGTGGGAAGGACAAGGACAAAGAAAAGGGGGCCTCTCAGAAAGCTGAGGAGTCCCAAAAGCAATCACAGTCGGGTAAACCAAAACCTTCCTCTCCGAAGACCCAAAAACCTAGTGGGGATAAGGCACTTGGAGTCCAGGCTGTCAGCCTGACCTATCCCTACTCCGTACCTGAGGTGAAGGACACCATTCTCCCCTCCTCTACTGGGATCACCTTCAGTGCTCCCGTAGAGATTTCCTTAGTGTACCTTGGGGCCTGGGACCAGTACGCAGAAGTACTGGCGACTATCCCGCAAAACACTTGTAGGTTTTTGAGAAGTGTCCTGCTGAATGGCCAGCCTTCTACTGGTTTGAGAGACACTGGGGCAAGCATGACAGTGGTGGACAGGGCCCTGCGCAAGGCAGAGGACTATGTAGGTGCTCCTCTGAGAACCACCAGGTTAGCTGGTGGGCCTCTCAAATTATCACCTGTAGCCTCTGTCAACATCACGATTGGAGACAAGACAGCAAAGCTTCCGGTCCTGGTTCAGGACAACGTGCCTGCGAATATTTTGTTGGGAAACGATTTGGTCGAATTGGGGATGATCACGGATGGTCTACCCATGGCTGCTGTTGCAGTCACCCGATCGCAGGTCACACAGGGTCCGGCTGCGGGCCCGGTATCCTTGCCAACAGGGAAACCCAAGGCACGAAAGAAACAGAGACGTAAGAAGGCTGCCCCTGTGGAGGAAGCCGCTACTCCTCCCGCTGTTCCGACAGCACCCATTGGGATCCATGCTCCGGATGGGCTGGGTCCAGTGGCAAAACCCGTCTCAACTCCTGTCGGAGACGAGCCAGAAGACTTTCCTGTGGGAGAGGCTCTTAACCCAGAGGATCATCCCGACCTTCAATGCTTGTTGGCTGAAGGGGGACCCTCTTGGGCAGACTTCTGTAAGGGACAGAGAGAGTTCCACTCTCTCGAGAGCTGAGGACACAGACCCTGTCCCAGGCACACGGAGAAGTGCCTAGGACATTTCGGATTTATTGGGAGAGTGAGCTCCTTCTTAGTGAGCCCACTAAGCCTGAACCTGGTGCCCTCAAGAGGTTGGTGGTATCCCAGGTTTACCGACCCTTCCTGCTGCAGTTGGCGCATGAGGTGCCGTTGGCTGGTCATCTTGGTACCAAGAAGACTAAGCAGGGGCTCTCTGCCCATTTCTACTGCCCACGGATGGGAGTAGAAGTGGAGTCCCACTGCAGGACCTGCCCAACTTGTCAGTTGTCTGGCAAGACTGGAGGCAGAGTCATCGCCCCACTGCAACCACTGCCAGTGGTGGGCACACCGTTTGAGAGGGTTGGCATCGACATTGTCGGTCACCTTGACCCTCCCACATCGGGTGGACATCGGTTCATCCTAATTTTGGTAGATCATGCCACCAGGTACCCTGAGGCTATACACCTTCGGACGGTTACGGCCAAGGTGGTTGATAGGGCTCTCCTGGGCATTTTCACCCCTGTTGGATTCCCTAAGGAAGTTGTCTCTGATAGAGGATCCGACTTCATGTCGAGTTACATGAAAACCATGTGGAAAGAATGCGGGGTAACTTACAAATTCTCCACCTCTTACCACCCAGACCAACGGTTTGGTTGAGAGATTTAACAAAACTCTCAAGGGCATGTTAGGCGCTTTGGAAGAGCCCCTCAGGAAGAAGTGGGATCTTCTCCTGCCATGCCTGCTGTTTGCTTACAGAGAGGTACCTCAAGAGGGTGTTGGGTTCAGCCCCTTTGAGTTACTCTTTGGACATCCCGTAAGGGGGCCCCTCGTCTTGATCCGAGAAGGTTGGGAGGCCACCCCTCTAGCTCCCACCAAGGAAGTGGCGGGACTATGTGTTAGGCCTCAGACGGAGGATGACACAGATGATGGGTCAGGCAACAGTGAATCTTAAGGCCAGCCAGGAATTGAATAAGTACTGGCATGACCTTAAAGCATCGCAAGTGGATTCGACTCCGGGACAGGAGGTCCTCGTGATGGTGCCTACCAAGCCCCGGGCTTTGGCGGATAAATGGACTGGACCCTTCAGGATAATCTCCAAGATGGGCGAGGTCAATAATCTGGTAGACATGGGAGCCACTGGGGTAGCCCCTCAGAGATTCCATATTAACAGTCTCAAGCCTTTCCACCGGCGGGCCGAAGTCTCATGTCTCTTGCTATCTTCCGGGCAAGAAGAGGATGAGAGTGAGCCCCTTCCTGATTTGCTGCATAGCAACCCTCAGGATTGCTCAGTGGAGGGAGTGCATCTCTCTCCCGATCTGACGACAGAGCAGCAGAAGGCCTTCCGGGCTTTCCTCCGGCAGTACGCCTCTCTGTTCTCACTGACACCAAGGCTTACAACGTGGTGTAGGCACGAGATTGACACTGGTGACAGTGTGCCTGTCAAAAGCAGCTGCTACCGTATGTCAGATAACGTCAAGAACCACATCCAGGCTGAGGTCGCCAAGATGTTGGATCTGGGTGTTATTAAACCCTCAACCAGTCCCTGGTCCTGTCCCGTGGTCCTTGTCCCCAAGGCAAGTTCCCAGGAAGGTACCAAGGATTGGAGGTTCTGTGTGGACTACCGAGGAGTCAATGCCGTCACCAAAACTGACGCGCACCCTTTGCTCCGGGCTGATGAGCTCATGGACACCATAGGTGCTGCCAAATTTGTGAGCACCTTTGACCTTACCTCAGGCTATTGGCAAATAGCTCTGATGGACCATGCCAAGGAAAAGCTGGCGTTCTCAACACCAGAGGGACTCTACCAGTTTAGAGTCATGCCTTTCGGGCTGAAGAACGCCCCTGCCACTTTTCAGAGATTAGTCAACTATGACTCATTGGGCTGGAAGCCTTTTGCGCATTGCCGTTTATAGTTCCACCTGGGAAGAGCATTTGACTCATCTGGATAAAGTGTTGCAGGCGTTAAAAAGGGCTAACCTCACTATCAAGGCCATCAAATGCCAGATAGCTCAGGGGAAAGTCACCTATCTTGGTCATGAGGTAGGAGGGGGTCAAATCCAACCTCTCCCCAGTAAAGTACAGGATGTACATGAATGGGAGACTCCCACTACTCAAACCCAGGTGAGAGCCTTTCTGGGCCTCACTGGGTATTATCGCAATTTCATGGCAGACTATGGAACCATAGCTGTACCCCTGACAGCGTTGACTTCGCCCAAACAACCTCGGAAGGTTAATTGGACTGAAGACTGTCAGAGGGCCTTTGATGGCTTGAAAGGAAGTCTGTGTCGGGCACCCGTGCTGTGTGCGCCTGATTACAGCAAGCCCTTTATCGTTCAAACTGACGCCTGCGACACCGGAATTGGAGCTGTCTTGTCCCAGTTAGATGACAAAGGAAGAGAACATCTGATCATATTCATCAGTAGACAACTTAAGGGTAGGGAACCTAGGTGGGCTACTGTTGAAAAGGAATGTTTTGGTATTGTTTGGAGCCTTAGGCGTTTTAGGCCCTACCTTACTGGGTCTACCTTCAAGGTCCAAACCGATCATAAGCCCCTGAAGTGGCTTATGCAGATGAGGGGTGAAAACCCGAAACTGTTCAGGTGGTCCATTAGTCTTCAAGGACTAGACTTTACCATTGAGCACAGACCAGGGAAGAGTCATGATAATGCAGATGGCCTTTCCAGAAGGTATGTTGACCATCTGGATGAGGGTGTCTATCCCGTAGGAGATTAGGCACCCTCCACCTCAGTCTGGGGGGGGGGGGCGACTTTGATGCTGGAAATGCATCGGAGGGACAGGGCCTCCGTATCCTTGTCCTTTACTGCTTTTTATCGTGTGTTCCGTTGTGTTTTCCGCGCAGGAGTTCATGTGGGACTCCTGGCGGTGCAGCTCTCTCTCCTTTTGGTTTGGTGAGCGGACCTGTGGGATACCCTTATGGCACCCATGGGTAGGGGTACAACCCTGTGCCCCTAGTGTATGTTTTTGGGCACCTGTGTGCGACCCACAGAGCAGGGTACGGGCTGGTGGCAGCTCTGTGCTGAAATGACTGGTGCCCTGAGCATCCTCCATTTTGGGATGCCCAGGCCCTGTCATTGGAATCGGTAGATTCCTGATGGAGACAAAATGGCCCCCATGGCCTCTTTCCTTCTATCACCTGTTACCCTGATCTTCCCGAAGTCCCACGAAGCCCTGCCTCTGTCCCTTCCCCCTGACTGACTGTTGGGTGGACGTTCCGTATATGGTAGTGTGGGGAAGTGTCGACCAGACTGGCTGGAGCCTTCTCAACGACCGTATGTTGTGGGTATGCCTGTGGGTGTGACCTGGGTGAATGGAGTGTGTGAAGAATATACATTCTATGTTGTGACTGTCTAGTATCTGGTGTTTGACACAATGGTTGAGACAGTCCTGCCTGAAACCGGTATGAATACAGCTTGGAGTGTTGAATGGCTCGGTACATGTCCCAATACACATAACTTGTTGTGAGTGTCTGGAGAGAAGTGAATGGCCTGAATACCCCATGTGCCTGATTGGCTGCCTGCCTGCATGAATGCCCGTAGTTGTGATTGGATGCTTGAGTGCGACCCAGCGGAATGAATGGGAGATCAACAGGATATCTGGGGACCTCTCACTGCTAGGAATTGTGTTTAGAAGCTGAAATCCACTACGACGAGTAACTGGAGTGAAGCTTAACCTTGAGCCCTGCTGGACGAGAAGAATTGCTGTTGCTCTCCTTTGCAATCTGAAAGCTGCTGTGCTTCAAGAACTGACCCAGAGAGGACCTGGTAAGGTGCCCTCTTCCCGAGCTACGAGGGACCATCGTTCACAGCTGATCTTTGCCTAAGCTTTCTGGTAGACAGACCTTCGACAGGCTGCCGACCCGATACGGGGACTGCTGCGGAACTCCAAGGAGAAGCGCCCGGTCTGTTGTCCACCACTGTCATCGACCGCCGCTGCCGACCAGAGCCACCGTGCTCCCATTGCCTAAGAACTTAATTGATCCAAGGACGCTCTCGTCCGCATTGTCGCTGCTGTATCCTGCTGGAGAAGGCCTGAACGTCGACGTGCCGAGGAGCACCCACCGGTGGGTTTCCCGCCACCCAAAGACCACAGAGACGCTGATGACTCGACGCCCTTGCTGGGCCACTGTTTTTCAACTCTTTGCGGTCCAGAACTATCGACACTGAGGTGCCCCGCACGCCTCTTCCTTGCAGGACGTTTACGCTTCCCCATCAACGAGCACCACTAGGAAAGACGTGGCCACTGCACCGTCGTAGCTCGACCTGTTCTCCGTCGGACGTTCGACAACCCGTGACTCCTGCCTGAATTGGAGGACACTCAAGAAGGGTTGTCGATTTCCCCGACGCGGAACGCTACAACACCAAGGTACTTTGGGGTTGCAGAACTATTGGGAAGTCTAAGGGTGAACAATATATGGACTGGGCTTGTATCTTTCTTCTACAGGTTGCCCAGGTGGGGGAATCTCCACACAGAGCTGTGTTTAACGGTAGTTACCAGTATTCTGCCTATTGCTCAACCATCCTGCTTTCCTTCCTCTCTCTACTGCTGGTTACCTTTTTATTTTGATCTGTGTGTCATTCTGACAGTATGCACTTTAATAAGATCTAATTACGTTAGTGGTACCACTTTAGAATTGTACATATTTACCATTGTTGATTTTCGGAGTACAAAGTGAGTTATCGTGATCGTGTATATGACTTTGAATATTAATTATATAAAGACTGTGTTTTAACTGATACAGTGTGTGGACATTCCTTCGTGGGTGCTCGGGGACTACACTGTACTTAAGAAACAGCTTGCATCACCTCCCGAGAAGCTAGGCCTTCATTGCTCGTCCATTGCTACCGTAATAGAGAATCTTGGCAGGGGTCTCTGTGCCTCCCCTCTTCCATATAGAGAGTGGAAGTGCAGACCCCCCCGCTCCGGTCTTTACATAGATCTGTAATGAAATCAAGGGACAGTGTGTACCATGGTGTGGGAGGAATTTCCAATGGTTGGAGAAGACCAGCTGATTTCTGCTTTTGGGACTTGTTTTGTGCACACACACTGCAAGATTGGATAAATTGTATGATGTCTTTACGCCATGTGGGCCACCAATAGTTTTGTTTTACTTTATTTTGAGTTTTGGCAATTGCAGGAGGACCTTCAATCAGGGAGTCGTGATAACCCAAAATAACCTGCTCTTGAAAATCTTTACTTGGCAAGTACAGACGATTCCTAAAATATGGTAACTGGTCTTTAATGGTGTAATGTTCTCCTTGAGTACACCACTCTTGTGAAGAGGGATCCATTAAGAGTTGGATCGTGTTTTGGAGTTCATCCTGTGTCAATGTTGTCGTAGGACCCAGGAGTTTGTCTTCTGGAATGATGGCTACTGGATCTGGAGTTATGTATACCTTTACATCAACACCCATGCGGAACAAGGCGTCAGCCTTTCCGTTTCAGACTCCTGGCCGGTAGTCAATCACATAGTCATATTCAGCGAAGAAAAGAGTCCACCGCAGTTGACGGGATGATTGAGCCTTTGCTGTTTTTAGGTATAGCAGGTATTCGATGAACAGTTATGACAGTGACAGTATGTCTAGCACCAAGGAGATAGTGTTGCAATGCTTTGAAAGCTGATTTTATAGCCAAGAGTTCTTTGTCTGTGATAGCATAGTTGGGTTCAGGAGGTGAGAATTTTCATGACCAGAAGGCCACAGGGTGCAACTGGCCAGTTACTGGGTCCCTTTGTAAGAGAACAGTTCCCATAGCCCTGCTTGAGGAATCTGTTTCAACTATATAAGGGAGGTCTGGGCGAGAATGCCAAAGAACTGGAGCTGAAGTTAATTTTTTCTTAAGTTCTTGAAAGGCCTTCTCTGCTTCTTCGGTCCAATGGAACTTTTTATTGTTTTTTCTCAATAGTGATGTAATTGGATGCACTATTTGGGAAAAGTCTGGGATGAATCGGCGGTAAAAGTTTGCAAAGCCCAACATACTCTGGATTCCTTTAAATGAAGTTGGTGATGGCCAGTTAAGAATGGCATCTACCTTGTGCCTATCCATTCTGATACCTTTTGGTGTGAGGGTAAAACCGAGGGACTCCACTTCAGTGATATGAAAAGAACATTTTTCATGTTTAGCATACAGTTTATGTTGGCAGAATTTAGTAAAGACGGAGCGGACATGCCTGACATGGTCTTCTTTTGTAGTAGAATACACTAAAATGCCATCAACGTAAACCAGGGCGCAAACGTCGATGAACCCTCGCAAAACATCATTCATAAAGTACTGGAATGCAGCAGGCGCATTGCAAAGTCCAAAAGGCATTACCTGGTATTCATACAACACGTATTTGGTACGAAAGGTGGTTTTCCATTCGTCTCCTTTCTTCACTAAAAAAAGATGGTACGCCCCCCTAAGGTCCAGTTTGGTATAGATTTGGGCGTCTTTTGCTTGATCCAATAATTCAGGAATAAGGGGCAGTGGATAACGTTTTTTTACTGTGATCTGGTTTAATGCGCTATAGTCGATGCAAGTCCTCAAATCTCCTTCCTTCTTTGGTACGAAGAATAAGGGACTGGCTGCCAGTGATTCAGATGAGTGGATAAATCCATTTGCCAGGAATTGATCAAGATAAGATTTCAAATGTGGTTTTTCTGGTTCAGTAAGTGCGTAGATCCGACCACAAGGAATTTGCGCACCAGGTATGAGGTCGATCTCACAATCGTAGGGCGGTGGTAGAGTATTGGCTTTTTCTTTCTGGAACACGTCTTGAAAATCTTGGTATTCATTTGGTAGAGTACTAGTCACACCTAGTACAATCGCGGCTGTACTGCGAGTAGCAGATGTACATAAGTCTGTTTTCCCCTTTTCTTGGTAATATCATGTGCGAGCACGATCATTGGAAAAGTCCAACTTCTTAGCACGGCAATCTCTTAGAGGGTTGTGAGCTACCAACCATAGCATCCCTAAGATTAGTCGAAACTGAGGAGCTTTGATGAGATCGAATTCAATAGATTCTAGGTGTCCATCCTGGCACAGTAGGGTTAGTGCTGCTGTGCATTGGATTACTGGTCCGGAAGCTATTTCTGTCCCATCAACAGTAGTAACATTTTCAGTAGTCAACTTAGAGCATAAGGGAAGCTCCATCTCTGCTGCCAGATCTTGGTCTACATAATTCCCAACTGCTCCGCTGTCTATGTATGCTTCGACAGCATGCATCTGAGAAGGTTGTTGGTGATTGATCAAAATTACTGGTAATCAAAGTGTGAGGTCTGTGGCTCATCCTTCTCGCTTGACAAGCGCACCTCTATGCTTGCTGGGCTTGGTAGTTTTCCAACTCATTGTTATCATCTTCCTTCTCTGTGGCTCCAACAGTTCTCCTTGGTGGTTTCACTGGACATTGTTTGAGGAAGTGGCCTGATTTTTCACAATATAAGCATAATTGCTGTTGCCTTCTCTTTTCTCATTCACTTTTAGTTAAAGGGGGCCGTACACCTCCGATTTGCATAGGTTCTACTGTGTTTTCCAATCTACGTGGAACATTATCCTTTGACTGGACTTACACAGCTCGAGTGTGTAACCTTATCCGGTCCACTTTTCAGTCTTGTAATCTGTGATCTAATTGCACCACAAGATTGATGAATTCTCCACAGTCTTTAGGTGGGTTAACCACTTGAGCATGGACATCCTTTAGTTCCCCTCGTAGACCCTATGAAATAGTGTGGTCCTTTTTTCCTCAGGCCACCCAGCTTCAACGACTAGTCTGTTAAATGTTGCTATATATGTAAGCAAGTCTTGACTTCCTTATCGGAGTGACAAAAGTTTGTTGTCTAATGCTTGGCCTTGGGTATGACAAGCAAAGAGTTTTTCTATTTCCATCTGGAAACCCCCAAAGTCATGTAACAATGGGTTATCCTGAGTTACCCATGGTACCGACCAATCCGCAGCACTGCCGCTCAGATATGACAAGACAAAAGCAACCCGCGCTTGCTCGTTAGGAAAAGCCCCAGGTCTGAAAAGGAAATGAAGACGACACTGGTTCATGAACGTTGTGTACTTCTTGGGGTCCCCTGTAAATCGTTCAGGTGGAGCTAAAGGAAGTGCCCCAGGAAGATTTATTAGTACTGGATTGGTGGAAGAAGTTGGTACAGGTGCTCGCGGAATGTTACCAGGCAATGGGGTCTGTCCTGCCTGTGATTGGAGCAATTGTCTACTTATTTCGTCGGTACGATCCTTAGTAACAATCAAATCCCTCCTAAGAGCGTTGGTTTCTTGCCTGGCTGAATGTACTTCAGTGCGTAATTGTCCCAACAACTGAACTAGCTGGTCAGACTCTGAAGTCTCCATGACGCCCAGGTAGATAATATTATTGATGCTTTGCATTCTATGACGCTCATCTGGTATCCACGGTCCCTTGGTAAGGCCTCTGGTTAAAGATGGGTCTGCAATATAGGAGAGCTGGATTCAATACCAGATTGTCTTTATGTTTTCCCACCTCCGTTGGCCTCAACTCCTTCCTCCCCCTTGGGCCCTCTCCTCACCTTAATATTGTAAAAGATGGATTATCTGTCCTTCTCCTTGTGGCAGGGGTGCGTAGATTTGGGGGCGAGCAGCGACCAAGTTACTTCACTGGTGCAAGCCCCCCTGTGGGAATCCAAGCCTGCTGCAACTCCGTAGGTTTGCTGCTTTACAGTCTTTATATGCAGTTCTTATGTTCCTCTTGGTTCGAATAATAATGTCTTGTTTCTTTCCTTTTAGGTATGGAAAGGTATTTTGGTGTTGTCATGCAGTTTGAAGATGAGCATGGGCCGGTAGGCGAAAGCGCAGTGTGCGCGATGCTGTCCGGTGAGTAATGCGTGACGCGCAGTGCTGTTTCGCCTTTTATATTGCTAACCTGTGTATTTTCTCTCCTTGCAGGTTGCGATGTTCCTCGCCGAGCGCCATAATGTACCTTCAGGTGAGTGGAACTGAAGTCGGCGATGGATTGAAGACAGGATACTGTTCCAGGTAAGTTTCGTAGTGTTCTTTCTCTCTCTGCAGGTCGTTGGTTTCAGGTAAAATGTCATCAAAGAACTGGACACGGTGAGCATTACGCTGCCCACAGCAGAATAACGCAAAGCATGTTCTGCTGTTTGGGTGCGGTTTAAATAGTCTCAGGTAAAGTAGTCCAGGTAAAATAGTCCCAGGCCTGCCACACCCAAAGTAGTCCAGGTAAAGTAGTCCCAGGCCTGCCACACCCAGACCACTAGACCACATAGCTCAGTTCCTTGTAACTGAGCTATGTGTGTGCCTCCATGTTGGCTGAACCCTACCAAGTTAAATAGTCCCAAGTAAATAGCCCCATTCTATGTTGGTCTTCATGATGGTTATGAGCCTAGCACCAAAGGCCAAAGGCGCCAGGACTGACTCCAAGAGAGTCTTGGATGAGGTTTTAAGGCCTTTGACCTGGCCCTAACTGGAAGGCTGACTTGCAAGTGAGGGCCAGGGGCAAGGGTCATGACAGGTGGGGCATCTTGGAGGGTAATCAGGTTGCACCACTGGCCCAGAGACATGAGGATGTGCAGTCCTCTGTGGAGGGTTCTGCACAACCGCCTGTCCCTGGGCCATCTGCTGCAGCAGTGACTACCTTCATGGATGCCTCCATCCAGACCGAGGGCCTTCTTGAGCCTGAGGTGGCCAGCTGAGATGTGGTGCAGATCCTGCTGGCTGGTCTCGTGAAGTGTAGCTTGTCTATTTGTGATGCTGTTTCAGCTACTTGCGAGGACCTGACTCACAGTCACGAGCAGATGAGCCACTTCCTGGGCCAGCTGGCAACTGCACTTCTCTCGGGTGGTCTCTGTGTGCTGGTGCATGCAATTGCCCCCTCCTCCACTTCAACCTCTGTGCCACAATCCACCATGGCCCCTTCTGCACCAGGGATGTCATTTAGGGGTCCCCAGAGGTCGCAACTTCGACCTCTGATGTCTCCCTTGCGACCTCTGTGGTCTACCCTGTGACCTCTATAAAAAAAAAAAAGAAGAAAAAAAAAGTTAATTTTTTAAAAACTTTCTTTTAATGCAAGCTCCTGGGCTGTGGCCAGCACCATGTGGTTCTTTACTTCTGGAGTGGCTGGCTTTCTTGTTTAGGCCCTTTAAAAAAAGAAGAAAAATAAGAACAGGAGTGCGACAAGTCTAACACTTTCATCACTGACCCTTAATAAGAAAGAATTGGAATACTAAATAATGTGTCTTTCTGGAATTGTATACAATAATTGCTAGAGTCATTAAAGGTTTATTTCAGGCACACTTCAGGTCGTGAGTCACTGCTTTAGTCTGTTCTTAAACGCCTCAACTCAGCCTTTCATCCTCTGAGGTCGATAAATGAGTACCAACACAGGTTGGGTGATATTGGGTGTATATTTTTTCTATATAAAGCGCTTAAGCGTAAGTGCTATATAATAACACATCATTATCATTTGGCCATGGACGTCTGCTTGCATTCACAGTAATTTGGTAATATGGGCCTATACGCACTGATCTTAACGATACATTTGGTGATCCATACATCACATTATAGTGATATCGTAACCATATTTTTTGTAGTGTACAATGCTATGTGATGCCACTTCCTGTTTTGTCAACGGGTGAAAGGTCGTGTTCCATCGCTTCCTGCAATATCACTTGGGGTGGGGCCAAATGGCATCACTTCCTGTGATGTCATTAGGGGGTCAAGGGTCGTGTGATATCACCAGTGCTTAAAGTGTGCCGGGGCCTGCCGGGCCGGACCCCGGCAGTCTCCAAAAAGTGGGACTGAGCCGGGGCCCTGCCGGGGCCCCCCGTCCTACCACAACATTGGCGGGATGCATTATCCCATCGCGGCCGCAGCCGCGACGGGATGATGCACCTGCAATGAAGTCATGCAAGCTGACAGAAGTGGCAGCCACCCACAGCGACGCTGTGACTGGCTGCCACTTCCGTCAGTCATAGTAACTGCATCTGGTGACCCTTCACGCGAGAGGTCACCAGAGGCAGTTACTGACTGTCCCTTTGTTTCCCCAGGTCGCCGAGGCGTCTTTAACCCTCGGCGAACCTGGGGATTCCTCAACATATTTCGAGGTTTATAAAAGATGGCTTTGAAAGTACACATTTCAAGCCATCTTTTATAAAGCTTTGCCGACGGACAATTTTGTCCGTAGTCAAAGCTTTATAAAAGATGGCTTGAATAGTGTACTTTCAAAGCCATCTTTTATAAACCTGAAATGTTTAAAAAAAGATGGCCTGAAAACTAGGCAAACCGTAGGGTATGCACACAAATATATATATACGTAGAAATATGTTACATATTTCTATGTTTAGAAAAGATGGCTTGCATAGTACACAAACCATAGTAAGGTACGCACACAAATATATAACATTTATATATATTTGTGTGTATACCCTACGATTTGCGTACTTTTTAGGCCATGCCCCTCCCACAAGCCACGCCCCCAAATGAGGGCCCTCCCTCGATTTCTTACCCCATTTAAAGCCCTGGATATCACTTCCGCTACCCCTGGCATTTTGGTGAAATGACGTCCCTGTTCTGCCCCAATTCCACCAACGCTGCCTAATCTGGTTGTGCCTACATCCCTGCCTGAGGTGGAAATCCCAAAAATGCCACATGAGGTGGTCCCTGTACCTGCCCAGGTACCGAAACAGGAACAGGCAGTGGAGGGACAGCTGGAATTTCAGGGCAGTGCAGGTGCTGTCCCCCCCCCACCCCAGTCGGAGGGGGTACCTGCACAGTTTAGAATATGAAATTGCAGCAGGAGGCAGTTAATGCAAAGCGAGAGGGGGCAGTTAATGCAAAGCCATTCCACCCCGAGTGGGCAAATTAGGCAACAATTGGTGAACATCTGGCTCCTGAAGTGGCTGAGGCAGATGGTGTGCATCTGAGCACAATAGGAGAGGCAGCTGATGGCGGAGAGGCAGCAGGCTAGGGAAGCAACCATTGCCAGGGCCAGGACAAAGGTGGTAGAGAGGCAGACAATGAGGCGGACAGCCATCCTGGAGTATGCTTGCAGGGCAGCAGAGGTGGAGTAGAGGTGGATGGTTGAGGGCCTCCAAGCCCTCCAGGCAAGAACCAAGGCCTGCCTCCAGGCAGAGGATGAGGAGAGTAACTCTGCCCTGCTGGACGCATTGCAAGACATTTGAACCTGCTGCCAGTGTATATAGTTGTATAGTGTTAGGTTTCATTTTGGACTTTCATTTTATTTTCATCCCTGGCCATTTTACCCTTCCCCATATTTTGTCATTGTAGTGTACATATTTTGAATACAAGTATATGAATCTTGATACTGCGCTTCTTGCAGTCTCTTGGGCAAAATCGCTTTTTCCAAATTATCCAAATGCATTTCTTCAATGACTGTCACGTGGGTTGGGACCACACTGTGGATGCGCAGGCTATGCTCATGACTTGTGCACTTAATATTTGGTAGCTGTATCCCTCTCAAAGCATGGCCACCCACCTGCACGCACCTGCAATCACCTACCCTCATATCATGCTGCACATCTGCCACTAAAATGCATTTTAGGCAGAATCACATGCAGTACCCTTTGGGAACACTACATGCAATTAAGACTACAAGTGTCAGTGCTATTTCACCTTTGGTACAAGCCTGTACTACACAATTATGTGGTAGCAGTGGCTGAGCAGCCAGACTTATCTCAAGAGTTGAGTGAGCAGTATAACAAGTTACACAAAGGACCAACAAATACAGTGGTTCAAACAAACACTTACTCAAGGTTGCTTGGTAAAAGAATATACATTTATTTACACAGTCAGTTTGAAAACATTACACTAGCAAGAGCAGCTCAATATCATATACTAATATACTACAAATACATAACCAATAAATCACTGAACAAGTTCAGCTCCCCTGAAGTGGGAGCAAAATGGTACTTCAGTTACTTTAAAAAGGGATAAAAAGAATCAACAGCACAAATACTTTCATAGGCAGGGCAAAGGGTTTCAGTTGACTTCAACCAGCAATTCAGTTCATAGGCCTGGGCCAAAGTCAATGGTTCTGAGTCTTTGGGCCTCATTACGACCCAGGCGCTGGACCATGGTGCTATTAGCACCATGGTCCATGCCGGTCTCCGGCATGGTGGATGGTGGAATTACCGCCCCATCACAAGGTTGGCGGGGCGGTAATTCCCCATTCACCATTTGCCCTTCCCCATTCCCATTTTGCCTCATGGGGATGGGGAAGGTGCTAATTACGGCACTGTAAATTACGGTTGTCGTAATTAGCTCCAAGGTCCCTTAGCGGGTTGGATTTTAATGCCTGCAAAAAGCAGGCGTTAAAGCCTCCAACCCGCTAAGGGACCTTGTAATCAGGCGCTAATGTTTTAACGGCGCCGACGCTCTTTACGGCGCCGTTAAACCATTAGCGCCAGGGTCGTAATGAGGCCCTTTGTATAGGATAGCACAGTTCTGGTAGTAAACGGTTAAGTCTTTGCCACGGATCTTAGGAGAATTTGGCTAGGTGAAAAGTTTGACGAATGTTTAGGGAAGGACAAGCCTTCAAAGTTGGCCAAAAAGATTTCCGGACCGCGTTTCCACAGCACCTTTAAAGTGAAGAAGAGCTGTAGCTAAGGCAGTTGTTCCTGGCTGTTCGAACAGATCTCGCTGTTCCTGAGCTTCAGTCGTGAAATGGGATGTCGGGAGGTTCCTGCACTGCCCAGGGAAGAACCCACAAGCTTGGCAAAAAGTCAGTTTAAGGTGTGAGTGCCTTAAAGTCAACAAGCTGGTTTCCTTCACCCTGGAT
This sequence comes from Ambystoma mexicanum, assembly GCF_040938575.1. Lineage (NCBI taxonomy): Eukaryota > Metazoa > Chordata > Amphibia > Caudata > Ambystomatidae > Ambystoma > Ambystoma mexicanum. Next base: position 969,650,689 of record NC_090924.1, read on the forward strand.
GGGGACGGTGTCCAGGTGGCTCGCGAGTTGGTTGTTCCCACCAAACTCAAGGGAAGAAGTTAACCTCGAAGGGCTTCTCTGTCAATGGAGTTTCAGGCAGTTCGGACATGCAGCAGGGCTTCACCGGTCGTCCCGAGTTGCAGCAGTGCTCTTCCGTCCGGCTCGTCTTCGGTTCTTTCGTTCCAGTGGTCGACTCTGCTTTCCAAGTCCCAGAGACCTGCTTTTAAACAGTTTTCCCCCATTCATTCCAGTCTTGCTGTCACTCGCACATCAGGGTGGCTGTCCTTGCCGGATAGCCAGCCAGCCAATCACACCAGAGTGCATTCAGGTCTCCTAAGAGACTAAGCACAGGGAGTTTCAGGCACCTCCCTCACATCCTGTCCATCCCAGACACTCAGGCGCCATAGGAGGGCTTCAGCACTGAAGCCCGCCAAAGGCCAACGAACAAAGGGACCAAACCTGGTTTGGTGCACAGAGACAAACACGAGAAGGGCCTTTCCTGGCAAAAAAAGTTGACCGGAGTCTGTTTTTACAGATAGGTCTTGGGCGCCAGATTGAAAAACATGGCTGACCCGATTTTTTGCTACCGTTGTTCGCGGTCGGGAAAAATCATGGTAGTTTGATCTAAACCACTGCCACCAGCCATTTAAAGTAGGAAAGGGTAACATTTGCCTGTTAAATGAGTGTTTTAACTGAGGGGAAGCTAGGCAACCCCTCCAGCACTCTATAGGAATATAGTGTGTGCTGGGTCTGTAAATGTAAAGAGACTAGTAAAGTCAATTTAACTTTACATGCTCTGGGAGACAGTAGACAGTCCCAGAGAAGGTATTTAAACCTTGGGAGGTCTGAAAGACATCCCTGTGCCACTGCACTGAGGGTGCTGTGTGACACACAGAAAAAGATGATGCCTATGGAGTTGTGTTAAAACTCCATAGCCAAAGAACACAAAAGTAAAACACACATAAAAATACATGGAAGAGTGGGAAAAAGCAGACTCACACTCTTCCCAGGTAAAAAATCAAATCTTAGAAATCCAGCAAAGTTGCTGGGGGTCTCAAAAGGTAAGGGAAATTAGCACGTTCTTGAGAATACTCCCTAACAACGCTGCATACTTCCATGATTGATTAATCTGTCTGGCTGCTCACATTATCCATCTTCTTGGCTTGTACACTCTCGCAGCCTTCACAGCACTCAACCACAAGCCTGTTCTACTTGTGTCCCAAGCAGGGACTTTGCCACCCCTGCCTACCTACCTTCCTTCCTTCTTTTCTGCATGCTAAAATGCACATACATTTTCCAATTGCCACAGAACAATCTCTGATGTCTCGTGCTTGGGTCCTCCAAGGGCATTCACCTACAATGCTTTGAGGCCATTGCAATGCCACTTGGCGCAATAATACGTAACATTTTGCATTACTATGTCACAAGTACCCTGTGTTTGGGAAACTGAGTGTGAAGTACCAGGGTGTCCTGTAAGGAGCTACAGACATGGATTCAGCATCAGTGCTCCCAGTGTTCAGGTTGCAGTAGGATATGTGAAGATAGCAGGTTGTAGAGGTGCACTCAATTTCCTCATAGTAATTAAAGTAATACACAGTTCGATAGGATATATTAATGACTTTCAGGTGCTCCTCGTTAGATTTGCACTACCAGATCGGGTAAATAGTGTGAGGACAGGTCCCTCGACAAACAACGAGGGGCATACAAGGGCACTCTTTGAACAATACAATTGTTATGTATCCTTAAATTTACACCGTACCAGGTAGTTTTTTGTAAACAGTTATATATTTTCAATGATAAATGTACAAAGAGATATGATTCAATTTCAAATGAAAAATTGATCACACAAAGTAATTACTAACAATACAATGCTTCCAATTTGACAATCTAAACAATTCTTTCTAATTGTGGATGGTGTAACCCCTCTCATTGATTCAACATTGTTCCATTATTAATTTTTCAAAAAGTGTATCAAACTAAGGCAACATTGCCACTTGGCCACATTCCTTCCACAGGTTACTTGGAACAAAATATTTAAGTTTTGGGTGTCAAAGCCAAAAAGAATACTGTCCAATGGAGTTTACTTGCAAAATACTCAAATTGTGTAGTAAAGCATTGAGCGTTGAGCCAAAATAAAGTAATTGTACCTTTATTTTCCACATCTGAATGGAAAACTATAAGATGCAAATGCAAAATAATGCAAGCCTGAAAAATATATTTATCCACTTTACTTTCAACACTTTAAGACACAGAATAAAAGAAGTTGTGTAAAAAACTCAGTTAGGTTTGGAGATTCATCGCAAACTTCCAGCGTGTTTTTATGTATGGTTTTAAAAACATTCAACTAAGGACATTGGGCCTCATTATAAGGTTGCCGGTCCGGTAACAATGGTTAGTTGCAAGCGGGTGCCTTACCGCACACCATGTCAGACCTGGTGAGTGGTAAGGCACCCGTGAGCAGACCTTGACGGATGCACTGGCACTATTCATGAATGATGCAGGTGCATCCAGCCTTCCCATTCCCATTGAGTCCAATGGGACTCAAATGGGAATGGGGAGTAATAATTACTGGCACCCGGCAATGAGGATTTACCGGGTTCGCCGGGGCTGTAATGCCCCGGCAAGTCCACATTGCCGGGTGCTGGTAAATTCATGACTCCGGCAGCAGCTGTGCCGGTATTTACCGGCATGGCTACCGCTAGACTCATAATGAGGCCCATGGAAGCAAACTTTACTTTTTAGCATATCAGGCTATTAGATGTTATGGGTATAAACAAATATTTCAAAGGGTGCTTTATTGTGTTGCTTGCTTTAATTGTCACAGATTTGCAAGGTGACAGGGGGTCTTTCAGTTGGAAATGCACCATCATGCTTAAGAAAGATTATGCTGCTGATGACAAAAGAAATGTGTTGTTGAGTTAATTGCGGCACTGGCTGCAGAGCCTGGGACGCTGCCTGTGTGTCTCAGGGTGCCTGTGTGTCTAAGGAGTGCCTGTGACCTGGGGAAGCTGCCAGTGGTTGATCCTCTGAGCCAAGCAGATTGTAGATTTGCCTGGAAGAAACAAAATGCTCCTAAGACAATGTTCTTGATCCTTTGAACTAAGGGTACGCACTTGAAAAAAACAAATGAACTAGTGGCATAGCATAGCAATGATGTATACACTTCCACCTATGCTTTACCCTTGCGTATAAGGTGAAGTAAATATAGTCCAGATATTGAAGGCCACCCGACAGCAGGCAATACGTTTAGCAGAGGAATAGAACAAGTAGATGCTCCTCAAAGGACAGAGAACTGGCAGGCACATAGAGAACAGGAAAGGGAGAGCAGAAGAGATAATCATGGTCGAGAAGATAGCTGCTCCTCTTGGAAACAAGACGACACAGAGCAACCCAGGTTCGATACCCAGTCCTGTGCACAGAGGCCGGAATCAGTCATGAGGCGTGATTTAAATGAGCATTAAAAATAATTTCTTTTATGAAAGCCAAGACAGTCATCAAATCCGAAAGGGCTTATGGCGGAATAGGATAGTCCCACAAGTCAATACTTGCACTTACTGAAGTGTCAGTTCTAAGACTTGCTCCATGGCCTCCTGTTCCTTCTTCACGAAGACATCCTATTCAAAACCAAGGTTCTGTGCCTTGCTCTGCTTCTTGTTATGCCAGGTCACCCACTGGCCAAATCAACTTTCCTTTCCTCGATGACAGACCAAGAGTTCTGGTTGTCACGAACCCAAGCGGCTTGCAACAGCCTTAACAGCTTTACATTCCCCTGCTCATGCCATTACTCCTCGATCCACTAGCCAGTTCATCCTGCTTCCTTTTCTTGCATTCTGTCAATTGCAGCCCTGCATTTATAATGGAGAAGCAAAACTATCAGTATCGGAATGCAGAAAAAAACAGCAAAAGATGCACCGCTCAAATTTTACATGGGCACCCGAGGTAATACTTAAAAAATCAAACTGCTGCACACACATTATTGTAATTGTGCTATATACTTTTACCTGCAAATATGACAGAAAAATGTTTTTAGATGTCAAACTTGAGCAGCTCATCGTGTCCAGATAATCTACATCTTCATAATCAATATACAGAGTGGTAGGCAAGATTGTATGCAGTACCCTTTGGGAACACTAAAACAACCTTGACAACAGGTAAAAGGAAACCCAACCATTGGTATAGGCTTGTAGTATAGAGTTTTGGTAGCGTGTTGAGCAGCAAGGCTTATTTTAAGAGGGGTCAAGTTGAGCTGTAGGGGAGTTAAACAGAGATTCACAGTCACATGTGTTCAAATAAACTCTTTCACACAAGGTTTCTTGAATAAACAATTATTAAATTATTTATCAGTCAGTTAGAATAAGCCTTCCTCAGAAGGGAGCAATATAATAATAATACACAAATTCACTTCAATACTATACACACTTAGTTTCTAAATCAGTAAAGACTCTTTTGGGATGGCCCACAGATACAACCTACACCCTCAGGTGACTTCAATAGCTAGGGTGCTGGGGACATTAATATCTTACTGTTGGCATTTAGAACACTCTTAGAAGTTGGTAAAAGGAAAAGGTGATTAGAACAACCAAGAGACCACAAATATTCTTAAGCAGGCAAATACTTTTGGATCCCCTAAGCAAAGTCATTCAGTAAAATAGGCTAAGCCAAAGTCAATGGGCAAAAGTCTTATATGGGATGAAGGACCTCTGGTAGGTAAGTAGAAAAGTATTTCGTTTTTAAGTTATTAAGTTTTAGTTAGAAGTCTTTGAAGAAAGGAAGAATTAAATGTAGGGCCACATGCTGTTTAGACTTGTGAGTGGTAGAACATGCAAGCAACTCTACAGCAAGAGGTAAGTTCTCTCAGACTTTTTATAGTACCTTTGCATCGAGGAAAAAGTGCAGCAGATGACTTCTGCTCCTGAGCAGCTCTGCAGATCTTACTGTTCCTGGGCCTCAGTCGTGGGGACAAGAGGGAGGACTTCTGAGGACTTCTGCACTGCAATGGGATGGTCACCGCTTGCAACCGGCAATCTTCAAATGAGTAGCTGGTCAATGTTTCAGCTCTTCGTGTCTACCGCAAATAGCAACACTCCGGTACCTGGCTGCTGAGATAGGCTACCTTGCTTCTGGGGTCCCGCACTCTGTTGAGGGATCTCAGGCTCAGTCAGTCCTGCTTCCTGGGTGTACGGAGGATCTTCCTAGAGCGCTAGGTTAGTTTAAAAGCAACACACACAATCTGGTGTTCCTCTCCCTGGCTGTAAGGTTTCCAGCAGCAACTCTGTGAAAATTCAACCAGCTCCGAGAAGGATGTCTAGGTGGCTTACTTTGGAGTTGATTGGTCCTACCAACTCAAGGGGAGAAGTCGTCCTTTCAGGGGCTTCTCTATCGATACAAATTTGGAGTTTCAGCACAGCAGCAGGGTTTCACCGGGCAAACCAACAGTCCAGGAGTTGCAGCAGGCGTCCTCTTCAAGTTCTTCTTCGTTTCCTTCATCCAGTGGTCGACTCTGCCTTCCAAGCTAAAAGCTGCGCCTTTTATTCAGTTATCTCCCATTCATTCCAGCCTAGCTGTAAGTCACCCAGCAGGGTGGCTGTCCTTGCCGGACAGTTAGCCAGCCAATCACTATAGAGTGCATTTGGGTCTCCTAGGAGACTAAGCACAGGGAGTTTCGGGCACTTTCCTCACTTCCTGCCCACCTCAGACACCCTGGAGCCAGAGGGGGCATCACTCGTGAATCCCACCAAAGGCAAAGCGAACAATGGGACCAAACCTGGTTTGGCACGCAGAGTAAATCTCAAGAAGCACCTTTCCACAAAGAAATGGTGAAAAAAGAAGACCAGGCCATTTTGACAAAAATGGCACCCATGGGCGCTTTACTGCAGCTGCGAACGCAGCCCGCGGTAAATGCACACTGCGGTAGTTAAAACGAAACCACTGTCACCAGCCAGTGAGGAAAGCATAACATAACATTGTTACATTAGGAGCTAGACAAAGGAGATACTAGGTAACCCCTCCAGCACCCCAGTGTAAGATAGTGTGTGCTGGGTCTAGAAAGTTACAAATGTAACAAAGTCAATTTCACTTTACTGCTCTGGGAAACAGTAGTTTATCCCAGAGAAGGTATTTAAACCTTGGGAAATCTGTGCCACTGCACTGAAGGTGCTGTGTGACACAATGTAAAAGATGATGCCTATGGAGTTTGTCAGTCTCCATATCCAAAAGAAACACAAAGCTCAGAAATCACATTCAAATACATGAGAGAGTGGGAAAAACGGTCTCACTCTCTCCAGGTTAGAAAAATCAAGTCCTCAAAATCCAGCAAAGTTGCTCGGGGTCTAAGGTAGAGGGAATTAGCACATTTGTGAGAATTCTCCCTAACACAGAGTAAGTAGGTAAAAGTGGCACGTCTTTGCTTTTTAGAAAATAGCACTTTGACTTTGATATTTATATTCCCCAATATATGGGAAAAACAAAACTACAAGTTCCAAAATGCAAACAGCTGATTTCTGAAAAGCCAGGACTGGAGCAAGGTGAGAGGTGTTTCACATGACCATTTTGCAGTACTTAAAACGTTGTTTAAAGTCCCCACCCGCTCTTTACACTTATTAGGCAATGTCAATTGTGAAATACTCAGCCGGTCCTGGGCTCCAGTGCAATATTTTGTAGTTTTTAAGTGGAAACATATTCTTCACTATAGTGTGAGAGAGCAGAATGGCGGGAGCTAAAAAATCAGGACCTGCAGAACATTTCATATCTGGCATTGGATATATGCATATTTCTTTTACATTTTACATACAATTTTACAAATCAGTCTACACGAAGGAGTGATAATCGGTCACAAAAGTGGAGTGGCAGTTTTATGACATTGTTAATTTTACTGGCCATCAACATGTTCTTACTAAGAAGCCACTTTGCATGCAGACTGCTGTTTTGTGGCTGAACAACCGATGCTATAGCCATACACCACACATTGTTAATTTTGCAACCTGAACATATTTGGATCCCAAATATTTCTAGCTAAAATATGGTCCTGGCAGTATTTATGGACTAGTACACCGAGCCCTACAATTCTCTGAGCATAGGGGATTGTAACTAATAGATGTTCGTTTGTGATGAGGGTGACTTTTATAAGCATATTCTGTAGTGCCAGAATGTGTTTCCATTATAAACATGCTCCAAGTTTTTATTTTCTCTGCATTGCATTAATAGCTGGTATGATTAAAGCTAATTGTTCTATTGTTCTTAGAAGGATGAAACACCATGTGTCCCTACCAAGATTCAAACCTAGGTCTTGGAGGTCACAAACACTTGGAGGTTTTTGTTGTTTTCTTTTCTTCACATGTTCGGCCGTGCATAGAGCTGTGGGGTGGCTTCCTAGGAAAATGGTGGCAGGAAGTGAAGCTGATCATGAGAAGGAGTTGGTTATTGACAGGCAAGTACCGTAGTACTCTCTGAATGTCAAGCATGCGCCAGCTCATGGTGGTGCTTTATATAGTGTAGCTGGCTAAAATGGCTCCTGGGATGTTCAACATACGCAGGACTGCATGGGACCCTAGGAAATGTGGTCTGTTCCTTGACTCCGGAGGTGGATTAGATGAGCACATTATATCTGCCTCAGCCTCAGTACTCATCATGTTGTGCCTGATGGTTCTAATTCGCACCAATGGGTCCCACTAGCTCTCCCAACGCCCAACTTGCCTGAAACCTATCCTGTCCTGCTACAGGGGACCCAGCTGTATGGTTAGCAGGAAGTGCTGCAAGACCCATGGTCATGATACTTATACAATAGTTATCATAATAAACGGAATTTGCTTGTTTGAACATATACTCAGTTGTTTCCTTTCTTTCCATTTGACTTAGTACTATGAGGAACAACAAAGATTCATTTTAATTCCACACACTTTGCTGAATTGTCATGCACTCGGTTTGCAGATATACGTTCTCTTTGTACCCTTTTTCAAAAATCATTTTTTACATAATGTCTGGTTGATTTACCATGTGGTTTTGTGCTTTGCAAATCACTTTATAGAACACTCAATAGTAGTTTAGATTTTGTACAACAACTATGCAGAAAGTGATGTACAATGATGTACAACTAAAGATAGGATCGAAGTGATATAGTCTGCTGCCTACCTTTATGTTTGGTACTTGTGTAGCCCCTGTTTCCTGGCACCAGCCTGGGCCCGGGATTGCACTTTCCCTGCCTCAGTCCAGGGATGGTCCGCATGGGAACCAACCACCCCCACCCACCGGGCCAGTGGACGGGGAGGGGCGCTGCACCTGCAAAATAAATTGCTGTTAGCAGGAGATAGGCTGCACCCTAAGACCTTTAATTTCCTATATATACCTAACTGCAAAGTCCTATACGTACAATCTATATAACTATATCTATACCAGTAAATATACATTTAGACATACAACAAAAAACATGTAAATCATAACTTTTTATCAGGGAGACTGCCACAGTCAACCATTCATATTCAGTACCTTTATGGTGCTGTCCTGATGGTTAGGGCTCTGCTACGGATGACATGTAGGCTGCTGGCTCATTCTGATCTTCTTGGGTGGTCCCGTCCACCAACACGTCGGGCCACCTACCTCATGATGCAGTCCTGTGCATACTCTGCATTTTCGGCAGACCCCGTGCCCAGGTGGGGATCTGCCACAGTCGCTGCCATGACCCCGCAGCCTATTGGTTGCTTCTGAGTGACCCGTGCCTTGGGGGGTTGTCCATGATCACTGCCAGAGCCCCACTGCACCTTCTTTGCTCCAGGAGGCGTCCCTGTTTCCGTGGGCACTTTATTGACTGCTGTGCTTGGGGCACACACATGGCCCCACCCTCTCCCTTCTCTGTGCCAGAGGTATGCAATGTGAGAGCTGCTGATCTTCGTTCGGGCTTCTTTGCCATGGCAAATGAAGGTTCCCATTCCCAGACACAATATCCAAAAATTTGAATAATGGACACACCCAAGTAGGCAATGAGACCAGAAGATAAATTGCAAGTAGAACAAAGTTTATATGACATAAATATTGCATGCAGAGAACTCTGCTGCCCAGAGAGCGTTCTGCCAAACATTACTTGGGCAGCACATTATGAAAGAGAAAATCATCACTGCTGACATCTTGTTACAACTGCACAATTCTGCAATACAATTGGGCTGAGTCGTCGGTGCTCTATGGATATGTAGGCGTCGACCACGTAGGATTGATTGTTACTTGGGTGTCACTCCCGCAGCACGTGGGTCAGCTGGGCTCGTCTCTGTGAGGTGAAGGTCAGGCCAGCAAAAATGACACTTTCCCAGACTAACTATCTTGCAATAACAGGATTTGAGAGCATGAGATAATCGTAAAATCTGGTAGGAATGTGGGTGCTTCCCAGAGTTCATAGACAAGTTATATGCATATATTTTACCCTCTGCACCCCAGTACCCATAGACCTATTGTCCCCAACCCAGGTGCCCCACCTTGGAGGTTTTGATCTCCCTAATGCCTCATGATACAAATAGACAAGTGTTAGGATTAGAAAGAATGTATGAGTGTCTGTGGTCAGGGCTCTGGGGGGGTGTCTTTGTTTGGCCACTACAGGAGGTCAGATGTGTATCTGTATCAAAGAGCAGAGGGGCATGACCTGGTGGATTACAGCTCAGTAGGGTGGGGGTCAGGAGGGGCACGAGCAGGTTAGTGGATATGGATGGCCACTCAGGCGGGGCCTGTTCTAGTCTCACACGGTGTAGTGAGCTCATCTGCTCTGGGATGGCACTGAAGGTTGCAACAATGAATGGCTGAACTTCTGTGAGAATGGGGTTTGTGCAAAGCTGGCAGGAGGCAGTGGGGTGGGGGCCTGGGCTGGTGGTGTGAGGCGCAGGGCAGAGGGGGAGACAGGATTTTAGAGATCATTTTCAGGTCTAGTAATAGATGGCGTCTGGCGGGCTACCTAAAATGGAATGTTTGCACCTTAATACGGCGGTTACATGCCTTCTTTGTAAGTGTTTAGTTGGTAATTAACACAGATTACAGTTGGGGGAAAGCACAAGCTTCATCTGTGCTTGCCGGAGTGGTGAGAGGGGTGGGAAGGACCACCTCCCACCCAACACAACCCAGGACTTCTATTCATCCGGGATGTCCGGCTGGGGAGCCCAGGACTTCACCGGCCCCTCTTTTCACCCAGGCTACCCGATGGGGAAGCCTGAGACTTTCGTGCACAGCTGGCTTCACTGCTCCTGCACCTCCTGGGCCACTTGACATATGCGGCCTGGGAGGACTTTTTTGCAGGTGCTGCCTACCTTGGCCACAAGGTGACTTTAAGGAGGAGCCTGTCTTGTCTTGGCCCCAGGTGGGCTGACAGTCACCATGGCCCTGTGGGTGTATGCTCGAGGCTACACCCCCGCCCCATGGATCTCTCAATCTCAGCAGCTTCTCCTCTGCTTTTTTTTTACCTTTTCCAGCGTTTTATTTGTAGTCCCCTCCCTTTGCAATCATATCCCCTACCCTGCCCATTATTTGGCAGGGGAGTTCTGTCCCTTTTCTTTCTTCTTCTAACATTCCATCGAGACCAATGGTGGGCTGAATGGATCAGTCCAGGTAAGTAACATGCGCACAAACACTACACATAATGCTCATTACATAAGCCCAAGATAAAGTATTTTATTTATGCACCCTTATCCCTGTGCCTTTATTTCTAGGATTCCCTTAAGGGACAAGCATGTAGCCCTCCCTAGCCGGGCCTTATTTGGGCCAAGGGCTGCACTTGATACTTTGACCTCTGAAGGTTGAAAAGATGAGTGCCATGGGATTCTAACTTGCTTTACCTGTGTTACTATTCAGATTTGGCTGATGATGTTCACTTAGGCCATTTCAGGATCCTGTTGAACTGGTCCCTCCCTCCAGGGATTTTCCTTTTTTAGGACCTTTTAGGGACTATCACGATCATAGTAAAATGTACTCTCAGCACTCGAAGGATTGATGGCGGCCGAAAATACACTAATTTTTGCTGCTCACACATTATTCAAGGGAGCTGCCAGAAAATCATTTGAGGAACCCAAGAATTGTGCAGCTCATGGTTATGAAGACGGTGACAAATGCATTTGTGTCAGTCAGTCGAAGAATCTGTTCTGTGCGCAAGGACGTAATTTGGGTAATCAGTAATCTAAATTCTTTAATACAGCGTTATGAACCCTCCCAGTGGTATGTATTTTGCCAACCTCTGAAGCCTGTAAAGTAAATCCATGCAGACTTGACATGTGGCCAACTCTGCACCAGACCTGCAGATGAACTGGCCTGCTGTTGAATCTATTACCAGTTTAATGGTATCCACTACAGAGTGTAATTTGCTTTCTGACTTTGAGAACATTCAGACATGTAATTGCTCATTTTACTATAACCGGTAACATAGCTACAGCCGGTAACAAAGCCCACTGGGTTGAGCACTTGCTGCTGCAATGTGTGTGTGTGTGATCTGCAGGTTGCAGGTTTGAATCCCGGCAAGGCCAACTCAGCCTTTCATCCTTCTGAGGTCGAAAAATGAGTACCTGCACAGGCTGGGTGATATTCTATGTATATGTGTTCTATATAAAGTGCTTAAGCGTAAGTGCTATATAATAACACATCATTATCATTTGGCCTTGGACATCTGCTTGTATTCACAGCAATTTGGTAATATGGGCCTATATACACTGATATTAACGATACATATGGTGATCCATTCTTGTATTAAATGTCCTGATACATTCTGGTTTCACCATCACTGTCTTGTGGCCAATGCTGGATTTTACTTTTATGGACTTCATTGATTCACAGTGCGTCACCCTTTCTCAACTCTCATGCTGGACTTCCTATGCATCTTGTACTCATGGTGGCCCAGAATCATTCTGTTCCCATCTTCATCTTGTATCCTGGCTTGCAACATTATGTGTTACTACTGACTTCTGCAATTGTATTCACTCTCCCCTCTTGCTTCTCCACTCTTTTTGACTACTTACTCTCTGTTCTCCCCTCCCCTCTACCTTTTCCTATCTCCTCCCCTCTTCCCCTTACTTTCTTCTATGCACTTACTCTATCAGAATTGTCCCTGGACCTAGTATGATAGCAACCTCGTCTGTCGCTACCCCATCCCCTTACTGCCCCCCCCCTCCCTCCAGCACTATCTGAAACGTTGTCAGGCATAGTACGATAGTCGCTTGTTTTGTTCCTCCCCTCCCTTTCTGCAGCCCTCTTCCTCTCCTTTTGTTTTCCTCCGACTCTACCAGAAATGCTGTCAGGCCTAGTACAGTAGACGCCTGTTTCCATTTCCTTTCTACTCTCCCCCTCCCTTCCTTATCTATTGCAGTATCTGAAATGTCGTCAGGCCGAGTACGATAGTTAATTTCACATCCTTACTGTTCATGGCCTGTAAGAATGTTGTTGTATTTTCCCTTGCTCCCTCCCTTGCCTTAAAGCGCTTTGAAACACATTGTGTATAGGCGCTATATAAATAAACTATCATATCACATCATATCACATCATATCACATTACAGTGACATTGTAACAATATTTTTTGTAGTGTACTTAGGTACAGTGCTATGTGATGCTACTTCCTGTTTTGTCAAGGGGTGAAAGGTTGTGTTCCATTGCTTCCTGTGATGCCAATTTGGCGAGTGGTCAAATGACATCACTTCCTGTGATGTCATCAGAGGTCAACCGTCATGTGATGTGTCACTTCCGCTACCCCATGGATTTTGGTGAAATGATGTTCCTGCCTGTGCACTCTTTTCAGATGCATGATTCCCGTGAATCAGCCCCAGAGGTGTTACCTCCTTCACCCCTGACGTTGTAATGAAATGAACGCCGTTGATAATTTTGAGAAAAGTCACAATCTTTCTTCTAAAACAGTCTAGTTTTTATTCAGTACCGTTCTTGAAGTGTTTGGTAAGTGTTTGGTGCTATTTTAAGACTTATGTGCAGTTACTCTAAAGATGCAATTTAAAAATAATGCATTTCGATGCATTGAAATTGCAAGACGAGTTGTAAAACTGATGACTGCAGAGTCTGAGAGACTATTTTGCTCACTGTTGGAATACATGAAGGACTTTCCAGAGTGCATCCTAGATTTATTAAGTCAACCCGCTATGCGTGCTTCCCTATATGAGAGTGTGGTTGTGCGCATAACACAGCAACTCTCCAATCTATTAAACCAAGCACTGAAATCCCCTTATGCAGTCTTCAGAGTGTCTTGGCGCCCAATGAGTTGGAAATTCTGTTAATGAGAGCACACATTTAATATGGGTTGGGGGGGATTAAGGGGACAGGAATAACTCAATAGGCAGCTCTTATTGAGACTAAGCCCATCTCCACCAGCTGTACAGTGTGATTGGTTCACATCCATATAAATGCGTATTTTGTGCTTTGAAATGCACTGTTGATCTTTGATCAAGAGTTTAGAATCATTCGTCCATCACCAATGTTTTCAAGGTTTTATTATTCCGCAAACATTCTACCAAGTACTCTTCCCCCATATGCAAAATCCATATAAACTGCAAATTGTTATGTTAGTCGATATGAAGCACATTATCCTGTCACTATTCAACCTGAAGGCAAATATGAAGAGACAAACAGACAACGCACTCATTTAACACAATATTGTTGCACAGCAAATCGTGAAGAAGGCATTGCCGGGAGGAAGGGCTGGACTAGCACTAAAACCAGTGAGCTATGAAATGAGGTGAAATGCTAGAAATGAAAAGGAAATGGCTTCTCGAGAGTCATTGCATCCCTTTACAAAGAGTACGTTTACAGTTTCACGCAGGAGAAATTACATAAACAAGCAGTTAAATGTTTACATTGCCTAATTTCTCTTTTTTTTCGAAACTAAATAACGTATAACGAGACCCTGCAAATCATAACGCAATTCTTGCATTTGTAAACTAACACTATTTTCAAACACTGTAAAAAAAATGCGACACCGTATTTAACCCCGGTTTTGTAATCTGGTACCCGCCATGATGGCAGGTGCCCGAAACAAATATGGATTGCCCAGGTCGTGAATGGCTATGTCCTGGCCAATCAAATAATTAAATAATAACATTTTGTGCTCCAGCAATGAATGTATGTGGTACATTTTATTTCTATGCTGTGACTTTAAAATGATAACAACTAACTTTTTTCATGCTTCAGGACAACGCATAAGAGCGTGTCACATATTTTCTAATAAGCACAAAACAGCATGGGTTACTAGGTTATCGAAATGCTGTGTGCCTGGGATCTACACCTTGGATTTAAAATGAGATTATTTGCATATTCATTTAATAGTCCATCGGTTCTATGTGTTTAGAACGACCACAGCTAGTGCTCTGCTAGTTGACTCTAGTAATTTGACTTTATTTACATATATTCCTTTATAAGGAGGGTCTACACACACACACACACACACACACGCGCGCACGAAACGTAATGAAATGTCGATTCCCAGAGCAGACCACAAACTAAGTGTGGTTGTTCTAGTCACTGTGAACATATTGCATACTAGCTCGAGACTGCTGTCCTGTTATGTTGAAGGTTCTCATGCCATGCACTGTTGCAACCTGCAAGGTCTCTTGGTACTCTGGTGGATCTGTAATGCAAGGAAGGTGGCAGGTATGTTAGTAGGACTGAGTGGGAAAAAGAGCAAGAGAGATACAGTTCGGACAAACCGGTCACTGAGCATAGGTGTGTTTTTTCAGTTGGTAGTCGCCATGTGGTGTTGGCCAAGATTATGTGTGGCTTGTTTCGTTGTCGTGGTGTTGTGAAGTGTGTGCGGTTTGCGATGATGTAGAGGTTTGGTTGTTTTTAGTTCAGAGTTTGAGAAGATGTATTAAATAAACGAAAAATGTTCCTTATTGCTTCCACATGGAAATGTGATCAATCTTGAAATAAAAAATAAAAAAAAACAATGGGCCAAATTATCAAAATATTTTTGGTGCAGGTGATGGCTGTGTGTGTTAGGGAGAATTCTCCAGAATGGCTAATTTCCCTTACCTGTTGATTCCGCCAGCAGCTTTGCTGGATTTCTAGGGTTTAATCTGTTTACCTGGTAAGAGTGTGAGCCTTTCTCCCCACTCTTACATTTGTTTTGCTGTGTGTTGTAAATTGTTTTGCTCATGGGCCATGGATTCTCACCCACCCCATAGGCATCATCTTTTTACTGTGTGTCACCCATCACCTTTAGTGCAGTGACACAGGGTTGTCTTTTTTGACTTCCCACTTTAAACTCCATTTTTTGGGACTGACTACTGTCTCCCAGAGCATGTAAACTTACCATTGACTTTATTAGTCTTTTTAAATTTACAGACCCAGTAGGCCCAATAGAGTACTGGAGGGGTTAATAGTTATGCCGCTTTGTCTGATTCTCATGGAACATTAGTATGTTCCCCTTTCTCTAAGATTTGGCTGGTGGCTGTGGTATCTACCATTTTTATTCTACCACAGACTATGAAAATAGCCTTTGGTACCGTTAGCGGTTATGGTGGTAGACTCAAACTCAAACCCGGTAATCCACTTTTAATGTTACGTAGTTCCGGTTGAGTTGTTTCATCATATCTTTTTGTAAAGGTCTTTGTAGTGTTTTACTCTACGCACCAAACCAGGTTTGGTTCCTTTGTACGCCATCCTTTGGCGGGCTTCTGTACAGAAGCCCTCCTTAGGCGCCTGAGTGTCTTGGTGGGCAGGATGTGAGGGAAGGGTTTGAGGCCCCCTGCACAGGGTCTCCTTGGAGACCCAAGTCACACTCTTGTTTGATTGGCTAGGTGGCTACCCTGCCAGGACAGTTACCCTGCTGTCTGATTGACAGCCAGGCTGCGTGAATGGGGGATTTGGTGCGTAAAAAGCCAGCCTCTACGACTGGAAGGCAGAGTCGCCAGTGGAACGAGAGAACCAACGGGAAGCTGAAGGAAGATGACTGCTGCAACTACTGGAAACCCGGCGAGCCCTTCTGCAGGTCCGAATCACCTGAAACTTCAACGACAGAGGAGATCTGAAAGGATTCTACTTCCCTGGAGCGTTTGTTGCACATGGAGAACTGTTTATTTCAAGTGGAAACGTTTGCTTTCATTGTCGTTTCCATTCCGGCATTGCGAGCTGACAAGGGGCCCTTGCCGTGGATAGCTCGCTTCCTGGAGGAGGCGGAGCTTGCCCAAAGCACGTGACAAGCCACGTGATCCACCTCACCAGCAAAAAGCAGGCCCAACCACCCTCGCGGCATTAAGCCCGACAGGAGTCAAGTCCATCGGCTGATGTGCGGCTGTTTGGCGCACTGGGGTGCACCAGTAAGATTGGCTCCTGTCCAACGGATGATTGTTCCTGCATGGTTGACAGCTATAATTGTGCACATTTTTGAAGTGCGGCTAAGTGCAGTCTCTGGCAGTTTGCGGAAGGAAGGCACGAAGGCAGGAAGGTAACATTGTGAATTATACTTACTGAACTTTTCCTGCACGTTTCTACTGGTACGGAAGTGTACTACAAGGGTTCACCGCACTATTTTGATTGAAAGACTTGTTGTACACGGTACTGGAAGTTGCCCTGAAAGTCCAGCCAGTCCGCTTGGGTACAACCGTTTATCTGCAGACAATGGTCGGTTCCCCGGCCCCCAAACTTCCTCCACTCAGGACAATGGGGGACCTCTACCCTGAAGTAGCCATTACAAGCACCACTGCTTCACATGAAAACATTTTGCAACTAAACACGGGAGAGGGGGAGGGGAAGGGACCAAGTGCAGGGGAAAGAGAAGTTACTCATTCACACCCTCAACATCCCTTACAAACTCCACAAACTCTACAAACTCCGGGGTCACCCAAAGTAAATGGAACTTTCTTAACTCTGAATAGAGCGGTGGTCACGGAAGAAACGGGACTGAGTAAGGATCCATTGTCAGGTCTGTCCCCCAATGAAACTCTGCGGGAGGTCTTTCTCAAACTGACCCCTCCAAATTCTACCCCTCCCGCACTAAAGGACTTGGGTCCGGCCCCCGACGATGCAATGGGTTCTCCAAGGTTAACACCCCCTCTAGACACGAACCCCTTTGTCTTTGGTACTCTCAATGGGTCCAAGGGAGGTCAGCACTACGCACAAAGACCGGACAAAGGTTGGAAACCCTTTGGGATCTCCTTGTCGAATACTGTAATCTGTCCGGACCTTTCCAGTGTGGACCAGCAAAACAAGGCGACTCCCCAAGGCCGTTTCCCGGACTACTCTACGTCACGGCTTAGTCACCATCAAACGGACACTTGGGGGTCCTACAACACAGCCCCCGAGCGCAAGGGCGCACTATTAAACACAAGAGGGGGGCAACTTGCCCCAGCAAATAAAATCGTATCTGGGGGTCCCCCTCAAAGATTCCACAAAGGAGTCTTTCCCCAGCAAGCTCCATTCCCGAGCAAACGGCAAAGAAGACAACCATCACCCACAGATGAGGACCTCCTGTCTGTCCTGGTATCTACCCAAGTAGATGACTCTTCTAAAAAGGACCCGCAAATCGACCCCGGAATGATTACAGCTTTTGCCCTTGTAATGGCCCCCTTTATGAAACTCATAGAGACGCAAAATGACCAGCTTCGGGACCACTCGACAACAATTGCTATGCTGTACTCCAAAATGATCTTCATTGAAGGCTTTGTCACAGCAATCCAGTCGAAACTGGAAAAAAATGATGAACATACGACTGAAATCTTGAAAAGCATCATCGAGCCGATTATAAAGGAAAAAGAAACAAGGAGATCTGAAAGGCTAAGTCTTCTGCATGTGGGAGTGGGTGGCCCCCTGATGGATCCTGTAACCCCAGCACAAATTACAAAACCTCAGGTGGTACTGCCCTCTAAGAGTTCTTTTGTAGATACCCCCTATTAAAATTCATGGACGCCTCTACTAACACGGATAATACCGTGTGGGCGAGTGTCCCCGCAACGAAGGAGAGTGGTCCTGCCCCTAAAGAAGGTCGCTCAGTGACCTCCACTGCAACAAATACCTTGCCGCAGGTGATAGTGGATCCACCCAAGGCTTCAGAATCAACTAATACTATTAAAGTGTTCGATCTTTTCAGGACACCCAAAACAGGCCTTTCCCCTTCAGACAAAGGTCAACTCAAAGTAAACAAGAAAGGAGAAAGAAATTACGGGAAGACCCCTATGCTGCCGGAAAAACCTACAGGACAGGGGCCTTTGAATACAAGGAAACCTTCAGCGAGATCTATAACCGTTAGCGGCCTAACTCTCCCTAGGAATCTGACCCTCCCCTCCAAATCATTGATTCACGACAGATTATCAAAGAAAATCGGTGAGCCCCCCGCCCTCTCACAAAATGTGAGCCCAGATGAGCATCGTCGCCCGCTGGTCAGCAAAAGGGAGAACGAAAACATTGATATTTCCCTCATGGACTTATCTGTTTACTCGGACATGAACACCTCATGGGAGGAGAAGTCGGGAACAAATACATCCGATACAGAAAGTGGAACTGAGGATGATGACTTTTGCCCTTGTAATGGCCCCCTTTATGAAACTCATAGAGACGCAAAATGACCAGCTTCGGGACCACTCGACAACAATTGCTATGCTGTACTCCAAAATGATCTTCATTGAAGGCTTTGTCACAGCAATCCTGTCGAAACTGGAAAAAAATGATGAACATACGACTAAAATCTTGAAAAGCATCATCCAGCCGATTATAAAGGAAAAAGAAACAAGGAGATCTGAAAGGCTAAGTCTTCTGCATGTGGGAGTGGGTGGCCCCCTGATGGATCCTGTAACCCCAGCACAAATTACAAAACCTCAGGTGGTACCGCCCTCTAAGAGTTCTTTTGTAGATACCCCCTATTAAAATTCATGGACGCCTCTACTAACACGGATAATACCGTGTGGGCGAGTGTCCCCGCAACGAAGGAGAGTGGTCCTGCCCCTAAAGAAGGTCGCTCAGTGACCTCCACTGCAACAAATACCTTGCCGCAGGTGATAGTGGATCCACCCAAGGCTTCAGAATCAACTAATACTATTAAAGTGTTCGATCTTTTCAGGAAACCCAAAACAGGCCTTTCCCCTTCAGACAAAGGTCAACTCAAAGTAAACAAGAAAGGAGAAAGAAATTACGGGAAGACCCCTATGCTGCCGGAAAAACCTACAGGACAGGGGCCTTTGAATACAAGGAAACCTTCAGCGAGATCTATAACCGTTAGCGGCCTAACTCTCCCTAGGAATCTGACCCTCCCCTCCAAATCATTGATTCACGACAGATCATCAAAGAAAATCGGTGAGCCCCCCGCCCTCTCACAAAATGTGAGCCCAGATGAGCATCGTCGCCCGCTGGTCAGCAAAAGGGAGAACGAAAACATTGATATTTCCCTCATGGACTTATCTGTTTACTCGGACATGAACACCTCATGGGAGGAGAAGTCGGGAACAAATACATCCGATACAGAAAGTGGAACTGAGGATGATGACTCTGAAGTACAAAACAAAAGCAAAGGTGTTGAGTACAAAGGGGCGACGGAGGGTCAGATGTTTAAAGATCGGGGGGAGCGACAAGTAACTTTTAAAAAGCCCTCATTACCAACGTTGTCGGTGCCGAAAGCGGACTCAGTTAAAAAGTTCAAGTGGGAATCTAGAGTGTACACTGGGAGAGAAGACAAGGCCTGCTCCTTGGAAAAAGGAAGTATGGTTCCGCAGACACTTAGCCCCCTGGACTTTGTAACACTGGAAGACAGGAGGAACTTCCTGGTCCGGAAATTTTCGGAAGTCAATAACAACAAAGGAGACCGTATGGATACAATAAAGGGGATCAGAAGAACAGTCTCATGGGCAGAAAATACAGAGAACAAGCTAGTATCAGGACTCACTAACCAGACTGTCCACAAAGGGTCTGAGATACACAACGCTCCAGCACACTACAGAGTGTTACTGGAAAGAACCCTGGGTTACGAAGACAATCTGACTATGAATCGGGCAAATGTTATGAGACTCCTGCAATCCCTGGACTATCCTGACCAACTAAAATCTAGGGACATAGACTGGATTGAATTTCACAACGAACAGCGTCATGATAGTGTGATTCTCCACACAGGTGATCGAAACATCAAAAGCTCACTTTTGGAGTTGGGTCCTAAACTCAATCTATGTGGGTTTGTGCTAAAGGAGTTGGAGGAGGGGACCAGTTCAGAACGTGTAAGTCCTAAAGACCCGAAACACACATTAAGTAACTCCTTAAATTCTAGCACCGAACGCAAAAAGGAACAGCAGGCGAAAGTTGGTAAGAGCGATAGGGGTGTACGAGGGGAGGACAACAGAAAAGACCATGTGCGCACTCAACCAGACAAAGCCGGATTGATCCTGGAGAACAGCTCAGAGGACTGGAGTTGGTTAGCAGGGGCCCTATCCGCCAAATCATAACGTCATCAGTGCCCCAGGAGTGCCCAACTCAATCCCGTGTCAAAAGGGATAAAAATCATGAGTTGGAACACAAGGGGATACTCGCACCTCCTCGGAAACTCATTAGTACACTTGACAACCTACGATGTCTTTTGCCTGCAGGAAACCTGGCTGTGTGATCTTCCCCTCTTGGATAGGTTCGAGCTACTCTTAAATCCCGCAATAAAGGGCTTGAAAGGGAGACCGAGTGCAGGCCTCCTGGTAGGGGTAAAGCGCACCAGTGGCTTAAAAGTGCTTTCATCAGTAAATAGGAATCCTTGGATCCAACTCATTAGGATTTCATCTACGACAAAATCTTCACTACGATCCCAAGACTGGCAGCTCCTAATATGTAATGTATATTGGGGTCCTAAAGCATGAGAAGAAGACACATTTATGGAAGTCCTTATGAAAGCCATAGACGATGCTAGGACTGAGTGCCCGGAACTCGAAATCCTTCTATGTGGCGATTTCAATATGGAATGCTACGATAAGAATCAGAGGAAGATTGAGTTTGTGTCTTTGACCGCCTCTAAAAACATAATAAGAGGAGTAAACATGGAGAAGGAACTCACAGCTAGGAATATCCATATGGTCAATGGGAACGTGTTGGGTGACCAACCGGCCGCTCCAACTTGGAAACGGGCCAATCAAATGAGCACGTTGGATTACATTTTTGTATCAGAAACTCTCTTTGGAAATCTAACATCGTTGAAAGTGGTCCCCACGACCCAGAGTGACCACAACATTCTGGAACTTGTAACTGAGGCCTGGGATAAGTCCCCCCTTATACCAGCCAAACATTTACCAAATCAGCCCCTTGAGATAACTCCGGGGGGAAACAGACTACGTATGGGAAGAAAAGAGATGAGCCTGGTGTTGGATTCTTTAATTAAAGACCAAGGTTCCAAACTGATCGAATATGCTGAAGTACTGAAGATCTTTCGAACAAAGGCGGCTGCCAGGGGTAGTCACCAATGTACTCGGCACACTTATGATCACCAAGTAGTGACAAAAAAAAAGCTGTAAGAAAAGCTAGGAGGCGATTTCTTAAAACCAGTGCGTCAGTTGATTTATTCCTGTACAAAAAATTCAGAAACAACTACAGGAATTGGATCATGCAACATAAACATCAACTGGTGCAACAAGACAGTGAGACAATGCTAGAATTGTTAACTACTAAAAATATCACTGGTATTTGGAAATTGATTAACGAAATAAACACCCCTCAGGACTCCAGGATGGTGAATCCCATAGCAGCAACAGTATGGGAAACCCACTTTCGTAATCTCCGGATGGCCTTACTAACGACATCCTTAAAAAGGACCCGGAAAAAAGGGCCTAATTTATGCTGTTGTTGTTCAACGATATAACGAGACTAAAAAGGTTACCCAAATCATGGACGACGTCCATAATTGTGCCGATTTTCAAAAAGGGAGATAGGTCTGTGCCCACGAACTACAGACCAATTGCCCTCTTGGACGTCGTGGGCAAAATATTTGCAGCGCTAATCCTGAAACATCTGAACGATTGGAGTTGGTCGACAAATCACTTGGACCCTTGGCAATCAGGTTTTCGTAAGGGCATTGGGACATCCCTAAATGTTCTTATCATAAATATATTAAAATGCCTGGTCAAGGAGAAAAGCTACAAAAACATCTACATTGCGTCCATAGACTTGGAACAGGCGTTCGATTCTGTCGACCGTTGTATTCTATGGCAAAAACTGAGAAAATGGGGTTTTCCGAACAACCTGAGAGAACGCTTGGAAGCACTGCACACTGGGACAACCCTTAAAGTAAGGCTGGACAGACAGGGCAACCTTTCAAACAGTGTGGAGGCCATGAATGGGCTGAAACAGGGCTGTCGGTTGGCTCCAGCGGTATTTTGTCTCTTCATATCCGACATGCAGGAAGCCTTTGAAGCAGTGAGATGTTTCCCCCCTAAGATCGCGGGGACTCCCGTGGGAAGGTTGTTGTTTGCAGACGACCTCCTGCTATTAGACCAGACCAATGTTGGATTACAGCGCCAACTAAAGGCACTTGAGTTGTATATACAAGGTAATGGCCTCCGAATAAATCCGAAGAAGTCACAGATCCTGAGGCTAGGTCCCATCATGGGCGCTAAAAATCTAAGGTGGTTCTTGTCGGGGGAAGTGGTACCAGTGGTCTCAACCATGGTATACCTTGGAGTAACCTTAAACAACAGTATCCAAGATGGTTCGGGTATCGAAAGACTTGGAAGTAAAGTCACGAACTTAGCTTCCCAAGCACTGTTAATTAAACGGCGATACTGCTCCCTCTCCCTTAGACCACTGATTGTCTTCTATAAATTGAAAGTCTCGCCCATTTTGACCTATGCGGCGGAGACAAACTTTTTCCTCACTCCAGAGGTTTGGAGACTGTTGCAGGGTCTGTTTTGGAAAAGAGTATTGGGTCTACCGTCATCGATCCCGATTGAAAGTGTCCGTAAAGAACTGGGCTTATCTTCACTCTACGTATCCATGGCTTGGAAATCATTGACACTCCTTGGTAAATGTCTGCACCCACAGGAAAGAAGTGGTTTCTTGGCCATTAATGAAGCCATGACAAGAAAATTGATCCCGGCTTTAACCAAGTGGCAGTTAATCTGCACAGAAATCCTGAACTTTATAGCCTTGGAACCTAAAAACCTTGTGCTAAATCCGCACAAGGTAAAGAGGAAACTCCTGGACTGGGATTGGATAGCCACCTTGGACAGACTTAGTGCCTTTTCGTCTATAACCCAGGGCATGGATGAGCATTACCATAGAGGTACCGTGCACCCGTATCTCGACAAATTTCCCTCAAGCATGGAAAGGGACCGATTTCTAAAATTCCGATTAAATCTCCTCCACACTAGAGAAGTTCTAGGGAGAAGAAATAAAAAGGAGGTGCAACCTAGTTTGTTGTGTCGTTGCTGTGGGCAGGAGACTGAAACCTTACAGCACTTGGTGATGAACTGTGTTATTTTATCTAGGCCCAGAGAAAAATGGCTAGGGTCGCACTTCCAAAATCTAACTACTCTATCCTTGCAAGAGAGGTGGACAATTCTAAGAAGGGGAGGAAAAGTATCCACGACCTTGGCACTGTTGAATTTCGTGAGAGAAATTTTCACAAAACTGGATACTTAGTTACACTTTTTTATCTTTATTACTTTTCCTCCCTATATATAATTGATGTAATTTTATGTCTCTGTAAGAAAATCTTGGTTTTAGTATGCATTTAAAGTTTTTTTTGGAAACTAATTGATGAAATAAATAAAAAATAAAAAAAACTTCCCTTGAGCTTAGTGGGAACAACCAGCTCACCAAACACCAGACACCGGCCCTCATCCTGGTCGAATTTGCTGTGCATCGCTGTAGTAGATCAGATAGCTAGTGGGAAGAGAACCAGTTTGGGTTTTAAGGAACGCACCTTTTATTCTTCATGCTGGCTTCTTCCCAGGGCAGTGCAGGACCCTCCAGCCATCCTCCTTCTAGTCACCACGACGGAAGCTTCAGGAACTGTGAGCCTGCAGGAATTGCCAGGAAAAACTGCCTCAGCTACAGCAGTCTTCTTCTTTAAAGGTACATTGCAAATTCGGTCGTCCGTTTCGTCCGACTGCGGTGAAAGCGCAGGAAATCTTTCACCTCTCCGAAGGCTTGTCCTTCTCTTCCCCTTTGAATAACTTATTCTCTGACCAACTTTGTTTTGAACTTTTGGCAAAGACTTAACCGCAAACAACTTTGAACTGTGTGATACTCTGCAAAGACTCTGAACCATTAACATTGGCCCAGACCTATTGACTCGAATCCTAGTTGTAGAAGCCTTTTCTAGATTGCCCTGCCTATAACTTGTTGGTGCTATTGATTTTGAATAACCTTTTCTTTTCTCCCTTTTAAATTGCTAGAGTGCCATTTTGCTCACACTTCAATTTGAGCTTAACTTGTCCAGAATTGATTGGGGGTTGTTGTAGTATATTAAGACAGTGATTTCCTGCTACTTAATGATAGTGAACTGTTTTATAACTGATGGTGTAAATAAATGTATATTCTTTTACTCAGAAACCTTGAATCAGTGTTTGTTTGAATCATAGTAATTGTTGTGTAACTCTTGTGCTGCTCACTTACTCTTGAGATAAGTCTGGTAGTTCAGCCATCGCTACCACTTTACTGTGTAGTACAGGCTTGTACCAAAGGTGAAATTGTACTTACACTTATATTCTTAATGGTGTGTAGTGTTCCCAACGGGTACTGCATATGATTCTGCCTAAAAGTGTGAGGAACCTGAAGGTGTTCCCGGGGATCTGTCATCCAGGTAGCCAAGACACAACCATCGCTTTTAGATCCAGTTCCTGGGGCTGGACCAGTGCGGGAGGATCACCTGGGTGAGGGGTCTTTAGGGAGTGGGAGTGGGACACCAGCTGGCGAGACACGGTATCCCCTTCCCTGTAACACCTTTACCCCATCCTACCAGGTAGGATATTTAGGAACTCACCCCCCCTTTACTGACACAAACACTTTCTCATGGACAGCTCACTGTGACAGAAAATGGACTAACACCTGAGCCACATACCTGACATGTCCCAATACAATGATCAGGAATTGTCAGGCAATTACTGACCATTACACACACCTGACTTCAATCACACTTCCCCACATGGATAAAAGGCGGAGCATGAGAGAACACTGAGCAAGGCAAGGCACACAAGGAAGCAGCACTTCCAAGATGGCAGTTTAATAAAAGGTGAAAGACGGCAAGGCCGAAGAGGATTACAAGGAAGGAAGTGCCCTTAACCTTTTCAACAAAAGACCATTACTTTCACAAACCTTCGGGAATAGGAAACCTAAGACCAGGAATCAAGGCTGAAGAATCCTGAATTGTGTGTTGGCGATACCTGGGGCTCCGCCGCTTCAATAGTGAAGGCGGGGAGAATCGATTGCCGCTGTGGTACTGTCCTTGGCTCCTACAACAAAGCAGCGTCAGTGATGTCAGCACAGCCGGTGAGTTGGGGAGACTGATACCAAACTGGTCTGTGTTGAAGCTAGTGTTGCAAGTGGCAACATTTTATAGTGAAAGCTGAAGCGAACAGTGTATGAAGTGTATATGATAATTGACGTGAGCAAAATTGAACAACAGATGAGTGATTGAACTTTGAAGCCAAGATATAATACAATAGACAGAGTGGTCTGGCAGCACGTGTGTGCTCATTTGAAAGCCTCTGTAAGGTAACCAATTGAAAGGTGTCAAAAGAGAAAGAGTGAAAAGGAATTGTGAAATTGAAGTGGTTCTGCAACGGGTCGAGTGAAACCCTGTGTACATTCGAAAGTATTTGATGTTAATAGCGTAAAAACATTTTATGACAAAAATAGATGAAGTTGGCCCGAGCCCGGCAGAGGGAGATCAGCTGAGAGCTTTTGGTTAAAGCACATTTATGTTGAAAGTTAAGTTGGAAATTGAGGTTGGTCCGAGCCTGGCAGAGGGAGACTGATTGAAATATTGTGTTGACCTGAAGATCTGAACCCAGCAGAGGGGTATCCGGATGAACAGTGAAACACCTAAGAAATTGGATATGTGGAAATCCTATGAACATTGTGCTAAAGTGGATCTGAGCCCGACAGAGGGGGATCCGAGGTGAATCGTAAATATCCTGCGAACATTGAGTTAAAATGGATCTGAGTCTGGTAGAGGGGGATCTTAGGTGAATAGTGAATCGCCTGAGAAATTGAGTACTTGTGAAAGCCAAGAGGAAAATAACATATTGTTTGTTTGTCGCTTCAGGCCCTCTGAAAGAAGAGACTTTGAAAGGCAAAGAGACTTGGGCACGGAGGCCCTTATGCTAATGATTAAACTGTATCCTTGTGCTAGAGAAGTCAGAGACTGTGCTAGCTCGAGTGTAACGCCTTGTCCTGTGCTGAAAACGTGGGGAAGGGAGGCCAATGTCCTCAACATCCTTACATATAATTATATGAACACTTCTTAATTTTCCATAACACTGTTTCCCACACTATTTGTATTTAGAGGTAAGGATTGGCAGTAGGTTTATTAGTATAGGCCCTTTTATTTTGACAAGACACCACTAGGAATGCGTTATTATTATTTGATGATCGTAGCTTGCTCCCATCTATAGATTTAGGATTAGATAGGCATTTTTGCAACCCTTTTTGAAGTTCATTAAACACCCTTGAACTGGGGTCACTTCTGTCTGTCTTACTGTCTTACTGTTGATAGCATGCCTTCCTTACGGGAGGTACTTGCAGAAAATACACAATGGGCAAGTGAATGTGCACATGCACCCATTCATAAGCCCTTTTTCATCACAAGTCAGGGGGTGAGTCTGCTCATTATAGAGTGTGAACAGAATTCACAAATGGGATCCACTAAAATGTGCAGAAAACAAGCACATTGCCATTTGCCTTGCCATGCACAATGCAGTAATTTCTGTCCCTTTTACGTATATTTTTTAAAGTGGTCCAACAGTTGAACAAGTTTGCTCACTGCCACTGTTGCTGGCTGTCACACCTCCATTTGGACCCCTTTAACAGGATTTCTATTTGTACTATTTCGCAATGCCAAGTCCTTTTGCCAAATGCGCTTCCAATACTTACGTGGGTGCTCGCCCCAGTTATACATTGCTCTCATGGGAATGCCCCCCGACACTAATAGGTGCACTGAGACTGGACAGAATACCACGTGCACTGCAGCAGAGCCCCATGGAAATGCACAGGTCCCCTAAGTGGACAAGGTGACTCGTGCATTTCCAAAACAGGCCATCTAAAGAAGCATGTCCCCTGAGCTATTTTCAGATGCGCAATTGTTTAACAATTGGCCCTAATACTTCAATATTTTTCTCATGCAAATGAAAGGAAGCGTTCGCGCATCCTTTTTATTGGTTCTGGAGAAACTTGTGTTCTATTCACAGAGGACATGAATGTGTGCAATTGCGCATGGAGGGGTGAAAGGATTTCAAAGCACATCGTGAATTCACACATTTGAAATGTAGCAAAATCAAAAGCAGGAAAAGACGATCTACTGCACTTCATGTTATTCTGCCCATTTGATTGTGACATTAGAAAAAAGACCCTACTCCCGTTGCTGAGGAAAGCCAATTTTAATCAATGTCGACCTGCCTTGATTTTTTTATTATCGGCCGGGTCAACCGCTGTGGCATGGGGGTGCTTGGAATTTTTAAGAAAAGCTTGGAATAGAAGGAAATATCTATTGAAGCACCAATTTGTTTTGCACGTTCGTATTCAATGCTGCTACTCAACTGAAGGTGAACAAGGGAAGCTGCAGCTCATTGCTCAACTTAGGGTCCAGTCCGCCTGAAGCCTTATTTTAAAGCATGCTACCTCTCGCTTAATGCAGTTTACTAGTACCAAGACCACCAGGGCCACCTAGTCTGTACCAAACCCATCTCCTAGACACTCACTAGGAGGGAACAAGGCTATGAGAGGGCTAAACCTCACCCACTTACCCACTTTAATTGTGTCCATATCCTGGTTGTGTATTTCTTTAGATTCACGAGAGTGGGCCTCAATAGATCATCTTTGCCTGGAACTCTTTGGTGCAGAGCACCTGATCTGCCTACCTCCCTGAATCTGAGTAGTTTTCCAGGGATGCCTGGATTTTGTACCTGACACTCCTTTTTGGAAATGAACCAGTAGCTT
The DNA here is from genome assembly GCF_040938575.1 of Ambystoma mexicanum. NCBI lineage: Eukaryota > Metazoa > Chordata > Amphibia > Caudata > Ambystomatidae > Ambystoma > Ambystoma mexicanum. Next base: position 969,678,749 of record NC_090924.1, read on the forward strand.
GGCATTATTGTGCCCCCTTTCCTGCAACAGTTTATCACCCAACCCCTTCCCTAGCTGAGTGCCTGTGAGTGGGCATCTGTGATTGCCTGTGAGCGATTGTGAGAGTACTACAGTAACCCTGGTTGACAGCCTTTGATAGTAGGGACTCAGTGGTGCTGATCTACGCTCTGTAGTGATTTAGTATTTGTTGAGAGAAACTTGTCAAGAAAATTTCATTTGCTTATGACACCTGTTTACCTGTCAGAATGGGAAATTCTCCAAGCTAGGGCATGAGCTTTTCCCCTGATTCCCCTGTGGCCCTCATGGCCACAGTGCATGGCCCGGATATTGTTAGGGGTATACCAGCATGGCATAAACTGACCAAGTGTCAGGGACTACTGTACTGGCCCTTAGGAGGCTCCTCTGATCCAGCTCACCTAGCTGCAGTGTGTGAGTTTCTTAAAAGAGAGAAAAGGAGCTCAGCAGTTAGGCAGTGGGAGGCCTACACGTTGTGGTCCCAGCAAAGTGTGTCTATGGGCAAGAAGAAGTAGCTGAAACAACAAGTGACCCTAAAGAAAAAGCTAGAACAGCATAATCTAGAGAAGCTGAGAAATGACCCTAGTTATAGGTGTGAACCCGGCCTGTTCCCAGTGTTACCCCCAGTAACCCCTTCTGCCCCAGAGGATGTCCTAGATTGTTCTACACTGGATCCCGCACCCAGCTATTTTGTTCCCTTCCCAGTACCTGCTCCTTGGGTGTATGCCCCTGCTGTGTCAGTGCCTGTACTGTCTGACCTGGATGAGACTGCCTCTCAGATCGTGTGCACACCCTATGAGAGCCAGTTTGGAGCTTCTAGAGGACAGCATGAATTTAGCAGAAGAGGGAGAGGAAGAGAAGTAATCATTTGCCCTCCTTGATGTCCCCTCTGAACGCCCAGTACTGGGATTAGCAGAACCCTCAGTACATGCCTCAGCCTGTCCCAGGTAGTATCCACCCCCAGCCTGGTATTCGCACCAGTTAGGTTGTCTCTTGTAAATCAGGACCAGTGCACCTATTGTAAGGAATGGGGTTACGGGAAGTGCAACTGACCTCAGCAGATTCAGCATGAGCAGAACTAGTCCGCAGCCCTGTCAGCTCAGGGTCAATTACCGCTACCAACACCATACCTGCCTGGTCCCTTTCAGCTCTCTGATCAGCTTAAACCCCAAGATCAGAATGCTGGTTCTGGCCCAGCACCCCAGCCAGGACAATCCCCGGTCAGAACCCAGACCAATGCCTCTCATTCCCCAGCTAGTAGTCAGAGCAGCCAAGGTGCCTCTTTTGGCACTGCCTTGCAACTCTGGTCCCAGCAGCCAGGTCAGAGTCCCTTCCATTTCCCTCAAGACTGACAAGAACTGGACCCATGCGAAATACCCCCAGCACCCCAACTCCTCACCCTAACCATCCCCTTCCCATCCAGTGGCCCCTACGTGACAGCCCAGGTACGTGCCAGCATTATGGTGGCCACAGGAGCCACCTTCAGCACACCGAGACTGGGGGAGTTCCCGGATTTACCAGTACAAGATCCTGTAGCAGAACTGACAACATTGCTACACAAAACTGCAGGCTACCATAGGAATGAAAAAGACCACAAAGCTGGGGAAAACAGAAATAAAAAATTGAGAGTTACAAGCTGGCAAAAGTGTGTGCACAGACCAGACAAAGCTGGCCAGGCGAGGTGTACATGGGAGGTATGCCTCGTTACTGTGCTGGACTCTCTCCATTTGAGATCCTGATGGCTGCAGCTCCTCCCTCTGTGAATAGGGTGCCTTTGGAACTGACTAAAGATTCAGAACTGACGATTCAGTTCTGGAATATTTCAAACACCTTTCTTCAGTCATGAGACATATGTGCCACCAGGTCAACGAGGCACAAAACTATGCCAGGGCAGCAAATATTACATTTGGTGCAGGAGGGAGAGCTAGGACACTGCACCCCAGAGCATGGACTTTATTTTCTTTCCCAAAAATCTGCCCCAACCTTGCTGGCATGGGAACATTCTGTCTTCTCTTGTTGTGGGGACGTGACCTGTGTTCCGAAGACAGCACTGTCTGAACTGTGAGATTTTGAACATCATTGAAAAAAAATGTAAGTATGTTTTTGGAACTGCTCTCTTCACCTGTGATTTTACTGGACTTTGTTATTTAGATTGTGAATATTTTGCATATGTGATACTTTAAATCATTTAGAATTTCAAGTTTTATGTTTCGAATTTTAATGTTTTAATTGTAATTTTGGCATTATTCAATAGTATTTTTGTTTTTATTTTGATACTTTGTAATTCAAATTTTTGTATTTTGAATATGTTTGAATTTAGGTTTTTGAATTGTAGGTTTTGAAGTTCTGTTATTGCATTTGTTTTGAATTATGAATATTGATTCTTGTTTTTAAAAATGTTTTGTTTTTGAATTTTGAATTTTTGCATTTTGTTGAAGATTGACATCGCTTTGAAAGCTGATATGCTTTTGAATTGCAATATTTTCAAATATAACGTTTGTGAGTCGCAATGTTTGGACACAGTGTATGTACCCAGTCTGTCATCTTTCATTATTGCACCATGCCATCATCCCGCCTTTATGTACCCTGCTTTTTTCATTTCATTCCAGCTTGCTTCCTTGTCAGATCTCTGCTTTCCACTGGATCTAGTGAACTTTTCATCTGCTCCACGAAGCTCTTGGAGGACAGAGAGACTCTGACTCATTTGCACATGCTCTGCTCAAAATAAGTGTTCTTGCTCCCCATGGGTCCCCCAAGCCAATCCGTAATGTCTGCCATTAGCCATTTAATTATGCTTGCTCTGCTCCCTCTGCTTTAACAGACTACCAAGATACCTCTTTCCTCCAGATCTGGCATTTTGTGGCCTGCAAACTCAATGAGACCAACTGCTAGGTCTGTGCCAAAATTTCTCCCCAATAGGATGCAGAGTTCCCGCTCCAGGCCGTATCTGCCGGTATCTCCTATCTATTCCTCTTCCATCCCGGGAAGCCCAGTTGTTAGGGAGAATTCTCATAAATGGCTGATTTCCCTTACCTAATGAGTCCCGCAGCAGCTTTGCTGGATTTCTAGGGTTTATTTTTTTCACCTGGTAAGAGTGTGAGCCCTTTTCCCACTCTTACATGCGTTTTGCTATGTGTATTTTCACTGTTTGTGTGATCTTGGGCACTGGAGCCTCACCTACTCCATTTGCACCACTTTTTGTGTGTGTTACACAGCGCCTTCAGTGCAGTGACACAGGGTTGTCTTTGAGACTTCCATCTGACTCCATTTTTCTGGGGCTGACTACTGTCCCCCAGAAACAGTGAAAGTTGACATTCACTTTATATAATCACTTTAAACGACAGACCCAGTACACCCCATCTTACATGAAGTATTGGAAAGGGTTAACTCTTATCCCTCTTTGTCCGTACCTCTTGAAGCCTTGTTTTGCTCCCTTAACATTAAGACTTGGCTGGTGGCAGTGGTATCTACCCTAACTTTCCTACCGCGATTATATTATATAAACGTGGTATTTTTCCAGGTTATTATATTAGCCTCGAACATAAACACGCTTGACCAAATACATCTTATTTTGGTTCCGGCTGGTTTTATTCACCATTTCTTTTTGTTAAAGTCTTTCTCATGTTTTTCTCTGCACGCCAAACCGAGGATGACCCCTTTGTACGCTGTCTTTTCGCGGGCTTCTGCACAGTAGCCCTCCTTAAGGCGCCTAATAGTCTAGGTAGGTAGGCAGGATGTGAGGGAGGGATCTTCGGACCCCTGCCATGAGTTCCCTTGGTAACCCAAGTCACACTCTTGTGTGATTGGCTAAGGGGACTGGCTTTGCCAGGCCAGCCACCCTGCTGTGTGATTGACAGCCAGGCTTTATGAATGGCAGAACACTGCATAAAAAGCAGGTCTCTGGGACTGGAAGAGCAGAGTCGCCACTGGAACAAAAGAACCAATAAGGAACTGGAAGAAGAGGACCCCTACAATGACTGTACCACCCGGTGAAGCCCTGCTGCAAGTCTGAATCTCCAAATCCGACGACAGAGAAGATCCTCGAGGAAACTTCCAGTTTGGGTGAACTAGTTGGTCCCTTGAGCTGGTGGGACCAACTAGTTCACCCAAACTGCAAGCCAGGACCCCTCTTCTGGTCGAATTCGCTGTACAGAGATACAGTGGGCCGGATAGCCAGGAAGGTCGGACCCTGCTTGGGTTTTAAGGAGCGCACCTTTTATTCGTTGTTTTGCTCTGCTGCTGGTTTCTTCCCTGGGTGGCGCAGGACCATTCAGTCTTCCTACTACGTGTCAGCCTGACAGTCGCTTCAGGAACCGTGAGCCTGCAGGAACCAGCAGGAACGTCCGTTTCCGCTACAGCTCCCTCTCCGTTTTAAGGTACTATGCAAATCTGGTTGTCTGTTCCTGTCAGCCGCAGTGAAAGCGTTTGAAACCTTTCTCCAATCTGAGGGCTTTCCTTCTCTTCACTTTGAACTAACTTTTCTACCGACCAACCTCGTCCCGGAATCTGTGCCACAAACTTTACCGCAATCTACCCTGAACTGTGTGATCTTGAGCAAAAGAATTTGGCCCATTGACTTCGGCCCTAAGACTTTTCTAGCTGATCTCCACACTGTAGTCTCTCTTGTTCAATTGCCCTCAGTACTTAACTGTTGGTTTTGCCTAATTTCTAATAACTTTGTCTTTCCTTCCCTTTTAAATTCCTGTAGTGCCATTTTGCTCCCACTTAATTTTGTGAGCTTAACTTGTCTGGAATTTAAGGGAAGTTCTGTGGTGTATTTATGATTGTGATTCTTAACTTGCTTAGAATAGTGAACTGTTATACAACTGTTGAGTACATAAATATATATTCTTTTACTTAGAAACCTTGAGTCAGTGTTTGCTTATATCATAGTAATTGCTGTCCTTTGTGTGTCAGGTGTCTTGACCCACGTTTGAATCATTATGCTACAACATTTGGTGCCGTGGGCTTAGAAAATCCAGGATGGCCGAAAAGCCCACATTTGCTCCAGAATCTAGGAAAACCGCACAGTTTTTGCGCACACCAAAATGGTTGCCTGACCTGCCACTCAGCAGTGCAAGCGTGAGGGGCCAGAAGCGCCATGAGTGAAACGTGGTGCCAAAGGAAAAACAGCAGTGCCTGTTAGCTCAAAAAGCGCTTTGAAATCACCTTTGTTTCTCTGAATGAAAGCTCAAAATGCCTATTTCAAACATCGCAAGATATTCAAAAATCTTACTGAACACCAGCAGACATCTGGCAGAATGAAATCTTGTGCCCATACAAAATCTGGAAAGATAAAGAGCCTAAAATAATGTTCATAACAAAACTGACTGAGCTGTGGATGTCAGCAGCTTAAGTGAAATTGGACTTAAAGCCACTAAAATCGAAATGTTTAAAATAAATAAGTGATTTACTTTGGAGTGTTACATAGGTTGCAACTGTTTAAATGTCATAGTTTTGAACTTAGAATCAGCCTTCTAGCTGCATGTGTCAAAATTGTAAGTTTGATTTGAATGAAGAAATATGGGAACAAAAGTGACATTTGGCTGAAGCTTGGCTTAAAGAGATTGAATTCTGCCCGGAAACTACCCCCGACAGGAGTTGAAACTTGCCCAGCAACTGCATTCACAGGCCAGGCCTGTCTTCTCCTGCCCCCACCAAAAGGAGATTACACCTGTCTGATTGAATTAGGGGAGGGGTACCTGAGACGGCAGGAAACAGAACAATGAACTTTCCTTGGCTCAGGCAAATGCAAAATCAGGGGGTCGTAAATGGCTTCCTCCCGGAAGGAAATGGGAGGGGCGCTGCCTCTGTGAGCCAGCTGAGCTTGGAGGAAGTGGACAAACCCGAAATTCCCCCATGTGCTTTGGGAAACCACACCCCTCTGGGCCAGAGCATAATTTTAGAAAGATGGATAATTCATAGTACATAATTGTCAAAATTATATCAATAATATCATGATTCCTGTGATTTTTCTGTGCATATTTTAAGAGGTGTTAGGACTCTGTGTTAGGTTCTGGGGGGTAGTAGCGGAAAATAGGGTATTACTCCAAATGTATGTATGTTAAAAATCTGACACTTCATCATCTGATGCCCATATTCCTTGCGCAAATTTGTGTAAATTCTGGAAAAGTTTAGGGGTTGTGTTCTGGATGAAAGGGCAGAATTCTGTCAGAAGTGGACACGACATCTTACAAAGACAGGGATCGGATGGTTTGGTGCTACAGAAAATATGTTTACTGGACATATAATATTAGAAAAATTGTACATAGATAAATATGCATTTAAGTCAAAAATAGATTTGTGTGCAAAGTGACAAGGGGAGTGTTTTTTCTGTATGCCATAAAAAGTATGCCGCATGACTCACAATTCAGTTTCCCCAATTCTATAGCCTATCAGGATCCTCAGAGGGTTGGGGATAGAAAGTCAGCCTTCCCACCCACTTTCAAAAGACATAAAAAGAACCACTGAAACCCAGGTAGAGACGGCTCTTTCCACTTTCTTGCAAAGCATTTTGCCGGACGACTTCAAATCCAGACAATATTCGAAAACCAGAACTTAGAATCCAGACTTCAGAACTTGTAGCAGAGAGGCCTAGTCTACAAGCTGAATCCTTCAGAGGCCTCAGAATCCAGCAACCTAACCAAACTATTCAACAGCCGGGCGAGCTGTTTAATTCTGGCTAGAACCCTGTGCCAGAACCCAGAAAGCAGAGCTGTATCCAGACCGCCGTGCAGTGCCGATAGAAGACCAGACCCAGACCAGACCGCTGTGCAGTGCCAGAACTTTTGCCAGAACCAGAGATCCAGACCAGCAGAGCAGAGAGAACCGCAGCTAAACCTGTTGACCAGATCTGTGACGAGCCCCATTCCTTCCAAAATTAGGAGTGAGTATCCAGCCAGAGCTGTGCAAACCAATCTCTTAGTTTAAAATAATCTAATTCAAACCATTTCAACCTATTTAGAACTGCATAGAAATCGTGTGTCCATTCTGTGATTTCAAACCTGTGAAAGTGTCAATTGCCATTCTGAATCATTATTTCATTTCTGAAATCTACCTCCACAAAATCGTCCGTATCATTTGAACCATACGTGCTAGGAACAAGATTTAACTGTCATCTTAAAGCTGAGAATCTAAGCTCGACGCACTCGGAAAAATTGCAATTTGAATCAAATTTCTCCACCTGTCAAAATCGCTGTCTTTTGCTTGCAATTGCTGAAATTCGTTTTCAACCTGATAATCCCTCCTGAATCATTGCTAGTGTTGACCTGGACTAATTCAAAGTACCTGTCACCTACCCTGAATCTCCTAAAGGGAATTAAAATCATTTTTAGCATATTTTCACTTCATTGTAAATCACATTAAAAGTATTTCTGCATGTTTTAAAGCATACCGGTTCCTCTAAGCTTGCTAGGGGGGAACTGGATTGGTATTGCATTCGATTGTATTCCTGAAAATTGTGTGCTCTCCTTCCATCTCCTTATATTGCATAGGGGGGAAATGAATTGTCAAAAGAAAAAGTGATCATATTATCTCTTGTGGAAACCATCTCAGTTATTTATGTGCTGCATTCTTTTCCATCATTGCATTTCCTTGAAACCATAAAAGCATTCTCAGCTACTTTATCCTCTCTATACCAACTCCTAAGTAATTAAAAAGTGTGCTAGTGTAATACTATCCATTGTTGATCATTGTAAAATTCATAAGTGTGATATCAAATATTAATTTATTTATAAAAGTGTGATATATATACATATATATATATATATATAGTTTAATTTGTAAAATAAATCTTTTAATTTGCAAAACAAACCTACTTCCCGGCTCAGTGAGGTCAGGGGGATTCAAAGAGAGGGGTGTTATAGTGTTATACAAGAGTTTATCATCCAGATCTATGAACTTGTCATAACAATATATAAATAAGGGCTTTCATTGGGCATCCCAGACTAGGCACTGACTTAGTTGGAGTACTGAATTGAAGTATCTTAACATGTGTAACTATTTGTACTGCTCACCTACTCTTGAGATAAGTCTGGCTGCTCCGTTACTGCTACCACTATAACTGTGTAGTACAGGCTTGTACCAAAGGTGAAATTGTACTGTCACTTGCAGTCTTAATTGTGTGTAGTGTTCCCAAATGGTACTACATATAATTCTGCCTAACACTGGTGTACAGCGGTGAGGATATAAGTATAGTAATTACACTTAGAGTGCTGCTGTTACCTTGGATCAACTAACCACAAGGCTAACATCACTAAAAAACAATATTAATCATGTCTGTTATGGAAAGCCACAGTCAGGAGACCCTCCTGAGTTACACTGCTAATTACTTTAGAAAGGATTGAATTAGTTGAAAAGTTCAGCAACCTCAACCCTTGTCCACTGGTACCCCCACAGGTCCTACACTCAGTCCTGAATTCAATGTTCTTGAGAAAATGAGGCTTGAACTGGAATTCAAACTTGTAAATGCTCAAACTGAACAAAAACATCAAGAACTGAAACTCAGAGAAATGGAGTTGAATCATGAACTTGAAATGAAAAGATTGTCTCTTGAAAATGCTTCTCCCAGAGTCTTCTAGGTCTTCCAGTCCTAAGAGACCCTGTATGCCTAAAGAAATTGTGGGTATTTCTGAAGTTAAGCTTGATATTTCAGATTGGTTGGCAATGTTTGAATACAATCATGGTATTCATGTTCTCACAGGGAATCAATTGCTTCCCTGGCTCTTCTATAGGCTACCCACTGTTGCATCTGATGTTGTAATGGAGTTGGGGGAGGTGGATAGGATGGATTATGAGTGTGTGAAGCTAGCTTTAATTGCTAGATTTGGGAAGACCCCTTCCCAGTACGGTAATAGGTTTAGGACCCTCAAAAAGCATGATGGTACCCCTTGGGCTACCTGGGTATATGTGTGTTTGAAACACTTAGATGATTGGATTAAGGGTGACAGAGAAAACACTTATGAAGGAATGAAAAATCTTGTTATGTTGGAGTCTATTTTTGATGTCTGCTCTCCTGAGCTCAGACAGCACTTGGCTGATTCTAAGGAGATAGATCCAAAGAAGCTAGCTAAGGCTGCTGACGTGTGGGTTGCCAACTAGGCTACTCACAAGGATTCTGGGGCTACTCAGAAAAAGGATGAGTGGAAAGAAAGACAACAACAAGAATTCTAATATCTCCAATCCAAAAGAGGGCCACAAACAGTAACATGAGGGTAAACCACAAGGGAAACCAAATCAGGCTAGTTCACCATCTGGACCCAAACCAGATGGAGGTCAGAACAAAACCCCATTCATCAAAACATTTGGGAAATGTTATTTTTGTGGGTCAACTGACCATGTGAACGGGGAATCCAGATGTAAGGGCAAACCTTCAGGGGTCCACACTGTCTCCTTAGCCTTCTCCCCAGAGGAAGAAGTACCTATGGCAAGTGGAAACTTTCACCTACTGGCTGATGAACCCATGAGAGTCTCAGCAAGTGTTTCTTTAGTATCCCTGGGCTTGTGGGAACAACAGAATTTAGATGTCTATAATTCCATCCTAGATAATACTAAAGAGTATTATAAAGATAGTGTTTCTGTGAATGGTCAGGAAAACCCTGCCATCAGAGACACTAAGGCCAGCATAACTGTGGTGGATGAATCGTTTTTCAAGGTGGAGGATGTTGCTAAGGCACCCAAATGCCTCACCAAGTTAGCTGGAGGCCCTGTGCAAATGCTTCCCCAGTTACCAGCTCTCATCCAGTGTAATGATAGGACTGTCCAAGACCTGTTAGTGTGCAGAGTGAAGTGCCTGGGAGAGACCTGTTGGGTAATGACCTTAAAACTCTTGGGGTTGTGTCAACCACCCCTAGGCCTACCAGTAAAAGGAAACAGGAGCTCACAAGGTCTGCAAGGGAGAGAACCTTGAGAGGCTGTCCAGAGGAGATGATGGAAGAAAATATCACTCCCACTCCACAGGAGTTGCTCACTGCCATTTCTAGAAAAAAAGTGGCAAAGCGGAAACCCAAGACCTCCAGGAAAAAGTCAGACAGCACCCCGTGCTACCAACAAGGACATCACCAAGATTGTCCAAAGTCGCCCCTGTGACTACTCCACCTACTGAGGCAGAGTGTGAGGTGCAACATTGTGTGGTTGAACCAGCATCTGAAGAGTCCGATCTGAAGGAAGACACTCTCTTAGTTGGAGATCTTGACCCTGTTGAACATCCTGAGCTGCAGTCTTTACTGGCAGAAGGTGGACTCAACAGGGCAGAATTTAGCAAAGGACAGAGAGAGTGTCCTACTCTTGAAGGTCTTTGACAACAGGCTGCTAACCACATTGATGGGCAAGAAATTGGACAGCACAGGTTAAGCTGGGAAGATGGCCTCTTCTACAGTGAACCGACTGAGTCTATCCCTGGGGATTGCAAAAGAATTGTAGTGCACCTTGCTAACAGACTCCAGTTCCTACAGTTAGCCCATGAGATACCTTTGGCTGGTCACCTGAGTTTCAAGAAGACCAAGGAAAGGCTCTCTCTCTACTTCTACTGGCCTAAGATGGGTTCAGAAGTGGACAAATTCTGTAAGTGCTGTCACACTTGCCAAACCTCTGGCCACAGTGCAGCCAATAATGTGGCACCCTTGGTGCCTCTCCTATTGGTGGGAGTATCTTTTGAGAGGGTGGGTATTGACATTGTCCGTCCCCTTGACCCTCCCACATCTTCAGGGAAAAGGTTTATCCTGGTTGCAGTAGACCATGCTACAAGATACCCAGAAGCCATACCTATGTGAACTGTTACGGCTCAGACTGTGGCTAAGGCTTTACTTGGTATTTTTACCAGAGTAGGGTTTCCTAAGGAAGTGATATCTGACAGGGGATCCAATTCTATGTCCCACTACATGCAAGCCCTGCGGAAAAACTGTGGTGTCACTTACAAGTTCTCTACAGCCTACCATCCACAGACAAATGGACTGGTAGAGAGGTTTAATCGTACTATGAAGAGCATGATAGGTGCTTTAGAAGAACCCCTTAAGAAAAAGTGGGACCTTCTACTGCCATGCCTTCTCTTTGCATATAGAGAAGTCCCTCAGGAGGGAGTTGGTTACAGTCCCTTCGAACTTCTCTATGGTAATCCAGTCAGAGGTCCATTGGCCCTGATCAAGGAGGGGTTGGAGAGTGCTCCTTCCCCCAAGCCAGTCAGAGTGACTGACTATGTGATAGGTCTCCGGAGGAGAATGTCACACATGATGGCAGAAGCAAGTGATAACTTGAAAGCAGGTCAGGCTCTGGTCAAACATTGGCATGACCAGAAGGCCAACATGGTTGAATTTACTCAAGACCAGCTTGTACTAGTTATGGTGCCAACAAGGCAGAGAGCCTTGTAGGACAAATGGATAGGACCCTTCAAGGTTGTGGGCAAACCTGGAGAGGTGAACTATTTGGTGGATTTAGGCAGACCTAAGGAGGCTCCCAGAGTCTTTCACACCAACCGTTTAAAGGCTTATGTCTCGAGACCAGAAGTAGGAGCTTTGCTTCTAGCTTCAGCTCAAGAGGAAGAGGAGAGTGAACCCCTACCTGACCCCCTCAGAGGCCAACCTTTAGATGAACAGATAGAAGGAGTTAATCTCCCTTCTCAGCTGACTTCTGACCAACAAGAGGAGTGCAAAGTTCTTTTGATTCAGTTTGCCTCCCTGTTTTCACTATCACCAGGCTTGACCCCTTGGGGCCAGCATGATATTCTCACTGGTGACTATTTACCTGTCAAAATCAGGGGGTACAGAATGTCAGAACATGTGAGAACCCACATCAAAGGAGAGGTCAACAAGATGCTTGATCTCGGGGTTATAGAGCCCTGGTCTGTACCAGCCGTTAAGTTAGGGACCTGCAAAGGGACCTTGAAGGTAATTACGGTATCGCAATTTGCGGTCCTGTAATTACCGCCTTCCCCAATCCCATTGAGCCCTATGGGGCAATGGTAAATGGGGAATTACCGCCCCGCCAAACTTGGAATGGGGTGGTAATTCCCCATTTCACCATAGCGAATTCGGTAAGTTACCGGCGTTAACCGTGGCGCTAATAGCGCCATTGGTTAACGCCAGGGTCGTAATGAGGCCCATTGTCTTCGTCCTGAGTGGACGCAGGGCTCTGTATGGAGCATATTTTACTGCTTGTTGGAAGCATTGGTGATGTCCACAGGGGGATTAGACTTGGTGTGTGGTCCGAGGGGTGCGGGAGGGGTAACAGACTTGTGGAACTTTCCCTATTCCATTCTCTGGCTTCCTTCCTTACACGGGCAACCTCCAACTGGCCCGTTTGTTTTAGCCGTCTGAGACTGAACTGCAACGGTGCGTGTCCGTCTCCCATTTCCCCACCCTTTAACAGTGAACTGATTTTGGTAACTTTGCTGTGCAAGGGGTACCAGGGGCCTCCCAAGTAGCACGGCCTTGGAGTGTGTTAGTCCCATGTATAATTCGGTTAGGGCACTGTGTGACTTGCATGTAGGTGAGTGCCGTCGACCACGCGTTGGTTACGGTGGGTTTCTGTGTGCTCTTTCTCGCTGTGCTCGTGCTAGCTTGGAGGCCGGCCTGGGGTATCCGGTTCTGTCTAGGAAAGCGTTGGCTTCCTCCGGTGTTTGGAAGAAGTGGGCTCTCCCCTCATGCTGAATTCTGAGATGTGCTGGGAAGAGCATGGAGTAAGTGAGTTGATTGTCTCTGAGCCTTTGGATGACCGAGGTGAAGGATCTCCGCTGTAGTTGAACTGCCGGGGAGAAATCTGGGTAGAAATGTATTCTGTCTCCTTCATAATGTAGCTCGCCCTTTTCCCTGGCTAGTTGGAGGATTGCGTCAGAATCTTTGTAATTGAGCAGCCTGGCGATTATGGGTCTAGAGGGTGTCCCTGGGACGGGTTTGGAGGATGGAATCCTGTGGGCTCTCTCCATCACAAACATGTGGGAGAGGGACTCAAGGCTGAAAAGGGTGGTGCATAGCTTTTCAACAAAATCCTCCATTTTAGATGGTATCTGTTGTTCCCTCACCCCAATAATTCTAATGTTATTTCTTCTGGAGCAACCCTCTAAATCTTCGCATTTGGTGATGGTCGCCTTCATTTGGGATTCCAGGTGACTGACTTTAGTTGCCAGCGTTGCTCGACCTCGTTGAGGCGTTCTGTGTGGGTGCCCATTCTGTGTTGCAGGAGGTCTACCATCGAGGAGAGCCTGTCCATTTTATTATTGAGGCTCCGAATGCCAGCTTTGAGATCTAGTAAGAGGCTCTTAATGTCGATAGTGGAGGTTCCGTCTTCCAACTGGGCAATGTTGCTGGTTCTGAGTCCTCTTGGAGCTTTGGGGTTGTGGGGAGTGTGCTGGATTCAAAAGTAAGCTTCCTTTGGGACCTGCCTGTTTTCCCCATTGAAGTGGTGCGGCGGAAGATGCCGCGTGGGTTGTGATGTTAAATGGCGGTTGTTTCAATGCTGACTGACTCCCAGAGATGGGGTTTGCCTGTTCTTAGCTGAGGTGGTTCGCAGGGGCGATCGTGTTAGCAGGGCAAGAAGATGTGCTCTGGACCTTTCCCCCTGATTGTGCTTGTTGGATTTTAGGGTCTCCTCTCCCCCAGCCGCCTGCTGCCGCCCGGGGTGGGGCCGAGACAAATGCGGTGCTCTTATGATATCAGCAGTCTCTGGGTCTGTGCGGTTGTCGCTGCCGGGTCTGGTGCAGCTTGTTTGCCAGCCTCGGGCTCTGGGGGGGAGGCAGGCCCCCAGGAGGGGGGGGTATGTATTTTCAGTTACTTGATCTAGGGTGTATGGCTGGGCCCAGATTGATCACGCTGGGGGGCTTGTGCAGGGCTGCAGACAGTTCAGCAGGCTTTCCCCTCAGCGCACTCAGTACCTGCTGAAAGTGTTTATCTGCTGGGCACATTTTCACATTTGCTTCTGCCTCACTGCGCCCGGTCTCCGCTGTCCGGGGGAGACCGGGCCGTCGTCCCTGCTCCTGCTCTGTGTTCGCTGGTCTGGCTCCCTGAGGCCCCGCGCCACGTCGGACAGAGCCGCGCGATAGGAGGGGGTGCAGGGAGACAGTGCAGATCAGCTCCTCGTCCCGAGGCCTTCCCGCGCGGGTGAACAGGCATCCGCATGGCTCTCCCGTGGCTTCCGCGTTCCCTGGATGTTCGCTTTGGTCCAGGCTGCTGTTGCTTCGGCAGGAGGGTTAGAGTAGTAGGGGGTGGGGGAAGCCTCCACGACCCCTACCCAGAGTTTGCGGGTGCTCGTGCCAGCTCTGTCTCCCAAGGATCACGTGGGGAACGGGTGGGTTTCCTTCACTCGGCTACAGCCGCGGCCCAAGTGATCTTTCTTCGCCGGGGCTCCCTGCGGGCCTGTGTGTTTCTCCCGGGCATTTAGGGCCTCCAGACCTCCGTTTTCGCCCAGACTTCATGGAGTGGTAGAGCAGAGTCTGTTGGCACAGGTGGTCGGCGTTCCGAGCAGGTTTTACCGAAATTTACAGATGATTGTGTCGGATTAATGTTAGGCCGTGTGGGAGCTCTCTAGGAAGCGGCCATCTTGGTTGGCCCTCTAGCGCCCTCTTATTCAAGCCTTTGAACACCTGAAGAAAGCCCTTTGTCAAGCTCCAGTCCTAAGAGCTCCTGATTATTACCAACCCTTTATTGTGCAGAAAGATGCCTCCAATATAGGTATAGGTGCAGTCCTTAGTCAACTGGATGAGAAAGGTAGGGAGCACCCCATTTGCTTCATCAGTAGGAAACTGAAGGAACCAGAAACAAGGTGAGCGTGAATGTTTTGCCATTGTGTGGAGTTTGAAGAAGTTTAGACCATACTTGTATGGATCTACTTTTGTGATTGAAACTGACCCCAAACCTTGAGATGTTTAATGCAAATGAAAGGGGAGAACCTAAAACTTCTGAAATGGTCAATCTGCCTGCAAGGGTTTGATTTTACCATTGAGCACAGAGCAGGATGTCACCACCAAAATGCTGATGGTCTCTCTAGGATGTTTATAACTGACTAGAGGTAGAGATTCATCCAGGAGTGCATTAAATCCTCCTGTCCCTTAGTCTGGCGGGTGGGAGGCGAGTGTTAGGGAGAATTCTCATAAATGGCTGATGTCCCTTACCTAATGAGTCCCCTAGCAGCTTTGCTGGATTTCTAGGGTTTATTTTTTTCACCTGGTAAGAGTGTGAGCTTTTTTCCCACTCTTACATGTGTTTTGCTATGTGTATTTTCACTGTTTGTGTGATCTTGGGCACTGGAGCCTCATCTACTCCATGTGCACCACTTTTTGTGTGTGTTACATAGCACCTTCAGTGCAGTGACACAGGGTTGTCTTTGAGACTTCCCCCTGACTCAATTTTTCTGGGTCTGACTACTGTGCCCCAGAAACAGGTAACGTTGCCAGTAACTTTATATAGTCACTTTAAACCACAGACCCAGTACACCCCATCTTACATGGAGTATTGGAAAGGGTTAACTCTTGTCCCTTTTTGTCTGTACCTCTTGGAGCCTTGTTTCGCTCCCTTAACATTAAGACTTGGCTGGTGGCAGTGGTATCTACCCTAACTTTCCTACCACGATTATATTATATAAATGTGTTATTGTTCAAGGCTATTATATTAGCCTCGAACATAAACCTGCTTGACCAAATACATTTTATTTTGGTTCTAGCTGGGTTTATTCACCATTTCTTTTTGTTAAAGTCTTTCTCATGTTTTTCTCTCCACGCCAAACTAGGAATGACCCCTTTGTGCGCTGTCTTTTGGCGGGCTTCTGCACAGAAGCCCTTCTTAAGGCGCCTGATAGTCTAGGTAGGCAGGATGTAAGGGAGGTTTCTTTGGACCCCTGCCATGGGTTCCCTTGGTAACCCAAGTCGCACTCTTGTCTGATTGGCTAAGGGGACTGGCCTTACCAGGCCAGTCACCCTGCTGTGTGATTGACAGCCAGGCTGTATGAATGGCGGAAAATTGTAGGTCTCTGGGACTGGAAGAGCAGAGTTGCCACTGGAACGAAAGAACCAACGAGGAACTGGAAGACGAGGACTCCTACAATGACTGAACCGCCCGGTGAAGCCCTGCTGCAGGTCCAAATCTCCAAATCCGACGACAGAGAAGATCCTCCAGGAAACTTCTTCCCTTGAGCTGGTGGGACCAACCAATTCACCCAAACTACAAGCCAGGACCCCCCCTCTGGTAGAATACGCTGTACAGAGCTACAGTTGGCCGGATAGCCAGGAAGGCCGGACCCTGCTTGGGATTTAAGGAGCACACCTTTTATTCATTGGGCCTCATTACACGGTAGGCGGTGAGCCATGGCGCTATTAGCGCCATGGCTCATGCCGGTAAAATACCGGCACCGCCTTGGCGGAAAGGGGATTTACCGCCCCATTCCAAGGTTGGAGGGGCGGTAAATCCCCCTTCCACCATTGCCCTTCCCCATTCCCATTTCTGCGTCATAGGGCTCTATGGGAATTCTCCCCAATTTTGCGGTGCCGTAATTAGCTCAGAGGTCCCTTAGCGGGTTGGATTTTAACGCCTGCAAAAAGCAGGCGTTAAATCCCCCAACCCGCAAAGGGACCTCGTAGTAAGGCGGTAAGGATTTACCGGTACCAGTATTTTACCGGTACCGGTAAATCCCTACCGCCATCCGTGTAATGAGGCCCATTGTTTTGCTCTGATGCTGGTTTCTTCCCTGGGTGGCGCAGGACCCTCCAGTCTTCCTACTTCGTGTCAGTTCGACAGTCGCTTTAGGAACCATGAGTCTGCAGGAACCACCAGGAACGTCTGTTACCACTACAGCTCCCTCTCTGTTTTAAGGTACTGTGCAAATCTGGTTGTCTGTTCCGGTCAGCCGCGGTGAAAGTGTTTGAAATCTTTCTCCAATCCGAGGGCTTTCCTTCTCTTCTCTTTGAACTAACTTTTCTACCAACCAACCTCGTCCGGAATCTGTGCCACGAACTTTACTGAAAACTACCCTGGACTGTGTGATCTTGAGCAAAAGACTTTTGACCTACTGACTTTGGCCCTAAGCCTTTTCTAGCTGATCTCCTCACTGTAGTCTTTCTTGTTCAATTGCCCTGAGTATATACCTGTTGGTTTTGCCTAATTTCTAATAACTTTGTCTTTCCCACCCTTTTAAATTGCTGGAGTGCCATTTTGCTCCCACTTTATTTTGGGAGCTTAACTTGTCTGGAATTTAAGGGAAGTGGTGTGGTGTATTTATGATTGTGATTCTTAACTTGCTTAGAATAGTGAAATGTTATATAATATAAATTATAAATTCTGGCAAGTTAAAGCAAATGAGTTCACTATCAAATGGAGTGAAAGCCGCCAGTTGGGTAAAACACTACACGGCAGTCTTTAACAACCATGATGTCAACAAGCTATCTAACCCAGTATTAGAGGTGAGCTCTTGGAATGTTATCGAATCAGTTGAGGATATTGAAATCGCAATTCAGAAACTAAGACTTCGCGAGCCGCAGGACCAGATGGCATTTCAAATCATATGCTAAGAGCAAACAAAGAAAACTGGGCACAATTTATTAAAGTACTATTCGATCATATAGCCTCAAAAAAGAAGATCCCTGTTTCATGGACTAGCGCTGTGGTTGTCCCAGTTTTCAAAAAGGGAAGCCGCGACGACCCAGTAAATTACCGACCCATTGCATTGTTAGACACCATGGGGAAAATATTTGCCACCTTTCTCCAAAAAAAAATCGCTACATGGGCCAAAGGCGCACAGTTGTATGACGAAAGACAAACAGGATTCAAAAAGGAGTCGGAGTGGAATTAAATTTAACGCTATTAAACTTGGCCAAACTGAATGCTATAAAACATAAGAAAAGATTGTTTTTGGCATTGGTCGACTTAAAACAAGCATTCGACAGCATTAACCGCCAGCTCCTTTGTGAAAAACTAAAGACTTGGGGCTGCCCAAACCAGCTTTTGGCTCCACTAATGGCACTATATGCAAAAACCAGCATTTGAGTGCGTCTAAATGCTGATGGCGATCTATCTGAAGAAATACAAACTACAAAGGGAGTCAAACAAGGCTGTTCCTTGGCTGCCTTGCTGTTTAAACTCTTCATAGCAGATCTTCCGGCAGCACTGGCAAAAACAAGGTCCTTCCCCCCTAAAATCAACGGAAATCACCTAAGCCATGTAATTCATGCAGACGATATGGTACTACTAGACAGCACCGAAATTGGCCTTCAAAGACTGCTGTCATCTCTACAAATATATCTATCAGACAACCAGTTGGCCATAAACGTGAAGAAGTCACAAGTTATTGCCTTAGGACCAAAAACGAACACGAAGAACAAAGTGTTCACGTGGAAAGTGAATAACGAATCTCTGTCCAAAGCAGATACAATTCGCTACTTGGGGGTCGCATTTAACATCTCGATGAGAGAGTGGAGCTGGACAAATGAAGTCTCTTCTCGAATGAGAATCCTTTCACTACAAGGTGTAAAACTGCATGCAAAATATGGGAAGTTTTCGCTACAGCCTGTAATTACCGTCTATACTCAAAAAAGTTACTCCAATAGTATGTTTTGGCAGTGAAACAGGCTGGAACATTGATGCCAAATTCTGGACGCAACTGGAAGGCAGGCAGATTTTGGCGCAAAGTACTTAAATTACCACAGTGTGTCTCAATGGTGGCAATTAGACATGAGTTGGGACTCAACTCCTTATATTCCCTAGTGCTGTGGAAATCGATAATAGTGCTCCGAAAAATGAGATTAACAGCAGTAGCGAAACCTTATCTGATTCTAAATAACAAAAGCAACGACCCATCAGCCTCCCTGTTAAATATCTGGGAAGCGAAATTGTTGTCAATTCTAGCAGCAGCGGATGTAAATATGTCATTGGTGTTACATATTCCTTAACTGGCGAAGGAAAAGTTCAGACAATGGAATTGGATAATCAATACTGATAAAAGAGCTTCACTGTCGTCAGCTATAGATTTGGGAATGACCTCGCAAAAAGTAGGCGAATTACCGAAGTATCTCATCAAATTTCCGTTGCAATATCACCGAAATCAGTTTTTAAGACTACGTCTTAATCTTTATCACACCCATGAGATTCTGATGAAAAGAAATGACCCGTCAACAAAGAGTGACATCTGTTGTTTCTGTCAGACAGAGTCGGAATCAATAAAAGATCTGATAATTGAATGCTCTAATATCACCAAACAGCGCTCATTGCATTTGGCACGCTTTGCTCCAAAAA
This sequence comes from Ambystoma mexicanum, assembly GCF_040938575.1. Lineage (NCBI taxonomy): Eukaryota > Metazoa > Chordata > Amphibia > Caudata > Ambystomatidae > Ambystoma > Ambystoma mexicanum. The sequence goes on from NC_090924.1 coordinate 969,697,969, forward strand.
ACGGAAACATGGTTGAATGGTGGAGTTATGTAATATCGGGGATACATACCCACTTAACCTGTGCTATCATTAATTTCGTATATATGATCATACCTTGGTCAGCTGATTTGGATGATACTCGTACCTGAGGATATATATATATATATATATATATGCGATGAACAGGTAATGAAGAACGAGGAACAGACAATTCTGATTCATTTGATTACAGGATAAAACAAGGACCGTATGTGCCACCAAAGAGGAAATGAGTAAAAGTGGTTTCCGTTTATGTTCTGTTTTTCTTTTCTCTTTTCTTTTGTCTTCTTGTGAGTTGTATGTATTAACGAAGAAAGTGAATGACAAAAAGTTTGTTTTTCTTTATCAAACTAAGGTCAATAAAAATCTTTTTAAAAAATAGTGAAATGTTATACAACTGTTGAGTAAATAAATATATATTGTTTTACTTAGAAACCTTGAGTCAGTGTTTACCTGAATCATAGTAATTGCTGTCCTTTGTGTAACTATTTGTACTGCTCACTTAATCTTGAGATAAGTCTGACTGCTCTGCTACTGCTACCACTATAACTGTGTAGTACAGGCTTGTACCAAAGGTGAAATTGTACTGTCACTTATAGTCTTAATTGTGTGTAGTGTTCCCAAAGGGCACTGCATATAATTCTGCCTTACACCAGTGTACACCTGGAAAAAGCAGCTCTAACTGTGCTGTACAAGGCCAACGTCCATGTGTGCTTCAACTAGGAAAGCAAAGAAGGTACAGAAGAGGTGGGCATCATCACCAGATGCCAGTCCACAGTGCTCCAGTCGCATGAGAGCCCCCTGGTTATGAAGAAAATGGCAAGATCTAATGTGGGCTGCCCCGACGATCCAGCAAACTGGACATCATCTTTATGTTAGAAGACCCCAAAAAACCTTTGAACAATACAGCCCTGCCTCCTACCTTACGTTTCCTGCCGGGTATGGAAGCTACCCTTGCCTGAGTGCCAGATAACAGCACCTGGTTGGGACATGAAGACCTCTTTGTGATCTGTTGCAGCAAGGCTAACAAACAACTGCCTATAGTCTGGAGCGGTAGCTGCGCCCTGGGCCATGTGGTGCCTGCCATCAGGATCACCAAAGAAAGATCTCCCTGCAAGTACCGAAACGCCTGTGACCTACAACAAGCCCCTGTCATAGTGAACACCTACACTCCTCTGATGGACGCACAACTGTATGGCACTGCATTAATGCCCCAGATGGGTGTCGTGAGAGTAGTAGGTTGGGATGTGTATCAGTTACAATTCTGGAAGTGGTGGCAAATGAGAGTGCTGCCTCACTGGGAACATTGGCCGGCGAGAAATATTGGGAGTTGAGAAAACTGTCTAACAAAAACTATGACATGATATTGGTTTCCCATGGTGGAATGTGTGCACTTATTGGATCATAGCAGTATGTATTTATTCCTGACTCCTCTGATTAAATATTTGACTATGCAGCACACCTCACTTCCCTTAGTGCCACCCCCAAGGATACATCTAAGGACTTTCTGGATGGAATAAAAAACGGGTTCAGGTCCTTCTGGGAAAAACTGCTTTCACATGTATTGTATGCAGTTCGGGTGTTACATGCACTAATTATCACCTGCAAACTACACTGGTGCCTCATATCAAAGTGTTGCCAGACCCCTCGAGCCTACTTGACCATTGCTCATATCCCATCGCATCCTAGAATCTGGATTCCTTAAACCAAGAACTTTACAGACTGGCCCGGATTGAGGTGTGATGCTGGTCCCAGCCCAGTTGATGTGTTCCGTTTCAGACCTGAGGGGGGCTGTCGAAATGGCAGTCTCCGTGTGTGGACCCCTGACAGCATTTACCTGAGTTGCAAATGTATATCACTCGTTGTTTACTGTGGGATTTCTGTATTTATTTTAATTTTCAATGTATGGCATGGCTTTTCATTTTCCCAAATGTGTTTTTCATGTTGCACTGTATGTGAAAACACTGTATAAGTGCTTCTCCTGCCCAGACATAAGGAATATAAGGCCTGGCCAACTCCCCTGCCCCCACTTCCTCCCCACCCTGAGAGCGAAACGTTCTCCCAGCCCAGGTGAGAGCTCTGTAATCTGCAGCCTGGGGGCCTGGCTCTTCCATCCTTCCTTGGATATCTTCCTTCTCTCCCCAGTCCCTGCCTTTGCTCATCTGTCATCTCCTTCCGGTACCAAGCCTCCTTGGAATCTGGGAACAGCTGTGGTCATCATGGGGGTGGGTGAGCTCTAGAAGGGAAAAGCACTAGCTATGCAGTGAAGACCTGTCCCTGCCTATGCTAGTCCACCTGTCATATCCACCCCCCTTCCTGTACCAAACTTCCTTGACCCTGGGAACAGGCAGTAACCGGTTCAACTGTTGAGTTCATCATGGAGGTGGGGCATGGGCGGCAGGTAGCCAAAGCCTTATACGCACATAGAGTGAGGACCTGACTCTCTTTATTTTTGGTTGCAGTAGTGTGCTGGACATGTGGGTGGAGACATACAAGCTGAAGACACCCTTAGCAGGTATTCTTCTCCCAGTCCGGCCTTCTTCTTTCCTTTCCCTCCCCTTTTACCCCTTTCTCCCTAACCTTCTCACCTCTGCCTTTGTCCCTGCCCTTCTCTTTACCTCTCTTTCACTGTCTCGCTCTCTTTCCCTCTCTCATTCCCCCCCTCTCTTTCTCTCTGTGCCTTTCTCTTTCTACCTGTCTTCCTTTCTTTCATTCTCTCTACCTCTCTCTCCTTCTCTGTCCCTTTCTTTCGCTCTCTCTCCTTCTCTCTTTCTCTCTCTCCTCGAATTCTATCTCTCTTTCTTCCTCTTTTTCTTCAACCCAGTGGGCCTGCTACCCATCTATCTGCTGCCCTGGGCCCATGTCTCTCCCCCTCACTCAGCCTTCACCCTCACCCTCTCTATCAGCCCCCTGCTCTCCCCTCTCCCACTATCTCCCCACCGGCTATTCTCCTCCTCACTCCCCAATCTCTCTCTTGAGAGGTCACCGCAGGTCATGAAATAGGTCTAAACCCAACACACATTTCCATTACCATCAGATAAGTAGAGATAACAAACGCATTTACAACTTGGTGTTTTCTTTCTTGTTCATGAGTGCTTCAACCTATAAATGTGATAAAACAGATGGTATTTAACATAATAATCCCTGCTTTACTGTCACCACACAACGTTTAACAAGGCCCAAGAGTCACATAAAAATATTCTCCAATGATATTCTTCTTTGTCTCTCAAACATGGAGGCTGATCTTAGATTGAATGCGACAAAGACAAAACATATTAGATAATAAAATGCCCATCCAAAAGACATGGTTATAGTTGAAGGGCTGGTGATCATTCTTTGCAAATTACAAATGAACTGCCTTGCTTGGGGTACTGTCTGCACTCATACCCCATGAACAGTCTATTACTGTTATTATTGGTGGCCAATGTAAAATGTTTTATACCACTTATGAAGTGGATTAATTATAGATACAGGCCCTTCTTGGTTCAACCACTACTAGATTTCTATACCGTAAAAGTCTTGCCTTCAATTATGATTGGGACGGAGACATATCATCTGTCTAGTTGCATTAACTTACGAATAATTGAGGGGAAACTCTGGAAAGGGGCCTTTTGCTTCCTAAGGTGTATTGCCATTTCAGTATTACGGAATGAACTAGGGTTGGCATCGCACCTTGGTTGGTATCAGTGGAAAAGTATAGACACCTGCGTGTCCCCCAAACCATTTCCTATATGAGGATCTAAACTGCCAGATGAGAGCTGAAAAGATAAACTGACCGATACATAACTTTAAACTGAAAGTAGAAAAGACTCCAGCACGATAATACGGCTACTGATTGAGAATCCTGCAGAGACAATTTGATCAAGATTTGGCAGATACCAGGGAGTGGATATTACAATATAAACTATACGAGCACTTACACTGGGACCTGTGAAACCAGGGTACAGTGCCCAAATATCTGTCTAGCATACCTAACCTACAGTGGCGAGTTCAGTTGTTGCGATATAGAATTAATGTATTACCCAAGGGTCAAAATAATCACATTCGAAGCAGGGGGGCTACACTTAGGACATTTTGTCAGCATTGTGATGTAGAGGGTGTCTGAGAGGATTTGGTTCACTTAGTTATTGATTGCCCCAGCTTATAACCCCAAAGACATACTTTTTTTATGAGGAAGAAGCTAAGGAAAAATATCATATAATGTGGGACACAAAGCTAGTACGACTTGTTTGGTTATTGATCCATCCATTGACTTTCCAAGGCCATGCTAATCCCCATGGCCATTTCCACCTGCTTTCTGCCCCTCTCCACCCAAAACACTTTCTACTGGGATCTCTTTGAGCTAGCTTCATCAAGCCTTACCATCAAGCTTTGTGCTCAAAGTGCCTGCCAGTGTTTTCTCAAAGCAGTCTTCATAGAGTTAATGACTTATTTGTAACTGTAAAAGCGCTACTGGTGTAATAAAAATGCCAGGTCTGACTTCAGCCACTCGATTTATAAGCACTGTGTCTGTCCTTCACTGAAATCCTTTTAAAAACAAGCATTGGCAAAGCTAACAGTTTAAGCTTGTGTATCAATATTAGGCATTCACCAGACACTGCTATTATATGCCAAGGTACTCTGACCACTTTGCAGGTGCTACAATCCAGTTAATATCACTATGGCAATGCCTGGCAAATGCCTTTCCCATGCCTACACGAAAGCCAAAACTGTTGGCATTGCCAATGCTTGTTTAAGAATACCATTTATCTGTGTGGCCTTCCCAGCACGGAATAGGATAAAATGAGCTAGGGATGCATGTTGTCTGGGCACCTTTAATACCAGATTAATTAGGTTTTCTCATCTGCAAAATGTGTAACGTCACAGGTCCTTCTATCATTGGAGATCTACTTTGAGAGATCATGAATCCATTTAAAACATCACTTTTTAATCCATATATGTTTAAAACATGCTTTAAATGCCCTCATCTTGGCTCATTTTATTCAACATTTTCTTGGGGATAACCCAATCCTGTCACAGAAGGGTTGAGCTCACACTCTGTGCTGGCCTGTTAGGTGAAATATGGGCCACTTTGAAAAGAAATTCCAGGGCCACTTTTGGTTCCCAGTCCGGCCCTGTTTCAAACTGTGTACGGAGGAAAGGGTGGTGCATTTTGTCGAGCACTGTTTGTTGCTGTTGCTGTTGTTGGAGACATTGACATATTTTCATCACTTACCAGCTGCTTTGTTGATTCAGCGCCGCGCACGGCGCACAGCAGTAACTGGCAGTAAATGGTAGTTATATCTTTAAGGATGTTGGGAGTGGAGGCCATGCCCTCTGGCTACAGGAAACAAAACCCAGGGCCGTGAGGCCTTGCAGTGTGAAGCACCGAAACGGAGGAAAGGGCAGTGCATTTTGTTGAGCACTGTTTGTTGCTGTTGTTAGGGAGAATTCTCCAAAATGGCTAATTTCCCTTACCTACTAAGTTCCTCAGCAGCTTTGCTGGATTTCTAGGATTTATTTTTTTCACCTGGTAAGAGTGTGAGCCTTTTTTCCCACTCTTACATGTGTTTTGCTGTGTGTTTTACATTTTTGTGTTCATAGACTGTGGGGTCTCACCTACTCCATAGGCATCATCTTTTTACTGTGTGTCACAAAGCATCTTTAGTGCAGTGACACAGGGTTATCTTTTAAGACTTCCCACTTTAAACTCCATTTTCTGGGACTGACTACTGTCTCCCAGAACATGTAAAGTTGCCATTGACTTTACTTGTCTTTTTAAATTTACAGACCCAGTACCAACTATCTTCCATAGAGTACTGGAAAGGGTTAATAGTTATCCCTTTTTGTCTGTTTATCATGGACCATTATTACGTTCCCCTTTCTCTCAGATTTGGCTGGTGGCAGTGGTATCTACCATTTTTTTCTACAGCGGACTATGAAAATAGCCTTGGTACTGTTAGAGGCTATGTTCGTAGCCTCAAACTTTAATCCGCTGGACCCCTTTTAATTTTATTTTGTTCCGGTTGGGTTTATTCGCCATTTCTTTTTGTAAAGGTCTTTCTCGTGTTTTACTCTGCGCCGCAAACCAGGCTTGGTTCCTTTGTCCGCCGTCCTTTGGCGGGCTTCTGCACAGAAGCCCTCCTTAGGCGCCTGAGTGTCTGGGTGGACAGGATGTGAGGGAGGGGTTTTAGGCCCCCTGCACAGGGTCTCCTTGGACACCCAAGTTGCACTGTATTTTGATTGGCCAGGTGGCTGTCCTGGCAGGACAGCCACCCTGCTGTGTGATTGACAGCCAGGCTCTGTGAATGTGGGAAAACTGCATTAAAAGCAGGTCCCAGGACTTGTAAGGCAAAGTTGCCACTGGATCATGAGAACCAAAGAGAAGCTGAAGGAAGAGGACTACTGCAACTACTGAACCTCCCAGTGAAGCCCTGCTGCGGGTCCGAATCGCCTGAAACTTCGATGACAGGGAGGATCTGCAAGGAATCTTCTCCCCTTGAGCTGGTGGGACCAACCAGTTTGCCACACACCAAGCAAGGCCTCTCTCTCCTGGTCGAATTTGCTGTGCATTGCTGCAGTGAACCGGATAGCCAGGAGGACCGGACCCTGTTTGGGTTTTAAGGAGCACACCTTTTATTTGTCGCTTTGCTCCACTGCTGGTTTCTTCCCTGGGCAGTTCAGGACCCTCCAGTCTTCCTCTTTCTTGTCAGTCCGACAGTCACTTCAGGAACCATGAGCCTGCAGGACCTGCCAGGAACTTCTGCCACAGCTACAGCATTTGTCTTCTAATAAGGTGCTGTTCAAATCCAGTCGTTCGTTCCGTCTGATCGCGGTGAAAGTGTTTTAAATGTTTCGCTAATCTGAAGGCTTGTTCTTCTTTACTCTTTTAAATAACTTTTCTTCAGACCAACTTCATTTCAAACTCTTGGCCAAGACTTAAGCGCGAACTACTCTGAACTGTGTGATCCTCTGCAAAGACACTGAACCATTAACATTGGCCCAGGCCTATTGATTTGAATCCTAGTTGTAGCAAGCCTTTTCTAGATTGCCCTGCCTATTACTTGTTGGTGGTGCTTGATTTTGAATAACCTTGTCTTTCCCTCCCTTTTTAAATTGCTGGAGTGCCATTTTGCTCACACTTCATTTTGAGCTTAACTTGTCCAGAATTGATTGGGTGATGTGCATTGTATTAAGATTGTGATTTTCTGCTGCTTTATATTAGTGAACTGTTTTATAACTGATGGTGTAAATAAATGTATATTATCAGAAACCTTGAATCAGTGTTTGTTTGAACCATAGTAATGGTTGCCCTTTGTGTAACTTCTGATACTGCTCACTTTACTCTTGAGATAAGTCTGGCTGCTCAGCCATCGCTACCACTTTACTGTGTATTAAAGGCTTGTACCAAAGGTGAATGTGTTCTTACACTTGTAGTCTTAATTATGTGTGGTGTTCCCAAAGGGTACTGCATATGATTCTGCCTAACAGCTGTTTGGCGCTCGAGTTTCAAGGTAGGTATAGACGTCAATCTCGAGTGGTCCGCACAAGCTTGAAAGCGAAAAATCTGCAGCGGAATTTCCAGCGCAGGTGGCAGTTACCTCCGGTAAGTCACAGCGGAGGCCGTTGGGAGGGAGACTGTTGGGGTGAATTCCCCTTTGATTCTTTCCGTAACATGCTACAAAATATTAACTTAGTCCACGGATCCGCTATTGTACCACTCTTAAGGCAGTAAATTTACACGGGGCATATGTGGTGACCTGCCCCATTTGGAAGTGAATAACGTGGCAAACTCAAAGATCATTACACAGCTCACAGAGACACTGCCGCACCTTTCCAGAGGATAGTGAACCCATATTATGTCTACTCGCTACAATCTCAGAAGTGGGTAGTTAGCGGGTGACTTAAGACCCCCACAATGGGATGACTCGTACATGGAAAACACTGTACAGCAAGAAGCAGTCCTTGGAGGACCTCCATGTCTTAATACTCCTCAAGGTGGGTTGGTTCACGTCATGGCCCAAATTCATCAGGCAATTGACGCTCAAACAGCCTCCATAGAGGAGTGCCAAATCGAGGAAATAACAAACCCAGTACTCACAAGAGTACACAAAGTCACTTTGTCAACCACCAACATAAAAGGGACAATTGATGAGTTCTTTCAAAGGCGGAGGCACAAGAGCATGAGTGCAGTTATTGCAAGTGCTCATAGGTGCCAATATCAAGATGCAAACACTACAGCTGAAAGTAAGCAATTCGACTTGTCGGGGTTGGGCTTGGACCTCTCAAGAGCATCTAATTGTTTGTCCAACTCTATGCAAAATCCCCCGCACCAAGGAAATGTGCTTAATTCAGCAGAAGAGTTTAGGAGAGAGTCTGTAGCCTCGGTCGAATTAAAGCAGAGTCAACCAGATACTGAGACTAATATAGTCTGAGCAAAGACTTGAGAGGGGAAGATTCAACCCTCTCAGCCCAAACTTTGTTCTTAATTCATTGGTCAAAGGATTCGAACTACTGAAAGGGGATGTTCAGATCCATACTAGGATCCTCATGGAAATGGCGAAGGATATCAAGCAGGTTGAATTCGCTGTTGTGGGCCAGAGCAATGTACTAAACTGCTCAGTGCTACCCACCTTGATGGAGTTGGAAGAAGGAATCTTTAAACAAAGTTGTGAGCTGACTGAGATAAAAGATCTGTTGACTACACTGTTGAAGGATGACATGGGGACAAAGAAGTCCCTGGCTGATCTCATACAACAACAAACTTTAGAAATAACCGAAGAACAAGACATGGGCTGGGAATATAAAGAGGCAGAACCATGACCAGCTCAAATAGCAGACAATACCCCTCTTTCTGAGTCTGTCATGGAAGAGTTCTGCCATTTGGCACATGTCACTGATCTGACAATGGACTCACCTCCAATGAGTTCAGAGGAAATTATTGAGATACCAGCACAAGAAGAAATCGACAATGTAACACCATGGAGGGAGAGTTTGCAGCATTCATATAAGAGCCGTAGAAGGGAAAGACGCAGAAAACAAAAGCCTAACCAAATGATATGCAAGCCAGTGAGCAGATCTGAGAAGAAGACAAAAAACATAAAGGGGAAAAAAGACAAAAAATCAAACATCAATAGCTTTGTTAAGGGGATCCGTGGCCAAGCGAATCAAACTGACGGGAACGCTCGAGGTGAAATAGATGAACAACAAATTGAACCCCTGGGTCCTGAAATATTGGCTGAAGTTAAACTAAAAAAAAATAGAAAGGAGAAAGTAGCAAAGATGTTAGCAGAAGTAAATGTGCTCAAAGCCACCATAGGAATCCATACCGAAGACAGGTGGCCCCAGGAAAAAGGACATTGCCCCGGCAAGAACAAGAAAGTATGAGATCTAAGACAACAGGAAAACTGCTTAAATGGGCTACGATCTTTCTTCCACGACAAAAATGATCCCCAAATATTCTACCACAGAAGGCTACAGGGTTAAAAATAGCCCCAATATTCAATATGACTAGGAAAAAGGCAGTAGAAATTGCTGGAACATTGGAAGCGCAAGTTGAATTTCCCAGCGAATAAGGGGTGAAGCAGCTGTTTAAGGCTGTAATTGAGAAGCAAGACCAGACAAAAGACAGAGAGGAAGAAAGAACTGAGATTGCTCCTACAACAACTGAACTTTCTGGAAGTCAAAGTTTGGTTGTGGGACAGAATACGAACGTCGGTGGGAGTTGTCACAAGGATTTAGCGCCTTACGCAATTCCTAGATTATGGTCTACAAGTGGACCAACCGACAATCTAAAAAACCTTTGAATAGGGGGGCAATACTCCTAATGATAACAAAAATACCAGATCTCTACTTATTTTCAACTAAGGATATCGAGTATGTTTGATTTCCTGAGTCCGGCTTAACAAGCTTGGCGGAAGTAGGATTTGCTTCCAAGATCAGTGCTAAAGCTAGCTTAAATGTGGCAGACAAATTGCACCTTCAAGGTTTAGTTGTTCATGAAACGAGACCATAGTGTGAGGTAGGTGTGGTGGGCTCTGATGAGAAGGTGGGGCACACCTTAAAGATGTACGTGTACAAAATAAGAGGCAAACCGGTAAAGTCGAGCAGTTAAATGGAGGGGGGCCAGCCAATATCCTGGCCAATGCTACCGGAGATAATAATACAAGTGTTCCAGAAATTGGGAGTAGCCCAGACTTCTCATTAGTCGAGAGAATATACAAATCACGAGCTGGAAGTTCCAGTTCTTTCAGAAACAATGAAATGAGATCAACATTGTTTGGGGGAGCGACTTGATATTACTGCAGGAAACCTGGCTTGTAAATGCACCCGAATTGGAGGGCTTCAAATTAATAGTACAGCCAGCAACATCTAGAGATAAGGGAAGACCGATGGGGGGTCTTTTAACAGCATGTAGATGGGACCTATTTGAAGAAATAACTACTATCCCCTGTGCTCAGGAAGTAATTCTTGTAGTGAAATCAGTCGAACCCTCAAACGGCACTCGAAGGGAGATTATAATCGTAAACCTTTACTCGAACCAAGCTTGAGAGAAATTGTTCGAATTTCTTGACTCAGTATCAATCATCCTTACAGAAATTAAGTTGAATCATCATGAAGCATTTGTTGTAGTGGCCGGAGATCTAAATTCCCTATGTGTTCAAATTAACCACTATGGTTTAAAGGGGACAAGGAAAGACATAACAATGAATGGCAGAAGGTAGTTGAGTTTTTTTGAAGAATGGGATTACAAGATTCTGAATGGTTCAATAGAGGAGGACGTTCCACCAGCAACCACATGGGGGCGTGGGACCACTGTATCAACTCTGGGTTATATCTTTTTATCAGCAAATTTATTTGGGAAGTGCACACACTTCACGGTCAAGAAAGGTGGAAGAAGTGACCATAAGCAGCTCAAAGCCAAAATAAGCTGGTATTTTAGTAAAAAGATGTTTGGTTTAACCCCGGTGTTGTCAATAACCAGAGAAATCGTTTAGTGAAATTTCGTAGAGAGGGCACTCGGCATAATGAAGGACTGCACCAATTCTATAATGAGATGTCGCTCAAATTTCTACAGGAAAATCTTAAACTATTCACCTTCCATGAATTCATATGGTCTATTGATTGACCACAAAACATGGGGCAGGAGCAACAGCAAGTATACAAACACGTGTTCAAACAAAATTGAAATACGAAGATTACTAAGAGCTGCTAGGAAGGTGGAACCGGATAAATTAAGTCTGTTTAAAAGGACACAAATAATAAAAAACAATTATAGAAATTGGTCCGGGCATCATAAAGCGACTCTTGTACAAAACGATGGAGAATCAATTCTTACACCTTAAGTAAAAATTCTGCTCTCAACTTTTGGGCACTTATAAATAATATTAATGTCGACCAGAATGTTGCTCAAACAAACAAAGTTTCGGAGCAGGATTGGATAAAGTATTTTGGAGAAAAATACATAAGACCACAGGGAGAACCAATCTTTAAGATGGTAGAAGGGAAATGGGAACTGAGAATTCATAAGGATGACATTCTTGATTTGATTAACAAGTCCTCATCATCTATATCAGCTGGACCTAATGGCCTTACTTACCAAGTGTTAAAGGGTAATGGCGCCCTTTGGGCTCAAACTCTCTATATGTTGTTTAAGGGAGTTATAGAAAAAAGAGTGATTCCTCCATCATGGAAGTCTGCCATTATAGTCCCGATTTTTAAGAATGGGGATCGGAAAAATCGTTCTAGTTATCGGCCAATCACGTTATTGGACGTAGAGAGCAGATTGTTTGCTAGTCCAGTGCTGAGGGAACTTTAAATTTTGGCGAAAGAGGCTAAAATATTACTAAAACAACAGACAGGCTTTAGGAGAGGCCCTTGAACATCATTGAACGGTATAATACTGGCCTCATTAACAAACAACAAATACAAAAATAATGTAGGTAAGGCTCTATGGAGCATTTATAGATCTGTCGAGCGCATTCGACCTTGTTAATCGAGATCGGCTCTGGTCAAAGTTGGAGAAGAGGGGCGCTCCAAAAACACTTGTAAACATTCTCGCCAACCTTCACGAGGGAAATACAGCAAGAGTTCGACTCAATCTCGAAGGTCATTTGTCGGAGTATATAAATGTAAACAGAGGGGTCAGACAAGGCTGTATGGTGGCTCCCTTCCTATTCGACTACTACCTTTCAAACTTTGGGCAGGAAATCAACCTCTCTGCATTGGCAAGTGTTAAGTTAGGCTCAATGTCCATTAAGTGGCTTATGTATGCAGATGATATTGTCTTGTTAGATAAGACACCGATTGGCTTACAAAGACTTCTAAGAGCTCTTGATCTTTATATGAAAGAAAACGACTTAGTTGTGTACGCAAAGAAATCAAGGGTCGTAATCTTTGGGGATAAGGCAGTCTGAGGAGGTAAATTTCCCTTGAAAATAGGTGGTCAGCTAATCCCTGTGACCAAAGAAGTGGTATATCTTGGTTATACCTTACACGCGGTCCCAACAATTGGGTTACAACAAGCAGAAATACTGGCCAAATGTACGCAATTGATATCTCAGATGAAAAAGTTATTGGGATTATACTGTAAATTCTCTATCTTGCCAATAATAAGATTCTAGTTGGCTAAGACAGTACCAGTCTTATTTTATGGAATAGAGGCCAAACCACTTTTTTGGCACATGGATTGGCCATTAATCTGGAAGCAGGTCTTGGGTTTGCCCAAAAGCCTACTGATGGCAACATTGAGATACGAGTTGGGCTTAAGAGCTCTTGCGACGCAAAACGATTGGAAACTGCTCTCTCTATTTAGATCAATCCAGGATCCGATGGTAAATACACTCTTTGAAGATCTTTTGATACATTTGAATTTTGACTCCCCTCAAACCTTAAGAGATCTTAAAACAACCGCTAATGAAATCTTCTCTTGCTGAGAGTGGGATACACATACACTGGTCACCAACCCTATGAAGGTTAAAAAAGCCCTCACATTAAGAGATTGGATTACAACAGTGGATGCTATGAGGGCTTCAACAACTCTTGTTTCCTTCTCTGAATGTGGCAAAAAACATGGCTATATAGCCAGATACTTAACAAAGTTCCCTGATACTAAAGTAAGGCAGAATTTTCTAAGAGTACATCTCAATCTGATCATGAAGTAAGTGGGGTCAGAGAGAGGCAGCACAAATTTTGTGCCCTGAATGTACTGACCCTAAAGATCAGACGATTGAACACATTTTGAGGTTCTGTCGAGGTACCTGGGAAAGCAAAGTAAAATATTTGGGTTCCTCTGTTAGATCTAGTGACAGTTTGTCATTATGTACTTTCTGGGAAAGAATGATTTCAGGACACAAGACCAAACTGACAATGAATATTTTAAAAGTTTTGCAGCACACAGGTTTTATTGCACAGGAGTTTTGCTAAACTTCCTATTTGATTGGAAAGTTGACTGTAATTCGATTTTTTAAAATATTTCTTTTCTTAATTTTGATGTTTGATATCTCGTGGAGTGAATTGCATTTTTTGTTAAAATGAATCGAAGTTGTATGAAAGGAATGCATTTTTATCTATCTATCTTTTATCTATCTATATAAATGAAAATGTAAATGTTTGTTTGTTCAAAATCTTAAATCTCCAAAAGTTCTTCACTGATTGCTTTGAAATTTTGACACAACATTGCATTTGAATAGGCGTGTGCTTTTATATACATACTATACATAGATGTCACACCTGTGACAGGTAAAAACATGCTTTTTCTGAAAAACAGTGCCATCTGTTGGACATAAAAGCAACACATGCTAAACCAAATATTATACTGAAAAACAGCGCCATCTATTGGACGTGAAAGCAACACACGCTATACTAAATATTTGATGATTCCATTTCAATGTTTCTGATTTAGAGGAAGCAGCAGATCGACGTGCAGCCAGACTTCAGGATGCACGGATGCGCGCACGGCGATTGCGTTCTGCAGCTTCAGATCTGCTTCGTTCTCAACAGAATGAATGCGACAGGCTGAGAGTGGCTGAAAGACATCAACGAGAAACAGCAGATCAGCGTCAAACACAACTCTGTGCTCAGCAATCACGCGATTACAATCGCCTTGCATTCCGGTACAACCCAGCTGATGATTATAGTTTGAGCCAGCATGTTCACATCGGCACCATGACTGAAGTGTGTCCTTATTGCAAGGCTCTGAAATTTAATGGAGAAACGAACGTAATGTGTTGCGGCACCGGGAAAATTAAACTGCCTCAACTTGGAGAACCGCTAGAGCCATTAAAAACTAGCCACAAGCATTGTGAAAGTAAACATATTAGAAACATGTGCTTTCTCTTTTCTTTCTTTTCCATTTAACCAGACTGAGCCACAGCAACGCGTGGCCGGGGACAGCTATTGTTTTATAAAGAATGTGAGATATTATGTGTAAGAAAACAGAATTTGATTATGTCACAATAAAAAAATAAAGAAACTGTGTATCACCCATACTACCGCAAAAGTAGATTTTTCAATGGTGGCCCAGTTGTACTCTCTTTTAGTCAGTCACCTGCTAATTAAGGCAACAGGGTTTTCAACCGCTTCGGAATTGAGCTTTGTTAAATCTGCTCCAAATCCACATTTGCAGGCATATGTCTGCATACTGAATTCCTGTCCATAATCTGGGATCTTTAAAACTAGGGCCATGCAGAAGCCATTGTTCGAGTGCTGGAGAGCTGCTTGCCAGGCAGGAGTTGAAGTGAACATCTTTGGCATCTTTTTGGATGTTAAGTCATTCAAGCAAAGGAAAATGGGCCCATTGCCACTGATGAAAGTTCTGTCATACCCAATGTGGCACATGAAGATGAAGGCTCTAACCTGAGCCTGAGTGCTCGGAATGTCCTCACCCTGAAACACTAGCAACTTTGCTTTTAGAGGCCATTTTCTTCCACCAACTACTTCAACATCATCAAAATAGGTAATACTGAATTTCTCCATGCCGCTGAGGATCCATTTATTTATTAATGAATTTATTTTATTGTTTAAACAGCGGATCTAGCTTGAGAGCAGCAGAGCACTGCACGGATGTGGGTAGCAAGCATTTAGGCTGGCATCTTTTAACAGTATGCAGTGCGATGAGTTGAAGTCTGTGCTTCAGTATGTGCATTTATTGGAATTAGTCCTTGACCAGCTGTTGTTGAAAAAGCCCTGTTTTGAGAGATTTGTGAAATTGGAGAATTGTGGGAGCATATTGAGCTGACACCGGGATCGAGTTCCATAGGGTGGATGCATAACAAGAAAATAATTATTTGTGGGTTTTCTCTTTGCAGACAAGTTGTGATTCAAGCCAGGTGGTAGATTTGCTGCATGTGGAGCAGGTGCCACCAGATATGTGGAGCTTAGCCATCAGAACTCTGGTGTGCTATTCATGACTGCTTTGTGGAGGATACATGCAATCTTGAACTGCATCCTAGGCTGGTGAGGAAGCCAATGTAGTTTGCGGAGGACGAGGGTGATTCGGTCAAATTTCCGTGCATATATAAGAAGAAATGCTTTAGTGTGGTGGACTGTTTATAGAGGTGCCAAGTGAGCAGCTGGGAGGCCTGTTAGTAGAGCATTTCCCCCATCGATGTGCAATACCACAAGGGCCTGCACTATGGTCCGGAAGTCTTGCGGTGGAATGAATGGTTTGATTTTTCTTAGGGTCGTTTTTCAGAGTCAGGCTGTGTGGGCCTTATTGGCTATGTGTTTTTGGAAGGACAGGCTGCTGCTTAATGTGAAGCCTAAGGATTCTGCTTAGTCCAAGAGTTGTAGCTCAAATCAGTATAGGCGCATATCATTGAGCCATTGTTGGACAAGTTGTTTTTAGCAGGTGGACCAATGATGACGAATCCAGTCTTGGTTGGGTTCAGTTTGAGTTAGGCAGTCAACATCCATGATTGGACGATGGCTAGGTAATCACGAAGATAAGTGATGTCCTGCATGCTATTTATTCTCATGTACAACTGAGTATCACCTGCCTATAGTTTTTCATGCTGTAAAAACAAAGGTGGCAGAATCATTTCTTCAAATCAAAGAATCTGAGTGGGCACCACATGGATTATATATCAGTAGAGTTAAACAACTTCTAGGTTCTTGGTACTGTCGCCAAACGTGCCCCCTTCACACTGGGAGCGGACTATACTGTGAACAAAGAGTACTGTCACTTTAGACAGGAGCTCGGAAAGACGCGTGAAAGATCATGTGTGTATTCGGACCATAACGTTTAGGATTAAACTCAAAATTACTTTTTTCTGTCAATTCTAATGCATTAGGTCAAATAGCCATAGCAACTGTATACAAATGTGAAATAATATTCTAATTCAAGCAATACAGGCAGAATAAACGTTCAATTGAGTCAAATGCATTTCGGACTTAGAACTCTATCCTCGGGGAAAACGTTCTGAAACAAATTGATTTCATCCGGTGCTTGTTCGTTAAAATGTAGACCTGCTGTGCATGACCTGTTGTACGTGACTACTGTTTCTGTTAATTGGGAGGTCAGGATAGAGACCTCAATGTGTGCTCTCCTATTGGGAGTGCTTCCTTAGAAGAAGGCAGCTGAACCGTAGTTGTTCATGCTACATTATATGGAGGGTCATTTCTTCACCCAGAGGGCAAAAGAGTGAACTGATAGTGACCCTCTGGAGTGAAAAATACTGACCTCACTTTTGTTCTGACAGTCAGGCAACCTGCCAGGACCAGGCTGTGAGGTCAAAGGTACTTAGGTACTTGGAAGTGCCTAACAGTTGTATATGATATTATTGTTTTTAAGACATTGGGCCTCATTACACGGAAGGCGGTAATGGTTAACGGCCACCGTTAATGGTAACGGTGACCGTTAACCATTACCGCCTTACTACGAGGTCCCTTAGCGGGTTGGTGCTTTAACGTCTGCTTTTTGCAGGCGTTAAAAACCAACCCGCTAAGGGACCTCAGAGCTAATTACGGCACCGCAAAATTGCGGTGCCGTAATTAGCGCCTTCCCCATTCCCATAGAGCCCTATGGGGCAGAAATGGGAATGGGGAAGGGCAATGGCGGAAGGGGGATTTACCGCCCCACCAACCTTGGAATGGGGCGGTAAATCCCCTTTCCGCCAAGGCGGTGCCAGTATTTTACCGGCATGAGCCATGGCGCTAATAGCGCCATGGCTCACCGCCTTCCGTGTAATGAGGCCCATTGTGTTGTAGAAATATCACAGAAAAGTAAAGAGTGCTAATATATTGTGCTCTGATAAAAATAATAGCCCATTTAAAAATATCACTCCTAAAACATTGTTGGAAACCATTGATGTGCTCGAGATGCAGAATTCAAATATTGGTTATTTTTTTAAGCCCTAAAGTGAATGGAACGGAGAAATGTCATACAGTGATTAATCAAGCAGTGCAGCTGAAAACCATGTGGAAATGTGTAACTGCTTACACATGCAAGATAAGAATCGCGCCACTTTAGCCTGAGGCAAGTCTGCTCCAGGAAGTGAGATTCATGATCTTATGATCAAAGAAGCCCGCCTGAGAGAGCTTTACAGCTACATTTCCAAAGGTAAGAAGTGGTTAGCTTACATGAACTTACAGGCCAGTGAAATAAAGCATGCAACATTGCGCTTTAAGCTGTAAAATGATTCTTTAAGATTGTAGATTTTATGACAGAAGGAAACGGAATGGAATACATACACTCGCAGAAAGTAAGGAAGCAGTTGGTCTACTAACCCTTCCGTGGGGCATCCCCTGAACCCCACCAGCCGCCCTTCCTAGTCCTTTCCCACTACCCCTGTGACCAAAATATTTTTTTTAAACAGAATAGAGAATAACATTATGTGCCACTATTATTACATTCCTGCACTATCCTTTTGTCTTTGCTTCTGTGAGCAACGTTGTGGGGAACAATGATATCACTGGCTACCATTCATAACCTATCAAAAGATTCATCTGAAGGAGGTATGGAGTGAGCATGCGATTTGGTCACAGAATTGCTCCCCCTCTAGTTGACATAAATGAAGACCAGATTACCCATGAATGGCCTTTTTCTGAACATGCACCACAGGTCTAGCCCATGTGTTATGGGAAGGCTCAATAACACCAAGGTCCAACATCATGGAAACGTCCTCTTTGATGGCATCCACATGTCTGACATCTGGTAATGTTCTGCTATTCACCACCTTACATTCTCATGTGTCTGTGACATGGGTGCAGTAGTCTGTGCATCCTGGAGTCAATGAGGACAGACCTGAAAATTTTGCCAGCAGCTGCTGGGAACATTTTCAGCTAATTTCTCATACAGGAGATTGCCCCATGGACCCATCTGTGGCTTCTGTGTTTCTCAAGTCTGGCAGAGGATCAGTCTCCTATTCAGATTCACCATCATCTCAACACCAAGTCATCCGTGCTGTATAATGTGGTTTCCGCTGGCTGACATGAAAACCCTATGGGCCTGATTCATAGAAGTGGTTTATAATGGCGCAATCCCATAGGAAAATGCTCTGTGAATCAGGTCCAATGTGTCTGCACTGGAGCATTTTTTATCAATGAGTTTGTTAAGCTCACTGGTCTTTTCCAGAACTATGTAGGGCCCAGTCCACATATCTTCATATCTTGAATTGAACTGGGTTTAACAGGTTCCGTAATCCAGACTATCTGTCCTGGAGTGTTTTTGGTCACAGTGGCCTTAAAGGACATGTTAGTGTTTCATCAACTCCTGACTAGCTTTGCTATTCTTGGTAGACTGTTCCATGTACTGGTTATTTCTCTCGATCTCAACTCAAGCAGATAATCCACTACATCATGGGAAGGACTTCAGGGCTCACCCTCCCATCCTTCATTCACCCAACTTAGAGGACCCCTAACGTGATAGTGGTCAAACAGAAGCCCAAAGTGACAGAGCCCTGCTATGTTCTTTGGCACTTCTCTATAGGTGGAAAGCAGGCATTGCAGGAGAATAACCCATCACTTGCCATGACATTCAGGGTCTTGTTAAATCTCACAACAAGTTAATTTGTTTAGATTGGAAAGCTGTAGAGAAATCCACACTCCTCTCACATTGCCTTCATATACGACAAAATGAAGTTGGAGCCCCATTAAAGAATAACTTCTTTGGGGAACCCTATTCAAAAGAATATTCCTTTCAGAGCCATCTCCTCCACAGGGCTTTGATACTCCTCAGGATGACTGCTTCGGGGTACCAGGTGGCATGGTCTACCACTACCAAAATCTACCAGTTATCTGAGTTGGTTTTGGGGATGCAAAGGACCCTCAGTGCCATCCCTGTTTTCTGAAAATGCTACTCAAGTACCTGGAGTGGAATTAACAGGGCCTTTGACATCCCACCTGATTTACCAGAACATTGGCAAGTCTGAAAGGACTGGACAAACTCTTTCATTTTTACACCTATAGGAGGCCAGTATAAATGAGTAGACGCATTGTCAGCTAGATTTGTCAATCCTAAAGGCCCCGCCGAAGGAATATTGTGAGCAAAGTGCAGTAGGAACTTTCTGTGACATTGGGAAACAGCCAACCTCTGGCCATCTTCTTCCCCAGAGCTCTTGTACTCAGCGTACAGGAAACCATTCTCCCAGACCATTCTCCCAGTTCACCTTGAACAACCCAGGTGCCTCACCTTGAACCTGTTTCTCTGCCTGCTTCCACAGACCTGCTAGATTGGGGCAGTCCCTCTGCTGCTTGCAAAAGTCAGGCTGACCTGGGCATCCAGCTGAGGACAACTCACTCAATTCTGGCAAGCCCCTGACATCTGAAGCGACTGTATCCTCAATCTCAGGTTCTGGTTCTATGACAATAGGCAATCCTGGGATCACTGAATCGTGGGACAGTGCAGTAGATACACCAGTGGTCGCTAGGCATTCCCAGGCAGGAGTAGGGTCCTCAGTGGGTTTAGGAAATGGACTAGGAGCTCCTGGCCTCTTGGACTGCTTCTCTGGCTGCCTTCGTAGCCATAGACTTAGTGACCACCACAATTAATGTAGGGCCTGGAAGGTCATTCCCTAATAAACAGTGAACTGGTATTGTGTCTAAATAGGATGCTAGAAGACTCAGTGGGTCTCAGATGTGGAGACGGCGGAGCTTCAGCATCAGCTTTAAGTGAAACTCAGAGATGTTGACGTGGTTAAGTGTCCAGGTTGAAGATGACTCTGATGGCTCCCTGGCAGCTGCTTAGGCATTGTCAGAAGTACCCAAACCAGCTTCTAGGTGGTTCAGAGATGCAGGGAGAGCCAGATGTTACTAACTGAGTTCTGTGGTTGCTGGGATTCCCAGTCCAGGGTCTCAAGGGCAAGGAGACTCCTTTCTTCTGCCCTTTCCAGCAGGGAAGATTTGAAGATGGCCCTTGCAGGGGTTAAAAAGCCACTTCTGCATGTTTAAACTTTGAGTTGCAGATGCTGTTTTCAGGGATCACCATGTGACCCTTGAACCTGCACTGCTACCACTGCAGGGCAGTTGCTAGGAATGTCAGGAGATGGTCCCAGCAAGATACACATGTGCATATGCTTTGTGGAATGGAGCATTATGAAAGTGCAATCTGATTAGCACATGTCACTTTCAGAAACAGAATTAAAACCATTATTTTATAGCCAAATATCAAAAAAAGTTCATGCAAACCCGGCCTCACCAGACAGCATTCTTTCATACTGCCGGCCTGCAGTGGCCCTCATTTGTGTTTCTGTGGTTCACATTACCTGGAACACAGTGTATGCATGGAAGAGCTGTGTAGAACCTCGCCAGTCCTCCCCTGCTGCTTTGGTCATGGGTCTCTGACAAAGCCCTGCTGTGAGTGTGTATTGTTTTTCTCTTGACGCCTTCTTCTGGTAACTCTCCATTCTCCCTCCCTGACCTAGACTGCCTCTTCTACTTCATGCTCCCGCCCCCTAGTGGCCCTCATTGGTGTTCCTTTGGGTCACCTGACCCTGCTCCCCGTGTGAAGGGCATAGGCAAAGGGTTACCCCTGCTTGCCTGTTCAATTGATCCCTAGCTCTGTATGGACTTCTGTGTGCAACTATGCTATGAACAGGTAATGCCCTCCACACATGGCCTTTCCAATTCTAACCTAGACCCCAGCAGTCCCAAGGTAAAAACGTACATTTCATCTCCTTTAAGACGCTCTTTACGCTGGGATGTTCCTCCTAGGTGCCCCATACATTGCATATTACATTATACTATATTATGGTCTGCACCTAGGCTGCGCATGGACCACAGTGTATTGAATTGTACTATATCGTGATCTTCATAAAGGCGTCACCCAGAGCCGCGCATAATGCAGTGTACTATATTGTGTTTTGCATCTACATACTACCCAGAATAAGGAGCACCATACTGCAATACGTTGTTTTCTGTATCTGGGTATTCCTAGCATAACGTGGATTTCCTTGTACTATGTTGTGTGATGCATTTAGCTGTTTCCAGGGTAAAACATGGTGTTTTATATTATATTGTATACTGCATTTAGGTGCCACCCAGGGTTACACATATGTTATTGTAGGATACTGTGTTCTTCATCTAGGTGTCAGCCAGACGGCACGATATTGCACTGTGCTCTATTGTGATCTATTGCATCTAGGTGTCATCCACACCAAACTGCACTGCACTTTATTATTTTGCGTTCTGCATTTAGGTGTTTGCTGTGCACAGCGTACTGCACCACATAATATTGTTTTGGCATCCAGGCATTTCTTGGGTAAAGTGGGCTGTATTGTACTTTATTGTGTTCAGCGTCTAGGTGTAACTGAGGGTAGTGTGCTGCGCTGAATTATATTGAGAAAGTCTACACGCCATACTGGAAACACTTGTATTCACAGAGCGTTTGCCATTATAAAACGCTTCTGTGAATCAGGCCCTTTATGTCTCTCGCACACTTCACAAACCTTAACTGGAGAGTAACTAAGACTACATGCCCACGTTGCAACAGGTGCTCTCGTACGTTGTTACGTATTCCCGCCATAAAGCCCATTCCTAATACACGAATGTTAAATAAGAGAAATTACATGGCGTGTTACATTTGTATGGAATTCTGAAATAACCCATTTACATTACAACACACACTTTTCGCTATGCCAAATGCCCACACTACACACTCTATTACTCATTACAGTGACCATAGCAAGGTACAATTTCCAGTGGAACACCATTCCTAGTTGTCATGAGTAATGAAACAAGACCCACTTTTACCAAAATTATCCATAACCATACCTCCAAGGTAGTAGAAAGTGGGTGATGCCACATTCACATCTCCATATACTCGTTTGAGTGAACTCCACTTCTTTAGAAGAAAACAAGTTTTAAAAAAAAGGTAATGTCAAGTTACTCTTCCCTACAAGGACATTATACATTAAATGTGGAACTTTATGAAAAAAGTTAAAGGGTACACAATGTCTTTCTTGGTTCTAAAGCTTGAATATGAGAACTTCATGGTAAATTGTGCCAAACTTAAAAAAGAGTTCTGACTTTTGACCAATCGCACACAATCCTAAACCTTGCACATATGAACACAGAGTTATGGGTTGCAAGAATATATATTCACTAGAAAAGTCCATTTTAAAAAGTAAACAATTTGTTTGCTTTATATAGGAACATTAATGCGCGTATCTAATTAATCACCATACTCATTATGACAAGAACAAATGTTCTTTTAATAGTAAAAATACAGAACTTTACATTTCATTGCAGCCCTTGATTGTACACATTGGTGTTAGAGACATGTCTCTGCCTAAACCTTAATTGTGCTAATAAGTATTTGAACCATGTATTTGCCCAAGCCAACACGGGTTTCGACCTCTCATGGTCCTTATCAAGGCTGTCTAGTGGCAATTGCTTATTTATACAGGAATTCTTTACTTAGACACTTAATAAAGTTGATTCTGTAGATCTCACTACGTTCTAATAATGTGTGTATGGGACAATGTTCACAAATAAAACAAAATCGTTTTAAGTTGGAAGCCCAAAATCAAAACCAAGAGAAAGGAAAACAGGGGAGAGAGAGAGGGAGCAAACAGAAAATGCAAAGAATTAGTTGCATGATCATAGTAATCATATATTTTAAAAGTATAATGCATCTAAGTTGCCGCCTGCTAATTTTAGACTGACCATTTGTCCATTTGTAACCTATACAGTATTTATGCTGCGTAATCAACCCTAATGTTCGCATTTCAAAGTCACATGAAATGGAGAGCATATGGGCACTTAACTTTGATAGCAATGGTCAGTCTAAAACTAGCACTTGGCAACTTAGATGCATTTCACTTTTAAAATATATTATTACTATGATCATGCAACTCATTCTTTGCATTTTCTGTGTTTGTTCCCTCACTCTCCACTTTTTTTCTTTCTCTTTAGTTTGGTTTTGTGCTTCCAACTTAAAACAATGTTGTTCTATTAATGAACATTGTCCCATTTACACATTATCAGAACGTAGCGACATCTTCAGAATCAGCTTGTTTTTTTTAACTAACTTTTTATTAGGTTTTGTAAAGAGTCAGGTTCACAAACAATCGTGGCAATCATTACAGAGGTAAAGAAAATCATCCCGCTCCCTCTGTCTGTGTCTTTTATCTCGTCCTTCCCCCTCCTTCTCTTCCCCCCATCCCTGTCTGTGCCTCTCTCCCCGCCTGTTCCTCCACCTTCAGGGTCCCTCCCTCACACCCTCTCTCATTTTCCTACCCCGGCCTTCCCACCCTGTTCCCCCCTATTCTATCGCCCTTCACTCTCCTCATCCCCATCTTCCCCAAAGGTTCTCGTACTTCCACAGACAACTCCTGTTCTTGTATACCACCTGATCGCATCTCTTTATGATGTCCATCCCTGACCTCCATGCTGCGATAGTTGGGTCCTCAGAGCCCTTCCAATTCTCCGCTATGGCCTGTTTTGCAACTATGCATGCTATGTTTGGAAAGATTCTGGCATATCTATCCGCCTCCCCATACCCCCAGATTCCAAGCAGCGCACCCCTGGGTTCCAATTGGATCAGTCTCTCCAAGACCCCCTCCCCCTCCCTTTGGACCATCCCCAGTATTTCCTTAATTCTGGACATTGCCAAACCTCATGGGTGAACGTCCCTTTATGATTCTTGCATTTGGGGTATGTATCATCCTCCCACCTGCCCATCTTTCTCAGTCTATGCCTAAAATAGCAGACCCTGTGTAAGTACTTACATTGCATCAGCCTTAGCCGGACTGCTATTGCCACCTCCCTGGGAGAACTGCAACATGGTTCTCCACTCGTCCTCCTCTATATCCCCACATCTGTTACCCATCTCTCTTTCAGGTCCCCCAACAGTGTGGAGCTTAGAGCCAGTGACCTATACAGGGTTGATATTTGTTTTGTCTGAATCGTCCCATCCAGCACATTACGTTCGATTGGGGATGCTTGCGGGATCTCAATCACTCTCCTCATGTGTGGTGCTAAGGCATGCCTGAGTTGTAGATATCTTGAATGGTCCTGTCTGTTTAGCCCCCTTTCCTCTCTCATCTCCTGGGAAGTCCTAATGCCCTGTGGCTTAACTATGTTCCCCACCACTTTAAGCCCCTTAGCCTCCTACCCCCCCAGCAGACCTGTTATATATCTTTGATCAGCCTGTTCCCCGAAAGACTGGTGGCTAAGGTGAGCCTGTGTCCAGGTGATCCCCACCACTTTTGTAATCTGTGAGGGCCGCCATCTGTAGAGTCTTCTCATATAGCAGCCTCTCCCACCCGTCTCTCCCCATCAACCCCATTTCCGCATCCTCTAGGGTGTCCCCGCCCTCTCGGTTTGCCCACCCATTCACTATGGCCAAATGTGATGCCCAGTACTATGGACTTTCTTTCAGAAGGCCCAGTCCCCTTTCCCCTTGGGAGTTATATCGCATTTCCAGTTTAACTCTGGCCATCTTCCACTCCCATAGGAACTCTCTCAGTAATTTACTGATCCTGACAAAAATCATGGACCTGTATAAACACAACGGCCCTCATTACGACCCTGGCGGAGAGGGGTTTACGCCAGCGTAATGCATGGCGTACCTCTCCGCCAGATTAGGACTTTCCGTAGCGCCATGGTGATTTTTACGCCCGGATTTTCCGGGCGGAAAAATCCATGGCGCTACGGGTCCCCTCGTTAATTACGCCACCGTAGTCTACGGTGGCGTAATTAACGCCTTCCCCACTCCCATTATACCCTATGGGGCAAAAATGGGAATGGGGAAGGGTAAATGGGGATTGGGGACTTACCGCCCCGCCAAGGTCGGAATGGGGCGGTAAGTCCGCCAACCCCCATGGCGGAGTTGGCAGCTCTGCGCCATGGTCCATGGTGCAAATTGCACCATGGACCTCCGCCAGGGTCGTAATGAGGGCCAACATGTTTAATTATGCATATTAACTGGGAGAGGGTCACCATTTTATAGAGTGCAGCTCTTCTCATCAGTGAAAGTTGGAGAGTCATCCACTGCTTGCCATCCTGCTCAAACCTAGTGACCGCTGGGTCTAAATTAAGGCTACCAAAACGAGTCTCATACTTTTGAATGTACACCCAAGGTACCTGAATCCGTTCTCAGCGGTGGGAACTGGTTCTCTCCCCCGATTCCACCTGATAATGAATTGACTTGTGCCAGTTTATTTTCATTTGCACTACATAGAGCAAATGAGCAGTGAAAGAGGAGGCGGAATCTTCTTTACACTTCTCTATTTTCACTCTGTAGTGCAAATAGAGTAAACACCACCTGCCATGTATGCATGGCATGCTGCATTTACAATGATTTCCTATGGAAACCGCCAGTTTGGGAAATCATTGGTTTCACACCAACATGAAAATCTCATGCTGGTGTAAAACGAAGTTGTTTTTCAAGACAGAGGGAATACGGGAGGCGGAAATATAACTTCCTCCTCGTCCCGCCCTCTGCCTTAAAAAACAATGAAAATCCTGCAGAGCATGAATGGGGGGGCAAGGGGGTAAAGCGTGACTGTGACTTTAGACTCTCCATTTACACTTCAGGGACACTGAAAATGAGCAGAGTCTGTTGAGTACACTTATCTTTTTCAACAAACCTACAACCAAACTATGATTTTTTCATTGAGGTGATTAACGTTTTTATAATGTACATTCAAGTCCCAAACATGCAAAGTTTTTATTTGACGCCTGTTCAGAAAGTGAGGTAAATATGTAATGTAACACATATGGCACACGCTGTATATGTACACTATTTTGTTACAATATGAAAGGGGGCTTTATACATTTGTATTATCAACATTTTATTAGAAATATGTTATCCACATTACACGCAAAAACATATGTTTACTTATGACAAGGGTACAGTATATATAAATAAATGAGTCTTCATCCTCTGCATGTGACAACAGCAACTCAGATGATGTTTTGCAAACAATGGCTGCTTTCAATTAGCCAATGTATAAGGAGACAAAGTTAAAAGTCAGGTACTGGAGGTGCCTTGCATTAACACTCTAAGCAAAACAATAGGAGGGACCAGATATAGTTAAAAAATAGTATCAAATTTTAATAATAACGAAGAAATCGTCAAGTTTAAAACATCCAATTAAATAAATTGATCCAAGTGACAAAACATATATATAACTTCCAATGTGCAAAAACAACAATAGGGAATACGTAACAGGCTTATATGGCCATTTTACAGAAATGTTACCAGAAAAATACGACCGGTGCGCATTCACTAGTTTCTTTTGGCTGGTCGCACACGGAAGAACTGCATCCCGTGCACCCCTCCGCACATGTACGGACTGCTGAGATTCGTTCCCGCTTACTAACCCGTGGACGCATTTAGGGTTGCGACGGTTGCCTCCTTACACCTACTAATCTAAGTAGAGAGCCCCCACCGGCACCATTATAGGTGCTATGAGGCTTTAATTAATTTGTGAACTACCCCATTTGTAAAATAGGCTATACTGTATAATACTTACCTCCTGATGAATGTTCCACACTTTGTCCTATGGAACAGAAACATGTCGAGACATATCTCTGGATTGTAAACAGGGGTTATATTTCCTGACATATTGGTCCATATGTGGATGGGTACCGCACTTTTTGCTTGACAAGTACCCACAGTGGTCGTATTTTTCTGGTAACATTTCTGTAAAATGGCCATATAAACCTGTTACGTATTCCCTATTGTTGTTTTTGCACATTGGAAGTTATATATATTTTTTGTCACTTGGACCAATTTATTTAATTGGATGTTTTAAACTTGACGATTTCTTCGTTATTATTAAAATTTGATACTATTTTTTAACTATATCTGGTCCCTCCTATTGTTTTGCTTAGAGTGTTAATGCAAGGCATCTCCAGTACCTGACTTTTAACTTTGTCTCCTTATACATTGACTATTATCCTCCCAGATATAGACAAAGCATACACTGCAAATTTTTTATTAGTCAGTAGTATACCGGGTTTCCTCCCTTTATAAGTAGCTGCTTTCAATTAGCCAACAGGAGGGGTAAAAAAGCACTACTACATGGTAAACTATATGAAAATGAATATGTAATTCTGATATTGAGTTGTGTACCTCTATTCATGTCATTGTTCATACTACTAACAAAACATGTTTGCAAGTGCCTAACACAACACAATAAAATGGCATAGTATATGCTATGTAACATACTATGTAATGCATAGATTTAACATTGAACAAAACATGAATGTCAACATTAAACAAACAATTCCCTTCCAATTGTTTTTCAAGTATACTGTAATTAGATCTTTTCTTGGTATGTTGGGCAGTGGATAAAGAGTTTGTTTACCATGGCAAAAGGGTCATAGGAGTATAAAGAGGAGAGCCACAAAATATATTCAGTGAAATAAAGGAATAAAAGACATAATATTAATATGCATGAACACCTACACAATGCAACAGAAGCAAACATAGCACTTTTAAATAGCACTCATCATATATCCATGCATAAATGGAAAGAACCAAAAAAGGGAGGAAACAAGCCCCACACAGTACAAACCCTCCAACATTAAATGCAAGTCCCAAACAGAAAAGGGTGCATATGTGTGAAAGACCTTTATGCGTGGGATATATGCATGTGGAACTGAGAAAATCAAATAGGGTTGCAAAGAAATGACATAAAACATACAGCAATCTACTATTTAGAGCGTTGTGGACAGCAGGTCAAAATGCCATCTCTTGCAAGGTAGCCATGCGTACATAAAAAAGAAAACCATATCCAGTCCATAGCTGATACAGCCCTGCAAGTTGTTACCAAAATTGTTGTAAAACTAAAACCACAAATAAAAAACATGGAACAAAACAGGTTAGAAAAACTACATGCCAAATTGAGTGGAAAGTGGATACCCACTTCATCCAAGAAACTGAGAAGATAAACTACACAAAATAAAGAAATACATTGCGAATGCATTCCAAGTAAAAAGTTAAGTTCCAGGAACCTTTGCAAAAGTAAAGTACACCCAATTATCTAGCAGAAGATGTCACACAGGTATCAAGTAAACATGTTAAGCGGTGGACATGTCAAAACATGTTTCATATCACAGAAAACACATATAGATCCTTCGGAACATATGCCTAAAAAACTGTGCAACTAATAATAAGGGCACACTTCAAATATTCCAAATATAGATCCATGCTACATGCATCAACTGTTAAATTCAATGGGTAACCACATTTCATCTTGCTCAAGCAGCATTGAATGCAATAGTACATTTTGCCACATAGGAATGCTTACTCCTTAGAATACATGAATACAATATTTGTTGTGGAAATGTTCATAACCGAAAAAATTGAAAAAATACTACAAGTCTTCAAAAAGCCTTGCAAGTGAGAACTCCAATTCTCCAAATGACTTAAGACAATGATGATTGATTCTCTGGTGTTTAATAAGAGAATAACCCTCTAACCCAACAAAACAGTTCAACGGCAAATTATCTAAAACAAACTATACAAATCAAACTCAAGCAATTTAAACAAATTGCTATCTACAACTGTCAAATTGAGTATAAACCCACTGCTTGCGTGCAAATGCTGTCAGCCCACCTTTTACAAAAAGCAGAAAAAGCATATCAACTTGGCAAGCATAGATTAAAAAAACAAGTGGTGCACACAACAGCAATAGGTGGTTGTACATCTGTGAATGGATGAATGCATTCCACATGGGGAAAACTTGAAAATCTGGTGTATGTGTCTGCTACATTAGATCAAACGAAGCATCCCACTCTCTGCAAAGCAAACAACATGAAAGTGGAATCTATTCTTAAGGAGCTATTACTTGTCAATGTATATGAAAATATAACAATGCCATAAATGCAGGCCTTTTAAACTATTGTGTATTCAAAAACAAAAACAGGAAAGAAACCTGCAAGTGATTTAGTTAAAGTCTTACAAGGTAAGGTTGGGTACCTTCCATTGAATATCACATACAACATTGAAACATTGGGTGGTAACAGGAGCATTAACAACTTATTGTTAAGCCCATTGAATGTATTTCCAATGAAAAACCCCAAAATATGATAGGAACTTGTAGACTTGAGCAAAGTTTATGAAGCACTAACATACCCAACAAATCTAACTGTAAAGACAAACCACTGTGGCAGTTATAAACATAAACCTACACAATAACTCATCAGAAAATCACAGAAATGCACAATTTGTAAAATTGGACTTGTAAAAAGAGGAACATGTCTATGAAGAAAATAAAATTCATCCTCTTCCGTCCCAAGTGACAAAATGCAACTTGAATTATACCAAATTTGCCACGCAGAAAGAACAATGCTGACCATTTTGGAAAAGCAAATGTTTTCTCAGTTACTCCCAACAGACCATGGCGATACATTAAAGGACAGCCCTGTGCAAATATCAACATCCGAATATTGTGCCATGTGCAAGTATTCAGGGGAGCCAAGATTTAGGTTAAATCATAACTACATTTTTCACCTTTATAATGGTGCGTTAGCTACATTATGTTATGGTGCTGCTCACACATTAAGGGTCTCATTACAACCCAGGCGTTAAGGGTTTAACGGCGCCGTCGGCGGCGTTAACCCTTAACGCCTGATTACCATTTTAACGCCTGCTTTTAGCAGGCATTAAAATGCAAGGCGCTAACCTGCCTTGGTGCTAATTACGGCACCGTAATTTACGGTGCCGTAATTAACGCCTTCCCCACTCCCATTATGCCCTATGGGGCAAAAATGGGAATGGGGAAGGGTAAATCTGCCATCCACCATGGTGTAAACAGAGTTTACACCATGGTGGTAAAGTAGGAAACTTACCGCCTGGGTTGTAATGAGGCCCTAAGTGTTTTAAATTATATACAATATGACCATGTCAATGCTAGTGGGACAGGTAGAACTGAACGATCAAGTAACAGAAAGGAGTTTTATAAATATATTGTGAAATATGTGAGGGGCATGAACGTATTGGTATAGACGATATTCCAAACTATGGTTTGCTATGCTTTCTTATACCTACAACTGTTCTTGTTACACTACATTGAACTGACTATGCATGGGATGCACTAATACACCTTTTAGAATTAGCAAACAAAGACTTATCAAACATTGATAGTATGACTCCCAACGGGTTTATTCAATAGACCTACTTAATATACTGAGAAACGTCAATGATTTTGAGTCACTGTCATATCTGGGTGAAGTTACTCATTATTTTGGCGCAAGGAGTACCAGTCTAGAAGGAAACCACTAATCCATGTGTTCTTGTGGATTTAATATGTACCATGATTTGGAGTGGACAATATAGAACGAATAATAAAGTGGTAAGCTTCCAAACACACAAATGAACCTGATACTACAAACACACATTTCAAAATGAATAGATTTGCTATAATGATGCTTTGGCTTCCCAAGAAAGGAACACATTCAGACTACAATCAATGATCATTCGTCAGCAATTAGCCACCATGCTTAAAGTTAGATGCCCAGGAGATCTTATGACTTAAAAAGAAACTTTAATTCAACCAATATAATTGACTCCTATCCAAATTGTGGAATTAGTATTTTTTTGCAGATAATTCATTGGCAATGACTTGATACTTTACTTCCTACATAGTAAAAGCTGAAAAATGTCAACTCGAAGATTTGTGGCAATATATTAGCAGTGAAAGGACTCTGTTAGCTAATTTGCCAAGTTTAGAGTTTAAACCTCAATGCATCAGTAGTGTTAAAGTAATGATGCATTCCATAGATAAACCTAAGTAACTTAGCTTCCCAGTACAAAAAAGAAATGATCCTTGCAAAACAAACCTCTTATAACCTTCGAATCTCTCAAGCGAAATCTAATACTAAAGAGCTCTTCTCAATTCTGAAAGAAATAGAAACTCCCATCCAGCCACCTGATTCATGCATCAAGGACAAAAACTGGTGCACAGATATTCAAAATGCTCTTGCCAATAAAAGTACTTCTCTGCAAACTAAAATTAGTAACAAAAAAGATTCCCTTCTCTCCATTTCCAAATTGAGTAACACCAGTGCTACTTCACCTCAACCCACCCGGACGTCACCTCCTGTGCCCACCCCCCTCTTCAACTTTAGTAAAGTCTCTACCAAAGAGGTTGAAAAAGTTATTCTTGCACTTAAACCTTCAAACTGCCATGGGGACCTATGCCCTGCACAACTGATAAAAGATGCAGCTCGAGAACTCTCACCATTTATCCCCAAACTAATAAATGCATCCTTTACAGCCAGTCCCATACCCAACATTCTGAAAAAAACCTGGGTCCTCCCAGTCCTTAAAAAGCCGAATCTAGATCCTGCCATCCCTACCAACTACTGTCCCATCACTACAGTGCCGTTTCTTCTCAAAATCCTTGATAAAATAGCATACCAACAAATTCAACAATACCTTGAACTCAACCACCTCCTAGGAGTCTGACAGTCAGGCTTCAGACCTCAGAACGGGACAGAGACTGCGCTTATAGATCTTAAGGCACAGATAGATGAGCTGAGAGATGATTGCAAGACAGCACTTCTGTTACTTCTCGATCTCTCAGCTGCATTTGATCTGGTCACCACGAGATCCTCTGCACACACTTACAGTCGGCTGCTCATTTCTCTCAGGAGGCAACTGAATGGATCAAGTCCTTCCTTAATAACCGCACTATGCAAGTTTTTTCCCCTTCAGCAGCCGCTGACCCTATGCCCATTACATGTGGCGTGCCACAAGATTCTTGCGTCTCCCCCACCCTGTACAACATTTTTACAAAGCCCCTTTTCGATGATCTAGATGGCCTGGGTATCACCTAAACGAACTATGCTGATGATACCCAGATCCTCATCCTGCTGACGGGGGATAATGACAAGGATTTGGCCTTTGTAAATCGTGTGTACCTCATCATCCAGGCATGGATGGCCTCTCATGGTCTATGCCTGAATGATGACAAGACAGAACTCCTCATCTTAGGCACCGCACCCAACCTCAATAAATTAGGTCAAAACTACTCCTCTTTTGTCATTGACAATAATATCATCACCGTAGCTAAGGAGGTTAAAACCTTAGGATTCTATCTAGACTCAACGCTCACCTTCAAAAAACAAGTCAATGCCATGGCTTCCGCTACATCTTATACATGTAAACTCATTAGGGCAGCCAAACCGTTCCTCTCACCAAACAACTGCATCAGTCTAGCCAGAGCACTGATCCCATCCACGTTGGATTATTGCAATGCGCTCTACGTAGGTAGTAACAAATACATTACAAATAAAATTCAAACCCTACAAAACAATGCCTTAAGAGCAGCCTTAAGCCTCCCGAGGAAAGCACATATCTCAGAGACTAGAAGATCGTACAATTGGCTTTCTACAAAAGATAACATTTTCCTTAAATCGGTCTCTGTGACCCATAAATGCCTACACCAAGCTGCCCCTCAATATTTGATAACGAGATTCATCAGACCGACTTCCTGCCGCCCCTCTAGAAAGGCCAACTCAAACCTCCTCCTTGTCCCAAGATTCAAACGTTCTATGTCCAGAGGGAATAGCTTTCCTGTCAAAGCAGCACAATTTTGAAACTCCTTACCACCATCTTTTAGGGAAGACCTTCCCTACCCACAATTCAGATCTAATACAATCCGCTGGATCAAGGAACATGACATCTAATGCTATGACATCTAATCTCTTCCACTGCCGCGCCTACTGTAAATTGTGTATAAATTGTATATCCTCTCACCTCTATGTTTAGATATGTCTACATCTTGTAAACTATGTATATTCACCTATAATTTATACTTTGATGTATTGGTCCAAATGTTTGATGCTTCCAACACTGTAACCTAGTTGGATTCATTTACTGCGTGCTCTGTAACTTAAGTTGTACACTCCTCTTGTTGCCTTGCGCCCTGATACCCACAGGCTAAGTGCGCTTTACAAATAATAAAAACAAACAAACAAAACAAACAAATGTGTGGGCCAGACGAATATGCACATTGATATTTCTACTATGTTAAAGGTACAGCAGGCTAAGATATGCTTGTAGACCCTCCAGAGTAGGACACATCCCATAGAACTGGTTATTTCAGCCATATTCATTCTCAGAAGAGGGGATCTCACATTGTTGTTAATATGGTAAAAATATGAATAGTAAATCGATAAACCTTGGCAGATAGGTCTAAAAGTGTACCATCAAAGTTAAATGTTGGCATTAATTAACCCACACAGTGTAGTCATTGTAAAACATAACATGATTAATGTGATCACTATACTGATGACTTTGAAGGATTGTGTTTATATGACATTTTGCAGCATTACAATTCCAAGGAGGAAGTGACAACAAATAATGAAGGAAGATGTGTCACTGGAGGGAATGTTTTACCAGTTGAATGTACATCAAAAGCCAGGGTTTTTCAAAATGTGTTTCTAGCTGTGTTCATAATTTCCTAAATGACGTGGGAACATGTCGATGCTCAGAATTTAAACACTACTTTGCTTCAGTGGTCCATCAAAAGCTACATAATCAAAGTAATGTTAACGTGTGTATGCAAAACATCCAACAATCCTGTAGATTACATAGAATCTTCATGTTGTCAGTAGAACACAACACACCATTTAAATGTTTGAAGCTTCATGCAGAAGCAGCACAAAGGTGGCAAATAGTACTTATAGTCAATGAGGTGAGCATTTCTAAAACTGCTGTTATAAAGAATTATGTTGCACGTGGAGAAATATACCACATATAACATATTTCTTTATAATAAGAAGGTTCACAACTTAGTGATGATACCTCAGAACTCTAATTCAGCTGACTACAGACAGGATTTTTCCTTCACTGCCTCTTGGCTACCTTAAGGTCTGAACAAGTTTCTCAGGTGAGAGTGCACAATTTACTTCAGGTCAGACATTACAAATGGCTCCTGTTAGATTATCGTGAACTACATTCCTATCACCCTGATCACATTTAAGGAGTACACAAGGAATGAGTCAAACTCCCCATTCTTGGAAAGACCAGTGAGGGTCTCTGCAAGCAGTATAAGATTTTATAGGTAAGATACAAAACCAACAGTATAGTCCCCAATCCTGTTTCCTCTGTGAGCATATTTAAGGTTGACATAGATTGATTTAGAAGGTGCTATTCTACCCCTCCTTTTGCAGATACTCGGTCCAAGAAGAGTGTAGTTTCACACTTGACAGGGTCTAACAGCCCCCAAACTCTGGACACAAACAACATTGTAGTCAGAGAGATTAATTACTCTTTTTTACTAGGACTATTTTACAAGGCATACATAGAGGTGTAAAAATAGTTTACTTTTGTTTTCTCCAGAACGCTGAAACATTTGGACACTATCCACATTTTTTACACATGACCAGATAATCACTGGAGTATTTTAACAAAAAGCTGATTAATCAAGCTTAAGGTGTCCTTGACTTTACTCAAAATGATTTGCAGCTTAGGAATTATGATTGTATACATTTACATTGATATATATATGTTGTTTTTAAATTACAGTAAACTTCACAGCATAATACCCCTGATGAAGAGCACTTCAGCTCGACAAGCATTGGGTTTCCCATTAAAGTAGCAACTGTGACTAAAACAGGAACTCACCTGAACTTGATCTTTTTCAATGAACATTTGTTTGTTTGAACACTTATATCTAATGTTCCTATCTTATATCTTATATTTGCCATTATTCTAAAGGAAACAGTAGACCAAGGGACCCAAACTGATTGGGGCAGTATGGACACACCCAACCTTATTGGATCAATTGTTGACTGTAAGGAAAATGCCCCTATTCCCAATATAGTTGGTCCATTAGAAAGTTTTCCCCTGGTGCGGCGAAGAGAGTCAAACACTACACACAAAGAGGAAAGTCAGCCATTAAACCTGAACTCTAAATTGAAGAGAACTCTTTCTCGGAATCTACAACAGAATAAGTTACAAATGCCAATAATAAAGGACGCAAATTTATATGATTTTGTAATGGATCAAAGAACCTTTATTATCACCAATGTCCAGAAGATTGAATGAAAAGAATCCAAAGAAGCTTTGCATAACAAGGTTTTAGCCTGGTTACGTCAGAGAACAGGACCAGGGGTGGATAGACGCTTGGACTTAATCATCACCCGCAGGATAGATCAGAGCGAATGGTGCTCACAATCTAATAGTGACTGTATCTTGGTTGGCTGTGGGGATAGCACCCTACCAACCTTTCTTAAACGCTGTAAATATCTGCCCAAAGGTGCCACGAAATGTAATTTGATTCTCTAAATTCTATAGCCCTTCCCTTTTATTGTTATTCTGCTGTCTAATGTATGTTTCACAGTTGTCCTTGTTAAGAATCTGCTTTTTACTGCCATAGTGTTTGGCCTTTCCCGAGATGGAACCCGTTGACCTTATTTTTTCCTGGTACGCTGATTGCTCCTGTATTTTCATGCTCTTGTTTTGTGTTTCTTGTTAATCGTCGTGCTGTTTGGATCTTATGCTAGTATTTCTACCCGTATGTATCATGTAATATTGCTCTGTTTTTTGTTGCGCCTATAAGCCTTCGGGTACCCTGTGCGCGGTATAAATACTAAATCAAATCAAATCAAATCTCTTAATTACTTTTGAAATAGTTTTTTTCATATATCCATAACAACTTGTGGCAAATAATTTGGCTGTGATTTGGCCTTTGAGAGTGTGCAGGGGACGGGAGTTTCCACATCTTGGGAACTTTATTGGGTATTACAAATCTTCACATAATCTTTTATAAAAAATATCACCCCATCCTCGAATTTCTTTAGGATGTTTCGTGCATGAATGCTACTGAAGGTTCCCAAACTTACCTTTTCCCTTCCATTCTCGATAGACACAGTTTCCTATCATGAATTAATGCAAATCCATACAGAATTATTTTTAAAAGCACAAAAGAGAACAACAAACAATAAGCTACGTCTGAGTTCCCATGTACAGTTTTAGGACCCCAGATCTAGAAACTGGCTTGTCACATAGTGCAGGAAGGTTATGTAGGTCCAGGTCAGGCCCTATGCAGGCCCAGAGGCTCGACGGAGGTTCCAACTGGGTTGAGGTATCTTAACGCTAGCTCACAGAATGACTGAGAAAGAACCACCAGCTGGGAGGACCATTGTGTGAGCCTATTGCCTCTCCCAGCTGATCCCTACACCATCTTTGAGGGTGCCTGGAGAATGGTGAATGAGATTGGTGACTTGCTTAGTTACGGGGTACAGGTCCCAGAAATCTCAAATCTAGGCTTTTCTGATTAAGAAGTAAAGGGTTAATGTCTGCCTTGAGTTCACTACTGGAGAGTACCTTCAGATCTAAAGCTTGGTGAACTAGAGATGTGGTGAACCTAGATAATGGAATTGTTATTACACTGAACCAAAGATAGAATTACTCCCACTGAAAGTGCGACAGTTTAAGAGGGATTGGAGAAGGTCATCCTGGTTTGGTTGTTTCTTTTTAAAAGATCCAAGAATTTCTCATCAAGTTGGGCCATCTCAGTACACCGCCCCGAAAAAAGTGTTTAACGTAGAAGCTTGGTTTTGACCTTCTTGATGTTCTCATATTATATTCCAAACTCTCCCTTACCCAACAAGTCAATGTGTTGCAGTGGTCATTGAATTTGTGGCTTTACGGCACCCATTACCGTTTATTGTGTCAACGTCAAGATGGCCACCTCCAGGTCACGGTGGATACAGAGAAAAGATTGTGCTTGGGAAAAGCTTTAAAAGCTGCAAAACCCCACTTAAATGACCCCAGGGAGTAGCAGTCGAGGAGGAGACTGGAGGGTGTCAATATGCAACTGTAAAGTAATGCACGAAGCAAGCAGCAGCCACGGAGGACACAGGACGATGAAGCCAAGATCCAGGAAAGAATTCAGATAAGCAGCAGAGGAAGCCCAACCAATAGCAGGGAAAGGCAGATTAGAAGGAAAACAGAAGGAAGAAAGGCATAGGAAGCATCCGCTCAACAGGAGATCATGGAACATTGAGAAGTGTAGTCCGTCTCCATCTGGTCATACATTGTTCCCTGGACTGATCCTAATTGGTCGTCTGCAGAAGTCGGATGCCGTACTGACATCACACGGCTTCTTGTTGTATGGAGGAATGCACCATATTCTGAACATCTCTTTGGTGGCCCTGGATGTGGATATGTAGTAAAACAGGTGCCATAGAGCCACAAGGTCCTCACTAAGAGGGCACACATTCAAATTTATGGATTACTAAACATTGCACCTTTCATTGCAATGAATCTTAAGTTGGAAGTAGTCAAAACTCTTATTTCAAGCAAATCATAGGAACAGTGTCTATCTGGGCTTTCCAGGGCCTGATAAAACAGGTACAGTTAGTTCTGAACATGACAACTAGACTGGTGGTTGGTCTTAAGAGACAAGTTTCATTTGCTTTGATTAGGCTATTTATAAGGTATTTATAGAACACTGATGCTAAACGGGCTGTGCAAACATAATTGCCTCCTGAAATCTGGGAATAGAGCGATGAGAATAGGAATCATGGGATTAAGTAAACAGATAGTTCATACGTTCTTTTCTGAGTATGGTTAAGATAGGAATAGCCAGAGCTGATAGGGAGGAATTTCCAAAGGTAAGGGCCCAGCACAGAGTAGTCACTCACTCCTCTTATTTAGCAGATAATAATTATAATGGTCACAAAATGATATTTGGAAAACCATAATATATTGGACAGAACATAAGGTCAAAGTTTGTTTATCAAACAGACGTTTGTTAAGGAAGATATCCAGTTACTTATTGCAAAGAGCAAATATTCACGGGCACCAGGCCCAGACGGTTTATCAAATGTGACTTTAAAAGGTTCCCCTTAATTTTGGGCTGATGTTCTTTTTTCAATTTTTAAACAAGTTCTGTTTGAACGGCAAATTCCACTATCATGGAAGAGATCTATGTCAGTCCCTATTTGTAAAAAGGGAGACCGCCCTTTTGAATGTGCAAAGGTAACAAATAGATTTGATTCTTATCAGATGGGGTTTGCAAAAGGTTCAAATACTTCCTTGAATTGTTATGAATTCCTTCTAGGGAAAGAACGGTATTTAAAGGTTTCCCAACCTATTTAGCCTTTTTTGATTGTGCCCTCGCTTTTGACCGTATTAATGGATCACATCTTTGGGATAAATTATCGAAGTGGGGTTGTCCAATTTATCTGACTGAAATCAGTCTCCTAACCGAACCATGGAACACACATAGTTCACTGCTGAATGTTTTGGAGGCTTGTGTCATTCATGAACTGGATGAACAGTGGACAACTTGCTGAGCCGATGTTTCAGCGTTCCCATCACAACTGATACCATACCCAGGGAAATAGACTGCAGACTGCAGTTTAGCCTATCAACCCTTAAAATATTTCCAGGATTGTGCCATGTGAAATGCACACTTAATAAAGCTTATGGTTCTTAATTACATCTATTAACAACCATTCATCCATAACCCAGTCATTGAACTTGACTGTTAATGACAAATTGAAGACCACTGAGAGGAATAAGCAATCCCAGGTACAGATACACAAATGTGACAAGGGTAGCCAATCAGAAATAGCAGCTTTGGGGTTGGACCTAAAAGTAATATACATCTTTGTGAATTCTCCCTTGATCCTAAGAGGTATTGCTGGAGAACATGAGGCTTCATTGACACTAGGGGTGCCACTAGAGGGCATACGAGTTCCTTCCCCTAAGGAAAGACCGCTGTAGGAGGGCGGTTGGAGAGAACCGCTACCTGACAGAAGGCAGTAATGGAGAAGCTTGAGAGAACTACTGCCTGGCTGACACAGGACCAAATAAACAGAGAAGTAAAACAGTAGTCAAGAGTAAGGCACAGGCATCTGTGGTGGCTTGGAGAGAGTATGGCATTGGCTTGAAGTCCTGTATTACAAGGCTGGCCAATTCATTCCTGAGCGCTGAATACAATCTTGGACAAATGGAAAGTCAGAGTTTGGGACTTCCCAGCAGCAACCCTAAAGGGGTAGAGAAGAGTGAGGAACAGATCCGTAGCAGGACGGCAACAATATCATATGCCTGACAAGTACCCAAATGTATGTGGGAATAAATAATGTATCCAGCACTAAGGAAGAGCCTGTGAAGAAGAGGAAGGTGAAAGATGGCTGAGGCGGGATGGAGAAGGAAATGTATACTACGCTGGGCATGAGTAGAGCTGAAAGACAAAGAGTGTGAACTTTGCAATCTGTCAAGACAAGTGTATTGTATTTGGCGACAGCAGGAATACCAGAGGCAAGCTGGACTGTGAGCAACCCATGGAAGGGCCTTTTTCCTGGAAAATTGTTTTGGTTGTGTTGGTAAAAAAGGACTTCTAAAGGTAGGATTTGTGAACTTTGTTAGCAATTCTTTAAAGACTCTCATGTCATGGTTGAGCAGATCCCAGAGATTTGGGTCCTGAGAGCAATAGATATTGGATTTTCTGTTGGCCACATGTTGTGAACTTTACCTTTTAGAACGGGGTGTCCCATGAGGAACAATGACTTTCAGAATAGGATTAAGAACTTGGTTTGCATGCTACTCATAGAAGGAGCATAACTGGTATCAAATTACCTGTCACTTTCTCTTATTCCAACCTGACAAAAGTTTGAAAGAGAACCCTTCTATTGTTTGTAGCTTTAAATCTAGTTCCTACAGATGTTTAACCAACTATTTCTCTTAAGAAATCTGATAATCAATGTTTTTGAGAAAATCCCAAAAATGTGGTTGTTTTGTATATCATTGCTTGAGTATCCTACACGTTTTGTCAGAAGTGGGATATACTACTCCTGTCTAGTGCCAAAATCCACCATATTTGGCAGGTCATGAGGACCTCCCCAAATACCATGCTTCCCTTTATAACTACTTTAGGCTGAGCAGGGCTGGACTGCTTTAGCATAGAAACCCTCAATGCTCTAGCAGGAGGGTGTATGCGTGCAAAGATAACTCTGGAAGTGCAGCTACCATCTCAAACATAGGGGAAGCTGGCCTCATATTGTAGCTTTGCACTCAAACTCCATTGATGTGAAAGCATGGGTGATAAAGGCTGTCTACCGGTGGGAATTAGAGGTAGTGCTGGCAAATTACAGATCTGAGGACTTTATGACCCATGTCAGATACCCATTTGCAAAATTAACATGTGAAGACATCTTCACCCTAATCATAGAAGAGGTAACATCATTGGGTGAGACAGGAAGAGGCAAAGGAGGGTTTGGTTCCACAGAACCCAGCAAACCTCTCAGCCACTGACCTGGATCACCCATCCACAGAAGATGAACTGAGGGTGTAAAAAAACATCATTGCCGGGGTTACCCTGCACAATGACCAAGGCCCGGAGGCAAGTCTTTCGGCAGGTCAATTAAGAGAAGGATGAAGCAAAGTTGGGGACAAAGTCCTGGTAGTTCCCCCCAAATCCGAAAATATACTTTTGGTCAAATGGCTGAAGCCCTATGAAATATAGGATGTAGTGGTTAACCTGAACAAGATTTACTGTCCAGATCATAGACATAAAGAGCAGATTGAACATGTCAATATTTTAACAGAATGGACCCTGACATCCCAGCTAATTCCATGGCCAATTCCATTAACTAGTTCAGGGATTACTGCAGAGCTCATCCGAGAATAGTTAAAAGCACAGGTAAAAAAGGATTTAAAGTACATGATAGACATCTTCTTGACCAATCTGGGATGAGTGCAAGGATTCGTTCACACATCTGTACACCTTCCTGATGTCAAGTTCACTGGAAACCATATCAAATCCCTGAGTCCAGATGGGAAGATATAAAAGATAAATAAAGAAAATGCTAAAGCTTGGGGTTATCACAATATCACAGAGCCAATGGTAATCCCCTATTGTGCTAGTAAGAAAACCTGACAATGCACTGCATTTTTGCACAATTACTTTTGCCAGGTGCATGACATTTTTGTGCCTGACTTGTACCTGATACCATGTATTGACAGGTTCATTGAAAAGCTGGGCAATGGCGAATTTATTTCAACACTGGATATAACAAAAGATTTTAGGCAGGTATCCTTTGCACCTGCAAAAAAATAAATTGTTTTATTCTGTGCCAGATGGTGTCTACTAATTTACAATACTGCCCTTCTGACTCAACAGAGCCCAGGCAACCTTCCAACGCCTAATGGATATCATCACCCGGAAACCCTACCGCTCCTTTTTAAGAGCTTATCTGGACAATATCATCATTTATAGTAATTCTCTGTGAACATATGCCCCATCTGTACCTTTTAGCAAGCGTTCTTAGAACTCTGGGTCTTTTGGAAAACCTCAATAAGTGCTGCTTAGCACAGAATGATGTTAGATACCGGGGTTTCTTTGTCAGAATTGCTTGATATAGCAACAAGGAAAAAGGTGAAGACTGTGTGCAACACCCCCAGACCTGTCATCAAAAATGGGCTGAGCCTTTCTAGGCCTCATCGGGAATCACCAGTGTTTTATCCTAACATTTTCATCAACACCAGTCACTTTGTCACAGAAGCTAAACAATCACCAATAAACTAACTTACAATGAGGAGAAGATGATCAAGAGACCTTTACCCATTCAAGGATTGTTTATGTAATCCCAACTCATGCCTTACTTTTTCAAGCCATTTGTACTACAGGCAGACTTCTCAAAGCTGTGTTCGGGAGAAGGGTTTAGCAAAGGTTGTGACAAACTGGAACAGCCAATACTCGACCCCTTTTAGAAACTGTTTCCTTTGGAGAAATTGTATGCTATGATAAGCTACCAAATATGCATTGAGATACTGAAATGTTACATGGAGGGTTCACAATCACTGCGCATCACAGACTACTTACTCATTGTTAGTCTGTCTAACACAGCATGAAAATATCAGTGTGTAGGGGATGCACTGTTTTTAGTCTTGGAGCCTTAGACCTTACAAGTCCACCTCATAGGAGGGAAATATCATGAG
The DNA here is from genome assembly GCF_040938575.1 of Ambystoma mexicanum. NCBI lineage: Eukaryota > Metazoa > Chordata > Amphibia > Caudata > Ambystomatidae > Ambystoma > Ambystoma mexicanum. The sequence continues at coordinate 969,740,321 of NC_090924.1, forward strand.
AATGTGGGATTCCTATACAGATTCACCATGAAAATAATTGTAAGGAAGTTCAAAAAGAAAATGGAGAGAAGTCTGGTGAGCCCACAGAATTCCCCATCCTAAACGGTGTGGAAAGGGAGCCACCAGTTGCTGGGGTGGCCCGGCCACCAACCTATCTGCCTGATTGGGTTGATCTACCCCCCTGAAGTTGAACAGCAGAGAGGTTGCTGAGGCAAAGGTACAGTGTCTCCAACACCCCTTATGGCACATCCGGTGAAGGAGTCCAGGCAAAACCACAGAGAGCTTGAATCTAGTGAAAGAATTCAAGTTGTTGCTGCATGCTGTGGACACTTGTGAAAGCTTACAGGTCTTTATTGCATTTATTTATTTAATTGGTGTTTATAATACGCCTACTACGATACCTGAGTTCGGTTTCTAAGCGTGGATCCGGGATTTGAACCTCTGCTTCGCCTCTACTAATAAATACATAATGAATCCCATTCAGATCCCTGTTGGGAATAACCTACCTGGATTAACCAATCCAGGTACGGGAACAGCAATGCAATATGAGTAGCCAATCATAAATAGCTTTAGAAAAGGTCCAGAGTGAGATAGATATGAAAGGGGCCATGGTGGTCTGTTTGCGATCTGACCCGGACGGTACCAATGTGTTTCTCAATGCTCCTTTGGTACTACGAGAGACCACTGGAGGTGATACTGATCAGTTGACACAAGAGGAGATGGCTGGAGGAGAGAAGCTGGAGAGAGGCGCTGCCTGGCACAAGGCAGTAACGCGGATTCTTGGGAGAACTACTGCCTGGCAGGTGACAGCACCAACGAAAAAGGTGAGTAATGCAACAGCGTAGAAGATTTATAGCGTATAATTAATGCAAACCAAAGCAGGTCACATTACATAATTTTTACTACTGCTCATCTATGCTTCTAGAGAAATCCAAACATATATCCAATCACGAACACATCAAAATTATTAATATTAATGACAACTGCCTATGTGAGATCTTAACTGCCTGTACCATGGACGTAGAGCTGTTAAGGGCAACCATTGACCACGGTTGCCTCACTGAGACCAAAATGCCACCGTTGGTCGGCCTCTAGGACCTTGAATCACTGGCTGCTGTATCGTGGTAAGCCCATCAAATTGAACAATATCCACCATCCATGTTTCTTGGAGTGCAATAATTGAAAAAATATCCAACTGAGATAGTAACCCATCATCGCTAAAGAGTTGAACAAACCCTTGTGTACTCCATGAGTATAACAAATAACATAAATGAGACATCTGAGTAAAATGCTGTTTAAAAACAATAGGGAGCCATCATCTCCACAACTGTTACCAAGGGAGTACTGTGGCTACACACTCTATTACTATCACAGGTCTTATTTGGACCACCCACCTTTTTAGGTGCACTCCCACCTCCCACTTATTCGGGGTTTTGGCTAGACAGTGTAACAATACTAGACAGGTTATTTTCAGATCTCAAGGGGGGTATTGGTACGATGTTTGATTGGGGGCATTTGAACTATTTTGCAGGTGTATCCAACCCTGTAAAATTCCTCTTCATATTTCAATATATAGTCGAGTGTCGCTTCAGACTTAAACCAGACATTTGAAATATAATCTGTTGTATGTTCGAACTGATCCACTATTTATATATCATCAGATGGTATCACTCTCAAGGCTGCTACAGTGTCAAGGATACTTAGTATAGCTGCTCTATTTAGTGGTGGCAAATTTCCAGTACTTGACACAGGTTGAAGTTGTAATGCTTTAAACATTTAAACATTTACAGAGGCTGGGATAACTGGGATCTGTATAATGGGTGTAATTATTGAGGATGACCATATATCAGTTAAATTAGCCTGTGTCTGTTGTCCAGCAAGGCATGTACATTTACAACCCCGAAGAGAACTACCAGCTAACCCACCTGCAATCGCCCCCATTTCACCAGGCTTCTTATTCGTTATCCCACAGGTCACAAGACTCTGGTCACCCGAGACAAGCACTGTGTCTTTCCCCACTGCCACAGGGAAAACTGTTTGCATGGTAGGCTTATTAGATGCAGATACATTCGTCATGTAAAGCTCTATCACGTCATTCAGATCATTTTTATCTGCAATTACACATGCATTTTTACATGCTTTACAACGTTTAGTATACATGAATGCTTGTGAGGTGACTTTAGTTTTCCGTTTTACAAGTTCACCTTTCTTCAAACACCCATCATTATCATTAATAGCTTGAAGCCTGCTGATGAAGTAGATGCATCATTCAACACAGTATTATCACAAGAGGGAATTTTTATGGGGTCAGTATTTGAACCTTGATCACGTACTGTTTTTCTACACCGATTTATACTCTTATGTAGGACTACGGATTGTACATCAATTTTATTCTCTAGGCACTCACATTTGGCCACAAGTGTAGTCAAAAGATTTTAAAATGCCCAAAACATGTCATTCGAGGTCATACTGTTCGTACTTATGCCATTGCTACTGTTTTCCCCATCATCTAACAAACATTCCCTCTGTTTATTCCTCAACCTGGCACTCTGGTACATGTATTTCCTCATCGAAAAAAGTATGAGGGGCAATATTTGACACCAATGGAGTTCATACAAACTCCATATCATCTCTCATATACTCTAACAAGTCAATGTTTTGGCTAGGTACAGAACACTCGTCATTTCCATCATCAAAACAACCATGCATCATTACAGTAACAAGAGCCTTATCTGGGAGCGGAGTATTAATGGTTTCAGTATGGACCTCCTGAGATGGATCACATTTATCCTCTTTAGACAATGCCATGCATAGGTATGTTAACATGGGCAGCTGTTCCAATCGCATCCGTGTCCACAGCCTCCATTACTGGGTGCAGGATAACGGATTCAAGCAATTTGGACCCAACACAACCTAAGGAGCCATTTAGTTCCGGTATAATTTAATGTTCGGCAGTCTCTTCATCAATTCGCGTACGTGGTATTATTTTTGGAAAGAAAGTTGTCAATTTCTTAGACTTTACCAGAGTCATTGGTTTTACAATCATTTTTTGGGGACAGAACCGGCAACAGCGCTGCAAGGGTTTCTGAGGGATAAAGACAGCATGTCATTTACAATTACTCAGGTCTGTTGTATAGCACAATGGTTACGACAAATCATTACACTTCTTTGATGTTACCATTATTGTAAGCGGAATGCTAAGCAATAGTAAAAAATGCTAAACAAGTTACAACAAAGCACCCACAGACCCTATACAATCGAAGCGCTGAACAACTCACAGATCAGACACAGGTCAGTCACAGGCCAGGCGCGGACCCCAAGCAGTCACGACACCAGGTCTCAGGAATTCGAATACAATATACAGCATCTAAACGTCACACTCCACACTCAGCCCAAATAAAAAGGGAATCGTGGCTAAACCTCGATAACTTGAGGATTCGATGTTCCTATCAAAGGCATTGGTGCTACACAACGTTGCTATTTCCAAGGGGTAAATATCACTATTTCACTAGGCTTCCACCAAGATTCAATCATCCAAAGCACCACACTATTATGACAAGGATGGCAGGTTTCCGCTCATAGTGAAATAGTTAAGCTGGGACTGTTGCGGTCACGAGCGGGTATCAACGCGGCTTATGGGACCCATATTAAGTACAGAAACGGGTCAAGCGGTGTGACTTTGTAAAACAACAGATTAAAACAAACCAGACAATACCTCACACCCGAGGCCCCCGTCCCCCGAAACTAATCTACTTTCAAACTTTTTTTACACGATTTCATACTTGCCAACCCTCCAGATTTAGGCAGTAGGCTACTGCTTTTTAAGCAGTCCTACCGCCTACAGATTTCAGTGACAGATCCTACTGCTTTTTACAGTGGCAAGTGATTTATGTGACTCTAAGGCAGGCTCCAGGACAAAGAATGCAGCACATTAATTAGTCTGTCTGTACAGTGGACTGGTAGGCGATTCCTTTGATTGGGCTCAGACCAATCCACTGACCTGACAGCTACTTGACTCTGTCCTACACTCTTGCAGGGACAACCCTTAGGTGAACTACCAGTGATGGCAAGTGGCAGATTGTATCACCATCACACAGCATCTGCATATCAGACTGAGGGGGGGTAGCAGTCGCCATGTCATTCAGGGTTCAACTTCCAATAAATATGTACTGTCTGGGCTGCTGCTACAGAGCAGTGGCAAATGTTGCCCACAAACTCTGTGTGATTACCTTCTGTGAAGTTAGGTAATTGTGTTTGGTGTTAAGTTACCTTCAAGATTAATACATTTTTAACATTTCAGCATCTTTCCATGTTGTGCTGTTTGATGGGTTGTGTATTTTAGAATGCTTCGATTGTGCCAACAATGTACGTTTGTATTTTCCTGTGATGTCATTGTTATGGGAATTATTATTTTTGAAACTTGAAAAATCCTACATCTCTTTGGTCACAGAATGTTGGCAAGTATGCGATTTGTCAGAATACCAAGGACATTCGGACTTAATCGTGGGCTCCAGTTGACTAAGTTTACACACACATGCAAAATGCTGTACTGTTTACATTGAATTCTAAAGATATGTGTCTGATCCAGCTACTTATTTCAGACAGACCTTAGAAAAAATATAATCAGATGATGCAGATGATGACGACAACAATCTAGATGTAGTAGAATGTGGGAGTCATCTGTGTATTTGCAAAACTGAATGCCATAATTGTGAAGGAGTTTTTTGAAAAGGTTAAATGAAATAATTAGTGGACAGAAAAGACACAAAGCCAAGGAATAAGTGCTTGGGACACTAATGATACCCAAAATCTGTGAGTGACGGCTTGATCTTCAGAATCAAGGGACAGAGGGAAGGACTGAAGCTCATGCATCTAATTGAGGTGAAGTTAAAACAATCTGGTTGAATAACAGTGTGCTTGTGAGAAGTCCTAACCCCATCCCTGTGAACCCAGTCAAACACAAACCATTTTATAACCAAAATAAATTGAATAGTGGATTTTCAACTAGTCTTGAGTAATGTATTGATCCGCCAGCTCTGAAATCTACCAGTATGGCTATGCCAGTCATATGATGCGGTCAGTACAGCATTTGAGGTTACACTTGATATATGACAACCAAAACCTAACTTATATTTTTTATCAAACCCTGTTTAGCCAGAGCCTACACCCCAAGCAGAGAGGGCATGTACAACCCATTCCAGAGCTGAGGAAGGATTGCGGTAGATTAATACCAGACATAGGCCCTCAATACGAGTTAGGCGGACATTCTGCGGTAAATCTGTCCAAAAACTGCCCTAAGGAATTACTGTTACCGCCACCTGATCAGGCGGAATTTCTGCCTGATTGCAAGTGGTGGTGGCAGTGTAATAAGACAATGTAGCTTTTTTGTGTAATTACAGCGGCCAAATTAACACTACAGCAATTCTGCCAATTCTATTGATTGTTCGGTGTTGACTGGGAAGATTTACTGCCAGGGTTTTCCTGGAGGTAAATCCTCCACTCAAAACCCAACCTCATGAATTGGAATAGTGGTAAAATTGGCGGTAACTGAGTTACTGCCAATTTACCACTTATCACCTAACTCGTAATGCGGCTGATAGAGCTTTAGAAAAGGTTAGGTAGGTTCTCTGAAAGAGGAGCCTCCTCTGGTTATTGGCACTGACAGGCTTCCAAGTGTCAGCTATATGTTATGCTACGGGTTGTGCGCTAAGAAATCTTAGCAGTGTTTTGCCTTTTTGAAATAATTTTACATGGTTTAAATACATTTGTATTCTTTCATAAACATAACACACAATTTGAAACATAAACATGGCCATACAATGAACCTTTTAAATGATAAGATAATAAATGATTTTATATCAATATGCAATTATATCTAGTTACAACTAGACTACAATTCTAACATTCCTACATCCATACTTCCAGAGCATATCTTAAATGTGAAAAATGTCTTTCAAAATGACACAGTAAAGGTATTCACAGATACAAATTATTTCAGCTGGCAGGTATACTGAACTGCCTATCTCTTACTCACTGTGAGCAGCGAAGCTTCAATTTTCACTTACCTGCTTACCTCTTGTTAACGCTTGTTATGTGTATTCCAATGTGGCGTTAACACCCAGTCCGGTGGGCCACATCGGGTGTTATCAGCACGGGGCCCAAGTTAAAGACCACCAGATCCGTTAACACCAGATCCGGGCCCACCAGAGAGGGCATTAAGGCCATTAGCACACTGGGTTAACAAAGCGGCAGCCCGGGGTGCTAAAAAAAGGATTTTCCTTCCTACAATGGGACGCGCGCGGCATCCCGTTGTACGAAGGACAATCCTTTACCAACATGGCCACCATGGAAAGGGAAGGCAGGGCTCCATACGGCAGATGGGGAGCAGGTGCAAGTGGATCTAGGTCACCTGGCCTAAGCCCCGCCAACCTGGTGCCTTCCTGCCTGCCGCTCTTTTTCACCACTTAGCAAGCCCCGTCCAACTGGTGCCTTCCTGCTTGCCGCTCTTTTTCACCACTTAGCAATCCCCGCCCACCTGGTGCCGCCTTCCTGCTTCCCGCTCTTTTTCACCACTTAGCAAGCCACGCCCACCTGGTGCCTTCCTGCATGCCGCTCTGTTTCCCTACTTAAGGAGCCCTCCAGCTTCTTTTCCTTTGCAGATGGGGAGCAGGTGCAAGTGGATCTAGGTCACCTGGTCTAAGCCCCGCCCACCTGGTACCTTCCTGCCTGCTGCTCTTTTTCACCACTTAACAAGCCCCGCCCACCTTGTGCCTTCCTTCACCATCACTGACTTGTGGCAATGCTGGATTTTACTTTTATGGACTTCATTCATTCACGGTGCGTCACTCTTTCTCAACTCTCATGCTGGACTTCCTTTGAATCTTGTACTCATGGTGGCCCTGAATCATGCTGTTCCCATCTTCATCTTGTATCCTGGCTTGCAACATTATGTGCTACTACTAACTTCTGCAATTGTATTCGCTCTCCACTCTTGCTTCTCCACTCTTTTTGACTGCTTACTCTCTTTTCTCTACTCCTTTCCCTTCTCCCTTTTCCTATCTCCTCCCCTTACTTTCTTCTATGCATTTACTCTATCAGAATTGTCCCTGGACCTAATATGATAGCAACCTTGTCTGTTTCCTCCACCCTCCCATTACTGTTTTTTTCCTCCCCACCACCCCTCCAGCACTATCTGATATGTTGTCAGGCCTAGTATGATAGTCGGTTGTTTTGTTCCTCCCCTCCTTTTCTGTACCCCTCTCCCTCACCTTTTGTTTTTCTCCGGCTCTACCAGAAATGTCATCAGGCCTAGTACGGTAGTCGCCTGTCTGTTTCCATTTCCTTCCCACTCTCCCCCTCCCTTCCTTATCTATGTTTTAGCTCTTGCACTATCTGAAATGTCGTCAGGCCGAGTACGATAGTTAATTTCACATCCTCACTGTTCATGGTCTGTAAGAATGTGGTTGTATTTTCCCTTGTTCCCTCCCTTGCCTTGAAGCGTTTTGAAACACATTGTGTATAGGCGCTATATAAATAAACGATCATATCATATCATATCATTTCCATGGCAGCAGTTCTGCGCAGAGAGGAAGGTGCAGCGGCAATAAGGTAAGTTGGGGCAGGGAGGAGCCGGCCGCGAGGTGGCTTGGAACGCGGCTTACTTATACCAGTGCTTCCTCCAGGCAGACCTTTACCGACATACTCTCCCTAGCCTCCTCTTAACTCCCAGCACCCCCTATGGTTCTCTCTCTCTCAGATATCTTTTCTAACTGCTTTCCTATTGACTATCCTATCCCTCTCACTAAGTTAGACAGGAAGCAGCTCAAAAGGGACATCCTGGTCTGCAACCCAGGCCTCTTTATCGCTGATACCTATACCAGTGCTTCCTCCAGACAGACCCTTACTGACATACTCTTTGTCATTCCCTCTTCAAGCCTATTGACCTCCCATATGGTCTGTGTTCTCTCTCCTTTTTCCTCTTCTCTCATTAATGGTGGAACACGGTGGGAGGCCCTCCTGGCCCCCTTCCACTCCTCCAAGACCATCTATAATGTCTACTTAAATGGCACTGTCTTGGTCCAGGGCACTCAGGCCAATCTCCCCCTCTTTGATAGATGCTTCTCGTGCCTTATCAATCTCCTGTCCTCTCCTGCTATCCCTTCTTACCCCTCTCTGACTCCTCTGCTACCTCCTTCCTCTGCCGGCCCTTCAGCACCCGCAACTGCTTCTCTGGCCACCATGTTGCCTCCCTCCTCTGCCACCCCCCTGGCACTCTCTTCTGCCTCTCTGACTACCCTGCCTTCTCTTCCTTCCTCCTTTGCCCATCCTCTGGCACCTCCAACACTTCCGCAGGGTGTACCAATGGCCTGTACCCCTCCTCGGAAGTCTTTCAAATGTGGCAACCTGCTCCAAAATGCTGCTCTCAACTCTGATTCAGCTGTCAAACACTCCTCTGACATCTGCCTTCTCCTGGAAGAGCTTGATTTGGATGTATTCGGTCTCACCGGGACTTGGTTCATGGCCAGCTCTGTCACGAGTTTCAACACTCTCCTTCTCAATGGCTACAAGATACTCTCCAAACCCAGAACCAACTGTCCCGGTGTGGGTGCAGCCTTGATTTTCCTGGAGTGGATCCCAGCTTCTATAATGCCAATGCAGGACTACTCCTCCTTTGAATGCCTGGTCTGCAGGCTCTCTATCTCTCTTGGCATCTCTACCACTGTGGCCACTATCTACGGGCCGCCTGGCCAGGTACCCTCCTCCTCTCTGAGTGGGTTGACCTCTCCTCCTCGGTTCTTGCCTCTATCTCTCACCTTCTTGTCCTCAGAGACTTGAACATTCACCTGGATACTACCAGCCCTTCTTCAGGACTCTCGAAACCACTGCAATGATCGCTCTCTCCATTCTTCCCTCTGGCCCAACTCACTGTGCAGGGCACACCCTGGATGTTCTGATCTCCTCAGACCATCCCTTCTCTAACCCTCTCACCACTCCTCTCTCTTGGAGTGATCACTTTCTCATTTTTTCCCACCTCTCTCTCTCTTCCCTGCAAGTCAAGCCAACTCCAGCACTGCCACCTACCGCCTCGGTCATCCGACCCATGAAGCGTGTGTCAGTTGAGACTTTCGCCACTACTTTCTCTCCTTCTTCTGCACCTTTGGCTGACCCTAACCTTCAGCTCTCTATCTCCAACACTCTGGATGTCCTTGCCTCTGTCATGAGGATCCGCTTGAAGCCTAAATCCAAGTGAAATGCTTGGTACGAGTCCTACCTTGTCACCCTTAAACACAAGTGTAGGTCGGTGGAGAGGAAGTATAGGGCATCGGACGCACCCCCTGACAAACTGGCCGGCTGCTTGCTCCAAAGTCAGTATAGACTCTCTGTCCTCTCTATGAAAGTGTTGTCAAATCAGGTTCTCCCCTGCTCATCCAGAACCATCAAGGACCACATCGACACACTGGTTCCAGTCTTGTCCGATTTCTGCAATCACTCCTTTGCCACTGGAACTTTCCACTCATACCTTAAGCACTCCCTTGTGCACCGCCTTCTAAAGAAGCCCTAGGCTGATCCTTCCCCTCTGGCTATTTTTCACCGATCTCCATCACTCCTTTCCTGGGCAAGGCTTGGAAAATCTGGCCATCTCCCAGCTTAATCTACATACTGAATCTGTTGGTTGCCTCCATGAGCACCAGTCTGGCTTCAGAGTGGCTGGAAGCATGGAAACTGCTCTCCTGAACACATGTGAGGACTTGCTCTCCAATCTTGACTCTAATCTCCCTTCTGTCCTCATTCTCCTCGATCTATCCTCTGCCTTTGACATGGTCAACCATGCCATCCTGCTCAATCGCCTCTGCGACAACTTTGGTATTACTGATCAGGCCTTTGCCTGGTTCACCTCCTTTCTCCCTGACTGACCATCTCAGGTCCAACTGAGGTCTTTCCGCTCTTCTATCTCTCTATCTACTTGTGGTGTTCTCCAGGGGCCTAACCTCTCTCCCTGGCTCTTCAACCACTACCTGGCACATCTTGCCCACTGCATCGCAACTTCCTGCTCCAATTTTCAACATTATACGGATGACAATCAACTCTCTTTCAGGCTCCCCACAGCGACCCCTGCTTCTTCTCTCATACCAGACTGTCTGGCCACAATTCAGGAATGGTGTGCGGCCAATGATCTCTGACTTAATGCCAGTAAGACTGAGATCTTCCTGATTGGGACACCGCTCCCTCCTTTCCTCTCTCTCTCTCTGATCTCCCACCCTGGGCCCTCTTCCTGCTCCTTCCTGTGAGGCTAAGAACCACGTGTCATCTTCAACTCCACCCTCTCCTTCTCTCCTCACATCCCGATGTCTCTAAGAAGCCAAACTATCAGCTGCACCTCCCCAGAGGTATTCTTCCTTTTCTCACTTTCCCCCAGAAGCTCAATGTCTACAGAGCTCTGGTCCTCTCTAGGCTGGACTATTGCAACATCCTCTTTTTAAATCTTCCTGCCTCTACTCTTCGACCTTTACAACTTGTCCAGAACAGGACTGCAAGACTTGTCCTTGCCCTCAAGCCCAGGGATCGTATCTCTCCAGCTCTGAAATATCTTCACTGGCTCCCCGTGGCTGCAAGGATCAAGTGCAAGACCCCCTGCATCATCCACAAGTCGTTCTGGGGCCTGGGATTGCTCTACCTCCAACTTTCTCTTCCAAAACATCTTCCTTCTCAAGCTCATCCTCCTCCAACTCTCTGAGGGTCAGATGCTTCTCCAAGCAGAGAGTTGAGGGCAGATCTATCTCCTCAGCTGGGGCCTCCCCCTGGAACAGCCTCCCTGCCTCTTTCAAACTTGAGCAGAACCACCTCCGGTTCTGAAAGCAACTCCGTTTCGCTTCTGCTATCTGTCTTCATCTCCCCTGCTCATGCACCTGACTTCCCCGTGCACTGATCCCCTGGTCACCCTCTGAACTCACGCCCAGGCTCCTGCATGTCCAGTTGCCCTTGCACTGCTTGTGGGCTTTCCCAGCACTTAATGGTCTGTATCTGCAACCCTACAGTACCTCTCTCTGTCCTTATGAGCCACACGCTGGCTGCACATGTGCATTAACTGCAGTTCCCCTTCCTTTCCCACCTGGCACTTCTCCCCTTCCCTCTTCCCTGCACTTGCACAATCTGAATGACACACTCTTCCCTGCACTTGCGCAATCTGAATGACTCAGGCCTGGTAAGATCATTATTTTGTCCTTCCTTTGTTTCCCTCTCCTGGTCTTGTCATGGCTAGAAACACGTTATAAATGCCACATCATATCATATCATATCATACACTGGCGGTTCAAGCCCACGTTCCTAGCCACCTGATTGGCTGGCTCTCCCGCCTGGTGCTAATTGCTTTTATTCCATGGTCATTCCATGGGATGGAACTCTGGCATGCTACCCTTGTTCAGGTAGTAGGAAAAAACTGGTTGCCTCTGCAGTATAATATCCTGGATTCACTGTTGTTGATATTATATTATATTATCATTCCCTTTGAAAGGGAGGTGCTTGCAGCATGATGGGCAATGAAGCATTGCAATACACTCACTTGGGACATCCAGGTCTTAATGAAGGTTTGGACTTAATTCTAACCTCTGACATTGCTCTCGGCCACCCCCCAGGCCATCATTCTTCAGCCTGCCAAGCCATTAGAGAAAGGGGAAGATGATATGCAAATTAGGCTTGGTCCCACCCCAAAGGGGGCAGTACAGCCCGAACTGCTAGGTCAAATCCCTTTTGCACCAGACCACAAGCATCCTCACTCATCAGTGAGGAGTATCTTTGGTCTCTAGGATGAGCAGGCTTGGGTCCCACATCTGAACATACCCGTCCTACTTGGGATCACTTAAGCAAAACAAAAGAGGTGATGGCTGGAAGGTTTGGAATTAATTCTAACCTCTACATTGCTCTGGGCAACCGTTCAGACCATTCTTCTTTAGCCTGACAAGCCATTACAGAAGGGTAAAGACCATATGCAAATCAGGCTTGGTCCCATCCCAAAAGGTGCAGTCCAGCCAGAACCGATAGGTCACACTGCTTTTCCCTAGATGTATGTCCCGCGCCTGCTGGTCCTAGAGACACAAGCTAACCCCCAAAACCAGCCGAGGGGCAGGAGGAAATCCATCAGAAATCGAACAATCCAAGTGGCAAGAGAACAGCTGATGGTTGGTGCTATGAAACAGAAACAAGGACCCGCATATCTAGAAGTTTGTTTACAAGGCGGAAAGTCCTATCTAGATTTCATTACACCACCATTTGAAAATCATATCTCTTTATGTTCAGGTGAGAATGGACATTCTCCCAGTAGCTGCCCTTACGCAATCGTGGAATGGATCCGTGTCGGATCAATGTGTCTTGGGGTGGCAAGAGAATCAATGCTACATTTTATGTTCATTTGTGTAAAAACAAAGCATTTGATGAATAGATATTTGAAGCCGATCTTGAATGATGTAGGAATTAGGGACACCAGATCAGCCATGAAATTCCTGTGGCAAAGTTTGCTCACCCATGTTATTTTTGCAACGGCCCGTTTTACTCATAGATCCTGGCTGTGAAGGAAGAAGCTGCTGAAATCAAACTCATAAGAGGTTGCGAGCAAGGCTCTCCTCTTAATTTTTTATTTACACTTCTCTACTGTTTTGTATTTTGAAAATAGTATAGATATGCATTTTTAAGACTATGAATTTTAGATGCAATCATTCTGCTATGTACTCTTTATTGGTAACACTTTTTATCCACTGCCTGCTCTGAATTATAGCCCATATATGAATGTTATTGATTGTTATATTTTTCATATTAATTTGTACTTATTTTTATATGGATGTATGTAATGTATTAACTTGAAGATTTTTATATCGAATAAAAGTATGTTGACTGGCTACTCCTCACTGATGAGGCCCAACAAGCTGAAACATGTTTGGGGATGCTTGTGGTCTCGCACAGAAGGGATGTGACCAAGCAGTTCAGTCACCTGTTTTGTTTTGCTATAGCTGCTAAAGAAAAGCAGTTATATACTGCACTGAATACCCATGTGGCTTGAGGTATATCGAACAGATCACTTAATCAGCCAATACTAGAATTATGGAACACAAATCCCACATTCACTGTAGAAAGATCAATGTACCCCTTGCCAGATATTATGGTCAAACAATCCATATGACAATGAAATATTATGAAATATTATGGTGGATTATAGATTTAGTGTTGACATATAGAAAGGAGCTTGATATTCAAATACCATCAATGGATCGTCAAGTATGAAGTCATATGTGAGCGTACTTTACAGCCTACCTGAATGTCCTGCCCTTCCTGTCTAAAGATGCCTTTGTCTCTAAGTATTAACTTCTTAATTGCTTCTGCATAACACGCATTCCCTATTGTATTATCTTTGAGAAATGTAAGTTAGAAGACAACTGTAACTCTAGCATGATAAGATGTATTGTTTACTAAATTATGGCACTGCAGGGTCTTGAGTGCAGCCATACCTTTCAAGCACTACACTATTAATCATTACAATAATTGAATTACATCATGAGTAATGCTGTGTCATTATACATTGCTTTGCAAACTCATCTTGTTTTCAGAACTATCTGGTCAGTAAAGGCAATAGAAAAATAAAACGTCACCTTGAAGGTAGATGTAGTTCATGGCATGGATAAAGACTTAGAGATAAGATCAAAAAGGATTGTCAGTCAAGTTATGGCCATCTCGATAGGGCTCACTGGTGTAACAACATTTGTAATTATTTAAAGTCTACAAAGAAATTGGGCTATGCAATATTTAAAGACTGTCATGCCACTTAATGTGACCTGATGACACTGCTTTGTAAATGGACTGCTTTGTAAGGACAATCATTAATGTGGATGCCCCTTGAGAAAGGATTAGGCTTGATTGGATTGCCCCTTGATGTATTTTTTTAACTAAGTTGACTAAGTTACTTGACCATAAAGAAATGTAGGCACATCATGTTAGAACAAACACATTATTATTATTATTATTATTATTATTATTATTATTATTATTATTATTATTATTATTATTATTATTATTATTATTATATGATGTCCTAGTCAAAGTGAAGAGATTACAATTTTGTTGTTTGAAATGCTGCTTTATCTATACAATATAATTCATATGTTAGACATATTCTGTTATCATTTTCTTTACTGATCTGGGATGAAACAATGAGGATACTTGAATAATATGAATATTTCTTTATTTTCCAAATCGCATTAAGAAATGGAAAGAGAAGTTAACATTTAAAAACATTTTGTGATGAATTGAGGTACGATAATTGTACCTCTAACCCATTTAATATCACATCCTAACGATAAGATTACATATAATTGCCAACCTCCTGTTTAATTTGTCGGTATACTCCAACACGTATAAACAGATTAAACTTCTTGATTTAATAAAACTTTGACTAAGTGATGCTTACCATGTTGTAGATTGGAAACCCTACATGTAGATGCTATATAAAAACACTTTGCTAATCGAAAAATAGTGATGCTATCAGTTCCAAAATATAGTTAGATTAGTCATTGAATAGTAACAAAATGGTCAACATTGCATATGTCCATCATCTTGAAACGTTAGGGGGCCTTTAAATTAGTAACACCTCACAGTCCGGATGGGATGCAGAATACCTCTTACAACAAATAATAAGACCGACTCAGGAAGTTGGCAAAACGTCTCTCCTGGCTGTTTTATTTTCAATTGTCTAAAACAGGGAGTTAAAATGTACATCAACGGACGTCACACAGCATTATCTCAACGCATTTCATAAAATATCATTATTTTATAGCAAAAACTCATCATACGTGATGTCATACTACGTGGCAAACTAATACAACTTACGGGGGGGTTGTAAGGGAACATGTAAGTATACTTTCTATAAGGGATGGGGTTGTGATTGGGTCTCTACAGTCAGGTGAACATCTTATGCTCACTTCTAGTGCAAGTCATCTTCATCAGTTACTAGATAAACGGTACACCATTGGCTATCAAATGATAGGGCCCTTCATTATATGGCCCTCTACTATTGGTTGGCACACTTGTACACTTCGTGAACATTCGGCTCACTAGCAGCACATAAGCTGGTGCCCCAGGTGTCAGTGGGTGGACATGATCATGTCTCCCCACCCAATTAACCCAACATCTCTCATCGCTCATACCGTCTGCCATTCAGATTGTCTTTGTACTTGTCCTTGCAAAGTGTCATTGCTACTGAGAATAAAAGGGAGTATAGGCACACTCTTATCCCAGTTCAGGTCTGTACGCTGTAAGAGATGTTGTCTTTAGGGCTATAACCTAACTTGGCTGTATTTTAGTATTATAATATTTTGGCGGTAAATAGGTATTACCTCATTTTGATGATAATTTCGTTTTGAGCTTACCTTCTATAACACTGCTCTATGATAAGAAAGCCCTTCCCCGTTTTGTAATTATGGTATATTTTGGGCTGACTGTAAACAATTATCCAGACCTAGCACATTTAAAAGGGAACACCACTTATAAAATGTGCATATGAGTTGTCAATGATTTATCTACATCAATGACCGATGCCCTGGGAGGGCTTTGCCCCCCCTTTAGCATGCAGAGTGGAGCAAACTCATACCAACACCCAAACTCTCTAGCTTGCCTAAGTATACATTTCTGCTTTTCTCTGATTTTATCTACAGCAGTATTTTTTTTACCACTGTGATTTGAACAACACAGCACCTTCTAGTTACTTTCCCTAGTTGAAATATGAAGCATTAGAAACATAAACAAGAAAAGTCCTTACACCAGAGCATTCTAAATGATTTTTTTATAATTCTGTTAAGCACCATGTGATTTACAATAAAAACATAATCCAATCAACAATAATAGATTCCCCAAAATCTTACCCCCCTTAGTACAGCTACAGTTCCTGAGAGAGAAAAAAAATAAAACAGGCATTGCAATACATGGACACATTTATTAACATGACTCTTTGTTCCCCCGTCCTTTACCACATGCAAAAGGAAAACAGGGTATTCTGTTTTAAAAATAGATTCCTGTGCTAACTGATAATGGATCGCACCCAGCTCACACTCTCTTCAAGTTAAACTTCACTTACAATTTTTTATGAGGCCTCTGCACTTTGTCTACATAATCTCTTTCTTCAAAGGTTTATCTGCACAACCCCTCCGTGCTCCCATCTGCCCTGAAGCCTCCTAAGCCACATGATCCCTGGTGCTTCTGAGTTGGCCTTGGGGCTTCCAGGCAGATATGGCGGCAGCTCCTCTTCAGCCGGTAGGAGCACATCCAGCACCCAGCGGTGGCTCAGGCAGGAACAGAATGCCCACGCCTTTCAGTTCAACTCCCTATATTCTATCTCTCTGTCAATCAAGAGTAGCCCTGCCTTTGTCTTGACGTGCTTGACACCTCTTCAGCTCCTGACTTCACTGCCCAATAACTTTAGGAGGGCCTTTATGCATCTATTTCTTCCAGTGTGCGAATAAAAGAGGTTTGCACAAGAAACAGCGATTCATTCCTTAATCTTTTTTACATTTTTCTTCCATTGCAATGTTAACCAGGACAATTAATAAGTTACTGGGGTTTTCTGTTAATGGGAAAGTTAGTTTGTTATATATGTTATTTTCCCAATGCAGTTCTTCACAGATAGAAATGCATCTAATTTGTATATGTGTACTGCACATTGAATCTCTGTCTTTTTCTGCATTCTGTTTTGTCATGGAAGGCCTAATTCACTGTCCCACTGTTCTGATGACCCAATGTGGCATTTCACCTGCTTCATATAATTCCCAATGTTTTTTCTGCATTCAGACCAATTCCACCAACCTGCTGGTCTGTATCCCTAACCTGCTTCCATGTGCACACATTTGCATTTTAAAATGACTGCATATTTTGTTGGGTGTTTCTTAAAGTGAGCACTCATTTTACCGGCTGCGTCTGCACACGTTTTCTTGAGTGCTTTTTTTTTTAAAGAACACTAATTTTACTGGCTGCTATTTAACACTGTCATCTGCACACATTTTGTAATGTCTGCTTTTAAAAACATTGGGCCTCATTACACGTTGTCGGTAAAAATTGGAATTTTACGGCATGGCGCTATTAGCGTAACCGCCCTCGCAAGAGGCCGCTTAAAGCGTCCCATTACGAGTTTGCGGACACGAGCATAGCACCATGCCGTAAAAGTCTGTACCGCCATGCTGCAAAAGTCCCCAAAATGCCCCTTACCGGCTTCGACCAAAGTGCTGATAGCACCTCCGCCCTCACGCTACATGCAAATAGCGGTCCCCGCTATTAGCGGTCACCGTAAAAAAGCGGAACCAGAAATAGCGTCATCGCACAGGAATGGGAAAGAGCACGGCGGCCATCTTTAAAAACACAATCCATTGCCTACCTCTGCATCCAAGACCTCTTTTCGGAGAACTCCGACAAGAAATCATCCAGGAAAGCCCGAAGATGCCTAAGGCGCTAATAAAATCTTCAGATCGGCAGCGCAAAGAAAAATTTTCAAATGAGGAGCTGATCATGTTGACCGGGACACTTGCAGCTAATGCTGAAGTTATTTTCGCCAATGATATGCGGCGGGAGGCCATCAACAAGAAAAAGGCCATCTGGGCCGAAGTTGTCCGCAAAGTCAGTGTGGTGGGCACTACCACCCGCAGTATCAAGGACTGCCGCAAGAGGTGGGACGACCTCCGGGTCCGTGTGCGGAATATACTAACGGCCAACCGCAACCTGGCAGTGGCCACAGGAGGTGGCGCAGATTCCCCGTTGAAGCTGAAGGAGTGGGAGGAGACATGTGCCTCCACAATTGGACTCGAATCCATAGAGGGAGTCGGAGATATGGAGCATGGTGTGGCCATTTCATCCGATGGAGGTGAGTCTATACATCAAACAATGCACAGTGAAGGGTGAGGGGTCCCCCAAATATGTGTCTATGACCAGGCCATTGATCCAGCCACACACATGCATGCATGCATCACCATATGCACGTGCAAAAGAGACCCATCCATGCATGACCAACCCAACATCCCTATTACTAGAAACAATGATAAAGAGGCCCCAATGCATAGAGCAGCATGACGTGAACATTCTGCATAAGGCACCTAGAACCCTTAACCTTGATATACCCTATTTTCGTCCTCAACAGGATCACCGTCAGACACTGAAGGCACATGTACTGCCACACATACCCCATAGTGAGAAAGGTGACACCGCCACCAGCTCTAGGGGAACTGGGAGGAGTCTCCATCAGCAGAGGCCCAAAGGTAGCAGGAGCACCAGTTGCACACAGCCTGAGGGCACGGCTGCTGTCATTGCTGAACCCACTCCAGTGTGCCCCATCATAGGTGGAATGCGCACGGAGGGCATGCACTCCGCTGCCACCAGTTCTACTGGCGAGGCAGCAGCCACCGCACTGCTCACTGACGAGGAGGACGCAATTGACATTCTAGAACAATGCCATTCCCCCAGCCCGACACATTCCATTGCAGAAAGTCCAAGGGCAACGTCCAGATCAGGTAGCCATGGAGAACATGACACCCACACCATTGAAGGGGCATGGAGCCCTCAGGTGTCCTCACCTGACGCCGGGGGAACGGACCAGGACGCAGCAGCCAGACCAACATCACATGCCACCCAACCTGACCTTGCAACCATCAGCCGGAGGCAGGCAGACATTACTGCGATGGTCGCCCAGCATGTGGCCGAGACAGGCCGTCTGAGGGATGACCTCAGCAAATATGCATGCCAAACAAGTGAGGCCATTGAGGCCTGCGCTGACAGGATCTGCCAGGAAATGGGCCAACTCCGCCAGGCCATTAACCGTATTGGGGACATCATGGAGCGGCAATACCAACCACCAACACGGGATCAACCGGGCACCTCCTCCTCCTCGGGTTCCCTGCAGACAAGCACCCTGCGCCGCTCTCTGCGCAACCTGCGGCACCCCACGTCACAACCACCCAATGGTGGAGGAGGCCCTGTGGCTTGGGTCCAGCAAGGACTAGGTGGCACATGTTGAGCAGCACACATAGACACTATAAGGCTCACATGGGGGTGTTGTGGGGGGAGGGGTGAGAGGGTGTTCTTGGGGGTGTTGTGAGGGGAGGGGGAAAGGGTGTTCTTGGGGGTGTTGTGGGGGGGAGAGGGTGTTCTTGGGGATGTTGCGGGGGGAGGGGGGAGAGGGTGTTCTTGGGGGTGTTGTGGGGGAGGGGGAGAGGGTGTTCTCGGGGGTGTTGTGGGGGGAGGGTGGAAGGGGCGTTTGGAAAGTTGGGGTCATGCACATTTTTATCATATTATGTTCACAATACACTGTTCTGAGGTTAAAAACCAGGTGTCGTCTCCATCATTGTGTCTGTGTCATTTATTGTGGATAGGGTTCTTTGTGGGCCTCATAACATGCACCAGGGCAACATTACCCATCTCCATCCATGTAATTTCACCTTTGTACCTGATGGAATTCCTGATTCAGATGCTGACGCACATCGTGTGCCTCCTTGACATCGCCTCTTGCATGTCCTGCCAGAGCATTTCACCCATACTCAGCCCCATCAACATCATCCTCATCTGGTGGTTGCATGTCAATGTCAAGTGGCATAGGCACATTCCATCAGATGCACATTTTGTGATGCTCTACACATGCCATGGTTGTCTTTGCCACTTTGTCACGGCCGTACAGGAGAGCCTCACCCAGGCTGCTTAGGCACCAGCGCAATGTCATTGAAAGGCCGAATGTCGGCTCTTTCATAACGCGGGTACGGGTATGTGCAATATTGAAGTCCTCTTCCTGCTAGTTCTGTGGGTTCCGTACAGGGGTTAGAAGCCACCTCTTAAGTGGATATCTGGCATCGCCTGTATGGTGTGAGGAATGGGTACCTGTTACGGGTCACCTCTGGTGCGGCCTGTTGTTGTTGGTGCTGTACTGCAATCATGAACTGAAGCCCATGTCATGTTAGTGGTATTGGGACCATCTTGGTGTGGGAAGGGGTGTGGTGTGCTCTTTTGTGCTGCGTGTCTCCATTGCCTCCACCTGTGCTGATTGTGTCCATCTGTGACAGATGGGAACACTGCTCAGGTCTCTTAACGGGTGCTTTTAGATGCCGTTATTTGCGCCATGCCGGTAAGGGAGTTTGGGGTCTTTTCCATGCCGCTAATGCCATGTCCGCATGGCTTGTGATGGCGTGATATTAGCGCCATGGCGCTATTTCCCGTATGGGGGTCGCGCGCCCACGTCCTTGCCGCTATTAGTGGCACCGTACTTACCGGGTCTGCTAATAGCGGTGGGTCAGGGTCATGATTGGCTTGGGAAATTACCGGTACCAGTAATTCTTTAACGGTAACGGTATTCCCTTACCGGACAACGTGTAATGAGGCCCATTGTCATTAGGATACAGCTATTGCATCTGCACACCTTTTGCAGTGGCTGCTTTTAAAACACTGCATCAGCATTTATACCCATTTTGTTGTTTCCATTGAAAACACTATCATATATCTCTACATATTCCCTCCTTTTTGCATATCTGAAACAGACCATCAGCTAAAATGTATGTGTCACAGGATATATCTCCTTTCCAACTGTCACCAGTAGCATGATCAACCTCCTCATCTTAATGGACAGGGCAACCAACCACCCCCCATTAACACTACCAAGATCGCCAAGCATACCATACTCCATTCTACCAAAGTTCCCCAGTTGGATACATTTATCTCCATCAAGCCCAGGCTATTCACATTAATATTGTTTTTTCTTAAATTCACCCTAATGGTGTGCCTTTCCTTGTGACTCAACAAAACTTCAACCTCCGGGTCAATTGGGAAGGAATCCCTCTAAAAAAATTAGATATTTTCCACCTGGCCTTCCCATATGTCATTAGCAACATAAAACAAAGTTAATCCCTCTATTGATACAATAGTGTCATCGGAACAGATATGTAAAACACATTATATTTCAACTGCTTTACAATGCATGTTCCATGATTCAGATGTGTGATTGTGTACTTACCAACCACCTGTTTTTAATTAACCTAGTTTGTGACAGATCCTCACTCTTTGAATTACCAATGACCACTTCACATCCTCTCGACACCCCCGGATCAGGTTTCATCCCACAAATAGCATCTGCTGTGTCGCAAGCAAATGGTTTACCTGGACATATATAATGTTGCTCTTTAAACCTTATACATGTACCAAATTCGGAATCAAGTAAACATCAGGTTCCCAAGCCTGAAATGCCACCACCTCCAGAGTTTTGATCTTTATATACTTGTCATCTTGCCAAAACCCTACATTGTGGACTAATTTAGTCTGGTAGATGAGTTCAAGAGCAATGTATGGAACACATAGCAAAAACCCAATTTCCATCCTTTCTAAATTCACATATGATGGTATTGCACTCCCCATCTCAAATGCTATTTTGAATTGTACCATTTCCACCTCCCTTTTCACCATCATGTGTTTAATGATTTCATATGACACAAAATACAATGGTATATGTCCCATATTCAGTTGCAAAACTGCAGTTTGAACTTCTCCCATGTATTTCTCCAATAACCTATCAAGGGGATTAACTATGTTTATAATGTCACTCAACATCCGGTCATGTTTAATCACAACATTTGTGCTGTGTTTTATAATTTCAGCCTGCTCATTTAATAGGACAGCAGTCTCACTAATATATTTAACTTGTTCATCCAATCCACCTCTAATTCCATCTAATGTCCTTTGGATTATGTCCAGGTTATGTGTCAACTGTTCTGCTTTAGCACTCAGTGTCCCCACTGATATAGCATTGGCTGTAGACATAGTGGTGCCCACTACAGCCCCAATAATAGTCATTACCACAGAAGCCACCAGCAACACTGCCACCCGCTTCCCCCACCTTTTCTTTTATAACTGACGAATTCACATGTGTTTTCTCCAACTCCATGGCAATATCTCTGATTGATTGCTGAGCATCCTCTTTTCGCAGCTCCAACCATTCTTTTATCTGGTCGGACACGATCGTCGATTTATTCAGGAACTTATCAACCATATTATCAGGGTTCAGGTTAACATGCATATTTTGATATATTAGCCTTCTGTTTCCCAGGATAAACCCAGGTGCCTTCTGTTTCCCAGGATAAACCCAGGTGCCTTTTCCACTGCGATTCCAGATGCTGGTCCAGGCTCAATGATGACTTGTGCTCCTGTGACTTTCATCTCCGACACACCTACCATGAGCAGTATGGCAATTATCCAGTTCTCATGTCTGGTCATCTCCGCCTTTCTTCCTGAAACCTGTGCCTTCACCCCCACATTTCGCTCCAGAGGCTTTCCTGGGGTTTCCTCCCATGGACTCCAATCCCATGGACTCCAATCCCATGGCCCTGCCAGGACAACTGATTAGTAAATTCTAAAGTGAATAGAAAAGAGACATGTTAAGTACATAGCATAAAACAACTGTCTATCCCTCTTTCACTGCAAGGCTTGAGAAAAAAACATGGCCCAAGATGCCATAACTTCCAGGACTTGCCATTTTTGGACACCTTCAATTAAACACACATTATAGAGAAACAGACAATATTTTAAACTTTGCATCACTATACAT
Source organism: Ambystoma mexicanum (assembly GCF_040938575.1). Lineage (NCBI taxonomy): Eukaryota > Metazoa > Chordata > Amphibia > Caudata > Ambystomatidae > Ambystoma > Ambystoma mexicanum. The sequence continues at coordinate 969,762,918 of NC_090924.1, forward strand.
TACAATAATTCTCAACCAAGTACCGTTCTGTTTCTCCATCCTTTTCACCATGTCTCTTTGTCCATCCCATGCAGAAAAATCTTATCACATCATATTAAAATAACTTAGTCTGATTCAGCGCATTTTATGAAACCATGGCACTATTTCTTTTTTAAAAGGCTAAATATGACATTTTGTTTGCTTTTGCTTACTCACCTTATTATATTTCTGATTATTCATAGAGTGAAATATATACCACCTTGGTACCTGCCCTCATGTCAGTAGGTTATACACCTCATGAAACAGTCACTCATCAATGCATCCGCCAACAAATAAATTTACCATGCTCTCATCTTTCTTCCCGACTGTCATCTTTATTTTCATTACAATCAATATACTTAGCTCATCTCCACTTGCTCAAGTCTCGTGATTTCATGCTTTGGATGGTAGGGCTTAATTTGGTTGACATGAACAAATTGCTCTGTCACCATCTCACCCTCTTTCCTCATTATTTTATATACCACAGGGGATATTTTATCTACAATCTCAAATGGCCCTTGCCATGCCGTGAGAAATTTTGAATGTGTATGGCTATTTTTACAAAAATGATATTTATATACCCGATCAACCATCTTATATTCTTTCACAGATGTCTTTTTTTCATAATCGGTCCTTGCACTTTTAGCAGCTCTTTCCAGATTTCGCTGTGCAAATGCAAATGCATGTTGCAAGTGCTTCCTCAATTCTTCCACATATTTGTGAACTGTGGATGCACTGAAAAGTGTTTGCTCATGTGTTCTGTACAATAAATGTTGTGGTAGCACCATTTTTCTTCCTATCAATACTTCATGAGGACTGATGCCTGTTGCTTTAGCAGGAGTTGACCTAGTGGCCATTAATACTAAAGGTAACTGAAGATTCCAACTAGAACCTGCCTCTGCTACAAATTTCTTTAGTATCTCTATGATAGACCTGTTTCTTCTCTCTACATTTCCAGAAGAAGCCGGCCAATGTGAGATATGCAATTTCCTTTTTACCCCCAATATCTGCCACACCTTTCTCATCAAGGCGCTCGCGAAATGACTTTCTCTGTCTGATTCTATCCTTTGGGGTAACCCGAACCTTGAAAATATCTGATTTACCAATAAGGTGGCTGCTGTCTGTGCACTACAGTCTGGTGCAGGAATGCATTCCACCCACTTCGACATCAGACATACCACCGTCAATAAATACTTATTTCCCCTGGCTGATCTTTTCACAGGCCCAACATAGTCCATTTGCAAATTTGACCATGGAAGGGTTACACCTCTTTTCATCAATGGAGCTCTATGCATTGGTGAAGCAGGTTTAAATTGTGCACATACCAGATGCCGTCACAATCCATGCCTCTGACCCCCTCAGGTATAACAGCCCCCTGGCAGCAGTGGGGCTAAAGCCCTTACCACTGGCCCCAAGGGCCTTAAAACTCCATCAGAAACATACATGGAGTCAGTCCTGGCGCCTTTGGGGCCAGGCTCATTATCAGGAATAAAGAAATACCAGTTTCGGACCTTAATCCAACATGGAGGCCTATTACACAGACCAGTTCTTTAGCACCAAGCCATGCGGTCTAATGTTTTGGGTGTGGCTGGGCCTGGAACCACTTGGCCTGGAACTACTTTACCTGGGCTATTTAAACCACACCCAAACAGCAGAACGCGCTTTGAGTTATTCTGCACTCCTGCAGCGTAACGCTCACCGTGTCCAGCTCCTGCTCATCTGCTACTCCGGTGGCCCGATCCTGAAGCCCTAGATCCGGATTCCATTAATAACCTGGAAGAACAAGAACAGCATTAGCACGCAAGAACACTTACCTGTGAAGTAACCGGCCTTGAATCCATCCTGCACTTCACTTACCTCGCCCATCTCCAGAGTTAGCCACAACCTGCAAAGGTAAAAAACAAGGACAGCATTATAACAATTCTTACCTGAGCAAGCAGCGAGTCCTGGCAGCACCCTGTGCTTCTCTTACCTCACCCATCTCAGGGTTTCGCCGCAACCTGCAAGGGAGAAGGAACAAGGTCAGCATTAACAAAGCACTTACCTGAGCAAGCAGCGCTTCGATCGCTCATCACTCCGGAACATCACCGCAACCTGTACAAAGAAGAGAAGAGAACACAGGTTAGCAATTAACAGCAATAAACAGCGCAGCGCTCCACGCATCAATAACTCACCGTCGTCTTCGCCATCGGCACTGCAACTCCGAGATCACAACCATCCCTGTGAAAACAAAAAGATACATTGTTAGGGAACAGCGTAGTGGAGCAAGACGCCGAGAAGATAGAGAAAACGGAGGGAAAGAAAGAGACAGAATAAAGACGGAAAAACATTATAACTCACCTAGAATACAGCAAGCAGAGTCGAAGTCACAGCTGGTCTGGACCTGACATAAGGGCACACGGACCAGTGAAGCAACTAGGACCACGGAACGCCGGCACGAACCACGCGGCCCTGCACAGAGAAGCAGGACGGAGAGTTCAATGCACAAAAACCTAAGGTGAGCAATAACCCCAAGGGAGGAGACTTGGACCAGAGGGAGGTGGGAATCCACCCATCACAGAACCAGTATCTTAACCCTCCATTCTCCTGTTATAGGTGCTACCCAACATCTGCCACATAACCAAGCAGAGAGGGGTCCGGGATAGCGCTTAGACCTCCATCCAGTATTGTTTGGTGCCCCCGTGGACACCAGGTGAGCGTAACAATACCCCCTGGTGTATAGTTTCACATCCTGGGACATATGTGGCCAGTAAGCATAGTCCTTCAATATTTCTAAAGTTTTTTGTGAACCCCTGTGTCCTGCAGTTACTGCGTTATGCGTGTGGTGCAACATTAATCCTCTAAATGAAAGAGGCACCACCCACTGTGTCTGACCTGTTACAGACTCCCTAATCATCAGACCATCCTGTAGTTTAATATTTTTTTTGTTCTTGTTCTTTTGTTTTTTATAATCATTTGGTAGACCCCGAACAAAATCCCTTAACTGAAAACGATTGCAAAGGAAAGGAAGAACAGTTCTTCCTTTCCTTTGCAATTGTTTTCAGTTAAGGGATTTTGTTCGGGGTCTACCAAATGATTATAAAAAACAACTAATACCGGGTCCTCTTTTGTGCCTTAATCAAATCCTGATCTGGCGTATCATAACTCCATTGTACTATAGGTTGTTCAACCCCTTTTGGGGATTTGGAGCGTGTAACTGCATCCACCTGTATTTCACCAATTAAGTGTTCAATGAGCAATAATTCCCCCATGACATCCCCAATCTTGGCTAATTGATCTGCTTTATCATTTCCCTCCTTATCCTCTCCTGGTGTCTTTAAATGTCCACAAATCTTCCTCCAGTGTATTAACAAATCACGTTCTGACACTAATTTATCTAAAGCTTAAACATTTTCCCATGTTTGAGAGGCTTTTTATTATTCATGAGCATACCCTTTGCTTTCCAACTAGGTAAATACTCTACAAAGCTGTTCCGGGCATAATCAGAATCAGTTACTAAGACAATTTCTTTAAATTTGTTATCAACTGCGGTAGAAATCGCTTTATAGATTGCAGCTAAGTGTGCTATTTGGCTACTCCTGGCTCCAATTCTCATCCCAATACTAGGAAAGCCTTCATAGCTTTTCCAGACATTTCCTATCCCTGTCATCAGCTGTTTATCACTATAATTTTCAATATGATAAGAACATGTTTCTACATACACAGTTGGCAAATATTTGGACACATTTTCATTAAAATCTTTGTGTGCTGATTGTTCAAATTCATTTAAACTGGACTCTACTTCTATTTAATTTGAAACACATTCAGCTGCACAGTCATGCACATCTGCTATCCCTTGAGCAATTGGGCTCTTTTTGTTCTGTCCATATCTTACTTCTATAGGGAATCCCTGTAATGCTAATGTCCATGAGGTGATTCTGGATTGTGCCAGATTGCCTGATCTAATCCTTTTACTTTGTAAAAATTGCAACGGCTGATGATTTGTTTCAATGATCACCTTTTCTCCGTGAATAATGGGACGGAAGTGCTGCAATGCCCAGACAGTGTTCAGGAGAGACTTTTCATATTCACTGAATTCAGTTTCAACCTAAGATAACCCCTTGCTCACATAGGTGATAGTTTTATGATTCGAATCATGTTTTTAAGATAATACAGCTGACATACACTGTTCAGTGAATCCTATTTCTACAAAGAAATCTTCATTCTTTATAGGATAAACTAAGCATGGTGCCTTCATGAGACATTCTTTCAATTTCTCTACTGCCTCAGACTGCTCTTTTTCCCATTTCCAGAGTACATTTTGCTTCAATAATTTAGTCAAGGGTTGAGTGATTTCGGCGTAATTCTCAATAAACTTCCTGTTATATCCCATCATACCTAGTAAACTTTTTTGACCTTTCATATCAGTAGGATTTTTCAATTTCTGTATTGCCTCCACCTTTTTCTTTTGTGGATTTAACCCATGTTCAGTCATTTCATGGCCCAAGAAATTCACTTTCTTTTTGCACCATTGGGCGTTCTGTAAGGATACTTTAGCGCCCGCTTTCTGTAATTGACCAAGTACATGTCTAATTTCTTCAAAATGACTTTTCAGGCTCTCATTATTAATCAGAACATCATCCACATGGTTCCCCTTTCCGCTGCATCTGGGAGTGCTTTTCTCAAAAATATGCCAAATTCACTCCCATTATTTACATACCCAAATGTTGTTCTGGACCAAGCGTATTGCGTTTTATCAAATGAGAATGCAAATAAGTTTTGAATTTCTTCAGCCAATGGTACAGTACCCAGAGGTAAGGTCTAATGTGGTAAACACCTTTGATCCATGAACCTGAGCAAGGCCCTGATCAATAAATGGGAGTGGCCATCTGGGCACTGGTACCCTTTTATTTAGTTCTCTTAAGTCTACACAGAAACGCCATTGACCATTTGGCTTCAACACGCCTAAAATGGGAGTGTGTGAGGTACTATGAATGGGTCTGATAATTCCTCTGGATTCTAAATTCTAAATTATCTCTGCCAGTGACTCCAAGCCTGCCAGTGACAACCGATATTGGTGCACACATACCGGATTTCTACCACATCCCTCTGGTAATGTGGCAACATGCAAGTCAGTTAGGCCACAATCATATGCATCCTTGGCAAAAACCTCTTTAAAGTCCATAAATATTTTTCTCATTTTACGCCTGTCCTCTTCACTGTCACATACATCTGCTGACAGAATCTGCACCTCTACCATTTTTGAAAATTCTGGAAAATCCTCCAATGGAGGAATCTCTGTGCTTTCTTCGAATTGTGTGGCTGTATCTCTTTTCAGAGTTGCCACTTTTAAATATTTTGGAATATGAGCCCCTACTTCAATAGGCTCATTTTCTGTTTCACCTTCATTTAAATGAAATAATAGGCAATTCTCCTGGTGACAGCACACTGTCTCATTGGAATTGTAAGGATACACAGACTGAACTTTAAATATCCCTTTAGGTTGAGAGTCCATTGACTCTGGCAACACGCCCGGTGCATCTACATACCTATCAGGGATGTTCCCAATCACTGCATTGTTGAAATCTGCGGTGTAATGTGATCTTTGTATTGCCATCCCTAAAACAGAATTTTCCTCCAAATAAATGTCTTGGCACCCCTTGTTATCCACCATAATTTTGATGGGTCCATCCCCAATCTCTACCAATGGTGTATATTCACATTCCAGCCCCTGCTGTTTCATGGATTCACTTAAGCACACAAATGCATCAGAATCCTTCATCTGTTGTCCATTTCTATGCTTTAGTGTTATGGTGACTTGTCTGGTGAATGCAGGAATGGTGACCTCCTTTTTCACCTGTAACTCAGTTGCATATGGCACCAATTGCGCATAATGATAGGCCTGCCTTTTGTCTTCAAATTCAGGTGATGGTCCTCCTAGTCGGGACCGCACTTTTTGGTTAAGGAAATCCAACACTGTACACATTCTATGCATAATGTCATTTCCCAAATAAAAATCATTTCTTGTCCCACTCACTATCCATACATTGTGATAGATCATTTTAGCATGCACCTTCCTGCAATTCTGTTTTCAAATTCTGCATTATCCAACCCAGAAATATATTGGATTTTAATTCCGAATTTTGGGATTTCCTCCCATTCCATCATTCTCTGAAGTAATGTATCATTAATAAAACTCCTTTCCTGTTGCTACCATAGCTTTAACCATTTCAGAATGGCCAATGTGGATCCATGGCTGCTCATCTTCCACGTGTATTTCAGAAAGGGATGTGATATGTTTTTCTGTGGTTGCCTTAGGGATAGTTTTCTGCTTGCACTTCTCCTCCTTTAGGTGAAAGCGTAATGTATTTTCATCTATTTAAGTTTGCCATTTTTTCCTAGGATCCAAATAAATTTGTATGTATTGTTTCTACTTTTCACTTTGCTTTTCACCCTGACACATCAAGATGACAGTAACACTAGGCACACAGCCATTTTGAAGATATACCTCCACTGCATCATTTGATTTAGTAACGGTATGGCATTCGTTTACACTGCTGTTTTGCGACTTTACTCTCTTAGGCCTTAATGGTATTTTTGTCAAAGACAACAGAACACCATTCACTCCATCAATGAGGGGCGACAACCTTTTCAGGCAATCTGTTCCCATGAGGAATGGAATTTCACTGATTGATGTGATCAATACTTCCTGTCTCTTTCTGTATTTTCCTATCTTTATGTCAACCTCAGTGACACCTTCGATAGGTACCTCCTCGCCATTAAAATTATGTACCGGGGCTTCATTTTGTTTCACTCTGATCTGATTTTGTGGGGCTCTCCCTTCATTGATACTTATTACCAAATCTTTGGACATAATTGTGGCCTGTGCACCTGTGTCAATCATTGCAAATGTATTGCACTTTTCTTCCACAGTAATGGGAGCATAATACCTGTCCTCAATTTCTTCCAATGCACACAGAAAGTGTGAATTTCTGCTAATTTCAGGACTCACTTTTCTCAGGCCCTTCTCACTTTTTGCCAAACACAGGGGTAAATGAAAGGATATCTTTCCCTCCTTTTTGCCCATCTCATCTCGGGAATCTTGGTCTGTCTAGTCACGTTCAGAAATCATCTGGAGTGTAGCCACTGTTCGCCCCTCTGTTCGGGGACCATCAGTGTTCACATTGCAGTTCTTCCATTGAACATGCTCATAAACATCACATGGTAACTTGTCATTTTCTGACCCTGACCACTTATTTGCATCTGGCACGGCATCATCCTTTTTAGTCTCCTGAAAGATATGTGGCTCAAAGCACTCTTCAAGTGACTGGACTGTACCCTCCTTTTTAGTACTCATTTTTCCTGTTTGCATTTTTCAGTATCTAGGGAGAATGTTTCAACAGTTAAACCTACTTCTCCATCAGTGGTTTTATCCGGGCATATGAGGTCTTTTTTGAATCTGTCTCTTTGCTCTCTTGGGATTTCCCATTTATTTTCTCCTTTCTCTTTTTCATTTGCACATACCTCAATAGTTCGATTTAACACCAGATTAAACCAAACTTCCTTTTTATGTGTAGTTGCAATCCCTGCCTCATTCTCATTTGCGGGCATCTTCATATTTAAATCAGTAAGCAATTCATGACCATTACAAAAAACTGGTTTATGGGATTCTGTATTTTTATCAATTCAGGTGCCATTAGCATTTAGTCACCTTTTATCAGAAGGCACCAGATCGCTTCTGCGACCTTCCGCCCCTCATTTGATGACTGTTTTTGAACTGCACAGAGCTTCCCTATCTGTTCAGACAACATTTTTACTTGGGCCTCAAGACATTGAAATCTGTCAATTTCTCTAGAATCTTCTCTTTGCAGCCTAGACCGGTACTGGTTACTTTCACCTTAGTTAAATCTGTTTTGGTATCTCTCAGGAGATTGATTTCTATTTGAATTGTTTCTGAACTCTTGATTCATGGAAGGTGATGAACGTGATGGAATCATTCTTTGGTTGTGATCCATTGATGGTGGTGATTGATTATAGTGATGCGGTGCATAGTTCATATTTTGTCTTTCATTGTGTGGGAACTGTCCCCTATGCTGATTTCTGTTTTCAATTAACCAATTCACATATCGTGGTCTGTCCTGATTGCCATACACCATAGTGCTGGTGTCAAATCTGCTATGTGCCCCCAATGTCTGGTAGGGACTGTTGTTTCTTTGATCTTGATTTTGTCTCTGATTGTTATTCATGCCTGACATATCGGGCTGGTATCCTACCCTGAGTATGTCTCCCATGTATCTAGGGATAATGTAACTCTCTAACTCTCTCTATTGCTTGGATAATGTGACTGAAAAATTGCTACCTGGGATGGCGGCCTCTGTGCTGCACCCCTCTGATCGGATGTCATATTATTTCTGACTGAAGTTTGGCCTGATTCAAGTGACAGTTTAGCAGATCTTATCTCCATTACCGTTGCTGAGGAGGCCTTAGATCTTGACTTTGTCTCTTTAATTCTGTCTCCCTCTCCACTCTGGCATTAGAGCACCTCATATAGTTTGGTCCCTTGATCTACAATCCACTCCAGTGACTTGTCGCAATCAAACTCGCAAATCAATTGTGATATAATATCTTTTTGTAGGCCATAAAAATAGGCAGCCTTAAATTCAACTGAATTAGGACTAAAAGATACATCAAAGTGAGAGAAAGCTCTTTTTAACTCTTGGAGAAACTGGCGAGGTGACACATTTGGCCTGGCTGTCATTGTATATGTGGCTTTGTTTTGCATCCCGCAGTGACCGATATGATATAAAATGATGTCTAACCTTCTTTTCAAATTCTGCCCATGACTTATTTTCCTGTTCATTCAATCCTCTGATGATGCTCGCTGTGGCAGCATGAAGAGTTAAATGAAAGTATTGCCTATACTGTTGCTTGGGTATCTTTAGGGCTTTAAATATATCATGCACTGCTTCCAGGTGATCCACTATACAGCAATCACCCCCCTTTTTGAATGGCTTAATTAGGGCCTTGATTGATTTCATTATTTTGATAGGGCTACTTTTCGCTATATTTAGAGTTGCATTATTCTGTTGTTCATTCTTTTTTCAGGTGTATGGGACTGGTGGCAACCACTAGTGGTTGAGTGAAACCCTCCAATTTCGTTACAACCAGGCCCAGTAAACTGTATAGCCATTGGGACATTATTCCCTCTCGTAGAAAAGGGGCTAACCTCAATTCCATTGAATGTGGTGCCATGTTGTTTTTCCTGAGATTTAAAATGACGTATTTGCTGTTCTAAATCTTTGCACTTTTTATGGAGTCGGTCTGCCTCATGACCAAAATAAGTATTCGCATCACCCATCTTATTTATTACATTCTGCATCTCACTCATTTGCATTTGACATTCATTAAACTCCTTGTCCCTTTTGTCCCTTCCCTGGAACATTTTAGCTATTTCTTGTTCAATGGCTTGGAGCTCGCCTTCTTTCTCTATATTATCTCTCTAGAGAGTTTGCATCTCTAAGAAAACCTCCTCTTTGTCTTGTCTAATGTCGCTCACTAACCCTTTTCCCGTGTTTACATTCTTGCTCACTGTCTTCAAAATGCCTCCTTCTCTGAGAAAGCTAGGTGTCAGATTCATTGCATTTTGATTGCATTGCTTTTTGACATAACTTGAGTTCTGATCTTAACTTTTTCTCCTGTTCATTAACTCCATTTAATTCGATTTTTAGTCTACTAATCAACTCAGCATCATTTGTCTGCATTCGTAGAGATCTATTTAAAATGAACCAGATTTTGGCACAGAGCCTTATCAAGCAGTCTCTCTCAGAATTGTTGTCAGTAGCTCTAAATAGTCTCAGAAGACAGACCTGAATTAGACTGCCCTCTTCAAAAATATTGTCCAGTGGTTCTTTCGGCATTTCTCCACAAATGCAGTCATGCCACTGTACGGCACTGTCTGATGACCACAACCCATGCGCATATAATTTTGCCTCTAGATATTTCACCAGTTCCGGAAAGGTAGCCTCAATTTGGGACATATTGGAATTAAATTTATAGCGCTACACTAAATTCACAAAATTAGTTCCCTTCAATGCACGAATGGCGGTGTGGAACACGGTTGCCACGCCCAGTAGCTGCTTTACAGTCTGTTCCCGCAGGGCAAACGCACCATGAATGTAAGAGATTTTGTCTTTAGGGCTATTACCTAACTTGGTTGTATTTTAGTATCGTAATATTTTGGCGGTAAATTGGTATTGCCTCATTTCGGTGGTAATTTTGTGGTGAGTTTACCTTCTATAACACTGCCCTAAGATAAGAGAACCCTTCCCCGTTTTGTAATTATGGTATATTGTGGGCTGACTGCAAACAATTATTCAGACCTAGCACATTTAAAAGGGAACACCACTTATAAAATGTGCATATGAGTAGTCAATTATTTGTCTACATCAATGACCTATGCCATGGGAGGGCTTTGCTCCCCCTTTAGCATGCATAGTGGAGTACATTCATACCAACACCCAAACTCTCTAGCTTGTCTAAGTATACATTTCCGCTTTTCTCAGATTTTACCTACAGCGGTGAAATTTTTTACCACTGTGATTTGAACAACACAGCGCCTTCTAGTTAATTTCCCTAGTTGAAATATGAAGCTTCAGAAACAAAAACAAGAAAAATCCTTCCACCAGAGCATTCTAAATTGTATTGTATAGTATTGCATTTATTTATATAGCGCACCAAGCCAAGAGGCAACTGGGCACATTTCTTAGGTACACACAGATATGCATATTTACAGTTACAGTTGTAGGCCTAGTAAATCACAAAGTTACAAGCATAGTAAGTAATCAGATTACATGGCGCACAGAATAATTTCAGTGATTACATAGAGCAAATATTATTTACAGTGAGGGCAGTTGTGTGACTATTCACAGTGAGCAGAGTATGGAAACGAAGTGGGTTAGTTTTCATTCTGAGTAAGCCAGATTTTGTCCTCATTACAGAATTTGTGAATGGAGGGTTCCAGCCTGATGTTGGGCGGTAGTGTATTCCAAGTTTTTGCTGCAAGGACTGGGAAGCTTTTACCCCCTGCTTTTTGCACTATGAATCTTGGCATGGTGACGAAATTGGAATGGAAAGATCTGGTTTGTCTAACTGAAGTATTGAGTTTGAATTTGTCGCAGAGGTATTTAGGTGCTTGATTATGTATGCATTTGTGTATGAGGGAGAGAGTCTTGAATTTAATTCTGTGGTTAATTGATAGCCAATGAACACTGTGTCTCAGCTCTGAGATGTGTGGTTTTCTAGGGAAGTTGTTGGCTGCTCTGAGTGCATTGTTTTGATAGATTTGTAGTTTGTGTAGGTTGTGCTGACTAGTGCCCAGATATAACGCATAGTGGTAGTCTAGCTTGGTAAGTACAAGTGCCCTGGCCATGGTGATGCAGTTTTCATGTCATCAGGAAGGGTCTGCAGGCGTTAATGAGCTTACATGTGTAGGCTGTAGTGGATGCTGTGGCATTGATTTGTTTGCCTAGTGAGAGGGTGGCGTCAATGTACATACCTAGTGTTTTTACGTCTTTTGAGAATTTGATGTCATTGCCATCAATATTGAAGGTGTTAAATTTGTTGTCCAGTTTATTAAGTCTAGCTTGGGTTCCCACTAGTAAGAGCTCAGTCTTGTCATTGTTAAGGCAGAGACCGTGTTGTGCCATCCAAGCTTGCATGACAAGGTAGATGTCATTGAGTCGTTGTGAGTCAGAGGGCCTCATTACGACTAGTGCGGAATGGGTTTAACGGCGCCGGTAATGGTGCCGGCACCGTTAAACCCACTCTGCACTATTACGAGGTCCCCTTGCAGGACCCGCTGTGGACGTCTGTTTTTTCCAGACGTCCATAGCGGGTCCCGTGAGGGGACCAGGGAGCCAACAAGGGGCCCGTAATTGACGGGCCTGTTGTTAGCTCCCACCCCATACCCATTGAGCCCTATGGGGGCTCGAATGGGAATGGGCAAGGACCGGGCCTGGGTTCCCTGAAGGAGGAAATACCGGGCCTTCCAAAGTCAGAATGGCCCGGTAATTCCCCATTCGGGAACCCGGACCCGGACACGATTTTGGAGGCAGCATGGCTACCTTCAAAGTCGTAATGGTTGCCTGTGATATGTATGAGAATGTGTGTGTCATTGGCATAAATTGGTGTAAGCGATGCCCAGTTGGTTAAGTTTGTCAAATAGTGGTTTTGTGAATATGTTGTAGAGTGTGAGGGAGACGCATGAACCTTGTGGGACCCTGCATGTGACATTTGATGGGAGTGCAGAGGCCCATGGTGCAAACACTCTGGTTGTTCTGGTTGTTCTGTTGTTAAGAAATGATTGGATCCAGGTGATGGCATCATTGAAAAAATGGGTTGCAGAGAAGAGATGTTGGCAGAGGGTTTTATGGTCAACTAGGTCAAAAGCCGCTGATAGATCTAGTAAGAGAAGGAAGGCAATGTTGCCCGAGTCCTTGATGTTCTCAATTTGGGTTACTAGATCTATCACGGCTGTTTCGGTGCAGTGTCTAGGTTGGAATCCGGATTGGCATAGCCCTAGCAGGTTGTTGCTTTCCAGTTGGTGCTGGATCTGCAGATAGGCTGCTCTATCGATGATCTTCAGGAGGAAAGGTACCGTGGTGATTGGTCTGTAGTTAGAGGGGTTATTTTGATTGAGGGATGGTTTCTTGAGAAGTGGCATGACCCATGCGTCCTTCATGTTAGCAGGGATTTCAATGGTCTTGAAGGAAGCGTTGATTAGAGAAGTGATAAACGGGACAATCTCCTTCACTGTTTCTTTTATGATGGGAGCAGGGCAAATGTTGTCCATGCATCTGGATGGTTTAAGGCTTACTATTATTTCCTCTACTTCCTTGATGCTGAGTGAGCAGAATTTGAATAAGTCGGGTTGGGGAGGAGGTGGAGTAGCCGTTGAGTGGGCAGGAAGGTTTTTGTTAAGACAGTTGTTTTTGTCTCAATTTTCTGTTGTAGGAGCTCAATTTTGGCTGATAGGGCCTTCTGAATGTTTTGACACCAAGTTGTGTCCTTAGTGCAGGTGTTTGGAGGTGATATGGGTGATTCGAGCTCTCTGAGAATGCTGAATAGTTCCTTGGTATTAGTTTTGGTGTTTTGAATGTGGTTGTTGTAGGAGTCAGATTTGTCTAAGAAGATGGCAGATTTGTATGTAGCAGAGGCTGATAGGAAGTTTTTTTTGTTAAGAGCCGAAGGGGAGCTTTTCCAACTTGTTTTCAGCTGCTCTTTTGTTTTTTTGCAACGTCCTCAGTTGTGGGGCGAACTAGGTGTTTAAGTGGGCAATGGGTTTGGCTTTGCAAAGGTTTTGAGGTGCTAGTTTGTCGATGGCGTTTTGAAGGGTAGTATTGTAGAGGTTTATCAGATGAGTAGGGTCCTCAATAGGTTCAAGGGCAGTGTCCCTTTGCAGGATTGGTTGTAGAAGTGGGAGAAATTTGAGGGCTGTTATGTTGCGAGTATTTCGAGCTAATATTGGAGAGGCTAGGGTTTTCTCATGGTTAGGGAAGTCTCTAGGAATGGAGAAGAGGATGGCATGATGGTCGGTCCAGGCGAGTGGATGATTTGAGGTGATAGTGGTGTTGCAGTTGCAGTCAGTGATCCATTCTAGTTGTCTCCCTTTGGAGTTCGTAGATTGTGGGTGAGACCTATTTAGGCTATGCTATTGCTAATCTCAGTATCGTTCTTGTCATTGATGTCATGTAGTCCCAGGTTGAAGTCTCTGAGGAGGATGGTTTGTGAGCTTGGATTAGTATTGTTTGTCAGCAATTGTGATAAGTCTTCTTCTTCTTTTTTTTATAATTATGTTAAGCACCATGTGATTTACAATAAAAACATAATCCAATCAAGAATAATACATTCCCCAAAATCTTACCCACATTAGTACAGCTACAGTTCCTGAGAGAGAAAAGAAAAAAAACAGGCATTGCAATACATGGACACATTTATTAACGTGACTCTTTGTTTCCCAGTCCTTCAGCACATGCGAAAAGGAAACATGGTATTCTGTTTTAAAAATAGATTCCTGTGCTGTCTGATGATGGATCGCATCCAGCTCACACTCTCCTCAAGTTAAACGTCACTTACAATTCTTTATGAGGCCTCTGCACTTCGTCTATATAATTTCTTTCTGCCAAGGTTTATCTGCACGGCCCCTCCTTGCTCCCGTCTGCCCTGAAGCCTCTCAAGACACACAATTCCTGGCACTTCTGAATTGGCCTTGGGATTTCCAGGCACATATGGCAGTGGCTCCTCTGCAGCCGGTACAAGCACATCCAGCACCCAGCAGTGACACAGGCAGGAACAGAATGCCCACACCTTTCAGTTCAACTCCCTATATTCTATCTCTCTGTCAATCAAGAGTAGCCCTGCCTTTCTCTTGACGTGCTTGACACCTTCTCAGCTCCTGACTTCATTGACCAATCACTTTAGGAGGGCCTTTATGTATCTATTTCTTCCTGTGTGCGAACAAAAGAGGTTTTTAGAATGCACAAGATACAGCGATTAATTCCTTAATTATTTTTACATTTTTCTTCCATAGAGAAATACAGACAGAATTTGCATCCATGTTTACTGAATTGCGTTGCAATATTAACCAGGCGAATGAATTAGTTACTGGGGTTTTTTGTTAATGGGAAAGTTAGTTTGTTATGTATGTTATTTTCCCAATGCAGTTCTTCACAGATAGAAATGCACCTAATTTGTATATGTGTACTGCACATTGAATCTCTGTCTTTTTCTGCATTCTGTTTTGTCATGGAAGGCCTAATTCACTGTCCCACTGTTCTGATGACCCAATGTGGCATTTCACCTGCTTCATATAATTCCCAATGTCTTTTCTGCATTCAGACCAATTCCACCAACCTGCTGGGCTGTATCCCTAACCTGCTCCCACGTGCACCCATTTGCATTTTAAAATGACTGCATATTTTGTTGGGTGTTTCTTAAAGTGAACACTCATTTTACTGGCTACATCTGCACACATTTTGCAGTGGCTGCTTTTAAAACACTGCATCAGCATTTATACCCATTTAGTTGCTTCCATTGAAAACACTATCATATATCGCTACAACTCCCAATTCCTTTTTCCATCCTTGACTCACCTGACAGGAGACCGTATTTCGGTCTCTTTTGCAGCATTTAATTGTCTTGAATTAATAAACTTGGCATTCATGGTGTTCTTTCTTGCACCTTAACAAGGGCTGATTCAGTGTCTCACATTCACTGTTCTTCAAGGATAGCTAACCGTTCTTGGCCGCTCCATCATTTGACACCAGGCCAGACAGCTATTTCAGGCCTTTCCTCGATTCAGCTGTTTTTCTTACTGTGCGACAGCTTTCTGATCCTTCTTTCTTCATGGATCTGAGCTTACTAAATGTGTGACACCGAAGTCCAGATTCTATATAGTGGCAGCACCATCTGCAGTCTATTCACCACGTATAGCTAGCCTTTAAGATCACTTAGTCTACTTGCATTGCTGCATCTGTGCAGTTATAAAACAGCTTGCATTTTCTGCAGTGCTCTTCACACATGCAATCTTCATTCCGCATATGAAAGTTACTCAATTTGTTTAGTTCGTCATCAGATTCCATAAGGCCTATGGATCTTCTCCTTCGACCACTCTTCTCAGTGCGTCACGCTAATTTCTTGTGGCGTCACCAGCTTTTTTTTCTCTCATCTTCATATTCCTTCGGGGATCTGTTCCAAGATATTGTCATCTCTACGGGGCTACATCATATAGGGTCTTCTTAATGGATTCCTTTTCTCGAAGACTCTCTGTGGAATAGGCACAATCACTGGTGTCGTGCATGTCACAATTTCCGGTTTTCAACATATCCGACGAATGGGGGCAGGACTTTCTGCAGAGGCATTCAGCTGCTCCTCTACACTCCTTCACCAGTCTCCACATCCTGGGACCGCCTCTTGAAGAAGTGCTTCTTCGGAGTCCAGCTCTCCACTACTCCCATCAGGGATCCGGCTGATTTCACATGTTCATCAACACTCCAAGTCATATAGCTGCACTGTCATTCAGATTACAGTAGACCCATCTTCCCACATAATTCTTGTGATTTCTTGGATGCAGGAACTTTGTTCCCTCAGGTGCTACAATGCTGGCCTCTATATATTTTCTGATCTCTTCATCTGTCAATTCCGTGGGTCCAAACCCTGACTCGACATCAATCATGATCTAAATTCCTACTGCTTCTTTTCTGTATTCTTGCACTGTGTAATTATTATCCTAATCACACAGAATCCAAACATCACCGTCACTAACAAGGCTCCAAGAAACTTGAAGATATTTGCCATACATTGTGGAACATTGTGGAACCCATAAGAAGATAGACGTATACCAACTGTCATCTGCAATATCTTCTGTCTCATCTTCCATCTAATGGTGCAGTTTGATCAGCAGTGTTATGGCCTCTGTCAAGGTCCTATTCTCATCATCATGAGAACGTATGAACATGCAACATGACTCTCCAATTTTGGTGCAAACTCCTCCATCCATTGCTGTTATCATATGAAGGACATATCTGTTCTGGAGGGTCATCAATCTTATGGCCCACAATTTTTCCTTGATGGCATTGAATCTCTTCATGGTAGTGTTGATCATCTGCAGGAGCTCCCAGTTAGTGATCTGTAACCACTTTGCATTCCCCATTGGCGGGATACCTAGCATAAAGATAGTTGAGAATATTGCTGATGTCTGACTGAACAACCTGTGCTTGTATGGAATAGCACCAAAGGCTTCTATCGATTTAGCTGAGAAATAATTTTCCCTCCTTGTTCCATTCAGAAATTGAAGTGATCTTCTCCTCAAATGGGCATCTGCTTTTGGAAACTCTCCAATGTTCAGGTCACTCTTCGGAATCACTAATGCTGGAACATGAATAAGCACTATAGAACACATCCCTCCCCAGTCTTTGGGCAGCTACATGTAGCCTCTGGACCAACAAGCCCAATAGTGGTCCATCAGAATTACTGTTCCATCCTTCATGCCTGGTACATCAGAAATTCGGCTACACTGGTGATTTTCTCCAACTTTCCTCATTATTTCTGAAACTCAAGGATGCACTTGCTAGAGGGATTATCTGCAATGGCCCTCCTTTTTTGTCGACCCATGTCAACAACTTTGCAATCTTCGACCATTAATTCATGCATTCATTCTCTGCAGCATCTATAGCTGCCTCAAAATATCCAGTTAATGCTGCTGCTTAACACACAATCAACCCATCAGCCCTCCTTCTGGAGTCAGCACTGCTCCTTCGATTTGCAATTGGCCTCTTTCCCAACATCTCTGTATCTCTTCCTTATTCTTGCCTTGACAATTTAGGATCTTGTTTTGTTCCATCCTGATTTCTGCTCCACTCATTCCAGGCTGTTCATATCTAATTACTAGATTCCTTGTTTCTGGCTTCCCTCTTGTCTGTAAGTCTTGCACATAGTTATCTTCTCTTTGAGATGTCTCTTTAGTTATCCATACCATGGATGCTGTTCTGCCTTGGAACTGTCCTCTTGTCTGACAGATGCGAGATGCTTTAGGCAATGAGCTCTTTGCACTGGTACTTCTGTAGCTACGAATATCATAGAGGTTCCAATAGCATATGGTATCAGGGAACACACATAGCAGCTCTCCATGGATGTTCTTTCTCCTACTCTTTACATGTGCTGAAACCACATGCTATTATCTACCTCTAATGAACTATCTAGATATGTGTTTATCCCATTATTGTCTTCCTCTGTATTTCTCTTGTGTCTCTTTAACAAAAGTGGGGAGGGTCAAAGGGACATCTGTTTATTTGGACCAATGGAATAGAGAGTATGAATCAAGAGAAACAAGAAAACAAAGATAGAGACTGAGCATGCATATACCTGAATATTACCCCACACCATTTATGGCATTCTGGAATCTCTTGGGCTTGCTCGTTCCTCAAAATCGTACAAGTTTAACATTCCTCATTTTCACTGTAATTTTAAGGAAGGAAAACACTTTACTGAGGTAAATGTAATAGATTAGGTATTTGTAGTAGTTCCTGTACTATTGCTATGAGCAGCCTTCTGATCACATGGCCATTCTTAGGATTCGGTAAAAAGTGTGTATGTTCACATCTCTTCTAAAAAGGGATGGAGAAGCTCAAAGAATAAACACAAAAACAGTAAGCACAAGGCAATGCACATCACTCTCTGGGAGGACCATAAATTCAGTCAAACAAATATTCAGTAAGAAACGATTTGGGAAATTGTTCACGTTTCCAATTCTTAACCAAGTGTTGTCATTTAGGCATAATCGTGAAATATCAGCATTTCTCTGAAGATCTTTTTCAAAGGTTCCTGTGGCTCAAGCAAAAGAGTTGCATGCCTGCTATAATATCTATAAGGAGTGTCCAAGGGGAGCCACAGTCCAAATGCAAATCTGCATTTATCAATCAATTTGTAGCCTTATCATCCTTCTTCTTTGTCATCGATCAAGTCTGCACACGCTAGAATACTTCTTCTTGTCTTGCTTCTGGATCGATGGCTGGGGGTGCTGCAGTCTCGCTGGTGTATAGCTTGACAGTGATGTGATGGTCCTAACCAGGCTGATTCCTTAGGGCATATAAAGCTAAAGACAGGCACTATAGCCATCTCTTTTTCAGCATCAGCTTGAGCTTGGCAATCCTTTCTTTAAAGAGGCTGTTGAGTCTCTCAGATATCCCGTTCGCTTGTGGGTGATACGAAGAAGAAAACTTGTGCTTAATACTCAACAAAACTTCTATCTGCTCAAACACTTAATTGACAAAATGTGGCTTGTTATCGGATCTCAGCACTTCACACACTCCCCATCTTTGAAAGACTTCACATACTGAAAACTTTGCTGCGCAAGTGGTGTCAGGGTGTGTACATAGACCTGCTTCAATCCACCTAGAGAAGGGACAAATCACCAGCACTATCAGATACCTGTATCAACTACACACTTTCAGCATAGCAACATAATCAATATGTAAATGCTGAAATTGACCATTCGGTCGAGGAATTACTCCTCCAATCGTTCGCAGTATATGCCCAGCGGTAAACATTTGACATAGCAGTTTACTACATAAAATGCAACGTGTTCTAACAAATTTGGAACAAAACAGTCTTCCACAATTGTTGCAGCAAGACTTTCCCTAGTTATATGTGCAGGGTAGTGCAGCTGTTCAAGCGCTACCCTTAATAAGGCTACTGGCATCAACGGCTTACCAGTGCTGTCCTGTCACCATAATGCTTCAGTGGGGATAAAGAACATCCCCTTTGCTTCCACAATTCCTGCTCTTCCTGTGGTGTACTTCCTTGAATTTCCATTAAATGCGTTCTCAGTAAATGATTAAATCTTTTTTTCACTGCCATAATCGTGACTACTTTCTACTTGACATCTGGAGTATCAAAACTTGAAACATCTGGTGAATACGCAACCCTTTTGGATTCTGCTTCTGATGCTTTATCAGTTTGCTTAGTATGCACTGTGCTGTGCCTACTGTGCGTTGCAGTGCCTTAATAAGCCTGTCCAATAAGGATGCGTGGTGCACTGGAGTGCTGTCTGCTCGGAGGTAACCCCTCCTTTTCCAATGTGTTAGCCCTGCATGTACAGTTGACGTCACATAGGTGGAGTCACTGTACACTGTCACTTCCTGCCCTTCATGATTCTCGAGGGTGAACATAAGCGCTACCAATTCTGCCCCTTGCACCAAAATGTGAGAGGGTAGTCTTGCACTTGCTACAACTTCAAACTTGCCGTTTGCTCTGTGCATCACTACAGCTGTACCAAAATGCCTTTCTCCACTCGTTTGATACATTTTCGAAGAACCATCAGTAAAGAGTATCTCCCCTCCTGACAATGCATTTTCCTTTTATTTGCGGTATATCATCTTAAAACTCCACATAGTTTGTGCAGTCATGCACATGGTCACCCTCTGCCGCTGGCTTGCTACAAAGGTGGTAGGATTCACTATTTTACATCTGACCATTTTAATCGCTGGGTTTCAAAATTATCACTTTGTAAACAGAAGCTCTCTGGGATGTCAATGTACCTTTGGGTGTCTCTAATATGGCAAACAAAGTCTGTTCCACAAAAAGCGTCATAGAGCAGCCCATTACAATGCTTGTAGATTTCTCAGTTGTGAACGCGGGAGCTGCCAATGACTGTTCACAAGGAAAGTTTCCGTTCATAACTGGGTCTAGAATCCCACTATAATACATTAGAGGATTATACCCCAATGTGGTCCTCTGTGTAAGCACTGCAGTCATGACTATCCCATTTGTGTGTGAAAATAGGAAAAACTCCTACAACAGAAGCTGTACAAATTGCTTTCTTCAACTGTTCAAAACCTTCCTCCATGTCCTCAGTCCATTCTATTTTCTCCTGGTTTGCCTTTGCTTTTTTTAAAGCCTGCATAATTAGTCTTGTGTATGAACTGTAGTCAAACACCCAGGCTCTTACATAATTACAGAGCCCCAAAAACTGTTGCATCTGTTTTACTGTGTGCGGTTTTGCAGTCTTCATAATCACCTCAGCTCTTTCAGGTGTGACTTTCTTTCCCTCATGTGAAAACAACTGGCCTATATATAACAACTCTTCTTGGCAGTACTGTAGCTTCTCTTTGTCTACTTTGTATCCCTTGTCTGCTAGGATAGTCATCAACTGAATCGATTTCTGCCTGCACTCATCTTCTGTGGTGCTACAAATTAAAATGTCATCTACATACTGTATCACAGCACTCTTCAAATCAATATTTCCTAGGTCCATCTGTAGGACCCTGTTAAAGATCGATGGGGACTCACAGCATGCTTTGGGCAGCCTAGTATGTTTTAGGTGATTTTGGCGAAACATAAACAAAGTCAAGTCTTGTGAGTCCTTGTGCAACGAGATTGACAAAAATGAATTTTCAAATCGATCACCGTGAAATATCGAGCTTCTACTGGGATAATGAATAATACCATTGCCCGGTTAGGAACTAAAGGAAACTCTGCTCCTTCAAACTGGTTAATCGGTCTCATGTCTTGTATAAATCTCCACGACACACCCTTTGATTTTTTCACAGGGTACACCGCAGTATTGCACAATGATTATGAAGGCACCATGATACCTTGTTCCATAAATGCTGAGATAGTCTTAAAAATACCCTCGCCCTCCTCTCGATACATTGGGTACTGTCTTGCCCAAGATAAAATTGCTCCTGGTTTGAGCTTAATTTTAACTTCCCCTATCCTTTTCAATGGGCCTACATCATAAGGTCCTTTAGTCCATAAGACGCTTGGCACTGCCCCATTATCACCATTCGCTGTGGGATCTCCCTTTTCTCTATTCTAATCCAATATGTGATGCTCATAAAGAATACTACTTCATCATCAGTTAAGTTATCTCTAAACATGTCATCGTCAGTGACGTCAGTCAACCTACACCCTTCTTCAATAGCTATCACTGTTCTCCATGGTCTGCCCTCGTCATCCGTTACTTCGAGCATTGTCATTTCCCCTCGTACTATGGCTGCATCTAATTCTATAGGGATGGTCTGTCTGCTCTCTTCATCCATGGGTATCTGTGGTCTAAACAAAAATTCATCAGGTGTTCTCATAGTTCTTGCCACTAAGCCAGGTAGCCATGTCAACAGAATGCTCACTCCAAAAAGAAAAACCTCTGGCTCTATTGGAATGCCTCGCAGAGCCATTTGTCCTGTGAATGCCAATATGAATGTGCCCACATTCATGTAATGTATTCCAGGAGTGGAACACACTATCCCTTCGTCAGTAAAAGAAATTGTCATGCTGAGTTTTGTCATCAAATCTCTTCCCAAAATGTTAACAGGTGTCTGCAATGAATACAACAATGGAACAGACATATCACACTCTCCTATTGAGACTGGTAAGTCATCAGTAAAAGGAACTCGACTTGTAGGTCCAGAGAACCCCTTAGCATTCATGGCAATTTCCGACATTGGATATTTTCCCTCTCGTATACATGAACGAGTAGCCTCAGTGTCTACTAAAAATGAAAACGATTTGCTTACTATAGTCACATCAACCCTTGGTTCCTCTCGGGGGGTCTGGTGTCACTGATAGTACTGAACACATCAAGTCACCCTGTGAGCAGGCCTATTGTGGATACATGTATACCCCTATCCCCATGAAAGGTTTCCTCCTACCACAGTGACACCCCCTATTCTAGGTGTATTCTGCTGTATCTGCATAGGGGCGTGCTGCAACTGCCCTTGCAGTGGATTCATTTGTGCTTGCTGTGGTTGCTGTGCCTGTTGCATTTGCGGCGTATGTGTCTGATACACTGTCTGATCTTGGGCGAACCCTTCCCAAGCTTGTGAGCTATATGCTGGAGGATAAGTTGTCCCACCTCTTGAGAATTGGCCATTCTGTACATACCCTTGGCTCCCGCATACGCACGCAATGTGCCCTGTCATCCAACAAGTCCAACATACGGGAGGGTCCCCCTTGGTTGAACCCTCCTTGCACATTCTGATTCTCATTCTGTGCATTTGGAAACCCACATTGATTGTTTTGGAATCCACCTCTTCCTCTGTACCCCATGCCTCTACCTCATGGTACAAACCCATTCCCTCCTTGGTCCATCGGGTGCTGATTAATCTGTGATGTACCCGCTGATTGCTGTACTCCCAGTCCTTCTCCACTCATCAATACCGCCCCTTCTATGGCATATTTTGACAATTTCTTGTGAACTAGTTTAGCTTCCTCAAGTTTCCTAGTCTTATCTTTCTTCTTGTTTTTCTCCTGCAACAGCTGACAGTGATGCACTATTGTCAACTGTATTTATGCCCATGGCTTTTCTTCCATTCGTACTTGCTTTTTCATTTGCCTCTGTACCTGCTCAGGCAACCCTTGACATACAATGTGGTAAAATAATGCCACAGGTTTTTCCCACGGTTCCCTCGTTTCAAGAGTCCAGCGCTCTTGAATGTCCTCAATGTAAGCAAGAGGATCTTCATCTTCTTTCATCTTACATGTCATGATTGTACCCATGTCTGCTGTGTCAGGATACTGTACTCTGAGAGCCCACCAGACATCTGCTCTATTTGTATTTGGTATTTGTATTTTATTTATTTGTATAGCGCAAACCAGGCCCAGAGGCTACCGGGCGCATATCTTTGAAACAGTGGTTACATAGTATTACGACATTTCAGGTAACATTTAAATTGACATAGTAATCAAACACATTGGTAGATTGTACAGAAATACATAGGTCATCAGGTTTTCAGAATGCAGCTTGGTCATCTGATGTGACTAGCCAGTGTTTGGCTTTGTGTTTGAATAGATTCAGGGAAGGAAGGTTTCTGATAGTAAGGCGGACAGAGTTCCACAATTTGGCTTCCAGAACTGGGAAGCTAGACCCACCAGCTGTTTGGAGCTTGTATCTAGGGATCAGTAGGCTCTGGTTGAGGGTAAATCTTAGAGATCGAGATGGGGTATACTGCGTGAACCGTGAGGAAAGGTAGATGGGTGCCAGGTTATTCATGCATTTGTAGGTCAGTGCAAGCGATTTTAGTGAGATCCTTTGGGTGACTGACAACCAATGAAGGTTCTTCCTGGTTTCCGAGATGTGGGCTGATCTGGGGATATTGAGGGCTGCTCTGATGGCGTTATTTTGTATGATATGGAGTTTGTCTAGGTTGCCTTGATTGGTGCCTTGGTACAGTGCATTGCAGTAGGCCAGTTTGGACATGACCAAAGTCCTAGCAAGGACTGTACAGTTATGAGTGGAGAGAAAAGGGCGGCATGCTGTGATCAACTTGCAGGTGTAAGCAGCGATGGCAGCAACTGCATTTGTTTGTCTGTGGAGCGAGAGGGTGGAGTTGAGGTAGATTCCGAGAGTTTTAGTATCTTTTGAAACTTTTATGGAGTTTCCGTCGATATTAAAGGAGCTGAACATGGGGTTCAGCTTGTTAAATCTTTGCTGTGTGCCTAGGATGAGGAGCTCTGTCTTGTCGTCATTGAGACAGAGCTCATGTTGAGCCATCCATGTTTGGATGACAAGGTATATGTCATTTAGGGATTTTGAGTCTACCGTGTAATCGCCCGTGATGGGGATGAGTATCTGAGTGTCATCAGCATAGTTAGTGTAGGTGACACCAGATAGTCCAGCACATCAAACAGGGGTTTAGTGAAAACATTGTAGAGGGTAGGGGATACGCACGATCCTTGGGGGACCCCGCACGGGACTGGCGCAGGGTCGGCAGAGGAGGTTGGGGAGAATACCCTCATCTGTCTATTATCCAGGAAGGATTGAATCCAGTTAGTGGCCTTGTCGGAGAAGTGGGCTGCCGTTTTCAGGTGGTGACAGAGGATTTGGTGGTTGACCAAATCGAAGGCAGCAGATAAGTCTAATAGTAGTAGCAGGGCTAGTTTACCTTTGTCTTTGAAGTCCTCAATTTGGGTTTTGAGATCTAGGAGGGCTGTCTCTGTTCCGTGCTTGGGTCTGAAGCCAGCTTGTCTCGTGCCTAGTAGATTGTTCGTTTCCAGGTAGTTTTGTATCTGAAGATACACTGCTCTATCTAAGATTTTTAGAAAAAATGGGACCGTCGTGATGGGCCTGTAGTTGTTTGGGACCTCCGGATCTAAGGTAGGTTTTTTTAGGAGAGGGATGACCCATGCATCCTTCAGGTTGTTAGGGACTACTCCCGATTGAAAAGAGGTATTGATAAAAGTGGTAATAAAAGGAGCGAGGTCATGAGCCGATTCCTTAATGATCGGGGCTGGACATGCATCCCCTTGGCAATTGGAGGGTTTTAAGTTGCAGATGATTTTTTCAACCTCCAGAGCGGTGAGCGGTGTGAAGGTGAATGGCACCGGGGAGTCCGGGGTAGTTATTTTAGGTGGCAGGGTTTTGCTAACATAGAGTGTGGAGGGAGTTTTGTTTGGCGTTGATTTTGGATTGCAAAGTGGTTATTTTGTTGAGAAGTGCGTTTTGTATATTAGTACCCCGCGAGAGTCAAGCAGAATGCAACACGCATTCTGATTGGCTCTCACCTAGTCCTTACCCGGCCTTCGAATCCTTCGATTCTCGGCCGGGACTCCAGCTGCCTTGTCCTTGGGGGGGGCGTGGCAGCCCCTCAGCCAATGAGGAGGCTCAAAGCGGGGCCATCCCCGCTCCGAGTCTCCCCACGGCTGAGAAGCTGCCTCCGCCCCCCGCTGGGGACTCGGGTAAGCTTTTCATTTTTTTTTCTTTTTTTTCCTTCCCTCCCTCCTCCCTCCTCCCTACCCCACCCCACTTACCTTCTTGCTCCTGCGTCCCTGGTGGGGGAAGATGGCAGCCTCCAGCAGTGTGGAGACTCCACACCTCCACACAGCTGGAGGCTTCCCTCGTCCCCTGGCAGGGACGAAGGTGAGTTTTTTTGTTTTTTTTTCTCCCCCCTAACCCTCCCTCCTGCCCTCCCAACCCCACTTACCTTCTGCTTCTTTTTTTTCGGAAGCGGACGCGCTGGGAACAGTTGTGTTACCAGCGCGTCCGCTCCCGAAGGGCGCCATGGAAAGAGAAAACGCACTCCCGTTTTCCCTTTCCCGGTGGCCATTTACTTGGTCGTTTCTTTTCTCTTTTTTTTCTGTCCCGAAACGCTGCGGCTTTTCGGGACAGAAAAAAATGCTTTTAGTGCCCCAGTCACGCATAAAATGCAGGCCGGGGTACTAATAGCAATATGACCCTCGCGGCAGAGGCATTACTGACTCAAGTCACTCCAACTCGCTTTGCTCGGGCCTATAACTATGTGCCCCGGGGCATTACCTGAGTCGATAATGCCCCCGCCGCTCGGGTCACATTGCTTAATTATTGCACCAAGTGCTGCCTTTGGTGCACACGTCAGGGGCAGGGGAGAGGGATTCTAATTCTTTGAGAATTTTAAATGATTCTCTTGTGTTGGATTCTGCTTGGGATATGCGTGAATGATATGTCTCTTTTTTGGCTTGAACGATGGCTTCCTTATAGTTGAGAGAGGTGATCAGGAGGGAGGCTTTATTAGCTGAGCTAGGATGACTTTTCCGAAGGGCTTCGGCCTTGCACTTTTCTTTGCACAGAGCGTTAAGCTGCAGGGTGAACCAAGAGTTCAGGTGGGACTGTTGTTTGGCTTTGCGAATTTTTAGTGGGGCTATGCTCTCAATGGCTTTGATCATCAGGGTGTTGAAGGCGTCTACTAAGACAGTGGGGTCCTTGTCCTTGTGCTGCGAAGTGAAGGTGTTCAAACAAGGGAGGATATGAGGAAGCAGTTTCTCCCTGGTGATATCCTTTTTTATTTCTGGTGGGTATAGCGGGGGCTATGGTAGGTGTGGGCTGGGGGTTGGTGGCTGGCAGGAGGAAGGTAATAACATGATGGTCAGACCAAGCGCAGGCAGTGTTGGAGATGACATTGGTATTGCAGTTTAGGTCAGCTAACCAGTCGAGCGTTCTACCCTTGTTATGTGTAGGATCACAAATGCGCTGCTGGAAGCCTAGGTTGGAAAGGGTGGTGTCAACTTCAGAGGCCATGTGGTCCTTGGGATCGGAAAGGCCGAGGTTGAAGTCACCTAATAGCAATATCTGGGAATTAGGCTTGGCGTTAGCCGACAAGGTGGAAGCAACATCATCAATAAATGAGCCCAGTGGGCCTGGAGGTCTGTATACAAGCTGGAGTGTTGCTGTGTTGGTGGGAGAGAGGGATAGTTTCACAGATAGTGATTCTGCAGAGCTGAATTTTATGTTGGCGGCAGCTCTCATAGTGATCTTGTCGCTATGTATGAAGGCGACTCCTCCTCCTTTAGACAAGTTGGAGTGACGGTCATTTCTGATAATGGTATAGCCCTTGGGTAGGGATAAGGCGAGGAGTGGGCCAGAGGCATCATGTAGCCAGGTTTCGGTAATGGCTAGGAAGTCGAGGTTATGGACAGTGATGAGGTCTGCGATGTTAAGGGCATGGGCCGTAAGGGATCTTGCATTAATAAGGGCTCCCTTTAGCGCTGAAGTAGGTGGGGTGGACGGGGGGCTGGGTGCTGCGGGTAGGTTGGGCTGTGGAGGAGCGGTGTGACTGCGCTGAGTACAAGGTGGTCTGGGCAGTCTAGATCTAAGTCTGATATTTCTATGTTGTAGTGTACATGGGACGTTTGGTGTAGGTTTGGTTGCAAAGTGCTTGAGCCACAGAGCTGGGTCGTTGAGGTAGGGATTCGATGGAGGGTCCGAGCAGTGGAGCATGGTGGAGAGACGAGTGAGTTGGAGATTGTGGTATGTCTTAAGATGCTGGCAAGGTAACTGCCTGCAGTGAAGGATAAAGATCCTAAAATGACTATGTGGGTGAGGTAGAGGCTGGCAGAGGGCATTGAATGCATGTCGTGGCTTGTTAGTTCTCAAAACACTGTTGGCAACGAGGCAGTGGTGGTAGCAACTATGTTCGCAATAATGCAATTGGGCTAAAATCAGCAGTACTACAAGATCATTTGAGCTCAATGCAGTGAGGCGTCTAGATTCAAAATAATGCAGTTAGGCTACAAACAGCAGTTCTAAAGATCATATGGGCTCAGTGCAAAAGGGCATCTAGATTCAAAATAATGCAGTTAGGCTACAAACAGCAGTTCTAAAGATCATATGGGCTCAGTGCAAAAGGGCATCTAGATTCAAAATAATGCAGTTGGGCTACAATCAGTAGTTCTAAAGATCATATGGGCTCAGTGCAAAGGGGCATCTAGATTCAAAATAATGCAGTTGGGCTGCAATCAGTAGTTCTAAAGATCAGATGGGCTCAGTGCAAAAGGGCATCTAGATTCAAAATAATGCAAATTAGGCTAGAATCAGCAATTCTTAAATGCAGTTAGACTCAATGCACTGAAGGTATCATCTGTGAAAGAGATGTTTCAGTTGGATTTGGAGTGCGTGGGTGAGCACTAGGGTTCTAATGCATATTTGACTTTGACACTATCAACAACAATACATAGCTTTGATAGATAGACCTATGGTGACTACAGTGAGCATGCGGTTGGGCAATAGAGGAAGGTGCAGTATATGCAGGTGACTCGTGGGGGGACGTAATGACAAGCATAGTTGGGACGAGCAGGTAAAAATGTACAACGTGCGGCACAAGAGAGGCCAGTGATAGTTACAGCCCCGATCGCGTGACAGGATCGGCGAGGGTGGTGATTAAGCAGAAGAGTGAGACAACAAGCAGAAAGGTGCAGAGGCACGTTATGGGGCATGGAATGTTCACTTGTGTGCAGCAGTACAAGACGGTTGCATTAATTAGGCAGGATCGAATGTTTGAGTCTTTGCCAGCCGGCGCTAGGGTGGAGCGAAAGTACCTTAGTGATGTCGGCGGAATGGGCAGCAGGACATGGCCCTCGGCCCAACGGCTCAGGACAGGCTCAAGACAGAAGCCGAGCATTGTTGGGTGAGCCTTAGTGGGTGTTGCCGGCATTCGCCTGCCGGCGTCTGGTAGGCTCAGATGAAGCAAGAGCAGGCCAATCAGGTCGCAGGGGGATGCACCTGGTGAGGGTTAGGCCCAGCCAGCCATTACCCTTTTCTGGACGGCCATCTTGGAGTGACTAGACCTCGTGGCACATAATGGAGGCTAGCACTCAGATGGTTTGTGCAGGTTACAAAAGCAAAACTGTGCTGCTGGGGCAAGACGGATGCACTTGGGGGCAATTTTGTAGTACAAATAAGCAAATTGCGGCGTTTTACGTTGCAGAGGGCGATTTTCTGATTTTACAAGAAAACGTGCCCGGGGCCTATCTTGTGGCAGGTGATGTCCCCGACCCTCTCCAGAGGGGGAGGGGGAACTGCACCTGCAGTGTGGGGAAGGATCCAACTCCTCCGAAGGTGCAGGCTCTACAATTATTAAACAGCGCTCCATCATGCACTGTGTTCTGTGCTGTCACACACGCATAGCCTGCTCTCTTCCATATGTCATCAGCTCTTTCCCCAAGAATGGCTGCTAAGAGACCTTTAATGTCCCCTGTAGCTATCCTGTTTCCTCCTGTCATTTTTTCCAATTCATAAATACATTTTCCCACACCTGATGTCAAACTGAAGAGTTTTCATCTTAAATTGTCCTTGTCATCTGCGGCCATGGAATATACTGTGGTCTTGCTCACCTTTTTTACAAAAGGGAAACTGCATAAACCCTAACCCCCAATCGGCTCCCATCATCTGCCTATCCATAGTAGGGACAATGGTTATTGACCGTCTCCTCCCTGGCAACAATCTTAACCTGCTCACATATGGAGGTGATTCTCCCTTCTCACTGTATGATCGTTCTTTGGGACACTCTGGATATGCTATGGGATCTGGTGTTCTATCCTTTGGCTGCTCTAGATCAGACCATCTTACTTCCTTGTCTACCTGCAGGCTTCTCTCGGGGGCACATGAGCCTCCTCTCTCCTCCCCATGGAAGGATTCCCTTTCTTCGCCTGACATAGCTAGTCCCCAACTAGTGTGACTCTAGTCCCCTTCACCCTTATCAAAGGTCATTCTGCTTATGGATAAGGCTCTATGCTCAAGGCTGATCGGATTTTCCTCTTCTCTTCTAGATTGGAAGACCAGCGTGTGATCTTCCTTCCCTCGACTTCCTGATTTACTACCTTCCCATAATTCTTGAGAGGCTTTATCGATCCTGTCTCCGATGCTTCATATATCAAAGTTCTCTTCTAAGGCTACTCTAGATGGTCCTGACATTGCTCCATGTAATGGGAGGAACTCCTCTATACTGCCCTGCTGTATTGCTGGACTTGTCTCCATTAGCTCATTTTGAATGAGGTTAATATTATGCTCCCGCTGTCTTCTCTTATGTTTTAGTTCTTTATCTAGTTCTCTTCGCTTGTAGCCTCCCATCTAACACTCTCCTCTTCCTGTCTTATCTCCTCTCTCCTTGCCCCTGCTCTCCTTCCTTCCTCTTCTGTTTGTCTCTGTATTCTTTTGCCCTCTAATTTCTGCGCTTCCTCCTCTTTTTTACTTTCTTGCTCATCCCATTCTTCTATTGCTCTCTGCCTGTTGTCATGCTTCCTTTGCTCCTCTGCCCTTTCATCTTTCTTTTGTTGCTCCTCCTTATACATCTGTTCTCACTGCTGTCTGCTCTTTCTTTTATACTCATCTTCCTTTAATCTCTTTTCTCGTTCCATGTCTTTTCTATCCTGTTCGTCCTGATCTTCTCTTTGTCTTACTTCCTCAATGCTTTTCCCATCTAGCTTGAGCAATATCTGTCCTCCCATCCATTCGTTCTGCACGAGCATTACCTCGACAGCTTTATCCTTCTCTCCTTTCCATCTCTTTATCTCTTGCTCTATTTCTGTCGATACATTTGATCGCTGACTTTTCCCCTCTTTGTCCTGTAACATCTTAAAGAACTCCTCTTTTCTCTTACTCTCCTCTGGATTATCGTCACTGCTATAAGGTTTGTATATCAGATTACTATATCTGGTTGGCTCTTTCAGTTCCTTTAAAGGGTACAATCCCATTTCTTCCGTATTATCACTGTTTATTTCCGGCAAGGTAAGGGGAGCTGAAGGCTCAACACCTTCCTCCTTACACTGATTAAGCGTCCACACATCAGGTGGCTGATCTTCCCTCTCTTCCTGGTACATGCTCCAGAGCTCTAAAATAGCTAACCTTTTCTCTAACTTCTTTCCCCTGCACGCAGCGTGCAAGTATGTGGTCATGTGTTGCAATACTGCTTTTGACAGTGATCCCCTTGTGGCCATGGCATGAACATCTTATCTACCGTGCCTTTCATCCATTCCGCACTATACTGTTTGAGCTTGGACTTTTGCTTTGGCAATGTCTTACATAAATGCAACAGAGGAGTAATGTCACCCATTGTGATGAGTCTCAATTGACTGTCAATACTTACCAGTGTTTACAAAATACCTTTATAAAAACAACAAATATAAGCACGCTGCAACAAACGCCGCTCAAAACCTTTATCTCTCAAATCTTCTCTTTCTACCTGTGGATTGGTACCAACTACTTCCCCTGATAGATAATATAACTTTTTAGCCTTGTCTCAGTTCTCATACAACAGTTTATGTCGCTCCTCGACACCTCAATTCAACACAAATACATAAACAGACAGACAGGTCGACTCTTTACATAAAAACCTCAGTGATCACTCTTATTCTCTGCCCCTATTAAAACTCTGATTTACTGAGTTTAGATTGTCACTTTATGTGCACCTGTCCTGCACATAGCCTAGTTTAATCAAATTGGAGTGTGAGACAACCTCTTCTAAAACCCCTTGGGTTAGGACTCTTTGGGCCGTCTATCTCTATCTTCACATAAAAGAAATCTCCTGTTTCTCCTGTTATTCCCGTCACCTTTGTTACTTTTGTTACTTTCATTACTTTCATAAATTAACACAACCCGATCCCCTCAGTTTGCCATTCCCCTTAATCTACTCACAATTCGCTCGTTTAGCTCGAGGCCTTCGGTATCGACTTCCTCCTCCAACCAACCACTTTCCCCTTCTGTCTGCAAAGCGCCTATGGAAACCAGGTAGGGATTTCGTCAAAGAGGGACCCTGCCCACTGTCTCGATTTTCTTGCAAGATTTCTATTCGGCCGCTCTCCACAGGAAAGCCTGCATTCTTCCAGCTAGATGGCAGAGGATGTCTGATCATTAGAAACTCTGGAGTCAACAGGTTGATGGGTCTTCTATAAAACCATCCGCCATTGCTACCACATGAACCCTTAGGGGGCCCTTAAATTAGTAACACGTCATACTCAGGATGGGATGCAGAATAACTCTTACACCAAATAATAAGATGACTCAGTTGGCAAAAAGTCTCTCCATATTGTTTTATTTTCAATTGTCTAAAACAGGGAGTTTACAGCACAGCATCATCTAAACACATTTCATAAAAAACAATTATTTTATAGCAAAAACTCATCATACGTGACATCATACTACGTGGCATACTAAGAAAAGCTATGAGGGGTAGTAATTGGCTTAAAGGGAACATCTAAGTATACTTTCTATAAGGGATTGGGTTGTGATTGGTTCTTTACAGTCAGGTGGACAACTTTTACCCACCCATAGTGCAAGTCATCTTCATTAGTTACTAGCTAAATGGTACACCATTAGCTATCAAACTATAAGGCCCTTCGTTATATGGCCCTCTACTATTGGTTGGCATGCCTGTACCCTTCTGGAACATTCAGCTCACTAGCAGCATGTAAGCTGGTAACCCAGGTGTCAGTGGGTGGACTTGACCATGCCTCCCCACTCAATTAGCCCAACATCTCTCATGCCGTCTGCCATTCAGATTGTCTTTGAACTTGTCCTTGCATAGTATCATTGCTCCTGAGAATAAAAGGGAGTATAGGCACACTCTTATTGCAGTTCAGGTCTGCATGCCCAACTCCTATTTCCAACCTTGACTCAAGTGACAGAAGACCATATTTCGACTTGTTTTGCAGCATTTAATTGCCTTGAATGAATAAACTTGAGACTCATGGTGTTCTTTCTTGCACCTTAACAAAGGCTGATTCAGCTTCTCATGTTCACTGCTCTTCAAGGATAGATAACCGGTTCTTGGTTGCTCCATCCTTTGACACCAGGCTAGACAGCTATTTCAGGCCTTTCCTCGATCTTCAGCTGTTTTTCTTAATGCGACACAGCTTTACGATCCTTCTTTCTTCACAGGTCTGAATTTACTAAATGTGTGACACTGATGTCCAGATTATATATAGTGGCGGCACCGCCTCCAGTCTTTTCACTACGTATAGCCAGCCTTTCAGATCACTTAGTCGACTTGCGTTGCTGCATCTGTAAAGCTATAAAATGGCTTGCATTTTCTGCAGTGCTCTTCAAACATGTAATCTTCATTCCACATATCAAAGTTACTCAATTTCTTTACTTCGTCATCCGATTCCATAAGATCTATGCCTCTTCTCCTTCGACCTCTCTTCTCAGTGCTTCACACTCATTTCTTGTGACGTCACCAGCCTCTTTTTCTCAAATCTTCATATTCCTTCGGGGATCTATTCCAAGAGATTGTCATCTCTACGGGGCTACATCATATAGGGTCTTCTCAATGGATACCTCTTCTCGAAGACTCTCAGTGGAATAGGCACCATCATTGGTGTTGTGCATGTCACAATTTTCCGGTTTTCAACATATAGGAAGAATGAGGGCGGGACTTCCTGCAGAAGCATTCAGCTGCCCCTCTACAATCTAAATCATCTATGATCCTGAAGAGGGTGTATAACATGTTACACAATTAAATATCTTTTTATGTCAATCTCTTGGTTCTTCTGATATTTGCATTGTGAGTCCTTCTTTTTTGTATTCACATATTTATTGACAAATAAATACACAATACAACCAGAAAAAACATTTTTACAAATATAAATGCAACCCTCCCCCACCCTCCTACACCCCATGTATAGTGAACAATTGGACTATTTGCAGCACGCATAACCTCTACACAATCCTTAGAGAAGGTCATTATTAAAATCCCATACACCTTCTCTCCGGACCAAACAGATTCGGTTTACATGAATAGAATGCCGTCCATTCAAAACAACTACAAAAACCTCCCCCAAATAGGTTCCTTTTTATATTCCTGTACATAATCAGCCTTTCCATTATGGACATTCAATGCACATCGTCCAGCCATGCATTGACCGAGGGTGCTTGCTCATTTTTCCATTCTCGCAATATCTTTTTCACAGTCAGTGATGCCCTGAAGAACCAGCACCTCTATGGATAAGACAAATCCACTATTAAATCTTGCTCCCCATGACAATTGTTGTATAATCATAGTCGATATCTAACATCAAAACTTTATTCATAGTCATTGCGATTTCTTTCCAAAAAGCCCTGAGCCCGCTGCACTACCACATTACATGTTTGAATGTACCCACCATGTGCTTGCACCTCCAGCATGCCTCAGAATCTAATAAACCCCTTGCATGGAGTTTAAGCAGAGTCCAGTACACTCTGTTCAATATTTTGATCTGCTTCACCCTTTCTCCAAGGTTTAACGATGACATGCTGACATTCCTGCATAAACGGTCCCATCTACCCACACTCATTTCTAAACCTATTGCTTCCGACTGTAGGGAAATGTCCAGATTCCTTCTTCTTTTGATAAATGCACGTGGGTGCCGTTGTTAGTATACTATTGGTGTATTTATAAATTGTTTTTTTGTAAATGTTGATGTCTGTTTTTTCATTTGATACATATAATAATGTTTGTGTATTTGTTGCAAAATATTCACCCGATCTAGCCATTTTAAAATTGCGATGAAGTAAATAATTAGGATGTTACGAATAATGTACATAATAATTCATAAATTACTGTATTATTTGATTTTCTTTGATATAAATTATTACTTTTAAAGATAGATTATTTGTTATCTCATTCATATTATCACAAATAGAACATTCAAGTTTAACGTTCCATGTCAGATGAACCTGTGTATACATTTTAGTATGGGCTAAATTAAAAGAAATAGGAACTTTTGTTGCATAAATATAACCTTAAAAGTTTGTCATTAGCTTTCACCCCAGGCGTTTACCATCTATAGCGCTAAGTTGTTAGTATTAGTGTTGTCCAAAGATTTGTTATGAGATATTAAACAGTAAGCAATCTTTTCAGAGCTCAGTATGCTTAAACTAATGATGGCTAAAGGCATCCAAGCTTTATGAAGAATGACATTGTTCCATCAGGATAGAATCTCCAGGTTTTATGGGCTTTCCTGGATGTGTTACAGTCAGGATTTGGGGAGGGGGGTGTCTGGAAGGGATAAGTTTCACTTCAATGTAGAGCGCAAAACATTCTGGTCTGTCAGTCTAAGTATTTGCATAAAAGTATGGTCACCTAAGAGTTTGGTAAATATGTGGTTCAAAGCATTGTAATAGCTCTCTTGTAGTCGATCAGATATCCAAAATAATAAACATGTGTCCTTTGTTGCACTCTAAAAAGGAGTTTAGTGTCTGATACTCCACTCTACTTTCAATGATGCATGTGCACTTAGGGATTAGATTTTTTAGAAGACCTTTTTGTGAATGACAGATCGCACTTTTTAAAGAAAACCAGATAATTTCTCTGGCCTATACAGTGGGTTCACAATTTTACATAAGGGGAATGAGAAAAGGATTATAATAGGATTAAAAAGTAAAGAACACGAGCATCATATGCATGAGATCCCACTTTAGTAAAATCTATTAACAAGTAAAGTCTTGGGAGGATAGCTCAGGGGCAAAGCGCTCACCTTGGAAGCAAGATGGCGCAGAACAAAACAGGTTTGATCCCCAGGCCTGCGCTTAGAAACCTCTGGGTTTTAAGCAGATTATAAATGAACAATTACAACAGTATAGATGATCACACTACAATCACGGGTAGTGGGCTTTTGGGCAGATGGGCACATGTTCGGGACTTCTGCCTACTAAAGCTGTTGATCAATAGTTAAAGTGTAAAGCCACCCCTACATATGTCCAGTTGTTACGGATGATTAACTTCTTTCCTGGGTGAGATTAAACTCATTTTCTGTACAATTCTTATAGCAAGATATCAGATTGTTACAAATGGTATGAAGGCTACACACTTGCAGGGGTTTTGATTGCAGCTAATAGGATATTTGACCTGCAGATTTCTGGAAGCCTTTTCGGATGATTCAGCTGAATCTGTATAGTGGCCCAACGGCGCCAGATAAAATGCAAATATGAGACTGGTCCTTCTACATTTAGCTCAGAATGGTGGTATTTTTCTTCGTATTTGTTTTGACCAACAGCATTGTTGCATTATTCACCAAATACATGTTATTACAGAAATGTTGCACTGGTGCAAGTGCAATTAGCACTAGGACAAGCGTCCTTGTGCAAAAAAATGTTTTTTTCAGTTCATTTTTGACTTGGGTAGTGTCTCCCCTAGTCCTAGTTCTTTGCCGTAGTGCAATAATGTAGTCAAAATGTACGTTGTTAGCACTATGGCAATATTTCAATATTTATATGGCATCCAAGTTTCTGCAATACCACCTTTAATGATTACGCTCCAGCCAGTTAATTAACCAATAGCTGTGATGCAACCAACCATTCAGTACTTTGTTGAGAAAATGAAGAGAGAATAAGATGAACGCTATGAATGGGCACATAAGGCACGTAGGAGGGGACTGTCATATTGGAAGCAGCCAACATTCTCAAGCCAATGGGCCTCATTACGAGTAGCCCGGTAAAAGCGGGTTCATTACCAGCATGCCGGTATTTGCTCCCTGAAGGGGCACGTGTACGCGCCTATGCCGCTATTAGCGGCAACGTTGTTTAGGGTGCCGCTAATACCGGGTTTGCGGGTCGGAATGCAACGGAGCGGTAAAGGAGGCCGGTATTACCATACCGGCATCGTTTTTGCCTTACCGGGCAACCTCATAATGAGGCCCAATGTTTCTTAGCAGTAGAGCTATTTACGTTGTATCAATGCCTTTCATCATTAATGTGGTAATTTCTCCTATTATAAAATGGGAGAAGCCGTATGCAAAACAGTCCACGGAGAGGTGAAAGGTGCAGCCTGGCCCTATCAGTCTTTCATAGAATGTGGGCAATGTAACAAGGGTTGTGGGCATGAAACTCTATCCATGGTCTCTTTGGCAAGGAAGGAAAAAAAAAACATAATCATGTTATTTTGCAAATATACAAAATTAGTACCCGGCGCGTGCTGTACACCGGGAATACTACGAGTGGATTGGCACTTTTCAAGCCATACCACACGGTATTCCCATGTACGTTAGTGTGTCCTGCGTGTGCCAGCCAATGAGGAGGCTCGAAATGGGGCAATCTCTGCTCCGAGCCGCCCCATGGCTGGAGGCTGCTTTCATCCCCCGCCGGGGACTCAGGTAAGTTTTTTTTCCTCCATCCACCTCCCCGCAAACTATCCCCTCATCCCCTCCCAAACCCACTTACCTTCTTTTTTCTTCTTTTCTTGGGAGCGAAGGCACTGGAAACACTTCTGTTCCAAGTGCGTCCACTCCTGATGGCTGCCATGGAAAGGGAAAAGGGACTATGTTTTCCCTTTCCCGGCGGGCATCTAGTTTCGAAAACAGAAATAAATGCCATTAGTACCCTGGTCTAACGGGCCGGGGTACTAATGGCTATAAGACGCTCGGTGGCGGGCCAATACCGCCCACAGCAATGCCCCCAGGACTTCGTTAACTACGGCCCCGGGGGCATTACCCGGGGCGGTATTGGCCCGCCGCCTCGGGTCTTATTGCCACAGTGGTGCACAGACACAATGCTGAAATGTGCAAATCCCATAGTTTACAAAGAGCATAGAGGTGAGGCGGTACCAGTAGATGAAGGCCTTTGGCTTGCCATGATCAATGGACACTGCAATAAGGAGGACGATGAGCCCACTGTTTGTCATGTTCTTGTTTTTCTTTGTCACTTTCTATGTATTTGTTAATCTCCTCGTAACTAGAAATCCTTTTGTCACTAAACTGTGTGAAAAATGTGCTGGGTGTTAAATACAATTTCATCGTATTTTAAATGTGCTTATGATGCCTTACCTTCTAGAACAGCAAATTGCAAACAGGATTCCACCGTGCTTTAAACTCATCTCTTTCCTCGATATGTAGCGGAACTAAGCTGCAACAAACTCAACTGATATAATAGTTGGCCTGAGATAAGAAAATAATCTTTTCTGTAATATGTGAAAATGCCTCTGGCTAGATCTTAGGAAAGGAGTGATGTTTGGTTGCTATGAGTTACAGCTCTTGCTCAAGCAGGACTCTTTTAATTTAAGATTGTCTGCTAATTTACTAGCATTTGAATGGACATATTCTAACATATAAAAAGTGTAATTCCTTATTGATTATTCTTTCTTCGCATTATATTTACAAAAATTACCTTCCATATCAACTATATATCCCGCTGTAAATGTGCTTCTTTTGTATATCTATTATTTTTTATGGTGAATGTTGAAATGGAATTTTCCATAACACTGAGAACACATCCAGCAGCATTACATCAGCTGTGCTGCATTTTTCACAGCATTCTCAAGATTATCCCAACAATGTTAATGTTAATGTTAAAGGATATTTCTACTGCGCACTATCACCACCGGAGTGGTCCCCTGGCGCTCTGGTGACTCTGGAAAGGGAGGGAGGGGGCAGAGTTAGCAGGAATAAGCTGGAAAAATGCAAGAGAGCAGTGATGTGCTGTTGGCGACCTCAACCGGTTAACTCCGTTTGCTGGGTTTGGGGTGTTTTCCGGTCCGCAGCCATCGTGTTCTGTTGTGTGAGTCTATGTGTGTTTTGTTTGTTGGTGCAGTGTAGTGAAGTTTGTGCGGATTGTGGTGTTATAGGTTTGTGGTTGTGTTTGGTTAGAGTTTGAGAGGTGTATGCTGAGGGGTGAAATTGTTAGTGGATTGGTTAATTGCCATTGCTGTCTGGAAGTGATGCGCCAAACTTCCATATTCTCTTCCGGTGGGGCGCGCAAGCATCTCTGCATCTCCATCCATATCTGGGACCGGCCAACACCCACAGTCCCTTCCACACATGACGCACAGCCACATTCATAACCGTGTCCAAATTCGGCCCCGGTCACCTCCGTCAAACCTGTCTGTATCCGGGGCCAGCAGGCGTTTGCAAATCCATCAAAAACTGGCCCAGATAGCATTCCCAATCCAGTCAATACTTAGCCTCCGTCAACCAACGCTACTCCATCCAGATGTGGCCGTGGTTAGCATTCACAGTCTTATCCAGCTGCTTGTGCAGGCTACCACTCAAAGCCCCTTCGAAACATGGCACATGCCAACGCTCGCAACTACGTCCAGGCGCGGCCCATGCCATCATTCACCACTCCATCCTTGCCCGGCCTATGCCAATGTCCACAACTTAGTTCAAGTGTGGCGACTTCTAACATTCACACAACTCTATTCAAGTATGGTACCTAGTAGCGTTTATGGAGTGAGTGAAGTTGTTCGGTAGAGTTGGCCAGAGATGCTAATTTCTGTCCTTAAGGGGTGTCGCTTGTTATTGTAGTAGTTTCCCTTAGTCAGTTCTGGGTATTGTCAGTGTCATCCTAAATTCTGTCATCCTGTTCTTTGTGTTTCCTGTTTGAGTGTTTAGTTTTTTCAGTTTGAATCTGCGGTGTTGAATAGCCAGGTTTTTAGTTGTTTTCTGAATTGTAGGTGGTCTTTGGTGTTTCTTATTTCTTTCGGGATGTGGTTCCAGGTTTTTGCGGGTAGGTGGGAGAAGGAGGAGCCCCCTAGTTTTTTCTTGAGGTATGGTTTTTGTTACAGGCAGATTTCGTTGCTTAATCTGAGGAATCTCGTTGGCTTGTAGATTGTTATTTTCTTTTTTATACATTCGGCTCCCTGTCCGCTGATTGCCCTGTGTGTTTTGCACATTGTTTTGAAGGTGATGCAATGTTTGACTGGGAGCCAATGTAATATTTTTAGTGCTGGAGTGATGTGGTCTCTTCTGGATAGTTTGAGGAGTCTGGCTGCTGCATTTTGGATGAATTGTAGTTTCTTCAGGAGGTATTCTGGTATCCAGAGATAGAGGCTGTTTGCGTAGTCGAATCTTGACATGATGAGGGCGATGATTGTGAGTGTTTTGTGGGTGAAGGAGAGGAAAGGTAAGATTCTTCTTGTTGTGTGAAGGAGGAAGAAGCATTTCTTGATTATTGCATTTATTTGTGGTTCTAAGGTTAGGGTGTTGTCCATCAGGACTCCCGGATTTTTTACTTTCTTAGATGTGTTGGCATGGTTGCCATTTCCGTCGGCCACGGAATGTAGGTGTGGTTCCCTTGGGTTTTGGATAAAATCATAATTTCTGTCTTTCCTGGGTTGATTTTGAAGTTGTTGGTGTTCATCCAGATAAAGACTTCTTTTAGACACTCAATTAGGGTTGAGTGATCAGCTTGAGTGTCTTCGATTTTTTACATGATTTGAGTGTCGTCTGCATAGTTGTAGCATGTAATTTTATATTTTTTGAAGATTCTGATTACTGGAGTCTGGTAGATGTTGAAGTATAGTGGTGATAGTGAGGATCCCTGTGGTATTCCACAGTGGTTAACTCGTGAAGTGGATTTGAAGGGTTGTATCCATAAGTTTCTGTTCTGTCTGCTAGGAATGATTTAATCCAGAGTAGTGCCATGTCCGTTATACCTATGTCTTTCAGTCTTTTGGTTATGGTGTCATGGCTAACTGTGTCAAAGGCTGTAGAGAGGTCGAGCAGAATCAGAGCTGAGGTTGTGTTGGAGTCTGTGTTTGTTTTTAGGTCATCCCAGATGTATAGTAGTGCCAATTCTGTTCCTCTTGAGGGTCTGAAACCGACTTGTGCTTGGCCTAGCAGGTGGTGTTTTTCTACATGTTCTTGGGTTAATTTGTATACGTACTTTTCTAGGAGTTTTGCTGGGTAGGGAATGTTTGAAATCGGTCTGTAGTTGGAGAGGTCTTCCACGTCGCCACTTTGTTTTTTAAAAGTGGTTTGATATATGCTGATTTGAAGGATCTTGGAACAGTTCCTGTTTCTAGTGAGAGATTTAGGAAGTTTCTGTAGTATTCTGATGGCTTTCCTTGTGCGAGGATTGATTTGTAGATGTCAGGGGGGCAGGGATCCATGGGTGTTCCTGCTTTCATTGCTGTGTTTTACCAGCTTGATGAATGCCTCTGCTGATATTTTAGGAAAGTTTAGAAGTTTGTGCTGTGGCTCTTCGATGGATCCGGTTGGTTGAGTGTTGTGGTTGGTTGGTCTGTTTTGTATGATTTGTCGGATGCAGTTGATTTTGTTCTTGAAATGGTCTGCCAAGTTGTTGCAAAGTTTCTCTGAGGGGGATGGAGTGTTGTTGCAACCAGGTGGGTTTCTCAATTCTTTAATGATGTTGGACATTTCTTTTTGTGTGTTAGTGGCATTGGTGATTCTGTCATCATAATGCCTTCTCTTCGCCTTTTGTATTTCCTTTTGCCATTGCCCTTTTTTGAGGGGGTGAATGGTTTTTCAGGGGTGATGTTTCCAATTGTATCAGCAATCCTTTTGTGGAGTAGCTCCGCTTTCCCATCTCGGTCAGACAGCTCTAGTTCTGTAGTTGGCGGTTTGGACATCTCCAGTTGTTCCATTAGGTTGCTTACTTTGACGGTTTTCCACTTTCTTTTTGTGATGGTTGTGTGCTTGGGGGCTGGATGCAGACTTGAGTTGGTAGTGTGATCATGAATGGGATGATGAGATGGTTGCTCCACAGTATTTTTATCGGTGATGCGGTGGTGATAGGTTTTTCCTTGGCGAAGATTGCATTGAGGGTGTGTGCTGCCGAGTGTGTTGCCCCTTTGTCCAACTGTTGTAGCTTCATGGTAGTTAGCTGTCCAGTTTGTGAGAGTTGGGAGTTGGCGTGTTTTTCTTGGTGTGTTTTTCTTGACCTTTTACAATTTACCTTTTGCACAATTGACCTAATTATAGTGGTCCTAATTGACCTTCTGTACAATTGACCTTTATATTATTTTAGTTATTTTATATATGTATTGGGTTGGTTTTGGATCATAAATAATATAAGGGGAATAGGTGTGGGGTTGCGGGGGGTTTCCCCCCACATATATGTCCTAATTGACCTTCTAAATTAGGTCAATTCTCCCGAGGTCATTTCTCCCAAGGTCAATTATGAAAAGGTCAATTAATACACAACAGTTTTTCTTCAAACCAGATGTTGAAGTCCCACAGGACGGTTAGATGTTCGTGCTTGATGGCTTTGTTGGTGATGGCTTCTATGAAGTTGTCAACGAAGTGTATGTCGGTGGTCTGTACACCAGAATGAATGTGATGTTAGTTTTTGGATTCGCTAATAGGTGTATGACCACGGTTTCGCAGTTGATGATGTTGAGGGGGTTCGTCTGTTTTTATTTTCAGCTTTATTTTCAGCTGTCCTTTGAATGCTATTGCGAGTCCTCCTCCTTTTCTTTTCCTGTTTACCTGAAGGCATTTGAAGTTGGTTGGGAGGCAGCTTTGGAGTGTGATTTTGTAGTTGTCGTCCAGCCATGTTCCTAAGATGAATAGAATGTCAATGCCGTTGTCACATAGAAGGTCAAAGTCTCTGTTGAGTGTTTTGACATGGATCTTGTGTTTATTAAGTTGCAGTGGAGTTTAAAGGTGTAGTTTGGTTTATGCTTTA
This sequence comes from Ambystoma mexicanum, assembly GCF_040938575.1. Classification (NCBI taxonomy): domain Eukaryota; kingdom Metazoa; phylum Chordata; class Amphibia; order Caudata; family Ambystomatidae; genus Ambystoma; species Ambystoma mexicanum. The sequence continues at coordinate 969,805,051 of NC_090924.1, forward strand.
TTGTCAGCGTTGTCTTCTGATTGGTGTTAAGGTTTCCTTCCAGGCCGATCTCTGGTTGAGGTGTTGGTACAGGTGTGTCAGTGGCGTCAAAAAGTTATTCTAGGTTCAGTCTTGGGTTTTTGTTTTCATTAGGTTCTACTTCAAAATGTTGGGGCTGTCGAGTGGAAGTTCCTCTTGTTTTGGTGATATACAGTGTTATTGTGTTGATTATGTTCTTGTTATTTCTATCGTTGTCCTTCTTCTTCTGCGTGGTTGTGTTTGGTTGTCTGCTGTTGTTGTTTTGTGTGTTGGGTTGGCTCATTCTGGTGACTGATTATTTGGGAGATGTGGCATTAGGTAGAGGGATTTCTCTCTTCTCCCAGCGTTGGTTTGGTTGTCGTTCCTGTCTGTGGGAGTGTGTTCTGTAGTTGTGAGTCTTCGGTGGTGTTCAGTTGTGTTTGTTCTTTCTGCTCTTTGTCTTTCCTTCGGCCCAAGTCGTTTGCGCTGCATTTTGAGCTTGAGCATTTTTTGTTAGTCTTTATTGTTGTTCGTTGATGCTGAGTTGATTTTTGCTTTGGTCTTGTGGTGTAGTACTGGGTGTAGGTAATTGTCCGGTACAAGTTTGGGCTCCGTCTGTTGGTGGTCTTGTCAGCTGATATAGCTGGCTTGTTCAGTCACTGTCTCGAGTATGGTAGGGGAGGTTTGTCAGGGATATATCATTGGGGTATTCCAGTGGCTGTCCTTAATATGGGTCTCCCTGGAAGAGGTTTGCTGCAGTAAACAAACTATGTGGTGTTAAGAAGGGTATAGCTAGTAACTACAGAATTGTCCTAACGGGCATAACTGACAATCACTGTGTCATCTCATGAGGTGCGAGCCAATAATCACAATATCACTCCACAATAATCAGACAATAATCTCTGTATCACTCCACAGTGATGCTCTCTAGAAGTGAATTGGTCAGTGTGTGCCAATCTCCAAAGTTAGTGCTCAGTCTAACGATCATTTACAGAATTATCCTGGGGGAGAATGTAACAATCACAGAACTGTCCTGAGGGGCATCAGCTAGCAGTCAAAGTACCATTCTGGAGGACATAGGCTAGCAAGTACATGGCTATTCTGTAATAGAGGTTTCTGAATGTGAATTAGGTCAGTGAGTGCTAATCTCTAATCTCTATGGTAGTTTGACAATATGGACACGGCTAGATCAGAGAGTTCTACACAGCGGGAGAGAGGCCCACAGCCAACAATGCAACTCGAATACCAGACAATGCAATTTGAAATAGGGCAAAGCTGGACTTGAGAGGCCCGCACAGGGAGAGAGGCCTACGGCCAACAAGGCAAATTTGAATACCAGACAATGCAACTTGAAATAGGACACATCCAGATTTGAGAGACCTGTACAGTGGGAGCGAGGCCCACAGCTAACAATGCACTGACTTATTATAAGTGATTTTTTTTCAATAAGATTTTATTTGCATTTTTTAACTTTACATAAACAACTGGACACAACAAAAAGAAGACAACCATTCACCCTGGGTCCAGGAGCCATCAACGCCCTTCCCACTGAGTGTTTAGTGCATGGTGTTGGAGAACCCTGTTGAGTCTTCCTTCTTGGAGGGTCGCTGATGTAGGTCTTTCAAAGTTCATCTTCCCCTGCAGGGTCAATAAAGCCGAATAGTGAAATGGACCTGGGGCACCAGGCGTGTCGAGCACCCTCTCTCAAGAATCGCAATAACCGTGACCAGTCTTTGCTGAATCTGCTGTGTTCCACTTGTAGTGAGTAGGTGAGCCAAACCATGGCTACCAGTGACCAGATCTTAGGTACCCACTCATGGTCCTGTGGTGGTCCTTAGCCTTCTACTTACGCACCAGGACTAGTGCGGCCATCAGCATCATAATAACGTAGAGTTTGCGTTTGGGCTTCGAGGCAATGGTGTCCAGCGCCCCATTTAGACCTATCAATGCTAGACCTCTATTGCCGCCTGCCTTCACCCCCAGGACTTGTTTATTTGCCTCGTGGATCCCTTTCCAGTATTGGTCTAGCTTTGGGCAGTCCCACCAGAAGTGCCCGCCCCTCTGCATTCCCTCCAGCATAGTTGTGAGGTCCCCGGGTAGATTCTGTGAAGCCTGACCGGGGTTAAGTGCCACTGAAGTATCAATTTCAGCCATTTCTCTCTGATTTGTAGAGATCTTGCTAGTTTCGGGACACGCTCCCATAGCTTTTCCCACTCAGGTTCCGCTATTGCATGCCCTGTGGCCTCTTCCCACCTGTTCAAATATCTTCTTATTGGTGGATCTTCACCGTCCTTAATATGTTTGTAAATTAGTGCCACCACCCTCTTGTCCCCGGTGTCAGTGTTTAAGTACTTCTCGAAAGGGGTTAGTAGTCGGGTGCCCGCTACCTTCATGGAGGGGTTTAGGAGCCTACATCTGGGTGTATCTATACCTCTGGCTTTCCCCCAAGTCAAAGTCTGCCTTGCTTTGTTCGAAGGATTTAATCTCGTCCCCCTCTAACATGTCTCTGACCCTCTTGCAGCCCCCTTGTTGCCAGGCATCAAAAGTGCATGAGTTGAGCCCCGGGATGAATTGTGGATTGTCGAACAGTGGGGTATACAGTGAGGGGTGATGTTGGATGTTTTAACTGCGTTATGCCTCGCCTATCCTCGCCTATCATTGTCAATATTGTGCTAGAGTACATTTGCCGTGGTCTTTCTCCTTTGGGTTTGCATAAAATGTCTTCTAGTGGGGCCCCTGCTACCGCCCTCTACATGGGTCTCCATATTTCCCCCTGTTGTCCTTTTGCCAGTCTCTGATAGCCCTTATTTGTGCTGCTGTGTAGTATGCCCTGAAATCCGGTACCCCCAGTCCCAATCTGGATATTGGAGTTCTCATTACTTTGGTGGCAACTCTTGAGAGTTTGTTATTCCATATGAATTTATTTATGATTCTGTGGAGGGCTCTAAGAAAGGCCGCAGGGATGACGATCGGAAGGGCTATGAAGAAGTAGAGCAGCTGAGGGAGAGCGACCATTTTTAATACATGTATGCGCCCCAACCAGGATATTGTTAGCAGTCCCCAGTCGACCATTTTGTTTTTAAGTTTCTCTAGTAGAGGCGGATTGTTTGCCTGGTAAAGTTCCCCCACCCCTTTGGGCAGTTTTACAACTAAAGTATGTTATGGAGTCCTCCACCCATCTGAACTGGAAGGTCTGTTTGAGTGTTTGTTCTGCGCTGGCCGAAAGGGTGAGGCTGAGGATTTCTGACTTACTTGTATTCACTTTCAAGCCTGCCACTGCTCCGAAGTGGAGGAGTTCCGTTCCTAGTGCCCTCAGGGAGGCCTCTGGCTGGGAGATAGTCATAAGCATGTCCTCCGCAAAGGTGGCAACTTTATGCTCTCGCGCTCCGAAGGGTATCCCTGTAATGTCTTTGTTGGCTCTTATGGCTTGGAGGAAGGGTTCCAGGTGCAGAGCGTAGATAATGGGGGACAACGGGCAGCCCTGCTTTGTGCCCCTCCTGACCTCCACTGGGTCCGAGATCTGCCCATTAACTGAGTGTCTGAGGAGTGGTTGTTGGTAGTTGGCGCTAACTCACACAATATATTTGGGGCCGAATCCCATCATGCGCATGGATGCAAAGAGGAATCCCCACTCCACCCGGTCGAAAGCTTTTTCGGCGTCCACCGCGACAAGGAGAGCGGGGATTTCTTTTTTTTTGGGACTCCCCCATCAGGTGAACAATTCTTCTGATGTTGTCCCCTGTATGTTGGCCCCTGATGCAGACCGATTGATGGGCTTGGACTAGGTTAGGTGCAATCCGGTCTAATCTACTGGTCAAAATATTTGTATGGATTTTTGCATCCACAGTTATTAGGGCGATAGGGCGGTAGGACCTGCACTCGGTGGGGTCTTTGCCTTTTTTGGGTAGTAATATGAACTTTGCCTCTTTTATTGTTTTCGGTAGGGTTTTGGAGACGCCGACCTGGCTGAATAGTTTTGTGAGATGTGGGATTAGAAATTCTTTATGGGTTTTATAAAATTCGGCGACAAAGCCGTCCGGGCTGGGGGATTTGTTCATGGGGAGGGAGTTTATTGCTGCCCTAACCTCCTCGTTTGGGATCTCCCCTTCTAGGGCTTCCCTCTCCTCGTTTGCTATATGTGACAACTCTAATTTGTCTAGCTAAGCTTCCTGCTTTGTTGGTGAGGGGTTGTTTGAGGTGCATAACTTGGTGTAGAATTTAGTAAACTCTTTTTCTATGTCCTTGTTGTTCGTGGTGGTCGTACCTCCCTCCACTTTGAATTGCAGGATTGTTTTATCCCTCACCTCCCTCCTCAACATTCTGGCCAGGAGGCGGTCAGCCTTATTTTCCTTGATATAATACTTTTACCTAAGATGCAATAGACTGCGTACAGCCGCCCTAGTCTGAATGAGGTCCAGCTGCCCTCGTAGTGCCCTATAGTCTCTTTTTATGGCTCGCGTCTGTGCTTTGCCCATCTTAGCGATCACTGTTTTTATCTTCTCCTCCAGTTGCTCCTCTTGCAGCCTCCTCTCCCTCTTGCTTGTTCCTTTTATAGCTATGATTCTCCCCCTTAGTGTAGCCTTAAAGGCATCCCATCATGTCTGCAGAGTTGTGTCCCCCACCTGGTTATGCTCTACTTATGCCTCTGCCTCTTCCTCTACTTCCCGTACTAGTATTGGGTCTAATGCTAGAGATATTGGGTCATGGTCTGAGAGTGCTACGGCACCTAGCTTAATGTCGGTTACCCTCCCAAGCAAAGCTCTGGAAAGCCAAATATAGTTGATCCTTGAGTGTGACCGATGTGCATGTGAGTAGAAGGTGTAACCCTCCCTGTCCCCCTCCATTTCACTCCATACATCGGCCAGCGCTAGCTCCTGCACCCTCTGCTTGAGGTCCCCGGAGGTATGCTCCTGGGTTCTGTGGAAGTACCCACTACTCCTATCCGTTGTCGGGTCCCAGGCCACATTGAAATCCCCTGTCAGAGTAATGTGGGTATTGGCAAACCTCTCTAAGCGGTTAAGTGAATTTTGAATGAATGCATCTTGGCAGGTGTTCGGCTCATAAAGTGTCACCACCGTGTATGCCCCTCCCCCCCAGCCTCACCGCCAAGTATCTCCCCTGTTCTTCCGATTCCGTGCCCTTGATGGTTAAGTCGAGCCCATCTTTTAGTTCTAGTAACACTCCCCCTTTCTTGCCTGATTGAGTTGCCTGTACTAGTCTTCTGTACCCCCATAATTATATCCTATGCGTGTTCCTGCGCAAATATGGGTTTCCTGGAGCGTGACTATGTGTGGTTGTTCCCGTCTAAGGTATCGCTCCACCTTATTTCTCTTGATGGGTGAGTTTAACCTCATTAACGTTCATAGGGCCTCATTACGGGTCCGGCGGTAACCGCGGTGGTAAAACCGCCTGGTTACCGCTGGACTCGTATTACCATTACGCCTCCATGATTCCCGGAATTACCGGGGCATTACAACCCCGGTTTTCTGGGAATCACGGAGGCAGAATGGTGTTAATCCCCATTCCCATTGAGTCCTATGGGACTCGATGGGAATGGGGATCATGGAAACACCGGCAGCATCTCGTAATGCTGCCGGTGTTTCCTCGTCCGCCTGCAGGCGGGCGGTGTTAAACCCGCCAGGTCAGACCTGGCGGGAACATCACCTCCCGCCTGCAGGAGTTGTGATCGCCCAGCATGGAAACAACGGTGGCGGCAGATTTACCGCCACCGTTGTTTCCATACCGGGTGATTTAAAATGAGGCCCATAGATATGATTTTCAATTTTGCGGTACTAACCATTGTTGGTTCCTTGTGTCATAAATGATTGACCCTTCCCCTTTGTGGTCACGCAAACATCCCTTTGGTGGTTCTCCCCACAGTGTATGTGTGGCCCCTCTTGATTGCGTGTGCCCCAGTATCTCCCTTGCTCCTTCTTCCTCCCTCTCCCTGACACCCCGCCCATCTCTCCCTCCCTTCCCCCCATGTTACTGGGTGGGCTCAACTGGCTCATGGCCCCCTCGAATTGATTGCTCGAGAGCTGAGCCCTAGGGAAACCTCAGAAATGACCTGCACGGGATAACCCAATCCCATTCCAAGAGAACCTCCTTGCTGCCCCTCCGCTAGAAGCTGAGTATCCTATCTGTTTAATGTTTAAGCACTTGCACTTAAGTTGGCTTGCGCCCACCCAGGCGAGCGATCTTGCAGATTTCGTGACTCCGGCTGCCTCTTTCAGTCTGTGGCCCTGTGTCCTGGCCGCCCAGAGGGATCTTGTAGATGGTCTGCCTTCCCCCTTCCTTGCTTTTTTGTGTTTCAACATGGACCATTCCCATGGTCTACGGACTTTTGGTTGATCGGTTGGCTGCTGGAGGGGCCGATGGCTTTCTTCTTCGATTCCCAGCAGGCTCATTCCCTGCTCGCATGACGTAACTTTGTACTGCTTGCCCTGCCAGTTAAAGATCAGCCCAAACGGATGTGACCATCTGTATCTGACTTGTTGCGACCTTAAATGGGCCAAGACTGGCCTCATCCATCTCCTTTTGGTGAGGGTTATTTGTGACAGGTCTTGATACAGGAAAATGTCCATTCCGTTGTAAGTGATTTGCTTTGCTCTTCTTGCCCTTGCCATTATTTGTTCCTTGACGGCATAGCTATGGAAGGCCACTAGAACATCTCTTGGTCTTGCACCCAGTTCTGCCCTTCTTGGGCCAACACTATGTATCCTGTCAAAAACGGATCTCAGTCCCTGCTTCCGAGTCCAAAAGGTCGGCGAAGATGCTCTTGAGGACCTGTGCCAGGTCTTGGTCTTGTGTTTCCTCCGGTAGACACTTTACTCGGATGTTGGATCTCCTGGAACGATTCTCCAGATCTTCTGCTCGTGGCTGCTGCCAGAGTTTCCAGAAGGGTGTCGGCTTTCCTCGCGTCATCGGAGAGTTCCTGAATGGCGCATTCATTGGTGTCAGCTCTTTCCTCTATTTTGTTAATGTCCCTTCTTATTTCTTGAATACGCTCTGCCAGATCTTCCCTCAGCGTATTCATTTGTTTCTGGCATGCCACTGTTTATTTTCCACAATCTCACCCAGGAATAGCTTGAGGGAGTCGTGGGTCACCGGTTTATCCCGGTCCTCCTGTGTGGAGCTTGTATCTCATCCTATGAACCCGTCGTTCCCGGTTCGGGCCCCAATTTGGTCCGCTTCTTTGGCCCATATTTTTCAAAGAGGTCCTTCCTGAGATTTTTTTTGTATTCTTTAAGGCTGAGGGGTTCTCCTTATTCCTATTTCTTGACATTGTGGATCTGGGTTGCGACGGCTCAGCCTCTATCCTGCAGAGCTAGGGCTGGCTTGCTCTGGCGCTGGATGACCTGGGGCCTATTGGGTAGTGGCCCGGGGGTATTGCGAACTGTTCAGTTGGGTCCTTTGGGCTTCCACCCCTGAAAGATCCTTTTGGTGTGCTACCCGGGATGCTTGGGGTGATGATTCCTGTGTATATTATGGGGTGCCCTGGGATGCCAGCTTTTGTTGTTACCTTTCTGCTCTGGTTGAAGTAGTGGGGCCAGGTGATCTCTCCCTTTCAAATTCTTCCTGTCGCCTGTGTTTTCAGACTGGCCCATCAACATCCTTCTCATTACTTCCTTAGTTGAGGGGCATTGATTGTTGCTCCCCTGACTGCCCCTAGCACCTCTCCTGTGTAAGTTACCTTGGCCCAGCTGGCCTGGATATCAACCCTCCACAGTTAGCTCAGAGTGTCTTGTGTGGGGAGCCAGGGGTCCTGACTTGCTCTTTGTGTTCCTTCAGTTCCTGGCAGGTGGTTCGGGGCTCCCCTTCTCCCTTTCTCTCTCGCCCCAGGTCCGGATTGCCAGCTCTGGACTATGCTTGCTGGCCACTCTAGTTTCCTCTACCGGTCCATGCTGCCCTTGTTGGTGCTGGGCTCCTCCTGTCCCCCTTCTGCAAGTGGGGAGGTGTGCTGAGAGGCTCGGTCTGGGAGGGAGGGATGCGATGGTAGGGCTGCTGGCCAGGGCCTGGTGGTCGGGCGTGTGCTGCGTGGTGTCCCCCCTCTTGCTTGGTGCTCCCCTGATCCTATACAGAAAGCAGGCATCTAGTACCGCACAGGAGGAGGGAGGGCTCTTATACAGCTACCGTGGTCCTTTCTGGCTGGGCGGACATGAGCCCAGCCGGATCCTGCTCCTGGGTATCTTCAGCCTGCTCTTATCGATGGCGGGTGCTCCTGAGCCTATTCCCACCCAGACCGGGTTCCCACCTCCCGGTCTGCAAGGGGAGATTGGTTGAGGAGTGATGGGGGACCCACCTGCTTCGGCGTCACCGGATGGCAGTCCTGCTTCTCCCTCTGGGGCTGCCCCGGCCGGCAGTCCTGCCGATCCCCCTCTTGGTGTATCGCTGTTGGTGGTGGTGGCTGTTGGTGCCGTCCGTCTAGTGGAGAGACGGCGGCCCCGTCTCCTCTAACTCTGGGACCAGCCTGAGTGGCCCACTTGTGGCGGGTGCAGGCAGGCCCACTTTGGGTCTGTGAAATCTTCGGCGCACTCTCATCTCGGCGGGCCACCCCTTTGCTGCTTATGTGGCAGCCTCCGTAGGTCTGCTTCCCGGGAGGCCCACTCTCTTACACCGGCTCACTGTGGCGAGCCTCTCCGGGCCGCATGGAGCTGACCCTCTGCAGCCAGCAGGGCGACATTCTTGTGGAGCCCTTCGGGTAGGTTCTCTTGTCCGGCGAGGTTGGATATTATTTTTGGTTCCCGGGGAGGGCTTCAACTGCTATTTTGGTTGCTTAATCCTCTCGCGGAGACGGGAGCTTGTAGCTGTGGTGTTAACAGTGCACGGCCATCTTGGAATCTCCTATAAAGATTTTTTGTTCTGACAAATGCACAGTTCTATGGTGTAAGAGTTTTGAGGGGCTGGGGAAGTGCTTGGGTAGTGTGGAAAATACGTGGGTTGTGGGATTAAAGTATCTTCAGTATCAAAGGCTTAAAGGCTTCAGTATCACCCACCACCATTTTCAAAAATACAGGCCGGGACAATGCTCACCCTGCCGTCCTGTCCTGCAGGAGGGCAGGGTGAGCATTGTCCTGGCCTGTATTTATGAAAATGGTGGTGGGTGATACTGAAGCCTGTATCCTTCCATTATTTTGCGATATATTTTAACTCTTTAGATGAAACAGTGGTACAAGCTTAATGTGTATGTTGTGATGTTTTGAGTCACTCAATAAGCAGAAAGATTCAGGAATCACACTCTTAGATGTGTAGTAAGAAGGGAAAGGTAGTTACCAGATACAGAGAAAGACTGAAGGGAACGAGAGGTGATAGAAATAGAATTTGAACCCAGGCAAAGGCACGCAGCTAATCAGGTGACTGGTAATGTACCAACCATGTTTTTCCAGCCACCCGAAGCCCTTCCCTGGTGTGTTGTCATTTTTTAGGTGCCTCTGCAACTTGGGCCCCACCGCGACCCCACTTACCTGCTTCGGCTTCCGGCTCTGCGCGCCTCCCCATCTCTGCCACCGTAGTCCCTTTTCTAATTCCTGTAGTGGCAGACATCTTTTATTTATTTTCCATGGAAGATTGGGCTTGCCCAATATGCACAGAGCCCATCTGTCAGAAAAAAGAATATATATATATATATATATATATATATATATATATATATATATATATATATATATATATATATATATATATATAACTATTCGCACCCGAGATGGAGCCCCAGAGTTCAGGTAATAACCCTGAGCCCTCTCTGAGGCCCAACCGAGGTGGTGGGCTGCTACCAGCTATGTAAGCCGCCCTACGCAGGGGTTATTGCTAAAATAATGACTCACTGATAACAGAGTTGGGAATGCCCTAACACATTAGGCTGATTTTTGTATATGTAAAACTAGAAGCATGCATGCAAGGAAACAATATTAAAGTATATAGTTATTATGGGACCTCATTATCTAAGACCTCGCAAATTACACAGAGGCGGAATTTGCCATTTAAACTAAAAGTTCAATAAAAATAGACAAACTTGCCTTTACTCCAATCCAATTCAATACCATCAGCATGAAACACAGATGCTGGTTGTAATGCAGGTAGATTTGCGTGGCAGACCTGATGGGGGCAGTTAACGTGGTAAATCCACTCCATGCCCTCCTGCTCCTTACAAATCAATAAACATGTGAAGCATTAAAATCCTGCAAAAAAGTTGTATGCATGTGTTTTACGCATGATTTTTTACACTGCACCATAAAAAAAATTTGCCAGCATTTTGTTTATAGATAGCTAATTTAAAAAAAAAGTGAATTAATTTGACGTAGGCTTTAATGTACCAATCACCCCTGCTTAGGGAGGCGCACAGGCCTGGCAACGAACGGTCCACCGGCCTGAGCATATCTAGGCGGAGCAAAACAAGTGCCTCGGCCAGGACTCAGGGCGGTTACTGGCGCTGAATGCCCTCCTAGGCGGGGGTGTTTTCTATTCGCACCATCGGGTTCGTTCGGGGTGAGAATAGCGTATTATTTTTTATGGGAGAGTGGGCTCTGCACATATTGATTGCGATACAGATATGGGTATGTTGTATTGCATATCTGACCTTTAATCTTCAAAACAATATTTTTATATTGTCAGACACATGTTTTACTGAGTTAAAGAAAGCACCGTGGGGGACAAATAAGCCCCCGTTATGGAATTATATGCGTGGGTATCTTTGAGGGCATCTACGTGCGGAGCCCAACCATCAATCAGTGATTACTGAACACCATGTTTTAGGGTTGCAGTACAGTGGATATCGTCATGGTGTGGTACAGTGACACCACAATATTCATTTCTAAAATTAAATTCTCTGTTATATACAATGCAGGTGTTTATTTTCTTGCCTCATGGAGGATACACGAAAGTGTATATTGCAGACTAACGTCCATAAATCCAATTATGAATACACCAAGTGTGCAGCTAAAACAGATGATAAACAACATAACAAATGAGGGCACGTGTCTTCATCTGTTGTGGTTGCACCCATACATATACTCTAAAGGTTACCACCACAAGGAGCATTGCAGTACTGATAAATGATAGAATGAATACAATCACTAATAATAAAATTAAATCTGATTACTACATTAAAAAACAACACAAAAGATGTGCTAATATCTAAACACAAACTTAGATGATATAATAGTAGCAAACGTAAGCTCTCGAACGCTATTCGGCATAAACATCCTTAGAACACACATGTACAAATCAGTGAGGAAAGCATGCTGGCTAAATTTTAGAATAAATGATGGCATTCTTGCCTCGCTTCTCTCCGCCCTTGGTTACATTTTCATGCTCTGCACTGCCGCCCTATTCAGAGCTCGGGTCTCTCACACCCCCACCCCTCCTTATTAGTGGGAGGGTTCCCGTCCTACATTTATTAGTCTCCTCTTATGCAAGCATTTTTACCCTGCATGACCCTCACTTTTTTTCCCCTCAACGAGGTACCCATCTATCGTTGGGCTTTCTCATCTGTTCACTCCATAGTAAGACCTCTTCCCTGCATTACCCTTTACCCCCACATGCAGTTGCTGAGTGGGGTGTGGGTCTGATGAATGGTAAGTTCCCATAATTGTTGGCCCAATTGCTCTCCCATGCATCATGTTCCCTGCATCCTTGTTTCTGTTACACTCCCCCTCCTTGTTTTTTAACATCCCGATTCCCTTTGCCATGTTCCCAGCTAGTACCAGGGTGTAAAGGTATTAATGGACATGGTGGCATGTAGTCTCACCCCACCCCATAGATTTCCTTTCTCATGCTCCTGATTTGTCTGCACCTGTCTTGCTGCTAGGCCTCCTGGTGAGTTTGTTGTACATTGTGCTGTTTCTATGTCCTTCTCTTTCTCCCCACTCCATCTCTCTGCTCTCTCTCTCTCCATGGTGCTATCCCTCTCCCCTATCTACTCTAACTGCTACTCTATCACCTATCCTATCTCTCTTTCGAAGACTGGAAGGAAAAAGTTCAAAAAGACCTCCTGGTCTCCAATCCAGGTCTGCCCATCGATGACACCTACATCAGCGCTTCTTCCAGGCAGACTGTCACAGACATCCTCTTTGTTGTTCCCTCTCTGAACCTTTGGATTCCCCATATGGTCTCAGTCCTCTCCCCTTTCTCTTCTTCACCCATTAATGGTGGAGCCGGATGGGAAGTACTCTTGGCATATCTCCCGTCCTGTAGGGGCATCATTAATGTCTATCAGAATGGCACTGTCATGGCCCAGGGCTCTCAGCCCACCCTCTTCCTTCTTGATAGGTGTCTTGCATCTCTTGTCAACTTCCTCCCTTCTCCTGCCACTCCTCCTCTTTCTGCCACCCCTCTGGCCCCTTTGCCACCACAGAGGGGTGTACCACATTCCTGTACCCTTCCTCAGAATACTTTCAAAGGTAGCAACCAGCCCCACTTAGCTACCCACAGCTCTTGCTCTGCGCTAAACACTCCTCTGACATCTGCCACCTCCTTGAAGACTTTAACCTTGATGTCCTCGCTCTCACTGAGACCTGGTTCACTGATAGCTCTGTCACTATTTTTGACACACTCCTCCCGGAGTTCTACAAGATCCTCTATAAGCCCAGGCTTAACCATTCTGGCAGTGGAGTGGCCCGATCATCCCATAACAGGTCTCTGCTACTGTCATAACCACTCAGACCTACCCTTCCTTCGAATGCCTCATCTGCACACTTGGTGTCTTCCAATCCCCTCGGAGTGTTCTGACCTCCCTCTCCTCTTCTCTCCTGTCCTCCACCTCCAAGCTTCTCTTCCTCTGACTCATTAACTCCCCTGATGCAGCTTCTGGACTCCTCCACAGCCTCTTGACCCTCTTTCCCTCACTATTCTTCCCTTTGGTCCAACAATCAGCCAAACACACCTTGGATGATCTCATCCCAGCAGACTTCCCATCTCCAACCCTCTCACTACACCTTTCTGTGTGGTCAGACCATGCTCTTCTGTCATCTAACCTGGATCTCTTGGGTCCCTGGCTAAGTCTCTGCCCGCACTGCCAGTCTCCTTCTCTGTCATTTGACTAATGAAACAAGTGTCAGTTGCTGCTTTTGCCATCACTTTTATTCCCCCTCCCACTCTGACCACTGACTCTCACACTAACACAGCCCTTGCTAAGCTTCACCTCTCCATCTCCAACACTCTGGATATCTGTGCTCCTGTCATGAGGATCTGCATGAAACCTGCCTCCAAGCGCAATACCTGGTATGAGTCTTATGTAGCATCTCTGAAATGCAAGTGCAGAGTTGCTGAGCAGAAGTGACAGGCTTTGAGCACATCCTCTGACAGACTAGCCTGCCGCCTGCTCCAAAGGCATTACTGACTCTCCATCCCTCTAAGAAGAAGGCCTATATCCAAGCCTGTATCTCTGGGGCCACTAACAACACAGCTGAACTGTTCAGAATCTGCAAGGAACTTGCCAATCCCACTGCAGTCTCCATTTCTCCTCTGCCATCCCTCACCCTCTGAACTGCACTGGCCTCTCACTTCATAATAAAAACTCAGGACATCCTGTCCTCACTTTCCTCTCCACCCTTCTCCTGTTCTAGGGCCTCCCTTGTCCCCCTCTCCACTTCCCTCCTACTCCCCTCTTTCTCGCCCATATCACAGAATGGTGTCTCTAGACAAGTCCTCTCTATAAATGTCTCCTTCAAACATGTGCTCCCCTAATCCTCCAGAACTGTCAAGGACAACATTGCCTCCCTTGGCTGATTTCTGCAATCCACCTTTTCCACTGGTTCCTTCCCTCTATCCCTCAAGCACTCCCTTGCACACCCTCTCCTCAAAAAGCCTTCTGTCAACCACCCACCCCCCTAGCCCAGCTAACTACCTTCCTATCTCCATTACCCCATTCCTGAGCAAACTCTTATAGAAGCTGGTCATCTCCCATCTGATCCACCACACTGAATCTGTTGGTTGTCTCCACGACCACCTGTCTGGCTTCAGAGCAGCCAGAGGCACATAAACTGCACTCCTGAACACCCATGAAGACTTGCTCTCAAACCTTGATTCCAACTCTCCTTCCGCGCTCATTGTTCTTGACCTTTTCTCTACCTTTGGTACGGTCAATCATGCCACTCTTATACATCGGCTCTGTGATACTCTTGGCATCATTGGACTGACACTTGACTGGTTGACCTCTTCCTCTGTGACCAACCATCCCAGGTTCAACTGGGCCCTTTTCTCGCCTCCATCAGACTATCCATCTGCGGCATCCCTCGGGGCTCTATCCTCTCGCCATGGCTCTTCAACATCTACCTTGCCCTTCTTGCCCATTTGATCGCTGCCTTCTCTCCTCACTTCCAGTGTTATATGGTTGACACACAGCTCTCCTTCAGGCTTCCCTCCACTGCCTCCTCTTCTTCTTCTCTCATTTACGACTGTCTGACTGCTATTTAGGCATGGTGTGCTGCTAATGATCTCTGCATTAATGCCAGTAAGACTGAGATCCTTCTCATTGGGCCCCCAAGTCCCTCCTTCCTACTCTCTGACCACCCTCCATGGGTCCCCTCCCCTCACCCTCTTCTACGGCAAAAAACCTTGGTGTTATCTTTGACTCCTCTCTCTTATTCTCTCCTCACATCGCGGACCTTGCCAAGAAGGCCCACTTTCAGCTGCACCCCCTCAGAGGCATTATCCCTTTCCTCACCTTCCCCCCGAAACTCAATGTCTCCGGATCTCTGGTCCTCTCTAGGCTGGACTACTGCAACAGCCTCTTCCTTAATCTCCCTAATTCCTCCCTTTGCCCCCTTCACCTAATCCACAACAAGACTGCAAGATGTATCCTTGGCCTCAATCCCAAGGACTGCATCTCTCCAGTCCTAAAATCTGGCCACTAGCTCCCGGTTGTTGTAAGGATCACGTTCAAGACCCTCTGCATCATCCACAAGGCTTTCTGGGGCCTGGGTCCCCACTACATCCAAATCTCTCTCCCTAATGATCTCCCTGCTAGAGCCCTTCTGTCTTCCAGCTCCAACTCTATGCACATCAGAGGCCTATGCACATCAGACGCTTTACCAAGCATAGTGTGAGGGTAGATCTCTCTCCTCCCCAGAACCCTACCTCTGGAATGGCCTCCCTGGATCTAGCTCTCCCTATGTTCTGGAAGCTTCTTAAGACTTTTTTTTCTCTTCTTTCTTCCCTCTTCCCCTCCCCTGCTAATGTCCCCGTCTGCTGCATTTTGACTGGCTGCCTGGTTCCTTCTGATTCATACAGGGTACCAGGCCCTCCTCGCCCAGTCTACCCAGCACTTCGGTCTCCCCTGACCTCCCCAAAACCTGTACTTGCCCTACCGGGCTCCCACCCCCTGTACTAGCCTGGCAGGGCCTGCACCCCTACTGAGCCCATCCAGCCATGTCCTCACACTTAGCATGTGGTCCTTCATTCCCTGCACTCTCTGCATTCCCCTGGCACTTGTCCACCTGGCCTCCACTTAGCACTCACCTAGTCCGGGGCCCTCTTACAGCCCTCCCCTCCAGCACTTACGTGCTCTCCACTCCGGCCTGCACTTCCTTCCCCGCCTTAGCATTAGGAAATGACGCCTGACCAGCACTTCCCCTGACCTCTCCACTCCCCTGCAATTCTTGTTGCTGCACTTGCACGATCAGAATGATACAAGGCCTAGTAGGATTGTTTTTGTTATTTTTCAGCCCTGTTCCTCCCCCCTTTTGTCTTGTTACACCTTGAAACACCATTTGCCGCATAAGCGCATTGTAAACACCCAATAAATAAATAAAATAGCTGGACAATAGCTTGCATTAAAGGCACTAGCTTATTTTGCGCCAATAAGTTTGGGTTTGCAGGTTGTTACCGGCTGGGTCCATGCACCGCCAAAATCATTGATGTATCATTCTGCCATGACTGGAACCCGAGCTCTAAAGCTCTAAAGGGCTTCTGTAGTCTTCATTTGTTTAAACCAGTTGATGCCAAACATATGTTGGTCAAAACGTGAGTTTGGGCATTTTAAGGCAACCTTTATACTGTGTTGTTTTCAGGAGCAAATATTGAAAGTTAGGGATTTTACAGTCTGCAACTTGTTCTCTTCCATGGGAAGAGTCTCATTTTTCCATTACACGGCAGAAGGCATGGTTCGCTCACTGTCACCCCTCCAAAATAATTATTAAGGATTCTTGCTTATAGTTCCACATCTGGGGTCCTCTGACGTTGTGAACGGGAGTCCAGAATAAAGTTGCCGTTTTCTTAATTGCACTTGACAGATCATTTTGCCAATTTACGTGTGGTGCAATTAATGACTGTCTGGTCTGTCACCTGTCTCCCCCTCTTCTTGGTAGTCTAAAAAGATGTGCTGCAAGTCTGGAAAGACTTTTGAGGCTGAACAAATAATTTGATGGAATGACAAGGACCCCATCTATTGTTGTTGGATGGAATCATAGTCAAGAACACTATGGAGCTAATTTTCAATGAGGCATAACGCCAATTAAAGGCGTGAACGTCATTCTTACACTACATTTGCACATTACATTTATGTTAGACGTAATTTCAATAATTTGTTTTGTGGAGAGGAGGGGAAGATCATATGTTATGATTCCATATTATCTTTCCTCTTCACTATACAAATAACCCAGCATTTTTCGCCAGCATGACATTTTCACGCCACAGTAAATGCAGTGGAGGCCTATGGCATCCAAACGCTTTTTACACCAGCAGAAAGCAGGAGGATTCCATAGGAATCCATAAAAAACGCTGCCTGCTATGTATAAATGGCAGGTAGAGTTACTCAATTTACATGGTGGAGTGCAACAGAGCGGCGTACAGGCGAGTATGCACTATTTTACAAGACATTGGTGTCTTCTTGGATTGGATGCAAATCTAGCACTATTTCGGACACAGGAGTACTTGTTATTTCCCGAAAACCATACAATCTTTGCACCAACCAGTCAGGAGCAAGCTGCATGTCTGCCTCCACTGCCATGTGGCCATTACAAACAACTAAGAAAGAAGGACACTCTTTGGAAACAAAGACTAAGAGCAACAACCCAAGGTATCAACAAAGTCCTTCTTTTACTTCTTTTAATACCTTTGAAAACTTATTTTTTTTACTTGTAATGCACTGCCGTTATCAGTTGAACGTTACTATGCAACAATATGATCTGAATGGAATAGGCGTAATGTTCACAAGAATTGGTCATGAAACAATATGCCCCCACTGATATACAGAGTATTCATACGTAAATTGCAGAAGTACACAACGACAACAAAATAGATACTTTGAAACACAGATTTAATTACAGCTAAAGATAACTACACATTTTCCCTAGTATTCCCGTTTCAGGTAATGGGACAACATGCTACATTTGACTCTTGTAGACATTTCGGATTGCTGCAAGCACTATAGTTCACTGTTAAAACTTAGACAGAGGCATTAATGCTTACAGATTGTAAGAGGATTCTATTCAACACTACAGCTAAATCAATGCCTAGTCTGGGATACTGAATGGAAACCCTTATTGATATATCTTTATGTCCAGTTCATGAGTTCTGGATGACTACCCTTATATAACACCCCTCTCTTAGAATCCGCCTGACCCCACTGAGCCAAGAAGTAGTTCTGTTTTGCAAGTTTAAAAGGTTTATTTGAGAAAATAAAACAAAATATAGATACCACGCTTTTATAATAAATTAATAATCGATATCGCCCTTATAAATATAATGTTAATCAACAATGGGTAATCTGACGCTAGCACACTTCTTTATAATCAATGAGGAGTTAGTATAGGATGGATAAAGTAGCAACAATACTTTTATGATTTCAAGGGAAAAGCAATGAGGAATAAAATGCAGTACAGAAATACTTGATATGATTTTAGCAAAAGATAAGATAATCTCTTTTTCTCTGGCAATTAACCCCCGCCCCTATGCAATGTAAGAAATGGAAGGAGATGGAAAG
Organism: Ambystoma mexicanum; assembly: GCF_040938575.1. Lineage (NCBI taxonomy): Eukaryota > Metazoa > Chordata > Amphibia > Caudata > Ambystomatidae > Ambystoma > Ambystoma mexicanum. The sequence goes on from NC_090924.1 coordinate 969,822,968, forward strand.
AGGAGCACACAGTTCTCAGGAATGCAATCAAATGCAATACGAAATTCAGTTCCCACCCCAGCAAGCTTAGAGGAAACCGGTATGAGTTTTAAAACACAGGCCTAAGTGCTTTGAATGTGGTGGCAATGAAGTAAGAAATATGCTGAAAATGCTTTTAATTCCCTTTAGGAGGTTCAGGGTGAGTGAGAGATACTTGGGATGAGTTCAGGCTCACTTTAGCAATGATTCAGAGATGGTGATTAAGAGGCAAACGAATTTTTAGCAAGGAAAGAAATGACTGCTGATGGTTACACGTGGCTGGATTTTTAACCAAATCGCAAATCGCGGTAAAATTCGCGAGTGCGTGAATCGCGATTACGGCAAAAGTATAAGGAGTGGCAAGTCGGTTTTGGGTTCGTTGGAAAGCTGAGATCCTTTTCCTTTCAGAGGAAAATTAAACCAAGTTCGGTTCCAGAGATATGAACGATTTTGTAAGGGTTGTTTTTCAGATTTAAAGTAACTCAAATTGACAAGTGACAGCTATGCAGCTGCAGAATTGAAGAGTGACAGTGGTGCAGCTTTACAAAATGACAAGTGACAACTTCTAGGAGGCAGTTCTGGTTAGATTAAAATAGTTTGGATTAGATTATTTTAAACTAAGAGCTTATTTCTGTCACAATCTGACCTAAGTACTCACAATATATTTTGGAAGGACTGGACCTTGTCACGGATCTGATCAATCAGGCCAGCGGCACTTCACAGCGATCTGGTCTCTGGGTCTGCGGTTCTGCACGGTCTGTTATGGTCTGGTCTGGCACTGGTCTGGTCTGTCCGGATACAGCGGTCTCTGCACGGCTCCTGGATCTCTGCACTGGTCCTGGCAAAAGTTCTTGGCAAGGGATTCAAGCAGCTCGCCCGGCTGTGAGTAGCTTGCAATGATTTGAAGCCTGCTGCAGAGAACTCAGCTTGTGGTTTTAGGCCGCTGATTTAGGTTCTAAAGTATAAGTTCTAGGTTCTGGAGTATGTAGCTGGAGTCAGTCTGGAACTGGTATCTTCTGGATGTTGTGTGGTCCGGCAAAACGCTCCGCAGCAACTGGATTTGAATCTCTCTACCTGTCCCAGCAGTCTCTTTTTATGTGTTTTGAAAATGGGTGTGTGCCTGGGCCTAGCTAAGCCCGCCCCTCTCTACTTGTCATTGGCCCAATTCTCCCCTCTCCCATGATTGGGGGAAGGAAATGTGAGTCAGAGTGATGCTGTAGGTTTTATGGGTCAGAGTATCCTCCCCTGGTCAGTTTGCCCACAAATCTATATTTGATTCAAATACATCCTTCCCAGATATACAAATTGTTGAAATTACATGTGCACATTATATATTCCTTGTGGTCCATGCTTGTCCACCTCTGATCTTCCTGGGGGCTTGCATTAAAAAATGACAACATTTTGCGCTTTTTAACTGGTTTTGCAATATCAGACATTTACCCAAATTTACACACATGTGCGCAAGGAGTATGGACATTAATTGATGAAGTGTCAGATTTTTAACATGCAGACATTTGGAGTGAGACCCTATTTTCTGCTAGCAACCCCCCAGAATACACCACAGTGTCCTAACGCATCTCAAAATGTTCACAGAAAAATCACAAAAATAATGATATTACTTATATAATTCTGACAAGTCCGCACTTTGAGTTATCTATCTTTTTAAAATGATGCCCTGGTCAAAAAGGGGTGTGGCTTCCCACATCACAGGGTGAAATAACTGGTTTATCCACTTTCCCCAAGCTCAGCTGCTAGCAGAGGCACTGCCCCTCCCAGTTTCCCCTAAGAGGAAGCCACTTTACGGCCCCCCAATATAACATTTGCCTGAGTCCAGGACAGGCCTTTGTTCAACTCCCTGTAGTCCCCAGCTGCTCCACCCCTAATCTAATCAACATGGCCATGTGACCTCAGGATGCAGCCAGGCCTGGCAGCCAGGCCTGGGAACACAGCTGTTGATCCATTATCAACTCCTGTCGGGGGTAGTTGTCAGGCAGAATTCAGTTTCATTAAGCCAGGTTTCAGCTAAATGTCACTTTTTGTTCCCAGTTTTCTACATTCAAATCAAACTGACAATTTTTACATATACATCAAATAATTACTTCCTTCAAGTCATTTCAGAATATAGTTTTACATTCTTCCACCTCTTAGCAAGTCTTTCCTTGGTCTGGTTTTGTTTCATTTGTGCAGTTTTACACAAAAGTCTGGTAGTTTTAAAACGCCGGCTTTCTGATAGTGGTGAGTACTGGTAATGCAACCATTTTTGGGATTAAGAAAATGAAATCCCCACAAGAAGGTGGTATCTTTGGAGTGGTCTCGTGCCAACTGCGCAGTTCTCCTATTCTGGCGTGAATGTGGGCGGCAATAGCTCATCCCCACATCCATCCAGTCTATTGATTTAGTTTGTTCTGGGATAGAATAATGGGCGGCGACAGCTCATCCCCACATCTACCCAGTCTATTGATTCAACATGGGTCAAAACCCAGGACAAGATGTAGTCCAATTTTTTTTATTTCCAAACTTTAAAGGTGGCTATAGGAGTGTGAAGCCATGCGCATGAAGATGAGCTATCATACTAAGGTACACATTCCTCTAGTGCTTCAGAGAATCAGGAGAATGCTACCATTACAGCTACTAAAGTGACTCTTTGCCTGGAGGTATATATAATTTGCAGCTACATTACATAATGGGTTCATAAGATTCTAGGATTATCAATGAGGAAGCATGCCACGAGTGCAAATAGGAAAATGAATTAAGAAGAAAATATGAAAATGGCACACGCTTAAAATGTGTATATTATATTTCATTTCACTGCGAAACTATTGTATTGCCAAATTAATTTTGTTTTTACTAATACCATAACTGGTCATGTTAAATCTGCAAAAGAAGCATATTCTCCTTTCCCTGACTGCCATTTTTTTTTAATCTCAGAAGTCTCATTCACATATCTACAAAGGAATTTGAATAAATGATTTGAACATTTTAAAACATTAAAGAAAAGAGCTGTCCACAAGCAAAGGCTAACATTAATTAAGCTAAGTGGACTAGTTACTTGAATGTCTATTTGTCTCTGCATGGCAATGATGAAATATAACAATCACAATAATCACTACATGACACAATACTGCAGCATATTCAAACATATGAATGTTTACATGGCAAGTCAATTAACACAACAATAAACATATATTTACAGACATTAGTGCACAGTGCAGTGTTGAACTCTAGTTTACAAACAAACATACAAAAGGCTGTTAATGGACACATTTGAATGGAGACATTGTGGCCAGAGACAACACACCAAGGAATGCAGCTTGTCTCTGTACATCCACCCAGACACAAAGCAAAACGTTCATCAACCTGGAGTAGCATCTATATGGCTCTTACCTTCAGTAAAGCCAGAGGCAAGGCCCTTCCCCAGCAGCACAGATATAAACAATGAAAGAATAACAGGTACTGGTCGACCCCCTGCTCAAAAGTAGATTTCGCATTCATCTGGAATGCGAAAGGAACAGAGCAAAAATGAGCCCTGAACACACTTTATTATGTGGATTGAGTTGCTGGGATGGCATAATTTTAAAACTCACATAACCCACTCAAAGATTTCTAATGCCACTAGTATCAAAACACAAACAGCATGCCAATGAAAATATGAGCTTTTATAAGTCCAGCAAAACAAAGGTGGGACCAATTGGGGGAATAGATACATATTTCTGTTGGCCCCATGCCTGATGTACTTGCATACATGTACTTACATCATTCCAAACATATGTGCACAGCGCAGTGTTGGACTATAGTTTACAAACAAATACACAAAAGGCTTCAAATGGAACAATGGACCTTATCACGAGTTTGGCAGTAATTGCTTCCAAACTTGTTTACAGTTACCACCACTCGGTCCTGCAATTTTACCACAGGATTACAAGTGGGGTAATGGTGGTGTTAGAGTCTGATTTCCTCAGATTTACTGCGAGCAGTACATCTGACGGTGTAAATCCTCGACTTCAAGGCTAATGCCATAATTTGTTGGTGAGGTAAACGTGGCAGTAGTTTCCTTACCACGCAAAGAAGTGTTGGTAGTGGAATTAATTACACGATGCTTAGTAAATATCAACTTGAAAAAGGAAAGAAAGTCCTAAACACAGGCTTGCACAATTGTTGAAAGGCACAATTTCAGAAATGCCCATTTGAAAATGCTAATATGAAACTCATAACATGGCAATCTGAAAGGGATTTCTGTCACAATTTCTGAACAAAAGAAGCTATTAAACCTAAGGAGCTAAAGAGAAAATCATAACATGAACAGGAAACTGAATAACAAAAATAACATTCACAAACAGCTTCAACAACGTCCTATTGATACATTCTGATACATTGAAAAATGCATAAACATTGCACTTGGCAACTGAATAGAATATAACACACCTGTGGTGGCTGGGAACTGTTTAATTTGAGGGTCGTAAATATTTCCCCCAAATGTGCGAGAACGACCTAGCGTAGAGAGGGAGCTCGAACCATTGAAAGGGGTTTCTGGGGTGTTCTCCTCCTGAGGAAATGTCCTCATTAATGGCTCAAAATGGTACATTATACAACATACCTATGAAAAACTGTGTAAAAAGCCAGACAGTTTGTAATTGGTGTTGTAGGGTAACTTGTTTAAAAATCAGATAGATATAAGTCCCCCACATCAAATAGGAGCATTTACCAATGAATTTATTCATGAATACTTTGCCCACAATATATGCCAGTATAAAAAACATTTTCAAGCTGGCTGTGCCTATACATGTCCATGCTTGCGGCACCAATATTTGGCAGTATTCCCATATAAGAACATATTGATGTTTGCTTTGTGCATAATGCCAGTAATGGTAGTATGAGAAAACATGCCGAACCTTGAACTGCCAATATATGCAAGTATCCCACATATGAATATACTCCTGTTGGCTTTGCCATTAAAAATGCCATGCCACAGTAAGAAAACACATCCAAACTTGTGCCATCAGTGTAGGTCAGTCTTGATACATAATAACTTCTATAATGTTTGCTTCATCATAAATGCTCTGTATAAATGCCATGCCACTGAAAGGAATTAGAGCCAGATTAGCTGCACCAAAACATGCCATTATCGCCACATAATAACACTTACCATGTTTGCTTCATCAGTCAAAATCTGCCCATCTAGGCAAGTAATAACAGTTATCATGCTCGCTTTATCATAGAAACCTAGTAGCTATGCCATGTAAATGTTTCCCTCAACCCCCACTGCCAAATCCAGTGCCCAAGCATAGTATAAGCACAAACACATTCAAACAACATTTACTCGCTCATTCAAACACACATTCACACAGCATTCATTTGCTCATTCATAGCGACCCATACACAAAACACTTGCTCATTCACACGCTCACACAGCCAAACATACATCATGCGTTCACTCATTCACACATGCATACACTCATATATTCGTATACATAACATACATTCTTTGCTTACCTTCAGCCTTGGGCCAGACTCTGCTCCTCGCCACCTCCCATGATGGATCCCAGGTTCACTGTTCACAGGAACCAGGAACCATAGAGCACTTCCTGATTCATGCACATGCACAGAGGTGATAGAGCACTCTGTCTGCAATGCCCAGGGCCGTCTGAATGTGTGGGATGCACAGGAGCACCCCTATGCACATTCAGATATGCAGTTGCCCCACCTGCATCCCCAATGGGCATTGAGCATGGGCGCTAAGGAACAGAAACTATCAAACAGAAACTATATTTCCGTTTGTCAGTTACATCCAGCCTAGGAATACTCCCTCAGATGCAGCACACAGCTGAGGTAGCACTCAGTGTTTGCACTGGGCTGGCTAAGCTCATCCAGAATGGGCACTGGTGAATCGGGGTGTTCTTTCACTCATTGTGGATGAGCTGCCCTTAGATTATAGATGGGGGCTCCTGGTGAGTGACCTATTCTGCCCAGGAGGGCTACTTATAAGACAAAAAAACACTTGAATAGGTAAAAAGGAATAACTTTTTGCACTCTCCTCTGATTCCTGTGGCCAAAATTAATATACACAACACTCTATTCAGTGCATCATTGACGCACCTTTTAGCTACAGTGCATTGTCACTGTCAATTTGAAAGAACATTTTGTCATCTGTTTTGTCGTCCTTGTTAAAAATGGTAATTTGTTCTTTCTTACACGCTGTCCACTAGACCTTGGCAGTGTGTGTTTCATTTCATGTTGTTGACACACAATTTATGAGATCAATCAGTGTTGATACTATTGTGTTTTATTTTCTCTGTATGAGTGTTATGCAAATTTTGTATTTTTGTTGAACAAATGCATAACTGCTTAAATCATAAAAACCAAGAATTTACCCAGACTGGGTATCATGAATAGAGTGTTTGGCCACAGGAATCAGAGAAGAGTGCAAAAGGTGATTCCTTTGGAACTATTCAAGTGTTTTATTGTCTTACGAGCTGCCCCTTAGATTTACAATATTATGAATACTGTACACATACACACACACACACACATACAGACACAAACACACACACACACACACACACACAAACACACAGGCACACACTCACACACACACACACACAGTAAGGGCGGTCAAAAATAGAAGTTATAACTCAGAATGTGAGTGTCTGCTCCAAGACAAAAACAAAGGAGGTGCCTCTTGAGGGCTGTTTTGAAGCATTCCACTATGCAATGTTCTTAGTCTCTGGGAGTATAGCGTACCAGTGGTGGGAGGCCAGAAGTGAAAGGGAGAAAACCCGAAATGCAGTGCAAGTTGGGTGAGTATGGTAGAGAAGGGCTTTTGATCAGATAGTGTGATTGTGAGAGTTGCAGGAGGCAGAGTCAGCCAGGTAGTGGAGCTTGATGGATTTAGAGATATGGCGAAGACATCTGAAAAGGGAGCAGTTGAACCCAAAAAACATCTGGCAATGAGGTGGTGAGCAGAGGTGGTAAAGATCAAGGAACATTAAAGGGTTGTGGAGGCAATATTAAGTCCTTTGGTGAGAGAAAGGGCAATAGAGTGGGTGTCACTGGGGTAAGCTGAAGGTGAGAAGGTTCAGTTTAGCAATTCTTATAGTTGATGTAATTAATTAATGGATGTGTATGTAAATAACAGAGTCCAGAGCAGTGGGTGGCAAAGCCAGGATCAACTACCAGTAGAACCTAAGGCTCGAAGTAAACACAACAAAAGGTTCCACAGCCATTGCTGGGAACTCCATGTTGAATGTTGTTCACAGAGTTTTACAGCCGATGCTGGGAACTCCATGTAGAATGTTGCTTATGGCTTGATTCAGCAGTACTGAAGTGAAAAACAACAGAGATAATATATCTCAATTTTAGATCGCTCACAAAGAGGACCCCTAGATTGGGAGCCGTGGACAATCTGGTGAGATGATTATGCGGAAAAAGAAATCAGAAAAAAGGGTGATGGGTGTTGTGTCCTTAGCGGCAAGGAGAAAGATTACTTATGACTTTGAGGGTTTCAGCATCTGGCAATGCAGCACCATCTAGTGACAATTGGTATAGAGAGTTGGTAATGCTGGAATGAGACTCCAGGCTAAAGGAGGCCTATGAGAACATTATTTGACTTTCATTGGTAAAAAAGAAGATAAGAGAAGCATCAGTATGAGATGAGTTTGTTGAGAGAAGTTGCACCTTGTGAATAGGAGAAGGTCAAGGACAAAGCTTTGGGGAACCTTTTTGGGACGATGATGGCATAGAGATACCAGTATTCCAAAAGATGGAGAAGTGACTGTCAAACATATAGACGGAAATCCCTCTGAGGGTTGTTTCCTTGAAAACAAGATCAGTGTGAGGTGGAGAGGCTGAGGCTAAGCCACTATGAAGGCAGTGGGGAGATCCAAGAGATGCAGAATGGATGAGAGGCAAAAGGGGTGTGTGATGGTCAGGAATTTGTAGGATTCTATCAGAGAGGTTACAATGGAAATTCTGGTATGGAGAAGGATGTGTAGTGTGTTAGCCTCCAGGCAGTTGGTAAGTTGAAATCCATACATTCTAGAATTTTACAGTAACCAAGGAGGAGACAGGGTGATAAATAGCTGGATTGTTGGGCCCTATAGTGGATTTCTTTAGACTGTGTATTAAGGTAGCCAATTTTAAGCTGACTGGGAAGATACCAGTAGGTAATACTATGTTACAGTAATGCGAGTAATAGACAAAATTAAGTGGTGTCACTGTCTTTGATTAACATGGATCGGTCCTAGCATAGTATGTGTCATGAAATTATAGAACTGGCACCTATTTCATCAAGAATGGTGGGAAAAGTCAGAAAGAAAAGAGAGTATGTAGATGGAGAGTTGAGAGAGGAGCAGGAAGAGAAAAGAAGTTAGTGAGGATATTGTCTTTTTGAATTTTTTGAGAAGAAGTCAGGCAAGTCACCAGCATTAATAGAGGAGAATAGAGAAATCAGGCATAAGCAGTGGGATATGAGCATAGACTGTGGTGTCATAGATAGCTTGAATGGATGGGAGTGAATGGTAGAGATGGGAATGATATAGCAACTGGACATTGTAGAGTCGAGGCAGTAGGATCAGTAAGAAGGGATTTCTGGTAAGGGGCATTGCAAATCCAAACACAGATTAGATACAGAAGGAAAGCTACTTCCCCTCATGTTATACATTAGTGGGAAAGTGAAAGAAACGGCAGGGAGAGACAAACAGGTAGTCTAGCCTTCTATACACAGCCTGTGCTTTTATTTTAGTAGGTGACCATAATTGTAATGTGCTTGCCCTTCCTTCTATTGTAGATGGGTTTCCCCTGGCAGCTCTGGATGGCCAGATCACAGAATGCGCAAAAGCCTCCTTCTAGCTTCCAGTAAGCCACTCTGGCTTCTTGCATTTTAAATATGTGCTATTTGTTTGTTAATTTCAGTAGTTTCCCTTAATGTATTGCTAGCATTCTTGTCACTCAGAGGCTGACTTTTTATTTCAATGATGGTGGGTACATCTGCAGGGCCTGATGTAGTCCCCTCTCCACCACGAGTGAGAAGCTCATGCTGCTTCATTAGAATTTTTCATTAAAAAGCCAAAACTGAAGTCAAATTCACACCCACGCTCAGCTATTCAGGTGGCTAGGAATGCAGCATAAGCTGCCAGTGACAGCCTGTTGTCTCCCAGCCAATCATGCCCCTTCCCCAGGTGCTGCCACATCATTTGCTCCTACAACATCCCACACCAAGTGCATCCATGACATCCCACCTCCTATACCCCCAAACCCTCTCACTGAGCTATCCGCTGCCCTGGTGCATCTTCCTTCAGCTTTCACACTCCCTTGACTTCCTTGCTGCCCCACCATAGAAAGTCCCTCATCCAAAAATAAATGTTCTCTATTGGCATCCTGAAGGGCTGCCAAGGAATTTAAGTCCTTACAACAGCATGCATGCAGAGCTGTTGGGGAGCGAGGAGGAGGGCAGATGTCCCGAGATTGCAAAGTGCGTAAGGAGCAACCAGAAAGTATAGTCAGCACTGACTCCACCAAAAGGTAAGTGTGGGAGAAGGGGCAGGGGTGCAGGGTGGTTGGGAGCAGGGAGTGCAGAGTGCCGGGTAGACCATTGGAATCCTGACAGACATCAAGATCCATGCCGACCCTGGCAAATATTGTCTGGAAGCAATCAAACCGGATTGGCTGTCAGGATTCCACCGTTCAACCCCAGTTGCTAACATATTTTATCATATTTGCATAACATTTTTGCCTATTACTGTGTCAGTCGTTCTTCCTACGAAACTGACAATAATACTATGATATTGCAGAAAGTGGGAAACACCCTCTGGCACACACAAATCAGATTTTAGGAAGAAGACTCTAAAACCAAATGTCTAATCACCTTCTGGTAACTGGGATGAGCCAACCGGACTAAGTGAAGCACCGAGGTCACCCTGAACACATAAAACAGACAAATGTCCATGCAGACAGGTGCTGGTGACATGAAAGGTTCAAATCAGACAACCCTAAGAAACAGTTACATACATAAACGTACACATTGGTGTTACTAAACGTTCATCGTTTTGTGTTGTAGTCCACCTCTTGGAAAGATGCTCTGGAGACAAGCTTCGTTAAGTCACGTTTATTGTTATAGATTAGCACGCTGCAGCCTCCTCCTTCTCAGCCTTTCTTCTCTGTTATCCTCTAATTCTAGAATTTACTCACATCACTTTCCCTACCCATGCACCCCCATTCCAGAAGATTTCATTGTTCATGATGCCTCTCTATGCCTGGTGGTATGTTTGGCAGCGTGGACATGTACCATGGTGGCATTTGCTATGATGTGAGATGTCTTGGTCTGTTTCACTGGCCATGAAGGCATTCTGATAGAATGTTGATGAATGTATGATGGAAAGATCAGGGGAATGTTGAGTGAGTGTTCCTTGAATGTCAGTTGGGGGCCTGAGCTGCTTGTGAGAGGATGACGGGTGGTTGTCTCTTGTGCAACTGATATATGCTGATATCTACCTGCCCATGTATCCTGTAAATACCTGCAAACAACAGCATATGTATACATGTACCTATGTACAATAAAGCTACCTGTATTCACTGTTATGGCTCCACGGCTGGTCTGTGTGTGGACAATGAGCTTCACTTCAGTGTATTTACAACAGCATTTTATTCTAAACTGAACATGACACATCCTCCTCCTTAAGAAACCTAAAGACCTAACCTAAGTGTAACTAACCTAATCATCATATACGTTTTTATTGTGGCAAATCCAATGGACTCCTAACCTGGCCCAATACTGCCATTTAGCCAGCTTCTCCAGACTCTACCATCTGTCAATCAGTGGTGAGAATCCTCGTCTTGGTCACTTGCTACACCTTCATGGGTTTACCATATCTGAAGTCACCTTCTGCAGCCACGTACAGTAATTTAATCCTAACCGTCATCCCTGGTTTGATTTTCTCTAATCTTGCACCTCCTTCATCCTATCTTTTCTCCCTTCTAGGACTTCAACATGGAGCTGTGTGCCGACCTTCCTCACCCTTTTTGCCCTTGAGTTTTCCGACCACTGTGATCACCTAACATTTAAGGGACACCTTCTGCTCATTGCAAATGGTGACCTCTTGCTCAATGATTGTGGCATGATTCTATATGAATATAACATGTTTCTCTATTCTTCTGGTAATTCCAAATGAGAAATATATACCAGTAGCACTGTATCTTTCACCGCTCTATTACAACATTGCATCTAACCATTGGATTGTGGGTGATAAAGGAGTTGTTACATGTCTTAGGTGATATCTGCCTAAGAACCCTTACATCTCCGTTGACACAAACTGTGTGCCATTGTATTTTACTGTGGTTCTTGGTCTTGCCTTCTAAATAATACTTCCAAAAATTCAATTACTTTATCTGTAGACACTTCTCGCACAACTGTACCTCAGGATAATGGGCCTCATTACACGGATGGCGGTAGGGATTTACCGGTACCGGTAAAATACCGGTACCGGTAAATCCCTACCGCCTTACTACGAGGTCCCTTTGCGGGTTGGGGGATTTAACGCCTGCTTTTTGCAGGCGTTAAAATCCAACCCGCTAAGGGACCTCGGAGCTAATTACGGCACCGCAAAATTGCGGTGCTGTAATTAGCGCCTTCCCCATTCCCATAGAGGCCTATGGGGCAGAAATGGGAATGGGGAAGGGCAATGCCGGAAAGGGGATTTACCGCCCCTCCAACCTTGGAATTGGGCGGTAAATCCCCTTTCCGCCAAGGCGGTGCCTGTATTTTACCGGCATGAGCCATGGCGCTAATAGCGCCATGGCTCACCGCCTACCGGGTAATGAGGCCCATTGACTATAATAGCCTATGAGAACTAAAGCACACCTTTAATTCGCTCCTAACATCTGGAAGGAACCCAGTATATCAAGAGCCACTTTTTCCCATGATGCTTTTGGTAGTTGGGATGGTATTAGTGGCAGAGCTCTTATCGTTAAAATCTTGTCACTTGCTTCACATTGTTGGGTCTCCGTAATGTATTGGCATATCTTCTTATCCATTCCCGCCCTCACTCATCCTTTAGTGCCAACTACCCCTGGGTGCTGGCACTTGACCCCTAACCCCCTTAGGTCGAATGAATATATCTCCTCTTCTGAGTATCCTACTTTACATCGAAATCTCCTCCAAGACGTTGCTGTATGGCCTCACTGCATGTGCATTGTGCCACCATGGATCTATACACTTCCCTGAAGCTTTAGATCATTTTATTGTTCCCATGCCCAGTCCTCTCTTAAGATAAGATATCCTGCTACACTTTCTACCATTGGGTCTTGATTAGAACCTCCACTTCCTGTGCTGTCTTCTGTTCTACTGATAGCCTACAGAGACAGTCAGCCACTTCGTTCTGCTGACCCTCCATATAATCCAAAGTATAATTGTGTTAAAAAAGACGTGCTGTTATCTGACAGAACCTAAGTGAGGCTTTCTCCACACCGCCTACTGCTATTACATTCAGTAGCGGCTTGTGTCCTATTTGAGCCGTAATTGGCACTCCCACAAACAATTGCCTAAAATGCACCACTCCCTAGGAACATGCTTTGAAAATGGAATGACCCTTCTCTGTTTTTGACAATGTTTTTGATGAAAAGCTGACGGTGACTTTGTTTTTCCACCTTTCTGTGATAATACTACTTAACACTTGGGTTACATGTCTTCATAACGAAACATTTTATGAAGAATGAACTTATAACGAAACTTTTATAATGAACAATATAACAAATGTTTTTTTAGTTTTTAGTTTTTTTGGGCCCCTCCCATCCCCTGTTTTCGATCCCTGAAAACCGACCCCAAACGTTTCCCCACGAGACTTAACCCTTTACCCCACCCCTAAGTGCATTCTTCATAAAATGTTTTGTTATAAAAGATTCGCTATAAAGACTGCATACCAACACTTGCCACTGGCACCCACCATGAGGATGATTTTCTTTTGCATATCGAAAGGTCTTAGGGTGTTTGCTTTTATAGTGCTTTCTTTCGCCTATGTGTTGCTCATTTTCCCAGACAAACGTCTCTCTATTCCTCATAAATTTTCCCTGGGGTTCAAATATACTCGCAAAGTCTATCACACATTTCATGTAACATTCACACAGCCCCAAACATGAGAGGAGCTCCATTTGTCCTTCGGCTCTGGGGCTGCAATTATTCCTTAGACTAACAACTCCTTTGATCTAATTCCATACATACTAGGTTGGTGTCCTAAATATTCCACCTCACCATGATATAATGTGTTCCTTAACAGTCATTTCATGCTCCAAAAACATGTTCATCGGTGACTGTGGGCTCCTCCTTCTTTTTACTGTACACAAATATGTCATCCGGGAATTACACAACGTCTCTTCCTTTAAACAGTTTACCAATTCATCTCTGGAACGATGAAGCAGCTGAAGCTAAAACGGAGGGAATCCTGTTGAATCTAAAAAAAACAAAGGGTGTTATGAACGTAGTTAAATGTTTACATTTTTCCAACAACTCTATTTGATGACAGGTACTCCTCGGGCCAATGGTAGAGAATATCGTAGCTCCCTGTATGCACTGTGGCATTTTTGTTATGTTTGCAAAGGCTGTGTCTCAGTCACTATGTTTTCATCCACACCTCTGCGGTCCACACAGAGGTGAATTGTTTGGTCTGGTTTGATCACCAATACCACTGGGGCTACTCACTCTGAACATTCTCCTTCAGTTGTAATGTCTGGCTTTGTCATTTCGTGCAGCATTGTTTCCAAAGGACCCAGCATTCTCGCCGGTACATTCCTTACTTTGCTTTTTTACTGGTACAGCTCCTTTATTTAATTTGAAGTCATGTTTGTTACGTGATCTAACTCTTATCTATTTTCTTGGAGGCTCTGCACAAGAGGAGTATCACTCGGAGATGGCGCCAGCAAGGTCACTGCGGCTGTGGAATGCATGAGCTCCATGCCTCCAGCGATGGGAAACCATTTCTGCGAGAAGTACACGCCGTGCGTGCCTAACAAGCTGTAACCAGAACCGAAGGCCACGCTGACCCAGGGCCAAATCAACATACATTACAAGAACTTGGACACTTTTACCGCTTGCCCACTGATTGCTTACATACCTTCGTCCCATACATGGTGCCGGATGCAGCCCGAGGGCACCCTTCAGTGACATAAGTAATGTATTGGGGAATGGATCAGCCACCTCAATTGTATATATAAGGATGTAAGCTGCCTGGAGGGGCAGAGCAGTCCACCCAGGCGGTTTGGATACGTGCTTTCATTATATGCAAATACCCTTCTACCTCTGGTCTCCGGTGTGCTTTATTGGGATGTGTTGCTGAGTGTGCAGTGAAGCAGGGCGGCTTGCAGGAGGGAGCAGGACGGACGTTCGGTAACATTTGGTGCCGAAACCCGGGAGCTCCCTTTTCTCGCCTATCACTGACACGGTCGCGGAGGCAACATCAAATACGGTAAGTGAAAATAATGTTTTTCGCTGTACCTATTTATACCAATTTTTTTTTAATATAAAAAGTGGTATTTGTATTTTATTTAAAGTACAAGGGTGACTGAACTCGGAGACCTTGGGTCTCTGAGACATACACAGGGGTACCGCTGTCTGTCTGATAGGGTCAGCTGCCTCAGAGTACTATAATTTATGGTACAGGGTCGAAGGGCACTTACAGAGCCACAGGTTAAGTCAGAGCACATTAAAGTAGGGCTTGTGATACAGTCAGAGCACCGTCCAAGTGCAGGGTCAAAGCTGTAGTGACATAAAGCACTGTGCAGGGTCGAAAGCTTTCTCTGTGGTGGGGTCAATAGGGACAATAGGGACAGACGAAACAAGACAGATGGCGGACGCCAGTCCATTGACCAGGCGGGAAGAGGAGGCTAAAGAGGTTATTGAAGAATTTTTGAAGAAGAAAAAGGGGATGTGTATGTGGTCAGATATCGATAAACCCCCTAGAACGGTAGAAGATTTGATAAATGAATTACTATTTACAACGGGTAAAAAATATTACTGTAAAAACAAGACCCATGTGATAGTGACATGTCTCTGGAAGATGTATTGCATAACAAAAGGGGAAAAAGATGAGGTTACACGACAGAATGCACTGCTATGCGACATGAGGGAGGACCTCACATACGCCCGGCAAATGGCTAATACTCACTGTATGCAAATGTCGTCTACTATCGTGCTCAAGGCACAAGAATGTGAAGATATTAGACAACAGCTTACTGATTGTCAGGAGGAGCTAGAAATGCACAAAAATGCATTTGAGGTATACAGACAACAGCACCCAGACAAAGATGATTGGACATATCCGGTATTGCCCATAAAAAATACGCAACCGGAAGTATATGGGAACCCCCCACCCTATAATAAGGCAGTAAAAATGGCACCGATATCACTGCCTACTGGGGGGCCCTTTACGAAAACAGGGGTGGACGACACACCGACGGTGGATGAATTAAGGAATGAGCTAGATTTGGACAATATGAACTATAATAATGTGACGAAGGTGGTGTGGGACAGGATAAAAGAGGTTATTAATAAATGGGATGTGGTACATAACATTGCGCGCAAAGACAGGGAAGTAGGGATACAAATGGAACAAGAACTTAAAAGGGCTGAGGACTCACGGGATTCACAGGAATCCCACCAAGGTAGACCACAGGACATTATGAAAATGTTAGCCCTCCTAAAAGAAATGCCCCGGTATGGAGGGGCTGGGCCAATGGAATTATTTAGTGCATTACACTCAACATACAAAACACTGGATGCACACAGATTGGATAGGGGACAAGTAGTAAGGATATTAAAGGCAGTATGCAACCCATCACAGTTAATAATACCGGGGTTTTCTGACCTGGATGACAAAAACCTAGTAGAAGATGGAGCAAAGGGGGAAGGCACAAGATGGAGGGTAAGCTTAGGGCCGATCATGGCACTAATGAAAAAACACCACAGAATACTGGCATTTCCAAAATTAATGCAGGTATTAAAGATCGGGAGGGACCAAAGCCCATCCGATTTCGCGGATATGTTAACTCAGACACTGATGAGGGACCCAGGGACGGAAGAAAAGATGACTATTTGGCAGTTATTACCGGATGACATTACAAGGGTGGTGGAAGGGAAGGTAGATGGGGAAGAAAAATTTAAATCGGTTCAGGGGTGGGCATATGTTTTGAACGCGGCAGATGACACATGGCTAGCGGTACGAAAGATAATTCCTGTGAGAGAATGCAAAGAGTGGGCAGAGGGCAAGTACATGGAGGAGCAGGAGTGGGACACCCTGACACCAATACGAAATGTTACATATGATACTGAAAGGTACAGCGAGGATTCAACGTTGTTTCGGGGTCGGGGTAGAGGAGGTAGAGGACGCGGGAGAGGTACCGCGGGTAAGGTGTTGTTCGACAGAAAGACAGGGGCTAAATTGTATCAAAATGCGGAAGGAGTGATAAGGCCCTGGGTCACATATTGGGAGCAACAACAGGAGATCAATGACATAAAGGAGAAGGCACAGAAATTAAGAGACCAAGTGACCAGTACAGGGGCAACACCAGTGGCTGCGGTGACTGGCTCTACCGGGGACTAGGACAGGGACAAACCAGCAGAGTTGGAGGCCGCAGTGATACCCCTAAGCCAGGATAGATGGGGCCGCATGACGGCAGAAGGTTCTTTCTCCGCTGGTGGAGTCACACATAACGCGACCATATTGGTAGATAGTGGGGCGGCGCTAACTCTGACTAAAGGTGAATTCGTAGAGACAAAATATTCCAAAATGACAAAAATGCAAGGATTGGGGGGGCCTATAATTACTTCCCCGATTAAAGAGCTAAAGATTTGCCTGAATGGGGTGTATATCGGCAACCAGCAATGCGCCACAGGAGGGGTGGAGGACATTTTGGGGATTGACACACTGTTAAGGAAAGGGGCGGTAATTGACTTAGCAAATTTATGCCTCCGCCTTCAAAATACAGCAGGTATAGTACAGGTGATACCAATGGCTGTCGTCACAGCAACAACAAAGGGGGACACACATATCCTCACGCAAACAAATGGCATCTTAACAGAATGGGAGGAGAGGTTTCCCGATACATGGGCAAAACACAAGCTAGATTTTGGGAGAACGCAGGATAATGTGGTATTGAAATTAACCAGCATCCCACGATACGTAAAACCCTATGGAATACCTCCAGAGGCGGCAGAACAAATAAATAATATACTGAAGGCTTTACAGGAGAGGGGGGCCATAACAGAACATTCAGGCTGGGTACCATTTCTATCGCCGGTATGGGCGGTAAAGAAACCAGATGATTCATTCCGTTTAACAATTGACTACCGCATAATAAACAAACACTTACAGTCCAGACCCCAGCTGGTAGCCTCATTTCCAGAAATGATGGCAAAAATACAACCAGGTATGAAGGTTTTCAGTGTCTTAGATATCTCCAACGGATTCTACTCTCTCCCATTACATCAGGATTCACGGGAACTAACAGCATTTACGGTTGAAGGGGTGGTGTATGTATGGAATGTATTACCGCAAGGACTCAGAGACAGCCCAACAATATTTCATGCGGCCATGAAAAGAATATTGCAGAGCATAACGTGCATGAAAAATGTTATTCAATATGTGGATGACGTATTGGTGTGTAGTGAGACAAAGGAACTACACGAGAGACACTTGGGGGAGGTAATAGGGGCATTGCAAAAGGGGGGGCTCAAACTGAATGGGGGGAAAGCACAAATATGCCAACCAGAGGTACGATTTCTAGGGGTAACAATTTCAGGAAAAGGAAAAAGTATATGTAAAGATAGACTGCAACTAATAAATTCATTACCCCTCCCAACAGACCACACAGCACTACACAGGGCCATAGGGATCTTAGGATTTTCAAGGAACTTTACCCCCCTATTTGCTGAACACACGAAAATACTATATGACCTATTGCGGTCAGACAGATTTGATTGGACTGAGGAACACACTGAGGCCTTTCAGAAATTAAAGGGCTTATTGAATGGGGCTCCATCATTAGTAAGCCCAAATCCAGATATGCCCTTCTACATATGGCCAATTATATCGGAAAGTACGCAGGCTGCAATACTGACACAAAAATATGGGGATACTCATCATTTGGTGGCATGCAATTCATTGAACTATAAAATGACAGAATTGAAATACTCCAGATGCGAGAGACAGCTGTGCACACTGTACTGGGCAATAAACAAATTCCGATACATAACAGGAGGGGCAGCATGCATTATCAAAACAAACCACAAACCCCTACAGATGTTACTATCGTCGAAAATGTACCAGGGCAATGTCAGTACACAAAGGATAGGCAAATGGATAGCACTTCTGACCACAATTACACTACACTTTGAGGAAGGAGGAGAGAAATACATACCAGTAGACGGCATACAAATAGATGGCCCACACGAATGCAGGACAGAAACAGTGAACACTCTACACAACATATTTAGGGCGTGCGCACCGGATAAAGATATCGATGGGCCCACGTTCTTTTGTGATGGAAGCTCCACATATGTAGACAACAAATTACATGCAGCAGCAGCAGTAGTACACAGGCAAAACGATCAGTGGCAGCACAACTCAATGGTGTTTGAAGGAAAAAGCGCACAATACGGTGAGCTCCAAGCGGTAGTACTGGCACTGAGGGTGATGGGGAAAATACCACGAGAAGTTGCAACAACGGTGGTAGTAGACTCAGACTATGGGCCTCATTACGACCCTTGCGGAAAGTTACCGCCAGGGCCGTGACTTTACCGCCATGGTGCTAACTACGTTAACACCATGGCGGTAAGGGGATTTACCGCCCCATTCCGACCTTGGCGGGGCGGTAAATCCCCAATCCCCATTTACCCTTCCCCATTCCCATTTTTGCCCCATAGGGCATAATGGGAGTGGGGAAGGCGTTAATTACGCCACCGTAAATTACGGTGGCGTAATTAACACCAAGTTCCCTTACCGCCATGGATTTTTACACCCGCTAGAAGCAGGTGTAAAATCCGCCATGGCGGAAAGGGAACTCGTGATTGGCGGTAAGGGGTCGGCGCAGCTAACGATGGCGCTAACCCCTTACCGCCAGGGTCGTAATGAGGCCCTATGTATTTAAAGGGCTCACCATATACTTGCAATGGTGGAGAGACCAACAATATCGGGGGACCGACGGCTCAGCTATAAAATTCGAGCAAGAATGGAAAGATATTGATGACCTATCGGGACAACACGATAGAATATGGGTCATCAAAACAAAGGCGCACAAAACGAAAGGAAGATGGGCGGAAGGAAACAACAGGGCAGATGCGGCAGCGAAATTGGCCATAAAAGAATACTCACGCACACCGCCACCCCCCATGGCGCCTTTGCAAGACAAAGAAGGGGACGAAGAAAGGGAGCAGGGAGAAGAGTCGGAAGAAGAATGGCCAGCGCCACCCCCCCCCAGAACCAAACACAGAAGAAAATGAAACTTGGTATGTTTCACAAGGGGAGGGGGAAATGAAAATAACACTACGGAAAGGAAAGACAAAGGAACAAGCAGGAAGAGAAAGACTTCTGTCAGACCTACAGGAAGAAGACGACATGCTCATGAAATTCATAAACGAAAACAGAAAGGATGAGGGGGTACAACGGAAAGATAGCACATGGTGGTACAAATCACATGGACAATGGGTAGTAATACTGCCTACCATCCTAAGGAAAGATGTCTTACAATGGGCACATGGCTACTGGACACACGAAAGAGGAGAGAAGGGATTACGAAGGCTAACAGCAATGGCCTGGTGGCCGACAATAAGGGAAGATTGGCGAGCACACGTGGCAGACTGTGTGACCTGCTGGAAGCGAGATAGAAGAGGAAAAGAGAAGATGGGACTGCTCCAACACGAACAACGAAGCACAGAAGCATGGCAACATATCCATCTAGATTACGTGGGTCCACTACCAAGAACGGCAAAGGGACACAGATACATACTGGTGATCATTGACACCTTTAGCAGATGGCCAGAGGCATTCCCTACCAGAAACTGCTCCGCCAAAACAACTGTGGACATTTTATTACAGGACATAATAGCAAGGTTTGGCATCCCATCTAGAATGACATCGGATAATGGTAGTCATTTTTCGGCTGAACTAACACGAACATTATGCACCAAACTACGCATAGAACAGAGATTTCACATCCCATATAGCCCGACGAGTGCCGGGATGGTGAAGAGATTGAACTTGGAAACAATGTTGACACCCTTTCAATGTACCAATTGCATCCATAGATACTTCTGGAAATCTGGAAATTCATTTTAGCTGCGTGTTTCCCTCATCCAACATTAACACTTGCTCCTGCGTACCTGGCTTTAACTCCATAGCAAATTCAGCTTAGTGCCACCTACTCAATGTAAGTGGTTCTTTGTCCACTAAATTTACATGTCCTATTTCTCTATCCTTGAACCTTATTTTCACACAACAAAATCTCAACAGTCCTATGGGATGCCCCACGGGCTTCAAAGCCCTCTTATATAAAACTTTAGGTATAATAGTATGGGATGATTCAGAGTCTACCATTAATTCAGCTTCAATTCATGCAGGGTTTACACGGCCCGTGGTTCTCAGAAACATGGCAAACTCTGAATTTTCCTCATCTGGCCCCAAACCGTTAGCACATCCATCCTGTGCAATGATAGATTATCCTACAACTCCACACTACTTTCCGGTTCAGGATTTTCCTGGATTGCAGCAACTTGATGCTTTTCATTGCATCTCTGGGACAGCATTGTCTTCCCTCAACCGTTTGTATCCCAGTGCACAAACTTGCATTTTCTCTCTGTTTTCATCTTGGGCTATTTTTTGCACGTCTTGCTTGCCCTTTCTGTGCTCTTAGCTATTATAATCACGTTTTACAATGTGGGTTCTGATTCTTCCCAAAGTCTCTCCCTTATCTGAACCTTACTAGTGTGAACCATGAGTTGATCTCTCAAACCTTCACTCAAGAATTGTCCAAAGTTGCAGTTGGCAGCTATGCCCCTGAGAGCAGCAACATACTCATTGAGCGATTCTCCTGGCATCTGTTCTCTGGTTCAAAAGGTCTGTCCCTCTAATATCAAGATAGCCTTCTTCTTGTATTGTTTCTCCACACTAGCTACTGGTTCTTTGTATGTATTCAAGCCTTCACCTTCCTGACCCTCAATAATTGGTGGTAGATGTCTGCATACCTCTTGCTCCTGTACACTTAAGCAGTGCAACAAATAGCCTTTTTCTGCCTGCCGATAAACGTATATCATCAATGGCCTGAAGGTGCGTATCAAATTCTGCTTTCCAATGGCACCATGGTATAGGGGGCTTTCCAGGATTTTGAAGAAACTTCGAAGGAGGGTCTAGTTGCTGCATGACTAAGTTGTGTTTTCCTTCTTTTATTTGAATTATTTTCTTCTTTTATCAATGTTTCATCTTCAACTCCTGTACACACCAATCGCGCATCTATTCCCCTTCTTTCTTTGTTTTCTTTCTAATGTTCACAAATGTAATTCAGTTTGAGTTTGCACCTTACACATGTATGATTTGTTATTTGTGGAGACGCATCGTTTCTGGTATCCTCTGAGTTTTTTCTGACATCTGTGTATTGGTTGCTAGGCAACACTGTAGGCTGGAGCATCAATGTGTGTCTCTTCCTTGCATAGTGGCACTACGCACTTTGGTGCTTTCCTCTATGGGCAGCAACCGCTGCTGTCCATGGTACTCGTGCAGCAACTCTGTAAGTAAACACTGTCATAGCCCAACGCATTCGGGCTCTGTGACCCAAACTTCCCTTTGCTTTTCTTGCCAGCCCCTTTTTTTTCTTTTGGGACACACATGGAGTTGCTGGCTTCTTGGTGGTTTGTCTTCTCACCTGGACAAACATGGATCCGGCAGAGGGCCCTCTCGGCAGGTCTGTACGTAGGCTGCGTTGGCAGTCTCTCTTTCCTGTGAAGAGGTTGACCTTGTTGACAAACAGTGTTATATTTCACCTCTTGGAAAGACGTACTGGAGACAAACTTTATTTAGTAAGTAACATGTATTGTTCCAGATTATGCATGCCGCAGCTTCCTGCTTCTCAGCCTTCCTTATCAATTATCCACAAATTCTAGAATCCAACCACTTCACTGTCCCTACCTACACATTCTCATTCCAGAGGCTACCATTGTTTATGATGCCTCTCTATGCCTCATGGTATGTTTGGCACCTTGGATCTGTACCAAGGCGGTATTGTATTCTAAGCTGAACATGACACTCTTCCGCTTGGAACCCTCATGGCTCCAACCAAAATCCACATCCATCAATATGCAGACGACACGCTCTACCTCAAAATATCCTCCTTCAAAGACATCCACAGGTTCAATGCCTGACTCACATTGATCCAGTCCTGGAAGGCCAGTGCTTACCTGAAGCTCAACTCCTCCAAGACTGAATTCTTACTGCTGATCAGATACATCAAACCTCAACCAAAAGTGACATCCGGACCTAGTTCTCTGGTATGAACCTTGAGGGCATCACATCCCAGCTGTCCACCTGTGCCAAGTCTCTTGGGGTCAACATTGACAGACTTTGCTCCTTCAAACAGCACATAGCAAAGAAGACACACTCGTCTGGGTACACACTTTCTGTCCTGCAGAAAATCAAGACCTTCATCCCAGAAAACAACTTCAGATCTGCAAAGCCTTGGTCCTCTCATACCTGGATGGTGGTAGCACCATTTTCAAAGGTCTATCAGCGGCTGCCGTAGCACTCCTGAAATGTATCCTACATCCTGCAGCATGACTCATCAAGGGACTGTGCAAAATCAACCACATCACACAGATGGTCATTGAACTACACTGGCTCTGGCTGCCAGCACCAACTATCTTCAGATCCTGCTGCATCATCTACAAAACTGTTGCCATGAAGTGTCCAAGCTACCGCACTAAATGTCCCCCCACTAACACCTAGGTCCACACACCCTCCACTCCCCACCTAGCTTGGTGGGTGATCTGCTTCCCACTGTTTCCTCACCGGATTGCTGCATGCTCCCTTGTATCTCTGCTTTCCTCATTGTGTTCTTCCCCCTATGAATTTTAAAACACTCAAATGCTTATTGAAACAAGATCAATGCTTAATAAATACCCAAATAATAATAATAACAATAATAATAATAATCCCTAACATCCAGAGAAAATGGTTCTAAGTGATAATCCCGCATATTGAAGGCTGCACACGAAGACAGTTTTTGTGGCTGATTTTGTGTGGCCTTCAAATCTGGTAGTACGACATTTTCAGGGGGGGTTTCACCACGACCCATGTGTCCCTATGCCAGCCGATCTCCACCCAGCCCAACCCTCATCGTCTCCTGCACTTGCAGGATTTATTTTAAATCAGGTGATCCACCCCCTGCATGCTGTTTGACACATTAGCCCCCTTTCCCCTCCCTGCAAAAATCATTCCCAATCTCTCCATACTCATTCACTCCCCCTCCATTCCATGCTACAAACATACTCCCACCCCATTCCTTTCACACTACAAACATTTTCACACACACACACACATTGTTCTATACATTACCACTAATACCACATTATTCACATTCACCCAACTAAACATACACACACACACACACAAACACGCACACATGCACACACGCGCACACACACACACGCGCGCACACACACACACACACACACACACACTGTTCTGTACATTACCACTTAAACACATTATTCACATACAGTCACCCCAACCCAAAATCCACTTAACAGTCACCACATTTGGGTTAAAGCCCTACCACTGCTGCCCCATTTACATTACATTGGGGGTCATTACGATTTTGGAGGTAGCCATGGTGCTATTAGAGCCATGGCTGCCTCCAAACCCGGGTCCGGGTCCGGTCTCACTAAATGGGGATTTACCGGGTCATTCCAACCTTGGAGGACCCGGTAAGTCCCCATTCAGTAAACCATTCCCCATTCCCATTGAGCCCCTACAGGGGGCCCGTTATTTGCTCCAAGGTCCCTTAACGGGTCCCACTAAGAACGGCTGGTCAGACCAGCCGTTCCTGCTGGGACCCGCTAAGGGACCTCGGAATATGGCGGTAGGGGCTTAACGGCACCGCCATCCTTAACGGTGCTGTTAAGCCCCTACCGCCATACTCGTAATTACCCCCATTCACTTTGACACATTCACATTAAAATCACTACTGCCATTGCCAGAATCACTCCCACCACAACCCATCATTAGCTTTGCTCTTGCCACCACATTATTACCACTAACATATTGAACTCCCTCACATTTGCATTACAATACCCTGGCTTTCTCCCAAACCCACCCTCCTGGGTGTCATCCCTAACCTTCTACCACCCATGGCCAAGGAGCGTGAGATAAAAACTATACAGAAAGGTAATTCTCAACAGGGTACAGGTTTGGCTGAGTAGCCAAGATATCATCGTTCAGGTGAATAAACCTGTTGAAGGGGCTTTTGTATGCTGTCTTTATTGATCAGAAAACTGCATTTGGTTTTATAGAAAGGTAGGCCCTCTTGGACTCGTTATTCAAGTTTGGAATGCCCCCATAAATGTTGAAGGCTATTTAGCTTGTAACCGACGGCAGTAGTTATGCACGTGTGTATTTTGGCTGCCTGGGTGAGTCAAAGCCTGATGTTGTATCCACCCTGCGTCCCGCAACGCGGTGACGCAGGGCGTCTCAATAAAAGCCCCGCCCCCGCGTCCAGGGAGCAGTTCCGGGCACAGTGACGAACAGAGTGTGGCGTGTCTCATTTCGCTTCCGCTGGAGCTGCGCCACTGCGGCCTACTGATAAGGCCCTGCACATTCTGTCTCCCCGCGATCCGAGGCACAGAGATAGGACAGAACAATGGCGACGAGGGAAACAGAACCCAGCACATGCGCTTGATGCTCTGCCAGCTGTTGCTGATTCACGGCGACACGCAAAGGTTTTGGACACCCGTTGGGGGAGCACACAAAACCCCCCACCCCCAAAAAAAAAAACATTCTTTTTTTTCCTCTCTCCTCTTTCCATGCCAATCGAGCTGATTTTCAACACGGCCACCGCTGGCTGGAGGGGACACACTCCCTAAGGATACCCATAGTGAAGTGCAACAACCACCCATTGCCTTCCAAGAGTCAGAGGTGCCACGGCACAGCGTGGGAGGCCTTCCCACTTGCTCCATACTCGTGTGTTCAAGGCTACTGCACATGGTGAGCGCCTGGATCGATGCAGCTGCCCATCCACCACAGCGTGAGACCTTCAACCGCGGAGGGGCACAGTCACCTGAGGACAGGAATTAAGGTGAGGCAAACAAACCCCATCAAGACACAGTGAGGCCCTGCCATGGTGACCGGCACGTCCAACCCCAGGCCCAGCACGCCTTCTAGACTTGCGGCCAATCTGTCAATGTCATCACCACAAGCTCGCCCACAAGGGAACTCCTCAGCAATGATTTGGCCGTTTCATCCATTTACGGACCCATCATAAGTTGGCCCCCGGTGGATCCAAAAATTCGAAATGGCGATGGAATGCAAGGACATAACCACTGCCAGGAAGATGAGATCGCACCTGTTGCTAAACGTGGGGGACGAGGTACTACGTATCTTTAACTCGCTAACCATTGATGATGGCCAGGACGTCTACCAGCAAGCGAAGGATGCCCTGACGGCCCATTTGTCATGATGCCTACCTCCAAGGTGCCAGACAAGACCCAGCTACCCCAGAGGCAGACATCATGTCTTCAAGGGAAGTCACAACAGCCTCAAGTAGGGGCTCTTTGGCCACAGTCCTGGCGCCATAGGCGCCAGGCTCATAAAAGGGGACTTTGTGTTAAAGGTGCTTAGTGTTAACTTACCTGATGCAGACCATGCTGCAACATCCAGGCCTTCTGAGGCCTGAATGGGACTACTTTATCTTTGGAACTACTTAACCACACGGGTGTGGTCAAGGGAGGAATACATACCTGAGAGGAAGGATACATACCTGGAACTACTTTGAAGGCTATTTAAGCCACGCCCAAGCAGCAACTCACGCTTCGCGTTGTTCTGCATCTAGCAGCTGGACGCTCACCGTGTTTGCTCCTGCATTCTGTCTTCTGCCACTCCTGCCAGCATCCTGGAACACCTGCAAAGAGAGAAGAGAAGAGAAAAGGGTAAAGAAGAGTCCTTACCTGCTAAATCCGCATTCCGGAGACATCTCGCCGACGGTCCTGAAAAGGAAGACATCCATTTAAAAGCACATTGCATCGATCGCTGCAGCGCCGCATCTCGCTCACCTGTACAAGGTACCACCATGTTCTACGGCGACATCTGGACTCGCAGCCAAATCACCGCACCTAGGGAGAAAAAGACAAGAATAAAGGTGAGAGGGGAAAGAAAACAAGGAAACCTTAATTTCCATTACAAAGCTTACCTGTTGGGTTATTCCAACTTCATTTCGGGTGGGTGCCGCATCCTGGCATTTCCGGACCCTGGCCCCTCAGGGGAAAAAGAGACATCAGCGTTAGTGGGCGCATGAAAAGACGTTACCCAATGCCCATTAAAGACTTACCTGATTTCTTCTGGATTGAGCTTCGTTTCGGGTCGGTGCCGCATCCAGGCATTTCCGGACCCCGGCTCCTATGGGGAAAAAAGACATCAGCTTTAGTGAGCGCATTGATACAAGGACACTGAGAGAACTCTCATCAAGCTCACCAGAGTCTCATTCTTCGGTTCCACAGCTCTTCTCGGAATAGTTTCCGCACCTGAAAAAGAGACAACGAACAATTATTATTGCGGAATCCTACTCATTAATAGAATCCTTACGGTACTATACCGGGAAAACAAAACTTGAACCCTCTATAATCAAAATCCCAGTGAAGTAACTGGATACAACGCGCCCCTGCATGAGAAGCAGGATGGAGAGCTCAACCTTTCAAACCCTAAGGTGAGACTTCACGTGGGGGTTGCAGGAGGGTTTCGTAGAGGGGTGAGAAGGGAGCGGGAGGCTTATGCTTTCTCCCGCAGATTGTTAATACTCCCTTTTCACATACAGAAAGATAGTCCTGCGAGCCAGACAAGCCAGATTCGAAGGTCCGGTCCAGTCCATCTTCTGGTTCCTGCGCTTCACCATAGAAGAAGCAACAACACTCCAAACCAGACCTGCGCCTCCGTGGGAATCAGGTGAGCGTAACAGAACGCAAAGCCTACCTACAATTTCCCACCCGGGCGCTATGGAAACTTCCGAGACAGACCAGCTGGCTCAGCTTTTGGGGGAATTAAGGGCAGAAGTACACTCCGCCCGCCAGGAAACTAATGCTCTCAAAAGAGAATTAATCTTATCCAAGGAAAGAACTGATGACCTGGCCAAACGATTGTTGCAGGGTCAAGCAGGACAAACTCCTTTATCTAGTTCTGGGGGTAATGCCTCGTCAATGGTTTCAAATAACCCGGTACAAATCAATCTACCTGGAAACATGCCTTTGGCCCCGCCTGAACGTTTTGCGGGGGACCCCAAGAAAATATGCCGTTTTTATGAACCAATGTCGCCTACACTTTCTATGCAGACCTGTGGCCTTCCCTAATGATCAAAGCAAGGTAGCCTTTGTATTATCTTATCTCAGTGGCTGTGCTGCCGATTGGTCTGTTCCGTTGTTAAGTCAGGATGACCCAATTCTCCAGGCGAGAGCATGGAAAGATTATTCGCTCGACACTCTCAGGGACAGGCCCTTGACAACGAACTACTATCCTTACGACAAGGTAACCAAGATCTCTTATCTTATATTGCCACCTTTAATAGGCTGGTTGTAGAAACGGGGTGACCCAAAAATAAAAGGATCACACTATTTCATCGAGGCCTGTGTGGAGAACTTAAGGATGTTCTAGCTCAAATAGTAAATCCACCTCAAGCCTGCGCAGAATACATAGACTTAGTGGTCCAACTTGACCACAGACTGCAAACTAGAAAAGCAGATCGGTCCAAGTTCGAAACTCGAGTGCTGATCAAAACTCACGCTAACCCTAAGAGTACCGACGTTTCAGAACCTATGCAGATCGGTGGTGTTAAAGGACCATTGACGCAGAAGGAACGAGAGAGAAGACGGCAATAGCAACTATGTCTCTATTGCGGGGCTTCTGGTCACTTTCTACGAGACTGCCCGGTAAAGCCACCTAAGAAGGTGGTTGGAGCCACGGACAACAATTTAATAGAACCTGATTTGGGAAACGGTCAAGCCCGACAAGCGTAGAGGTCCGCTTGCCGAGCTTGAAAACAGACTCTTTGACCTCGCATTTTGTCATGCCAATGGTGCTCGTGGACCCGAAACAGCCTCAGCGGTTGCATGCTATAAAAGCATACATCGACAGTGGAGCTATTGGAAACTACGTAGATCGTGAATTGGCCTCCAGGATTAATCTTCCTCTCCGTCTGAAAGTTAACAAGGATGTCATTACTACAGTAGATGGAACTGAAATAGCCTCAGGGCCGGTAACACATTCCACCACAGAAATGACACTAGTGGGACAGGATGGACATCGGGAAGCAATTGTGTTCGATGTAATCAAGGCCCCACAATTTCAAGTAATCCTAGGAATCCCTTGGTTAGAAACACATAATTCTCGAATTGACTGGCGAGCAAAGAGAATAACCTTTCCTGATTGTGAACTGACTTGTTATCCAAGAAAACCAGATATGGGTCTGGCCACAGTAACTTCCACCACGATACAACTACCAGTTGAATACCAAGAGTTCCAAGATGTTTTTCAAAAAGAACAGGCGAACACGTTACCTCCCCACCGGTCGTACGATTGTCAAATCGACCTGGTATCCAATGCTCAACCGCCCTGTAGTAGGATTTATGCTCTTACTGAACCTGAGAACGTTCATTTGCGTCAGTATTTAGATCAGTATCTTGCCAACGGTTTTATTCGCCCGTCAAAGTCTCCTGTTTCCTCAGCTCTGTTCTTCGTGCCGAAAAAAGAAGGCGACCTTAGAACATGTATTGACTACCACGCCCTAAATCAAATAACGATTAAGAATCGTTATCCTCTGCCTCTGATCCCTGAACTTCTTGACCAGGTAAAAGATGCTTGTATATACACCAAGTTAGATCTCCGAGGAGCTTATCACCTGGTACGTATAAAAGAAGGCGACGAATGGAAGACTGCATTCCGCACCAAATATGGGCTCTTTGAATATCAGGTGATGCCCTTCAGATTATGCAACGCACCTGCCGCCTTTCAATACTTTATGAATGATGTTCTTCGGGAACTTATCGATGTTTGTGTCATCGTATATATCGATGACATCCTGGTATACGCCTCCTCGGAATCCGAACACAGAAAACATGTCAGGGCAGTTCTTGAGAAATTGCGCCAGCACAACCTGTTTGCGAAACTCGAAAAATGCGTTTTTCATACCACAGAGGTCGAGTTTCTCGGATTCATCCTGACACCTAAAGGAGTCCGAATGGACTCGCGAAAGGTGGACTCCATCCTTAAATGGCCATCTCCTAACTCTGTTAAGGGGGTTCAGAGTATGCTTGGCTTTGCCAATTTCTATTGAAGAATCATCCCGGAATTTTCTCGAATGGTTCAACCCATAACAGCCCTCTTACGGAAGAATAAACGTTTCGAATGGACTCCTGAGGCAGAACAGGCCTTTCAAGACCTAAAGACCAAATTCACCTCCGCCCCTGTATTGAAGCATCCGCGCCCAGATCTCCCTTACATTGTTGAAACCGACGCTTCCAGTTTGGCCATGGGTGCTGTCTTGTCTCAAAGGGATCCAGAAACTAACCAGATGCACCCTGTAGCCTTCTGGTCCAGGAAATTCACGGCTCCTGGAATCAATTACGCAATCACCGACAAAGAATTACTAGCTATTAAGTCCGCCTTCAAGGCTTGGCGTCATTACCTCCTCGGCGCAAGACACACCATTACGGTGATTACAGATCACAGGAATTTGCAATATCTAAAAACGGCCAAAGCCCAATCATCCCGCCAACTCCGATGGGCTTTATTCTTTGCAGAATTTGATTTCATAATCACCTACCGCACTGGTTGCAAGAATGGCAAAGCGGACGCTTTATCCCGGATTGGAATGGATGAAACAAATTCAAACTTAGAACCAGTACCAATTATACCCGAACAAAGAATTTTAGGCTTGACCTCTTTACAAACTATAGAGGACATTCAAACTCGAGTTAAACAACTTTTAAATTCCACAGCCTTGCAAGAATGGACTCAAAAGGGGTCACACTTTTCCGTTAATAACGATTTACCGTACTTCCAGGGGCGGTTATTTCTGCCCAACAAAGAACTGCAAGAATTGGTCATTGCTCACTATCATGATACATTAATGGAAGGACATCCTGGTATCGCAAAAACTGAGGAAAAGATCAAACGACAATTCTGGTGGCCATCCTGGAGAAAAGACAAAAAATCTTTTGTGATGTCTTGCGGAGTTTGCGCCCAAAATAAAGGTCAAAAGAAGAGACCAGCCGGTCTCCTACAACCCTTGGATATTCCACCGGCCCCTTCGCACACCTTGTCAATGGACTTTATTACCAACCTGCCTCCTTGCTATGGATATAACACTATCTTGGTAATCGTGGATCTGTTCTCCAAGATGGCCCACTTTATCCCTTTAAAAGGGGTACCTTCAGCCTCCATCTTGGCCAAGGAATTTCTGGAAAACATAGTTCGTATGCATGGTTTTCCATCCATATTAATCTCAGACCGAGGAAGCCAATTTATTTCCCATTTTTGGAGGAAATGTTGCCAACTGGCACAAATTGATGTACGCTTATCCACTAGTCACCACCCCCAGACCGATGGTCAAACCGAGAGGACTAACCAAACCCTTGAACAATATCTTCGGTGCATGTTGCATCAATCTGAAAACAGCTGGAAAGATATTCTATGGATCGCAGAGTATGCATATAACAATTCTGTACATTCTGGAACAGGACAAACCCCTTTTTACACCTTGTATGGTCATCATCCTAGAACCTCAGACCTAGACCCTCCTTAAAACCTGGAAATGCCTGCAGTTGATCATTTGCATTCTACTATAACCCAAGCCTGCAAGGAAGCTACAATTCATTTGCAACAAGCCAAGAAAAAATACAAAGAAAATGCTGATCTACATCGGAGTGAAGCACCTTCGTACCAGATTGGAGACCAGGTGTGGCTGGCAACCAAGCATTTGCCTCTCAAAGGACCGCAGACTTTTAATCCCAGATACATTGGACCCTATCCCATCAAAGCTATAATTAACCCGGTGGCCTTTAAACTCGATCTACCAGCCAACATGCAAATTCATCCCGTTTTTCATGCATCACTGTTAAAACCGGTGCAGCCTGGAACCAGACTAAGCAAGCCACCTGAACCAATTCAAATCGATGGGGAATTAGAATTTGAAGTTAAGGACATATTGGATTCCAAAATGTTAAAATCAAAACTCTTCTATCTAGTTGATTGGAAGGGGTACGGACCTCAGGAAAGATCTTGGGAACCAAGTGACCATGTACACGCCCCGCGATTAGTGCAAAGATTCCACCGAAAATTCCCAAGCAAGCCGAAACCGCCGGAAAGGACGACCTTGGGAGGGGCCTTGGGAGGGGGTACTGTCATGATGCCTACCTCCAAGGTGCCAGACAAGACCCAGCTACCCCAGAGGCAGACATCATGTCTTCAAGGGAAGTCACAACAGCCTCAAGTAGGGGCTCTTTGGACTCAGTCCTGGCGCCTTTGGCGCCAGGCTCATATCGGGCCACAGTCCTGGCGCCATAGGCGCCAGGCTCATAAAAGGGGACTTCGTGTTAAAGGTGCTTATTGTTAACTTACCTGATGCAGACCATGCTGCAACATCCAGGCCTTCTGAGGCCTGAATGGGACTACTTTATCTTTGGAACTACTTAACCTCACGGGTGTGGTCAGGGGAGGAATACATACCTGAGAGGAAGGATACATACCTGGAACTACTTTGAAGGCTATTTAAGCCACGCCCAAGCAGCAACTCACGCTTCGCGTTGTTCTGCATCTAGCAGCTGGACGCTCACCGTGTTTGCTCCTGCATTCTGTCTTCTGCCACTCCTGCCAGCATCCTGGAACACCTGCAAAGAGAGAAGAGAAGAGAAAAGGGTAAAGAAGAGTCCTTACCTGCTAAAGCCGCATTCCGGAGACATCTCGCCGACGGTCCTGAAAAGGAAGACATCCATTTAAAAGCACATCGCATCGATCGCTGCAGCGCCGCATCTCACTCACCTGTACAAGGTACCACCACGTTCTACGGCGACATCTGGACTCGCAGCCACATCACCGCGCCTAGGGAGAAAAAGACAAGAATAAAGGAGAGAGGGGAAAGAAAACAAGGAAACCTTAATTTCCATTACAAAGCTTACTTGTTGGGTTATTCCAACTTCATTTCGGGTCGGTGCCGCATCCTGGCATTTCCGGACCCTGGCCCCTAAGGGGAAAAAGAGACATCAGCATTAGTGGGCGCATGAAAAGACATTACCCAAACGCCCATTAAAGACTTACCTGATTTCTTCTGGATTGAGCTTCGTTTCGGGTCGGTGCCGCATCCAGGCATTTCCGGACCCCGGCTCCTATGGGGAAAAAAGACATCAGCGTTAGTGAGCGCATTGATACAAGGACACTGAGAGAACTCTCATCAAGCTCACCAGAGTCTCATTCTTCGTTTCCACAGCTCTTCTCGGAATAGTTTCCGCATCTGAAAAAGAGACAACGAACAATTATTATTGCGGAATCATACTCATTAACAGAATCCTTACGGTACTATACCGGGAAAACAAAACTTGAACCCTCTACAATCAAAATCCCAGTGAAGTAACTGGATACAAACGCGCCCCTGCATGAGAAGCAGGATGGAGAGCTCAACCTTTCAAACCCTAAGGTGAGACTTCACGTGGGGGTCGCAGGAGGGTTTCGTAGAGGGGTGAGAAGGGAGCGGGAGGCTTATGCTTTCTCCCGCAGATTGTTAATACTCCCTTTTCACATACAGAAAGATATTCCTGCGAGCCAGACAAGCCAGATTCGAAGGTCCGGTCCAGTCCATCTTCCAGGTCCTGCGCTTCACCATAGAAGAAGCAACAACACTCCAAACCAGACCTGCGCCTCCGTGGGAGTCAGGTGAGCGTAACACATTTTCTTCCACAGCTCAACCCCGATTATGAAACCTTTATATTCTGCACCACTATTCAGGCAGAAGAGGAGACATTGGATGCCTACCATACCCAACTGAGGAAGCTGGCAATATCGTGTGAGTTCACGAATGTCGAGAAAGAAATCCGGAGACAGCTCATCAACGGCATCCAATCGGAGAAACTGAGCAGGATGGTACTGAGTGAGAAGGGCATCTCTCTAACACACATTATGGAATTGGGTCGTCAAAGGGAACTGGCACATACCATGGCTGCCAACATGGGGGCGACTCTTCAAAAACTACAGCCTGCCCTCACGACAGCCATGGTGGCCCATGTCACCAACAGACAGTCCGCAAGGGATGAGGCTGGCGGCAACTACGCACAAGCTAGTTGGCAGCCACGAATCCCGGGACCCACGGAGTGTGGATGGTGTGGTGGACCGCGAGATGGACGGCGAAACTGCCCCGTGCAAGGAACAACATGTGGGGCATGTGGCAGAAAGGACCACTATGCTAAGGTGTGCCGGTCATCGGGCACCCCACTGCCGCCCCCGAATACTCCCCAAGAGAAGAGCGGGACCAAGAAAAAGAAGCAAGCCAATGCAAGGCGAGTCGAAACGACAAACTCTTCGACTGAGGAAGAAGGGGATGACGTCACAGGGACCCAAGATGAATCCGGCAGGGAACAGTGGAAAAAAGGGAGAAAAGTCTACCTGGTGTCAGCCCTGGATCATGGACATGAAACGCAGAAAAGAGGGCTCCTGAAGTGCAAATGCCAGGTCACTCTCCAAAACCAGCAGGTATGGATGACCATTGACACGGGAGCGTCCGTAAATGTTATGCCCACGAGCACATTCCAAACACTGCAACCACAACCAGATCTGAAGAACACAGACACTTTACTGTTTGCGTATGGCTGTAGGAAGCCCCTACCGGTGGTTGGCAGATTCCGCACCACCCTCAGCCATGGTGAAAACAGGCTACCGTCAAAAATCTACGTTGTAAATGCAGGGATCGAATGCCTTCTGAGTGGGGATGCAGCTGAAGACCTAGGGCTAATCAAGTTCGTCTGTCAAGTGAAGGAAGCACAAGAGGTCGAGAAGATCCTGGCACAGTACCCCAACCTGCAAAATGGGATAGGGTGTTTGAAAGGAAAGACAATCAAGCCCACATAGACCAGTCGGTCCAGCCAAAGGCCGTAAGACACAGGAGAACCCCGTTCCACATGCGTGAACAAGTGGAGAAAGAACTTAAAGCATTGGAAGAAGCCGGCATAATAGAAGAGGTAACTGGGCCGACACCATGGGTTTCCCCGATGGTGGTCACAAAAAAACCCAAACAGCCGGGAAAAGTACAGATTTTATAGACATGCGTCTTCCGAACACTGCAATCAAGCGGGAGCGCCACATTACACATACGCTCGACGAAATCGTGGCTGATCTCACTGGGTCACAAGTCTTCTCCAAGGTTGATCTGAAAGCAGGATACCACCAGTTAAAGCTGCATAGGGCCTCTCGATACATAACCACTTTCTCGACACACCTGGGCTTACGGAGATATAAGCATCTAAGCTTT
This sequence comes from Ambystoma mexicanum, assembly GCF_040938575.1. NCBI lineage: Eukaryota > Metazoa > Chordata > Amphibia > Caudata > Ambystomatidae > Ambystoma > Ambystoma mexicanum. The sequence continues at coordinate 969,857,720 of NC_090924.1, forward strand.
GGGATCTCGTCGGCTGCTGAAGTTTGCCAACAGACTATTCAGGAGGTCATCCGGGACATACCAGGTGTCCTAAATGTGAGTGACGATATCCTGATCCATGCTCAGGACAGAGAAGAACAACGCTGGGTTAATTATTCACAAAGAAAAATGTGAATTCTTCAAAACGGAAATATCTTTCTTTGGCTACAAGTTCAGCAGCACTGGCATTTCCCCGGACCCCCAGAAGGTTGCCGACATACAGGCTGCGAGTCCGCCGATGACACTTACCGAAGTGCGCAGCTTCCTGGGGATGGCCACATACTGTGGGAGGTTCATCCATAACTTTGCCACTCTCTCTCAACCCCTGCAAGACCTTACCAAGCTTAACACAAAGTGGGAATGGGGGCAAGCGTGTCAGGAGGCTTTTGAAAACATCAAAGAGTCGCTGTCCGTCGACACAAAGATGGCATACTATGACACTGAGCTCCCAACAGAACTATTTGTGGATGCGAGCCCTGTCGGCCTAGGGACCATCCTCATGCAAGTAACCAAAGAAGGGGAAAAGAGGCCCATTGCATACGCGTCAATAGCTCTCACAATGACAGAGCAGCGATACTCGCACATTGAGAAGGAGGCAATTGCCGTACTGTGGGGGTGTCGTCATTTTCACCTCTATCTCTATGGCCGAAGATTCACGGAAGTTACGGATCACAAACCCCTGTTGCCTATCTTCAAGGGGAAAACCTCTCACCCGCCGGCCAGAATAGCCAAATGGTTGTTGCACCTCCAGCAGTACAATTTTGAATTGGCCTATCAGCCAGGAAGTTGAAACCCGCCAGACTTCCTCTCAAGACACCCTCGAGCGGCGACTCCACAAGAAGTCCAAGTAGCCGAAGAGACTGAGGAACATATCTGGCAGGTTGTGTGGGCCATGAGACCAAAGGCTGTCAGCATCGAGGACATTGAATTGGAAACACACAAGGACCCGTGCTGCGACCTGGTGATGGATGCCATCATCTCAGGCGATTGGAAGTCCTTCATGAAGAACACCCACAACAGGAAAGCGGAAGCAAAGGCGTTCCTCATTGGGATGTTCACCATACGACAGGACCTGTCGATCACAGAGCAAGGACTGCTGCTCAGGGGAAATCACATTGTCATCCCGCCGAGCCTCCAGGACAGAATAGTGGTGTTAGCCCATGAAGGCCACCAAGGGATGGCTCGGACGAAGGCTTGAATCCAGCACCGAGTGTGGTTTCCACAGATAGACGAGAAGGTCGAAAAGGCTAATCAACACCTGTCTACCCTGCCAGATAACCGGAGCTCCACCGGATCCAGAACCGATCCAGTCAGCGGAACATGGCCTTGGCAGATGGGTTGCAATCAGCATCGACTTTTGTACACTACAAGAAGGCCTCTACCTCCTGGTGGCCATTGATGATCACTCCCGATATCCCAAAGTCGAGGTAGTTGAATCCACGGCAGCGGAGGGGGTCATCCCTGCCATGGAGAAGATGTTTGCAACACATGGACTGCCCACTACAATCAAGAGTGATAATGGCCCCCCATTCCAAGGGGAGGAATTCAAACAATACCTGCAGGAACTAAACACAGGGTACCATCACATCATGCCAAGATGGCCCCATGCGAACGGTGATGTTGAACGGTTCATGAGGACACTCAACAAGGTGCTGAGGTTATCGAGAGCAAATGCCAGCCCGTGGAAAGTCGACCTTTACCGTTTTCTGTGAAACTACCGGTTCACCCCTCACTGGTGTTCCGCCAGCTCCTCATGTTTGGCACCGTTATAAAGTCTTCTATCCCACATCACCCCAGCAGGACCCCGGACAGATTTGACAAGGAGCACACCGAAAGAAGGAGAACGGGAAACCAACGCACACATGAGTGCCAAGAGGAGGTCAAAACCATCCGACCACCAGGTGGGCGACCAGGTGGTCATGCTGCCAAACCCGACAAGGTCCAAACAAGGGACCATGATAACTGTAAAGAGAGGACGCCGACAGGTGACACGAAATGCGTCGTGGTTCAAGGCGGTGCCACGCAACCTGTGGACTGATGGCAAATTTGTCACCAAGAAGATGACGAATCCCAGTCGAACGAGGGAGACCCCACTCACCTTCAGGAGGAGGTAGAAGTGGGTGACAGGACGTGGGAGCAGTGGAGCGAACCTGATGTGGGTGAGCCGGACATGGAAGGTGAGGCACCCAGTGAGACAGGGGGGCCCAGCCCCAGAGGGGGGCGATTTGGTTTAAGAACTGGCACCAAGCCGCCCGCTCGGCTCAAAGACAATGTGTGGTAGTCTGCCCCATTAGAACTGTAAGAGGGGAGGCACCCGGGGTTTTTGTAGTTTAAGTGTCTGTATAATGGTATTTGGCATGTTTTGTTTAAATGTTAAGTTAAGTTGAAATAAAGGAGGAATGTTGTATCCGCATTGCGTCCCGCAACGCGGTGACGCAGGGCGTCTCAATAAAAGCCCCGCCCCCACGGACGGGAGCAGTTCCGGGCACAGTGACGAACAGAGTGTGGCGTGTCTCATTTCGCTCCCGCTGGAGCTGCGCCACTGCGGCCTACTGATAAGGCCCTGCACGTTCTGTCTCCCTGCGCGCCGAGGCGCGGAGAAAGGACATAACACCTGACTTAGTTGAGATGGGAGGAACACAGGGGTGTGTCCTCCTCAATGTTTATCACTGATTTGGAAGCATGGTTTGAGGATTCTGGCCAATGCTTTAAGTGGGCTGAAGCCAGATAGGGCTCGGCCGTAGAAGTCACATGTATAGCGCTCCCCCCCGCCCACCTTAATTTTTGGGAACCTTCAACCCAGAGAAGCAAAAAGAAAAAAAACATTTGCCTTATGGAGAGAGTAATTTTAACTAATAACTAAAAATTATTTGTATTTGGAAATATACTGGACATGTGTAAATGATTTGCAAATGCAAAGACTGGTGGTGTCCCTCATGCTCTATACAGCACTTTACATGGGTGAAGGCTGATGAATAAAATGCCAGTGTCTTCACTCATGTAAAGCTTTATGAAAGGGATTAGGGAGACCAAAGGTGACGTCACGCCATTCAAGGTCCCTTGAGGGCACTAGAAAATACGGCAAAGGAGGCATCCTGAAAGGCCCTTCACCCCTCCCTCTACCTGTCTGTCTCAGGCCTTGGGCAGGGCCAGGATAATGTGTGTGTGTGTGTGTGTGTAATTTTCTGCTGGGTGTCATGTGTACAATTGAGAGAGAGGCTGCATGGGTTTGTGATTGCTTGTGTTAATGCCGTGAATGTCTTTATGAATGTGTGGGTCAGTGTGAGTTTGTTGTGGTGGGTGCCGAGTACATGATTGAAATAAGATGTATGAATGTGTGACTGCTCGTGTGAATGCTGTGAATGTGTGTATTAGGGCTGCTTCTGAGCTCAGTGTAAAATAAGGAAAGTGTCATTCTGTGATGGACAGACACTTTTCTTATTTTACTGGGAGTTTGCAATCAAGTCATGAATGTTTGTGAGTAAGTGTTCTGGAGGGTGTCATGTTTATGATTAAGGGAGTGGCTGTAAGGGTGCATGTGCCTTTATGAATGTGTGTGCCTGCGTGAGTGAAGTGTCTGCTGAGTAACTTGTGAATGGATCATTCCTATGGCACACAGAAGAGCAATTACTGAGGCAGATGCACATATTCATATATACATGCATACAAGCAGTCACACCCCCATACAGCTTCTCTCAATCATTCAGTGATTCAGACAAACTGTATGGAGTCGTGACTGCTTCTGTCCACGTATATGTGAATGTGTTTATCTGTGTGAATAAAGTGTTTTGGTATGATTGAGAGAGGGTGTATGCTTGCATGACCGCATGGTGGGTGTTGTGTGAATTATTGAGACAGGCTGTATGGGTGCGTGAATGCTTCTGTGAATGTGTATATGAATGTATGTGTGTATGTGGGCTCAGGCTTGGAGGGGGCATTGGTGCAGGGCAATACCGAGGTAAGAAAACATGTTCTTGCTAGCTGCATGCAGTGCATACAGTCAGCAAGAAAACATGTTTTGTTACAATGGCATGGAATATTTTTCTGGACATCTATCTATGATAAAGTAAACTTGATGCGTGCTCTTACGTGGCTAGACTGGCATTTTTTGGTGGAGCCAATCTAGCTATGATTTCCTATTGTGGCATGGTGCTTTTTACCGGGCATCAGTGGTAAAGAAAGCATTCTAAGTGTTATTACGTGAATATACTGGCTTACACTATTGAAGCCAATTTGGACTTTTTATTTTTTTATTTTGGCTCAGCATTTTTAATGGCAAGCCAACAGGAGTATGTTCTTGCAAAGGGATACTGTCATGTGCAAAGCAATACTGGCGTGACACGCAAAGCAAACATGTGTACGTTCTTATATCAGAATACTGGAATATATTGGTGCAGTATGCATGGAAATGTATCGGCACATCCATCATGAACACGTTTATGATACTGGCATATATTGTGGGGGAAGGCATCATGAAAATTAGTTGGGAAGTGTTCCCCGAACTAACCTCCCCAAGTTCAAAGGTAAACCCAAAGATGTATCAATACTGGTATTCACCATGTGGGATGTATTGACCCACTCCGCTATGGTATGCAGCATCACCCTGCCAGTTATGGTGAAAGAAACAACAACAAGGGCGGCAAAACCCTTGTGCGTGCCAAAAACCTACAAAAACCTACAAAAGCCGTGTGCTTCAGCACACAAAAAGAGGGATGCACAACCTACCATCTATAGTGCATGTGCGGTGGAATAGAGCACACCCTGCAGAAAAAATGCCCGTGGGCTCCATGACCAGCAAACAGAGTGCAGAGAGAGAAGCAGCACTTTGCAAGTGAAATCCCAAAATGGTCCTACAAATGACATCTGCTTTGTTGCTAAAAACTCCAAAATGCCTATAACACAACACTTCTCAACATTCAAAATCTTGCCTGGTGCTAAAATTCATGTATCTAATGAAGTATTGTGAACATACAAAGTCCTAAAGTGAAGAGTCAAACATTCTTCAGACAAACTGGATTGTCTGAAAACTGATAGCCCATGCCAACATCTGGGTGCAGTACCCTGGGCTACCTGAATGACAGCTGTCAGATGAGTTACTGATGAAACTTTAAAGTGAGCTAAAATTAAAGTCTGCTGGATTAGCAAACATAAAAAGGATTTTTGCCAAAAAGGAATACAGATTTTAGTTGTGTTTTTGATCCCACAGATTTTAAAGAAAGTAATGTATTTATGTTTGATGCAACATATTTGGTTTTGGCTGGGTTCAAAAGGTTAATTAGCCTGTCTGAGCTGCAAGAACTGGAAAAGCAGGTTTTTCTCTTAGGAGGAGGGCTTTCTCTCAGCAGAAACTCACTGGGAGATGATAATTGCGAGTTACAACAGACTCTTGTCTACAGAGAGAGAACAATGACAAGCCTTTCAGCCCAGGAAGCGGAGGTGTGAAGGTGGTCATAAACTCTCCTGGAAGGAGCTTCCCCCAAGAAGGAAGAGGCACTGGACTCCCAGGAGAGACAGAGGGGCGGAGCCAAGCAACCATCTGCTGTTAAGAATGAACAATGAACAATTTTTAAAAGACTCATAACTTGTTATTAAAAGTGGTGAAAAATATAAAAAGGATAGAGTTGTTAATTAAAATTTTGTCTGCACATGTGAAGAGGCGGTAGAACTGTGTGACATGTTCTGGAAAGGAATGGCAATATATGTGGTTTTATGCGAAATGTATTAATGTTAGAATTGTGAAAATGTACACGCACATCCCAATGTTAAACACACACATTTGTGGAAATTTGCATAACATTTTGAAATTGTGTTCATAGCAAAAGGACAAAATTCTGTAGAAAGTTGAGACAAGGTCCCACAGCTTCGGGGATTTGAGGAATAGCTGCTACATAAAATATGGCATCTTTGTGTGTGATTTGTATAAAGGTGACCAATGTAGAAATGTACATTTAGTATCAAATCCGATTTGAGACCAGTGGCTAAAGGGAGGTCTCTGAGGACTGTAAAGCAAACCATAAAATGTGAAATCATCCGGCCTTGATCCAATCACTCAAATTGCAAGGCGGAGATGCATTTTTGATCCTATCCCAGCTCACAGGGGCAAGCTTAGCTAAGCCGGCCCATACACCCACTTTGTGATGTCATTTTAAAGCATAAATAGAGACAGCTGACAACAAATAGGGACTCACTCACAGATCCACTCACTTTCCTGATTCCGGCAAAGCACTCTGATCCAGCATTCTACATTCAGCTTTAATATTCTTCCAGATCCAGATGCCAAAACTCTTGCCAGCAATAGAGAACTATTGATTTCCAGCAAGGCCAAATCCTCCAAATTATTCTCTCTACCCAGTTAAGCACTGTGTGGTGTGAGAAGGCTTTTTGAACCAGTATCCTGAAATTCTCTGGCTTGCCACCACTAGGCTTACCTGAGGAACTCGCTATCCAGCTGAAATACCCACAGACTAGGAGGGTAGATCCTGTGCAAATCCTGCGACCGGCCTAGCTGATCCAGTACCATGCCTGATGTGCTGTCTTTCCTAGACCAGACCCAATCCAATGACAAAGAGCTGACGGTCCAAGTTAAAAAACTTATCCTGGTTGTATTAATAGGAAGAACTGTGGCCCATAGTATATTTGCATTGTCTTATCCCTATCTCAAACCCATCCTATCTTTCATTCAGAACCAGTACTGTTAGAACTATCTTTGCGCTGACTCTTTTCTCATCTGTAGAAGTCGAGTTTCCCCAGCAGGCGGGTTACACTGATCACGTGACTGTAAGATCCCTCTGTGGTATTCGCTTTTTCATAGTCATCATCTAGAGTAATCAAAACCATCTTTCATTTTCAAAGTGCATTTCTGTTTTCCATTCTCGCGCCTATCTCGCAAAAACGACTCTTACTAAAACTTCTATAACTCCCTCAGCTTTTATGATATTCCAACTCCTACTTGTACCTAATATCTCTAGCTATCCATACAGCCCAAAACCACATTGCAAAACAGTGTGATTCTCCTGTTATCGCGAATATCGTGCAAGGAAAAGTTTGCCGCAAATTACAATTCTGAGAAATTTTTACACGTGTGAAATAGATTTAATTTGTTTACGACTTGGACTTTAAGATTTCAAATGTTTTCATTGGACTACATCATTATTTGTGATTGTGTGCAACTGTTCAAAGCGGCTCCTATAGGATTTTATAACAATTTAAGTATTTTTGACCATATTTGGTGTTTTTGCTCAGTCAATTCCAAAGATAATTTAAAAGCCATTCTGACAGCTGAAAAATCAATTCCGTTTTTCTCTCGTGTTTGAAGGGGGAAAGTGGGACTGATATTCTGTTTGATTTGTGCTGTTCCTGAATACCTGCTCTCTCCTCACATCTATTTAACTTCCCATTGGGGGGTTGAGGGGTGTTGCAGGGGGAACCTCTAACCATAGTGCTATCTGATCTGAACCAACACAAAAGTATTATTTCTGTGCTGCATTTGTTTTGCTCATTACTTATTCCTAGTGTATTAAAGGTATTATTCAGTGTTCTGTCCCCCCATTGGTGATTGTTGTTTACCTATTAAAAATGTATTGTTATTAAATTCTAAATACATAAATAAATATTTGCCTTTGCAAACTAGCCTGATTCCTGGTTCAGTGTGACCGGGGGGTCGGGGGGGCTCAGGAGAAGGGTGTGATATCAGTGGTGTATCATTCAGAATATTGAACTTATAGATACAAATAAATGAGGGTTGCAGTTGTGCACTACATGCTGGGCTTTGGCTTGGGTGTGTGCCGGATTGAAATCACTTACAACCAGTAGATGCCAATATCAGACATTTTTAGAATCACATCTTTGTTGTCTAGCACTCAAGAAGGAAAGGTCTAAACTGTATGGTTTATCAACATATTTGGTTGAAGTTCTGTCATAAGAACGATTCAGTAAAATGCATAGGAATCACAGACTTCCGTCCAAAGAACTGAGGGATTGGAACATGCTTTGGGGATCATGCTGAGTAGAGTGAAAAGCAAGTGTAAGTCACATGCGTAACAGTTGTACACATGCTTGTTACTCTAGCCCACATTTTCATTTGTTTCCATGGAGGAGAGGGGGCATGTGAAGGAATTGCTGTTTATACCACCCTCATCCTGTCTGCTATAGAAATGCACAAGCATTTACACCACCATCACATTTTCCTGCTGGTGCAAATGCTTTAGATTCCTAGGGAATCTGCCGTCTTTTACACAACTAAAAGCAAGCAGATTCCATAGGAGTCCATTGTAACAGCTGCTTGTCATTTGTAAATGGAACGTGACATTTACTCAGTTTGCACTATGAAGTGCAAAATCAAAGGTGAACCGATGATTATCTGCATATACGCCTTTGCTTTGCACTTCATAGTTGAAATGACTAAAGATGAATGGTAGGAACCCATTTTCACATAAGTTCTCTTTCATTCCAGGGATGATAACTTGACCGCATCTCTTAGGCCACACATCTTTTAAACATTCCTTAGATACTTGGGATTCTGAGACCAGACTAGACACTTCTTAGGCTGCTCCCCCAAATATTGCCTTGAGGCGTGTTAGGCACCCCTCCTTTCTCATCTCACTTAAAGCACTGGATCTGGCTCTGACTTTCGTGGTATTGGAGAAGACCAGGGTCGGACTGTGACAAGAAATAGACCCGGACACCCAAAAAAAGTGGCCTACCCCTTTCCGCAAAAAAGTGGCCCACTTCACGCCTCAAAAAATGTGGCCCTCAAACCATCATCCGTGAATCGCGTCAATTCATGAGTTTACAGAAAATGCTTCTTATGGAGGGTTCATGTGTCTGTTAGATTACAACACAACTCATAAAATACCATATGTTTGCATCCAGTTGTGACAGGGTCTACAACTCCGAGGCACAGGAGAGGCATGAACACGACCTTTCATCCATTGACAAAACAGGAAGTGGCATCAAATAGCATTGTTCCTAAGTACACTACAAAAAATATAGTTATGATTTCACTAATGTGATATATATTTCATACTAGAATGGATCACCATATGTATCATTAATATATATGAGTATAGATCCATATTGTCAAATTACTGTCAATGCAAGCAGACGTCCAAGGCCAAATGATAATATGTTATTGTATAGCAGTTATGCGTAAGCTCTTTTTTATAGAACAAATGTGCATACAATATCACCCAACCAGTGTTGGAACTCATTTATAGACCTCAGAAGGTTGAAAGGCTGAGATGGTTCGAACCTGCAACCTGCAGATCACACACACATTGCAGCAGCAAGCGCTCAACCAACTGAGCTATCATATCAGCTATAGTAAAATGAGCAATTATTCTGTAGTGTGGATACCATTAAACTGGTAACTGAGATTTAACAGCAGACCACTTAAGTTCATCTGCATGTCTGGTTCAAATTTGGCTGCATGTCAGGCCTGCGTGCATCTACTTTTCAGGCTTCAGAAGTTAGCAAAATAGGGAAAGCAGTGCACTCATAGGACATTGAATACTCTGAGCACACGTTACCTCATACATGCAAACAAACATCCTGAACAGCATGCCAGGGAGATGGGGAAGATAGACACATTACAATAAAGCATTCTTTGTGGCACAATGAAGTCAATGGTAAGCCACTTGATGTGCTATCCCACACCCATTGCGCCCTACTAAACTGCCCAATACTTTGAGTTGTAGAGCCTTTACGTGCATAGGACATATGCTTTGCTGTGATCTGTGTAGTTCAATATTTTACAGGGTTATGAAAGATGGTGAGTTTGGAGTATCCCTGCTCATTGTTGTACTGACAGCACTCAGACCCTGCCTTTGAACCATGCTGTCTTGGTATTAATGTCCACTTATTTTCTTGTTTGCATCGTATTCCCCCTTTTTTGTGAGACACACAATGGTGGAGGCACACAAAAAAGATTTTTTGTCAACAATTACCATTTTTGAAATTGCAATAACACTACACTTGACATTAAATCGATATATCATTCGAAGACATCGAAGGAGTATCTACCAAATGCACAGAAACCCTAGGGTTTTCCACAGAGGAAGCTTCAGCCATCTTTGAATTAATCAGCGAAACCTCAAGAAGCACACATGGTTTAACAGCTAAAGATCCAGCTAAACGGATAAAACAATTAGAGTACTTAATACGTGAGGAAATTAATAGGAAACTGCACACAATCACATTAGGTCACTACTTCAAGAATCAACGTATTCCCAGAGGACTCCGTATACAGCTTCGCCCAACATTTTGCAAAGAAAGTAAAGAATTTGTCCGCAAATGGGAAGCCATTTTAAATAAATGTTCTCTTGATTTGATTTTATTAACGATTCAGGAACTTTCCCAAAACGTAGTAACTCTCAACACCGAAATTAAAGACATTGAAAAGGAACTAGTGGGAGCATTAGGCAAAGATGAATACGACATAATTCTGGCGGACATTGACTCGAATTTGGAAGGATATAAAACTGAATTGGAACAAAAGAATATCAAAAAGTTTAAACACGATACTTATGATTAAATCAACGAAGAAGTTTATACATGGATGGATAGATACGGACGTACAGCACCACTCAAGAAGCTCTATAAATACAGATCAGACAACACTTCAAGTTCAGACTCAGAAGCACAGAGGGATTCTGAAGCAACCACGGACCAGGCACCAGAAGCAGCAAACCGCACAGATAGCCCCACAACCCAGCCACCTTCCACCTTGGCTTTTTTAGGCACACACCCAAAAGAACCAGCAGGGGGAGGAGGAAACCAAAGGAATAAACCACAAACACGATTACAGCAAAAGAAAACTTAGTCATAAATATTTCCAGTAGAATGTTAACTTCAGCAGAGGAAGCAACTTTACAGAAGGGACTTAGTTTTGTGCCTACATATGGAACAACCCTATTTGACACCAAGACTGAATTGTATAAGTTTGTCAGAAAACTCAAATTAAAAGTGTTTTTTGAGGAACTAGAGACTCACGAAAGATCTTCCGCTTCTACAGATCTAAAAGAATTTCGAGCCAAGAGTGATTTTGTACCTCCTATTACAATACCGTCCATCGACATATTCCAGAAACTGGTCACCAGAGACCTCGAAAAAATCAGTTATAGATCTCCACCTCACAAGAATTTGAAACCATGAGATGCAATTAATTAAGGATCTGTATAGTAACAAGACCATCACGATATGCCCAGCCAACAAGGGTGGCACACTTGTTATCATAGATACCACTGACTATGAAGCACAATGCAACAGACAACTACAAGACCTTTCCATTCATGCTCGACTTGACACTAATCCCACACTATCTATTAAACGTAATCTGGAAGCATTACTAGATAAAGCCATGGAACTTGAGTGGATTAATGAACACACTCACAAATATCTTAACAATCAAAATCCAAGGATACCAAATTTGTACACAATACCCAAAATACATAAGGACCTAACTAAACCACCTGGAAGGCCGATAGTAGCAGGAATGAACAGCATCAATCAACCTCTAGGAGTTTATATAGATTTCTTTTTACAGCCACTTATACAAAGCAACCACCACCTACATCCGTGACACCACACATTTTCTACAGAGATTGAACACTATACCGTTTCACCAGAATCACCTGATGTTCATCATAGATGTCAAAAGTCTATACACGTCTATACCCCATGATCTTGGTAGGGAATCAGTAGAATGGATACTATTGCAAGCATCGGCCATTCAAGCAAAAAAATTATTCATCTTTACCCTGCTTCAGTTTATAGCTGAAAACTCATACTTCCAATACAAACATCAATTTTTCCTACAGACATCTGGTACATCGATGGGTGCACCATGGCGCCCACTTATGCTAAATGTTTTATGCACAAATATGAGATGGACCATGTGCTCAACAAGAATGAATGGAGTAAAAACATCTATGTTTGGGTACGTTTCATTGATGATATTTTTGGAATTTGGACTGGTACTGAAATAGAATTTGACACATTTTTTGCGTACCTAAACAACATTGAAACAAGAATTCAATTCACCAAAGAAATATCCGACAGCAAAATCACGTTTCTGGATGTACAAATTGAAAAAAAAGAAACAGTTTACAGTACCACTCTCTTTCGCAAACCCACTGATCGCGATAATTTATTACACCGTTTAAACTTTCACCAGTCCAGTTTGCTCAGAAACCTACCATACAGCCAACTTCTACAAGTTTAAAAAGATTGTTAGTGACCCTGAAGATTGCTTACAACAACAAATGGAAATGAAAGACAAGTTCCTCGAACGTGGATATAAGAGAGATGAACTGGATTCAGCAGTTAACAGAGTGAATGCTTTGAAACGAGACACACTCATGGCGAGTGGTTCTAAGACTAAAAGGGAACTTAAAACGCCAGTTTTTGTGTCCAAATTTTCAGTGCAAAGCAACAAAATTAAAAACACTATCAAAAAACATTGGAGCATCTTCAAAAATAACATAAGAATTCCAAACTTGTTTCATGAATTACCATTCTTTGTATACCAAAGGAGCAGGAATCTACGTGTTGAATTAGTTAACACAAGACCACCTATTAAAGCACCCATCACACAACGGCGTGGCACTTACCCCTGCTTACATTGTACTAATTGTAGTTTTGCACTGAAGGGAAACATCACACATCATCCCCGTACCGGTAACAAAATTATTCTGAAAACTTATGGAACTTGTAATAGTGCCAACATCATTTACGGTATCAAATGCCCTTGTGGTAAATACTACGTAGGACAGTCTACAAGAAGTGCCAAAACACGCTGGAATGAGCACCATTCCTGTATTCGTAACAGTAACATGAATTCAGCAGTAGCCCACCATTGGGTCAAAGAAGGCCACAATCTCACACAAATAAGATTCCTCATTTTGGAAGTTTTGACTAAGATCAACACACATGAAGATTTGGGTCTGCGACTGAACACAAGAGAAACTTTTTGGATTGATAAATTGAGCAGTTTGTTTCCAAATGGTCTCAACGAAGAGATCAACTTTGATTGTTTTATTTGAACACCAAGTTTAGCAGTTTTGGATCACAGTTCACCCGACTAGGGGTTTCACATCTGACCATGTTTTGTAACTTTTGTGCCAGTTTCATTTGAATATCATGTTTAGCATTTTGTGATTTGAGTTTACCCTACCAAGGGCCATCTGGCCATTATTTGTAACTAATATGCCAGTTTTACAGGTTTTCATACTTCTACTGACTCACCTATGTATGTGTAATTTCATCACATTGAAGATACCATTGTTTTTCTGGTTTAGTAGTACAGACATGTTTCCCGGATGTAGGTCTGGGACCCAAGGTACCGCCATTGGTGTCACCTCTTTTGTTCTGTGAAAGCTACATACACATTTACATACACTTACACAATATTAGGGATATGTTTCATCTCTAGGTACAGTATTTAAGAATATTATACACATTATTTCTGTTTATTTCCATCTTTAGTTTTGCATCGGTAAACATTTTTTGGTTTTAATAGTATTTTTTCTATGTCTATTTTTTATTTTTCATCTAATTTGCTCTTTTATTTTGGACAATGTTTCTTATTTGCTTCTCTTTATGTAGATTTCACTATTGCACCATTCATATTATGTTTTTCAATATATTCAGGCCACCGCCACACATGCGCACAACATGCGCTGTGAATTCATTCTGATTCTCTCCATGAGCAGTGTGTCTTGGCAACGCACGCGCAAGGGAGCCTCCTCGCTCCCAGCACGTACCAGTCACAACATTGAGCACTCTCCGCGCGGCGAGTTTAGAAAAGTAGATCCATTGCCTAGCAACGGTCTAGCAGGGAAGCCTTTGGCTCCTCACACGCACCCCGCCTAGGCAGAGCGCGGATGGCAGGCTATTGCCGCAACCACTTTCAGGTAAGCCATTTAGAGCAGCCCTTCCTTTATATGGCGCAGTTAACATTATGCACATTCTCAACTGGACATTTCTGCCCTACAGATGTTGCTTAATTGCAAAGTGACTAGGACTCCAAGTGGAAGGATTGTCATTTTTTTTATCACTTCAAACACAAAGGACCTCTCCTTTTCGCTACAGGTCACATAGCATTCAGGTAACCCCGCTCCCCGTATCACATGAATCACATTTTGTCTATCAAGAGTTCAATATTCAAATTAGATCAATTGCATTGGTTGCAAAATAGTCCATAAGGGTTGCAACTATCTGTATTGGGATATCTCCAAATGACACACCCTGATTCTACACACCCCTCCTCCTCAGGTCCAGGGCAGTAAAGTGGGCTGGAGGAAGCTTCTTGTGATGTTTCTACAGTGGAACGTTGAGCTTTGCCAGGCGACCTGCATTGCATGAGCTTAAAATGGGGTTTTCTTGTTCTGCTTGTGGCTGAGCGCTGGCCCTCAACACTCAAAGCATTAATGACTTCCCAGCTCAATTAGGCGGAAGCGCTAACGGTGATTGCGGAGGGACCAGCAGTGAAGGCTTGTTATTTAATTTGTCTTATTGGGTTCCTATCTATTGCTTATGATGTGTCAGTTTGTGGGCTGTCATCACTGCTGTTCAAGTGATTGAGGGCCTCAGCTCCAGCGGTTGTGCAGTTGTGGTTCAGTGTGGTTTTGGGTTCTGTTGGGACTGTATCCGAAAACAGAGGACAGGAAAAGAGAGTTGGAATCCTTCTCATATGTCAGCCATGAAAGAATATTCTGACACATATAGAAACCCTTCATGGCCATTCGAATAGAAAACCCTAAAATGGTGGTGCTGCTATAACCTAACAGGGACCTTTTCTAATGATATACCCCACCTGAATCTCATTGGCTGTTCCTGATAGTTCTTAATATGCAAGGCAGAACAAACTTTACCAATCTACAGAACTAAAGTGTAAGTGTTTTGCACAATCGTAGAAAATGATTCAAGGACATCGTTTTGCAGTCTATAGCTGCATAATGCAAACGCGTGATGGTATGGTGAAATATTTCTAAACTGTACACAAGCTTTTAGGCACAAGGATATTGTCAAGTGACGAGGACTGAGACACTGAGATGGAATGTCTTGTGATGATCGTAAAAGTTACAACAGCAGGAAAAAAATGCTATTACTGCAACTTGCAAAAAGCAAAATACATAGTTACGGAGGGAGATCCCACCTACCGTACCATTGGGTTTGCTTAGGGGTCTTCCCCGTGGGGTCCAAGGCAGTCACTCTCTGCCTCCTGAGTGGAGCCTCAGAAGCGGACACAAAAATCCTGGTCCACGCTGCCGATGCCGAAAGAAGCTCACGGCGGAGAGGTGAGCAGAGTCTGTAATAGAAATCACTGAGAGGGAGCAGGCCAGGCGTAGGCAGCCCCGGCGCTGTCCAGCCCTGCCGCTCCCTCCCAGTGTTTTGCAACATTGACTGCCGCTGGCGCCATGGTGTCGCGGGCTGTGGCAATTGGCTGCCGCCGGCCCGCTACATTCATCAAAGAAAGGAACCGGCCCCCAGGGCCTCGTCATGGAGAAGTCCCCAGTGCCAGTTCTTCTTTTTGCAACTGATGCTGTCCTCTTGAAAAGGACAGACATCGCCCTGCCCAGGGGGGTACCATAATTCGAGCAGTATTATAGAGAAGAGGGTCTTCTAACTAACATCATTAAGAGCAAATGTCTGTGCCAAGAACCAAAGGCTTAGAAATCGTTAAAAGAAAGAGGAGGAGGTAGTGGAGAAGGTTTCTCTTTTGTTTATCTGGGCGTTCGAATTCCATTCTATGGCAGGTGGGGGTGCCTGTTACACAAATTGGTGCTCTCTATTGTCCACACTGTGGGGGAATATCCCACGTGTATGTGTGTTTTGTGGGTGGATTAAGTGTCGCGCCCTTGGAGGCTTACTAAGGTATGGCTCACATTGGCCCTGCATGATGCAAAACTTGAGAGGGCGCCATCTTTCCCTGCTCTGGTATTGGCTGAGAACATTTTTGGGGAAACTAATTGCACTTGGGGCCCAGAACTGCTATGCTTCCTCTAAAAATGGAATGAAGAATTCCGCCAATAGATGAGACTGTTGAGCTAAAGTGACTGGAGTTGTGGTTGAGACTGTGACTAAACCCTAGAGCAGGGATCGTTTGGGCATATTTGCTGGAAGTGAGTGCCTTGTGTGTAGCTGGGCACTCCCACACCCCCCACACACTAATCAGGCCCCCCTTCACCCCGGTTCAGAGATTTAAGAGATTGGTTGCTCTTGGTAGATCTTTCATACATGTGGGAGTTACCCCAAAGTCAAAACCTATCTGGGGATACTCTGGGAGGCAGCTGTTTAGGGAGCACTTCGAGAAACTTGTTCTTTATTAATGGAACGTCCAGACCTGTGCATGTATCCAGAGATGTTGTATATGTCCTTCAGTCCTTTGCTCGTGTGCAGGGTATTGATGTGGTAGACTATGTACTTATAGGGACATCAGGCTTTTTAACATGAGACACAGTGGTCCCTGCCTGTAGCTGTTGTATTTATGCATGGTGCAATGTGTCCTGGTCCAAGATTGGTGGCCAAATTCTTCCTCCATTTTAGAAGACCCGTTCATAGCTTGTGGGCTGGAATAAATGGCATCAGCTTGTCTTCAAAGTTTCTGCTCCTTTGTTCTCTTCCTTCACATGCTAGTGTTCTTCTACGAGGTGCACTCACTGAGGCCTCATTAGGATGTAGGATGGTGGTGTTGCTGCGGCCACTCCTTCTCCTCGTGGTGATTGGAGTTGTCATCTCACCTCTGTCTTACCGTTTTGTGGTCAGAGCTGTTGCTGGTGCTTCCCATGTAGGCTTTGAACGTGTGTTTTGTCTTCTCTTGTGTTCTGTTTAGTGTGTCTTCTTCTCCTTCTTCCTCAGATTTGACTGGGGCGAGTTGAGTCCGAAGGACTGTCGATGTGGGCCCACTACTCTTCTGTGGCTTCAATATGTTGTCTGCCACTTAATTGCATTGGCAGTCTTGATTTGCAACTATGGATGGTGCCATTAAATTCTGCCTGGCTTCCTTTTCACTGCCTGGCAACATGTTTGCTCCTGGGTGTTTTTATCTCCAGATGTTATTTTTCCACCAGCTGTAGGGTTTATTGTTGGCAGGCTGGACTTTGTGCTACTGCCACCGTCACACCACCATTGATTTGCACCCATGTTCTGCTGGGATTGATACTGTGGATGGTAGCTGTGTACCACTCATGGCATGAGAGTACACCTGGCGGTGTTCTGCGGTAACCTCTTTGCCAAGCACACTGTTCGGGAGGGGGGGGCGATATTCTTGGCGGAGTAGACAAGTATAGGTAATTGGTGCCATAGAGTCTTGTGGGGATGCGCGACCTACAATGAGCGGCAGGCGCGTGCTCACTCATTCTGATATCCTAGCCCAGACACCCAGTAGCGAATAGGATGGCGTTTTCTTTTGCATTTCACCACCACTGCATTAATAATGCAAATGCCTTTATTGCATGTTGTCAATGCTGCCAATTCTTGCGTGTCGCCATAGACACCAATTACCATCGATGTAATACAAAATCCCGTATGCATTTTTAATTAAACCTTGGTGCATTGTTGTTGGCTTGAGGCAAGGGCTGATTGGGGGAATAGAGACGGGGGTGTGAATTCAAAGGGCGGCAGCCCTACATTTTGCTTGCAGCAGAATCGCTCTTCTTTTGTTTTGCGATTCATTGCTGAATGGTGACTAAGGCGAACATTTCTCATGCTTTTAATGTATGCAATGGTCGTGCTCTACCCTCTATACAGACACTGAAGAATCTGTTGCTGTTTATGGTCCTTCCAGCAGAATACTTACCGGCACAGGATTGGCCTGATTGGAAATAAATGGAATGCTAAACGCTGCATTTGATATACAGTTCATGGTCGCTGTTACTCTTATAGAAAGATTTAGTCGCAGCACGCCTGCGGATTTAAGTGCTGCATTCCTGCTGAAATGCGGTGACAGTAATCAGGCTGAGCATCGTCTCCTTGCAGCAGCTGGTGGCCATGGTTACTAAGAGGATGGGCAGATGCGCCGATGGCACTCGCCACATGCCAGGTTGGAGAGGTGGACTGATGGAGAGAATTAGTTAATTTCGACAAATCGCCTGTGGAGAATGAAACCCGTACCACGTGACCTGGTTTCAAAGCGTTTTCGATATCTTTCCGGAGAAACGCTTCTGGAAATAGCTCCTCGTCTTTTTGAGAAGCAGAACTGAGAAGACTCCAGAAACACACCGCTTTGGGCAAGAATGTTACTAAGGGCCTAATTCACAGAAGCGTTCTACAGTGGTGCAGTCCCACTGGAAAACGTTCAGTGAACCCGGCCCTAACTCTCAACCAAAGGTATGATTAGGATGTAATATTTTGTAATGCTTTCTCTCCTATTATTTGCTAGTGGTTATCTATGGTAATCGATAACTTCTATATTGAAGGAAAACAAGTTATGCAACAAATTGAGGTTTTAAATTAGTGAAACAAAAACACAGCACCATGAATTCAAATAAGAATTAGTTGACAAAGCACAGCACAATAAATGTAATTGTGCATTGTATAATTACAGTGTCAAAAGGAATCAATAAAATATCAACATTTCTATGTAAGGGAATAGGATGTATGGTTACCTGCCTGTAGTCAACTAGATTTGTGGAAATTACATAAACCTGAAAAAATATGACATGAACAAGAGACAGCCTGGAAATGAGCAAAGCCAATGCAATGGACACCTTTGTGACTCTAATAAGTGGAGGGTACCGAGTGGGACAAAGTGTGTATCTCTTTACCCTAAACATCAAGGAAAGTGACACCTTGTCGACTGCAGAAGCAAAGCGATCAAGAAGGCCTGACTGGGCTCTCTCATTTGTAATACAGATCACGCAACATTGTATACAAAATAAATATGACTTTATGACGTCAAAAAAGAGCTACATTTTTTAATTACTTTGACTTTTTGGGGTTTTGTCGAGAGTGCATGTAACATTCCACATTCTGCATGGTCTCTGCAATCATATCAAGCAAATGAGAGAGTGAGCGAGCACATTGGAGAGCTACATGTTTTTATGTCTAATTCATCAATTTTCGGCCATTCTTTAGCATTTGCTTGGAATGAAATGGAGGTCTCCTTGAGCCAGTTATGGGCTGCTCTTAAACTCCTCCTTCTAGACTACGCAAAAGAGAATGCAGCAAAACGACACCAAAAATACATTGCAAAATATTGTTTGTATTCTGTATAATAAAGTTAATTAATATTTTTTATACAAATACACTTAAAAGAAAGCAATCACCATATTACATATATTCACAAGTAAACGTCATCGATAAAGAGTAGGTCAGTTGTAACTAGTTACAGTCAAAAGTTCACATATACAATTCCAAAAATTGTCAAGTGAAAAATACGATTAAAATAATTGCCTTGCATATAGCCGCTCCAGATTTCCTCCTTGCCTGGCTAACAAGGTTCATGTTACCATGAGCTAGCCAACGGATTTACCAAGCTCTCCTCCACACAGTCTACATGTTCTTGTCAATCTAGGTATCCTGTCCCGGCTCCTATAACTTCTAAACATTCAGCAATATTAAATGTAATCTTCATATAATTTTGCAGTGTTTTGTTGTTAGGAAATGTGTACACATAGAGAGGTAGATGAGTGTATTGGCCAAGAATTTCAAGATACAAGCTACTGTTCACTTTGGTTGTCAAGTCAACAATGTTTTGCTCTTTATGTAAGTCATTTATGTTTTTTTTAGTCTGGTTTTTAAATCTTTCAAAATGTGTCTCTTTGCCTTTAATGTTAAGGTGTGGAACCCACCCACTGGCTGTGTTGTAAATATGTTTAACAACGCTACCTCTAAGAAAGGTGGAATCTAGCTCATAGCCTGCCACTATAATGGATAGAAAGGAGGAATTTGTTGAATGGGTAAGCATCAAGTAACAGTTCACCCTGCGTGAAATAAAAATTGGGCTGATTTTACACATATTAAATTCATCATAAAGGTATTCGACTGGGAGGTTTTGAGGTAGTGTACTCAATGTCTCTATACACTTACTTTTTAAAAGGTCCAATTTCTTACAATGGTTCCGAGCCTGGCAATTTCTCACAATCGTTCTGAGCCCAGCAAATGCGCTCAGGCGACAAGCTGCTTTTGGAATTTCCCAGGTTTAAGCATGTGTTTCAAGGTGACCGTAGATTCAATGTGTACGGCCCTAAACTTTCCAGTAGCCTTCCACAGGAAAATGCGGGCCCTTGAATCATTATATCAGTTCCGTAGGGCACTAAAAATGTATCTGTTCAAATAGCCGTTAGCTGGGCTAAGGTAAATAAATGAATAGATTCATTTTTTTTATCAGGGTCAAGTGGTGGTCGCAGACCCTGTATGGACGGCGGCTGCCACCTTATGTCATCTGTGCCCAGATATGTTTTATTTAATCAGGTACGCACTACAAATATTTCAAAATAAAAATAAAAAATCAAAGCCCATATTTCAGCACTGTAGGTCACAATGGACACTATGATTTCTTTGTAGACTCTAAAGCCTGCATTCAAAGAATAGCCCCCATTTCTTCAGTGCAACAGGTCTGAGAGCACCCAGTTGTTAAGTGACCTTGATTTGGGTCTTAGATAAATGTGGGGTCCAATTAAGTCTATGATCAAAGACAACTTCCAAATATTGAAACTGTGAAACAACCTCTACCTTAGTCCCATTCAATGACCACTGATAACTCTTGCCGTGTCGATGTTTATCTGGGGAGAAAACTATTATTTTAGTTTTGCTGATGTTAATTATTAATCCTTTGCTATCAGAGTTTAGGATCAACCTGTTATGCTGTTCTTGCAGTCTCATAGGAGTACAGTCCATCAATACACGGTGGTCTGCCTACCTCAGTTATTGCATACAAGTGTTACCTAATTTTGGGAGTATGCTCTATCAGAAATTAGGGTTCCAGAATAGTCTGCTAAGTAGAGGTTGAATAGGGTTGGGTCAATGTATAGACTTGTTTGAGACTGACACAGGTCGGTACCCAGTCAGTTCCTGTGCCATTTATGTTCAACCTTACTTTCACTTTGGTGTTTGTAGAGCCCTACGAAGAGCCATAATCATGTATAGCAGTCCCTGTGATATGTTTGCACCAAAGCAGGCCCTTCCGCACCGTTGAAGGCTGAGCTAAAAACAACCAAGGAAGCATAAATCGGTTGTTGGCGAGTGCCCAAGGCATACTACAAGATAGTCACTAAGGTCAGCACGTTATGAACAGTACAGGATTTCTTGCGAAAGCCTGTTTGGTTCAAGGGTATGAGGGTATTAGAGGAGATTCAGAAAATAAGCTCATCTAGGAGCACAGCTAATTGTGCCGTTAGCCAGAAGACAGCAGATCTTCCTATTGAGAAATGCGTGCAAAAATACACATGTAAAAGAAACGGTTGGCAGGTCCCCCTTTGAGAAAATTCCTGTCCGGTCCTTGCATGTGCCCCGTGAACAGAAGACAAACTTGTTGTTTGAGGGAGAGTGGATGCTGAGGGACTCAAGCTGAGCGACGGATGAAAGTAGAAATTTGATAATGGCAAAAATAGGGGCATGGATTGTGTTGTAAATAATTCATGTATTAAAGTAAAATGATTTTTTGGAGATTATAAAGAAGAGAAGTAGATAACTCAATTCTGGTTCCAAAAAATACTCCAAATAGGGCTGTTAAGGATCCTGAGGAAAAGCCAACAAGAAGAGTGCGTATCAAGCTCCGAAATGGGGAAAAAATGTCATGAGATACATTTACTAAAGCTAGTAAAGGATAATGCACGCAGGGGAACTTTTGTAAAAATGCACATGTGTGGTGTTATAAATATGTCAGTGTAAAGCTTTTGCTGTGTTTAAACTAGTAGATATAAAATGATAGTAAACAATTAAGGTGATTTTTTAGATTTTTTGATTGAGAGATTGATGTTAATCAGAAGGATAAAAAATCAAAGGCAACTAATACATAAATAAAGAAGAGACTCTTAAAATATCAATGGTAGAATGAGATATTAAAAATTGACAGAGAGTGTAAATGAAGGAACACAAAGAACATTGTTGTGTAGAATTCTGAAAGCAGATAAAATATTTAGATTTTCGGATAATCATGCAGCAATTGATGGTGCCTGGTCAAATTGATCAGTGTGGTGTACTTGATAACATAAAAGCAAACAATAAAAAATCGAGCAAGTACGAATACTCGAGATCGACTTGTCATCATGGGAGAAACTCCTCTTCTACACTTATGCAGGACATTGTCAAGATACACAGCTAGATAAAGAAATGTTGTTCGGAATGGGTCAGAGGCACAACTAATAAGACAGTCATGCTGTGGCCTCAGGATGGTTCATTTTCAAAAACAGTACTGTGACATATGACAACTTATTTGCATGCTACATATAAGGGAATGACGTTACAGAAAAGGTTGGCTGTTTTAGACCTATGGAGGATGAAACAGAGGGAGAAAGAAGATCCAGCGGAGAAGGAGTGGATGCTTAATCAATATAAAGGGGAGGATAAAACGCCTTTGTCTCCCCTTTCCCTGTCTGAAAACAAGAGCGTAGAACAGAGGAGAAGGGATTTTATCCTTGAAATTAATTGAAAGCAGCGGAAGGGTACGTTAATCCAACATATGAGCCCCTGCTTATACCAGTGAGGCAAATGCGGAAGAGAGCAAAATAAGAGAACCCAAATATATCTCGACACGCGATGAAAGTAAACAGCTCAATGAGAGGAAGGACAGACAAGATACATGGATGGAGGAAGAAGCAAAGAAGCAGAAAGAAATAAAGGACAAACCTAAGGGAATAACAATAGTACAAAACAAATGGATGGGAGGACAGGAATTACTCAAGCTGGATGACAAGGGTATTTAAGGGGTTTGAGAAAGAGAAGAGAGAGAATAGCAGGAAAAGAAAGAAAAGGAAGAAGAGAGAGCATATAAAAAAGAGAAAGAAAGAAAATGCAAGGGAAGAACAAAGAAGACACAAGGGAAGAAAAGGAGAAACTAGAAAAGAAGAGACAAGAGGTGGTAGAAGCGCAAATAATGCAAGAATGTAGGTTGTAAAGAAAGCAAGGGGAAGATGAATTAAGGGAGATGAGGAGAAGAGATGAATAAATGAACAGAAGCAGAGGACTAAACTAAAAGATTATGAGATAGATTTTCTTAGATGCATGGAGCGGATCTAAGCACAAGAATAACTTGAGGAACAGAGAGGGTCACAACAGCCCCACAAGGAGCTGCAAGGGCTACCAAGAATACCATCGTGGGCTGATGTGCGAGACACAGAAGGCGTACAGAAATGACTTGGGGATTTATATAGGCAAATGAGGGATAAAGAAGGGTATACAACCCAAGAGAACATAGAAGGATCTCTATCAAGGGGAACTGGAGGTAGGTCAGATGACATCATGACAGACGAGCATTGAATGTTGTCTTTAAGTAGACTCGATCTTGATTTGCAGAAAAGGATAACAACCATACAAGCTGGGACATAATAATGTCAGACGAAGAAAGGGAAGATTTTCAAAAGAATCGAGTCTAGAGAAAGGTGTAAAATTGACAGATTTAGAAGACCCCAAAGAGAGAATACCAGAATCAACACTATACACTGAGCGACCACAAGCATAATCGTGCAGTGCAGGGGATGTATTTCCCACCTTATGTAAGTAGATTAAGGGTAGTATCAGGATGGAGACAAACGGGCGAGACTAGCCTGGAAAACAAGAAGTGTAGGTAGGTATGATAATGGACCAGGATTTTCACAATTCCCATTATTAGAGAAAGGGGGAAGACGTCCACAATATATACTGTGGCCACAAATGGATAAAGATGATTTAAGATTTAAGTTATCAAGTTTAACTTCAGTTGCGGGAAAGCTAGAGAGAATGACATCAGGAATGATGTTAGACATATGTGACATAAAAGGCCTGCTAGCAGCTATCATAAAGGGGAGAGCTGATGACATTTGGAAAAGAGCAGGATACGCAGGTGTAACTGCACAAAACACCACCTACGATGGAGCACCATTTAATAATTGCATAGTAGACGTATGGCAGACGGTCAGAGTGCAATACCCCGATACATCAGACATGGGTGCAATTATGACTAGGAAAATGGAGGAGGATAAAGACGCTGTTGCTTACATTCAAGATATTCAAAAGAAATGGTGCCTTGAGATGCGTGAAAAGTGGGATAAAACTGATTATTTCACCAGATGTTGTGTCAGGGACTGCCCAAGCCAGTGCAACGCCAATTGAAGGAACAAGTGGGGATAGAAGCGAAGCCATGGCCAGAAATACAATTGACGATTGTGCTTCACTGCCCATTAATGCATGAAAAGAAGAAGAAGAAAGCCGGGAATAGTAAGGAAGCACTGGAAACATGAGGAAGCAAAGTTAGTCCAGAAGAAGTTATCAAAAATAGCCATAGAGAGAGCTTTACTGGCAAATAATGAAGGTGCGGTGACACAGGAGATGCCATCAGTACAGTAAAATAACGTAGGGTATCCCACAGATCAGAGTGGGTACAATTTGTGGCCAAGAGGAAGAGGAAATGACCTGAGAAGAGGAGGAGGAGGTGGATTTCAAACCCATCAGGGAACCAGAGGATTTAATGGTGGACAACCGCAACAATGTTGGAATTGCTGAAGAATAGGACACCTAGCTAGAAAATGTAGACGAAGAGGAGGCATGCAGTAAAATTGACATGCTCCAAGGGGGTGATAGACTATGCTCCATAATATAATACAGAACTAAAAGAATATTATGCCCAAGATCACACGCAGGTTCTGACATATGTGCTGCAAGCACAGCAAATGCAACAAGCTCCATTACAAATGCAATCGCCACAAGGGCAACCACAGCAAATACCCATGCAAGCACAATAGGTACAAACACAGCAAGCACTGACATAGCAGGCTATGGTAGTACAATGGAATATGACTACAGGAGTTCAGCAAGCACCTGCCCTCAAATTAGGGAGTCTGACTGTGGTAGGAGGAATTCCTTTCACAGATACAGGGATGAATTTATATTCACAATGGGACAGTCCGCAGAGCGACCTGATGTGGTCAATAGTATCAGTGACACCAGACCCTCAAGAGGAACTAAGGGTCAAGGTAACGATAGGAGGCAAGACGTTTCATTTCTTGTAGACACCGGAGCAACTCGTTCCTGTCCGTGAGGGGAAATACCCAATGTCAGGTATTGCAATGAATGCGCAGGGATTCTCTGTGGTGATGAGTTTAGTTCCTTTTACAGACAAATTACCAATCTCTATAGGAGAACAGCACATGTCTATGCCATTATTATATTGCAAGCAAATGCCAGTTAAGATAATGGGGTGTGACTTAACGATGACACTTTATTTTATTTATTTATTTATTTATTGAATTTATGATACATTACATTTAAGAGATGTTACAGTTGGGTTACATGTGGTAGGGTGTAAGTGGAGCATTGAAAAGATACAGTTGTGGGATTTTCTAGCAGTACATTGAGAAGATACAGTTGTGGAATTTTCTAGCAGTACAGTAAATGCAATTACATGTATTTGTTAAACAAGCTTTTTTTTACTTTAGTTTTTCCAAAAGGGAGGGTATGAAGTTCTTCTTGGATACAGTGAAGAGTGAGGTAGGGCACTCCACAGGGTGGGGGCAATGGCAGTGGAGCTGGAGCCTTCAGCTCTCTTTCTGTTGAATCTGGGGGTGATGAGAGCGGGAGAGGAGGAGGAACGTAGATTGCGAGTGCTGTGTTTTTTTGATGCAGCTGGATAAGTAAGGGGGAGCAGTGTTATGAAAGCAGCAATGGGTGATGGCGAGGAGTTTGAACTCGATGCAAGCTTTAATGGGGAACCAGTACAACTCGCGTCTGATTTGTGAGATGTGATCTGATTGTGTGCAGTTAGACAGAAGAAAGATGTAGAGAAGATTCAATTAAACTCATGACTAACCTCTCAGAGAAAGCATATAAAGTGGATAAAGAGAAGTTACAATACTGTCAGAAAGAGGTCTTGTATATAGGACAGTTGATTTCTCATGAAGGGAGGAAGGTGTTGCCTGAAGAGCAAAAGCAATTATGAAGACCACAGAACCTAAAACAGTGAGGGAAATGCACCAATCTTTAGATTAGGCGTATGTAACTATTGCAGGGCCTGGGTTTTTGTTTACAGTACTTATATTGGACCACTTTTAAAAGGGCTTAAAGAAGCACAGGAGGACAAGAGTAAAACAATCTGAACAGATGAAGTGACAGTAGGATTTGAAGAATTAAAAAAGGCTAACAGTACAGCCCCTGTGTTGAGAATTCCAGATTAATTTATTTTCTCATTCAAATGGAGAGGTCATTACAGCAGTCCTTACACAAAAGTTGAAATTAGGACATGGACACAACCATTATTGTATTATAGTGGGATTTTAGATCCAGTTATGAAAGGGCAGTATCCTTGTGAGCAGTCTTTAGCTGCTGCTGCGTTCATGATTTGAATGCTTCAAGTATAACAATGGGGTGTTCAGTAACTTTGTTTGTTGAGCATGCATTATTTGAGATTTCAGAGAAATCCAAAAGTGCATTGACCACACAGAGAGAGGGCATCAGGATACAAGGTAATAATATTGAATCCTGTGATTAAAATTGTCAGATGTAAGACAGTGAACCCAGCAACCTTCATAGCTCTGAAACAGTAGGAGAGATTGATTATGTACATGATTGCACAACGTATACTTGGAATTATAATGAAATTCTCCAAGCTACAGAAAATGCCCTTGGAAGGGGGGTTTGTTTTTATTGATGGTTCTTCAAATATTTATCAAATGGCTGATGAAAGGCATACTGGATCAGCAGTAGTAAAGCTGCCCTGAGAGGGTGAATTTGAAGTAGTGAAAAGCGCAAGATTGCTCCGCATTGCTCAGCACAAGCTGCAGAATTAGTGGCACTTATCACCGCGCTTCAGAGATTTGCGAAAGTGACGGTGTACTCTAACTCCACCTATGTGACGTCAACCGTACACACAGGTCTGTCATGCTGACAAAGGAGGGTCTTCCCCAGCACAGACGGCACTCCAGTGCAACATGTGACCCTATTGGATAAACGTACTGAAGTGTTAGCACTCCCACTGACTCTAGCAGCCAGAAAATGCACAACACACTCTAAAAGAACAGATTACATTTCTCACAGAAACAAAGCCACAGATTTAGAAGCCAAAAAGTCAGCCTATTTCCCAACCATATCCAATTTTGAAATAGAAAGTGTTAAACAAGTGACAGGATGATACATGTTGGTAAAGGAAGGATTTAACAGGTTGTCTGTTGTCCAGTTAATCGAGATACAAGGGGGAGCACCACACAAAGAGAAATAATTATGGAAGATGCAGGGGTGTTCTTTATCCCTACTGAGGTAATTTGGAGACAGACTAGTACTGGAAAGCCAGTTATGCTCCTAGCATTGTTGAGGGTAGCGCTGGAGCAGCTCAACTACCCCACGCATGCAGAGAGTCTAGCTGCTACAATAGAAGAAGAGTGTTTTTTGCTAAACTTGTTAAAGCATGTGGCACAGGTTATTGTAAATTGCATCGTTGGCTAGTAAATTACTGGAGGGCACACTTTGCAAACAGTCAGAGGAGTAATTCCTAGATCCAATGGCCCATTTCAGCACCTACATATATATTATGTAGATATGCTACAGACATACAATGGTTACAGCTATATACTGCTCATGGTATGTCCTTTTTCTAGATGGATCGAGGCAGGTCCATACGCTGCCAAGTTCCTTGTGTGTGAAGTGTTCCCAAGATGAGGTGTGGGGTTTTGTGGCCTGACAATGGACAGCATTTTGTAAATGAGTTGTTTGAGCAAATAGTTCTTCTATTAGGCATTAAGCATACATTTTCTTCCACGTATCACCCACAGGCGAATGGTGTTTGTGAATGATTAAACATATTATTGAAGGAAAGGATTGACTCTAAAGAAGGGATGGCTAAATTGCCTATATGCTCTCAGGAACAAGCCTGGCTCAGATCACCATTTAACTCCTCATGAGTTGGTGACTGAATGCCACATGAGAAACCCCCTTGCTCCTCCAACTAGATTAAAAACTGATGCACATAGTGTAGCGAAGACATTAGGTGAGGAGATGCATGATTACCTAACAACAATGACTGCAAGTGTTTCTTTCATGTCTACACAGGTCAAGAATTGAAGGGAGGGGTCAAAGGGCAGTGATAAAGATGATCAACCCACTGAAGCAGAGGATTTGTTAAAACAAACCAGTCTATACCCAGGAGACCAGGTGCTGGTAGGAAAGTTTGTATGCACTTGGAGCACTTCCTGCTTTGACGGTCCGTACGAGGAGGAAGAAGTCACACCCACAGCAGCCAAGCTAAAAGGACAAAGAGCCTGGCTTCATTTGCACAACATTAAGCCATGTAAAGGATAAACCACAACCCCTCCTGCAACTACCCACAGTGAAGCAAGAGAAGAAGTTCTGCGCATGCAGACTTGTTCTATGACTACGAGTAAAGATCAGGAAAGTGAAGAACACAGCAGCACCCTAGACTGAAGGCCAATATCTTTTAACATTAGACAAGGAATAAACAGACTTGCAGTTATCCTGGAACATTTGAGATAGGCTCAAGAGACAATGCATTGAAGTACCGTGGCTGAAAGAAGAACAGCGCACTTCATCTTTATGTTACCTATTGCAATATTATTACACACATTCGTGTATGCTGTTTTTTCCTAGATATTACAGTTG
Organism: Ambystoma mexicanum; assembly: GCF_040938575.1. NCBI lineage: Eukaryota > Metazoa > Chordata > Amphibia > Caudata > Ambystomatidae > Ambystoma > Ambystoma mexicanum. The sequence continues at coordinate 969,886,478 of NC_090924.1, forward strand.
TATCCAGCTACAATAAGAAGATACGTCAACACAATAATGTTTCTGGGAAATTATAAGAACAATTATATTATTTTTAGAGTCATTGTTGTAATCATCTTGCACTTCTTGATCTAAAGGTGTGATTCATAGAGACTTACTGAGTTGCATATTAAAAGTTTGAGAAAAGATGAGGAGGTTTCAGGATACAGGAGGCTCATTGCCATCAAGAATATTGATGAGTTTCCATGGTATGATAATTGAGGTGTCATTCTGCATTATGACTTGTGTTTTCCTCCTGATTATTATGACATTTAGACATGTTATAAGAAACAATACAAATATGGTTGATGACAATTAAGCATATACTGTTGCTCCTGATGAAATCACAAACAGCATTTTTTATAATCTTACTAGGCATTTATTTAGATTTAAAAGAGGTGTTGTGGAAAATCGGGTATAAATACATATCTTGACAATTTGGCTCATTTAAAGAATAACCATTGGAATCAGCACATGAAAAAGGTGGGAAGGTGAATGTCAAATGAAAGATGCTATGTGTGTTCCCTTATACCTTATGCTTTGGGAACCTCTACAATATTCATAGCAACTGGAGTATTAGTGAAAAAGGCACATTGCCTGACACACCTTCCACTTTGCCTAACCAGAGGGCAGTTACAAGGCAGAACAGCATCCATAGTGTGGGTGAATAAAGCAACATCTCAGAGAGAAGGCAACTATGTACAAGGTATAAAGTCAAGAGAGAAGCCAGAAACAATGCATCAACTAAGAAAATACAACCAGTCTGGAATAAATCGAGTAGGAATCAAGATTGAAGAAAACAAGATGTTATAATGCAATTATAAGTATGGGAAGGAAATACAAGAATTCTTGGAAAGAGGTCAACTGCAAATTAAAGAAACAGTGGTTACTCCTGAAGGATGGGCTGCAGGATTGGTTGTGTGCAAAGCAACTGCATTAACCGGACAATAGGAAGTAGTTGTGGCAAATGAAGAAAAGGAATTTTGCCCTAGCACCTTAAAGCATCTTCTACGTGATAGATGGAATTACCAGTAAATATCTTAGACCAATAACAGACAGACCAAAGGAAGATGGTAAAATACTGATTTAGTCTCAATGATAAAATGTGCTGCCTTTGCACAGTTAGATTTGATTGTTTTGAAAAATTGTATTATCAGCCTGTTTAAGAATTATTATCTTTGATTTTAAAATTACATTGGTAGTATCATTTGAGTTTTTAGGAATCGTTTTCTTATTCTGTATGTGATTGTTATTGAAGTGGTGTTCCTGTAAAGCTCTACCCAACTTAAATAGGCTCCCATTTAGCCAACATGCATATGTGCTGGGAACTACAAGCCCCATCAGACTTGTAGTCCCTCAGCACATACATATTCTTTGCCAGGCACATCAGAGTCCCGTAAGTGTGCGTAGGTCTGCACGTAATCTTCGGGCACTGACCGCTCTCCCTTCTCTCCTGCTTCCCCGCTGCTGGTGGAGACGGTTTTTGTTGCCACCAGGTAAGCCGCGTATCATTTTGCCGACACGCATGTATGTTATGCTAGCTGAGCAAAAGGCCCAAGGGCGTACACTTTTGGAGAAATATTTATCCCTTGCTGTGAATTCCCTTGCCCCTGACTTGCCAACCCCTCTCATGGAGGATTGTCTGCCTGGAGAAGAGCTAGATCACACTTGTAACCTTAAAAGTAATAATCTGATCATGCTCGACCTGAGAAATCCTCTACATCCTTCAACTTTTTCTGAATGTATCTAGTCACGCTCTGTACACACATTACGGCCCCCTACTCGGATGGCCCATTCCGTGCTTCTTAAAAAGATGAATTGTACACCATGTGTCATTTCTGACACCCGTGATAACAAGTCCAGAGAAGTCAGTCATAAACATGTTAAAACTGCCTTACTAAACTGTAGATCCTTGGATAGACACGCAGTGGACATTAGGGATTTCACACTGGAACACGGAATTGACATCATGCGCCTCACAGAGACATGGTTACAAGATTCCAGTGGCCTTAGCATTCATTTGGCGACAACTGCGTGATATGTGTTTTATGGCAGAATAGGGGCGGTGGGAGGGGTGAGGGAGTGGCATGTTTGGCACAAGAAATTCTTAAGTTTCTCAAGTCCCTATAGCATGTACAGGTCGTGAAATCATCCTACTTAGATTACACCCACCCCAAATAATTGTGTAAATATTGTGCTTATATACCGTCCGCCTAGGGACATGCCCCTTTTCTATGAAGAAGTTGCCGGAATCCTAGTCTCGCTAAGCAAGCCTAAATGTTCTACCCTAGTGCTAGGGGATTTTAATAGGTGGCTCGTTAATTCTCAGGAACCCAAAGTGCTCAACCTTGAACAGCTTTTTGTAGCTAATGATTTCATTATCCATAGTAAGGAGCCAACCCATAAATTAGGCAATGTGATTGATTGGGTTGTAGCAAGAAATTTGGTGATCAGCCCAGTATGTGTGAAACTGTGTGTCTGGTCTGACCATTTCATGGTGACTTTTAACTTGACACTCCCATTCCCTGCTATTCAGAGAAGTAACATCACAAAAAAGTCATAAGCAAGAATTTTAACAGTGTGCATTGTGTTGATCTGGAGCAATGTCTTGTCGAATTAATGAACTCCACGTCTGATGATGATCCACTGCAATCTTTAGTAATAGAATATGAAAGGGCCTTGACTAGATGCCTAGATAAGGTGGCGCCTTTTAAAAGTATGTTTATTAGAGAGAAGACCAATAATCAGAAATGGTTTTCCTCAGCCATGTATGATCGGAAAAAGGAAAAAATGAAAGCATAAAAAACCTGGCAAAAGGACCAGTCACAGGAACAAAGAGAGGCATGGAAGAATTTCGATAAGTTATATCGTAGCAAAATCTTATCAGCCAAAAAAGTGCTTCTTTGGCTCTCAGATAGCAGAAACTAAAAATGACTCTAGGAAGCTTTTTGAAAGTCTTCGAGACTTGGAAAAACCAAAAGTCATGCTCCACCAGTTTACTGAAACAGACGAGGACTGCGAAGCAGTGCAGAAACCGTTTGCAGCTAAAATCACCGAAGCCCATGCTCAAATTAAGAAAAACCTGAATGATCCTGAGCATGAGCCCCCCTTTGAAGGTAGGGAGGAGACAAAATATGAATGCAATCACACCTTCACATTCCAAGTGATTTCTAAAAACCTTGGGTAAGGCTTTAAGTAAGAAGCCTATAACTTGTGAATGTGAGATTCTGCCTTGAAAGGGGTCGATAAAGTGGCTATACTTCAACTACATGAGTACCTGAAAAAATCAGAAGTATACCATCCAAGGCAGTCCGGGTTCAGGTCATACCATGGCACAGAAATCTCACTGCCGGACCTGCAGACTGAGATGCTTAAAATCATGGACAATAGCTAGGCTGGGCTGCTGATGTTTTTAGATCTGTCAGCAGCCTTTGACCTTGTTGACCACGAAAGGCTCATTGATCGCCTGAAGAATATTGCTGGCTATTCCAATGAGACAGCCTCTTGCATTAAATCCTTTCTCCGTAACAGAATGTCAGAAATCGTATTGGGTGAAGCATGCTCCAAGCCGGAGAGACTAGGTTATGGTGTCTCACAAGGCGCATGTGTTTTAACCTGCCCTTATTTAATGTCTACTGCTGCCCGCTATGTGATATCCTAGCTAAATTAGGAGTAAGATTTTCTAATTATGCTGATGATAAACTGCTGATTATAGATATCAGTGGAGACTATGAAAAAGACATAAAGAAGATCTCTGTGATCTATTGATCCATTCAAAGGTGAATGGCTTCTAATGGCACGTGCCTGAACACTCCCAAAATTGAGTTATTCATTTTTGGCTCCTCACAAGCGAGCTCCAAACTGTATGATAAGTATTCAGGCTTCAAAATCCAAAATCATCATGTTATTACTATTACCAAGGTCAAGATCTTAGGAGTCGTCTTTGAAGCTAACCTCAACGCGACATGTAAGTGCACAATATCACAAGCAAGTCACAATATCATCTGAGGTTACTTAGATTGGTGAAGCCTTTTGTCTCAGACACTAACTGCACTACAATAGTTTGTGCATTGATTATGCCAAGAATATACTATTGCAGTGCACTATTGGCCAGTGCAGGTGAAGGCAGTCTATAAAAACTCAAAATGACTTGGTGCGTATCCTAAAAAATATCCCTAGGAAGTATAACCGTTTGATGCACTGTAAAAACTTGCACTGACTTTCGGTGGTGGCCAGGGTCCGTTTCAAGGTTTGTACAGTGGTGCGTAAATGTCTCTATGGTGATGCACCGAAATACCTGAAGGACTCCATCAGTGTACACTTCCCTAAAAGAATAACTAGATCTAGTGACTTCATACGTCTGGTTGGTCCAAAGATCAAGTAGGAAAAAGGCCTTGGTAGGTCTTTTCAATCACAGGCAGCACAGTTTTGGAATAGCCTTCCCAAAGATTTGTGTGTGAATAGAAATCACTCAACGTTCAGGAAACAACTGAAAGCAGTGCTCGTTGAATGACTTCTCGAACTGAATCCCCCTAGTTGTACTGACCTCATCTTCCTCTTTTGTGCCCTGATGCCTGTGGGCTCTGGAGCATTATAAATAGGCAAATAAATAAATAAATACAATAAAGCAGGGAGATATAACAGCTATCAAAATAGATGCATGCATATTCACACTTTATCTTGCTTGTACAAAGTTTTTATACTTTTACATACTTCATTTACGACATCATCCTACATGGCATTTGCAAAACCTATTAACTGGAGGGATTGGATTAGGGGGACATATCTACTTATATAATTATCTGTAGGACATGCCCTGAACTACTTCTACATACGTAATATACTGATTATAGCGGAGACCATGGCAGCAGGTTGGTAAATGCATCATTGTATGTGAAAGTGCGTGTCAGGTTTTATGATTGGTTGGCAACCCCATACAACCTTGGACTTTCGGCCCGTTTTGCAGCACGTGAGTGTAAACACACTCCAGGGAGTGTGAGCACACCACTATCTTAGCTTGAGGCTCTAATGACTAGCTTTTGTTTTCAACTTCTAAGTCACCTGTTAGGAGACCACGATTTTGTCCATTTCAGCTTCTCATTTACTGCTATTTGATTTTATTAAACAGGGTGCCATTAGCCTTTTTGGCCTTTATAGACTTACTCACTCCACCACACATAGGCTTTTTCCTTCGTGGCTGCCCAACACTTGGCACCTGCAAATGCCCCTGCCTCTCCTAATCTTATCAGAAATGTGTCTAACACACATGGTCTGTTCATTCGTCTCCCCTTGTGCCTTGCACCCATTCCTCAAAAAAGCCTCCTTGATCCCAGGCCAAGATACTCCCTTATTCTGCACATGAAAACAGCTTCTTCATCAGTTCTTTAAATTGCAATCCTAGGCTTGTATTTTGAGGTAGCAGGGTTGATTCTTAACATCGGGGTCGTCCATTTTCTTGAAATGACCGTCCTAAAAGTTATGTCTATACCTCTTTTTAGGAAGCTTCCATATGTCTTTTCTACCTTGCTTTAATGTGTATTTACAGTTACTGATCAGCAAGTTACTTCATCTTCTTGCATTCACGATTACTTCATCTTTAGGAACATTTTTCACTTAGTGCTTCAGTTATATCGTCAGTCTTAAGTATTTTCATATTGTTTCAGCAAAGGTTCATTCATCTTCTTAATGACATCATTCTGTTGTTATCAGACTTTAGAGATTGCTCATATTACCCATATCCGCATTCTGACATCTCGGTAGTGGACTTCCTTCCTTTTAACATCCTTCCATGGCCTCAACACGAGGGTATATTTTGAATGGCTGCTTGAGTGCAGATAGTCTTTCATACATTCAAGGTGGTATAGGAATGTTGCATGGATTCATATATGGGTTTCCAATTGTAGCTCTATGTCTGCTATTCGAATAGGACGATGGTGAGGGGGCATTCACCTTCTCCTCTACATTCCCCCTCTGGTCGAATATTCAACCACCTCCTTCTTCTCTTCTTCTTCTGAAATTCCTGCTTCATCTTCTTCTATCATCTCATCATATTTTCTTTTCTTTCGGACTCATATCTTCGTCACCCCCATCAGGTGACCTGCATTCTTTATATGAAGACAGCCAAGAAAGCTATTGGAATGAAGATCATGATTGCCATTAATAGTGGCATTGAAGAGAAAATGCAGATGGAAGAAAGTACTTGAGAAAACATCAAGAAGAGTTCTCTTGAACCTCCAGGAACAAAGATTTACTATCCCCAAATTTACTATCCCCAAGATCGGAGAAATATGCGTGTCAATGGATATTCTGTCCACCACTGGGGATTGTCAATATATGACCTGGAGTGTGGATGAACATATAAAAAATGCAGTTTGGAGTCCTATAGATGTCAGTATCATGGCAGTTTTGCTGAATAATTTGTGTTCAGTAGGAATGTCTTCATAGGCTTTTATTGATTTTGATGAGAAATAGTTCTCTCTTTTTAGTCATAAAAGATTAAATGATATCTTCCTTCTTTGGTTTTCATTCATTTTTGGAAACTCCTCAATATGGTGGTCGCTTTGGGGAATCACTAATGCTGGGATGTGTACATTTACGATAGAGCACACTCCTCGCCATTCTTAGGCAACTGCACGTGGTGCCTGGATCCGCAGGCCCAGTATCGATCGATCAACACTGCAGTTCCTCCTTTCATTTCTGGCCCTTCAAATATTTCTCCACAACCTTTACTTTTGCCAACACAGACCTTGCCATCATTATTGATGCATGTTGTTGCATTCTTCAGTTGTGATATGTGCACTGGTCCTGCTTCATTGTCAACCTAGGCTAGTAGTTTTGCTTACTTGGCCCATGATTCCAGGCATTCATCATACACCTTTTGCACCTTGCAACTACTTCCTTCTTCAATAAATGGGCACCTTCCCATCCAGTACAGGTTGCTACATGCCCATACACCAACAGCTGTGTTCTTTCCCCGCATCCTGGCTCTCCTGATTTTTCTGTCATATCTGAGAAGTTCATTCTTTTCATTTCAACAGTTTTTATTTGTTCTCCATACTGGGACGGATATATACGTTTCTTGCTTTTCCACCCCATTCCAATATCCATTCTCTTTATTTTCACATATGCATCTTCGTATGGGAAAATCTGTCCCGATCGCCATCTTAGAGTTGCCCATTTTCCTTTGAATTGTCATCTGGCGGTGCATACCGCCAGGTGACTGAGACATTTTGCATCATGTGAAGGCATTTCTCTTGCAATGAGTGTTCCTGCTGCATTCAAGGCATACAGTATTCAGGAACAAACATACCAACTTTCTTCTGATTTGCTCTCTCCCACCTCCTTCATGTGCTGGTACCATAGATTATTAGTCAAATTAGCTCATTTGTCTAAATATGTATTTATATTTTCATTGTCCTCTTCAGCATCTCTCTTTATTCAAGAAATATATATTTTAATATCAGGGATCGTTGTCTTTTTTTACTCTTAATGGGGACAGTAGGAGCAATTGTAGCTGTTTTATTTTCTTGTTCATCACTGCTTATAATATGTGTAAATACAAACATAATAAGGATAGCAGCTTATATCAAAATACGACAAAAAGCTCCAATAATTATCCTATGTGCAATACATGTATGTTGCGGAGCTGCATTTCTTACTTCTTGAAACATTGTGATTTTTTAAATAATTTTGAATATTCCCAGTTTATCGTCTATTGATGATTCATGAATTTATAACAAAAACTGCAAAAAAATCAGCAATATAATTCTTAAAACAATAGTGTTATTTTGGGAATTTCCAAGAAATGTCGCAATGTCTGTGTGCCTTCTTATTAAAGATGGATAAGACTGCAGTATATAGGAGTAAACCGCAAGTAAAAACATGTGTACAATAGGTGACATATAAAGTAAATTACTCTTCTTTTCTTCTGGCGTTTTACTACTTCTGTCCCATTGTCTCTTTTATCCTCATCTAAGGAAGGTGTTGTAGGATCACTGCAAGTCCATCAGTTCTTAAGGAAACCAAATCTAATGATTTTGCTTCTTCTTCCCTTGCCTTGTCTTGGCTTTTGGTCATAGATCATGTCTGCACATGCTGAAATTCTTCATTTGCTAAAGGAGGGGTATTTGCAAGAGAGGGCAAGATTTCTCCTTTGTAGGGTTTGATGTCATGTAAATGTATCCACACTTACCTTCCTTGTAGTTTCACAGATGTAGGGCTCACTGTCCTCCACTTCATGGGGCCCTCAAAGTGGGGGGTACTCCAGGTGCATACGAATTTGCGCACCAACACCTGGTTCCCTCGGATATAGACCTAGTGGCTTGTGTGTTTCTTCCAATTCAATGGGCTGATCATCTTTTTTGTTTCCCCTTGATCCCTCCCTTTGGTTCTGGAGCTGTCAAGACATAAAAGAAACACGTGCCGGCAGGTTCCGCTTATAGCGCAAGGGGTAGAAAATGAAGCCATCCCTTCTTTGAAGTGACTTTCAATTTTGCTATCCTTTCGTTCAAAAGACCATTTACATTTTCACATAACTGTTTGCTTGTGGATGATAAGCTGAAGTAAACTTGTGTTTTATGCCTAATAGCAGAACTATATTTTCGAATAGCTCATTCACGAAGTGCGGGCCATTATCGGATCACAAAAACCTTGCACACCCCCATCTTGGAAATACTTTGTGTACAAGAAACTTGGCAGTGCTTGCTACATCAAGGTGCATGCATGGGCCCGCTTTGATCCATCTTGAAAAGGGGCATACTACAACTAGCATGTGTCTATAGCCATTGCAAGTCTGCAGCATATCTACATAATCTATATGTAGATGCTGAAAGGGTCCATTAGGCCCATTAGGTCCATTAGGTGCATTAGGTCTGGGGATTACCCCTCTCACTGTTCACAAAGTGTGTCCTGCAGTACATTTCTGGCACTCAATATAGTTTATAACAAACTATGCCACATAATCAAATAGGTTCGGTACAAACCATTCTTCTGCAATAGTAGCAGCTAGACTCTTGAGTCACATGCGCTGGATAGTGAAGCTGATCCAATGCTACCCTCAACAATGCTAGAGGCATAACTGGGTTTCCTGTGCTATCCTATCTCCAAATTGCCTCAGTAGGGGATCAAGAAAAAACCCTGTATTTTCCAAAACTCCTTTTCTTCCCGCAAAGGCCGTCCTTGTATTTCAATTAACTGCACAATGAAAGTGATATTAAATCCTTCCTTAACCAGCATGCATCACGTTGTTGCCTGCCTTATATTTTTGTACCTCACTTTCAAACATGGTTGGGTAATAGGCTGCTATTTTGGCCTCTAAATCTGTGGCTTCATTTCCGCTAGAGATTACGGGGTCGATTGATGGAACAAATGTGCACTGGAAATCGTGGCGCAAGCGTTGAAAGCAAGCGCCCGTGTGCTATTCATGGAAGGTCCTGCGCGTGTTTTCCCCGGGATGTGCGCCAAATCCACAGATGGCGCACACGGGCGCACACGTCACTGCAACATCACGAACGCTGTGCGCAACGCGCACAGGGAAAGCGCATAATGTGTAGCACACACACGAAACAGGGGGTGGAACACACGGAATGGGGAACAACACATGAAAATGAAGGCGTAACTGAGGAAGTACTGCTGGGAAATACACGGAACGCCCACACGCGCGTGACCAACACATATACATGAAATCAAATATGGGAAACCCGCGCACGCCAAAAGACACGCACAGGCGTAAACACGTCCGCCACACGAAGGCAGGCGGAAGCATCCCTGCGCAGTATAAAAGTGCACGCAAACAACAAACACATATATGCAGCTATGATGAATGTCCCATTTCTCGCAGCACTGGTCGTGGGACACCGCAGGAGGAGGAGAATAGCCAGGCCCTGCATTTTGTTGCCCAGGACCAGCCTTTTTGGGATGCTTGATGAAGAGTTCCATGGCAGGTATAGGTTTCCACCTCGTATCATCCTAGACCTAGTCACTGAGTGGGAGGCTGACCTCACATCACCCACCTTGTGCTCCCAAGCACTGAGCCCTTTGGAAAAGGTGCTCAATGTCCTGCATTTTTTGGCCACTGGGTCATTTCAGCAGACAACTGCCATAGTTGGGGGTGTCTCACAGGCCACGCAGTCACGCTGCCTAAGCCAGGTGTTGGCAATCATGACTGCACGTCCCTCAGTCCGCAGGCACATATACATGCCCAGAACACCCACAGAAAGACAGGCCGTGGCCCAGGACTTTTACAGGGTGGCACACTTCCTCAAAGTGCTTGGTGCCATAGATTGCACCCATGTGGCCCTACGTCCACCTAGGGCCACTGAGCACATCTATCGAAACTGCAAGCACTGGCATTCCATCAACGTACAGGTTGTATGCGATGCCCATGGAATCATCACCTCTGTCTATGCAAACTATCCTGGGTCTACCCATGACAGTTTCATCTACAGAATGTCTGCCCTGAGCCGGGACCTGGGAAGCATGGCGACACATGGCTCATTGGTGAGTACAAATGTCTGTGACATGCATGCATGTAACACACAAGACAAATACACAAACCCAACTAATTACAACCATCCTCACCTCCCCAGGGGACAGTGCCTCCCCTCTGAGCAACCACATGATGACGCCAATACGGAACCCCACCACACCACCCCAGGTAAGATACAACGCTACCCATATTGCAACCAGGGCATAGTGGAGCACACATTCGGAGTGCTCAAGTCACGCTTTTGCTCCCTTGACTGCTCTGGCAGCCAGCTACTATATGCACCCCCAGTAGTGTGCAGGATCATTGTGGCAGTGTGTGTCCTGCACAATGTTGCAACACGGCAGGGTGTACCAGTGGACATTGTGGTGCCCCCACATCCCCAACCACAGGCACAGGCGCTGCTCATGGGAGGGGAAAGGGCACGTGGCGAGGCAGCCCAGACCCAGCTTGTGGCCACATTTTTCACCTAAACTCCCACCCCTGTGGAGTGCACACAGGCCTGGAATATACCAGGTGACAATCGATGATGAGAAAGAGACAGTCAACTGTCACAACCTTACCACCCTGAGAATGTTGCCACAGAAGTTCTACTTTGTGTGCATCCCTAGCTACTTAAACATAACTAATTCTGTGTGACCAAAAGGAACACATGCAAGGTGTATATCACACCACCCCCCTGCAAAACAGGCCATGACAATCAGTGGTATGTCACCCAACCCACTTCACCCTTGTCAGCCACACCATGACATGGCATGCAACAGCAAAAGAGCAAACCAAAAGCACAACACATGACCAATTAGATATGAAGTGGCATGCAATGAATGGAAAGAGGCCTGAGACAATCACACATGACATGGAATCAGATGAAATGACTGACCAACAACCTCCCACACATACAAAGTCATACACAAATGCATGCCACCAGTGGTACCATCAACAAAACACAGAATGCCTGTTGGCATGCACATTGGCCAATCCAAATCCGCAAATCCCAAACCTGTGTGCTGTGTGTGTCTCCTGCAACACACTGCTCAGCACACAGCACAGTGAGCAGCCATTGTGTTGGGGATACACCTTGAGCATCATATAAAAAGGACAAGCAACAAAAATAACCTACTGACGCATGTACATGATCCCCAAATGGTAAGTGATCATGTGCTGCAGGAACACAGCATGCCAGAGAAGGCAAGTGTGTGCACGTGTGGGCATGTAAGGGTGGTTGTATGTGTGGTGGAGCATTGTGTAAGTGTGTCTGTCAGTAGGGACATGCACTCAATACATGCATGTGAAATCAAGTGACCCTCAGTGTCCTGTACACATCAATGTGCACATTGGCCATGTGTGCACCCCAGTATGTCAAACCACAACAATCCCCTGACACCTGAAAAGTAAACCCAACACAGGAACAGCCATTGACCAGCAGGACACATCATGTACATAGTACCCCACAATGAGAATGTCAGAGAGTGCCCAAACACTGTAGCCCAAGCGTACTGTTCGACAACAAAAGGCCCTCCCTCATTTATTCATCACCATCACCTTTAGAAGAACTGTGTCTGGGGTCCGTTGGCTTCTTCCTTCTAGTCTACCTGGCTTCACGATCCTCCTACCACTTGGTTTCCTTGTTCTACCTTTCGTGTTAATAGGGTCCAGCCCCCTCAGAGGCCACCTTGAATACCAAATCGCATAGAACTCCAAGGAGCAAGCCCCCAAACCAGGGAAAACGCCTGTAGCCACCAAAAAACCCTGGAAGAGTCTCCAGTAGATGACTTGAAGTCGCTGAATATGGCCAAGCACATGTCCAAGCATAATGGTAGAATAACTACCAAGATAGCACAGTTGAACAATGGTTCAACAGGATGGGTAGCAATTTCAGTACACAATAATCAATGAGGATGCAACAACTGATGGGTAGTGTCACAGCTCTGGTCTCCAGGTGCAGGAGTGGCACGAACCAATCACCCCCTCCGCGGTTTGGGTGCCTGCAAGGTAAAACTTACACAGGCCTCCAAGACCCCGGCGGGGAAAGAGGGTTAGGGATCCGTTGGTTGGATAGGCATCAGTATTTAGCATAACCGAAAGGAGGGTCAGGAGAGGGGAGGTGGATGGTCAAGGGAAAGTAGTGAAAATACAAAATGCAACTATTGACAATTACACATACTCAATCAGAGAAACCATGCACTTATTGTACATTGTACAAAAGGGCTCAAAGGCGAGTAAAAGAGAGACTTATCTCTGGGGTGAGTGCTGGCCGCCTGCCTGCGTACTCTCCGGTCCGATAACAGGAGCCGTTCAATGCTGCAAAGAGAGCGTGAGTTACTATTTTGTGTGTGTGTCTTTATGTTGCTTGTTACTGGCCCATGTCTGAGACCTACATCTGACCTCCTCCCACACAACCCCAGGTTCTGTACCCTGACAGGTAGAGCTGTAACTTGAGTAGAAAATAACCAAGGAAGCTGGCATAACTGGATGGTTGAGCTGAAAACCAATCAATCCTTGATAGCATGAACAAAGAAAGGCAGAGAAAGCACAAGTCTGGAAATGCACAGAGAATGCGAGATAGCCGGAAACAGCTGACAGCAAGTTAAGAGCCACAACAGTTGAATAGCATGGATAAAAGCCAACAGGCAACATAAAGGCATGGATGTAAACAATGAAAGACAGGAGGAGTGACACAAAGATGCTGTTGAACCGAAGTGTACGGAGGCAAACCGAGGCAGTGTAAGAGTATGTGGAAATAACAGCCCAAGAGACAGGTGGACAGATTTGCAACAAGAACAGTAGCAGGAAGAAGAACAGGGACCAAACGCACCAGAGTGTGAAAAACAAGTAAAAGAGCAGTAGTCCAGTAGGAAAACTGCATTGTCAGGCAGCCTCAAAGTCCAAGAGGGAAGCCAGACACAAAGTGCCGTCCAAACGGAACAGAGCCTAGTAGTAGTATAGGCGGACATCTCAGGTGAGGACTGGACCGTGAGTTGTGCCTCTTGGGTCACATTCCTAATGCATCCTCCTTTGCCACAATCCCCAGGGGCTGAACTGAACAAGTACCAACTTGACATTGTCAACATCCAGCCCCCTCCCACCATCAGTGTGACTTTGACAGCGAAAGGTTGCAGGCTACCGTCTACAGCATGAAGTGCATCGAGCACGTATACAGTCAAGAAAAGAACATACATCAAAAATTACATCAATAAATGGACAGTTCAATAATGTACTCACCAAAATTGATTGCAGACATGCCGTGGAGAAAACATCCATAATCCCCACTAGGGGCGTTAACACAAGTAGTACAGCAGCAGACAGGCCACCGATATGATGAAAGTCCAATGCCCTTGTGTAAATGGTTGTCACATCGAACTATCCTTGCGAGCCCATTGATAAGGGAAGCAGGAGTGGCATATGTGTCAGGACCCCAAGCCGCAAACACATACACGAGTCAAGATTGAATGGGCCCAGCTGGAACAGACAGTGGATGCTTTCAAAAGCCACAAAGCACCACAATTTCACATGAATGCACAATAGACAACCAATATTAAACTATATTAACTAATTAAACTAACTCTAAAATAGAAAAAATGGCCACATACGATCCGGGGGGAGAGGTACCCAGGAGGGGGAGGCACAGGGTGCACCTCAACACCCATATGCGATGATGTTGAGATAAAAAAAATAACTCGATGGGCTCAATGCCTGCACGGCTTGACCTGTGTGGGAGATAAGTCATCGTCCGAATCACCCTCTGGTTTGTAAACAGAAGGTGGATGTGGCACAGTACCCTGACCAAGCCTATACGCAGCTTGCCCCTCGCCGGCAGCCAGTCTGTGGGACTGGTAAGCCTGGTCCTGTGCGGCGATGACACGTAGGTCAGCATGCAGCACCTCACGTGATACGCGTGCTTCCTCTTGCAAGGTAGCACGTGTAACACAGATTTCTTCCTGCATGGCCTTGAATGACATCCGGAGCACCTCCCGGCATACACGTAGCTCAGCCGAGATGGTATTCTCAAGCTGCTCCAACCTCTCCTCTGTCCGCTCCCTCTGGGACATGTTGAGTACACCCAGAGTAGATCTGAGGGATAGGTGATCATCCCTCAGGGCCTTCCTGTGTGCCTCTGCATGAGGAGCAAGTGCTTGATGCAGAGACACCATTTCAGCCTGGCGTGCCCTATCTGAGGCCGCCATGCCCAGCCTGAGCGAGCGGGCCATGGGGTGTGCTGTCCGCTGCTGGAAATCCACCTGCCTAGCAGGGGGGAGCACGGATTGGGCCATGCTCTGAGTGATCTTATCACTTATCAATTGCTGCCCCCTGTTGTTCGGAATTGGCACACATGGCTTGCTGGCTTGCTCCCACCCAGTATACCCCGGTGGCGCACGGCCACCGCGTTGCTGGGCTTGACACCCGCGGGGCCCATTGAGCCATGGTCCTCGCTGGGTTGGCACCGCCCGTGGCTGCAGGACTACATCCCTCCATTGACGTGATGTCCCAGGCACATCAGCAACTGTTGTGGAGTGTGACCGTGCGTCCCGATCCACCACAGGCGGAGGTTCCAACACCGTCTGGCCCCAAAGTGCAGGTGTCGCGGACAGAGGATTGTCTACATCAGAATCACTTACCGACGAATGGACATGACACGCATCCAACTCATCATTGTTGTCAGAGTGATCATCCGAGCTAGACTCATTGCCAGCCCTGGACACAATGGTCTGCAGCACAAGTGGGTTCTCGTGGCCTACCACCCCACGACCACCACTTGTGTCGGGTTGCCGATGTAATAGCAACCCTTTGTCAGGATTGACATCACCATCCTCTGGATCCATTGCGTCATCATCTGTAATGTTGAAAAAACAAACATGAGTACACATGTCAGATGCATATAATGCACACACACACATAAACATCACATCGACAGCCAACACATGAAGCAGACATGTTATACACAAATGAAATTCCGGCATGCATTCAGTGGCAATGATATGCAAACCCATCCCAAAAGCAGAAATGGATGTGTGTAAATAGCAAAGCTTACACATGTACTGAATGTAGTATATCACCTCCATCACACACCACCTCTGTCAGGCACATGTCGCAGGCAGAAATGACAGATGGCAACAAAGTGATGGCACATACCATAACCATGTCTGAACTGCCAAATGGTCACAGCTGCAGGTAAATCCAAACACACCATGACTCACGTGCTATGCATGTACACATGCATCACTAAGTCATCATCACCAATATTGCTTCATCCATCTGCAGCTCAGCCCGTACCGGGTGTCATGGGCCATGAAGCCTCCAGAACACCCCTCAGGGCTTGATTGAGGCCATTGTGCTATGTATGTGCCCTAAACCATTATTCAGTGTGTCAAATCATCACGTCCAGGCACCACCAGATTAGGTAAGTGGGCCTGGGCGTACACATATTGCACGACAGTGCACCTTCAGGATTGTGCCAGTTGAACATAACGGCCGCAATGCTGAATTCTCACCAGCATTAACGTCAATCAACTACATATTAGTCAGTCAACAAAAAAGCTTCAGAAGACACATGTGTAAATGAACCCTTTAACAAACACATAAGTGAGTAGCTGCAATGCTGCACTGAACAACGTTGAAGCTGCTTACATATGTACATGTGAAAGTGTTCAGAAACACCTGTGTCCCTATACACCCATATTGTGATCATGAACAGCAACCAATACAGCAAAGCAAGCAGCTACAACGCTGCCTGCTTTGATGTATGTGAAAGTGTACACATACACACATGAAGGCAGCTCCACAGTCATTACAACCCGATTGGCAGGCTACAGTCAATCTGCGCCCTATACCCGTTAGTATAGGCCGCAGATTGACCTATCAACTTTGCTAAACACCCACTAGGGTAATTCAATACTGAGTACATGTGTCACAGGATGCACCTGTGCCTGTGCCTTTCATGACAGTGAAGGGATGACAATCTGAGCATACATGCCAGGTCACTTTGACATTGCAGCAGTGAGTATGCATGTAGAACGGTGTAACATGGCTCAGAAGTGGGTTGGTGCAGTGAAGAGCATGTGCACATTACCGACTATCTACATCAACAAGTACATTATGATGTCAATCAATAAACAAGAAGGTAGTGTAAGTGCAAGGTCAGGCATCATGTGCAATGTGCATGCAATGGATTCAATGGATACAGGCAACTCCCCCCCCCCCACACTTAGTGAAAATGCAGGGAGGCATTTCATGGCAGTGAAAGGTTGACCAGATAACTGTGTAGGGGCAGACAGTGTTGAGTAACGTCAATTGCATAATCTGAGTCAACTGACACCACAGCAGATGAGAATGGGACAGTGAGCAGGACACATGATGAACCCTCTGTAGTACACCCATTTGGAAAGAAAGCAATACACCAGTTTGACAGAGTCAGGGGGCCTGAGACAGGGGGAGGCCTGTGCTCCACACAGACTATGACACCCTAAACATGTGCGTGATGCCGTACTGAGCCACAGTGAGCATGGAATGGATGATCAAATGCCATTAAATGTGTGTCATCCTGGACACGTACTACAATGATCATCCTGCAAAGGACACATAGGGGCATGCATGGAATGCACATGGAGCATGAATGTGCACTCATGTCCCTGTGGAGCATCTGCCATCTGCACAGTCCGAGTGAGACACCCTGCATCAAGGACATAGGATGTACCCCACAGTATGTGTCTGGCAGGTTGGCAGGGGAAGTGTGCATGTACACAGGAGCATTGAACAGGTCATTGCAGTAGTCCAACATGTTACCCACCAGTGCAATGGTGTAATAGTGGTGCAGGGGGGTGGAGGGGCAAGGGAGCATGCCTACGTGGAGTACCCGCATGCAGGAAGAACACACATGCACGTCCGTCATGCGATGACATAGTCCGAGTGCTGAGTGGAAAGACACCCCAGGCTACATGCAGAAGGGCAAGTGAGCTGGAACATGGACCGGAGGGGCAGGCGGGTGACTAGCATGTGAGTAGGGTGCAAGTGTGATGATGAGGACAGTCCCTGTATGCACTACATGTCCAGCATGCTGCACAGCAGGCAGGCATCAGTGAAGCATTCCATCACTCGCACATGAGAACTATGTACACATAGCATGTATTGGCAGTCAAGCACAACACATCGCACAAGCAAACCACACATGGGCTGGACAAACAGGCACTCACTGGACAGGGCATCAAAATCCAGCATCTCTCCCACTCCTTCGACAAATTGTGCCGGTATGAACTCTGCAGTGATCAACTCATGTGGAGTGAGTTCTTCCTCCTGAGGTGGTGGCCCATCACCGGTCACCCTAGTCATGGCATAATTGGAGGCATGCTTTAGCTTATCACAGCGTCGGAGGTCATCCCAACGCTTTTTGCACTCCTGAGCTGTGCGCACCTCATGTCTGAATGCACTAACACTCTCCGCAACACGCTTCCAGTGGTCCCAATGCTGAGCAGCCGTAGTGTGACAATTTGGGCCCACTAGCATATCACGGTCGTGTTCCGACACGTAGTCCACAAGGAAGTCCAGTTCCTGCTTGCCAAAAGGTTTCTTCCTCAACGTGCCAGAGACCAGAGCCGTATCTGGGGTCCCAGCTTCTTGTGCAGGTGCAACCTTCCTCCTCTTGGGCAGTGATCCGGACCCTGACTGGCAAATGCTGCCCTTATCAGTAGGGGTAGTGGCGCTGGTGGATTGAACCAAGGGAATGGCAGGTGGAACTAGGACGGAAGCCCTGACTTGCGTTAGTGGTTGCTGGGTGCCCTTGACTGGACACTGCGCAGCAACATCCGCTGTGCCAAGGTCATTGACCGGGACTGTCCTGGATGGTAGACTCACAGCTGGGGTGGTGTCGGCTGCATCTGCCCATGCACTTGCCAACACCAGGCCGCTCGGGGCAGCAGATGACAATACTGCCCCAGGGACATGTGCCTCGGTGAGGGCAACCCTGCATGCACTTACCACTTACCTCTTGACCTCCTGGAAATCATCCTGGGATTCTTCAGGTGCCAACGCAACATGCGCTGGCCAACCCTGAGCCTGGGTGGTGGTGGCCACAGCTGCACCTGCAGCTACCACTACCCTGGTGCCGATGAAACAGACTGCCGGGTCACATGGGTGCCAGTGCCAGATGCAAGAGCTACATCTCCCAGAACCACAAGGGGTGGTGCCATGACTGCACCAACACGTGGCAGAACATCCTGCTGAAGTGGTGCACCCCTGCCTCTTCCCCCTCTGCAGCCATCCTGGACACCCTTGAGTCTCCCTACTCCCTGGTCACCCCAGCCACGTCCCTGGCCACGCCCACCACGTGGAGGATGCCCAGCTGAGAAGCCCCTCACCTTTCGTGGCCTCCCAACCATGGCACAGATGTAGTAGTGCCGGCACAGATGTAGTAGTGCCAATGGGAGGTGTACATGACAATCGTCCTGGGCAATTGGGGTGAAGGGGTGGGGTACTAGATGTTAACAGCACCCCTGTGCGTCTGCAAGGTTGTATGGGACCCCAGTGATGAAGTGACGGGTCACGCAATGCTCAGGCACCCCAAAACTGCAGTAACACCGCGCATGCAACTACCGGTAGCCCGCGTGTGTGGAATTAACCTCCCGCAGTACGCGGTGGCACCCAGGGACACGAAAAACACATACGCGTGGGACACGCAGGCTACTATGACCTCAAAAATGGGTACGCGATACACATGGGGACCCGCAGTGAGAAAAATAGCGTGCGTGACTCACCGTCTGACTAGCATGGTAATGAAAAACATGCGTAGCCAATACCCCCGCCATAAGAAGAGATACGTCCTTGATCCGCTGTGAAGTAGTGATAGCGCGTGAAACAACAGAAGTAGCAACACACACATCGGTCTCCACGAAAAGCATGTACAGCTGGCCCTGCTCACCTTTAACCTGTGCCATCACGTCACTTACGCGCTTAGGCCCTTTCCTCGAATTACACGCATTAACACGCGGGCATGGAGTTTTTTCACATGCTGAATCAATATCCACCTGTGGGAGGGAAACGCCTGCGCTAGTTACATCACATACGCGCTTACGCGCTAAGGGCATTTCCTCGAATTGCAGGCTGACATGCTGTTTTTTCACGTGCAAAATCACTCCGTATCAAGCTGGCCATGCGACAATACACGGAAGACCACGCTCCTGCCTAGAAGGCCATTTTCCTGCCCCCCAGAGCCCTAAACCGACTCCCACCAGGCATCTGCTGCTGCCTGCCTGTCTGCTGGCCACGTGCCCTGCTATTTGGTGCCTGCACGTCAGCCATCTGCAGGGGTCCAGTTGCTGTGACCACCCCTGCTGGAACAGAAGACTCCCGACTGCAGTTCCATTGCTCCACCGCCCAGCACCAGGACCCAGTTGCCCACCCACACCTGCCTCAGGGGTTGCCATGTCAGGGGAAACACCATCTGAGACCACTGGCAACCCCAGCCAGAGAGACAGAGGGCTGCCAGCTTCACAGCAGGAGAGGTTGGCATCCTGGTGGAGCAAGTCCTGGTGCATCATGATGCCCCCTTTGCAAGAACACGTTCCGACAGAGATGGATCTGGATGGACATCAAGGTTGCCATCAACGCGGACGGGGTGGCGACCCGCGACCTACCACATGTCCGTAAGTGCTGGGAGGACTTCAGGTCCAGGACCCTCAGGAAGGCCCGGCGCTTCTTGGATGCAGCATATGCAGAGGGGTGCCGGGTCCACCTTACCAATGACCAGATGAGGGTCCTGGAGCGCATACGCCCAGCGCTTCACCTCTAGGTCCTTGAGAGGCAGACCCGTCCGGAGTCGAGTGGTAAGTGTCCATGCGTACAGATTGGACGCAGTGCATGTTGAGGTGTGCCAGGAGTATGCAGCTTGGACATATGTCTGGAAAGGCCCATGTATGGATGTGTATGTGCAGGGACATGCGCCTGCCGCATGTGAGTCCAGTCATGTGTGATGCACATCAATGGTGTTTGTGTTCCAAAGCATGATGCACAAATGCATGTGGAGACGCACACATGTTAGCATTTCTGTGTTTGTACTATGCCATGGTTGGGGTGTGACACATGGATACTGGTTCCACCTTCATGTACGTGCACGGGGTACATGTGCGTGTGTGTGTTTGACATGTGTGCGAATGTGATACGCCATGGATGCATGCGCCACAGACATGTAGGGAGCCG
Source organism: Ambystoma mexicanum (assembly GCF_040938575.1). Lineage (NCBI taxonomy): Eukaryota > Metazoa > Chordata > Amphibia > Caudata > Ambystomatidae > Ambystoma > Ambystoma mexicanum. Next base: position 969,907,164 of record NC_090924.1, read on the forward strand.
ATTGGCAGATGTGACATAGTTGCCGGTGATTGCACTGTGACAGGTGGTGGAGATGTACAGATACATGTCTGTCTGGTGGCGTGTGTGCTTGTGTTTGGCACTCCCCGTGTTGCTTGTGACGTCAAGCTGACCTTCGAATGTTCATGCTGTTGTGTGTGTATGGATGCTGCTGCCTGCTGCACCATTCCTATTAATTTGTACATGTGTGTGGGTTCAAATGATATGTGTGTTGGGGAGTGTGATGCCATCTGTGAAGTTTGACACTGCCACTCATGTGCAACTGTCATGTGTGCATACGACCATTGTACAGTGCCCTGATGCCTGTGTTCTGTCTCTCCCTGTCTGCAGCGTTGACTGATGAAGAGAGCGGAGACGGTGCTGTGGAGCACGGCGGCAGGGATCCCACCGCCAGCCGGAGACGCAAGGCCCAGCTCCCCTCCAAGGTAGTCATCTCTTTGGGGAGTGAGGAATCTGGTGCCGCGTCCATGGCCGCAGCTGCTGAGGGAAGGTCCAAGAGGTGAAATTTGGAGGTGGACTCCGCAGCAGCAGTAAGGGCAGCTGAGACCCCACAGGGGCCTCTGGAGGAAGATGGCACAGAGTCATCCAGGTGGATGGGGGGTTTTGTTGAGGAGGAAGCTGTGGAAGGCCCACGCACGGGGCCTGGAGGGGGGATGCCCCGGAGGTGCCTGTGCGTACTCTTGTCCCCGATGCTGTGACTGCATCATCCAGCACCAGCAGGGATGCCTCCGTCCAGACCCGTTTTCAGGGAGGGGATGCGCATTCAACAATTGGCCTTCCTCTCCCTGCGGACGTTGCAATACGTGACCGTATTGAGCATGTCCTAGTTGTGATGGTGTTGCGCCAACGTGGGATTCAGGATGATGTGCAGGGTTCTCGTCTGGACAATGCACGTCATTTCGAATACCCCTTTGGCCGTGTCAACCTACTAGGACAGGTCGTCGGCACTGGGTGCATCCTTGTGCTGGAATGTCTTGGAACCCCCTCCCCAACTGAACCCCCTATGCGCCAGTCGTCCTCCGTGCCATCTTCCGGCCCAAGTATCATCTGGGCCCCCTGTGGAGCTGCCCCTGAGCCAGCGGCCAGGCTGGTAGAGGACACATCCCTGCCACAGTCAGGAGTCGGAGGTCCAGCAGGGATGGTCACCCCACCAACTGGACCCCAGCAGATGGAGGACGTGCAGGCATCATCAAGCAGGGCACGTGCACGGCGGCCCCAGAGGATTCCATCAGCCTGGAGGCCGTCATGGTGCCAGAGGCAGTTGCATTGGAGGTAGCAGAAGGCTCAGGGTGGGAGCGATCATCGCTCGGGGTCATCAACATCACAGGGGCAAGCATCGGCCGGAGGGCAAGAGGACCCTGGATTGGGAGTGTCTTCCATGTGACAGCGGTTGGGCCAGCAGATAGATGCAGGGCGGCGGGGGCGGAGGAGGCACGGCTCACAATGTTCAGGGCGGAGAACTCCATGCAAAGGGCATTGAGGTGGGCTGAGTGCCTCGAGGCAACTGGCAGGGAGTTGGAGGAGGCCATGGCTGCATCCCTGCGAGACCTCGAGGCCAGGGAAGAGGCCCGCCTCAGGAACATCGACGTGGAGTTCGATGATGCCCTGGCCCAGAAAATCAAAGAGTGAGCCGTTGGACTTGCCCGCCGCCTTTGTACATAGTTCTTTAGGCTTATGTTTCCTTTGTTTTATATTTTTTTTTGGAGTTCATGGACTTTGCTCCACTTTATGTATATAGTTTTTTATTTATAGGATTTTTGGTAGGTTTCCTTTTGTTTGGGGATCATGGACCCTTTGGACTTGCATTGTAAATAGTTTAAGACTTGTACATAATTTCGTTATTTCGACTTCCCATGGATCAATGGTTTTATTTTTTTTTTATTTTTTACTTTATATGGACATTGGCGATGGACCACTTTTCAGTTTTTATGTCATGGATTTTTGGTTTTCATTGGATTTTCCTTTTTTTGTATTGTTTTCATTATTTCTTAATTTGCAAGTTTGATTTTCATTATGTTATTTAATTATGATTTTTAATACATTTCATATATCTTCATTATTGGTGTTGTGAACTCTCATTGGTTTTGTGCATCTCTCTATGAGCATTGCCTCAGTCATGTGTTGCCACTGTGTGGCTCTGTTGTACATTTATGCATGGCCATGCTGGTTCTTTTAAGACTCTCATGGCATGGGTAATTTGGGAGTGGGTGCAGTGGATGGTTGCGTGCTTGTACTGGGGGGCAAGGGGGATTTGGGTTGGCATTAGGGCCACAGGTCTGTTTTGTTATGACATGGCGTTTGGTGGGCCATGTGTCGGGGCCTGCTGGCAGGTGCCCGTCAATGGGAGGTGGGTGGGTGGGTGAGGGGACATGAGTCGGGCCTGCTGGCAGGTGCCCGTCAATAGGGGGTGGGTGGGGTGGGTGACATGAGTCGGGCCTGCTGGCAGGTACCCATCAATGGGTGGTGGATGGGTGGGGTGGGGGACATGAGTCAGGGCCTGCTGTCAGGTGCCCGTCAATTGGGGGTGGGTGGGGTGGGGGACATGAGTCGGGCCTGCTGGCAGGTACCCATCAATGGGTGGTGGATGGGTGGGGTAGGGTCATAAGTCGGGGCCTGCTGGCAGGTGCCCGTCAATTGGGGTTGGGTGGGTTTGATGGTGGACATGAGTCAGAGCCTGCTGGCAGGTGCCAGTCAATGATGGGTGGGTGGCCGGGTGGGTGACATGAGTCAGGGCCTGCTGGCAGGTGCCCCTCAATGGGGAGGGGTAGGTGGGATGGGGGACATGAGTCGGGCCTCCCAAGTGCATGGTGACATGTGGCCTGCTTGTGGGGAATGCCCAGGGGTGAAGGGCTGCCTGCGGGGCATGGTCAGTGTGGATGGGCTGCCTGTGGGGCATGCCCAGGGGTGAAGGGCTGCCTGCAGGGCATCGTCAGGGTGGATGGGCTGCTGTGGGGCATGGTCAGGGTGGATGGGCTGCCTGCGGGGCATGCCCAGGGGTGATGGGCTGCCTGCAGGGCATGGTCAAGGTAGATGGGCTTTCTGTGAGGCATGCCCGGGGGTGAAGGGCTGCCTGCGGGGCATGGTCAGGGTGGATGGGCTGCCTGCGGGGCATGGCCACGGTGGATGGGCTGCCTGCGGGGCATGCCCAGGGGTGAAGGGTTGCCTGCGGGGCATGGTCAGGGTGGATGGGCTGCCTGTGGGGAATGCCCAGGGTGAAGGGTTGCCTGCGGGGCATGGTCAGGGTGGATGGGCTGCCTGCGGGGCATGGTCTGGGTGGATGGGCTTCCTGCAGGGCATTCCCAGGGGTGAAGGGCTGCCTGCGGGGCATGGTCAGGGTGGATGGGCTGCCTGCGTGGCATGGTCAGGGTGGATGGGATGCCTGCGGGGCATGCCCAGGGGTGAAGGGCTGCCTGCGGGGCATGTTCAGGGTGGATGGGCTGCCTGTGGGGCATGCCCAGGGGTGAAGGGCTGCCTGCGGAGCATGGTCAGGGTGGATGGGCTGCCTGCGGGGCATGGTCAGTGTGGATGGGCTGCCTGCGGGGCATGCCCAAGGGTGATGGCCTCCCTGCGGGGCATGGGGAGGGTGGGTGGTCTGCTTGCGTGTATACTGGGGGTGCGCGGGGAGTTTCCATGTGTTTTTGCTGGCACAAGTGGGGTACGCGTATTCCGAGGGGCGCGCAGGGTGTTTTCCATGTGATTTTGCTGGCATGAGTGGGGTACGCATATTCCTTGGGGTGTGCAGGGTGTTTTCCACGTGATTTTGCTGGTACGAGCGGTGTACGCATATTCAGAGGGGTGCGCAGGGAGTTTTCCACGTGTTTTCGTGGTTGGGGGTCTGTATGCTGGTCCACTGGCCTTTGCGCCATGTACTGGATTTGTGCAAAGTTTTTGTCGTGCAGGGTTGGGGGTGTAACTGGCGCTGCTGCAGGGTCGCTGCACCACTCTGCGCCACGGATGATTATGGATGTTAGTAACCATGAATACGCTGTGCGTCAAAATGGGTTTTGGCGCATGCGGCTGGTGCAGACTGGCGCATTTTCCCTCTGTGCGCCAGCCGCGTGCACCACTTTTGCGCTTAATTCTATGAATTACCCCCATGATCTGTTCTCTTTGAATGGGCTGTATATTTTACGATTGCTATGGTCCCTGGGTAACTTAAAGCTTCAATAGGTTTTTCTAATACCACTGCATGTTGCACTGGACTGCCATCTGCATGGAGGAAACTTCTCCTTTTCCAATGTGACAAACCTGCTTGTACAATTGACGTCACGTAAGCTGAGTCAGAGGACACCGTCACTTCCACATCCTCAAAGCCTTGCAGTGCATCAATAAGCACTGCTAATTTTGCAGCCTGTGAATGATTTAGGGACAATCTCCTGCTAATAATTACCTCAAAGCTACCCTCTCGGTTCAGTTTTACCACTGCCGATCCCATATGTCTCACTCCAGTCTTTTGATCAATTCTCGATGATCCATCAATAAAAGCCACTTCCCCTCCCTTCCTAGAGCATTTTCTCTGACTCAGGGGACATCATCATAACATTCAGTATATGTTGTACGGTCATGCACATCATCATCTTCTGCCACTGCTTTAGCTATAAACATTGCTGAATTCACAGTGCTAGACCTAATAATTTTGACTGCAGCATTTTAGATAATTACCTCATATCCTGATGCTCTTTGTGTGGTCAATTTACTTTTAGGTTTCTCAAAAAATTGCAAATAATGCACGCTCTACAAACAATGTTACTGAACCCCCCAGGGTTATACTATAGCCAATGGTTTATGGCCATGTCATAATGTTGTTTTCTGTGTAATCACTGCTGTCATGACTTCTCCATTTGAATGAGAGAATAAGTAAAACGGTTCACTGTAATTTGGAATCCCTAACACAGGAGCTGTGCTGATCACCTTTTTTATTCTTCTGTCCACATTAGTTTATGTTTAGCCATCTGTGCCTCTTTGAGTCCTCTTTAAAGTGGTCGAATATATGAGCTGTAATCAAAGAGCCAGGCCCTGTAATCATTGCTTAGGCCTACAACATTTGCATTTGTCTCACTGTTTTGGGCTGTTCAGTCCTCATAATAGCCTCAGGCCATTCAGGTGTCACTTTTCTCTCTTCATGTGAGAATAAATGTCCTATATGCAGTACCTCTTGTTGACAATATTGTAATTTCTCTTCATCTACTTTGCACTCTTTTTCTGCCAGTATAGTCATAGGTTTGACCGAGTCGTCTCTGAATCTTTCTTCTGTCTCACTGCACACTAAAATGTCATCAATACACAAAAGTGTGTCTCGGGTTAACAACATTAATAACATGACAATTTGAAGAACAACCATTTTCTTTATGTTCTAAAACAAAACGTTAAGGTACTTTAGCCAAGGCAAAGACTTTGTACATGTGGAGAACACATAGAAAGGATATTGATCACAAACAACCAAAATACAATTGTTAAAGTGCAAAGTCCTTACCTTGTTCAGAAACAAGGAAGTCACAACACAAATTACATAAAGTAACATACAATACAATACAAGATATGGTTCTCATATGGTCGAGAAATACAGTGTTACACAACCAACGTGGGCATTTATACATTTGTTGGTCCAACTATGTTAATGCGTAGAGAAGAAAATACAAAATCTAGCATTTGAGAGATAAGAGTCTACTAGGTGAGACTAAAACAATGATTGTCTTCAATGGTAAGCTCAGCATAGATCCATATGTCAAGTGGACCATACGATAGTTTCAACCATGGCCCAGGAAGGGGGCCGGTTTTATTCAGGACTGAATATGAATTCTGGTTCTCTAACTGACTTCAAATGGCCCTGAGAATACCCAAACACAAAATAGAATTAGTGGGTATGGAGACAGCATAATGGATGTATACAATAGAGAGAGAGTGGCATCAGCCTGCCAATTTAGAGGGGAAATCATCCAGGGCTGCGCAATCGTGCCTAGAAAGAATTTGGAGGTAACTGCAACCAAAACACTGTTGTGATGTCATGTTTATTTGCCTTGAGAACTACTCTAAAATGGCTTAGATTAAGCAGGTGAAAATGCAGGTCCATAGAGATCAAATGAATGATGCACTTACAATGGAGGAAGTGCAACACGGTCTTCTGATGTGCCTGGGGTCGTGATTGGTACACAGGTCTTTCCCAGGGCACCTGTTTTCAAGAGCAATGCTCCTGGTAATCTGGAAGGGGGATATGAGGTCCTATCAATTAAAATCATTGTGTCTAGTGATTCCTGGTGGTGTCAGCAATAGAGCTGAAAATTACAGCTGGCTAATGGGATTCAATCGAATCCGAAGTCTGCCATAATTTGCCACCACCTTGGTGAACCTTGACAAGTACAATAATGCTACTGGCTTAGCCGAGGCCTACCAAATCATGATGACTAACACAGTTAATTGTCTTGCCCCCGAGAAAACCAGACTGGTAAGGAATCAAGTCTCTAAAACCTGTTATTTGTCTGAAATATGTAAATTGAAAATTGACAAGAATAGAGCTCTCCTTCAGTGGAATCAAACTGAATCAGCTAATGACAAAATCAAATATGCCACTGCTACAAAGGTCCATAAAATCGCTATCTGCAGCGCTAAAACATCCTCATAAGATGAGAGAACTGAGGGGGCGGCCTCTAGTTCCAAAGAACACTTTATGATTATAAGAGAACTGGTGGAACCTTGCCCCATCAAATCCTCTGTCATCAAAGACCCAAAATGGTGTACCTCCATACAGGATGCCATGCTGTGTAAAATTGAAAAAATCAAGATATTGCTCTCAAACTTAGTTCCCTGAATAGAACCAGAACCAATAGGAAAACCCCTAATTCTCACATCACGCGACCCTTGTTTAAGTTCAGGAGCGTCTCAGAGTCTGAAATTCTTACAGTGCTGGAGAAAATAAAACCCAAATACTGCAAGGGAGCTATCTGCCATGCATCTGTTGTCATATCCTGTGCCCCTATACTTGCACCACTTATCACTAAATTTGTGAACAGGCATAGATTTTCCTCCTTTTTAAGAAGCTATCTCTGGATCCTACTTTGATTGGTAATTTCTGCCCGATTACCAACACACCCTTTTTGTTGAAGATCTTGGATAGGGTGGCCCACCTTCAGATTCAAGACTTTCTTAGCATTTACGACATTCTAGGTCAGAAGCAGTCAGTCTTCAGGAATGCTTTTAGATCTAACAGCCGGCATTGACTTAGTTGATCATGCAATACTCCTGTCCAGGCTGCAAGACTCATCATCCTTCTCTCCTAATGCAGTCAATTGGGTTAAATCCTTTCTGTCGGAGTGCAAAGGAAAGGTCTACCATGAGGTGGCCATGGTTGATGAGTGCTTGGTGACATTCGGCGTCCTGCAGAGGTCCTGTGTGTCTACAACCCTATTCAACATCTTTACATTGCTTCTTTTTGAAATGCTGGATGCAGAAGGCATTGTGTACGGCAACTGCGCCTATGACACACAGTGTCTCGTTCCATTCTCAGCCAATCAGAGCAAGGACACCATCACTATCAATACCATCAATAACCTCTTTCAAACATGGATGGTAGGTAATGGGCTGCCACTAAATAACTCTAAGACCGAGCTCATGATCACTGGTACAGCACCCCAGCTGTGTAAACTGGATATTGCTTACCAGTTCTTTAAAATTGCAGATTGTACTCAAGACATTGGGAGTAACTCTAGACCAAGAGCTTAATATAAAGGCACATATCAACAGCTTTGTGTCCAGCATTTCATACTACCATAAATGTCTTGCGCAACTAAGACCCTTCCTTAATTCCACCAACTGTGCCACTCTCGCCCGTGCCATCATGGAGCACATCTTGATTACTGTACAAGCCTTCTGCAGGGCATTGGTTGGGGGCGAAATCAATCGACTACAATTTATCCAAAACATGCTGTACGCATTGTAAAGGATTTTTACAGCTATGACCATGTGTCTGTTGCTAGAAGAGCTTTACACTGGCTACCCATCGACAGGCTAATCACATTTCAAACATTGGGCCTCATTACAACTTGTGCGGCCACGGAATGAACGGTGCCGGTAAGGGACCAGCACCGTTCATTGTGGGCTGCCACATTACGAGGTTGGAAGCGGGTCCCGCTCTGCACGCCTGGTCAGACCAGACGTGCAGAGTGGGACCTGCTAGCAGACCAGGATGCTAACAACAGGCCCGTCATTAACAGGCCCGTTGTTAGCATCCTCCCCATTCCCATTGAGCCCTATGGGGGCTCAAGTGGGAATGGGGATGTACTGGGTCCGGGTCCCGCGAAAGGGAATTACCGGGCCCTCCAAGCTCAGAATGGCCCGGTAAATCCCCTTTTGCGGGACCCAGACCCGGACCCGGACCCGAGTTTGGAGGTAGCCATGCCGCTTGGAGGCCCATTGTGTATTGCACACAACTGACTTTATGTAAAAAGTCCTGGTAATCTCTCTAGTAGACTTTCATGGCTTCCAAATCCCAAAATCCAAACTCTCACTTGTGATGGAGGGATGCTTCCATACGCCACCCCAAGAAGCTGGAATGCCCTTCACCTACATCTAAGAACATGCTCTTCTCTAGGTGGTTTCAAGCGTGTCCTGAAAACAGTCTTATTCGGCCAAACTTTTGCCCCCTAAATTGACTGTCCACACTGCACGCACACACACACAGACACAGACACACACACACACACACACGCACACACACACACACACGTACACATCCCACGTCCCAATTACTTACACTCACTGTTGATTTTTAAATTATGTAAATTAGCTCCAGTGATTACTTGACATAGTAGTGAAGTGTTCAATGTTGCTTCTTTTAGGGTTTTTAAGTGGATCAAGAACTGCAGATGTTAAACCCAATATAGAAGAAGATTGGTGTGGTTTTGAGTATCACATGTGTTGTTCTGGGGAGTCGTTTACGGGTAGAACAGCCCTGATTCAAGGCCCCTAATAGCATTTTGGGTTGAGTGAAGGAATCAGACTGACTTCTCAGCCTTTCAGATTTGAAATATACTTGGAAATGATAAAGGAGTGAACTCACTGCATATCTCTCTCTTTCTTTAATGCCATGTGTGAGGGCAACTTCACATGCATGGGACTTCACTTATAGAACTTAAACACCACTCCCCCAAAGAAGAGTACCACAATTAACAATTGCTGGTCCTTTTTACAGACACAGGTATCGTTGACTAGTGGTTTGTAGCACCACAATCTAATTCCCAACCTCCTGGAAAAGAAATGAGCTGTGCTGTAACAACATACTTTTTTAATGTTAAGTAGACCAAACAATGAATGACAGGTGTGCACCCACTCTGAATACAATGGAACACACTGGAAACACTGTTACGAGAAACAAGTAAAACAAATAACAATACCAGAATTAATGCATTCTTCCTATCATTCTGTGAACAATTGTCTACAGTTACATTTGCAATATTCATTCAAAACAAACACCCACCCTCCCATCAGTGAGTGGGAGTTTATTGAGAAAAGAGCTACTTAAAATGACAAGAAAAACAAAATACAGCATTATTCAAGTGTAGTAGGCTTTTTAAAAGATGTTTTGGAAAATATAAGGTGCATTATTTTTGAAAGGTCATTTAAACAAAAATTTAAGAAATCGGAATAGTAAGGCACCAGCAAATCCCTCACTTATTGGACTTGGGCTTTCACCTGTGGCAAAATGCTTTCTCTTCTGCTCTGCTTTAAATTGCAATGCAGTCGAAATGAGTTGTTTTGAAATGACAATGTATTTCCTAGAGAAAAAGAAGGTCAAAACTAACCCACCTACAGGCATTCATTTGGGGTTGTATTCCCTCTTTTACAATTCCATTTTCAAGTTCCTTTAATTAAGAAATACCATGAAATTCCTTTCAAGACTTTTATTTAAAATAGAACCATCAAAAGACAAAAAGGTTTTTATTCAATGTTAATCTGTGAAATACGTTGGCTGCCGTAATTTAAAGATTCAGATATAGTTGTGCATCTGTGAAAACCAAAGGCATACATTAATTTCCATTAAGCAAAGGTCAGTTGACCCTGCTCTACATTAAGTTCTTTAGTAGATATGCTTTAAAGTCTTCCTAAAGGGAATCACTATACTTACTTTCAAGGTGTCTTCAGTGGACACAAGGCAGCAGGACTCTGCACAGCATAGACGCTCTACTGGCTCCCTCTGACAAATCTTGTTTCACTGTCTGGAAATCAGAACAGGACCTTTAGGTTCTTCCAAGTACCAATTCCTCTGTTTGCAACCTGATTATGCCTCTAAGCACTGGACTCCCTGCTTCCACCTCAGTCTGGAATAGGTCTCTCCTAAATGGCTTTGAAGCCACTCTTCCAGAATGGCTCTATTCCTCCTGTTGTTAATATCAGTCAGTTGTCGTATGGGATCCCTAGTATTTTTGCAGGACCATCTGTCATTCCTTTCGTGATGATTCCCAAATGACTGCTTTCTCTGTATACAGTTGGGTAAAACACAACTCCTATGAGGTATTTATTGTGACATTATTTTGTATTTGTACTGTATTTTGATTGTAAGCTTGCACTGCATGACAGAACACCAATTAACATCATCATGGCCTAATTCGATATGAGTGTGAGCATCTTTTGGGGAATGGAGGATTTCTTAGATGTCAGCTTCCCCTTTTCTGGTGAAGGGATCACATGTCGCGTTTCATTCTTCCTCTCAGCAAAATTACATCACCAACAGGGCAATTGGGCCAATAGTTATCAGATTATTAAGATTACATTCATAGTAAATCTACCACGATCCCAATAGCAGCATCAGACTTATCAAAGCAAGCTGCCTCCTGAAATTTGTCTCAGATATGGCTAAAATAACCACAAGCAAAGCTATCGAAAAGGTTTTTACATACTAAAATATGGAGGTATTGCTATCAAACGAGCATAGTTTGAAAGCTCCTTTCCTGTACATCACAATCATATTTTGATTGTTATCTAGCTAAAATAAGAAGAGATGTTATACTATATTCATTCACTTGAAACCATGTCTTTTTTAACTGGTTCCAAAACATGCCAAGGCTTCATTTAAGCCTTTTCTCCTGACCCAATTTGAATGCATTATGCCAAATACAACACAAGTCTGATCCTCTGACGATAAGATGTACATATTTCTCAATAATAAAACTGCCTTTTAAGTCTTCCACATATTTTAATTTTAATTTTCTCTGAGTCTGGGAAGGAAGTGTAGATAAACATCAACTGGTTTTCTGTGTCTCTCAAAAAAGTCATACTATGCTCTTTACATTATTATTTTTTAAAACTTTTTATTGGTTTTCTTATGAATGCATAACAAACATTCATTGCTCGACCGGATCTGTCAAAAAGATATTATCAATAAAGAAGTCTCGACAGAAAAGACACAATCAGGATCCGATAATAAAGTCTCGGAATGCAAGGTAAGAGCTAGCAACATTCTTCCATTCCTTCCCTCCCATTTACCCCAAACCTTATGAAACTTGGAAGATCAACCTCGTGCATTATACACTTGCCTCCCCAGGACTATGCACATGTCTACTTCGGCAGACCACTGGCTCATTCAGGGACATTCCAGAGCAAGCCACATTGAGGCAATGATACTTTTAGTCAGCCCCAAAGTTACAGACAAAAACACTTTCTCACATTGTGTGAACCCAGCTTCTCCCCAGATTCCAAGAACCGTGAGTTTCTGAACTTTTGGCACATCTGAGCCATTAACAGCAGATGCCCTGTCAATATATTTCCTCCCAAAAACTTGCACTCGAGTACACTCTTACAACGTGTGCAAATAAGTGCCCCTTGTTCTGTCACATTGCAGACAGTGATCACTGTTCATTCTCCCCCATTCAAACAACACTATGCAGGAATAATAAATATGGTGTAAGATTTCATACTGTATAAAATGGAGTCTAGCAGCTGTCCCAATCTCTCTCGGAAATATTAACGGGTCCACCCATTCCTAGGGATGTACTGAACCTACTTCTCTTTCCCACCTATCCCTACGGCAAGTCAGTTCCTTTTTTCCTAAACACTGTTAGTACTTGATACAGAGTAGAAGTTATCTGTGTGTCAATGCGTTCAGAAAGGATGTTAGCTTCCAGGGGGAACTATGGGGAATTTCTTGCAGAAATGTGAATTGGGATCCCATAGTGTAGGTTAGTTGCATACACCTGAAGCGCTCAATATTCGGGAGACCAAACACGTCTTGCAAAGTCTCAAAGGGGAGGAGGCATCCTTCTTGCGCCACATTTTCCAGTCTTAATATCCTACAGTTCATCCAAACCCAAAAGTGTCCAATTTTGAGTATCTCAGGCAGGCGATTGTTATTCCAAAGGGGTTGATCCATGGTGGATTCATCCCCCACCAATGAATGAATGTGCTTCGTTCATATCTGCTGGGTATGCTGAGCCATATGAGGGAGCGCTGTCTTCACCCTTTTACCCCTGCATAGCACTTGTATGGGTGGCTTCCTCAACATCCAGACCCTTTTTAATTTTATAGGGGGTAACCTGGCCTCCCCACAGAGAATGCTCCAAGGTATCCAGGGATATGCGTGGTGGTTCTCCCTTCCCCCATAACAACTCCCAGAGTGCTAGCCCTACCTTGGCAGAAACTGCGTTGGGAACAGGAAGGTGGGCATTTTGTAGCACATAAAGGGCCTCATTACGACCCAGGCGGTAAGTTACCGCCTGGGCCGTGACTTTACCACCATGGCGTAAACTACGTTTACGCCATGGTGGTTGGCGGACTTACCGCCCCATTCCGAGTTTGGCGGGGCGGTAAGTCCCCAATCCCCATTTACCCTTCCCCATTCCCATTTTTGCCCCATAGGGCATAATGGGAGTGGGGAAGGCGTTAATTACGCCACCGTAAATTACGGTGGCGTAATTAACTCCATGGTCCCTTAGCGCCATGGATTTTAACACCTGCTAAAAGCAGGTGTTAAATCCGCCATGGCGCTAAGGGACCTTGTACTCAGGCGGTAAGGGTCGGCGCTGTTTACGCCGCCGTAAAACCCTTACCGCCTGAGTCGTAATGAGGCCCAAAGACATTTAGGCAGGGATAACATTTTTGAGAGAGACACTTCACCAAGTAAGCTCAATGGGAGAGATTGCCAGTGCACCACGTCAAGCCTGAATTTGTCGATCAGCGGATGAAGATTCAACAAGATAAACCTGGAGAGAAGGAGGCCCACTGGATGCCCAGATACCTAAATTCCATTGCAGAGATCCGATAGGGCAAGTCCTGTGGAATTGCCTCTTCCCCTCCCTGTAAAGGGAAGAAACACAATTTCTGCCAATTGATTTTCAAACCACTAAATCCTTGATAGTCATTCAGTATTCGAGACACTGAACTGCAGGAGACTGAGGGGTTACCCACGTAGATCAATAGGTCATCTGCATTTAGCGAAACTCTGTCCTCACCCCCAAGGCCATTTGAATCCCTGCCAACCACAGTCCGATCTAAATGGAACTGCCAGAGGTTCTATAGCCAGAGTAAATAGCAAGGGAGGGAGGGGGCAACACTGTCTAGTCCTCAGGCTCAGGGGTAAGGTCCTTGAAGAGACCCCATTAACTCTGACCTCAGCCACTGGAGAATTATATAGAAGGTGTATCCAACTCAAAAAGTTTACCCCAAACACCATACCTTCCATAATGCCCCAAAGAGAGTCCCAGTAAATAGAATCAAAAGCCTTCTCAAAGTCCACTGAGAGAAGTGCCAGTGATTCTGGTATCATGGAGGCACGCCTGCTGGATAAATGCACTCTGCATAAATTCATATGTGTGGATTTAGTGGGCATGAACCCGCATTGGTTGGGATGAATTAAGGAGTCAAGTACTGGAAATAAGCGGTTAGCTAAAATTCTTGCCAACATTTTCACCTTTCCATTTGTGACCGTAATCAGCCTATAAGAGGCTAAATGCTCTGGCGGTTTTACTGGCTTGGGGAGAACTACGATACATGCTTTCCTAAGGTCCAGCGTCAGGCACCCATCCTGCCGACATTGAGTGAATAAGTGGGGAAGTGGCCCAATGACAAGATTCCCAAGTCTCTTCCAAACCTTTAATGTGAATCCATTTGGCCCGGGGTCTTACCAGACTGAGAGAGAGTTGTGGCTATTAATCCCTCTGAAATATAATTTTCCAAACCCAATTTCTGCTGCTCTGTATGGTGTGGAAGGCCTGCTGGCATAACAATTTGCCGGCCTTCAGATATGGGTTGTTCTTTCAGGGCATGGTATAAGGATGCAAAATATGCAGGAAATTAATCCACGATTACAGCATCATCCATTTGAACATTCCCACTATTATGGTGCAAAGCTCTCACATATCCAATACCCATACCCATATCCCTCCTCTCTAATCAAGCTAACATTTTCCCAGATTTATCACTAGACTCATGAATCTGACTATGTACAACCCAGTGTGCCTGACAAGCTTTGTCCACGTCTATATTACGAAGCTCATCTTGGGCCTTCAGGAGTGCTTCCCGTGCCTTTGGGGACCCATTGGCAAGGAAATCCTCTTCGGCTGCTAATGTGGCCCATTCAGCCTCCCTCACTGCTGACATGTGTTGTTTCCATTTCACTGATACCAGCGAGATCATCTCACCCCTGAGAACTGCTTTGTATCCTTCCCACAAAGTAACGGGACTGCCTACTAACCCTTCATTAATAGCAAAGTACTGTGAAGTTGTAAGATATATTGCCTCTGTGAATTCAGGGAAATAGTACAAGTTTAATTGCCATCTTGCACTGGGTTTTGCACATCCTTTTTTTTAATTCAATAAGTAGCGGAGAGTGGTTGCAGATCCCTCTTGCCAAAAACTTTGCTGAGAGAAGCTTATGGCTGTTATATGGTCGGATGAAAAAATAATCCAGTCTTGACATTGAGCCATGAACCCCAGGGGAAAAACAAGAACCCTTGTTATGAGGCATGTAACTTTCTCCAGCTGTCCAGCAAACCCATTGGAAGGCAAAAAGTATAGTTTAGTGGGCAAATCAGGGTTCCTGCTGCCAGGAAAGGTTCTGTCCAACCCCAGATCCATGACTTAATTGAAATCCCCCTAAACCCCATCAATCAACATACTGTGCATAATTAGCTTCTGAAGATCATTTAGTAAATCCAATGTGGGGGCGGAGGGGGTGCATAAACAGCTACAATACCCAGATGGCCCCCACAGATTCACCCTGATCAAAACAAACCATTCCCGGGAATCTGGCTGTACCTCTATTAAGTTTGATGGGGATCCTTGTAAGTACAATAATCAAAGTGCCCCCTACTCCCCAGGAAATTCCTGCATGAAAGGCCCATTTGCAGTTCGTTCTCAAGAAGAACTTGCAATCATACCCCACTAAGTGGGTCTCCGTAAGAAGTGCAAAATCTGGAGAATATCTTTTGAGACACTGCAACACCAACCCCCGTTTGATGCTAGAACACAGCCCATTCACGTTCCATGTTAATAGAGAGGCTGTCCCATTATGTGCCATTCACCCCAAAGATTCATTGCATAGGTTGTGTATTAAGAGATTACATCCACCTGACTTCCCGGAGGGAGAGAAGCCCCCAACCCACACAAACCCAAAGCAACCACACCAATCAATACAGGTAAACCTTAAAGAAAAAACGTTCCCAACTGCCCCCACCCTGCACTTCACTGTCATCTGAAACACATGTCGCCCAAAGCCCATGTAAAACAGACAAGAGCTAACTGAATAAACCATATGAGGGGAGTCCACTGGGACAGTGAAGACACAAAAGAGCTCATCGTCTTGCACTCAAACGAGCAAATGCCATATAAGTTGGAGTTACACAACCTGAACGGTGGAAACTGAGTGAACTAGACCCAACCAACAGAGCTGAACACAGGTTCATCCATTGTCCGTCATCTCACGATCATCACTATTCTCCTCTGCAACGGCAGTATCCGTGGATTCAGTAGGGCAAAGGATGGTACCAACTCCTGCTCCTGTCTCAGGACTTATCTCTTTTGTGCGGAAACTGGCCCAGACTTAGTTTGAATTTTGAACCATTCCCACATCTTGTGTGGACTACTGAAGAGCAGCTTTTGTCCCATGATATACTTTCAATTGTGCAGGAAAAAAGAGGACATATTTGATGCCATGAGAGATCAGCTTCTTCTTTACAGGGTCACAGGATTGCTGCGCACACTGTACCTTTCTGGTGTAATTTGGGAAAAAAACAAGAGCCATTATGCATGACCGGGCTGGTGGCTCTTGCCATTTGTGGCAGTGTGTCACTATCCCCATCGTTCAATAGCTTTGCTATCACAGTGCATGGGGGTATGGTTTGGATGCAGGAATTTGGTGGGCTCATTCTACCGAAAAGAAGTCAGACAGCTTCAGTAGGCAGTGGAGGTGAATTCTCCACTTTACCTCCACTAAACAGAGTTTTTAGTGCCAGAATTACCTTCCATGGTAAATACACCAAAAATCCCCATGGAGTCCTATTGACTCCAGAAAATTGGGATATACACCACCATGCTACCATTTATGATCCCACGATAAAACGGAAGGACTGAGTGGTGGCAACAGTAAATGATTTTGGTGGTAAATTGGAAGATATAGGGCCTCATCACGAGTTGGGCTCTATTCCCTGCTGTAATACCGCCAACTGTAATAGCCCTAGCACTGACCAGCCTGGTGGTATTACCACCGGATCACGGGTTGGGCCTTAACGGTAAATCCCCATTCCTGATTGGGTCCATTGGATCCAATGGGGAATTTTCGGGGCTAATACTGTGGGCTAATACAGCCGGCTGCTATACCGCTGAAAACAGTAATTTTCACCTCCAGAAACAAGCTGGAGGTAAAATAGCCGATTTAGCATTGAACTCGTGATAGGGCCAGCCCTTAAATGCACTCGTGTTGAGGCCCATACTGCTGATCTATCGCCATACTCGCAATGAGGCTCATTGCATTCTATGTGATTTACTCTAATTTGTTTAGGGTTTTGTGGTATTGTAGTTAAACAAATGTATTTGTATCATTTGGTGGATTATCTCTATTTTTGTTTGTTTACATCCTATGTGAATGTGCATGGTATACGTATATTGTTTTAAAGAATTTGATTATTAATGAAAAAAGATAATACGGGCAGGAAAGGGGCATGTAAGAGGTGAGGAGGAGGTATGTAAGGGATGGAAAAGAACCAGAACCTCGGTGAGAAGCTATACCGAGGGAGCCAGAAGACCAACATGGCACACACCCACAAGCTGGGTGGGCGTGGGGTAGAATATACAACATTGTATGGGTCACAGGTGGGGCACGTCCTTGGGAGAGGGTAGGAAAGAGTGGGCGATGAAGGGAGGCACCTTTTTCAAATGTAATAGAGGGTGTGAAGCTCTGAGAACAGAAAGAGATGTAGTGGTAGGGACGTGTTCAGAAAATGCAGCATGGCAATTGCTGCATTGCAAAGACGTGAAACCTGGCAAATATGTAAATCCCATAAAACATAACATAATTTACTTTGTTCTCATAAAATATAAAATTTCAAAATACTGACAAACATATTTTAAATCTGGGCAGACTATTCCAATAATCCATTGGTAGCCATTCTGAGTCCCCATGATTATGTAAATGGCAACTGGATAAAACTCTCTATTTCTCAATAAATTGAGATCTTCAAAAAGAGTTCAGTTTAGTGGCACCCTTCCAGTTGACGGTTCTCTTCAAAACACCACTAGAGCTGATCACCATAATTCTCATAAAATACACCTTTGTAACTCATCTCATCTGTGCTCATGGGAAAGCTGATACTTCATGGCTGAGTTTCCTGCCACCCTGCCACTCCTCAATCATTCTTAGTCATAGTCATTAACTCTGAATGTTCAAGATCAGTACCATCCATTTTTCACTAGACAATGGAGTAAGCTATTATTCTAGGATGCTGTAACAGCAAGTCAAAGACAATTGATATGGAAATACATAAACATGTTAAGTATTAGTGGTGCTAAAACATTCTACAGGAGTGGGTGGGGTTTACAATGATTTCCTGTGTAATTCAAGACATACGCACCTTTAGAAGTTAAGGGGGTTTAAGACTCAAACAAAGATTTAAGGTTAGTGATGTAGAAAATATACGACAACGAGTAAAGTGACTGACCCTAGAGTAAAGTGAACTGGAGTAGTGGGTGGGCACCACAGAAGTAATCCAGGTAATAAATGGTAATATATATTCAAAGGCATTAACCCAGAAACCTGACAAGGCCCTCTACCAGGGTCAATCACAGAAATACATATTTGCATGTAAGCAACATCAGAATTTAGGATGTCATATCGTAGTGAAAACTACTGCATAATCTAAGCAATCTCTATCATATTTTATGTACAAAAGAACAATTCAGTAGAAACTATCCAGAAAAAGATTGTGAGACACATCTTCATTTTATGCATCCTTTAGTGGTGTGCTTATTGCTTTCGTAATCAAGGCAGCAGAATCCATGACCAATGCATTTCAGAACTGGGGTCCATCATCAGGACCTGGTTCTACAAAAATATATAATGCAAACATTTACCTATACATGTATACACAAGGTACAGAAGTACGGGAATGGAGATTATTGTGATGTAAAACCTTAACCACATCCTACCTGTATCAGTGAAATAATCAAAACCCTGTATACTGATGCTGAATCTGAACATTCAAATTCTGGTGCTGAGAAAAGATGAAGATGGGAATTATATAATAAAACATTTTAACTCTCTCCCACAAGGCAGAGAATATCAGTTTTAGAGTCACCAAAAAACGTGGAAAAGAAATAGAATTACCTGATAGTGCTTAAGAAGAGCCATTTCTAAACAGCAAAAAAATGGCTAGTTCCACTAGGTAGAATGCAACAGTAGCCTACAATGTTAAATGAAAATAAATAAAAATCTAAGCAAGAAGTTTAACCAAGTTGAGATACCAAGGTTCAAAGTTTCAAGTCTTACTTAACAACTCGTAATAGAGTGAAAAGTGGTCTCTAACCACTGAAGAGCAAGCAAAAACCTTACCATGCCAAAGTTGTGTGTAAAATACTCAAAAAAGGATTGACACATCTACAGAAAATGGCAGATCTGATGTGTGATCTCATGACGCGCATGATGTCATACCTAGCGAAGTAATATAAACATAGAATCATGCTTATTCTCTCTAACTCAATAGTATGGTCAGTGAGTAAAAAAAAGGATATTATCTTAAGAAATGTAATCACTAAATCGTGATCATATATTATTATGTCTAAACAATCTTGACTCAAATGATTAAACAACAAAGGAGAAGAGAATATATCGTATACTTCCTAAACCTACTGCAGTTAATCTATGCAAACGGGGCTTCCATTTTTCATACCATCTATTTTGCCATATGGCTAGTTGCTACCAAACACTAAGCTACCTGTCTAGAAACACATATCAAATACACTATGCTAGATATGTAGCTAATATTCTAATTGCCATTATCCACCAATGTAATCAGGCATAGGAAGATTTTGAAACTTAATAAATTATATCAAATTCCAATATTTTGCATTACATGGCAGTCCTGTTCAGTAACTATCGAACAGATGAATACTGATCTATACCTTGATGAACATATAATTTGTAGAAGAAACCTTCATAGATAATCAACTGGCTCAATAAATAACGAAATAATACAGAATGCTTACAAAGAGAAGGTCAATACATGAATGGTAATATTTCTAGTCTGACAAACTCTAGAGACCTTCATAGATGATCACAGATCTCAATACATATTGTGTTATCCAGTCACAAGAATTATCAGGTATTAGAGATGTTAGCACAAACAGGGTCAATGTATGAGTACATGGTAATTCTTATAAACATCACAATCTCTAACGTTCTTGAAATAAAGGCAATAACATTTAGACCAATAACTTTTCAATTATCACAGTATCGCTTTCAGGTCAAGTATTACCGCATATCTATTGATCTTGTCTATGTAAACATTCTGTATTATTTAGTTATTTCTGTGAATTGATACGCATTGAGACATGTGATTATCTATGAAGATTTCTTTTACACATTATATGTTCATCAGAGTATAGATCAGTGTTCATCTGTTAGATAGTTACTGAATAGGACTGCCATGTAATGCAAAATATTGGAATTCTATATGATTTATTAAGTTGTAAAATCTTCCTCTGCTTGATTATATTGGTGGATAATGGCAATTAGAATATTATCTACATAGATAGTGTAGTGTACTTGATATATGTTTCTAGACAGGTAGCTAGTGTTTGGTAGCAACTACGCATATGGCAATATAGAAGGTATGAAAAACCATAGGCCTGTTTTGCATAATGTAACTGCAGTAGGTTTAGTCAGTAAACAATATTTTCTCTTCTTTTTTATTTAATCATTTGGGACAAGATTGTTTAGACATAATAATATTGATCGGGATTTAGTGATCACATTTGTTAAGATAATATCATTTTGTTTGTAAAACTCGCTGACTGTACTGTGCTCTAGCACCTTGAAGACTCTCTTGGGCTAGATAGAATTATCAATAAAGGTCTCAGACAAAATAACCAGACAGACTCAAAGAATATGGCAAACAACTACTATATTCTCAATTTAATAAAGCAGGGTAAATTGGAAGACATCGGACTGATGCTTGCTAACTCACAAACTTGATTACACAGAGGTCTCATATCCCAATATGTGTCATCTATGATGTCATCCTATGTGCAAACTGTAAAATCTATTGACTGGAGGGATTGGTTAGGGGAACATATCTACTTACAGAATACATATGGGTTGGTACTTCATTAGCTGCCCCATATCTGTAGGACACGCCTTGAACTACCTCTGAATATATATAATACTGATTATACTGACAAAATGGCAGTGGATTGGGCTATGCAACATTGTATAGCAGGTTGCTCCATAGACCCACTGATTGTTTGGAATTCCCACTTAACCTTGGACTTTCAGCTCAGCTAGCAGGACATAGGCAAAATGAAAACCCAGTTACTTGAGGCACATCAGATTACTCCCCACTTTCCTAATTAGTCCATCATCTCTCATCAGCCTGACCATAAACCAAAGGTTCTCATCTGTAGTTGACCTTGTAGTCTTCATCGACAGCTCAATTAATAGCCCTTGTTTTCAACTTCTGGATCACAAGTCAGGAGGCAGCTGATCAAGCTCCTTTTTACTGCTATTTGATTCAATTATGCTGGATGTTATTGCTCCTTCTGACCTCGTGAGACTTGCTCACTCCATTTTATATGAGTCCAATCCATTCTTAATTTTCTAATAATTGGCTCTTGTAAATGTTTTCTTCTTTCATCTAAGAGAAATATGTCTCACACTTACGGCTTATTCATCTGCCTCCCTTTGTGCTTTGCAGTTATTGCTTCAATAACATCCTTGATCCCAGGCCAACCTAAGCACGGCTTTATTCTGCACACAAAACTGTTTTCCAGCGTATCCTGACTCTGTAGCCCTGGTCTGTTTCTGAGATAGCTGGAATGAATCATTGCATGAGCTGACATCCAATTTCCTATCATGGCCATCCTTACCACAGTATATTCTCCTCTAAAGCATGCTTCTATGTATCTTGTCTACCGTGAGTTACTGCATATTTACACTTATTGGGCCTCAAGTTACTTAATCTTCTTTTGCATACATGATTACTTTATAATTTCATACATGTTTCTCTTGTCACTTCCGTTACATCGTCATTCTTAAGTATTCTTATATCCTTCCAGTATGTCCTCATATATCTTCTTCATGACATCACTCTGTCTTCGTCAGGTGTCACTCAGTACTAAATGATGTCAAATGGTGCATTCAAACATGCTTCCACTCTTTCAGTGTGAAGGTACATTCAGTATGGTTGTCTGAGTGTATATCATCCCTCATACACTCAATGCGGTATAGGGGCATACAGCTGTTCTCCTGCTGTTCCAATATGACTGTGGTTAGGGGGCAGGAGTTAGGGTATATGCATTTACCTGCTCCTGCACAGTACCCCCCCTGGTTGTTTCTTTGGAATCCATATCTTAGTCACCCCCTCAAGTGACCTGCATTCTTTATATGCTCGTCCACACTCCATGTCAGATGGCAGCAGTCTCCTGATGGTGGACAGAATACCCAGCATCCCACACATTTTTTAATAATCCATAGAATCGTAAAACATCATTCCTGGAGGTGCAAGAGCGGTTTTCTTTATATTCTCACAGTACTCTACTCAATTTGCATTTCGTCACCCTTTGCAGCATCTATATCAATCATTATCTTCACCCAATAGCTTTCTTGGCTGTCTTCTGGCACTGTCCCAAGGATAATCCTTATGAGACAGAATCCTAGCAATATCAGCACTAGGATTGCTCCAAGTAATTTGAAGGCATTTGCCAGCCAGGTTGGAATTCATGAAAACAGAGATGAAAACTAGTCATCTCCTGCTGTCTCATCAACTTCATCTTCCATCTGCTTATGCAGACTTGTCCACATGTTTATTGCTTCTGTCAGGGTTCCATTTTCTCCATCATGGGATGGTTCGAATGTGCAGCAAGAAGGCCCAAACTTGGCACACACGCCTCCTTCCATTGCTGTAATTAAGTACAGAGCATAGCTATTCTGGAGAGTGATCAGCCTGATGGTTTTCAATTCTTCTCTGATTGCATTAAATCCTTTTACTGTTGCATTAATTGTTTGTAACAGATCCCACCTGGTAATCTGCAGCCACTTGGCGTTTACTGCAGTCTTGAGTCCTGGCATGAGTATAGATGTCATTATCATTGCAGTCTTGCTGAACAGTTTATGTTCATCTAGAACGTCTTCACAGGCTTTTATTGATTCTGACGAGGAGTAGTTCTCCATTTTCATTCAGCGAAGAATAAGCAACCTCTTCCATCTCTGGTGTTCATTCATTTTTGGAAATTTATCAATGTTGAGATCACTTTGGGGAATCACTAATGCTGGAACATGTTGGAACATATTCCTCACCAATTTATAGGTAATTGCATGTAACCTCTGGATCCATGGGCCCAATATCGGCCATCAATACTGCAGTTCCTCCATTAATTCCTGGGAACTCAAGCACCTGTTTGCATCCTTTATTCTCTCCAAACAGAACCAGGCCTCCATTACTAACGCCTGTTGTTGCATTCTTCAATGGTATTATGAAAACTGGCCCTGCTTCATTGTCGACCTATGTTAGTAACTTGCAACATTTGGCCCATGATTCTAGGCATCTGTCATTCACTATTTGCAGCATGCCTACTGGTTCTTTCTTCAATCAGTGTGCAGGGCGAGATAATAGTCCTTTTTCCCATTGAGTACTGGTGGCATCACGCCCATAGACCAATAGCTAAGGTCTCTCCCAGCATCCTGGTTATCCTGATCTTTCAGTCATATCTGAGCAATCCATCCTCTTCATCTTGACCATTTTGATTCTTTCTCCAAACTGGGAAGGACACATGAGTTTTTTGCTTATCCACCCCATCCCACTTTCCTTCCTTTATGTCTTCACATACGTGTATTCATATGGAAATGTTCCTCTTGATTGCCATCGTAAAGTTGCACATTTTCCTTCGAATTGCCCACTGGTTGTAAACGCTGCTAGGTGACTGAGACATAATACACAATAAATAAATCAAATACAATATTGCATAATGCGCAGGAATCACTTTGGCAATAAATGTCTTGGCTGCATTCTTGGCCTACGGTATTAAGGAACAGAAATAGCAGCTTTCATCTGACATTCTCTCTCCCACCTCCTTCATGTGCTGATACCATATTTTTAAATGAGCCAAATTATCAAGATATGTGCTTATATCTTCATGGTCTTCCCCAACATCCCTTTTAAATCGGAATAAATGCCTAGTAAGATTATAAGTGATACTGTTCATGCTTTCATCAGGGACGATAGTAACTGTCTCATTGTTCCCCTACATGTCTTCATTGTTTCTCATAACATGCCTAAATGCCATAATATTCAGGAGGTCAGCACAAACCATAACACACAGTGGTATAACAATTATGATTCCATTAAAGCTCATCGATTTTCTTGATGGCAACAAACCTCTAACATTCTGAAACCTCCTCATTTTGTTTTTAATTCTGAATATGTAAGTCTGTAATTCTTTATGGATCTTAGTTTTAGATCAAGAACTGCACAACGATTGCTATAATTATTCTGAAAATAATAAAATTGTTCTTAGGATTATCATAAATATTACTTTATTCACGTGTCTTCTTACTTAAGCTGCATAAGACTGTAATATATATGTAAAAACAGCAAACAAGAACGTGTGTATCGTTATTATAACGGGTAGCATAAGATGATGTGTGCTTTTCATCTTTCAGCTCCGGTACGTTTGAACCATTGATCCTTGAGCCTATCTAATAAGTTCCAGGATGACTGCAAGTCTATTTATTCCTTATCGAATGTTGAAAAATATCTGTCTTTATTTTACTAGTACTGCTGTGCTCTTTATTTTCCTTGTCTTAGCTCCTGGCTATTTAACGAGTCTGCGTGCGTGGAACGTCTTCTCTTGCTTCACCGTCGGTAGATGCAAAAGGGGTCTGATTTTCTCCTTTATATGGCGTGATGTAATGCAAATGCAGTCAAGCTCTTCGTCCTTTTAATTTGGCAGATGTGGGGGTAATTTCTTACACCTCATATGGTCCTTTAAAACAGGGCGTACTCCAAGTGCATACAAACTTGCGTACCAGCATCTGGTCCCCTGTTTATAATTGAATTGAATTTCTTATTTGTATAGCACACCTAACCCTTAGGTAACTGGGCGCATTGCTTAAGATTCATAGCATAGGTTACACAAATGGTGAAGATAGACAATATAAACGACAGTATAATACAAATAGCAGGAAGTGGTGATAAAACAGTTATATACAGAGAGATACATCGAAGTAGGTAGAAAGCTGTAATGTACATATAGATACAAAGTTAAACTATACAATGAAAATACAATGTGTAGGCAGCATCAGCTAAGTCTAGGAGATAAAGACTTTATTGGCTTTCCTGGGTGGTAAGCCAATTTTTTGCATAAGCTCTGAAACGGAAAAATTAAGGTTCTACACGAAGCACTGAAGGTAACGAGTTCCATAATTTGGAAGCTAGGACAGGGAAGCTGCTACCCCTGGATTTTCGTCGGTTAAATCTTGGGACTCTGAGGCAGTGTAGTTGAGCAGCTCTAGTGGGTCGCTCTGATTGGTTTTTAGTGAATTTATCTGAAAGATATTTAGGTGCCGACTTGGACAGGCACTTGTTAATAGGTGTAAGAGTTTGGAAGGAAATTCTGCTCTTGATTGAGAGCCAGCAGGCAGTACATCTAGTTTCTGATATATGGTGTGACCTCGGTATGTTGAAGGCATACCTAAGTGCATTGTTTTGCAGAACCTGTAGTTTGCTCAGGTTTTGTGTATTAGTAAAGTGCATTGCAGAAATCCAATTTAGATAGGACAAGTGCTCTAGCTTGATTGGAGCTGCTTATTGTTGAGAGGAAATACCTACTAGCCTTTATAAACTAACAAGTATAGGCTGTAGCGGAAGCTGTTGCATTTACTAGTTTGTTCAATGATAAGGTGGAGTCAAGGTAGAATCCTAGAGGCTTCACTTCCTTGGAGACTAATATATTGATGCCGTCGAAGTTAAAGTATTTGTATCTGGCATCAAATTTGTTAAGTTTGGCTTGGGATCCAACGAGAAGTAATTCTGTCTTCTCATCATTGAGACAGAGGCTGTGAGTGGCCATTCATGCCTAAATGATGAAGTATATTTTGTTTAATAGTTTAATGTCTAGGTCATACTCCCCAGTGATGGGGATAAGGACTTGGGTGTCATCTGCATAATTAGTGTAGGTGACACCCAAGTGATCCAGATCATCAAACAAAGGCTTAGTAAAAATATTGTACAACATCGGAGGGACGCAGGACCCTTCTGGAACTCCACAAGTTACTCGGGCTGGATCCGCCGACGCTGTAAGTGAGAAGACTTGCATTGTTCTGCTGTCGAGGAAAGATTGTATCCATGCTGTGGCTTTGTAAGAAAAGTGAGCTGATGAGGTAAGGTGGTTACGCAGAACATCATGACTGACAAGGTCAAAGGCGGCTGATATGTCTAGTAGCAGAAGGAGTGATAGGTTACCTTTATCTTTTGAGTCTTCAATTTGCGTTTTCAAATCTAATAGTGTAGTTTCAGTGCTATGTCCTTGTTCTGAACCCATATTGTCGCAGTCCCAGAAGATTTTGGTTTCAAGATGTGCTTTTATTTGCAAATACGCAGCCCTGTCTAGAATTTTCAACACAAAAGGCACAGTGGTGTTGGGTCTGTAGTTGGTGGGGATGTCAGAGTCCAGGTTTGCTTTTTTAACAAAGGGAGAACCCAAGCATCCTTTAAGTTGAATGGGACTATGCTGGTTTCAAATGAGGCGTTTATAAAGGTGGTAATAGTTGGCGCAAATTCTTTGGCTGCATCTTTGATGATGTTAGCTGGGCAAATGTCGCCCTGACAGCGCAATGGTTACAGGCTTGATATTATACTTTCACCATCTTTAATGGACAGGGGTGGGAAGTGGAAAGGGCTACCAGGATTAGAGGTGGGATAGTTACATTTGGGAGGGACAAGATCAGAGGCAATTCTAGATTTTTTCTTTTTGGATTGTAGCATCGAGATTTTATCTAGAAGGGCTGCTTGACTGTTTCTGCACCAGGCCCTGTTTTTGGAGCAAGTTTCAGTAGGTGGTGTCGGGGGACTCTAGCTGTATAAGAATAGTGAACAATTCTCTAGTGCCAGATTTGGCATTGGTGATTCTAATGTTATAGTTGTAATTATTGGATTGGAGGATAGCTGACTTGTAGCAGCTGGAAGTTTTAGCAAAGAAATCTTTATTAGTAGCTGAAGGATTGTTTTTCCATGCTGTTTCTTCTTTTCTTTTGTTATTGTGTAAGGTTTTGAGGCTTGTGATAAACCAAGAGTTGAGGTGTGCTTGAGGCTTAGCTTTGCACAGTTTCAAAGGAGCTAAGATGTCAATGGCTTAATTAAGTGTAGCATTATATAAATCTACAAAAGTGGAGGGGTCCAAATTGGTTGTTGGGTAATTAAGGATAGGTCATATGAGAGGAAGTAAGTTTTGTATTATGATGTTCTTTTTATTGCTAGTTAGTGCCCGTGGTGCTGTAGCAGCAGGCAAACTAAGTTGAGTGACAGACTTTAAGGTAAATGAGACAAAGTGGTAGTCTGTCCAAGCACATGGTGAGTTAGTGAGGCCATTTATATCACAATTACGGTCTGCAATCCAATCAAGGATTCTACCTTGATTGTGTGTGGGTTTAGTGACATGGTGGGAGAAGCCTAATTCTGCAATCAAGGTAGCAATGGTGGTGGCAGAGTTGTCATTCGCATCAAGGAAACCTAGTTTAAAGTCGCCAAGAAGTAAAATTTGTGAGCTAGGCTTAGTGTTTGCTGTTGTGATATATCATCCTCCAAGGTCTAAATGGGACCTGGGCTTCTATATAAAAGGTGAATTTTAGGGTTAATGACTCAGAACGGGGGTGCTTCAAAGATAATAGTTCCACTGAAGGGAAATTGGTATGTGGGAGTGCTCTTAATCCTAGGTGAGTCTTGGAGATAATTGCTACTTCACCACCTTTGGAAGTTTCTCTATCGTGTCTAGTGATGGTGTAATTGCTAGGGATAGTGTAGGTCCGGCTGCGGCATGTAACCAGGTCTCAGTTATAGCCAGGAAGTCAAGCTGGTTGTCAATGATAAGGTCAGCAATGTCTATAGCGTGTGCCATCAAAGATCTCACATTTATTTATTTATTTATTACATTTGTAGAGGCACTTATTTACAATGGGTACAGATTGTGCCTTGGGTTACTGTGAGGCAGGATCCTGTGTTCAGCGATAGGAGGTATCATACAGCATAATACATCATACATGTTAGTGATGAGAGCTTGAACATATGGTGTTGGGTAGGTGAACAAAGAAGTTTTCATGGCTTTGCGGAAAGCAGTCAGTGAAGGTTCAGCTCGCAGAGAGGTGGGAAGGGTGTTCCAGTGTAAGGCAGCAAGGTAAGGGAAGCTGGCGCCCCCTGCTCTAGCTCTTTTTACCCTAGGTACAGAAAGCATATTGGCATATGGTGTCCTAGTGGGTCTCATGGAGGAGACCGGGTGGACTCTCTGGGATAGGTACACTGGGGCTGAGAGGTGGATGCATTTGTGGGTGATACTTAGCGCTTTGAATATGATCCTTTCCTTTATGGGGAGCCAACGGGATGCTTTTCTGGCAGCAGTGATGTGCTCTCTCTTGGCAATGCCTTGTGCAGCAGCAGGGCGCTGTTCTGGATTACTTGCAACTTCTCGAGGTTTTTTTTGGAGGTCCCTAGGAAAAGAACATTGCAGTAGTCTAGTCGCGAGCCAGTTATGGCTCTGGCTATGTTGGTGCATGTGTCTTTTGACAGATAAGGTCTGATTGCGTTGAGGAGTTTAGCATGGTAAGCAGCAGAGGAGGCGATTGCGTTTACTTGCCTGGTCATGGATAAGTTGGAGTCTAGATAGACGCCTAGTGTTTTACCGTGTCTAGTACTGGAATTCTGATTGAGTCAATAGTAAAGTGGCTAAACTGGGCGTCAAGTTTCTTGAGGGTTTCAGGGGATCCTACGAGTAGGAGCTAAGTTTTGTCAGAGTTAAGACAGAGGCAGTTGATAGCCATCCACATTTGGATTGTGTTATATATGTTGTTGAGAGTCGCACAGTCAGTGTCATAGTCGCCTGTTAATGTGAGAAGGATCCGAGTGTTGTCGGTGTAGTTGGTGTAAGAGATGCCCATGGCGTCAAGGATGAGGAAGAGGGGGCGGATAAAGATGTTTTAGAGGGTGGGGGAGAGGCAGGAGCCTTGGGGTACGCCACATAGCATGATGGTGGGTGATGCAGTGGCTAGGTCAGAGAAGACCTGCATGGTCCTGCCTTGAAGGAAGGAGGTGATCCAGGTGGTGGCTTCTTGGGAGAAGTTGGCTGTGGAGGTGAGGTGATGGCAGAGGATGTCGTGATCTACAAGATCAAAAGCAGCAGAGAGATCGAGGAGAAGGAGCAGGACAGGTTTCCCTTGGTCCCTTGCATCATCCATTTGGTTTTTGAGGTCGAGTAGGGCGGTCTCTGTCCCGTGTCTAGGGCGAAAGCCGGATTGTCTCAGTCCTAGGAGGTTGTGTTCTTCGAGGAAGTGCTGGACCTGCAGGTGGGCTGCTTTGTCTAGAATCTTGAGGAGGAATGGGACTGTGGTGATGGGGCGGTAGTTATTGGGGGAGGTGGGGTCAAGTGTGTTTTTTTTTATGAGAGGTCGGACCCATGCTTCCTTGAGGCATGAGGGGACTCTCCCTGTGGTGAAGGAGGCATGGATGAAGGCTCTTAGGAAGGGAGCCAGTGTGTCTGCGCAGTCTTTGATGATGGAGGCGGGGCAGGGGTTCCCTTTGCAGTTGGAGGGTTTTATGTTTTTCATGATGTTGATCATGTCTTTTTCCTGGATGGTTTTGAAGGAGAAGTTAGGGGGGGGGCTCTGTGGGTGAGGAGAGTGGGGGGGTTGGTGACGGGGTAGGGGAGTGGGCAGCGTTAGTTTGGTGTTCAAAATTTTGGCTTGGAGAGAGCTAATCTTGTTACGCATGGCTTTCTTATATTCATTTGCGAGGGATTTGAAGATAAGTTTGTCTTTAACATCTTGAGATGTTTGCCATTGCGCTAGTGCTGCTCGTTTGTCTGTGCGCAGTTTGAGAAGGTCTTGGGTGAATCACGCATTGGTGTGGCTAGTGGGTTTGGTTTGGCGTGGTTTAAGTGGGGCGATAGCATTGATTGCAGCCGTGATGGCAGTATCGTAGTTTTTGGCCA
The DNA here is from genome assembly GCF_040938575.1 of Ambystoma mexicanum. Lineage (NCBI taxonomy): Eukaryota > Metazoa > Chordata > Amphibia > Caudata > Ambystomatidae > Ambystoma > Ambystoma mexicanum. Next base: position 969,937,065 of record NC_090924.1, read on the forward strand.
GGGTTTCTGGGTTATCGGAGAAGGGGTGTCTGAAGGCAGGTCCCTGTAGGAAGGGTAGGAGTCTTTCTTCGGTGAGTTGGCGGGCACTTCTTGTGAGGGCTGGTGGTAAGGGCTGGTGGGGCGGGATGCGGTTGTGGCGGTGGGGATGTTAAAGGTGATGGTGTGGTGGTCGGACCATGGGGTGGGAGTATTGCCTGTGACTGTGAGGGGTGAATTGTGGTGGGCGATCCAGTCTAGTGATCTGCCTAGGGCGTGCGTGGGGTCTGTGATGGTGTTGGTGTATCCTAGATTGGCTAAGGCTGTGTCAAGTGTTTTGGCAGCAGGGTCTTTAGTGTCATTCAGGCCAAGGTTGATGTCCCCAAGGAGAATGGCTTTGGATGACTTTTTTAGGTTGTCAGCCAGGAGGTGGGTGAGGGAGGCCTGGAAGTGTCCTAGGGGGCCTGGTGGCCGATAGATGAGGTGTAGGGTGATGGTGCAGTGTTGTGAGATAGTGAGCTTCAATTGAAGGTAGTCACTGTTGGTGTTGATGGTTTTGTCAACCTTTCTGATGGTGATCAAATCTTTGGCTATGAGAGCAACACCGCCCCCTGTGGTCAGGCGATCTTGTCTAGTGATGGCATAGCCTGGTGGGAGTGCGAGGGACAGAGCGGGGCCTGAGGCTTCGTGTAGCCAGGTGTCAGTGACCATTAGCAGATCTAGATCTAGTGTGATGATGAGATCGTGGATGTCTAGGGCATGACCATTGATGGATCGGGCATTGATGAGGGCACATTTGAGGTGGGGTTCAGGGGTGACATTGATGGCAGTGGATGGCATAATTGAGCCTATGGGGGGCACATTTTCTGAGGTCCTAGTCATAGGCAGAGTAGCATTTGCATCAGTGGACAGCATGGGTGTGGTAGAAGAATTGTACATTGCAGTATTCACATTCAGACCTGTGGGGGTCACATTTTCTAGGGTCATAGACATAGGCAGAGTAGCATTTGCATCAGTGGACAGCATGGGTGTGGTAGAATTGCACATTGCAGTATTCACATTCAGACCTGTGGGGTCACATTTTCTAGGGTCATAGACATAGGCAGAGTAGCATTTGCATCAGTGGACAGCATGGGTGTGGTAGAAGAATTGCACATTGCAGTATTCACATTCAGACCTGTGGGGGTCACATTTTCTAACGTCATAGACATAGGCAGAGTAGCATTTGCATCAGTGGACAGCATGGGTGTGGTAGAAGAATTGCACATTGCAGTATTCACGTTCCAATCTGTGGGGGGGCACAATTTCGGGAGTCTTAGCCGTAGCATTGTGGTCAGAGCCGTGCATACTGTGTGGGATAAGGTCAATTGTGTGGTGTAGTCTATGGGGTATATAGACTGCTGAGGGTGGAATGGTTAGGTTAGTGGCTGATTTCAGTGTTCTGGATTGCAGGCGTGTATTGCATACGGTCGTGGGGATGGGTGTTGTGAACAGAGCGCTTGTGAGAGTACGGGCACGTAGACGCTGTAGTCTAGTGGCGAGTGTGTTGTGCTGCTCAGGAGTGCAGGACTCCTTACCTTCTAGTTCAGGCAGAGTTCCACGGCAGACGCCATTTTGTATAGTTTTGTGTAGATAGAGTTGAAATATTAGAGACCAAATTAATGTGTTGGTCTTTAGGTTTCAACTTAAATAGCGCCTTGAGACGCTATACAGTGCACTATCTGTAGACATCGACACGGCAGTTCAAGAATTTCCCTTGACTGTGTTTTCACCCCTTCCTTTTTGGTGTGATTGACGGAATGAAACATGTTGGATGATTGTATGTTGAGAAGGTTGTGTGTGTAAAATGTTAAATGATAGAATGCTATTTTGTTTGAGTTAACCCTGTGTTGCCAAAATCATTGCGCAATCTGCACTTGCACTAAGACACTTTGAGTACAAAATACCTCAAACTTTGGAGGACAGTTACCCTGTTTTGCCCCCCACACCCTAGACTAACTGGTTGTTGTTTTTTCTATGTTATTGCACTGATATTCTTCCTCGATTTTTATCATTGTTGATTGTCTTTGCGTATATATTTTTATGATTGACTTTTGTCTTATCAATAAAAAAGTATTTATATTTTTTCTAGAAACTGCCTGCTAATTTAATGAAATTGGGTAGTTCACAACCGCGTTGCTGATCCTTTGGTTACCTGTGTGAAAAGCAAACAAGATGCCTGTTTGATCTCATTGTTAAGTACTAAATGTTGTTGACCTTCATGAGGGTGGTCAATTACGGGATTCTCTTCCCTTTTACCTCCTTTTTTATTTGTGATAGTGGCCCATGTAACAGCTGTTTGAGCAAGTTGGCTAGATGATGAGGTAACATTGAAACTGGTCATGACTGGCCGGATAGTGTCTTAAGGCTGACACTAGATTAGAATGGGTAGGTGACAGCTTGTAATATGTTGGGCTTGTCCACAGGTGTCTTGCAGCAAGTACTTGCAGCCACAAGGTCGGCAAGTACTTAAGGGCACAAGGTGTGCTATGTAAACATGTCCAGTAGCTTAGTCAATTAAATAGGCTTTGTGTGCCAGCTAGAATGGCTGAAGATAGGTTGCTGACAAGCAGATAGCTGGCTAAGGGCCATAACTACACTACTATTTTATGGTGGAAGACCAGCAGGGTGACAAAGGCAGTTACACAGTCAGTATCATTCAGTAATAGGGCAATGCTAATAAGACAGGGAGGTCACAGGAGCTACAATGTAAACAGTCATTTTACAAAGCCTGCAGAAGTGGCACGATACTAGCAAGTAGTAGAGGACTTTCAATAAATACAGTTTTATGGGTCAAAGGGTAAAACAGAAATATGAAAACGTGCCATGTGCGTGTGGCGAAAGGTAACAATACAGGCTTTCGATTTTCAATTCACGTGGGGAGGAGATTACGGCAGGTTAGGCGGTAAAGCTGGCACTACGCAGGCAGACTGTCAGTAATGGCAGTGACGAGCGTGCACGCTTAAGGGTGTAGAGAAGCCAAAATGAGCAGAGTAGTTTGCATAATAAGTGGGCGATGAGCAGTTAGCATCAATGGTAGAATACTACTAGATTGTACCTACACAAGGAACAGCATGGTAATATTAGATAAAGGTGATATATTTAGAGTAAAAGAGAGATGAGCATATAAATGATTTAAAGATTAAAAAGCGGTTGCTTACCCAATTAGAGAAACATCGAATTTGCTACTATGCACGAGCTAATGATGGAAGAGTTACAGTCCACAGTCCAACCAGCTCTGACAGGCTCGGGACAGGGCCTTTAACTGCATGACTTCGACGAGGGCTGGTGACGACGCGGGCGGTTGCTTAGCAACCATGTACAAAATAGATGCGGGGGTGTAGAATCCGCTAGGTGTGGTGGCCATTTTATTCGGGTAGCAAAACATGCAAAATATACAAAATGAAGGTTGCTTCACCACTGAGACTATGCTCCAAGTGGTAGGTAAAGGCACAGGTTGCCAGATGCAGCACGGAGTGAAAGAAAAGCTGCTGTAGGCGCAGGATGGCATGTGGTGCACAGAGATGCCTTAGAGGTCCAACGAGGATCAAGGGCAGATTTTGTAGATCAATTCAGTGATGTCTATTTCAGCCTATGCCACTCTGGCGGCGACAAGGGAGTTCGGGCTCCGGCCATTGCAGTGGATATAAGTGCCCAGGCTCGGGACAGGGCCTTTAACTGCATGCCTTCGACGCGGGCCGGCTACCGCCTGCTGGCAGAGCTAATTGGATCTTATTGGCGATGACGCTGGTGGTTGCTTGGCAACCATGTACACAATAGATGCGAGGGGCCCGCTACCTTTGGCAGCCATATTATTCGGGTAGGAAAACATGCAAAATATAAAAAACAAAGGTTGCTTCACCACTGAGACTATGCTCCAAGTGGTAGGTGAAGGCACAGGTTGCCTGATGCAACGTGGGGTGATTGAAAAGCTGCTGTAGTCATGGGATGCCACGTGATGCATGGTGATGCCTTAAAAGTCCCACGAGGATCAAGGGATGCTTCTGTAGATCGATGCATGCAGTGATGTCTATTTCAGCCTATGCCGCTCCAGCGGCAATGAGGGAGTTGGGACTCAGGCCCTTGCAGTGGATATGAATGCCCAGGCTTGGGACAGGGCCTTTAACTAATGGCATTCGACAAGGCCCGGCTTCCGGCAGCCGGCAGAGCCAATTGGATCTTATGACGGTGACACTGGTGGCTGCTTAGCAACCATGTACACAATATTTGCGAGAGGTGTGGGGCCCGCTAGGTGCGGCGGCCATCTTATTCGGGTAAGAAAACATGCAAAATATACAAAACACAGGTTGCTTCACCACTGAGACTATACTGCAAGTGGTAGGTAAAGGCACAGGTTGCTTGATGCAGAGCGGGGTCAAAGAAAAGCTGCTGTATGTGCGGGATGCCACGTGATGCACAGAGATGCCTTAGAGGTCCCACGAGGATCGAGGGCAGCTTCTGTAGATCGATGCATGCAGTGATCTCTATTTCAGCTTATGCCGCTCCGGCGGTGACGAGGGAGTTGGGGCTCCAGCCCTTGCAGTGGATATCAGTGCCCAGGCTCGGGATAGGGCCTTTAACTGTGCGCATTCGACGAGGGCCGGCTTTCACCTGCCGGTGGAGCCAATTGGATCTTATTGGCGATGACGCTGATGTTTGCTTAGCAACCATTTACACAATAGATGGGAGGGGCGTGGGGCCTGCTAGGTGCGGCAGCCATCTTATTTGGTTAGGAAAACAGGCAAAATATACAAAACGAAGGTTGCTTCACTACTGAGACTATGCTCCAAGTGGTAGGTAAAGGCACAGGTTGCTTGATGCAGAGCGGGGTCAAAGAAAAGCTGCTGTATGTGCGGGATGCCACGTGATGCACAGAGATGCCTTAGAGGTCCCACGAGGATCGAGGGCAGCTTCTGTAGATCGATGCATGCAGTGATGTCTATTTCAGCCTATGCTGCTCCAGCGGCGACGAGGGAGTTGGGGCTGCGGCCCTTGCAGTGAACATGAGTGCCCAGGATCGGGACATGGCCTTTGACTGTGGACCTGTGATGAGGGCCGGCTTCTGCCTGCCGGCGGAGCGAATTGGATCTTATTGGCGATGATGCTGGTGGTTGCTTGGCAACCAAATACACAATAGATGCGAGGGGTGTGGGGCCCACTAGGTATGGCAGCCATCTCATTTGGGTAGGAAAACATGCAAAATATACAAAACGAAGGTTGCTTCACCACTGAGACTATGCTCCAAGTGGTAGGTAAAGGCACAGGTTGACTGATGCAGCGTGTGGTGAAAGAAAAGCTGCTGTAGGCGCGGGTTGCCATGTGGTGCACAGAGATACCTTAGAGGTCACATGAGGACTGAAGGCAGCTTCTTTAGATCGATGCATGCAGTGATGTCTACTTCAGCCTATTCCGCTCCGGTGGAGACAAAGGAGTTGGTGCTCTGGCCCTTGCAGTGGATATGAGTGCCCAGGCTCGGGGCAGGGCCTTTAAATCTGGGCCTTCGATGAGGGCCGGCTTCCACCTGCCGGAGGAGCCAATTGGATCTTATTGGCGACGACACTGGTGGTTGCTTAGCAACCATGTACACAATAGATGCGAGGGGCCTGCTAGCTTTGGCGGCCATACTATTTGGGTAGGAAAACATGCAAAATATACAAAAGGAAGGTTGCTTCACCACTGAGACTATGCTCCAAGTGGTAGATAAAGGCACAGGTTGACTGATGCAGCGTGTGGTGAAAGAAAAGCTGCTGTAGGCACGGGTTGCCATGTGGTGCACAGAGATACCTTAGAGGTCCCAGGAGGACTGAGGGCAGCTCCTCTAGATCGATGCATGCAGTGATGTCTATTTCAGCCTATTCCGCTCCGGTGGAGACAAAGGAGTTGGTGCTCTGGCCCTTGCAGTGGATATGAGTGCCCAGGTTCGGGGCAGGGCCTTTAACTCTGGGCCTTCGATGAGGGCCGGCTTCGACCTGCTGGCGGAGCCAATTGGATCTTATTGGCGATGACGCTGGCGGTTGCTTAGCAACCATGTGCACAATAGATGCGAGGGGCCCGCTAGCTTTGGCGGCCATATCATTCGGGTAGGAAAACACGCAAAATATACAAAATGAAGGTTGCTTCACCACTGGGACTATGCTCAAAGTGGTAGGTAAAGGCACATGTTGCCTGATGCAGCGCAGGGTGAAAGAAAACTTGCTGTAGGCACGGGATGCCATGTGGTGCACGGAGATGCCTTAGAGGTCCCACGAGGATCGAGGGCAGCTTCTGTATATCGATGCATACAGTGATGTCTATTTCAGCCTACGCCCATCCGGCGGCGCTGAGGGAGTTGGCGCTCCAGCCTTTGCAGTGTATATTATAGGCTGGGTTGTTTTAACAAATCTGCTTCAAGGGACCTGCATTCTTTATATGCTCATTCACACTCCAAGTCATGTGACAGCAGTCTCCTGGTGGTGGACAGAATATTCAGTGCCCTATATATTTTTTTATAATCCTTAGAATAGTAAAACCTCATTCCTGGAGGTGCAAGAGTGTTTTTCTTTATATTCTCATGGTACTCTCCTCATTTTGCATTTCTTTACCCGTTGCAGCATTTATAACAATCATTATTTTCATCTTAATAGCTTTCTTGGCTGTCTTCTGGCACTGTCCCAAGATGATTCTTATGTGATAGAATCCTAGCAATACCAGCACTAGTATTGCTCCAAGTAATTTGAGGCATTTGCCAGCCAGGTTGGAATTCACAAAAAAACAGTCATCTCCTTCTGTCTCATCAACTTCATCTTCCATCTGCGTATGCAGAGTTGTCCGCATGTTTATTGCTTCTGTCAGGGTGAAATTTTCTCCATCATGGGATGGTGTGAATGTACAGCAAGAAGGCCCAAACCTGGTCACATGCCTCCTTCCATTGCTGTAATTAACTACAGGGCATATCTATTCTGGAGAGTCATCAGCCTGGTGGCTCTCAATTCTTCTCTGATTGCATTACATCCTTTTTTTGTTGCATTAATCATCTGTAAAAGATCCAACCTGGTAATCTGCAGCCACTTGGCGTTTACTGCAGTCTTGAGTCCTGGCATGAATATAGATGTCATTATGATTGCTGTCTTGCTGTAGAGTTTATGTTCATCTAGAATGTCTTTATAGGGCTTTTTGGATTTTGACGAGAAGTAGTTCTCCCGTTTTAGTCTCCCTTCCTTCTCTTGTGTTCATTTATTTTTGGAAATTCATCAATATTGAGATCACTTTGATGAATCACTAATGCTAGAACATGGATTAATAAAAGGGAACATATTCCTCCCCAATTTATAGGCAATTCCATGTAAGCTCTGGATCCACGGCACAGTATCGGCCATCAATACTGCAGTTTCTCCAATAATTCCTGGGACCTCAAGCACCTATTTGCATCCTTTATTCTCTCCAACCAGAACCGGGCCTCTATTACTAAAGCATGTTATTGCATTCTACATTGGTATTATGGATACTGGTCCTGCTTCATTGTCGACCCATGTTAGTAACTTAGAATACTTGGCCCATGATGCTAGGCATCTGTCATTCACTTTTTACAGTATGCCTACTAGTTCTTTCTTCAATACATGTGCAGGGCAAGATAATAGTCCTTCTTCACATACAGTACTGGTGACAACACACCCATAGACCAATATCTGAGGTTTCTCCCAGCATCCTGGTTCTCCTGATCTTTCAGTCATATCTGAGTAATAATCCTCTTCATCTCAACCATTTATATTCTTTCTCCAATCTGGGATGGATACATGAGTTTTTTGCTTATCCACCCCATCCCACTTTCCTTCCTTTGTGTCTTCACATACATATCTTCATGTGGAAATGTTCCTCTTGTTCGCCATTGTAAAATTGGCACTTTTCCTTCGATTGCCCTCTGGTTCTACACGCTGCTAGGTGACTGAGACATAATGCACAATAAAATAAATAAAATAAAATATTGCATCATGTGCATGCATCTCTTTGGCAATAAATGTCCTTAGTGCATTCTTGGCATTATGTGTTAAGGAACAGACATAGTAGCTTTCATCTGACATTCTCTCTCCCATCTCCTTCATTTGCTGATACCATAGGTTATTTATTAAATGATCCAAATTATCACAATATGGGTTTATATCTTCATGGTCTTCCCCAACATCCCCTTTAAATCAGAATAAATGCCTAGTAAGATTATAAGTGATACTGTTCATGCTTTCATCAGGGAAGATAGTAACTGTCTCATTGCTCCCCTCCATGTCTACATTGTTTCTCATAACATGCCTGAATGGCATAATATTCAGGAGGTCAACACAAATCATAACACACAATTATAATTCCATTAAAGTTCATCAATTTTCTCGATGGCAATGAACCTCTAATATTCTGAAACCTCCTCATTTTGTTTTTCATTCTGAATATGTAACTCTGTCATTCTTTATGGATCACAGTTCCAGATCAAGAACTGCACGATGATTGCTATAATTATTCTGAAAATAATAAAATTGTTCTTAGGATTGACAAAAAACATTACCATATTCACGTGTCTTCTAATTAAAGCTGCATAAGACTGTAATATAAATGTAAAAACAGCAAACAAGAATGTGTGTATTATTATTATAATGGGCAGCATAAGATGATACATGCTTTTCTTCTTTCAGCTCCGGTACATAAGAACCATTGTTCCTTGAGCCTATCTAAAAAGTTCAGGGTGGACTGCAAGTCTATTTATTCAATTTTTTAATGTTGAAAAATATCTGTCTTTATTTTACTAGTACTGCTTTTCTCTTCATTTTCCTTGTCTTCACTCCTGGCCATTGAACGGATCTGCATGCGTGGAACTTCTTCTCTTGCTTCACCATCCGTAGATGCAGAAGGGGTCTGATTTTCTCCTTTATATGGTTTGATGTCATGCAAATTCAGCCAAGCTTCCCTTTAACTTGGCAGCTGTGGGTGTACTCCAAGTGCATACAAACTTGCGTACCATCGCCTGGCCCCCTGGTTATAGGCTGGGTTATTTTAACAAATCTTGTGCTTCAAGGGATTGATTTTCTTTGTCCCTTCTCTTTGACCCCTCCCTTTGGTTTCTGGCCTGTTGAGACATTGTTAGGTAATCACACATCTCATCACATAATACCTTCGCTACACTATTGGCATCAGTTTTTAACCTAGTTGGAGAGCCAAGAGAGGTTCTCATATGGCATCCAGTCACCAACTCATTAGGAGTTAGATGGTGATCGGAACCAGGATGCTTTCTTATGGCATATAAGGCAATGGGTAGGCAATGTAGCCACCCCTTCTTTAATGACATCTTTATTTTTGCAAGGGTTTCCGTTAATATTCCCTTTAACAAGGACACCATTCACCTGTGGGTGATAAGCTCAGGAAAATGTATGCATAATGCCTAATAAGAGAACATTTTGTTCAAAGAGTTCATTTACAATATGCAGTTCTTTCTCAGACTGCAAAACCTCACACACACCTCATCTTGGAAACACTTCATGCACAAGGATCTTGGCAGCGCTTGTGGTGTCAGTGAGTGTGTATGGACCTGCATTGATCCATCTATAAAAAGGACATACCACAACTAGCATATATCTGTAGCCATTGCATGTCTGCAGCATATCTACATAATCTATATGTAGGTGGTGAAATGGGCCATTAGGTCTAAGAATTGGTCCTCTCACTGTTTGCAAAGTGTGCCCTGCAGTACATTTCTGGCACATGATGCAATTTACAATAAACTGTGCCACATGCTCTAACAGATTTGGTGAGAACCACTGTTCTGCAATTGTAGAAACTAGATAGACTCTCTTGAGTCATATGCACAAGATACTGAAGCTGTTCCAGCACTATCCTCAATAATGCTAGAGGCATAGCTGTCTTTCCAGTGCTATCCTGTCTCAAAATTGTCTCTGTGAGGGATAAAGAACACTCCTGTTTCTTCCATAAATCCTTCTCTTCTTGTGGTGCTCACTCCTTGTATACTGGACAATAGACAGCATGTTAAAGCCCTCCTTTACCAACATGCATCGTCCTGTAATTTCTTTAACACTTTCTATTTTGATATTAGAAATGGTTGGGAAATAGGCTGCCTTTTTTGCTTCTAAGTCTGTGACTTCATTTCCATGGGAAATCACATCTTCTCTTTTAGTGTGGTTTCGCATTTTACCACTGTGAGCATTTATGGGAGTGCTAATACTTCAATAAGTATCCAATAGTGCTGCATGTTACACTGGAGTATCGACTGTGTGGTGGAAGCCCCTCCTTTTCCAGCATGACAAACCTGTGTATACAGTTGCCATCACAGAGGCGGAGTCAGAGTACACTGTCACTTCCTTATCTTCAAATCTCTGAAGCACAGTGATAAGCGCCACTAATTCAGCAGCCTGTGCTGAGCAATGCGATGGCAATCTAGCACTGTCACTACCTCGAATTCACCCTCTCGGTTCAGCTTTACTGCTGCTGAACCAGTATGCCTTTCACCAGTCATTTGGGCAATTTTTGAAGAACCATCAATGAAAACAACTCCCCCCCTCCCGAGAGCATTTTCTCTAACTTGGGGAATTTCATTAAAGTGTTCAGTACACGTTGTGCAATCATGTAAACAATCATCTTCCCCTACTGGTTCTGTTATGAAAATTGCTGGGTTAGCCGTCTTACATCTAACAATTTGAATGGCAGGGTTCGATATTATTACCTCGTGTCCTGATGCTCTTTGTGTGGTCAATGTACTTTTGGGCTTTTCTAAAATCGCAAATAGTGCTTGTTCTACAAATGGTGTTACTGAACACCCCATTGTTAAACTTGAAGCTTTTTCAATTGCAAATGCAAAAGCAGCTAAAGACTGCCCAAAGGGATAATGCCCTTTCATAAATTGATCTAAAATACCACTATACTAATATAATGGTTTGTGTGCATGTTCTAAAGTCATTTTCTGTGTAAGGACTTCTGTCATGACTTCTCCATTTGAATTAGAACATTTAAATACTCTTCGTGATAATCTGGAATTCCCAACACAAGGGCTGTATTGATTGCCTTTTTGAATTCTTCAAATCCTTCAGTCATCTCATCTGTCCATATTATTTTGCTCTTTGCCACCTGTGCTTCTTTAAGTCCTATTAAAAGTGGTTAAATATCTGTACTATAATCGAAAACACCAGGCCCGATAATAGTTACATAGGCATTCATATTGTTGCTATTCTCCCTCTGTTTTGGGTTCTGAGGTCTTCATGATTGCTTTTCCTCTTTCAGGTGTCACTTTCCTTCCCTCGTGTGAAATCAGTTGTCTGATATATAAGACCTCTTTCTGGCAATATTGTAACTTTTCTTTGTCGGGTTTATAACCTTTCTCCGAGAGTATAGTCATGAGCTTAACTGAATCTCCTCTGCATCTTTCTTCTGTCTCACTACATACCCAAAATGTCATCCACGTACTGAACTATTGCACTTTCGAGCTGAACATTACCTAGGTCCATGTGAAGGACTCTTTTAAAGATTGAAGGGGACGCACAGTAACTCTGGGACAAACATGCATGTTTCAGGCGGATACTTTTATACGAGAATTAAGTCAAATTGTGTGAGTCTTCTTGAAGGGGCATTGAAAAGAACACATTTTTTAAATCTATGACTGTGAAATACTTGCCCTTAGAGGGGATGTTACACAATATTGTTGCAGGATTTGGAACTCAGGGAAACTCAGCTTTGACTATATTGTTTAGGGGACGAAGGTCCTTAGTGAACCTCCATGACCCTCCTGTTGATGATTTTTTCACTATGTACACAGCCCTGTTACATGAAGAATCAGATGGTACTAATATTCCTTGCTTCATTAAAGCGATAATGGTCTCAAATGTACCTTCATCCGCCTCTCGGGACATGGGGTATTGCTTTGCACGCTGAAAAAGGGCTCCCGGTTTAAGCATGATTTTAACTGCTCCTATTCCTTTTAATAGACCCACGTCATATGGACTTGTGGTCATAAAATATTTGGTACTTTCACTAAATCTTCCTGGAGAAATGATGGTATCTTTTTTACCATCACCATTCTCTGCTGTATTTCTCTAATCTCTACTTTAATCCAATAAGTGAGATTTATGAAAAATACTAACTCATCATTTGAGTATTCATGCTTAAATAGCTGCTCGTCTGTCAAATCTGTCAGCCTGTATCCTTCACTGAGAGCTATCACTGTTCTTCTCTCATCATCTGCCCCATGAAGAACCACCCTTTCCTCTGTAACCACTGCTGCTTCTAACTCCAAGGGGATAATCTGCCCTTCTTCATCATCTATAGGAATTTCTGGTCTGAACAAAAACTCATCAGGTATTGTTAATAGCGTATCTATCAATTTGGATAACCATGATAATAAAACAGTTCCTCCTTACAAGAATGCTTCTGAATCTAAGGGAACTCCTCGTAATGCCTTCTGGCCTGTAAAGGCTAATATAAGCTCTATAAGCTCTCTCACATTCATATAATGTATCCCTGGAGTGGAACACACTATTCATTTGACAGTAAAAGATATCATCATGTTAAGTTTCTTCATTAAGCCACATCCTGATATGTTAACTGTCGTCTGCCTAGAATACAATAATCGTATTGACCTATCGTGTTCTCCTAAAGAGATTGGTAATTCGCCTGTGAAAGGAACTAAACTCATCGCCTCAGAGAATCCCTGCGCATTCATGGTAATACCAGACATTGGAAAATTTCCCTCACGCATACAGGAACAAGTTGTTCCAGTGTCTACAAGAAATGAAACTGGTCGATTCATGGAATTAATGTGCGCGGAAAATTCACGCACCAGAGGTGCCAAAACATGCGATTCGCAGTGCAACTGCGAAAATCGCAGGAAAACCAGCGCACATCGATTCATGGAAGTCCGAGTGCGAGAAAAATATTGGATGTGCGCTGAAAAAGTGCGCGGCGCACAGGTCATCCAACGGCGTGCGCCACGGCGAAATCCGCATAGCGCGGCGCACATCACAAAAGTAGGCGGAACACGGGGCGTAACACTCGGAATGGGGAACAACGCTTGAAAATATGGGCGTCACGGGGGAAGTACAGGAGGCAAGTGCACGGAACGCCCACACACTCGCCTACAACCCGTATTCATGGAATCGAATAGCGCAAACCAGCGCATGGTGAAAGACGCGCACAGGGCCAAACAAGTACGCCACAAGAAAGCAGGCGTTAGCGTCCCTGCGCCTGAAATAAATGTGCGCCAAAAAGTGCGCTAACAAAAAGCACCCATATACAGCCATGATGAATGGTCCATACAGTGGCCCTCTAGGACAAATGAGGTGCAAAGGGGTACCGACAAACACGGACACCCGCTGTGTGAAAATTAGCGTATGCGTGTATTACGGGGTTCCCGGGAAGTTCCACACGCGATTGGCCTGGGCACGTGTATTCCGGGGTGCTTTCACACGCGAATTTGCAGGGTACGTGTATTACGGGGTTCGCGGGAAGTTCCACACGCGATTGCCCTGGGTCCGTTTATTTCGGGGTGCGCGGGAAGTTTCACACGCGAATTAGCAGGGTACGTGTATTTCGGTGTGCGGGGGAAGTTTCACATGCAAATTAGAAGGGTATGTGTATTTCGGTGTGCACGTGAAGTTCCACATGCAATTTCAGCAGGGTACGTGTACTCCGGGTCCGCGGCAAATTCCACACTCGAATCCAACAGCCTACGTGTATTTCTGGGGTGCCGGGGAGTCCCACACGTGAATTGGCCGTGTTGGTCCTCCCAGCTGTTCCCTCTACACCCTCCATGGCCCCTGCAGGCGGCCCACACCACAGGGGACTACCCTGCACTCCTGCACATGTCCCGCAGGCAGCCCATCCACCATGGCCATGCCCCCCAGCCAACCCACATGTCACCTTGCACTACTGCCCACCAACGCATTTCTCCCAGCACCCCCACCACCCAGCATCCTGGGGCACCCTCCATCAGGCCCCCACTCATGTCTCCCAGCACCCCCACCCCCCTGCATCCAGGGGCACCCTCCACCAGGCCCCCACTCATGTCTCCAAGCACCCCCACCCCCCACCAGTCAAGGGCACCCTCCACCAGGCCCCCACTCATGTCTCCCTGCACCCCCACCCCCCTGCATCCAGGGGCACCCTCCACCAGTCCCCCACTCATGTCTCCCAGAACCCCACCCCCCTGCATCCAGGGGCACCCTCCACCAGGCCCCCACTCATGTCCCCCTGCACCCCCACCCCCAGCTACGTGGGGCACCCTCCACCAGGCCCCCACTCATGTCTCCCAGCACCCCGACCCCCCAGCATCCAGGGGCACCCTCCACCAGGCCCCCACTCATGTCTCCTTGCACCCCCACCCCCCAGCATCCAGGGGCACCCTCCACCAGGCCCCCACTCATGTCCAACTCATGTCTCCCTGCACCCCCACCCCCCAGCATCCAGGGGAGGCCTCCACCAGGCCCCCACTCATGTCCAACTCATGTCTCCTTGCACCCCCACCCCCCAGCATCCAGGGGCACCCTCCACAAGGCCCCCACTCATGTCCAACTCATGTCTCCCTGCACCCCCACCCCCCACCAGTCAGGGGCACCCTCCACCAGACCCCCAATCATGTGTCGCTGCACCCCCACCCCCCAGCACTGTGGGGTACCCTCCACCAGGCCCACACTCATGTCTCCCAGCACCCCCAGCCCCCTGCATCTAGGGGCATCCTTCACCAGGCCCCCACTCATGTCTCCCTGCACCCCCACCCCCCTGCATCCAGGGGCACCCTCCACCAGGCCCCCACTCATGTCTCCCTGCACCCCCACCCCCCTGCATCCAGGGGCACCCTCCACCAGGCCCCCACTCATGTCTCCCAGCACCCCCACCCCCCAGCATCCAGGGGCACCCTCCACCAGGCCCCCACTCATGTCCAACTCATGTCTCCTTGCACCCCCACCCCCCAGCATCCAGGGGCACCCTCCACCAGGCCCCCACTCATGTCTCTGCACCCCCACCCCCCACCAGTCAGGGGCACCCTCCACCAGACCCCCAATCATGTGTCCCTGCACCCCCACCCCCCAGCACTGTGGGGTACCTTCCACCAGGCCCTCACTCATGTCTCCCAGCACCCCCAGCCCCATGCATCCAGGGGCACCCTCCACCAGGCCACCACTCATGTCTCCCTGCACCCCCACCCCCCTGCATCCAGGGGCACCCTCACCAGGCCCCCACTCATGTCTCCCTGCACCCCCACACCCCTGCATCCAGGGGCACCCTCCACCAGGCCCCCACTCATGTCTCCCAGCACCCCCACCCCCCTGCATCCAGGGGCACCCTCCACCAGGCCCCCACTCATGTCTCCCAGCACTCCCACACCCCTGCATCCAAGGGCACCCTCCACCAGGCCCCCACTCATGTCCCCCTGCACCCCCACCCCCCAGCACTGTGGGGCACCATCCACCAGGCCCCCACTCATGTCCAACTCATGTCACCTTGCACCCCCACCCCCCAGCATCCAGGGGCACCCTCCACCAGGCCCCCACTCATGTCCAACTCATGTCTCCCAGCACCCCCACCCCCCACCAGTCAGGGGCACCCTCCACCAGGCCCCCACTCATGTCTCCCAGCACCCCCACCCCCTGCATCCAGGGGCACCCTCCACCAGGCCCCCACTCATGTCTCCCACCCCCCTGCATCCAGGGGCACCCTCCACCAGGCCCCCACTCATGTCTCCCAGCACCCCCACCCCCCTGCATCCAGGGGCACCCTCCACCAGGCCCCCACTCATGTCCCCCTGCACCCCCACCCCCCAGCATCCAGGGGCACCCTCCACCAGGCCCCCACTCATGTCTCCCAGCACCCCCACCCCCCTGCATCCAGGGGCACCCTCCACCAGGCCCCCACTCATGTCTCCCAGCACCCCCACCCCCCTGCATCCAGGGGCATCCTCCACCAGGCCCCCACTCATGTCTCCCTGCACCCCCACCCCCTGCATCCAGGGGCACCCTTCACCAGGCCCCCACTCATGTCTCCTTGCACCCTCACCCCCCAGCATCCAGGGGCAGCCTCCACCAGGCCCCCACTCATGCCTCCCTGCACCACCACCCCTCACCAGTCATTGGCACCCTCCACCAGGCCCCCACTCATATCCAACTCATGTCTCCCTGCACCCCCACCCCCCACCAGTCAGGGGCACCCTCCACCAGGCCCCCACTCATGTCTCCCAGCACCCCCACCCCCCTGCATCCAGGGGCACCCTCCACCAGGCCCCCACTCATGTCTCCCATCACCCCACCCCCCTGCATCCAGGGGCACCCTCCACCAGGCACCCACTCATGTCTCCCAGCACCCCCACCCCCCTGCATCCAGGGGCACCCTCCACCAGGCCCCCACTCATGTCTCCTTGCACCCCCACCCCCCAGCATCCAGGGCCACCCTCCACCAGGCCCCCACTCATGCGTCCCTGCACCCCCACCCCTCACCAGTCAGGGGCACCCTCCACCAGGCCCCCACTCATATCCAACTCATGTCTCCCTGCACCCCCACCCCCAGCCTCCAGGGGCACCCTCCACCAGGCCCACTCTCATGTTTCCCAGCACCCCCACCCCCCTGCATCCAGGGGCACCCTCCACCAGGCCCCCACTCATGTCCAACTCATGTCTCCTTGCACCCCCACCCCACAGCATCCAGGAGCACCCTCCACCAGGCCCCCACTCATTTCCAACTCATGTCTCCCTGCACCCCCACCCCCAGCATCCAGGGGCACCCTGCACCAGGCCCCCACTCATGCCTCTCAGCACCCCCACCCCCCTGCATCCAGGGGCACCCTCCACCAGGCCCCCACTCATGTCTCCCAGCACCCCCACCCCCCTGCATCCAGGGGCACCCTCCACCAGGCCCCCACTCATGTCCCCCTGCACCCCCACCCCCACCCCCAGCACTGTGGGGCACCCTCCACCAGGCCCCCACTCATGTCTCCCAGCACCCCCACCCCCCACCAGTCAGGGGCACCCTCCACCAGGCCCCCACTCATGTCCAACTCATGTCTCCTTGCACCCCCACCCTCCAGCATCCAGGGGCACCCTCCACCAGGCCCCCACTCATGTCTCCTAGCACCCCCAACCCCACCAGTCAGGGGCACCCTCCACCAGGCCCCCACTCATGTCTCCCAGCACCCCAGCCCCCTGCATCCAGGGGCACCCTCCACCAGGCCCCCACTCATGTCTCCTTGCACCCCCACCCCCCAGCATCCAGGGGCACCCTCCACCAGGCCCCCACTCATGCCTCCCTGCACCCCCACCCCTCACCAGTCAGGGGCACCCTCCACCAGGCCCCCACTCATATCCAACTCATGTCTCCCTGCACCCCCACCCCCCAGCATCCAGGGGCACCCTCCACCAGGCCCACACTCATGTCTCACAGCACCCCCACCGTCCTGCATCCAGGGGCACCCTCCACCAGGCCCCAATCATGTCCAACTCATGTCTCCTTGCACCCCCACCCCACAGCATCCAGGGGCACCCTCCACCAGGCCCCCACTCATGCCTCCCTGCACCCCCACCCCTCACCAGTCAGGGGCACCCTCCACCAGGCCCCCACTCATGTCCAACTCATGTCTCCCTGCACCCCCACCCCCCAGCATCCAGGGGCACCCTCCACCAGGCCCCCACTCATGCCTCGCAGCACCCCCACCCCCTGCATCCAGGGGCACCCTCCACCAGGCCCCCACTCATGTCTCCCAGCACCCCGACTCCCCTGCATCCAGGGGCACCCTCCACCAGGCCCCCACTCATGTCCCCCTGCACCCCCACCCCCAGCACTGTGGGGCACCCTCCACCAGGCCCCCACTCATGTCTCCCAGCACCCCCACCCCCCACCAGTCAGGGGCACCCTCCACCAGGCCCCTACTCATGTCCAACTCATGTCTCCTTGCACCCCCACCCCCCAGCATCCCCACTCATGTCTCCCAGCACCCCCACCCCCACCAGTCAGGGGCACCCTCCACCAGGCACCCACTCATGTCTCCCAGCACCCCCCTGCATCCAGGGGCACCCTCCACCAGGCCCCCACTCATGTCTCCCAGCACCCCCACCCCCCTGCATCCAGGGGCACCCTCAACCAGGCCCCCACTCATGTCTCCCAGCACCCCCAACCCCCTGCATCCAGGGGCACCCTCCACCAGGCCCCCACTCATGTCTCCTTGCACCCCCACCCCCAGCATCCAGGGGCACCCTCCACCAGGCCCCCACTCATACCTCCCTGCACCCCCACCCCTCACCAGTCAGGGGCACCCTCCACCAGGCCCCCACTCATATCCAACTCATGTCTCACAGCACCCCCAAACCCCTGCATCCAGCGGCACCCTCCACCAGGCCCCCACTCATGTCTCCTTGCACCCCCACCCCCCAGCATCCAGGGGCACCCTCCACCAGGCCCCCACTCATGCCTCCCTGCACCCCCACCCCTCACCAGTCAGGGGCACCCTCCACCAGGCCCCCACTCATATCCAACTCATGTATCCCTGCACCCCCAAACCCCAGCATCCAGGGGCACACTCCACCAGGCCCACACTCATGTCTCACAGCACCCCCTCCCCCCTGCATCCAGGGGCACCCTCCACCAGGCCCCCACTCATGTCCAACTCATGTCTCCTTGCACACCCACCCCACAGCATCCAGGGGCTCCCTCCACCAGGCCCCCACTCATGCCTCCCTGCACCCCCACCCCTCACCAGTCAGGGGCACCCTCCACCAGGCCCCCACTCATGTCCAACTCATGTCTCCCTGCACCCCCACCCCCCAGCATCCAGGGGCACCCTCCACCAGGCCCCCACTCATGCCTCCCAGCACCCCCACCCCCCTGCATCCAGGGGCACCCTCCACCAGGCCCCACTCATGTCTCCCAGCACCCCCACCCCCCAGCATCCAGGGGCACCCTCCATGAGGCCCCCACTCATGTCTCCTTGCACCCTCACCCCCCAGCATCCAGGGGCACCCTCCACCAGGCCCCCACTCATGCCTCCCTGCACCCCCACCCCTCACCAGTCAGGGGCACCCTCCACCAGGCCCCCACTCATATCCAACTCATGTCTCCCTGCACCCCCACCCCCCAGCATCCAGGGGCACCCTCCACCAGGCCCACACTCATGTCTCACAGCACCCCCACCCCCCTGCATCCAGGGGCACCCTCCACCAGGCTCCCACTCATGTCCAACTCATGTCTCCTTGCACCCCCACCCCACAGCATCCAGGGGCACCCTCCACCAGGCCCCCACTTATGCCTCCCTGCACCCACACCCCTCACCAGTCAGGGGCACCCTCCACCAGGCCCCCACTCATGTCCAACTCATGTCTCCCTGCACCCCCACCCCCCAGCATCCAGGGGCACCCTCCACCAGGCCCCCACTCATGCCTCCCAGCACCCCCACCCCCTGCATCCAGGGGCACCCTCCACCAGGCCCCCACTCATGTCTCCCAGCACCCCCACCCCCCTGCATCCAGGGGCACCCTCCACCAGGCCCCCACTCATGTCCCCCTGCATTCCCACCCCCCAGCACTGTGGGGCACCCTCCACCAGGCCCCCACTCATGTCTAACTTATGTCTCCTTGCACCCCCACCCCCCAGCATCCAGGGGCACCCTCCACCAGGCCCCCACTCATGTCTCAAAGCACCCCCACTGTTAGGGAGAATTCTCTGTTTAGGCTGAATTTCCTAACCTAGTGAGTCCCCCAGCAGCTTTGCTGGATTTCGGGAGTTTGTTTTTTCCATCCTGCCAAGAGTGAGACTCTTTTTCTCCCACTCTTGGACATGTATGTGTGTAATTCCTTTGAATGTCAATGTGTTCTTTGGGCTATGGGGTCTTTTTCTCCATAGGGTCTCATATGTTTTTCTATGTGTGTTACACCGCACCCTACGTGCCGTAGCACTGGGGCGTCCTAGCGGACCCCACCCATAGAATCCATACCCGGGGACTGACTACTGTCTCCCCGGGCATGTAAAGTCACCGTTGGCTTTACTAGACCTAAATTTACTAACAGAACTAGTACAAACCATCTTATTGTGGACGTACTAGTAGGGGTAATTCGATTACTCCTGGATCTGTTACTCGAGGGGGCACTGTCCCACCCCCCTCGTCGAGTTTTGGCTGGTGGCAGTGGAAACTAATTGTTATGTTCGACCCCGAACATAACCCTATGGGATTCGTCCCATTGTTGGAGATTGATACCTTTTCTCGTTAATCTCTAACGTACCACCGATCTACTTATCTTAAATAAGTTTATCGGATGGTATTTTCTGCCAGAACTCGGTTTGTAAAATGGCGTCTGTGTTCGTCTCTGTGACTCCTAAACCAAAGGTCGAGCCCTTTGTTCCACTTTTGGCGGGCTCTGTACAGAGACCCTCCAAAGTGGTGCCATTCTGTCTGGGTTACCACAGGGGTGTGGGAGGGGGTTTAGGCACCCTGGACCGAGTTGCCTTGCCAACTCCGGTCGCACTCTGGAGTGATTGGCCCAAGTGGTGAGCCTCCCCGCTCACCACTTAGCATGTGTTGATTGACAGCTAGGCTGAATGAATGGGGGTTTTCTGCATAAAAGCAGGGCTTTTGGAACTGGATCTTCAGAAGTCGCCACAGGACCTAAGAATCCAACGAGGGTAACACTGAGCCGACCTGCACGACGACACCTCCGGTGGAGCCCTGAGGAATCGACTCACCACTTCCCGACGACAGAGATCTCCCTGCCGGAGAGTCTCTTCCCCTGGCTGGTGGGAACAACCAGTCCCCTTTGCTTTTTATTCACCTCAGGACGCAGTGGTCGAATTGCCCGTGCAGAGCACCTCGGCAACCGGATAGCCACTACCCCTGTATCGCGACCAAAAGGTGGTGCCTTGTGACGGAGCACTCCGCGGCTGGTCTCTTCCCTGGTGGTGCACCGGACCTCACTTTTCTTCGACGACAAGATCATCTCTACTCTTGGCAAAGACCCGACGTGCATCCACCACCAAGAACAACTGCCACCGCCGGAGCTGCCCTCCACAACAAGGTACCGTGTCTGCCTGGCTTCCCTTTCGATAGGTTCGAGTGAGGTATCTTAATCCTCTCCTTTCCGTTGGGTCACCTCCAAGATTTCTCACGTATTGTTCTGAACTGGTTCAATCTGCCGATAACAATTTGCTACAAAGACTCGAACGCATTTCCACTAGAGACTGTTGGGACATATCGCCTTGCCTCTCTCCGAGTGGGCCTGGCCTCTGAACTTTATGATCTATTGTGGTTCTTGCCTTCTTGCCTTGCATTTTTTTCCCGTGAAGTACTGAACTGTGTTCATTTCGTAACTTGCCTATTTTTCTCTCCCGTCCTAACTAATATTAGAGTGCCATCTAGGTTGAGGCATACACCTCTGTCTGTAAATAAGTGGTGCCGGTAAAACCTAGACTTGTCGAAATATTGCTAGGGGGATTGATCGTTTCTTCTTCGTAGAGTAATTGTGTTTGATTTGTTTGCCGTGATATTGCTATAGTGTTTTTGATAGATGTTTCGTTATGAATAAATACCTTAATATCTTTACACTGAGCCTTGTTGCATGTTTGCTTGTCTTACTGTGAAGAATTGCCCTATCTTGTATACTCCACATACTGCTTAACTCTTCTTGAGAGGAGTCTGACTGCTCAGCCACAGCTACCAACAGTGAATCTGTGTGGTGCAGACTGCTACCAAGTGGGTTTACTGCCAAACACCTGTAGTCCTAAATCTTTTGCAGTGGTCCCAGAGGGAACTGCACAGGTTTCCGCCTAACACTGGTGGCAGGGGTGGGATTTGTATCGAGTATACAGTTTAGAGTGCTTTTCGACACTTTAGGATAACTAACCACAAAACCTAGCACTAAAAAGCAACTTTCAGAAACATGTCTACGATGGAAACTTACAGTCAAGAGTCCTTGTCAGGTGAAAATACTGAGAGTTTGCGAGCTCTCTGTAGGCAAGAGAATCTTCCTGTAAGAGGCAAGAAGTTAGAACTAATAGAGAGATTGCTGGCGAACCAAAGTGTGGGTACTGGTTCAGAGGAACCAATTTCTCCAGCAAATGTAGATAACAGTGATGGTGTTGATCTAAATCGTAATTCTGATGATAGCGATGAAGAGGCTGACGAGGACGGAGAGGCTAACGAAACTGTCTCCCCTGCTCCTCTACCTGCCTTACCAGCTGTGCCTACGGGGCCCATACCAGGTCCCACAAGTAACCCTGCTTATTTTGAACTTGAAAAAATGAAGCTCGAATTAGAATACAAACGGTACTTGGCTCAATCTGAACGAAACCAAGAGCTCGAGTTCAGACGGATGAATGCCCAGGCTGAGCAGAAGCAAGCTGAGTTAAGACTCAGGGAAATAGAACTTAATCACGAGTTAGAAATGAAAAAGTTGTCTATGGAAAATGCTTCTCTCTCCTCTGGTTCCTCTAGGAGCTCCAGTCCCAAAAGACCCCGGATGCCGAAGGAATTAGTGGGTATGTATGAACCGAGATTGGATGTGTTGGATTGGTTGAAACTGTTTGAGTACAATCATGGGCTCCAGGACATCACCGGGAATGCTTTGCTTCCCTGGTTGTTCTCTAGGCTCCCTCCTGTTGCGACTGATGTGGTAATGGAATTGGGGGAGGCGGATAAGACGGATTACGAAAGTGTGAAGGTAGCTTTGATAGCTAGATTCGGGAAGACCCCTTCCCAGTATCTTAAGAGGTTTAGAACCCTCAAAAAGCATGATGGTACCCCTTGGGCTACCTGGGTGAGTGAAGGGTTGAAAAACTTAGAGGGATGGATTAAGGGTTACAAAGTGAACACTTATGAGGGTATGAGGAATCTTTTTATGTTGGAGTCTATTTATGATGCCTGTTCTCCTGAGCTCAGACAGCACTTGGCTGATTCGAAGGAATTGGATTCCCGGAAGCTAGCTAAGGCTGCTGACTTATGGGTTGCCAACAGGGCTACTCATAAGGATTCTGGGGCAACTCAGAAAAAGGATGAGGGAAAACAGCCTAAAAAAGACTCAAAAGAGAATTCTAATAACTCAAATTCCAAAGAGGGCCCCAAACAAAACCAGAAGGGTAAGCCACAAGGAAAACCACTGCAGAATAGTGTGTCTTCTGGTGCCAAACCGGAAGGAGGTCAGAACAAGCCACCATTCCAGAAAGCATTTGGTAAATGCTTTGTTTGTGGCTCGACTGACCATGTGAAAGGAGATCCCAGATGTAAGGGTAAACCTTCAGGGGTCCAGCTTGTCTCCTTAGCCTTCGCACCAGAGGAGGAAGTCCAAATGGCAAGTGGAAACCTTCTACTGCTAGCTGACGAACCCACTGGAGTCTCAGCCAGCGTTTCTTTAGTATCTCTGGGGTTGTGGGAACAACAGAATTTAGATGTCTATAATTCTATCCCCGATAATACTAAAGAGTATTATAAGGACAGTGTCCAGGTGAATAGTCAGGAGACTCCTGCCATTAGGGACACTGGGACCAGCATAACTGTGGTGGATATATTCGTTTTTTCAGGCTGAGGATGTTGCCAAGGCACCCAAACGCCTCACCAAGTTAGCTGGAGGGCCTGTGCAGATGCTTCCCCAATTACCAGTTCTCATCCAGTGTAACGACATGACTGTGAAGATACCTGTCAGCATACAGAGTGAGGTACCAGGACGCGTACTGTTGGGTAACGATTTGAAAACTCTCAGAGTTGTATCGCATACTCCCAGACCTCCTAGTAAATGGTTACAGGAGCTAACCAGACCCGCAAGAGAGAGGACCATGCGCGGTACTCTCCAGGAGATGATGAAGAAGGAAATCACTCCTGCTCCACTGGATTTGTCGGCCGCTGTCTCCAGGAAATCAGATGCGAAAGGGCAACCTAAGACTTCTATCCCGAAACCAGCAGCCAGCATTCCAGTGCAGCTAACACGGACTTCCCCGCGGTTGTCCAAAGTTACACCCGTAACTCCACCTCCTGTCGAGGCTGAGAGGGAGGTACAACCCTGTGTGGTAGAATTAGATTCTGAGGAAGAGCTAATGGAAGGCCAGGAACTCATTGGAGATCTGGATCCTGTTGACCATCCTGAGCTGCAGTCTTTACTGGCAGAAGGTGGACCCAGCAGGGCAGACTTCAGTAAGGGACAGAGGGAATGTCCAACTCTGGAAGGTCTTCGCCACCAGGCAGAAGCTCAGGCTGAAGGACAAGAGCCTGGGAAATACAGGTTGCACTGGGAAGATGGCCTCTTCTACAGTGAACCGACCGAGTCTGCACCTGGAGACTACAAACGACTTGTAGTACCCCAAGGGAACAGACCACAGTTCTTGCAGTTAGCCCACGAGATTCCTTTGGCTGGTCACTTGAGTTTCAAGAAGACTAAGGAAAGGCTCTCTCTCTACTTCTATTGGCTGAAGATGGGGGCTGAAGTGGAAAAACACTGCAGTAGCTGCCACACCTGCCAGACCTCTGGTAAGGTTGGCTCCAAGAATGTGGCACCTTTAGTGCCTCTCCCAGTCGTGGGAGTCCCATTTGAGAGAGTAGGGATTGACACTGTTGGTCCCCTTGATCCTCCAACCTCCTCAGGCAACAGGTCTATACTTGTTGTAGTAGACCATGCTACTAGGTATCCTGAGGCAATTCCTATGAGGACTGTTACAGCTCCGGCTGTGGCTAAGGCCCTCCTTGGTATTTTTATTAGGGTCGGGTTTCCTAAGGAAGTAATCTCTGACAGGGGGTCAAACTTTATGTCCCACTACATGAAAGCCATGTGGAAAACCTGCGGAGTTACTTACAAGTTCTCAACAGCGTACCACCCACAAACCAATGGGTTGGTAGAACGGTTCAACCGAACCATGAAGAGCATGATAGGTGCTTTAGAAGAACCCCTTAAGCGTAAGTGGGACCTTCTACTGCCATGCCTTCTCTTTGCTTATAGAGAAGTCCCTCAGGAGGGAGTAGGTTACGCTCCCTTCGAACTACTCTATGGTCATCCCGTCAGAGGTCCATTGGCCCTGATTAAGGAGGGGTTGGAGAGTGCTCCTTCCCCCAAGCCAGTCAGAGTGACTGACTACGTGATAGGTCTCCGGAGGAGAATGTCGCACATGATGACGGAAGCAAGCGATAACTTGAAAGCTGGACAAGCATTGGTCAGGCACTGGCACGATCAAAAGGCAAACTTGGTTGAGTTCGTTCAAGACCAGCTCGTTCTCGTTATGATCCCAACAAGGCAGAGGGCCTTGCAAGATAAGTGGATGGGACCCTTCAGAGTTGTGGGTAAACTCGGAGAGGTCAACTATCTAGTGGGCTTGGGCAATCCCAAGCAGGCTCCGACAGTCTTCCACACCAACCGACTTAAAGCGTATGTCTCACAACCTGATGTAGGAGCGTTGCTTCTAGCATCATCCGAGGTAGAAGAAGAGAGTGAAGCTCTTCCGGATCTCCTCAGAGGCTTACCTTTAGATGGAAAAATTGAAGGAGTAAATCTCTCCTCCAATCTGACACCGAGCAACAAGAAGAGTGCAAATCTATGTTGAATCAGTTTGCCTCTCTGTTCTCGCTTTCACCAGGCTTCACCCCTTGGGGCCAGCATGACATACTCACTGGTGACTGTCTGCCAGTCAAAAGCAGAGGATACCGCATGTCAGAAAACATACAAACCCACATCAAAGGTGAGGTCAGCAAGATGCTTGATCGCGGGGTAATAGAGCCCTCTACTAGTCCATGGTCTAGCCCACTTGTGTTAGTACCAAAGGCCAGATCTAAAGAACTTAGATTCTGCGTGGATTATAGAGTTCTTAATGCAGTCACCAAGACTAATGCCCACCCTTTGCCAAGAACAGAAGAGTTGGTGGATAAACTTGGCGCCGCCAAGTTCCTCAGCACATTTGACTTGACGTCAGGCTATTGGCAAATAGCCCTGACAGACCATGCCAAGGAGAAAACTGCATTTTCTACCCCCGTTGGCTTATACCAGTTTAAGGTAATGCCTTTCAGATTGAAGAATACACCTGCTACGTTTCAACGGATGGTAAACCAGGTTCTGAATGGGATGGAGGACTTCTGCATGGCATACTTGGATGACATCGCAGTGTTCAGCAATTCCTGGGAAGAACATGTAACCAACCTGAGAGATGTTTTGCAGGCTCTTGGACGAGCCAATCTGACCATAAAGGCGAGTAAATGCCAAATTGGACAGAGTAAGGTAGTCTATCTTGGACATGAGGTAGGAGGTGGAGAAATAAGGCCTTTGCTCAGTAAGATTGAAGCTGTGCGAAATTGGACAACACCGACTACTCAAACCCAAGTGAGAGCCTTCCTAGGCCTCACTGGGTATTACATGAATTTCATAGAGAACTATGGGACCATAGCTTTTCCACTGAATGTCATCTCCTCGCCCAAATTTCCTAAAAAGGTTAGATGGAACGAGGAGTGCAATCAGGCTTTCGAAAACCTGAAAAAGGCTCTTTGCCAAGCCCCAGTACTCAGAGCTCCTGATTACCGCCAACACTTCATTGTGCAGACAGATGCTTCAAATGTAGGAATAGGTGCCATACTCAGTCAACTGGATGGGAAAGGTAGGGAGCACCCCGTTTGCTTCATCAGCCGCAAGCTGAAGGATCCTGAAACAAGGTGGGCAACAATCGAAAGAGAGTGCTTTGCTATCGTGTGGGCTCTGAAGAAGTTTAGGCCGTACTTGTATGGTTCTACTTTCGTCATTCAGACTGACCACCAACCCTTGAGATGGTTAATGCAAATGAAAGGGGAAAACCCAAAACTATTGAGATGGTCGATCTGCCTGCAAGGGTTTGATTTCACCATTGAGCAAAGGTCAGGATGTCACCACCAAAATGCTGATGGTCTCTCTAGGATGTATATCATCGACTAGAGGTATGAGATTCATCCAGGAGTGGATTAAATCCTCCTGTCCCTTAGTCTGGGGGGGCGAGTGTTAGGGAGAATTCTCTGTTTAGGCTGAATTTCCTAACATAGTGAGTCCCCCAGCAGCTTTGCTGGATTTCGGGAGTTTGTTTTTTCCATCCTGCCAAGAGTGAGACTCTTTTTCTCCCACTCTTGGACATGTATGTGTGTAATTCCTTTGAATGTCAATGTGTTCTATGGGCTATGGGGTCTTTTACTCCATAGGGTCTCATATGTTTTTCAATGTGTGTTACACCGCACCCTACGTGCCGTAGCACTGGGGCGTCCTAGCGGACCCCCACCATAGACTCCATACCCGGGGACTGACTACTGTCTCCCCGGGCATGTAAAGTCACCGTTGGCTTTACTAGACCTAAATTTACTAGCAGAACTAGTACAAACCATCTTATTGTGGATGTACTAGTAGGGGTAATTCGATTACTCCTGGATCTGTTACTCGAGGGGGCACTGTCCCGTCCCCCCTCGTCGAGTTTTGGCTGGTGGCAGTGGAAACTACTTGTTATGTTCGACCCCGAACATAACTCTATGGGACTTGTCCCATTGTTGGAGATTGATACTTTTTCTCGTTAATCTCTAACGTACCACGATCTACTTATCTTAAATAAGTTTATCGGATGGTATTTTCTGCCAGAACTCTGTTTGTAAAATGGCGTCTGTGTTCGTCTCTGTGACTCCTAAACCAAAGGTCGAGCCCTTTGTTCCACTTTTGGCGGGCTCTGTACAGAGACCCTCCAAAGTGGTGCCATTCTGTCTGGGTTACCACAGGGGCGTGGGAGGGGGTTTAGGCACCCTGGACCGAGTTGCCTTGCCAACTCCGGTCGCACTCTGGAGTGATTGGCCCAAGTGGTGAGCCTCCCCGCTCACCACTTAGCATGTGTTGATTGACAGCTAGGCTGAATGAATGGGGGTTTTCTGCATAAAAGCAGGGCTTTTGGGACTGGATCTTCAGAAGTCGCCACAGGACCTAAGAATTTGACGAGGTTAACACTGAGCCAACCTGCACGACGACACCTCCGGTGGAGCCCTGCGGAACCGACTCACCACTTCCCGACGACAGAGGAGATCTCCCTGCCGGAGAGTCTCTTCTCCTGGCTGGTGGGAACAACCAGTCCCCTTTGCTTTTTATTCGCCTCAGGACGCAGTGGTCGAATTGCCCGTGCATAGCACCTCGGCAACCGGATAGCCACTACCCCTGTATCGCGACCAAAAGGTGGTGCCTTGTGACGGAGCACTCCGCGGCTGGTCTCTTCCCTGGTGGTGCACCAGACTTTTCTTCGACGACGAGATCATCTCTACTCTTGGCAAAGAACCGACTTGCATCCACCACCAGGAACAACTGCCCCCGCCGGAGCTGCCCTCCACAACAAGGTACCGTGTCCACCTGGCTTCCCTTTCGATCGGTTCGAGTGAGGTGTCTTAATCCTCTCCTTTCCGTTGGGTCGCCTCCAAGCTTTCTCACGTATTGTTCTGAACTGGTTCAATCTGCCGATAACAATTTGCTACAAATACTCGAACGCATTTCCACTAGAGACTTTTGGGACATATCGCCTTGCCTCTCTCCGAGTGGGCCTGGCCTCTGAACTTTATGATCTATTGTGGTTCTTGCCTTCTTGCCTTGCATTTTTTTCCTGTGAAGTACTGAACTGTGTTGATTTCGTAACCTGCCTATTTTTCTCTCCCGTCCTAACTAAAATTAGAGTGCCATCTAGGTTGAGGCATACACCTCTGTCTGTAAATAAGTGGTGCCGGTAAAACCTAGACTTGTCGAAATATTGCTAGGGGGATTGATCGTTTTTTCTTCGTAGAGTAATTGTGTTTGATTTGTTTGCCGTGATATTGCTATAGTGTTTTTGATAGATGTTTAATTATAAATAAATACCTTAATATCTCTACACTGAGCCTTGTTGCGTGTTTGCTTGTCTTACTGTGAAGAATTGCCCTATCTTGTATACTCCACATACTGCTTAACTCTTCTTGAGAGGAGTCTGACTGCTCAGCCACAGCTACCAACAGTGAATCTGTGTGGTGCAGACTGCTACCAGGTGGGTTTACTGCCAAACACCTGTAGTCCTAAATCTTTTGCAGTGGTCCCAGAGGGAACTGCACAGGTTTCCGCCTAACACCCACCCCCACCAGTCAGGGGCACCCTCCACCAGGCCCCCACTCATGTCTCCCAGCACCCCCACCACCCTGCATCCAGGGGCACCCTCCACCAGGCCCTCACTCATGTCTCGCAGCACCCCCACCCCCCTGCATCCAGGGGCACCCTCCACCAGGCCCCCACTCATGTCTCCAAGCACCCCCACCCCCCTGCATCCAGGGGCACCCTCCACCAGGCCCCCACTCATGTCTCCTTGCACCCCCACCCCCGAGCATCCAGGGGCACCCTCCACCAGGCCGCCACTCATGCCTCCCTGCACCCCCACCCCTCACCAGTCAGGGGCACCCTCCACCAGGCCCCCACTCATGTCCAACTCATGTCTCCCTGCACCGCCACCCCCCAGCATCCAGGGGCACCCTCCACCAGACCCACACTCATGTCTCCCAGCACCCCCACCCCCCTGCAACCTGTGGCACCCTCCACCAGGCCCCCACTCCTTCCTACCACCCCCCCACCCCCCAGCAGTGCGAATCGCCTGTGTACGCGTATATCAGGGTTGCGCGTGTAGTCTGACACGCAATATCAGCAGGGTACGCGTATTACGGGGTTCGCAGGAAGTTTCACACGCGATTTTAGCAGGGTACGTGTATTTCGGGGTGCGCGGGAAGTTTCACACGCGAATTTGCAGGGTACGTGTAATTCGGTATGTGCGCGTGAAGTTACACACACGACTGTGCCTGTGAGAGTGGGGTACGTGTATTCCAGGGGTGGGCGGGATTATTTACTTGCGACTGGGCCTGGGAGAGCGTGTTACGTGAATTCCTGGGGTGGGCGGGAAATTTACACGCTCGCCTACAACGCGCCAAAAAATAAAAGGACCAATCCTGAAACACGTACGCCAGCATGAAGCAGGCGCACGTCCCGCGCAGCATAAAAGAGTGCGCAAACAACAAACAAGCTCAGACGCCAGGATGAATATACTGTTCCTAGCAGCAGTGGCCGTGGGATACCGCAGGAGGAGGAGAAGGATAGTCAGGGCCAGAATCTTCACACCCAGAACCAGCCTATTTGGTATGCCAGACGACCAGGTGTATGGGAGGTACAGGTTTCCACCACACATAATACTCAACCTGGTCAATGAGTGGGAGGATGACCTCACATCACCCACCCTGTGCTCCCAAGCACTCAGCCCCCTGGAGAAGGTCCGCAATGTACTGCACTTCTTGGCTACCGGATAATTTCAGCGGACAAGTGCCATAGTGGGGGGGGTGTCACAGGCCACGCAGCCATGGTGCCTACACCAGGTGTTGGCCATCATCACTGCACGCCCATCAGTCCGCAGGCACATATACCTGCCCAGAACACCTGCAGAAAGGCAGGCTGTCAGCCAGGATTTCTACAGGGTGGCACAATTCCCCAAAGTGCTTGGTGCCATTGATTGCACCCATGTGGCTCTACGTCCCCGCAGGGCATCTGAGCACATCTATAGAAACCGCAAGCACTCACATTCCATCAACGTCCAGGTAGTATGTAATGCCAAGGGAATCATTACTTCAGTATATGCCAACTATCCAGGGTCCACCCACGACAGCTTCATTTACAGGATGTCAACCCTAAACCGGGACATGGAAGCTGGGCGGCATGGCGATGCATGGCTGCTGGGTGAGTAGAAATGCCACAGCACACGCATGCATGACAGATACATAGTAATGCCAATACCCCACTAATGATCCCCATCACCACCTCCCCAGGGGACAGTGCCTACCCTCTGAGCACACACATGATGACGCCAATTCGGAACCCCATCACGCCTCCCGAGGTAAGGTACAACACAGCCCATATTGCAACACGGGGCATAGTGGAGCGCACATTCGGTGTGCTCAAGTCACCCTTTCGCTCCCTTGACCGTTCTGGCGGGCAGCTGTTATACGCTCCCCCAGTAGTGTGCAGGATCATAGTGGCAGCATGTGTCATGCACAATGTTGCAACACGCCGGGGCCTGGCTGTGGACATGGTGGTGCCCCCACATCCCCAACCACATGCACGCCCGCTGTGCATGGGCGGGGAAAGGGCACGGGGTGAGGCAGCCCGTACGCAGCTGGTGGCTAATTACTTCACATAGAAAGCACACCCCTGTGGAGTGCACACAGCCCTGGCACATACCATCTGACAATCAATGATGACTCAATCTGACAATTATGATGAACAAAGGGACAGTCAACTGTCAGAACCATAGCAGCCTGAGATTGTTCATCTGGAAGTGTCACAATGTGTGCATCCCTACCTACACAAACACCACCAATGCAGTGTCATCAAAAGACACACTTCCATGCAGCAAAAATGAATACCCACTTGAAAAATACAACATGAGAACAGTGCCATGTCACCCAACCCCTCCCCGGCACGGCCACACAACACACCATGGCATGTCAAGCAATGTGAGATCAAACAAATTAATCCCCACAACATGCCCCAAGTGTCACCAACTACAGGGTCCCTAGTGGAAACTGGCCACACATGAAATGCTCACAGTAATGCAGGACCAACAACACACATTACTAAATACTTACCAAGAATACCAATCACCTACACAACCTCCAACCTACCATAAACATGACAGTACAGACTTAAAGAATTGGTAGCCTCACTACCTGATAATGCCAGCACTTCGAGCACTTCCAAGTATACAGTGTTAGCGCCACGCAAGAGTGTAGGTGCACTGCTTACAACATGGACTCCAGTCCCAAAGTAGACCGCCTTGTGAAGACATGAGAAATGGACCTGCAAATTAGGAGGATGAGATGGATGCAGAGGCACATATCAATACACCATGCAGTGTACAATACAACAACAATATGCACTAGGAATGTATACACAGTATTGACTACAGACTGCCCACACATCAAATGGGAGTGCAACATCACCGTGTACGTCAATGTCACTTGGGCACACCCTTTGCAAGCCCATGGGAACGGGAAGCAGGAGGGGTGTGTGTCACTCAAACCCAAGCATCTGACCCAAATTCAGGACAAGCCTGCATGTGCCCAGCCACAATACAGCGTATGCCCACGGGAGCCACACAAGGCAACACACTGTCCAAAAAATAAAAAATAAAAAATAAAAAATAAAAAAAATCAAAAATGGCCATTAATGGGCCCGGGGGGGGGGTGGGTGAGGCCACCCAGGAGGTCCGAGGACAGGGTGCACACCAAAACCCACCTGTGTGGATCTTGCGAAAAAAACACCGCCATGGGCTCATGGCCTGCACGGCTACCCTATTGTGAGAGATTCGCTGCTGTCGCTCTCCTCACCCTCTGCAGCTGCATCAGGAGGTGGTGACACTATGGGAGGCAGCCCACGCAAAGCACTAGTCTAGTCCTCCATGGCAGCAAGCATGCGGGTGTGGAAGGTCTGGTTCTGGAGGATAATTGTGCGGAGGTCCCCATGCAACAACTCACGGGATGCCCGGACCTCCGCCCTAGTTGCCTGCATCTCAGCTGAGAGCGTACGTGTGAGCCGATCCAGCTGCTGTTCTGTCCTCGTGTTAGCTGAAGCCTCAAGCTCAACCAGAGTTGCCCTGAGCTGATGGAGTTCCACCCTCAGGGCTTCCCTGTGGCCCTGGGACTCAATGGAAATGGCTTCCCGCAGAGCCTCCAGTGCCGCCCGCCTGTCCCTGTTGGATGCCAACATGTCCTCCCTGTGTGACTGGCTAATGGAGTCTGTTGCCTGCTGTAGTTGTTCAATTAGCCTTTCTTGGGGGACAATGGAAGTGGCCACCCTATCCATGGCCTGAGCCATCATCTCAGTTGATGCTGCCTGTTGGTTTGCCATACCGTATATGGATTGCTCCCATGCAGTATTGCCTGGTGGCATACGGCCACCGCGTCGGTGGGCACCACACCTGTCTGGGACAAGGCGAACTGCGCCTTGCTGTGCCGGCACTGCCTGAGGGTGCAGGACTGCATTCCCCCTCTGATCTGCTGGCCCAGGAACAGGATCAGATGTAGCGGAGTGTGACCCTGCATCCGTAACCACCAAAGGCTGACCTACCAACACTGACATCCCCATTGAGGGTTCTTCCCCTGGTGCAGGTGGGTTGGACAGTACAGAATCCCTCCCAGAGACACTTACCTGCGAAGGCAGATAGGTCTCATCATCCGAATCGACACCTGAATAGAGCTCGGGGGAGGTGCACCCAGAGACACCCCTTGAGATGACGGCCTGCAGCAAGTGGGGGTTCTCACCCACCACCACACCACGTCCCTCACTGGTGCCCGGTCGGGCCTGAGACCCCTCCTGGGTCTGCACCATCTCCACAACCCCAGCAGTATCAAGTGCGTCATCCCTTGCAAAGACATGAAAGAAAAGAAATTGGAACAGGCATTAGCAACATGGAACACAATTAGGGCTGAGAAGCAACAGAAACAGTACTTCATTGACACATGTCCCACATGACTATAACCCTCCCGTGCATGCACTGTCACTGCGTATGAAGGGGAGGCAAATGGCACACATTGATGACACCAAGATGGAGGACCAACAAATTTGCTGCATGCTGCCTAGCAGTGCCATCACACATTGGCCTGTGATTGGCATGTCCAATACACCTAAGTGACACATGCCATCACACAGATGGCATGTACCCTAGCCATGTCACACATGGGACAATGGGACTGAGAAATGCCTAGTTAAAGTGGTGGAATGCAGACAATCAGCCTGAATGAACACAGAATAACATGCAACTATGTTGTGGCAAGATGACAATTCAAGGGCAACTGGTGTGAGGTTGGGCTGAATGTCTACTGTTGCCAGAAGGGATACTGCAACACCCAAATCCTGGTGCGCAGAATGTTTTGGATGAAGCACATGGGTGACCCAAACCACTCAGGCACACACCCCCTCACCTGGCACTCAATCAGAAGCACTCACACACACGCCATGCACATGGATGACACACACATGCATGTGCACTCACCGGACAATGCCTCGTAATCTGGCAGGTCTCCCACGCCTTGGATCTGTTCCTCCGTGACGTAGGTCCCAGCAACATACTCATGTGGAGTGAGTTCTATGTCCTCTGCTGGAGACCCACCTCCAGTCACTAGAGTTGCGGCATGACTTGAGGCCAGCTTTTTCTTTGCCCTGCGCTTAAGGTCATTCCAGCGCTTGTAGCAATCATTAGCTGTGTGCCTCACGAATCCAAGGGCACTTATGAGTTCCGCAATGGTCTGCCAGTGTGCCTGACGTTGTGCAGGCGTAGTCTTGCATCCTGCAGTAATCACCATTTCGCTGTCATGTACGGACACATACTCCACAAGTGCATCAAGTTCGACCCGATTGAAGCAGGGCTTCCTTGGTGGGCCGGACTGTGTAGCCGTGTCTGGGGCATCAGCCTGTACTGGACGAGCACTCTTCCTCTTCCGCTTGGAAGGTGGTGGTGGTACTGAGTGTCCTACGCCGCTCTGGAAACTAGGGGCAGGAGCCCCGGTGGACTGTGGACTAGGAGTGTGGGAATGAACACTCACCATGGGAGTTGGTGCAGGCATTAGCTGAAGTGTGATGTGGTCAGGGGGAAGGTCAGCAGGATGGACTAGGACCGACACTGTCCTGGCTGGGACACTCAGAGCTGGGGTGGATGGAGCCGCAGCTGCCCCTGCAGCCTCCCCACCCTGCCTACTCGGGGCAGCAGATGACATAGCTGCCCCTGGTCCACGTGGGCTGGTGACACCAACGTGCACCGCCACACGTGGCCTAGACCTGCTGACCTGGAAGTCAGCCATGGAGTCATCCAGTGCCAGGTCTGGTGCCACAATGGGCTGGTCCAACATGGGCTGAGTAGGGATGGTGTCAGCCACGTTACCCTCAACCAGGGGGGGGGCATGGGTGTCCCTGACTTGTCACCCACACATGGGGGGCTAGGGGCACCCTGCAAGTCCTGGCCACGTCCCCTACCATATCCACCACGGCCACCTCTTGTGGCTCGCCCACCTTTGCCACCCTTACCGCGTGCTCGCCTCCCAACCATGGCACTGATGTTGTTGTGCGTATGGGAGTTGCAGTAAACTATTGTCCTGGGCAATTTGGGGTCAAAGGGGTAGGGTACTAGATGGAATTCGTACCCTAGTGCTCTAGCAAGGTTGTATGTGTCCCCTGGGGGAAGATGACGGGTCACGCAACGCACAAGCACCCCGAAAAAGGTAGATAATGTGCACGCAACCCCTCCTAGACCACGTGCGTGGGAAAAAAAACTGCACTACGCTGTGGCACCCAGAAACACAAAAATGAACGTATGCGTGTCACACGCAGCCTAGACTGACCTCTGAAGGGGTAGGCAACACACGGGGCAAGCACAGATGTCAAATACATGTGCAACTCACCATCTGCCAGGAAAAATTGCGTGTAAAATACGCACGTGTGCACGTTGGCAACACCCCCGCCAAAAGAAGAATTGTACGCTGTCTGAGGAGACAGGACAACAGGAGAAGTGAACGCTGTTTGAGGAAACAGGCCCAGGAAAAAGACAAGAAGAGAAAAAGCTGTCAGAGGTAACAGGGAGTACGAACTTGGAACGCCGAGAAGTCAATCGCTTGTGAACCAACAAGAAGTACAGATTTCACCCACTCGCTCTCCACGAAAAGCACGTACAAGGAAATGGCGTTCTACACGTATCTTTTAAACATGCCCACACGTCCAGCGTCACTTCTGCGTGTACGCGCTAAGGCCCCATCCTCCAATTACACGCGCTGACACTCTGACGTGCATCATTTGATGTGTAACATGCACCCGAGTACAGGGAAATGCCCGCGCATGCAAGTCACAGACGCGCATACGCGCTGTTGGCCTTTGGGCCAATGAATTCGCGTACGTGTGCTGACGCGCTTACGCGCTAAGGCCCTTTCCTCGAATTACACGCAGACGTGCTGGATTTTCACGTGCCAAATAACTCCGTATCAAGCTGGCCATGCGTAAGCACACGGAAGACCACGCTCCTGCCCAGAAGGCCGAATTACTGCCACCCAGAGCCCCGAGCACGCTCCCACCTGCCATCTGCTGCTGCCTGATTGCCTGCTGCCCACGTGCCCTGCCATTTGCTGCCTGCACATCAGCCAGGGGTGCTGTTGCTGTGACCACCCCTGCTGGAACCGAAGACTCCCGACTGGGATTCCATCGCTCCACAGCCCAGCCCCAGGACCCAGTTGCCCACCCACTCCTGCCTCTGGGGTTGTCATGTCAGGCACTGCAACATCTGGCACCACTGACAACCCCCGGCCAGAGAGGCAGAGGGGCACCAGCTTCACTGCCACCGAAGTTGGTGTCCTGGTGGAGCAAGTCCTGGGGCAGTATGATGCCCTATTCGGAAGTTCCCCGCGCCGACAAGGAAGGACAGACTCGGATCTGGACGGACATCGTGACTGCCATCAACGCGGAGGGGGTGGCAGTCCACGACTTCCAACATGTCAAGAAGCGCCAGGTCCAGGACCCTCAACAAGGCCTGGTGTCTCTTGAAGGCAGCGGATGCTAAGGGGCGCCGGGGCCACTTGTCGGAAGATCAGATGAGGGTCCTGGAACGCATATCCCTAGCGCTCCACGTCCAGGTCCTAGAGAGGCAGCCCGTCTGGAGTGGAGCGGTAAGTGTACATGCATCATGATTGTAAACTGTGCGTGTGGTGATGTGCCAGTAGTGTGCAGGTTGCACATCTGTTTGTATGGGGCCGAGTATGGGTGGGGGTGTACAGGGCCGTGAGGCTAACACATGCGAGGGCTGTCATGTGTGAGACATGGAGGGTGCTTGTGTGTGTAGGCTTGCATGCCAAATGCAGTTGTGTGGGCACACATGTTTGGATGAATGTGTATGTAAGTAGGCATGTTCGTGATGTCACGCATGTATGTTGTTTTCAGCTGCATGTATCAGCACTGTGTACATGTGCATGTGTGTGTATTTGACATGGGTGCAACAGTGATGCAACATGGATGCATGTGACAGCGGGATGTGGATGCCCATCTGAACACTGCGACAGTTGGCAGAGGTGTACACATGCATGCAAGTGTGGTGGTGTGTGTGCATGTGTAGTGCACTCCCTGTGTTGCATGTGATGTTTGGCTCACCTTTGCCTGCTCATGCTGTTGTATGTGTATGGATGGTGCTGGCAGTTGCGATATGGCTGTGGTATGGCTCATGTGAGTTGAAATGACATGTGTATTGGCGATTGTGATGCCATGTCTGAGGTTTGCCAATGCCACTCATGTACAACTGTCATGTGTGTATGTGTCCATTGTACAGTGCCCTGATGCCTGTGTTTTATTTCTCCCTGTCTGCAGCGTCAACTGATAGAGAGGGCGGAGAAGGTGCTGTGGAGCACAGCGGCGGGGATCGCACCTCCAGCCGGAGACGCAAGGCCCGGCTCCCCTCCCAGGTTGTGATCTCGTCGGGGAGTGAGGAGTCCGGTGCCGCGTCCCAGGCCGCAGCTGCAGGGGGGAGGTCCAAGAGGCAGAGGTTGGAGTTGGACTCCTCGGCAGCAGAAGGGGCAGCTGGGACCCCACAGGGCCCAATGGGGGAAGATGGCACAGAGTCATCCAGGTTGGTGGGGGGTTTGGTGGAGGAGGAGGCCGTGCAAGCAACAGAGACAGGGTCTGGAGGTGGGGATTCCACTGGTGCTAGTGGTGCAGTGCAGGACCAGGGACAGGAGGCAGCACAGGCCGCCGCGGAGGTGCCTGTGTGCAATCCTGTCCCTGATCCTGATCCTGTCCCTGCATCATCTTGCACCAGCAGGGATGCCTACGTCCAGAACCGTTTTCAGGCAGGGGATGAGCTCACAACAACTGGCCTTCCTCTGCCTGCGGACGTGGCTTTCGGGGTCCGGGTTGAGCCTGTCCTGACTGGTGTGGCGTTGCGTCAACGGGCCATGCGATGTGACCTGCAGTCTTTTCATGAGGAGACTGCACGTCATCTCGAATGGCTCGTTGACCTCGTCGGCCTACTGGGACAGGTCACCCAGGCCGGATTCCTCCGTTTGATGGGGCTTGCTCAGACCCCCTCCTCAACTGAACCCACTATGCGCCAGTCGTCCTCCGTGCCATCTTCCCACCCATTAGTCACCTGGGTGCCCTGTGGAGCTGCCTCTGACGATGCGGCCAGGCTGGTGGAGGAGGCATCCCTGCCACAGTCGGGAGTCGGACGTCCAGCAGGGGTGGCAGCATCAACGACTGCACCCCAGCCAGTGGAGGATGTGCAGGCAGCAGGAGGCAGTGCACGGGCAGAGGCACAGCAGCAGCAACGAGGTGGGAGCCATGATGGCTCGGGGCCTTCGACATTGGAGGGGCAGGCATCGTCTGGAGGGCAGGAGGACCCAGGACGGGAAGTGTCTTCCGTGTGGCAGCGGTTGGGCCCCGCCATAGATGCGGAGCGGCAGCGGGCGGCTCACGATGGTCAGGGCGGAGAACTCCATGCGGAGGGCCCTGAGGCGGGCCGAGTGCCTCGAGGCAATCCGCAGGGAGTTGGAGGTGAACATGTTGACGGCCCTGCGGACCCTCGGGGCCATGGAGGAGGACCGCCTCCGGGACATTGAGCAGGAGTTTGATGATGCCCTGGCCCGGAACATCCCGAAGTGAGCCGTCGGACTAGCCCGCTGCCCTTGTAAATAGTTCTGTAGTTAGTGTTAGGTTTCCTTTGGTTTTGCATTTGTTTTGGACCTTTTGGACAATGGGCCACATTTTTGTATATAGTTTTTTTTATTAGGTAGTGTTATTAGATAGGTTTCATTTCTTCTTTTGGGATCATGGACCCTGGATTGTTTATCTGTATATAGTTGACTGTTGGATTTTCAATTTTTTTAATGATTTACCCATGGAGCAATGGTTTTCGATTTTAATTTTCCATTGGATTTACTTTTGTGGACTGTGACTTTGGACACCTTTCCTTTGGATTTTGATTTGTGGTTTTGCATTATTTCACGGACATGCTGTTTTTTTTTTTTTAAATTCCCATTTTTGTTTGTTTATTTTTGATTCAATTTATGTTGCTTTTAATACATATTTTTTCTTCAACCTTCAATGTGTAGTATCATCTCATTGGTTTCATGCATATCATGATATGGGTTTTGACATTCACTGACACCCATTGGGTGTATGTGAGGGACATGTGTTCATTTCCAAACTTGCAATTGGGGTTCTATAATGTTATTGCCATTTCTAAGTGGGTGGATGCAATACTCGGGTGGGTGTTTGGCATTTGGAGGCTGACCATAAGGGCCAGGGATCTAGATTGTGATGACATGTTGGCTGGAGGACATGTGTGGGGGCCTGGTGGAGGGTGCCCTACAGTGCTGGGGGGTGGGGGTGCTGGGGGACATGAGTTGGACATGAGTGGGGGCCTGCTGGCAGGTGCCCCACAGTGCTGGGGGGTGGGGGTGCAGGGGGAGATGAGTGGGTGCCTGGTGGAGGGTGACCCTGACTGGTGGGGGGTGGGGGTGCAGGGGGACATAAGTGGGGGCCTGGTGGAGGGTGCCCCTGGATGCAGGGGGGTGGGGGTGCTGGGAGACATGAGTGGGGGCCTGGTGGAGGGTGCCCCACAGTGCTGGGGGGTGGGGGTGCTGGGAGACATGAGTGGGGGCCTGGTGGAGGGTGCCCCTGGATGCTGGGGGGTGGGGGTGCTGGGAGACATGAGTGGGGGCCTGGTGGAGGGTGACCTTGGATGCAGGGGGGTGGGGGTGCAGGGAGACATGAGTGGGGGCCTGGTGGAGGGTGCCCCTGGATGCAGGGGGGTGGGGGTGCTGGGAGACATGAGTGGGGGCCTGGTGCAGGGTGCCCCTGGATGCAGGGGGTTGGGGGTGCTGGGAGACATGAGTTGGACATGAGTGAGGTCCTGGTGGAGGGTGCCCCTTGTTGCAGGGGGGTGGGGGTGCTGGGAGACATGAGTGGCGGTCTGGTGGAGGGTGCCCCTGGATGCTGGGGGGGGTTCAGGGGGACATGAGTGGGGGCCTGGTGGAGGGTGCCCCTGGATGCTGGGGGGTGGGGGTGCAGGGGGACATGAGTGGGGGCCTGGTGGAGGATGCCCCTGGATGCAGGGGGGTGGGGGTGCTGGGAGACATGAGTTGGACATGAGTGGGGGCCTGGTGGAGGGTGCCCCTGGATCCAGGGGGGTGGCGGTGCTGGGAGACATGAGTGGGGGTCTGGTGGAGGGTGCGCCTGGATGCAGGGGGGTGGGGGTGCTGGGAGACATGAGTTGGACATGAGTGGGGGCCTGGTGGAGGGTGCCCCTGACTGGTGGGGGATGGGGGTGCAGGGAGCCATGAGTGGGGGCCTGGTGGAGGGTGCCCCACAGTGCTGGGGGGTGGGGGTGCTGGGAGACATGAGTTGGCCATGAGTGGGGGCCTGGTGGAGGGTGCCCCTGACTGGTGGGGGCGCAGGGAGACATGAGTGGGGGCCTGGTGGAGGGTGCCCCTCAGTGCTGGGGGGTGGGGGTGCTGGGGGACATGAGTGGGGGCCTGGTGGAGGGTGCTCCTGGATGCAGGGGGCTGGGGGTGCTGGGAGACATGAGTTGGACATGAGTGGGGGCCTGGTGGAGGGTGCCCCTTACTGGTGGGGGGTGGGGGTGCAGGGAGACATGAGTGGGGGCTTGGTGGAGAGTGCCCCTGGATGCTGGGGGGTGGGGGTGCATGGGGACATGAGTGGGGGCCTGGTGGAGGGTGCCCCTGGATGCTGAGGGGTGGGGGTGCTGGGAGACATGAGTGGGGGCCTGGTGAGAGTGCCCCACAGTGCTGGGGGTTGGGGTGGTGGGAGACATGAGTGGGGGCCTGGTGGAGGGTGCCCCACAGTGCTGGAGGGTGGGGGTGCTGGGGGACATGAGTGGGGGCCTGGTGGAGGGTGCCCCTGGATGCAGGGGGTGGGGGTGCTGGGAGACATGAGTTGGACATGAGTGGGGGCCTGGTGGAGGGTGCCCCTGACTGGTGAGGGGTGCAGGGAGACATGAGTGGGGGCCTGGTGGAGGGTGCCCCTGGATGCTGGGGGGTGGGGGTGCAGGGGGACATGAGTGGGGGCCTGGTGGAGGGTGCCCCTGGATGCCGGGGGGTGGGGGTGCTGGGAGACATGAGTGGGGGCCTGGTGGAGGGTGCCCCACAGTGCTGGGGGGTGGGGGTGCTGAGAGACATGAGTGGGGGCCTGGTGGAGGGTGCCCCACAGTGCTGGGGGGTGGGGGTGCTGGAAGACATGAGTGGGGGCCTGGTGGAGGGTGCCCCTGGATGCTGGGGGGGTGGGGTGCAGGGGGACATGAGTAGGGGCCTAGTGGAGGGTGCCCCTGGATGCTGGGGGATGGGGGTGCAGGGGGACATGAGTGGGGGCCTGGTGGAGGGTGCCCCTGGATGCAGGGGGGTGGGGGTGCTGGGAGACATGAGTTGGACATGAGTGGGGGCCTGGTGGAGGGTGCCCCTGACTGGTGGGGGGTGGGGGTGCAGGGAGACATGAGTGGGGGCCTGGTGGAGGGTGCCCCTGGATGCTTGGGGGTGGGGGTGCAGGGGGACATGAGTGGGGGCCTGGTGTAGGGTGCCCCTGGATGCTGGGGGGTTGGGGTGCTGGGAGACATGAGTGGGGGCCTGGTGGAGGGTGCCCCTGGATGCTGGGGGGTGGGGGTGCAGGGAGGCATGATTGGGGGCCTGGTGGAGGGTGCACCAAAGTGCTGGGTGGTGGGGGTGCAGGGGGACATGCGTTGGTGGGCAGTAGTGCAAGGTGACATGTGGGTTGGCTGGTGGGCATGGTGGATGGGCTGCCTGTGGGACAGGTGCAGGGTAGTCCCCTGTGGTGTGGGCCACCTGCAGGGGCCATGGAGGGTGTAGAGGGAACACCTGGGAGGACCCACACGGGCAATTCACGTGTAGTGCTCCCCGCGCACCCCTGAAATACACGTGCCCTGATGGAATCGCGTGTGATGCTTCCTGCGCACCCCTGAAATGCACGTACCATGCTGATTTTGCGTGTGATACTTCCCGCGCACCACTGAAATACACGTACCCTGATGGAATCACGTGTGATACTTCCCGCGCACCCCTGAAATGCACGTACCCTGCTGATTTTGCGTGTGATACTTCCCATGCACCCCTGGAATACACGTACCGTGATGGAATCACGTGTGATACTTCCCG
Source organism: Ambystoma mexicanum (assembly GCF_040938575.1). NCBI lineage: Eukaryota > Metazoa > Chordata > Amphibia > Caudata > Ambystomatidae > Ambystoma > Ambystoma mexicanum. Next base: position 969,979,228 of record NC_090924.1, read on the forward strand.
CGCACCCCTGAAATGCACGTACCCTGCTGATTTTGCGTGTGATACTTCCCACGCACCACTGAAATACACGTACACTGATGGAATCGCGTGTGATACTTCCCGCGCACCCCTGAAATGCACGTACCCTGCTGATTTTGCGTATGATACTTCCCGCGCACCACTGAAATACATGTACCATGCTGATTTTGCGTGTCATACTTCCCGCGCACTACTGAAATACACGTACCCTGATGGAATCGCGTGTGATACTTCCCGCGCACCCCTGTAATACATGTACCCTGCTGCTTTTGCATGTGATACTTCCCGCGCACCCCTGGAATACACGTACCCTGATGGAATTGCGTGTGTTACTTCCCGCGCACCCCTGATGTACACGTACCCAGGACAATCGCGTGTGAAACTTCCAGCGGACCACTGAAATGCACATTCCCCGCTTGGCGTTTGCTGTTTGGCTGCCCTGTGAACTGGTCCAGGGTTAGCGCAGCCCTTTGCGATGATTTGGGAATTTTGAAGGCTTTTCCTTGCGCAAGGGTGTTTTTGGGGCGTAACTGGCGCTGCTGCAGGGTCGCTGCGCCACTCTGCGCCACGGCTGGTTTTTGAGGCTAAAATCCATGAATACGCTGTGCGATGAAAAGGATTTTATCGCACGCGGCTGGTGCAGTGTATCGCACGTGGACACTGTGCGCCAGCCGCATGCGCCACTTTTGTGCGAAATTCTATGAATTACCCTGAAAATGTCTTGCCTCCTATCATCACCTTGACCCTTGGTTCCTCTTGGGGTTCAAAGCAGGTCACTCTATGGCCTGTCCTATTGTGGATATAAATTCATCCCTGTACCTTTGAAAGGATTGCCTTCTACCACAGTCACACTCCCTAATTTGGGTGCGGGTGCTTGCTGAACTCCTGTATTCATATTCCATTGTGGTACCATAGCCTGTTGTGCCTGTGCTTGCTGAGGTTGTACCAGTTGTGTTTAATCTTGTGGCGATTGCATTTGTGATTGTGCTTGCTGCATTTGCTGTGGTTTTAGCGCATGTGTCTGAGCCTGTGCGTGATCTTGGTCATAATCCTACTGCAATTCTGTATTTTATTGCGGAACATAGCCCATCCCCCTCTTGAAGCTTGCCAATTTTGGTGCATGCCTCCTCTGCTTCTACATGGTCTGCCTATGTGGTCCATTCTCCCGCAATTCCAGCATTGTTGTGGCTGTCTGCCATTAAATCTTCCCCTTCTCTGAGGGTTTTGAAATCCCATTCCCTCTTCCTCTTGGCCAATAATTGTACCCACTCTGATCTGGGGGATACATTGCTTGTCAATACAGCTCCCTCTATGGCTATTTTTTAAACAAATGTCTGAACTAACTTCGCCTCTTCCTGCTTTCTACTCTTGGCTTTCTTCTTATTGTTCTCCTGCATTAATTGCCAGTGATGCACGATCGTCAATTGTATTTTGGGCTATGGTTTCACTTCCATTCCCAAGCCACTGTTTCATCGCACCGTTCACCCGTCTCAAGCGCAATCTCTGTTGAATATCTTAAATATAGGCGACAGGGTCCTCATCCTCCCCCATTATCCTAATCATAATCGCTCTCATATCTGATGTATCTGGATATTGTACCCTAAGCGCTCGCCCTACATCTGCTTTGCAATTATTAAATGGCGCTCCATCATGTGTCATGTTTTGTGCAGTCAAACCTGCATATCCTGCCCGCTTCCAAATGTAGTCAGCTCTCTCTCCTATGATGGCTGCTGACAAGTCTTTTATGTCACCTATGGCTAACAGCATTCCTGATGTAATTCTCTTTAATTCATAAATCAATTTTCCTGCATTGGAAATTAAATTCAGTAATTTGCATATTAGATTATATGTATCCATTTGTGGACAAAGTATATATATTTTGGTCATCCTCCTCCTTTCTCTAATAATGGGAATTGTGAAAACCTTGGTCTGTAATCATACATGCCTACACGCCTTGTCTTCCAGGCGGGGCTAGTCTCGCCCATTTGTCTTCGTCCTGGTAGTGCCCTTAATATGCTTACATAAGGCAGGGACACATCCCCTGAAAGGCACGATCATGCTTGTGGTCGCTCAGTATATGGTGTCGATTCTGGTGTTCTCTTTTTGGGGTCCTCTAAACCTGGCCATTTTACCTCTTTTCTTCACTAAAGTCTTTGGAAAATCTGCAGGCGACCTGCCTTAGCGCTTTTCATTTTCTTCCCTTTCTTCATCTGACATCATTATGCCCAAACTTGTATGGCTATTATACCTTTCTGCATCATCGAGATCTAATCTACTTAAAGACAGCTTTCTGTGGTCATCTGTTATGGCGTCATCTGACCTACCTCCTTCCATGTTCTCTTGGATTGTATACCCTTCTTTATCGCTCATTTTTCTATATACATCCCCAAGTCTTTTCTCTATATTTTCTGTGTCTCGCACATCAGCCAATGTTGGTATTCTTGGTATCCCTTGCAACTCCATGTGGGGCAGCAGTGACACTCTCTCTTCCTCAAGTCGTTCTTGTGATTCGATTGGCACTATGCTCCTATGACATAGATACTCTATCTCATTATCTTTTAGTCCCTTACTTCTGTTAATGTCTTCTTCTCATCTCCTCGTCTCCCTTAATTCATATTCCTCCCGCTTTCTTTGCAACCTACATACATACATTTGTTGTGCTTCTACTTCCTTTCGTCTCTTCTCCTCTAGCCTTTCATTTTCCTTTCTTGCCTCATATCTTCTTCACTTTTTCCCTTGCTTACATTCTCTTTATTTCTCTTCTTTATATGCTCTCTATTCTTCCTTTTCTTTCTCAATCTTCTCTCTCTTCTCTTACTCAGACCCCATCAATACCCTTATCATTCAACTTGAGTAATATCTGTCCTCCCATCCACTCATTCTTTACTATTGCATCTGCATTAGTACATTGTCTACTATTGCATCAAGCTCTGTGCCTACTTTGATCAAGTCTGCCTGGGTATCCCCCTTATTAGAAAAAATGTCACTGGACCCTGCGATTCCCACTAACTACTGTCCCATCACCACTGCCCCTTTTCTATTAATAAATCCTTGACCGCCTCGCATGCATGCAGATTGAAGAATTCCTAGAAAGCAACCAGTTGCTGGGCAAAAGACAATCTAATCTGGATTCTGCCCAACCACAGCACAGTACCACAGGATTTATGGAATACTAATGGACTCTATGCGGGACTCAGGCAACCTAGCGATCCTGCTCCTTCTTGACCTCTCTGTGGCCTCTGATCTGGTCAATCACAAAATTCTCTATGAATACGTCAACAAACACTTCTCCCTAGAAGCCACCAACTGGATTAAATCCTTCCTTAGCAACCACACCACATTTGTTTTCCTAGGGGAATCAGCTGTTGATGCTATCCCGGTCTCGCTAGGTGTCCCACAAGGCTCCTGTCTCTCTCCTACCCTATATAATACCTATTCAAAACCCCTGTTCGATCACCTCAATCTCCTCAATTCCAGAGGTATCATATATACCAATTTTGATGATGACACTAAGATCCTTATCCCGCTCAGTGGGGACTATGACTCCAACACCTCCCTCATTAATGCCGTTTACAGCACTATACAAAACTAGATAGCCACCCAACACCTCTGCCTGAATGATGATAAAACAGAGCTCCTCGTCATCGGTTCCCCCCACCGGATCAAAGACCTTGATCCCAAATACTCATCCTTCAGCATTGATGGATCTATCATTCCTGTCTCCAAGCATATAACAACCGTGGGGGTACACCTAAAAGCTGACCTCTCCATGAACAGACATGTCAATGCCTTCTCCTCCTCAATGGTCTACACCGCCAGACTAATCTCTCCGAGCAGACAATTCCTCTCTCTCAGCAACTGCATCACCCTTGTTCGAGCTCTGATCCTATCAAAACTAGATTACTGCAATGCCCTTCTTATGGGCAGGTCCTAATGTAACCTTCAGAAAATACAACTCCACCTTTGCTCAAACGCTCAGACCACATTTCCACCACCAGACATGAAGCCCACTGGCTCCCTGTGAAAGCGCATGTAAGATTTAAAACACTATCTATCACACATCACTGTGTCCACAACCTGGCAGCCCAATACCTCAATAACTCAATTTCCCTTATCACGCCTACTCGCAAACTCTGCTCTAACCAGAGCATATCCCTGTTCATCGCAAGATACAAGAAAAAAAGGATGCATGAGTTTCATTCTGTGTTACTGCCCCGATGCTTTGGAACTCACTGCCTGAGACCATCCATAATGAACAATCAGTCGCTGCCTTCAAAAAATGTACGACAAATATATGTAATATTGTTGCCTGCACTATTCTGTATCAATTATATCAATGATATGATTCTTCTCGTTCTCACTTGTACTGTTCTAACGCTGTGATACCCCCGGGTCTGGGCATGGTCATAAAAGTAATAAATAAATTGTTATTCTCTTACCTTTGTCCTATATTTGTCCTATATTTCCTTCTGTTTCCTTCTGTTTCAGTGCTACTTCCTCTATCTCTATTTGTCTATCCTTTCTCTCATCACGCTGTTTACTTTCATCACATGTTGATATGTATTTGCGTTCTCTGCTTTTGCTCTCTTTCATATGATTCTAAATGTTATACGCGGGGAGGGAGGGTTCCTATGTCATATTAACGTACTCTGTCACCATTTTCAGTTCTCTGTATCTGCACAAAGGCGTTACATCCTCCCCTTTATACTGATTAAGCATCCACTCCTTCCTGGCGGGATCTTCTTTCTAGCTCTGATACATTTTCCACAACTCTAAAATAGCCAACCTTTTCCGTAACTTCCCTTGTATGTGGCATGCAAGTATGTTGTCATATGTTTTAATACTGTTTTTGACAACTAACCATCATGGGCCACAGGATATGTGTCTTATTGGTCATGCCTTGAACTCACTCGGAATGATACTTGATTGTCTTAGTGGAATATCTTGACAATGTCCTGCATAAGTGTAGAAGTGGAGTGTCCCCCATGGGGACAAGTCGATTTCGACTGTCTATACTTACCCGACCTTTTATCTTTTTTTTAAATCAAATATAGCACACTGATCAATTTGAGCAGGCACCATCATTCATAGCTTATTTATGCAAAAATCAAAATATTGTATCCACTTTTAAAACTCTATGCAACAATGTTCTTTTTGCTCCTTTGTTTAAACTTTCTATCAATGTTTAGTATCTGATTGTTTTATCATTGATATTTTAAGAGTCTATTCTTTATTTATTTATTAATTTCTTCAAATGTGTATCCTCCTGATTGACATCAATCTCTTGATACAAAATGTGATAATCAACTTAATATTTTACTACTGTTTTATCTCTATTAGTTTAAACACAACAAAAGCTTTACATTGACATATTTATAACCCCACACATGTGCACTTCAATACATTTTCCCTGCATACCCCTTCCTTTACTATTTTTAATACATGTATCTCATCTAATTTTTACTCCATCTTTGAGTTTGATACGCACTCTTCTTGTTGGCCTTGTCTCAGGTATCCTTAACACACCTATTTGTAGTCTTTTTAGTGCAAATCCTTCTGTCCCCTTGGAACCAGGAATCGATGTATCAATTTCCCTTCTTTATAATCTTCAGAAAACCCAGTTACACAGTCCGTCCACCTACTTTTGCCACGGTCAATGTATTACTTACATCCGTGGCTCATCTTGAATACCTCGCCATTGACCCTCCCTCAACCGACCAGCTCGCCTTCTGTCCACAGGGCACCTGTGGGGACCAGACAGGAATTTCTTCAAAGGGGGACCTGCAAACCATATCTTCTTACACGTGATTTTGTACACTGATCTCCACAGGAAGTTCTGTGGTCTTCTGGCTAATGTTGGGAGCAGTCAAGCATCCGAGGGTCTGGGTCTGGGCCTAGGTCGTTTAGACCTGAACCATCCTCTGCTAACCAAATGTGCTCTACCACCTTCAAGCATCTCTTGCGCTAGATGGAATTGCCAATAAAGATCTCAGACCAAATAACCGGACAGACTCAAAGAATGTGGCAAAGTACTACTTTATTCCCAATTTAATAAAGCAAGGTAAACTGGCATACATTGGAGTGATGCTCGCACACTCACAAGCAAGCTTGATTATACAGATGCTTCTTCTATGATGTCATCCTACGTGGCAAACTGTAAAACCTATTGACAGGAGGGATTGCTTAGGGGAACATATCTACTTATAGCATAAATACGGGTTAGTTCTTCATTGGCTTTCCCTTATCTGTAGGACACGCTTTGAATTACCTCTATAAATATGTATAATACTGATTATAGCAGACAGAATGGCAGCGGATTGTTCTATGCAACATTGTATAACATGTTGCCCTATAGACCCACTGATTGGTTGGCATTCCCACCCAACCTTCGACTTTCGGCTCAGCTAGCAGCACGTAAGCAAAATGAAACCCAGGTGCCTGAGTTACGTCAGATTACTCCCCACTTTTGCAATTAGTCCATCATCTCTCATCAGTCCCACCATAAGCCAAGGTTTCTCGTCTGTAATTGGCCTTGTAGTCTTCTCTGTGTTCTGGGAGTTTCAAGGGAGTATGAGCACATCACTATCTTCATCTACAGCTTAATCCACATCTTAATGAATATCCCTTGTTTTTTACTTCCCCATAAACTGTGAGGAGACCGTAAATCTGTTCATTTCGACTTCGTATTTATTACGCAGCATGTTATTTCTCCATCTGACCTCTAGAGACTTGCTCACTCCATCTTATAGGAGCCTCATCCATTGTTAATTGTCCAATACTTGGCTCTCATAAATGTTTTCTTCTTTAATCTAGGTGAAATATGTCTCACGCTCAAGGCTTATCTGTCGACCTCCCTTTGAGATTTGCATCTATTCCTTGAAATAACATCCTTGATCCCAGGCCAACCTAAACTCCTCTTTATTCTTCACATGAAACTGTTTTCCAGTGTATCCTGATTCTGCAGCCCTGGTCTGTTTCTGAGGTAGCTGGAATTAATCTTTCATGAGCCAACCTCCATTTTCCTATCATGGCCATCCTTGCCAAGATATATTTTCCTCTATAGCAAGCTTCTATGTATCTTATCTATCTTGCATTACTGCATATTTACACTTGTTGGTCCGCAAGTTACTTAATATACCTTTGCATACATGATTACTTTAATGACATCACCCGGCCCTCGTCAGATGTCACCCAGCACTGCATGATGTCCAATGGTGCGTGCAAGTATCCTTCCACTCTTTCACTGTGAAGGTGCATTCGGTATGGTTGTCTGAGTGCATATCGTCTCTCATACACTCAATGTGGGATATAGGGACAACACAGGGGGTCCCACATGCTGGTCTATGCTTACATTACTTTGCTAGGTATGTTATGATGTCATGCACATTATGATGTCACATGTCGGATCAACTATTTTCTGTAGACATGGCAATCCTTTTTTGAGTATTGTAGACACAGAAATGGCAAGGTAAGGTTTTCACTTGCTCTTCAGTGGTTAGAGACCACTTTCCACTTTATTAAGTGTTTTGTAGGTAAGACTTGAAACTTTGAACCTTGATATCTCATTTTGGTTGAACTTCTTGCAAATATTTACACTGGTAGATTTTTATTTGCTTTAACTTTGTAGGCTACTGTTCCGTTCTTCCTAGTGGAATTAGCAATTTTTTGGCTGTTTAGAAGTAGCTTGTCTTAAGAAAATTCTGGTAATTCTATTTCTTTTCCATGATTTTCGATGATTCTAAAATTGATATTCTCTGCCTACTGAGATAGAGTTAAAACCTTATATTATACAAAGTTCTATTTTCTTCCTTTTTCTGCACCAGAAGTTTTATGTTCCGATTCAGCATCAGCATACAAGTGTTTTTGATTATTTCACTAATGCAGTTAGGTTGTGGTTAAGGTTTTACATCACAATTATCTCCATTCAAGTATTACCTTGTGTATAAACATACAGGTAATTTTTTTCAATATATATTTTTGTAGAACCAGGCCCTTATTATGGACCCCAGTTCTGAAATGCATTGGTTATGGGTTCTGCTGCTCGATTATAACAGTAAGCACACCATTAGACAATGCACAAGACGAAGATGTGGCTCATCATTTTTATCTGAATGGTTTCTTCAGAATTATTCTTTTGTACATAAAATATTATCGAGATTGCTTAGATTATGCAGTCGTTTTCACTACGATATGGCATCACCAGTTCTGTTGTTGCTTACATCTGAATATGTAATGCTGCGATGGGCCCTAGGGTTATGCCAAAAAAGGCCCCCCCTTGAATTTTAACAACAAAATTAACAAGACCTGTTCCTACTGCAAACATTTTTTGTTATACTCCTAATGGTGCAAAGTGGATCACAAGACATATAAGTATTACAAAACCAGATACAAAGGTAGATAATTCTTCCAATCTCATAGTACACATGGGCAATAGTTCTCTTTTTTGTTTATATTTACATTGAAGTATTCATCCATCAATATTACAAATTCGTCCAGTCTCCACTAGGGCCTACACCTATAACAGAAATGAAATTATACAAAAACCTAACTTTTTGTGATCACATTTCCTATTTTCCATTAATATGTGTCAATTGCCACTAGTTAGCACTGATTACCTGTTTTATTATTTCCAAAATACAACATGTTTTAACAACATTAAATCTGGAAACTTCATCAGAGGAAGAGACCACTATACGGGTTGTCTCACTGAGGAATACTTGCTCTCAGATATACCGCAATTTATATGTGTTAACATCCTAACAAATTCACAACAACCATTACAGGTGCAATTATGTGTAGAAGTTCAAGTAATTTGGATAATGATCAACTCAAAACCAATTCCATCTTCTCATGATTTGAAACATTATCTTTACATTATCTTCCCTTCTTGCTGTTACATGTAGAGCTTCAGTTTATGGCTTCTGCACACACCTAAGGAGTTAATAGATACCCTGTATTACATTCTGAACTACTACATTAACGGGGAATAAACTAAAGTAAAGTCATTACACAAACTCAATTGGTTCATCTTTATCCAAGTAACCTGATTGGTTGGCTCCCTCGCCCTGGGTGCTAATGAAAGAAATCAAGTTATGTGATAAGTAAAGGTTTTCACTTAGTAAAACGAGAAAGTCAGTGCCATGCATTCAATTGAGAGTTCATTAAAAACACAGTATAATAAATGTCATTGCACATTGCATAAGTACTGTCAAAAGGAACCAATAAAATATCATTATTTCTATGTAAGGGAATAGGCCGTATGGTTACCTGCCTGTAGTCAAATAGATTTGTGAAAATGACTTCTTACATAAACCTGAAAAAACACGACATGAACAAGAGACAGCCTGGAAATCAGCAGTGACAGGGGACAACTTTGTGGCATTATTAACGGGAGGGAACTGAGTGTGGCAGGGCAAGGTGCATCTAGATGATACCATAAGCTTCACCGAATAGGACATCTTGTTCACTAGTCCAGCAAAACGAGCAAGAAGGCCTGACTGACTCTCTCTTTTGTAATTCAGACCAGGTAGCACTGCATCCAAAATAAATATTAAGGAAGCGAGTTTGGCAGAGGAAGTCACAAACCACAGAGCTTGTATAGCAGAATGATCAGAAAACACCAAGGCTGCAGGTGTCTGAGAAGTGTGGAAGTACTGCCAAGTACAATTCCACTGTTGTAGTGACAAATGTAACACAGGCAAGTCCCAGTCACACTGCACCAACAAGGAGTGCAAATGTAAGCACATAGTCCAAGTAATTAGTAAGAATGTAGTCTTGAATCCAACAAGTTTATTCACAAAATAGCCTGACACGTGTTTCGAGTCTTGACCGACTCTTCATCCAAGGATAATCATAATAACAAAACAAAATTCAAACCAAAATATGCACCATTGAATAAATGTTAGCAGTTGCAAAACCATCCATTGTACAATTTAAAACAAAGCAGGGGGCATAACACACAGGGTCAAAAAGGATGGAATGGATAGATAAATGTATCATATGTCATGAGATCCAATATAAAAAACAAACATGAAAAATGGTAAGTTACAGGGAAAAAAAGGAAAACAATGATACTTAAATTAAAATACAGCAATGAAAACGACTGAAAACAACGCATTCAAAGAAACAGAGCTTGGCCATTTCAAACCAATATTTGAGGCTTCTTAATTAATAGACGCTTTTTGATGACTGCAAATTCAGAATCACAAGCAAAGTACCTTAATTTGAGAAGGGACCTGGAAAGGTGTTTTGGAGTAGGACAATGCCAATAAACATCTGTGAAAAAAATATATATATAAAATGGAAGATATAATAATGGAAATAAATTGCCAGGATTATCAATAAGAGAATGAGAAAGTAAGAAAGAAGAATAAAGAAATTAGTTGTACCTCAAAGTTTCGCAATTGCGGAAATTCTGTAAGAAACTCAAAAAGAAACTAACCATAAGGAAATGTAAAGCCAGTTGAAACTTGCCAAATAAAGAATTATGATGACAATGGCAATGCCAGCAAGTTCCGAGCGATCGATCTTAATTCATTGATCAGCTAGTAAGAAACAAGGTTATGAATGACTCAATTATGAAGTGCAGTTGCACTAATTGAAGTTATCAGGATGGCCGTGGGGCCGTAGAAAAACGTCTCACCTGATCGGCAATTCAATAAAAGTGAACAAGGTGACACGGCTTGTGCCGCGAAAACAAAGGAAGGACTATATAGAGGCAACCTCAGTAGAGGAGACACAATAGCATGGTCCAAACATGGCCGTGTGAGAGTCAAGTTCCACCGCCATATTGGGTGTACTAAATAATATATAAAGCAATGTTTATGGAGCTGCAAACCCAAGTCGCAGCCAAGAGTTAGTAAAGATAATGAAGTCCCAGTTGGGGGCAGGCGCTGTCTGTGAGTGCGCTGCTGCTTAGTCAGACAAAGTAAGGCTATTACAAGCAATTACGCAAGAGAAGGATTTACACACTAGTAATTACATAAGACTTTGCAACCAATATCATTCTCAAAAAGAGTAATGAGGCTCATTGCAAGAATGCTTAATTTAAACAATCATCTCCTGTTGGGCACAACAGGGGATGAAATAAAAAAGAGTGACAGCTACTCCACAGTAGAGTGTGAAAAATGATACCTGAATACAAACACAAATGAAAACGGAGTGATATTTAAAAAAAGGTGGCAAATTTATGATCAGAGTTTAGCCCAGTAAAAACAGTACGGTATTTACAAATTACTCTAGCTTCTAATTGGCGTAACTTCAAGATTAAATTGCCGCCTCTGGGCGCCATTGTCACTTTGCAAAGACCCACAAATCGAATATCATCATTGCAGTCCAATTGATGCAATTTTTGCCAATGATTGGCTAGAGGGTATTTGGACTCTTGGCTACCAATGGTGGCAAGGTGTTCACGGATACGTATCTTCAATGGTCGAATGGTACTACCAATATATTTCAGTCCACAAGTACAAATTATGCAGTAAACAACACATTTAGAGTTACAGTTGAGAAATGAGTTAATAATATGGTCTCCTCTAACACCAAAAGAGACCTGCAAAGTTTCCAATGTGTACTTGCAAGTGTTACAGAATCCACATTTGTGGAAACCCGTGGCACGTGCAGAGCGTAACCAAGTGGGTTTAAGAGTTGGTATACTCATAAATGATGGGCAAAGTTTGTTTTTAAGCGATTTGCCTCTGCTAAATGTAATGCTTACAGAAGAATCAAGCCAATCGGCAATTTCTGAATCAAGGTGTAACAGGTGCCAGTGTTTCTCCAAAACCCTGTGGATCTTGTGACTGTCAGAATTGAATCTAGTGATTAGCCTAATTTTCTGGGTCACAGATGACTTCTCTCGAGTTTTGGGTACTAGCAAATCCGCTCTCTTAAGCTGACGTACTGAGGCAAGTGCTTTGTCGAGACAATTACGGTGATAGCCTCTCTCAAGGAACCGTGATTTGATAGCAATACTTTCATGATCAAAATCCTTAGAATCAGAACAATTCCTCTTGGTGCGAATAAACTCACCTTTTGGTATATTCGCTTTGACATGTTTTTAGTGACAACTGTCAGCGTGCAATGTTGAGTTAACAGAAGTGGACTTACAAAAAGTTTTTGTAACCAAACCATTTGGAGTAAGGTCAATTGAAAGGTCCAAGAAATCAATGTGAGTTTGACTAATAGTCAAAAGTGAATTGTAAGCCCCAATCATTATTATTGAGATAAGTGACAAATTCAAGCAATGATTCGTGTGTACCAGTCCAAATTAACAAAACGTCATCTATATAATGTTTCCACAAATGAATGAAGGGAAGATAAGCCGGGTTGACAAATACAAATCTTTGCTGAAAAGAATGCATAAAAGCATTGGCAAGTGCTGGTGCAAAGCTTGCACCCATAGCCACCCCAATTAATTGCTTAAAGTACTCATTATTAAACACAAAAACATTGTTCTGCAAAGTAAAAATCAGAAACTCCTTCACCATTCCTATGTGATCGTAAAAGGATGCAGAAAATTCATGAAATAAGAAATCAACACTTTCTAATGCTTTGTAGTGGCCTATGGAAGTGTATAATGCTTTAACATCTAATGTCACTAACCAACAGTTAGTTTGAAAATCCAAGCTATCGAGAATTTATAGTATGTGCATTGTGTCTCTGATATATGTAGGGGTCTTAAGCACCACTGGTAACAGGAATTCATTTATGTAGATAGAAATTGGTTCCAACACACCACCACCTCCACTGACTATTGGTCTCCCTTCTGGAATATTTGTGAATGTTTTGTGAATTTTGGGGAGGAAATAAACAGTGGGTAAAATAGGTCCGTCTACGGTGAGAAAATGCCTTTCTACATCCTTGAGCAGGCCCATTTTGTGCCATTTGGAGATTAAATTATTTGCTATCTCATGGGTTGCCTTCAAGGGGTTGTTGGGAAGAATGGAATAACAACCAACTGAATTCAAATGACGCATACCCATGGTAATGTAATCAAGACGATTCATGACAATAACATTTCCACCTTTGTCGGCCTCTTTGATAATTAATTCATGATTACCAGAAAAATGTTGAATTGCTTGAAACTCAAGTTTATTAAGATTGCACTGAAAAGTAGGTTTGTGTGTTGCAGTAGAATCTTCCAATAAATGAATGTCCTTGATGCCTGCCTGATAAAAGGTATTGATAATATTATCGGGAGGAAAGGTAGGAGAAAATTTGGATTTCCTTGTTAGTTCCTTAATAATGTCATTTTGCTGGACAATATCAAGTCCCTTAAGTACTTGTGAGATGGTGGTTTGTGCTTCAGGTACTGCATCATCAAGTGTCATCAGGACATGGGTGGTAAGAAATGTTTGCATAGAGATCTGAGACAGAATAGGAGTGGGTAATGGAGGTTTATAGTTGCGTACTTGCGTTGCAAAAAAATGTTTAAGTTTAAGTTTACGTGTAAACTTAAAAAGATCAATGTGAACATCCACAACATTTTTGTCATCTGTCATCCTAATTCTTTATTTGGCAAGTTTCAACCGGCTTTACATTTCCTTATGTTTAGTTTCTTTTTGTGTTTCTTACAGAATTTCCGCAATTGCGAAGCTTTGAGGTACAACTCATTTCTTTATTCTTCTTTCTTACTTACTCGTTCTCTTATTGATAATCTTGGCAATTTCTTTCCATTATTATATCTTCCATTTTATATATATATTTTTGTCAGAGATGTTTATTGGCATTGTCCAACTCCAAAACACCTTTCCAGGTCCCTTCTCAAATTAAGGTACTTTACTTGTGGTTCTGAATTTGCAGTCATCAAAAAGCGTCTATTAATTAATTAGCCTCAAATTTTGGTTTGAAATGGCCAAGCTCTGTTTCTTTGAATGCGCTGTTTTCAGTCATTTTCATGCTGTATTTTAATTTAAGTATCATTGTTTTTCTTTTTTTCCCTGTACTTCTTTTGTTTCGTTCTCATGGAATTCCCATCTAATCAACATCATCCAAATGTGGTATTGTTTCTTAATTTCCCATTATTCATGTTTGTTTTTTTATATTGGATCTCATGACATATGATACATTTATCTTTCCATTCCATCCTTTTTGACCCTGTGTGTTATGCCCCCTGCTTGGTTTTAAATTGTACAACCAATGGTTTTGCAACTGCTATCATTTATTCAATGCTGCATATTTTGGTTTGAATTTTGTTTTGTTATTATGTTTAGCCTCGGATGAAGAGTCGGTCAAGACTCAAAACACGTGTCAGGCTATTTTGTGAATAAACTCGTTGGATTCAAGACTACATTCTTACTAATTACTTGGACTATATGCTTACATTTGCACTCCTTGTTGGCGCAGTATGACTCAGACTTGCCCGTGTTACATTTGTCTCTACAACAGTGGAATTGTACTTGGCAGTACTTCCACACTCCTCAGACACCTGCAGTCTAGGTGTTTTCTGATCATTCTGCTATACAAGCGCTGTGGTTTGTGACTTCCTCTGCCAAACTCGCCTCCTTCTTATCATTAAGTCCCCTAACCCAACAGCTGTATTATGGCCGATGCAGCCGAATATTTGCTCACACGAGATGAAGACATTAAAGCTTTATTTGGCCCACGAGGCTCCACATTGAACCCATTCAAAAGACTCAATAGTGGTAAAACTGACTTGAGATCCCTCTTTTTCAAGTTAGAAAAACTTAGTATTAAAGAAATTAATACATTTTGGGAGATAACGACTTTGAAACACTATCTACAGGAAAATAAAATACCTCTAGGCCTAAGAATTCTTATTCTTCCTGATTTTGAGGACCCATTAGACACAGACCTCTTATCTGAATGGGAAACTAATCCTACCACTAGCTCCAACAAAATGTTGGGACTATTGGTTGAACATGCCACACGCGAGCATTCCCGCACAGTTATTGCAATTGACAAACTTAAAGAACAAATAAATATTTTTGATGCACCGAGTGTCACAATTGATAAGAATTTCAAAACATTCTATGAAATATTACGTAAACATCAAGATGAGGTCAAAATGCGCAAATCAAGAAAATTCTCCCGTGATGATCGTGATTACAGATATAATAGAATTTATACTTATCAGGCAAAATATGATGAGGTCTCTAGATCCCATTCTAGTACCCTTGCTTCCACTCCAGCCAGTTCTGATGTAGACAGTGACTCAGAGCCTCAGACTCCCTCGTCTTCTAAACTTTATAATGTTACTCCTGCTGCTTCTATTTCACATGACACTGATCAAGATGATTTAGTGGACTCTGAATCCACTCCTTCGGTTCCAACAGGACCTTCACCTTTTTTGGAGCAGCTCAGGCGCTACAAAAGGGGAATCAAATTGCAGAAGCAAAAAAAGTGTGTTTTCAAACACCAGTCTCCACAAATATTTCAATCCCAGGCATACAACCAGGGGCACAAGGGGTGGTAGGCCAAGGCAGCGGAAATGCACCACCCACTCGAAGACTTAACAGAGCAATGTCTCAGCAGCAATTGTCCAATCTGAACCCATAAACTTAATCACAAACTTAAGCACACACTCACTCACTTCGGCTGAAACATCTGTGCTTAACAAGGCTCTTTCCTTTGTTCCATCAGCCTCAAACAATTTTGTGGATGTTCACATTGATCTTTTTAAGTTTATACGTAAACTTAAACTTAAACATTTATTTGCAACGCAAGTACGCAACTATAAAACCTCCATTAACCACTCCTATTCTGTCTCAAACCTCTATGCAAACACTTCTTACCACCCATGTCCTGATGACACTTGATGATGCAGTACCTGAAGCACAAACCAGCATCTCACATGTACTTAAGGAACTCGATATTGTCCAGCAAAACGTCCGTATTAAGGAACTAACAAGGAAATCCAAATGTTCTCCTACCTTTCCTCCCGATAATATTATCGATACCTTTTATCAGGCAGTCATCAAGGACATTCATTCATTGGAAGATTCTGCTGCAACACACAAACCTACTTTTCAGTGCAATCTTAAAAAAATTGAGTTTCAAGCAATTCAACATTTGTCCGGTAATCATGAATTCATTATCAAAGAGGCCGACAAGGGTGGAAATGTTGTTGTCATGAATCGTCTTGATTTCATTACCATAGGTATGCGTCATTTGAATTCAGTTGGTTGTTATTGGCACAAAATGGGCCTGCTCAAGGATGTAGAAAGGCATTTTCTCACCGTAGACCCTACCTATTATGCCCACTGTTTATTTCCTCCCCAAAATTCACAAAAAATTCACAGATATTCCAGAAGGGAGACCAATAGTCAGTGGAGGTGGTGGTGTGTTGGAACCAATTTCTATCTACATAAATGAATTCCTGTTACCAGTGGTGCTTAAGACCCCTACATATATCAGAGACACAATGCACATACTAGAAATTCTAGATAACTTGGATTTTTAAACTAACTGATGGTTAGTGAGATTAGATGTTAAAGCATTATACACTTCCATAGACGACTACAAAGCATTAGAATGTGTTGATTTCTTATTTTGTGAATTTTCTGTATCCTTTTTCGATCACATAGGAATGGTGAAGGAGTTTCTGATCTTTACTTTGCAGAAAAATGTTTTTGCGTTTAATAATGAGTACTTTAGGCAATTAATTGGGGTGGCTAAGGGTGAACGCTGTGAACCAGTACTTGCCAATGCTTTTATGCATTCTTTTGAGCAAAGATTTGTATTTCTCAACCCGGTTTATCTTCCCTTTATTCATTTGTGGAAACGTTATATAGATGACGTTTTGTTAATTTGGACTGGTACACAAGATTCTTGCTTGAATTTGTCACTTCTCTCAATAATAATGATTGGGGCTTACAATTCACTTCCACTATTAGTCAAACTCACATTGATTTCTTGGTCCTTTCAATTGACCTTACTCCAAATGGTTTGGTTACATAAACTTTTCGTAAGTCCACTTCTGTTAACTCAACATTGCACGCTGATAGTTGTCACAAAAAACATGTCAAAGCGAATATACCAAAAGGTGAGTTTATTCGCGGCAAGAGGAATTGTTCTGATTCTAAGGATTTTGATCATGAAAGTATTGCTATGAAATCACGGTTCCTTGAGAGAGGCTATCACCGTAGTTGTCTCGACAAAGCACTTGCCTCAGTACATCAGTTTAAGAGAGCAGATTTGCTAGTACCCAAAACTCGAGAGAAGTCATCTGCGACCCAGAAAATTAGGTTAATCACTAGATTCAATTCTGACAGTCACAAGATCCACAGGGTTTTGGAGAAACACTGGCACCTGTTACACCTCGATTCCGATATTGCCGATTGGCTTGATCCTTCTGTAAGCGTTACATTTAGCAAAGGCAAATCGCTTAAAAACAAACTTTGCCCATCATTTATGAGTATACCAACTCCTAAACCCACTTGGTTACACTCTGCATGTGCCACGTGTTTCCACAAATGTGGATTCTGTAACATGTGCAAGTACACATTGGAAACTTCGCAGGTCTCTTTTGGTGTTAGAAGATACCATATTATTAACTCATTTCTCAACTGTAACTCTCAATTTGTTGTTTACTGTATAATTTGTACTTGTGGACTGAAATATATTGGTAGTACCATTTGACCATTGAAGATACGTATCCGTGAATACCTTGCCACTATTGGTAGCCAAGAGTCCAAATATCCTCTAGCCAATCATTGGCAAAAATTGCATCAATTGGACTGCAAGGATGATATTCGATTTGTGGGTCTTTGCAAAGTGACACTGCTGCCCAGAGGCAGCAATTTAATGTTGACGTTACGCCAATTAGAAGCTAGATTAATTCGTAAATACCGTACTGTTTTTACTGGGCTAAACTCTGATCATGAATTTGCCACCTTTTTGTAAATATCACTCCGTTTTCATTTGTGTTTGTATTCAGGTGTCATTTTTCCCACTTTACTGTGGAGTAGCTGTCACTCTTTTTTATTTCATCCCCTGTTGTGCCCAACAGGAGATGATTGTTTAAATTAAGCATTATTGCAATCAGCCTCATTACTCTGTTTGAGAATTATATTCGTTGCAAAGTCTTATGTAATTACTAGTGTGTAAATCCTTCTCTTGCGTAATTGCTTGTTATAGCCTTACTTTGTCTGATTGAGCAGCAGCGCACTCACAGACAGCGCCTGCCCCCAACTGGGACTTCATTATATTTACTAACTCTTGTCTCTCTCTCTCTGTGTTCCCTCCTTGGGTCGTTCCCCTGATTCTCAAGGCCTATGTAGCCATTTACAATTGGGTTCTGTGCTTCAGCAATTTGTCGCGCAATTTAACTCTACAAACAAGGGGATTAAATAATCAGTTCCAATTTTGGTTTTTCTCTTGCATCGCTGTTTTCTTTAAATCTGTAATGACATCCTACCCTGACTTTTGCACTAATATTCAATTTCGGAATCCTGCTTTACAATTACCTTGGCTGCGACTTGGGTTTGCAGCTCCATAAACATTGCTTTATATATTATGTAGTACACCCAACATGGCGGCGAAACTTGACTCTCACGCGGCCATGTTTGGACCATGCAATTGTGTCTCCTCTACTGAGGTTGCCTCTATATAGTCCTTCCTTTGTTTTCGCGGCACAGGCCATTTCACCTTGTTCACTTCTATTGAATTGCTGTTAAGGTAAGATGTTTTTACGGCCCCAGGGCCATTCTGATAACTTCAATTAGTGCAACTGCACTTCGTAATTGAGTCATTCATGACCTTGTTTCTTACTAGCTAATCAATGAATTGAGATCGATTGCTCAGAACTTGCTGGCATTGACATTGTCATCATAATTCTTTATTTGGCAAGTTTCAAGCGGCTTTACATTTTCATATGTTTAGTTTCTTTTTGAGTTTCCTGCAGAATTTCCGCAATTGCGAAGCTTTGAGGTACAACTCATTTCTTTATTCTTCTTTCTTACTTTTTATTTCTCTCATTGGTAATCCTGGCAATTTATTTCCATTATTATATCTACCATTTAATATATATATTTTTTCACAGATGTTGATTGGCATTGTCCTACTCCAAAACACCTTTCCAGGTCCCTTCTCAAATTAAGGTACTTTACTTGTGGTTCTGAATTTGCAGTCAGTACTTCTTGTGTTTCGTTCTCATGGAATTCCCATCTAATCAACATCATCCAAATGTGGTATTGTTTCTTAATTTCCCATTATTCATGTTTGTTTTTTTATATTGGATCTCATGACATATGATACATTTATCTTTCCATTCCATCCTTTTTGACCCTGTGTGTTATGCCCCCTGCTTTGTTTTAAATTGTACAATGGATGGTTTTGCAACTGCTAACATTTATTCAATGGTGCATATTTTGGTTTGAATTTTGTTTTGTTATTATGATTAGCCTCGGATGAAGAGTCGGTCAAGACTCGAAACACGTGTCAGGCTATTTTGTGAATAAACTTGTTGGATTCAGGACTATATTCTTACTAATTACTTGGACTATATGCTTACATTTGCACTCCTTGTTGGCGTAGTGTGACTGGGACTTGCCCGTGTTACAAAATAAATTTACTTTATTATCCAAATAAGATTTGCATTTTTTGATTACTTTTACTATTTGCGGTTTTGCACCACCATGCAACAGGTCATGCGAGAACAATAGGATTTGGCAAAGCAGGATAGGGGCCGGTTGTGTTTAGGAACTGGGAAACTTTGCGCCTGATTTACAAAAGCGTCTTTCATTTGAAAATCCCTTTGAAAAACGCTTTTGTAAATCAGGCCAATACACTTTAAGAAGCTATTAAGGTGCACAATAGGCCCCAGGAACACAGATACATGACACATCTTTCTCTATTGTAATGTGTATTTTCACGTCAGATAAGGTGCACTTCCTGCATGGCCTCTGCTTTCATATGCAGCACATGAGAAATTCGAGAACTATATATTTCTACGTCCAATTCATCCATTTTCGGGCATTCCTTAGCATTTGAGTGGAATGATATGGAGGGCTCCTTGAGGCAGGTATGAACTGCTCTCATACCCCTCCTTTTAGACTACTGAAAACAGAAGGCATCATAACTACAGCAGGCATACATTGCAATATATCAATAGGCGTTGCATCTTGACCTTGAGACCATGGGCTCGATTCATGGAATATTTGCCCGGTTCAAAGTGAATTTGCACTGCTGAAAAGTGACTTTGCACTGCCGGCACAAATCCTGATTCATGGAACTGTGCAAAGTGTATTTGTCCGGGCAAAGTCATTTTCAACTTCAAAAATGACTGCGCTGACGTTGCCAGGACTTTGCACTGCAAAAATACACTTTGCATGGTTTCTTGAATCAGGGTTTGTGTCGGCAAAGTCACTTTTCAGCAAATATTCCATGAATCGAGCCCCATGTCTCAATTGTTTTAAAACTTAAGATTGAATATATGAAACACCTACAACAAACCGAAGACAGCATGTCGAATAGTAGGAAACCATATTTTTCAGGATCGGTTCTTTTGCTGCTGGTGTTCTGGGGGGGTCGGGGAGACAGACTTCAAAAGATAAGAGACATTATAGATGGACAGTTGAGCTAATAGGAACGTTTTGCAATAAATATATAATCCAATTTTTGAGTTTATATTATAATGAAAATCCATGCATTCAGGGCCCCACACAAGGAACAGATGTGAACAGGATATAAGAAGGGTTCATTGGAGGTTCACCACCTGTCACCCTACGTTCCAAACGAACTTGCAGCATTCTAGATGCATGATGCTGACGTGATGCAAAAGGAGCACTGGGGACTCAGGATAATGATGGGAATACTCATTACAGCATCCAATGAGCAGTGCAGGGTGGCACAGAGCAAGGAGGACAAAGAAAGCTAAGTGGCCATTTCATTCATTTGAAAGTATGTCCAGTGGATAGAAGCAGTAATGTTATGAACGTCTCAAAAAATAGACCATTCCTAGACACAGTAATGACACATCAGAAAGGGTACAGGTTTTGGAACATTTTAACCTAATTTTACTGTAAACTATTTGTCTTTTAACTGTTAATTTGCACATATATCCTCAGAAGCAAAAGCAAGCTAATACTTTACTGCACACATAGAAATGCTGGAAGGTAAGTGCAAACACAAATTACACATGTGTAATGATAGAAGTCTTGCATTTTACTACCAGATATCCCTGGGTTACCACTGGCGTGAAACGAGTTCCATGTTATCATAACCCCATTAAGTGCAAAGAACGAGTATGCTCATCCTTTTTGCATAGACTTGCATAATAGCTGGGCACTAGAGAAGTTGGTAAAACAACATAACACAAGTCGGAAGGTAGCAGTTATCAACCATGGTACCGTAAAGCTGGTTTTGTGGCCATTGGGCACACAGAACAAATGTCCTTATGTGTTTCTTTAATCCTACTTCAACACTTAGAATATTTCATACTTTTCATCAGGGGGATCGGGGTTTTCAGGGTGGCCAGTAAGGGGAGTGGCTGCCCACAGAAATGGGGGTTACTCTTGGCCAGTTGTGCTTTATGGGGAGGCATCAGCTTGTAGATCTTGATGTTGACAGGTAGGCATGGTGCACTGTGGAGACTTTACTGCACTGCAGGACCCTGCAGATTCAGGCTGATACTTTTCCTCGCTTTGTGGGTGTGATTGCATGGTGTGATTTGCTGATAGGTGCTGCCAGTGGAGCAAATAGTGCTCTAATGCTTGGGCGCATTGGAACTGGGGATACACACGCCTGCTCACAGTAATGCAGTTTGTTTCCCAGGACATTCATCACCTCGGTGATTTTGCTACCCATGAGCCAGATGTGAAAAGGGAAGCCATGCTCCCTTCAGTCACAGCAACGAGGGTGTGTACTGATAGACTAGTCACTTCATTGAGCTCCAGGATAACACACAGCAGGAATCAGGTTCTGACATAAGTAGAGGCATAAAACCCACGTCCAGGTAATACGTGTGTTCAAGTGTGGAACAGGTGTATAATGAAACCAGTAGAATTCACTGCCCTGGTTTCTTTCCCCAGACCTAACCCCAATCACAGCAAACCTATAGGTAAACATGCATACTCCCCAATTCAATCAAAAGGTTTAAAGTGCACAATAACAACTCGACAAAGGATAAACCTCTAGTGTGCTTGTGCAGTGCCACACATAACGAGCTACTCCTGCCCATATTTCAGCACTCATGCCACACAAGGTGTGCAGTCGTTCTGTCTTTTGCAGGGCACTGTGCATTTTATAACACACACACACACATGCCTCAAGTCCCAATTACACTCAGTGTTGATTTTTTTATTTAAAATAATAAAATCGGCTCCCGTGAATACTTGACATGGTAGTGAAGTGTTCAATGTTGTTTCTTTTAGGGTGTTTAAGTGGATCAAGGACTGCAGATGTTAAGGCCGATATAACGGAATATTCGTGCGGCTTTGAGTATCACATGTGTTGGTCTGGGGAGTCGTTTAAGGGAACAACGGTGCTGATTCAAGGCCCCCAATAGCATTTTGGGTTGAGTGAAGAAATCAGACTGACTTCTCAGCCTTTCAGATTCGAAATATATTTGGAAATGATAAAGGAGTGAACTCACTGCATACCTCTCTCTTTCTTTAATGCCATGTGTGAGGATAACTTCAGTTGCATGGGACTGTACTCATAGAAATTTAACAACGCAAACCTCATACAAAGGTCTGACAATTAATGATTGCAGGTCCTTTTTACAGACACATGTATCCTCGATCTAGTGGTGTGTAGCAATACAACCGAATTCACACCTTCTTGGAAAAGAAACTAGCTGTACTGTAACAATTTACATTTTTTACTTTAAATAGACCAGAAAATAAAATTACAGGTGATCACCTACTCTGAATACAAGGGGAACACACTGGAACACACAGGAAGCAATGCAGTCTAAATGAGTTGTTTTGAAATGACAATTAATTTCCTAGAGTAAATGAAGGGGCAAAACTAACCCACCGACACATGTCCATTGGGATTCTATTCCCTCTCTTACCACCCCCTTTTCGAGTTCCTTTAGGTAATATCCTTTAGGTAATATCATAAAAGTCCTTCCAAGTCTTGTATTGAATGTAGGACAATCACGGGGCAGAAAGTTTGTTTTCACCGTTAATCTGTGAAATACGTTGGCCACCGTAATTTAAAGATCCAGTTGTATTTGCGTATCTGTGAAAACCAAAGACAGGAATTAATTTCCATCAAGCAAAGGCCAGATGGCCCTGCTCTTTACTAAGTTCTTAAGTAGATGTACTTTAAAGCCTTCTTAAAGGATATCAATGCATTTACTTTCAAGGTTTCTTTAGTGGACACAAGACAG
This sequence comes from Ambystoma mexicanum, assembly GCF_040938575.1. Classification (NCBI taxonomy): domain Eukaryota; kingdom Metazoa; phylum Chordata; class Amphibia; order Caudata; family Ambystomatidae; genus Ambystoma; species Ambystoma mexicanum. Next base: position 970,002,542 of record NC_090924.1, read on the forward strand.
CAGGACTCTGCACAGGATAGTCACTCTGCTGGCTCCCTCTGGAAAATCTTCTTTCACTGCCTGGCCATCAGAACAGGGTCTTCAGCTGATCCCAGGAACCAACTCCCTCTGATTGCAACCTGTTTATGCTTTTAAGCACTGGACTCCCTGCTTCCACCGCAGTCTGGAATAGGTCTCTCCTAAATGGCTTTGAAGCCACTCTTCCAAAATGGCTCTATTCCTCCTGTTGGTAATATCAGTCAGTTGTCATATGGGATCCCCCGTATTCTTGCAGGACACTGTTAATCTTCCCTTGATGTTTCCCAAAGGACTCCTTTCACTGTACACAATTGGGCCTTTTAAAGAGAATAACATGACCCCTTATGAAGTATTCTTTATGAAATTATGTTGTATTTGTTCTATATTTTGATAGAAAGGTTGGGCTGTATGACAGTTTATCAAATCCCCATAACCTAATTCGGTATGACCGTGAGCATCTTTTGCAGAATGGATGATTCCTTACATTTCTGCCTCTTCTGACATCTGCAGGAGGCCAAGATGGTCAATGGGTATCATTCACAATAACGGCATCAGACTTATTAAAGCAAGCTGCTTCCTGAAATGTCCCTTTAGAAATGTCTAGAATAACCACAAGCAAAGTTATCTAAAATTACATGCTAACATATAGAGGTGTTGCTATTAAATTAACATATTTTGTAATCCCATTTCTTGTAGACCATAGTCATATTTTCATATGTTTGCTGTTATGCATGTTGCCATGCAGTATTCTTTCACTTGAAAACTCACCTTTTTCAAACTGGTTCCAAAACATGGAAAAGTTTCATTTTAGCCTTTTCACGTGTCCCAATTTTAATGCAATATCCCAAATACAACCACAAGTCTGATTCTTTGACGATAAGATGTCTATAGTTCTTAATAATGAAACTGCCTTTTAGGCCTGCAGAACATGTTCACTGTAATTGTCCCAGGGCCTGGAAAGGAAGTGAAGATAAACATCAGCTGGTTGTCTGTGTCTCTCAAAAAGTGATAGTATGCTCTTTACATTCTTGCTCAAGACGGGCAGTCTGTAAAATGTGTCCCTGTGGAATAAAGGGGACCTAAAGTAAAACAGAGTGAGGTCCTTATCACTGAATAGACCACACATTTGAGTTTATTCTATGCTAATACAGAGGTCGGCAAATTGCAGCTCCCCAAATGTTTTAAACTCCTTTGATTCCTCTTCATTAATTATCAGGCTAAGGCTGATGGCAGTTTTAGTCTAAAATATCTCTCGAGCAAAAAGGCGCAGACACACGCTCTAATACATTAACTTGATTTTTACAGTTGGCCTCTTAAAGAATGCAACTACCTATCGAGGCATGGACACAATCATATTCAGATCCTTACCATTTAGTTTAAGTACCGTTGAACCCAGTCATCAGGTCAGATGTTCTTTTTACTGTAATGATTTGAAATGTAGAGCATAAAAGGCTGTTTACTATCTGCCGTATTTGATTTCAAGCACAGGCGGTGACTCAAAGAAGTGTAAGAAATGTGTGTATATGTCCCTCCCTTCTCTGCAGATGTGGGTTTAATAACCAAATGATATCTGACGCGTCATGATCAAATGCTGTATATATAAGCGCATATTTAGATCAAGTCTATGGTAGGAAATAATGTGTTCTCCCTTTAACCATTTCTCACATGTGTTTTAAAAGTGGACCACATTTCTCTAGATTGCCCAGTTTCTACTCGTATTATTTGTAATATTGTATTGTAATTATTTTGTAGGTTACTGCACTTCTTCCTCCCGTTTTCCTGTATGCCTCCCGAAGATGTTCCATGAGCATCTATAAATGCTAGACTTCAATGGAGCGGAGATTCGTGTGACAGGACTATCAAGTAACACACAAGCCTACAAGAAAAAGCTACTCATGTGTTTTGCGTCTAGCAATATAGCATTTTGATGAATATTGTGAAAATCATTATTTTATTGTTTTCATGATTATTTAACTTTTTTAGTCATATTTCATTGCTCAAATACATGTTCTTATTGGTTTAATGTATTGTTAGGAAGGAGTATTCTTTGGTAAAGGTGCTGTACATTCTATAGACCAAGGCAAGCACTATTGCAGTACTAGGGATATGAACAACGGGTTCTTTTTCGCTGAATCTTTTTCACATATAACGGGCTCCCACCCAGTTGAGCTATCCACCAGAGTAAATAATGGGTGCTCTCCAATCTCAAAAAATACCTTGTTCTATTATTGTGGGTTGGCTGGCATTGGTCAGAAGAAAAAGGTGATCAAGGCCCAAGGAACAAAAAGGTTGCTGGCCTTAACAAGCCTGGTCTCGTTAGGGCCAGCAACCTGGTCTTGGACTACCTGGTTTTGGACTACATAGCTGGGATTGTTTGAACGTTAAGAAAGTTTCCATTACTACATTTTCAAAAGCTGTGCAAATTGAGGACCAAGTGAACTTTAATACATTAGTATCGAGAGATTATTGACATTTGGAGAGTAACCACATTGCTGTGTGGTATTTGATGTCAAAGATTTTATACAGGAAGGGCACTAAGGAACACCTTTTTTAAGGGTCGAAAACCTGTGTTGGCTGTTTAGTGAAGCTATTGTATTTCGGAAATGTTTTGAACTTATATTGAGTCAATGTGCCTGGTATTATTGTTTTCGTTTTACTGTGGTGAGGCACAAGGGGTCAGATTAACATAACTAGTCCTTTTCACCTATAATAGGTTCCAAGTTTCACCCGTTGTAAAATGTAGGGCATTGCTGTTCTTCCAGAAAATGGCATATTTGACAGAGACTGCAAAACTTTTGCCATGTTATTGGCGTGTCGCCACATGTACAGGGTTCACACAAGCTGGTGCATGCATTCGGGTGTCTGGAGGTTTTAACTGTGGAGTTAACGGGGTAAAAATAGGATTGCTTAGGTAGTGGGATAGAGACAAAGGCAAGACAAGGTAGGCAAAGGACAGCTGAATGTCAGGATTGCAGTGGGCATGCAGGTAATGGGCAGCAAGCCAGGATGGTTCAGGATGCTTCCCAAAAGAATACCACAGCTTTCCCCTTTCGTTATTTGGGATTTTAGTGGGATTTCAGAATTTAGGCTTTGCTGGAAGGTCAGCAATGCTTAAGCCTTGTAGTTGGGATCAGCAAGATGGATGGAGCAGATCAGGAAACGCAGTGCAGGAACTTCAGGAACAGTGTTTGTCTGAAGTCTTGTCAGGAACTCTTATGTATAATGCACAGTGACATCATCAAAGTATATGGCTGGGCAGGCTAAACTAAGCCCACCTCGAACCGACTGGATTGGTCAAAGGTGCTAGTCCCCCCTCGCTATCAACTGGTTGGATTTCAAGGTGGAATGTCAGATTTATGATGTGAGTTTTACAAGGTTCAGAAACCTCCCATAGTTACTTTAGCTAAAATCTGATTTTGCCACAAATGGTACATTTATACAGTTGAAGTCTCTTAGCAACTTACAGCAGGTTACATATTTTATGCAGACCAATCCACTCCAAATCTGAACTCTGTGAGACATTGTTTCGCCCTTCTAATACTTTTTGGTAATTTTGAGTATGAAAGATTCGGCCTAAAATTCTGTAACTTTATACATGTGTGTGGATTATCATAAGGGATGTAAGCATTCAAATTTGCAATGGCATCATGGATACTTTACTTAAAATCCCCAATTCTTTGCCATTTCTGTCCCCATGGTGTCAGTGAATTCTACAGTGTCTCAAATTATAAACCACAAAATCACTTTTAAACTGCGAGATGTTCACATTTTTACAAAGTCCTGCTGCAGAGATAAAAAGTCTTCACATTTTTATTAATAAACAGTCTTTGGAGACAAATGTTCAATCTGTTCCCCATGTGTGGGCCTGTCTTCCAAGGCTACCACCCTTCAGGGGAAGGGTCTTCATGGAGATTCCCTTGAAGCTTCCTGTAGAAATCATGAGGAAGTGTGACTTTCTTTTCACATGTCCTTGTCCTGGAAGTTCCATTGTCAGAGGGTTCAGCCTAGACCAGATTCTGTCCAACCTAATAATTATCACTGGGGTTTTAGTATCTACTGAGGGGCCCTTTTGTTTCTGTCATCCTCTCAGCAGAAACCTGAATGTTTATGGTGGTTCCCTTTCTTTGGGGGAAGCCTTAGCACTGCCAACTGGAATAACCTGTTTTTGGGAGCTTGCAAGATCCGGCCAAGGCAGTTTAAGATTTTTATTTTCTATTATTTGGTCCTGAATCAAAAAAACATGCCTGTTGAATAAACATCCCATATGTGTTTCCCAGCAGCCAACCCCTTCACATTGCTAGGCACAGGCAAGCTTTCATTCAACATTTTAATTTTTAAAACTGGACATTTTTTTTTCTTTAGTTTGCACAAGCCTGTTTTGACACATTGGGTGAAAGATGACATTTCTTTTTAGGTTTGGTTTTTGCAGCTGCCTTTCCAATGTGATTCTGTAGCTGTAGCCAGCTTGTTTTACACAACAGTCTGTATAAGGCAAAGGTCTCCATGAAATTGACATGTGCACAGAAAGCTATGATTTCTTTTCAAACAGTGATTTTGACGCGTGGTAGCAAAAGTTAAGTGCTTTTCCGTGCTGCTGAAATAAAGCTTCTGTGGATTTTTTTCCCATTTGGTTTGACAGGGCCTGTCATTCAGAAGTCATGCTTGTCTGCTGGAGCACAATGTGAATGCGGTTAAGAATAGCAGGGTCTTATTAATTACATGTTGTGATAAGAAATCAGAGGAAAAGAGCATCAGAGCGGCAGCATTTTAAAATGTGAATAATTCCCTTTTTGCATGGAACTTTGGACTGGCAGAAGAAAAGCGCTGCCTTTTCACGCTATTTCCTTTGTGTATGTAAGAATACACTGGCACGCTCCCTCGGTGTGCCCCCTTGTTCCACCCTGCCCAATATGTGCTTGGCAAGACAGTGGAGCCATCTTTTTCTTGCTGCAAAACGCAGTTTTGGTGCAACGGTGGTCACTGGAGCCAGCACAGGCATTTTGCTGTTTCTGCTGATAAGCAGCTTGGTTATGGAGAAATTCTTTTCAGTGGGTCAATGTAGCCTACAACTATCAGCCATGTCCTCATAGCAACAACAATTTCCCTATTCTGGAAATGTCAGTTGTGTGCAATACCGCCTTCTCTACTCCACAATATCCCCTGCCTTCTCAAAGTTCCCAAGGCCATGCTTTCAGTCTTGTGTGCTTTCATGAATCAAACTGAGACATTCAATATCCTTTTTAAAGCCAGTTGTATTACTTACTAGTAGCCCAGTACAACATGTTTTGTCATGGGGGCTACAAGAGTATGCAGGATCCCCACAGTGCTTGTGACGCCAGAAGCACAGTTAACATTCATATCCTGAACTACCAACACTTTGTTGGATTATGAGAGGAACAGCAAATGGAGCTACAATTTGGTAGTACCAAAGTTGACCTCTACTCAGATTTCTCTGATTGGTCCACAGATGCAGGAAGAAATGTGACTGAGCTTGCAAGATTCTATGTGAAACGTAATTTGGCAAAGCCAATTGATCTGGCTTGTTTGGTGTGTGATATGTATGTGTGATTTTATGCATCCATAGTTGGAGTGTTGTGCTAAGGGGTGATGCAGATACTCACAACATATACATGTTAAGGGCAAAAGCTCTCACCATGTTGCAAAAATTGATAACAATACCTAGATTAATGTAAAACTATCCAACCATTCTATTACAATACATATTATATGGGATGAGTTCATTCACAACCTAGGTACTCCAAGCATTGGCACTATATATCCTAGTGTGTTCTGGCAATCCTGTTGTATGTTAGGTACTGCCAAGATATTTCAAGGTAGATATACTATATGCCAGGTTTGGTTATTCAGATCAATGCTGTAACATTATGTATGCAAGTTATTGTAATGATATTCAAAATGTCTGGCCATGTGGCAAGTGTCCAGGTACCCCCACCATATGACCTTGTGCTGTTATACATGTATGTACCCCCTTGAATACTTAATATTGGTATCATATCACCAGATAGTTATACTATATGCCCAAGTACTCCACTCTCATGCTCAGGTACTCATTCCAACTAGTTCCAAAGGCCATATGGTAGGTCCTGCCAAGATATTCAAAGCTACTTCCACCATGTTCTAGGTATTGCCATCTTATGGCTAGGTGAAGCCTCCATATGCATGTGTTCAGTTATGTGCCTTGGTACTCACCTCACTTAAAAGTACTGCCAGTATATGCCCAGATGACTGCATTATATATCCAAGTACACCCATTACTGTCTGGGAAAGATACAGAGCTTGCAACATATGTACCCATGTACTCTCACCTCGCACATATATTTGTACCCACAACTGCACATGCTAACAACAGTATGCATTGCCATCCATCAGAGCCCAAACACAAAAAGGTATTCCCGCACATAACTACCCAAAATATCACTCTCACCAATACAGACATGCATTCCGAGTCATGTGGTCACACATTCCCACATGCTCTCAAACCTCTCACCCATGGACTCACAACAGGTATATGTAAACACAACTGCACACGCGTTGACACACATAGATCTGCATGTTCATTAATTCATGTCTAAGAGGATTGGTGGCAGTGTCGCCGGATATCTTTGATTCTCCTTTTATGATCCTTCATATACTCACTCTGCTGGGGCAAGAAAGTGAAGACCACGCCCATCACCCACTCTATGCCAATCATTCCTTCATTTCCGCCAGTCCATCCCGCAGGGAGCTAGAAAAAGAAAGAGAAAAATATCTAGTGTATGAATTTACCTATCTTAGTTTTTTCAATGCTTCTTTGCATCTGCATCTGACGGAAACAATAAGGGCTCGATTCATGGAATATTTGCCTGGTGCAAAGTGAATTTGCACTGCTGAAAAGTGAATTTGCACTGCCAACACAAACCCTGATTCATTGAACCGTGCACAGTGTATTTTTGCCATGTAAAGTCCGGGCAAAGTTTGCCCGGAGTTTGCACTGCAAAAATACACTTTGCACAGTTCCATAAATCAGGGTTTGTGTCAGCAGTACAAGGTCACTTTTCAGCAGTGCAAATTCACTTTGCACCGAGGAAATATTCCATGAATCGGGCCCTAAATGTCCTTCTGTATCTGTAGAGATGCATTCTTAACAGACCACCAGAATATGCCGTCTTTTTCTTGTACCACAAATCTTCTCTGAAAAAAGTCTCCGTACCAGTGGTAGAAATGTAAACGTGCTGAAACAAGTTGACACATTCTCTTAGCAGACACAACAACGGGAGGAGAGAAGAGTGGTTTGTTTCAGTCAATAAACAGAGTGAATTATATAAACAAAGAAGACAAGCACTCTTTTGAAAAACGTCTGTGGTTGCTTTCGGACTCCAAACCATCCTTTATCAGACAATACGAAATCCCAAAACAAATTACCCCTCCCAACAGTGTTTTTCTGGTGTTGGTTGAGTCGCTAGGGTAAAACTTAAAACTTCCATTCAGCCACAGCTGACACTAAGGGAATGATTCTAGTAAATTCTAGAAAACGTTATGCCTGGCTTCCAAAGATGCCACATTTGTGATGGGTTTAGTAATTTGTACCACGATTGTCCTCAATCTTTCATCAATGCTTTAAAAAACAAGTGATAAAGGGGGTTTTCTCCCCCTAAGTAAAAGATACAGTTATAATTGAAGAGGATTAGGGGAAAGAGGTGGTAGAAGAAATGAATGCTGTGGAACAACTACAAACAATTGAGAAACAGATGTGGTGGCACAAAGAGAAGAAGCAGCAGAGGAAATCAAGGTGAAAGGGTGGCACGCACTAATGTTGAAGTAGGTAATCTAACAAGTGAATCAAATGAGGAGGACGAACATATGGGAGGAAAGGAAAACCTGGATGAAGAAATAGTATCTGAAATTTACCAAAATGACATACAGTAAGTGAAATAGTTGAAAGTGTTAAGGATAGTGATGTGTCATAAATGGTTATTACGACAGGTATGGCGAAGTGTATGAGTGATGAGTACGAATTTCAGCGGATGCAGCCTAGAATTGAACAATGGACTTTTTCAGAATTCTTTACGGGTGCATATGGACATGAACTACCACAGATTCAGAAGAAGAGGGGTGATATTTTGCACACAATTGTAGGACCTTCATGGAGTCCATTAAGTCTGAATTGATGTGAGGTTGTACTTAAGTAAGTTAAAAGAGGAGAGGGAGCCTTTTCCGTCAGACAGCTTTGTAGAAAATGTTGTCAGAACTTTTCAGATAAATGTGGCTTTTCAGACTTATTGGGATTATTGTGGATTTTCATTTTTTCTTGGCGCTTAATGGAAAAGGACAGCAATGAGAGAATGAAAGCAATGAAAATGTCAGAAAAACGCAGAGATTACATGTGTTGTACAATATAACCTTTGAGGTACAAGAGGAAATATGTGGTTAGAGATAAAATGAAGAAAGTGTTTTTGGAAATATATAAAGTAGTACATTTTAGAAGTAAAATTGATAAGGATGAAAAGTGCACACTTTAAAAAAAAAGATTGTAGATAGACAAAAGGATGGAAGGTTTTCGGGGTGTGGATGGGAAAATGTACAATAAAATTTAAGGAACTCAGGGTGGCAGCAGTAAAGACAGACATAAGTGATCACAATTCAAGGGTGTTTATTAAACTGTAAATGTAGGGTGGAAAAATGCCTAACCTAAATCTAAGATGGGAACAAGCTTCGATCATCAAATGAAAAATAAGGCTGTCCTTTAGGCGTCTTGTCAAAGTAAAAGGCCTATACAAAAAAAAAACTATTGCCAAATCCTTACAACTAATTACAGAAACAGTATGGAATAGGGTTTTCAATAAAGAAAGAAGTGTTCACAAATAATAAGTCAGGATGTGATTGCCAGGGGTCTCCCTTCCCCACGTTTTCAGCACGGGACAAGGTGGATCTCCTGAGCACAGCACACAGTCGAGCTTTCCCAGCATGAGGCGACAGTTCCTTACCAGCTATCAGATTCTTCAATGGTTAAGTCTCTTTTCAATAAAAATTCTCTTGCCTTCGAGGGCCTGATGTATTCAACAAAACAAACAAACAAGTTCCTTTCCGAAATTAACTTTGGGTGATGATTTTTCTCCCCTGGATCTCCCTCAGTCAAGCTCGGACCCAAATCACAAGGGGGACAATTCACTTCCCCTGGTCTTACAATACTTATAAATCTTACTGTCTTTTCAAACAATTCAATGTGGACATCCCTCGGTTGGGTTCACTCCTGTCAACCAACTGTTCATGGAACTTCAGGTTTTGCCCCTTCTTGTTAGCATCCCTCAGCCAAGTTCACTCTTGCCAACCTTGCACCACACTGTTCATACTGTAATTTCACCAAGCGGGATTCATTTCCCTTAGATTCACAATCATCTGTCGGTCAAAGACTTTCGACTGTACAGAGGATTTTACAAGAGCCCTGTATGACCACTTTGACCTTTTCTCGCCTTTTCCCAAGGCCTTCTGGTCACAGTAGTTCCTTCCATCAGATAATCACCCAGTGTTTCCTGCGTGAGCACCCATGTGGTGCTGGACTCCTTTGCTGCTGGTTTCCCCCTTTTTCATCAATAGTTTCCTTAAGCCTTTCAAAGTTTAAACTAGCCGTTGGCTACTTTTTGTTCAACACAGTTCAGTTTCTTATGGACTCACCGCTCATCTCATCGGCTGTGATGGACCGCCGTCTGTCCCCGGCTTGGTAATCAGCGGAGGAGGGTCTTGTGTACCGTTGACATCTGCTGCAACACACGCTGGCTATTATTCGCGGTCTTATGAATCCTTCTGCAGAGATTTCACAGGCCTTGGTCGAAAACGGCAAGGTCGCTTCTCTCTTTGTTACCCTCTCTGTATGCACCATCTTTCTCCTCCTCTTGAACTGTCATGCTGAGTTAGCTCTCACGTCGTGCGGTCTGCCTTGCTCATCCTGTGCTATCATGCTCCCCTTTTATCCATGTGGGGAAGTGAAAGGGCTGTCAGGTGTGTGTGATTCTGGTCAATTGCCTGACTTTGTCTGACCCTTGTTTTGGGAAATGTCAGGTAAACGGCTCTGGTGTTAGTCCGTTGTCTTTCATGTTGCGTGAAAGTGTTCATGTCAGAAAAGGGGGGGCAGTGTTTTGAAATATCCTATGTGGTAGGATGAGGAAAAGGTATTAAAATAAGGGGGATACCGCATCTCACCCATCAGTGTCCCACTCCCCCTCCAGGTGATCCTCCCTCACTGGTCCACCCTCAAGAACTGGATTCAATAGTGATGGCCGTGTCCTGACCACCTGGATGACAGATCCCCAGGGACTAGCTAGAAAGACACCTTCAGGTTTGTCACATACTCTTCCTCCATGTGATGTAGCCACATTTGTTTCACAGGGGAACCGGGAAAGAAAATCTACATTTCCCTGGCCCTTTCCTTTTCGGTGTTCCACAGTGAACAATAGGGTTGTAGGTCTAGAAACCATTGCATTACCTGAGGGTTGGAGTCTTTGCGTTGGCTAATCCAAATTAGGGGTGAGTAGTCTGTAACGAGTGTGAACTTTCATCCCAATATGTAGTACCTAAGATGGATAATGGCTCACTTGATGGCCAGGGCCTCCAGTTCCAACACAGAGTAATTTTTTTCACGTGGGAACAGCTTGCGGTTGGTGAATAATATGTGATGTTCCAATCCATCGCAAACCTGGGACAGGACGGCTCCTAACCGTGTAAAGGAGGCATCTGTTTGTAAGACAAACACCTTAGAAAAGTCAACTACCTTTAGGATTGGGTTCTGACACAGCGTCTGCTTCAAGGTGTTATAACATATCTCCTCCTCAACCTTCCAATGAAGTTTCAGGGGTTCAACATTCTTAAGTTTATCTGTCAGCTGGGCTGTTTTGTCTGAAAAGTTGGGGATAAACCTTTGGTAGTATCCTGTTATCCTGGTTTTGAAAGTTGGTGTATTTAAGATGGCTTTTAGGTTCTCATATGTTGTGGTTATACATTCCTGTTCCCTACAAAGAAGCCAAGATATCTTATGGCTGTTTGGGCCAATCTGCACTAAGATGGATTAGCAGTTAGGCCAGTTTTTCTGAGGACTTTCATGAAGGTATAAAGATGGAAGAGATGGTCCTCCCAAGTCTTACTATAAATGACAATATCATCAAAATAAGCTCCACAGGAATCAGAATAGGGTTGTAGGATTTGATCCACGAGGCATTGGAAAGTGGCTGGCACACTGTGTAGACCGAAAGGGAGGCCTTTAAATTGGAATAATCCTAGCAGCATTGAAAATGCAGTCTTTTCCTTGTATGGTTCAGAGACAGGAACTTGCCAGTACCCCTTTGTTAAATCTAGGGTAGATAGAAAGGTGGCTGCTCCGAGTTTATCAATTAGGTCGTTGATGCGTGGCATGGGATAGGCATCGAACTCTGATATGGCATTAACTTGACGGAAGTTGATACATAATTTCCAGGAACGGTCAGGTTTAGTGACCAACACGATAGGAGAGGACCATGGACTTGAGGAGGGCTCAATGTTGGCTTTCAACATTTTATTGACTTCCTCAATCAGTATCTGCTTAATGGCTTCTGGGAGTCGATATGGTTTTAATTGTACCACTTTACCTTTAGGTGTTCTAATATAGTGGAATGTACCTTTTACCCTTCCTGGTTTTCCTGAGAATACATCAGGAAATTAAATTACTCCATACTTTAGGTCTTTTTGGTGTTGATTAGATAGCTAGCAAGGAATTAAATCAAAGTGATCTATGTCTTCGGGAACCAGACAGGTTAGTACTTTGGCATGGGTGGCTGTCAGGTTCTCTTTCCACTCTTTCAAGAGAGTTACATGATATAAATGGATTTTATGTTTTCTATCTGGTTGGGTTACTCTATAAGTACAGGTTCCCGTTCATTCTACTATCCTCATAAGGACTGTGCCATTTGGAGATCAGCTTGTTCTCTGAGGTTGGCAAGAGGATAAGTACTTTCTGTACTATGCAGAATGATCTTAAATTCACTCTCCTGACATAAGTGGCCTTTTGTTGGCTCTGAGCTTTTTACATATGAGTACAAACTAAGTCTCGAACCCAGGTTTCCCGGAGCATATTGAGGACATCTCTCAGCTCTCGTCCATAGAGCAATTTAAAGGCAGAGATACCCGTGGAAGCTTTGGGGGTTTTCCTGGGTGCAAATAGTGCAAATGGGATCATTTGGTCCCAGTCTTTCCTGTCCTTGTCTACCAGTTTTCAGAGAATTCATTTCAGGGTTGTATTGAATCTTTCTACCAAGCAATCAGTTTAGGGATGGTACACAGAAGTTCGCATGGTGGTAATGTGGAGTGGTCTTCGACTTCGGTCATAAGCTTACTCATATAATTGGAACCCTGGTCCGTTAGTGTTTCCTTGGGAAAACCGACCCTGGAGAAATACGGTAGAAGATGTTTAAGGATCTGCTGGCCAGTATTGTTTCGCATTGGGAATGCATCAGAATATTGGGTTGCATAATCCACGATCACAAGGACATATATATTGTCTAATCTGGATGTTTCCAGCGGTCCAGTTATGTCCATAGCAATTCTTGAAAAGTGGATTTCTATGATCGGCAAGGGGTTCAGAGGGGCAGGTGATGGGATGTGTGTGCTGGTCTTTTGACATATTCTGCACTTCTGGATGAAAGTTTTTACATCGACGTGGACACCTGGCCGGCCAGTAAAAGTTTCCACTAATATGCACCTTTGTTTTAGATTGTCCTAAATGCCCCCCGGTACGATGAGAATGCGCGATTTCCAGTACAACTTTTGGGGGCTTTTGGGTATTACCAATTGTGTTTTTACCATAGCTTCTGGGAGGTTTATCTTCTGTAAAGCAATCCTTGTTTTAGAAAGAAAAAGGAACTCCCCTTATCTAAGCCTTATTTTTCCGGGATTGCTTGTAAAAACGCTTCAGAGAGAACTGGATCATTTCGCTGGGCGAAGGCTAGGTCGGGATAGATGGTGGGTTCCTCTCCCTTCCTTTCTTCGATGGTAATTGACTTAGCTTCCCCAAAGCTTAGGTTACCTCTTTCCATTTTACCTGCTTCTCACTTTCTTTAAACTGAGGAAACAGAGTTCTTTCCAAAATTCCCTGGGCAATTTGATCTCCCAGGCATACCTCAAAAAGGATCTCGCCATGGTTTTGCAAGAGAGCCTTCACATATAACTGAAAGTCGGAATCAATAATGTCTGCTAAAACGTCTATCCCGAAGCTCTGCGCTAGGCAGAATTTGGGGCCAATCGAATGTAACATCCGAGAGGGAGTATCAAAACCAAGTCTGAAGGAATCATTCCTCTTTTCCCAGGGGGAATGATAGCTTCCCTACTGCTACATATATCAAACCCTATTGATTCCTTGGTGGCGATGAAAGGGCTATAGGCGCGCTGTCTATGTTTTTGAAATTGTAGGGTTCCCCAATTCGTTTCAATTGAGTCAGATCCAACTATTGACACCACATATAAGGAACTCATGGTGGCAACAGTAACGACAGACACAAGTGATCACAGTTCAAGGGTGCTTATTAAACTGTAAATTTAGGGTGGAAATATACCTAACCTACACCTAAATGAAAAATAAGGCAGTCCTGGTAGCATCTTGTCAAAGTAAAAGGCCTATACTAAAATATACCTATTGTCAAATCCTTACAACTATTTACAGAAAGAGTGTGGGATGGGGTTTTCAATAAAGAAAGAAGTGTTAATAAATGATAAGTCAGGATGTGATTGCCAGGGGTCTCCCTTCTCCATGTTTTGAGCATGGGGCAAGGTGGATCTTCTGAGCACAGCACACACAGCATGATCCGACAGTTCTGTACCAGCTATCAGGTTCTTTGATGGTTAAGTCTCTTTTCAATAAAATATCTCTTGCCTTTGAGGGCCTGATGCATTCAACAAAACAAACAAGCAACAAGTTCCTTTCCGAATGGACTTGGGTGATGACTTTTCACCCATGTATCTCCCTCTGCCGAGCTCGGACCCAAATGACAAGGGGGACAAGTCACTACCTCTGGTCTTACAATACTTCTTGCATTCACAAATCTTAATGTATTTTCAAACAATTCACTGTGGACATCCCTCAGTCCGGTTCACTCCTGTCAACACACTGTTCATGGGACTTCAAGCTTCGCCCCTTCTTGTTAGCATTTGCAATACACTGTCCATACGTTAATTTACACCAAGCAGGATTTATTTCCACTAGCTTCACAATCATCTGTCATTTAAAGACTTTTGACTGTACAGAGGATTTTATAAGACCTCTGTATGACCACTTTGACCTTTTCTCGCCTTTCCCGAGGCCTTCTGGTCACAGTAGTTCCTACCATCGGGTAATCACCCAGAGTGTCCTGCGTGAGCAGTCACGTGATGCCCGACCCCTCTGTTGCTGGTTTACCCCCCTTTTTCATCAAAAGTTTCTTGAAGCCTTTCAAATTTGCCGTTGGCTACTTTTCGTTCAACACAGTTCGGTTTCTTATTGACTCGCCCCTCGCCTCTGCGGCTGTGATGAACTGCTTGGCTTTCTTTCTCTTTAGAGTCAAGGTTGGTACCCCAGAGACAAGCATCTCTCCCTAGCTTGGTAATCAGCGGAGGAGGTTCTCATGTACCATTGACATCTGCTGGAACACACGCTGGCTATTGTTCGCTGTCTTATGATTCCCTATGCGGAGGTTTCACAGGACTTGGTCGGAAAGGGCAAGGTCGCTTCTCTCTTTGTTACCCTCTCGGTATGCACCATCTTTCTCCTCTTGAACTGTCGTGCTGACTTAGCTATGGCGTTGTGCTTTCTGTCTTGCCCATCCTGTTGTATCGTGCTCCACCTTTTATCCCTGTGGGGAAGGGACAGGGCTGTCAGGTGTGTGTGATTCTGTTGAATTTACTGATCCTTGTATTGGGACATTTCAGGTAAACTGTACTGGTGTTAGTCAGTTGTGTTTCATGTTGTGCGAAAGTGTTTGTGTCGGGAAGGAAGGGGGCAGTGTTTTGGAATATGCTACGTGGTAGGGTGGGGAAAAGCTGTTTAAAGAAGGGGGATACTGCATCTCACCTGTCAGTGTCCCACCCCCACTTCCCATGGACCCCCCATCCAGGTGATCCTCCCTCACTGGTCCACCCCCACGAATTGGATCCAATAGCGATGGCTGTGTCCTGGCCACCTGGATGACATATCCCCAGGGACTATCTACAGAGACACCTTGAGGTTTCTCACAGAAGTCAAAGCACTGTGTAGAGTGGTGGAGAAGTTTTTACAAAGATGTATATGCTGAGAAAGTAGTGGATGAATGGAGAATGGAGAAAGTGTTGGTAAAAGTAAAGAATATTTTATCCTTGGTTCAACAGAATGAACTGTTGTAGCCCTTTATTATGGAAGCACTGGTTGCCTAAGGAATTTTATACAACTTTTTGGACAGTATCTCAGGAAGCTGTGCTGGACTTTTTTTAATAACTATGACTAATGGAGAATTTCCCATCAGATTTGGGGTAAAGGGGGCCATACGTGTAAGTGTAAGAAGGGTGATACATTGGATATGAGGAATTTGAGGCCTATTACTTTGTTGAACACAGATTACACATTTTGCACCAAAATGTTGGAGAAACAATCGAGTAAAGCAATGCCAAGGAATATACCTCCAGACCAAACCTATGCATTTCCAGGAAACGTGTCTTAGAGTTTAGGCTTTAGTAGGCATACTATTTGTTACATGAAAGACAGTGATTTGCCATCATCTGTTTTACATATAGATCTTGAAATGCTTTTGATTGGTTAGCTTATGTGTTTTTACTTAAAGTATTCGAATATATAGTAATATCAAAAATGCTTACTGAATGGTTAAAAAGTATAGATTCAAATATTGGAAGTAGTGTCTACTGAGTGATTGATTATCAAATGTGTTTCCGATAAAGCCTCGGGTGCATTAAGGCTGTCTATTTTTATTTAATATTTGTGTCTGTTGCATGAAATTCTTAGGTGACCTGATCAGAAACTGCGGTGGTGCGATGCTGAAGGAGTCTCCATTCGTGGAAGCTCGAAACAACATGTGAAAAGTGTCGCACATATGGATAAACTGAATCTCCTTTGTATGACTACATATGATGTCAGAAATGCAATTATATGGGTCAAAACTAAATATAGAGAAATGCATCTGCAATTTGTATGTTATATGGAAAACGGGTGGAAGCACCCATTGAGAATGTAACAATTACATGTGTTTTTATTAAGGTTTTGGGTATAAGATTTGATAGCATTGGCTGTGGTTCATTGAAGATTGAAATTTTCAAAATCCGAATGGTATAAAAGATACAAATATGGTCATTGCAGGATTTGACAATAGAAGGAAAGTGGTGATTGTCAAGGCAATTTTGATTCCTCTTCTGCTACATTTAGCTGTAGTATGTCAACATCCCAGGAATGTATCACAGGTGTTGGAAAGGAAAAGGAGCTCTTCTGGAAAGGTTGCCGGGAAAATATGAGAAAGCGTGGTATTTAAGGCAAAGAAATATGGTGCAAAAGGGCTACAAAACCGTTCATTGGTTTTACGACTGTTTTTGTTGTGATTCATTTAAACTTGTTTTGTAATGCCATTAATACAAATGTATGCTTTCTAAAAACTTTAAAGAGGTGGCCATCAACATTTTTGAAGCCAAAATGTTTTTCATTTTTACACAAAAAAAGAAATACATATATTTTTTACAAAGATATGCCTTAATAACAACTGTGCAGAAAGAATTTGATTTGTGCACTAATGAGGTTTTTATCTGTAAAGATTGTGAGACTGCCAGGGAACACACCGAGCAACGTGCAGCCTGAGTGGTGCTTCCCTTAGCCCCGGCCGACAGCGGGACCCTGCGAGATCTCTGCCCCTTCAAGCAGCTAAGGGCAGCAAATGCAGACCGAGGGGCTCCAGGCAACAGGATGGGGGAGGAGTGAAGGGACCCCTTGTGGCGATAGGAAAGGAAAGGGGTAGGGAAATAAGGCTTGCCGCCACCCACACAAAGAGTCTATACAAAGGCAGCACTCTCAGGGAGGCACCCTCTTTTCCAGGACCACAACAGTGGAGGTTATCATATGTATGCCCGCCCACACCAGAAAAATTATTTAAATGACCACTGTCAAGTTGTCTGTTTTAATTTACAGGGGAACTGTCACAGTGGAGGTACATGGTGCATCCAGGCTGGAAGGGCTGTCAGAAACCACAAGGGACTGTGCAGTCACTGAAATATGATGGCGGCGGGAGCATAACCTCTGATGCGCCATGGGGCAAGTGGAGGAGGTTTCAAAAAACCAAAAAAGTAAAAGTAAACTGAAAAGTAAAGTGAAAATTAAAGTAAAAGTAAAGTGGAAGCAAAGTGAAAAGTAAAGTGAAAAGTAAAGTGAAGAGAAAAATGTAAAGTAATGTGGAAAGTAACGTGAAAGTATAGTAAAGTTATCTGAAGTAAAGTGATACTAATGCGAAGTAAAGGGTAAGGGAAGTGAAGGGAAGTGAAAGGAAATGGAAGGAAGCGGAGGGAAGGAGAGGGAAGCAGAGGGAAGTAGAAGGAAGTTGATGAAGTAGAGGTAGTAAAGGGAAGTAGAGGAAGTAGAGCAAGTAAGCAGAAAAGGTAAGGTGGCATGGGTAGGACAGGGGAGGAAGGGAACAGCAAGCAAAAGGTAGTAGTGTTCAAGGAAACAAGTTAGGTTGGGAAGTGGTAGGGGCCCAACAGGCACAGCAAAAGGGTACGACAGCTGGGGGGTGTTGTAGAGGACATAGAGGTTGGAAACAAAGGAACTGGGCAAAGGGGGAACAGAGGAGGGAGACCATGGGAAACCCACAGAGGTGGTAGGAAGATGGAGTAAAGGATAGAATCCAAGGATCGGGGGAGAGGTACAGATACCCATCGATGCAAGGAAAGCATAGAGGGGGGCAACGGTTCAGGAGAATGAGGGGATGAAGGCAACACCATGGTGGGAATCAAACAAGAGGGAAGATTACAAGCCATCGGAGGAGCGACAAGAGGCAAGGGCAGGATACATGGGGAATGTCAGTGCAGAAGCAACTGGTGAAGATGACAAGAATCTGGGGAAATGGGCACTGGGTAGGATAGATAGGCACCTAGGGCACGGGGAAGGGCGGAAGAGGTCCAGCTAACTGGGTAATGAGTAACAGGTCAAAGCACCTGAGGGATAGGAATAGGAAGAAAGAGCATGGCACCTGGGAACAGGGAATGTGTGTGATATCGGACCCCAGGGGGAACGAGGAAGAGGTAGGCGCCAAGGGAGCGGAAAAATGAGGTGTAAGACCCGGGCAATGGAGAAATTGGGATGGTAAAAAGGAGGCCAGGGAAAGGAAGAACCAAGAAAAAGGACAAAGCACCGGGGCAGTATGTAAATGGGCAGAATGGTGAGCAACCTACTGGGCGCAGGAGTAGACCAGCTGCATAAAGTACAAAGTTATGAGGGCAGCAGCTCAGAGCAGAATCCTGAGGCTGTACTGCCAAAACGGAACTCCTGTAAGTTACCCCCTGCCTAATAAAGCACCTGCAGCCTTTTCCACCCACAATATGAGTCCTGTTGACATTATTGCAGGTGGGCATGAGGCAGATGGAGGGCCAGAACCAAGAGGGGAGACCAGCAAGGACAGGAGGGAAGTGGTACACAAAGAGGGATGAGGGGGCCCGGTCTGGGCTGTTGCGGCTATGTTTCATCCCTTGATCTTGATAGCACCGACATGACACTGGTGGGAAACCTATTACCAGAGGAAGTTGAAAGATGTTGGGTAACAGTGTCCCGTCCCTGTCCGCTGTAGACCTTTGTTGGGAAACTGTGCATGAAATCTTACCAGTAAGAAGCGCAATGTTTAGAAAATCCCTTGCAAAGCATCTGTTCTGCCCATGGGAAGAATGTGGTGAAGATGAGTCAGCTTCCCAGATGCTGTGGGATTGTTTATTTGTGAAAGCATTCTATTGAGAAGCTAGTGTTTACCTAAAACAAAAACCTTGACTTATGAAAACTGAAAAGGAATTTTGTCATTTACTGCCCGCATAAAGTCCCTTGGCCAAAAAGTAAATGGACTGTGATCTGGAGTGTGCTCTTTTATGGTGAAATGAGCATTTGGAGAGCAAATAACCTTCTGTAATTGTCATGTGTTGTTGGCATTAGTAGATATATGGAGAGTAGCTAAAGCAGAAATACAAGACTGTGTTAATCGACATGTGGGCTGTAACTTGGAATGTCGTATGTAACAACGTGTATTTTATGTTTTTCAAATTCCTTTGGCATTATGTATGTATGTTCTGACCAATGTTTATAACTGTTGCGAAGACATCAAAGGGCACTGGTAAGACTTATAACATACGTTTATTTAGGGTAATAAGGGAAAAAGACCCTCAACAACAAGAAGGGCTCCCTACAGTGACACAGACAAGATTAACTGCCAAATTTAGAACACTGAGATACATTGCAACCTGTATGACCTCATCGGAACCAGAGGTGCATAACATTCCATGCCATCCAGCTTCACTGTGCTAGGTGGCTCAGGCTGCTATGTGAGCAGCAACATCATAACACATCTCCTTTTCTTTTTAATAAACTTCTTCACAATAAGATGTTTCACACGTTACCTCTCTTCACTGTGGCAACTCTATTCATATTCCAAACCTGGCCACCGGCCACACGCACAGCACCCTTCAACACAGCTACAACTCTTACTGGGTCGGAATACAACAGATCACCCTTCTTTCTCACAACTCCTTTCTTTATCCTTACCAAGTCACCACACTCCACATGCAATTCCTTCCTTCCTCTCCTCTTGTTTTCCCGCATGACCCACTCACTCTTCTTCTTTTTGAGAGATCTTCTCACCTCGTTGACAACCACATCAGATTCCCTGCTTCTGCCTAACCAAGGCGGGCACGCCATGGAATAAGGTTTACGAACTCTCATGAGCTCGAATGGACATAGTCCGGTGGTGGCATGGGGTGCCATACGTAACGCCCACATCCTATTGTGAATAGTTGCCAACTTGTCAAATCCACACTCCTCCCCCATGCGAATACTTTCCATCACACATCTGTTGAGCCTCTCAACAACTCCATTAGTTTCTGGATGGTACAAAGCTGCCCCCTTGTGACTCACACCACATTTTTCTAAATACTTGGGAAAACATCCACCAGTAAATTGCGTACCATTGTCCGTAAGAACACTTCCTGGGAGACCCTCACTTGCAAAAATCTCCTGCAATACTTTTACCATACTTTCTCCCGTTATCTCCCTCACAACTCTAAAATCCGCCCACCTAGAAAATAGATCAGCCACCACAACAACAAATCTTCCCCGACCATATCCCAAATCAACAGGTCCTAGTATGTCCATGGCTATATCATTCCAAACCCTTGAAGGGACTCCAACATCCACTAGGGGTTGCTTCTTAGCTTCTACCCCCTTACCACTTCTGAGGCAAAATTGGCACTCGCCCAACCGAACCTCAACCTCCCTGTCAAAACCAGGCCACCAGTAATCCGTTCTCAATACTCCCTTGGTCTTTGCAATACCTATATGACCACTGTGCGCCAAATCAATAATCCTTCCCCGAATCCCCTTGGGAGCCACTGCCCTTTCCCATCTAAACAATATCTCATCGGCAACCGACAATTCATCTCTTACTTCCCAAAAGGGTTTTTCTTCCTCTAATAATGCTGCTTTGCTTGGCCAAACTGCGGACTCAACATACGATATCACCTTTCTTAATATCACATCCTTCCTTATCTCCTCCAACCACTCTTCCTTGGATACGATACCCTCTGTACTTACAAACACCATATCCATCTCATCATCCTCTATCCTGTCTCGGGAATGAACCTTTACTCTCGACAGACTGTCCGCTAATATGTTTTCTTTCCCAGGAATTACTTCCATAACAAACCTGTGGGCCTGCAACCTGGTAACCCATCCAGCCACCCTGCGTGATATTTTGTCCAGACCTTTCGTCTCAAAAATAACTTTCAACGGTTTGTGATCCGTGCAGATCACAAATTCCACACCCCAGACAAAATTTTTAAACTTCTCCACCGCCCAGTAACATGCAAGGGCTTCTTTTTCAAGAACCGAATAACGTACTTCCGCACCTTTCAAACCACGTGATGCATGAGCTATTATAATTTCCGATCCATCATCTTGTCTCTGTGCTAGGACAGCACCCAGGCCGCCCTCACTTCATCCACCGTAATAATCGTTAACTTCCTAGTATCAAAACATCCCAAAGGTTTCGCCATATCAATTTCTTCCTTGATCCTGGCAAACTCTACGTCACATTCACGGCTCCATACAAAATCCACACCTTTCCTCAATATTTTTCTCATCTCCATGACCTTTGCAGCATAATTCTCTACGAACTTCTGATAAAACTCCGCCATGCCAAAAAATGAACGAAGTTCACTCTTGGTCGTTGGCCTCTCAATTTCTTTTATGGAGTTGATAATGCTTTCCTTGGGCTTCACCCCTTCAAATGATACCTCATGACCCAGGTAATCTACCTTGGATACTGCAAATTTGCACTTCTCTTCCCTCAAAGTGATGCCTCTATCCTCAAAGATCTTCAGGACATCATACAGATTTCTGACATGCTCCTCCAACGTCTCACCGCATATCAGCACATCATCCTGGAAGCAAAACACTCCCTTTACACATCCAAGCAGCCGATCCATAATTTTCTGAAATACTGATGAAGCTGACGCCAGCCCGAACGGCATTCTTCTAAATTGAAATACACCCTCATGTGTTATGAAAGCTGTAACTTTCCTACATTCTTCCGTCAACTCGACCTGATGGTATGCCGACGCCATATCAAGTTTTGAAAATACTTTCCCTTTGCCCACCATGGTTAACATCTCACCCATGTTTGGCAAAGGATGCCTGTCAACCATAACGCACTTGTTGAGCTCCCGCATGTCTATGCACAACCTCAAATCACCTGAACTTTTCTTTACTACCACAACCGGCGACACCCATTCCACACCTCCTGCTCTCTCGATCACACCCATTCGTAGCAACTTCTTGAGCTCATCTTTTACCCCTTCTCTTAAAGAGAACGGTACTGACCTAAGTTTTGAAACGACTGGCAAACTACCCCTTTTTAGAACAATCTGGTGTTGAAACCCTTTTACTTTCCCCAAACTTTTCTCGAAAACTCCTTTATGTTTTACCACATACTTGCTTGATTCTGTGCACGGCAATGACACTTGGAGCACCTGTTCAGGATGATTGGGGTCCAAACGGATACCCAGACTCTTCTGTTCTCTCCATCCTAATAGTGATTGCCCCTTCCTAGTGACATATACTTTGCCTTTACAACTCCTTCCCTTATTTTATTTATTTGTTTATATAGCGTTAAAGCCCACGGGCATCAGAACGCTTACATATAGACAGGACAACAAAGAATGAAGACGGGACTAGGCGGAAGAGGCCTGAATTAATTCAACATGGTACAGTGTGTTTCCAGGATTTACTTAAAAAGTAAGGTTTTCAGTTTTTTCCTGAAGGTGAGATAGTTAGGTTCAAGTTTTAGTGAAGTGGGTAGGTCATTCCATTTACCGATGACTATTGTCGGGAAAGCCTTGCCGAGGCCATGTTGTTTTTTTGTGGTAATGGTTTGTAATTTTCCTATATTTGATGATCTGAGGGTCCTGGACGGTTCGTACCATTTAAACTGTTTCTTGAGGTAGGCCGGGGCTGTGCCATAAAGACAACGATGTACTATGGTGAGAGACTTGAAAGAAATTCTCTCCTCCATAGCCAACCAGTGGAGGGCTTTCCTTTCTCCGGAGATATGTTCTCTCCATGATTTTCCAGTGATCGTTCTGATGGCGTTGTTTTGGATGGTTTGGCATCTTTTCAGGCACTTGCTGTTGGCTCCCAAGAGTAGGGAGTTTCCATAGTCCAATCTAGATAATATAGTGGCCCTAGCAATGATGGTGCTGTTCTTTTGGTCTAACAGTGGCCTGATCTTTTTTAGGAGGATTTGGTGGTACTTGCAGTTTTTTTTAAGGTAGCTTGTGTGTGCTTCAGCGCCAAGAGAGGCTTGAAGGTACACACCTAGGGTCTTTACTTTTGCTGATATTGGAATCTGGATGTTTTTGATGGTGAATGAGTTAAAGGCAGGGCTCAATTTCTTTCTGGCTTGTGGGGATCCGAAGATCATGAGCTCAGTCTTAGAGCCATTTAAGCACATCCAGTTTTCTTTCATCCAGTGTTCGATGGTGTTGTAAAGGGTATTAAGTTTATCATTGTCTATTTGATGGTTTCCGCTGAGTTCAAATACCAGTTGGGTATCGTCAGCGAAGTTGGTAAAAAATATGCCCATCTGGGATAACATGGTGCAAAGGCATCGCATGTAAAGGTTAAAAAGTAATGGGGAGAAGCTGGCACCCTGAGGGACCCCGCAGTCGACTAGCTTAGCGCTAGATGCTTTGTCTCCCCAAACAATCTTAGATTGTCTGTTTTGTAAAAAAGAGGCGATCCATTCAATGGCTTCCTTTGAGCAATTGCCTGATTTTTCAAGGGCCTCGCAGAGTTTGACATGATCTAGCAAATCAAACGCCGCCGAAAGGTCCAGCAGTATCAGCAGCCCCGACTTGCCTCTGTCCAAAATGGAAAGCATTTCAGTTTGGAGGTCCAATAGTGCTGACTCGGTGCTATGGCTGGATCTGAACCCAGATTGTTGTGGATGAAGTAGGTTGTTTTCATCAATGTAGCTTTGAAGTTGGTCGGTGGCTATTTTATCCATAATTTTCAGCAGAAAATTGCAATTTGTGATGGGCCTGAGATTGGCAGGGTCCTGTTGGTTAAGGTCTGGTTTTTTTGGTAAGGGAGTGACCGTAACTGTTTTGATGGTGTTGGGTACAGTATGGTCTCTAAATGAGGCATTTACCATTCTTGTGAGAAAGGGGCAGAAGATATCGGGGTTTTCGAGAATGAACTTAGGGGGAAGAACGTTTTCTGAACACGAGGTACACCTCATGGTAGATAGCGTTTTCTTCATTGTGTCGACTGTGATGGGTCGAAATTGAAATTTAGGGGCTTCTGTCTCGATGTTATGTTCTATAGAGAAAGTCTTAGCTGAGGTATTTGTGGTCTGGCAGATAATGTTTGTATCTCTGGCTTTGGTTATTTTATTTTGGAAGGCAGTCTGGACATTCTCACAGTCTGTTTCCGTTGGTTGGAATGGTGGTGTAAGTGTTGTAGGCTTATCTATGGATTTAAGGATTTGGAAGAGTTTTCCAGTGGAGTTTGCCGCGGTACTTATGATGTCATTATAGTGGTTTTTCTTCAAATCCACTAGTTTTGATTTATATAGTTGGTCTGCTGTCTTCCAATTGCTTTTATTAGTTTCGGAAGGATCTTTTAACCATTTCCTTTCAAGAATTCTTTTGTCCTTTTTAAGCTTAACGGCTTCAGCGGTGAACCATTTTTGATGATTTGGGTTGGGTCTAACTTTTTTGTCTTTCAAGGGGGCATGAGTGTCTAGCAGTTTTGACATGCCTTGGTTGTAAGTCCGAATTATATGTTTACTATGGTCTTCATCCTTGGTGGAGCTCATGATTTTCTGCATTTCCTCAGAGAGCATACTACTCGTGATCTTTTTCAAGTTTCTGGCCATAACTGGTTTAGGTAAATTAGCTGGTTTTCCCTTATTGAATTTCAATGGTAGAGAGATTTCGATTTTAAAATGATCTGACCATATGCAGGGGTAAGTGCCGAGCATAGTTACTTTGGGATTGTTTGTAACGATCCAATCAAGTTGATTCCCTGTATTTGCAGTAGGCTCTTTATTGATGATAGTGAAATCACTGTTTTCTAAGTCCTCTTCTAGAGTGATGGCTAGCTGGTCCTGTAAGTTCCCCCTCCATCTGTTTATGTCGCCTAACATTATAGTCTCTGTGTTGGTTGATTTAGTGCTATTTAGTAATGTCATGATTTCATCGTTGAAGTCGGATACTAAAGATGGGGGTCTATAGATAGTGATTATGTTAATGCAGTTATTTGGGGTGGGTGTGAGTTTGAGGTGGATGACCTCACAACCTAGACACTGAATAGGAGAGGCAAAGAGTTTAAGTGAGTTTTTTGCGATAATCGCCACACCTCCACCGTTTCCTGTATCTCTATTCTTTGTGTAGATGTTGTAGTTTGTAGGAACTGCTGTGTCTATCGTGGGTCCAACAGGCTCTTGTAGCCAGGTTTCTGTAAGGCATAGGATGTCTAAGTTTTCGTCCGTGATGTAATCATGGATTTCTTGTGCATGTTTAGGCATGGACCTGGTGTTCAGTAATGCAATTTTGAGATGGGCTTTGTCGTCTTCTATTTCTGGTTCGGGTTTCGTGTTAAGGGCGGTTTTAGGTGAAGTACTACTTGTCGGTATGGCATTAGTGGGTGCTATCCCTTGAACTCAAACTCACTCCACTCATAACCCAGCAACTCAATTCTGTCTTGATTGTACCCTCCGGGACTGATATCCGGACGAATCAAACGATTTACCACTCCACACATCTCCTTCTCAAACACATTTTTGGATACTAAAGTTATCTTCGAGCCTGAATCTGCCATCATAGACACATCACGGCCATTCACATTCACTCTCGCACACGGTTGCTCACAGTCATCTTGATCGCCACCCATCACAACATTAACAGTATTAACAATGACATTTGGCACTGGAAGCATCACTTCTTCGTCCGACGATCTGCCGTCCTCTTCTTCATTTACATAAAGGACTTTTCTTTAACTTGACTGTCGAAACTGGTAGTTCTTACAACAGTTCGCAAAATGACCTCTCCTCTTGCACTTTGCACATGTTGCCTTATGACCACGACATACAATGGATGAAGCAAAATGCGTCCCACTAGCACATCGAAAACATAGTCTATCCTCTCTTTTCTCAGATCTCTGCACTGTCTCCTGGTTCTTCTTCTCCTCACCCCCAATTTTATTCGACTGCTTGCTCCTTCCTCTTCTTTTGCTTTTATTATCTCCTACATTCAATACTTCACTTTTGCCTTCCTTCAGATCATTAGTTTCACTTTTTGACAGTTTCGCAACACATGCCAATGAGTGTTCCACTCGTTTCGCCAAATCTAATACCTCATCCAGGTTGGGGTCATCCTTCAACCACAACTCTTCGCGTATTTTATTTGATCTGCAGGGCATCATAAACTGGTCACGAATGTGTTTGTCGAATGTTCCTTGGAACTTGCAAGTCAATGCTAAGTGTCGCAGGGCCATCACATACTCCTCAACCGACTCACCCTGGGCCTGCATCCTCACGCGGAAATTATATCGTTCCAGTATTGTGCTGGTTTTGGGGTTAAAATGCTTGTCCAGCTTCACTAAAGCTACGTCGAATTCATTCCCAGCATCACCCTCACTACCATCTCCTGTTGGCTGTGGAAGAGTCTCATAAATTCTTTGGCCTTCATACCCCAAGAAATGCAACAATAGTGCCAACTTCCTTTCGCTAGAATATGACGTTCCGCCAGCAGCCTTTAAATAATGTGCAAATCCTTTGCGCCATTGAGCCCATGGTATCTTTGCAGCTCCCGGTATCGGCATAAATATCTTTGGTCCAGCTATCCCTGGCAAACCTGCCATAGTTAGTTCTCAGAAAGAACACTCCTCTTAGGGACACTTCAGACCCGCCTTCTGCCTCGCTGCTCGTCCTTCTCTCTCTCTCTCTCTCTCTCTCTCTGTGTCTCTGGGGCATTTTTCACTCCTCTGCTTGCCCTGTGCTCCCCTCCTCTGTTTATCCTCTCTGCTGAGGAGCTGGTGGTTGTCTCTCCCCCCTCGTGCACAAGTTCTCACTACTTCGCTTTTCACCAAATGTACGATTTGTATGATTTTCGTCCTCAGTGCGACAGCGGCAGGTCCTACCACTCTTGACCCTTCTGTGTGAGCCCAATGCACAATGAATTATATATCAGATGCAGCTTCTTCCTCTGCTTCAGGGTTGCTGTGCACATTAACTAGCAGCTGTGCGGTATTCCACTGTTAAACGCGCTTCTGCTAGGCGCTGCATGGTAATCTTCTTCGGCTCAACCGCGCCGCGCTTCCACCAGGCGCTGCATGGTAATCTTCCTCGGCTCAACCGCGCCTCTCCCTTTTTATTCCGTATCTTTGCGTACAAGCCGAAGATACGTTTAAACCCCACGGCGGGCCTCTGCAAACACCGTCCGGGGTGCCAGTGAGGGCCTACCCCACACAACTAGGACGCGGTGCAGCAGGCGCAATGTAAACACGATGACCGAATCAAAGCCAGTAGTTCGCAGGGCCAGGCAGGCGGCGCACTTACTTGATGGGGGAATGCTGCCGGAGTTTTGGTCGCCGCTCGACGCTGGGGCAAAGCGGAGCGGCCAGCACACAATGGGGCTTCGGTTCTTCAGGACTGGCCTCAGTTCGGCTCCAAACTGCCACTACCACGCTGGGGGGAGATAGCGGAGCGGCAGTGTCTTCAGTAAGGTTGCTGGGGTCTTCAGTCATCCCATCCTCGTCGCCATTGTTGCGAAGACATCAAAGGGCACTGGTAAGACTTATAACATACATTTATTTAGGTTAATAAGGGAAAAAGACCCCCAACAACAACAAGGTCTCCCTACAGTGACACAGACAAGATTAACTGCCAAATTTAGAACACTGAGATACATTGCAACCTGTATGACCTCATCGGAACCAGAGGTGCATAACATTCCATGCCATCCAGCTTCACTGTGCTAGGTGGCTCAGGCTGCTATGTGAGCAGCAACATCATAACAATAACAAATCTAATGCAAATACCTGGGATTGCTTGTGGTCTCACGCAGAAAGGATGAGACCCAGTCTGCTTTCAACACGGTCTTTACCCTTCTCTAGTGGCCTGGCTGGCTGACAAATAATAGTGTACAGGGTTGGCGATAGCTATGCCCATGGTTAGGATTGATTCAAAGCCTGCCAGCCCTCACCCTTTGGGTTTCGCTTCCTTCTGTTCACTAGGTATATTCATTGTGATGAGACGCCTTTCTTCTTGTGGCTTTGTGACTGTTTGTGGTTGTTTGTTGTGGCCAATTCCACTCAGTTGACACTTATTAGGATAGGGTACAGGGGAACTGGACTGTTGACTGATCAATAGCCTTCGTACATTTATTTGTAAAATTTACCTTTATTTAGGTTTTTCAAAAACAAACCTCACAACTATTAAACTTCTCCCAATCTGTTTTAACTTACACTTTTCCTATCTTCTGCTATTCAACCTACACCTCTAAATCAGCATTATTAATGCAATATTCTATTTGAACAATGAAACTGATACATATTTATTTTTAGTTCTAACCTATGCACCTCATTCACATGCTAATGTTAAAGGATATTTGTATCGCACACTATCACTACTGGAGTGGTCCCCTGGTGCTCTGGCGGATCTGTAACAAAAAGGAGGTAGGTTAGGTATGTTAGTAGGATAAAGTTTGGAAAAGAGCAAGGGAGCTTTGAAGTACTTCAGTTCGCTAAACACTGTTCGCCGAGCATATTGGTGTGTTATTCGGTTCTTAGTGTGCTGTTGTTTGGGGGTCAGTGTGGTGTGGTTGTTGTTGCAATGTGGTGAAGTGCATGTGGGTTGCTGCTTGATTTGATTCCTATCTATCTCGCCCGCTGCCTAAATTGTGTTCCATTTGTCACAAATGTATGTTGTGTGCAACAATCCAAGTCTCCTCTCTGACTATATTACATTTGTCATTGTCTGGTCACATGTACCTAACACATCCCTATAGTTAGGTCATATTAATGAGCTCTTTTATCTA
Organism: Ambystoma mexicanum; assembly: GCF_040938575.1. Lineage (NCBI taxonomy): Eukaryota > Metazoa > Chordata > Amphibia > Caudata > Ambystomatidae > Ambystoma > Ambystoma mexicanum. The sequence continues at coordinate 970,031,369 of NC_090924.1, forward strand.
CCATATCTTTACCTCCCTTTTCTCTGGCGTCTTCTTTCTGTGGATTAGTTCCATATTTCAGAAAGAAAGGAAACCATTCCAGCTCTGTTTTTCCCCCCTTTTTTGTTTGTGAAGAGGCAACGTGCACTTGACGTTTGCACTCCGTCCTGAGGAAGGTTGATCAAAATAACTGGGCCAGGGGACCCTACCCTTGTTTGAAAACTCAACCGAAACATGTGTCGACGATAGTTTTTCAACCCCTTGGAGATGCACAGAGTCACATCGTTTAGTATTATAGTGTTAAAGTGACATTTACTTGATTAGAATTTGAGATTGTAACATTATTTTACCCAACTGTTAGAACGTATGCGAGTATGAGATTGTATTTGTGAGTTATGTTTGAATAGAACATGGAGGGGTGTTTTTTCTTTTGTACTAAGCCTAGCTCATTAATTTCTCTGAGATTGTTCTCTGTATTTGTAAAACAAATATGATGTTTTACTATGAGTGGATAAACAGTATTATGTCATCTTTGGTCTAGTTGGTCCAAATCCCCTTGCTTTCATTGTACACTTACCTGGAGGACCATAGACATAGCACCAGGCATCCCTTATCTTTTTTACATGCCTGCCAATACATGACAATATCCCTTTGTCCCACCTATTGAGATCCTCTTAGATATCTTTCCATGGGGCAGTTATGTTGGCACTTCAAAAAGGTTATCCAGTGTATTGGTTATTTTAATTACTACATATTTTATTCTGTCTTTTTCTGTTTAGAAAGGGAGTTGCATTGGGTTTTGTAATGTGCTTATGTATGTTATCCTCAATGGCATCAGCACTGACTTGTCATAGTTTACTTTAAAACCTGACTACATGGTATAGACATGCATAATGTCCAGTAGGCCCGGTATGGATCTCTCTGACTCAGAGATATACATTAAGGTATCGCCTGCAAATAGACTTTGTTTGAATTCCCTTCCCCCTCCTTAAATCCCTGAATCTTTAAATTGTTTCTAATCACTGCAACTATTTCATAATTGCAAGCAGTAATGGTGAGAGGGAGCATCCCTGCCTCGTTCCCCTTTCCAGTAGGATGTTCCCTGATTCCTCTACATTTACCCTAATCCATGCTAAGGGTGTGGATTATGGCTGCTCATCCATTCCATCCATCCCTTACCCATTTCCATAACCTCTGTGGCTGTCATCAGAAATCTCTAGTTCACCTGATAAAATGCCTTTTCGGTGTCCAATGAAAGAAGTATCAGATTAGTCGACTCTGTCGTGGTCATGAGGCTCAATGTCTTCCTCAAATTGTCTGCCCCTTCTTGGCCCTTTATAAATCCTACCTGATCTGTGTAGTTTGTAGAATCTCTTTGCTAAGACCTTAGTCATGACCTTCATAACAACATTCAGGAGACAAATGGGCCTGTATGATTGGCAACTTTTAGAGTATTTTCCTTCTTTGAGGATAACCGATATTACTGTTTCTAGAAAGGATGTTGGTATATTACCTCCCTCTAAAATCCCCTTTAATACTTCTGTCAGGAGTGTGGCTACAATATCCCTGAATCTTTTATAGAATGTCTCTGTGAATCCATCTCTTCTTAGAGTTGTCCCTGTGCTCTTTTGCCTAATTGCCTTCAGGTCCTCTCTGCCTCATCTTTCGACACCTTTTGTAGTCCCAAATCCTCCAGGAACTCCCTCAAAACTCCCTGATTTCCCTGTTATGCTCTTTACATAGTGACTCATACTATTCCTTGAAGCACTGGGCCATGTCTCTTGGTCTAGTGCTTGTATTACCCTTGGGGTTTTTCAAGTTCTCCCCTTTCTTGCCTTAATTTTCATAGTATGTTAGTTTCAACATTTTCAACTCAATTAACATTTTTCCATCAACATAGTGCTCAACTCTTTTCGTTTTATCCTCTGGTGCTTCAGCAGATCCATTTCTTTTCTCTGTATCCTTTTCAGAGTTTCCTCCAGCTCCTGTATTTCTGATGTTAGTTTTCCTTCAACTATCTACCGCAGCTTTTTCCCCTTTTCTCCATCCATAATTATCAATCCTCGGAATGTCGCTTTCACTGTGTCCCAAACTATTTCTCTCGTAACCTCTCCTTTCACATTTTCCCACAAAAAAGGCCTCCATTTTTTTTCATATACTGCCTAAACGTTTTATCTTTCAGGGGTATATTGTTACATTGCCAGCATTTATTAACATTCATTTCTAGACAATATCCAACTTTGTGGCTACTAGGTCATGATCTGTCCAGCTCAATGTCTCAATTTCACTTTAATAAATGTGATATTGCTTGCTTGTGTCCAACAGAAAGAAATGTAATTGGGAATATGTAAAATGTGGGGGTGAAAGGAAGGTGAAGCCCTTTCTAGTGGGATTGTGTTCCATCCACACATCAATCTAAAAGTGGTGATCCGTCCATTCTGTAAAATCGCTTTGCACCTTGCCTAGTGGATGTTTGTATTCCAGGCCAAACTGAGTACCAATGTTTATCATAGTCCCGGACCATATTAAAGTCCCCTCCCAGTAGCATTATCCCTTCACTCTATTTGCTGGTTATAGTCATTGCTCGCTCACATAATTCTAGCTATCCCTGATTTGGACAGTATTTTGAGCCCAATGTATTGTATTGTATTGCAATGTAGTTGTCATTTATATAGCACCTTTTATTTGTTTATTTGAATTCATTTCAATGCACAGAACCAGAAGCATCTAGGCACTAGTTACAGAAAGTGCATAGCACATTGGTGAAGTGCAAGAATATGAATATGGGTTGCAGACATAATTGGTGTGTGTATACAGAATGGCAAAGCCTCACCTCATGGTACAGGGGCTACATCAGGCATGCAGGCAAGCATATGACACAAATAGGTGCCAGTACCAGACTGGCAAAGCCTCACTTCATGGTACGGAGGCTCTGTGGCAACGCACTGGGCTTGGAAGCAAGACCATGCTGAGCAACACAGGTTTGAAACCCGGATCCGCTCTTGAAACCAAGCGCATTATAAATAACCTGCACTTGCACAATCTGAATGTACAAGGCCTAGTAGAATCATTTCACCCTCACCCCCCCCACTTGCCTAGTTGCACCTTGAGACACACACGTGTATAGGTACATAATAAATTACACAAATAGGTGCGAGTACACAGATTGACAAGACCCCACCTCATGGTACGGGGGCTGCTCAGGCATGCAAACAAGCACAAAAAACAAATAGGTGCGAGTACACAGACAGGCAAAGCCTCACCTCATGGTATGGGGCTACATCAGGCATGCAGACAAGCATACGAGACAAAATAGGTGTGGTTACAGGCAGGTAAAATGCAACATCAAGTATGCAGTTACAGGTAGGTAAAAAGCAACATCAAGTATGGAATTACGGGTAGCTAGTACAAACTGGCAGTGCTTCACCTCCAGGTACGGGGGGTATTTCAGGTGAGCAGACATTCATGAGCAACAAAATAAAATAAGTGCATACATACTGGCAAAAGCCTCACCTCGTAGAGCAGGGGGCTACTTCAGGTGTGCAGGTGAATATGGCAGGCATTAGTAAAGGTGCGCAATTTGGTCAAGCCTCACCCCATGGTCAGGGAAGCTGAGCAGTTATGATGCGGTAACAGGTTGACAAGAAGCATTGCATAGAGAGAGTGATGAAAGCAGGTGAATCACAGACAGTATGAAAAGCGGCAGATTGAGGTTAAGTTAGAGAATGAGCAAGTTTCATGGTGAGCTCTTCTTGTTGGGTCCTTATCGATTAGTCAAATGGTGCAGCTCAACCGTGGTGAGCCATGTGCAGTGATTTAGGTACAGATTGTCATGGCGGTAGGGAAGAGTTGACCATAGCTGAAGTAGAACAGGCAACAGTACGGTGCGTTAGACACAGTAGGGGCCAGAAGCTAGATGATGTGGATGGGACATTGTAGGAATGGGGGGCAATCAGTCGTAGAGGTGGGTGCAACATATCCAAGTCTCTGCCAGCGTTGTTATACACCAAACAGCAGTTACCTGAATCTGGCGGGTAGAACATTGAAAGGGGTCAGGAAATGAAGGGGAAAATGCAACGAATGTGCATGGGTGAGAAATCTGAGGAATTGATCTCCTTACCTTGTGCAGCAGTGTATAGAGTGGGAAAAGGCCAGATCGGACAGCGAAACTCAGGATGTTGATGGTGAAGTCAAAACAGGCGTAAGTGGACAGATAGGGGTGCTCGCAGAGCAGCATGCAGAGAGCACAGGCCTCAGCCAATCTGCCGTCTGTGGTGGCGGGCAATCTGATGGTGAAGGACTCGGGAGTACTGTAGCTTCAGCTGCGGCCATGGTGGAACGAACAAAGCCTCTGAAAATGCAGGAAAATAAACAGCACAGGCTTACCTCAGGCAAGGTTTCATGGGCATGTTGATCTTGAAGTCAGGGATGGTGATGAACAGGTATTATTATAGTCTCAATGCACTGGTAGTGGGAACACCCTTGGGGACCGAAGTACAGAGTGTTTGCGGTCAATGTGTAAGATTAGAATGCGTGTGTGCATTTGGCCAAATAAGGCTTAGCAGGGCTGGCCAGGCTCCGTTAGAGAGGAACCCATGAGGTCAGGCATGCGGAGGGTGCTGAGAGGAATCAAGAGATGGGATGAGAGCTACTGACTCGCTATGCGTTCAGCGTGTCTGAATTTGTTGCAGGTGTTCGTTGCATACTGATGTCAGGGGTATTGACGCATAGTCTGGTGTAAGTAGGTGGAGAATTATGTGACCAACACGATGGAATTCGTCATAGTCCTTGCTGTATTTTGATGCGTGCAGGTAGCAATGCCTGTGGCCAGTGTCCACCTGAGTGGTGTGTTATCCGTACCTAGCACATTCGGTGGTGATTTGTTGTTTGTGCACCTGCTCAGGCATTGGCTTCTACTGTCAATTGTTGCGGCTGCAATAAAATGGTTTGCGACTATGAGAGTCTATGCTTCAACTAACTGCAACTAGAGGAAGACGGGATATACTTACAGGCACTTCTAGGTGTATAGCATGGCGAATCTACTCAGATATTGTGCGCCTTCCCGAACCTTCTCAATTGTTAACTTTACCATAGGCAGCCCATCCTAGAGTTCATGCATGTGCGATACCCGCCCATCCCTCAAGTTCTTCCAGTGTGATGCTGGGGCTAGTTCTTGATTGCCATCCCAGTGTAATGCACGAGAAACCCTCACCTGGCCTTCTGGCATGAGAAATGGCCATGGCACCATTCCTCCCATGAAAATTTCTCGCAGTGCATCCCAATCGGTCCAGGTGCTATGGTGGTAATTCTATCACAAACACTTTCAGTGCGATTTGTCTGTTTTCAACCCATGCATGCCGGGTGCAGTGACTAATCAGTCCTGTGACATTTCATAGTGTGAAAAACTACATGAAGGACTGTGTTTCTCATGTGATCAGTATGTTCCCTATTCCCGCTTTTACTAATTGCAATCTTCCATTCAGTCCCCTTTTCAACACCACCTCTTGGAATCTCAAACCATTGGTCAAGACAATTCACACCACACCTTTTTTCTTGTTGTTTAAGGCCAAATATGACTTGCCTGTTCCCCTGCCTGTTATTAGTCTCTCTCCCCCCTTTTAAATGTTGTTTCTTGCAGAAATAAAACAGAGATATTGTTTCTCTTTATTTCCTTTGATACAAGAAGTGTGGCTACATTCAACCCTTGCATTTTGTCAGTCATTGTCATATTTTGTTGAACGTTATTGTCTGTTGTCTATCTGTGTTGCCAAATCTGTTTTTTTCTCATTTCTCAATATCCCTTTTGCTTTTTTGTGACATGTCACCTGCTTCTAAGCACATGTGAATTATCCATTAAACTGAACTTATATTTATAAAAATGTAACCAACCAACTACTGGTATTTGTGTGAGACTCCCGCACATATTGGGTCACCAACTGGTGTCTACTCCTTCCTTTCCTGTTCTGATGTCTCTTCTCTTATGAATTTTGAGTCTTTCTTCTATTGTTATATTCTCATAATTTCTCTATTTGCCTTAGTTCTTCCTACCTGGATGGCTGTGCTTTTGTATTAGTGATAAATATGTATTAATAATATTAGTGATAAACAACCAATTTCAGAGTAGAATAAGCATCCATTTCGCACTATTTATTTGCCTTTCGCAAGTTGCAGTAACAGCATGTTTTTTTTCTGCCGTTGTCTCTGTTACGATCATCACAAGACATTCCATCTCGGTGTCCTCGGTCACTTGACAAAATCCTTGTGCCTAAAAGCTTCTGTACAGTGTAGAAATGTTTGACCATAGCACATCAAGTGGCCATTGACTTCATTGTGCCACAATGAATGCTTTGTTGTGATTTGTCTATCTTTCCCATCTCCCTGGCATGCTGTTCAGGATGTTTGTTTGCATGTATGGGGTAACGAGTGCTCAGAGCATGGGATTTCCTGTGAGTGCGCTGCTTTCCCTATTTTGCCAACCTCTGAAGCCTGAAAGTAGATGCACGCAGGCTTGACATGTGGCCAACTTTGCACCAGATCTGCAGATGAACTTAACTGGTTTTCTGTTAAATCTCATTTACCTGTTTAATGGTATCCACTACAGAATAATTGCTCATTTTACTATAGCCGATATGATAGCTCAGTGGGTTGAGCGTTCACTGCTGCAATATGTGTGTGATCTGCAGTTTCGAATCCCAGCAAGGCCATCTCAGCCTTTTATCCTTCTTAGGTCGATAAATGAGTACCAACACAGGTTGGGTGATATGTTATGCATATTTGTTCTATAAAAAAGAGCTTAAGCATAAGTGCTATACAATAACATATTATCATTTGGCCTTGGACGTCTGCTTGCATTCACAGTAATTTGACAATATGGATCTATACACACAGATATTAATGATACATATGGTGATCCATTCTTGTATGAAATGTATATCACATTAGTGAAATCATAACCATATTTTTCGTAGTGTACTTAGGAACAATGCTATTTGATGCCACTTCCTGTTTTGTCAAGGGGTGAAAGTTTGTGTTCTCATCGCTTCCCGAGATGTCACGAGGGGTGGGACACTTTTTGGAGGCAAGGGGTGGGCCACTTTTTTTTGTGTGTCCGGGCCTATTTCTTGTCCCAGTCCGACCCTGTACACATGCATGTGTGGCGGCAAATGTGCCCTTAATGAAATAATGGTGTTAACTGGTGTCATCTGATTCTATGTGGTTCCAAAAACGTGTATCTGCACCTGGCATAGATTACCAGCAGTATTCACAAGTCACCAGGAATTTCAGGGTGATTAGTGCTGTGAAACTGTAGGTCAATAATGAGTTCTTTGTATACTGCATAATGGCGTGTGTCCATGTCTTTCATATCCATTGTGGTGCTGTTGAGTGCGGTCACATCCGGGATTGTGCATGTAGCAGAATGTTTGTGAGACAGCTATGTCATGCTTTACTCTCTATGGCAATCATTGGGCCTCAATGTTGCAGGGTCCCAGATTATTCAGACTCTTACGTAGAGCCATGTGAAGCCCATTGCACTGCTATCTTTGGTGCATACCCTTGTTCCTGTGACCCTGCAAAACATTCACTGGTTCTCTAATGTGCTATAATTTCTTACACCCACCGTGTTTGTAATCTCACCGATGCTTGCAAGAATTACCGCCTGGCTGGTGAAAAGCTTTGACTGTCAGTATTATGCCTACGGGTCTCTCTGTCTCACTGAAATTCGTCTCTTTGAATAAAACAACCCACAAATGAATAGAAACATCGATGTGGGCTCCACTTACATTCTGTGCTTCATTACAGGTACGGTGGTCATTTTAAAAACAAGCGCCATTTTAGATACCTCATATTTCGTTATTTCAAATGCCTCCTGTAGGATTGTTTGATGTGTTTTTGGAGTACAGCGCCACTACACAGGATCAATGTATAGCATTTTTTTCATGCAGCACCACTGCATGGGTTTGCTGCATTGCTACAATGTGGTACAGCAAGACATGTGTTATTGAGCATTTTTTTTATGCAGCGCCACTGCATGGGTTTGATGCAATTGCTTCAAGCTATGTGTTGCCAGTGCAACATATGGATATGTAAATGAAGACAGGCTACACGGGTTAAAAACAAACCATTTTCTCATTTAAAAGCGCATTTTATTTTTCATATTCAAAATGCACACAATTATTTTTTTTTTTCTTTTTTTTTTCAGATTTTTTGGGGGGAATATAAAACTTGCATTTCAACATGACCTTACTCTTTTTTTACAGAAATAAATGGAAAACTCACAGTAACACCATTATCTGTAACAAATTGAAAAGAGAGTGGCGAGGAACAAGAATTCAATTTGCAACATTAAACATGTGGTTAAAACACAGGAATCTCCTCTCCTACTCTGACTGAATATTTTCGCACACATACGCACAGCCCCCACACTTCAGCGAGATAATTACCAGGCTTGTTCAGCATGTAACTTCTTTGGCTGGTCGCCTTCTGGAGGGGTTCACCCAGCAAGGACAAGCATTTGCTGTCGCTCAAACTGGGGCTTGTTGACTGGAAATCCCAGCCTCTGTAGCAGTATTGAATCTGCTTTAGGAATCAGGCATCCCCAGCTATCAACCCAGTCCTTCTCCGAGCTGTGTCAAGATGTCGTCTGCAAGCTTCTTCCCCGAGATTATACATGAAAACTCTGGTTACCTCCTACCAAAGGATCCTAACCAATAAAATTCTATCATGTCCTATCCACCTTCTGCACACAATAGAAATCTTTTAAAGTAAGCAACTGTAACAAAACTGATTTCCTGCTATTCGAATCCTTGCTTCCTGCAAATACTGTGGACAAAGCAGCACAGAAAAACAAGAAGAAAAAAAAATCTGCACACAGTCTGAAATGAGTTTCAGCCTGCCTCATTTTGCAGTGGAGAACACATTATATTATTAAGAAGTTAGAATCATGTTAGTACGGTTAATTATATTAGTTCATTAATCTTCAAATGTGTCTCTTGCAAGAAATGAAATTGTGTGCATTTTGAATATGAAAAATAAAATGCGCTTTTAAATGAGAAAATGGTTTGTTTTTAACCTGTGTAGCCTGTCTTCATTTACATATCCATATGGTGCACTGGCAACACATAGCTTGAAGCAATTGCATCAAACCCATGCAGTGGTGCTACATGAAAAAAATGCTATACATTGATCCTGTGTAGTGGCGCTGTACTCCAAAAACACACCAAACAATCCTACACTCCTATGTTTTAAAATACCTCCTAAGTACAGATTGGGATAGCACGATAAATGAACAGCATAGGCTATACAAACTGTCCACCATTGGGGGACACAGCTTCCCAGTTAAGGCAGCTCAACTGTGGAACTCCTTGCCTCCTTGCCTAAGAGAACATCAAATCTTCGCCAAATTTAGACAGAATATGACTTACTGGCTTGTTGGGTGTCCTGACCCACGTTTGAGCTATCATGCTGCAACATTTGGTGCTGTGGGCTTGGAAAATCCAAGATGGCCAAAAAGCCCACAAGTGCGCCAGAATCCAGGAGAACCACGCAGTTTGTGCGCACACCAAAATGGTTACCTAACTTGCCACCCACCAGAGTAAAGAAAGATCTTTGTTAACAAAATCCACTGTTACTGATGTCAAAAAGTTGCTGAAATCGTGACTCATTGGACCACTTTAAAGATTCAACCCTTTTGTGGGGTTCCACATAACCATCTTACTGTAAGGAGCCCCATCAAAACAATGTTAAGCAAGGATTTACTACCATGTAAGAACCATTCCTGTTTGGAATGCATTAATCCAAGAAAAATCCCCAAAATGGTTGCATTACCAGTACTCACCACTATCAGAAAGCCGGCGGTTTAAAACAACACCATACTTTTTTTTTTGTGTAAAACTGAATAAATGAACCCAAAGCAGGCCAAAGAAAGACTTACTGAGGGGTGGATACAATGTAAAGTTATATTCTGAAGTGACTTGAAGGTTATAACAAGACTGGCTGAGCTGTGGATTTCAGCAGTTTAAGTAAATTTGGACTGAAAGACACTAAAAATCTAAATGTTTAAAAGAAATGAGTGACCTACTTTTGAGTGTCACATAGGTTGCAATTGTTTAAATGTCATAGTTTTAAACTTAGAATCAGCATTCTAGCTGCATATGTAAAATGGTTAGTTTTATTTGAATGCAGAAAACTGGGTAACTAAAAGTGACATTAGCTGGGGGCTGGCTTAAGGAACTGAATTCTGCCTACCAGCTACCCCCGACAGGAGTTGAGACTTGCACAACAGCTGTGTTCCCAGGCCTACCTGCCTTTTGCTGCTCCCACCAAAAGGGATATGACACTTCTCTGATTGAATTACCAAGGGACTGCTAGAGACTAAACATAGGACCCAGGCAGAGGGTTTATTGAAGTGGCCATAAATGGCTTCCTCTTGAACAATGGGCCTTCCAGGGCCCAGGCAGATGGTTTATTGCAGGGGTAATAAAAATGGCTTCCTCTTGGCAGAAACTGGGAGGGGGAGAAACTGGAGACAGAGGCTGAGCTTGAAGAAAGTGGAAAGACTGGTTTCTGTACCATGTGACCTGAAAAGACACACCCCTGTAGCCAGAATATGGTTTTAGAAAAAGATGAATAACTCATAGTACGGACTTGTCATAATTATTTAAATGATACCATAATTCTTGTGATTTTTCTGCCCACATTTTAAGAGGTTTTTAGAACCGGTGGCATGATCTGGGGGCAAGCTAGCAGTTAAGAGGGTATTACTTAAAATGTATGCATGTTAAAAATCTGACACTTCATCAATTAATGTCCATACTCCTTGCGCACATGTGTATAAATTTGGGGTAATGTCCGATATTACGAAACCAGTTAAAAAGTGCAAATGTTGCCATTTCTCAATGCAAGCTCTCAGGAAGAGCAGATTTGGACAGGGTATACCTCCTGTGATATGTGATGGGTGCATGTAATTTTAAACAAATGTGTACTGGTGCAAATATGTCTTTTGGGTCAAAATATAGATTGTGTGTAATTTGACAGGGGTGGGTTCTCTGTACCATAAACAGACCTCAACATGATGACACTTCATTTCATTCCCCCAATCAAGGGGAAGAGGAGGAAGTGGCCAATGACAAGTGGAGAGGGGCTGGCTAGTGATGCTGCTCACACACCCACTTTCAAAACACATAAAAGCAGACAGACAGGACAGATAGGGACATTCAATTCCATCTACTGCGGGACGCTCTGCCGGGAAAATCCATACTTTACCTCCATCAACCTCCAGAGAGCCAACATAGAGACTTCAATCTATCCACCTTCAGAGACCAAGACTTTACTTCAGAATTTGTAGCAGAGAGGTCAACTACAAGCTAAATCCCTCTTTAGCAGGCCTCAAATCATTGCCATTATCACAGCCAGGCGAGCTGTTTGAATTCTTTGCAAGAACTCTTGCCATTTGCCAGAGAGCAGTGTTGTATCCAGAGAGAGACCAGCTGAACCGGAGACCGCTGTATCCGGACCCACAGACCTGATCAGAACCAGAGACCCAGACCAGACCGCTGTTCGCAGAACTAGAGAGCTGACCCAGACGCTGTGCGCAGAGACCGTCCGTGGCGAGTGAAGAAAACCTGACCAGATCCGTGGCGGGGTCCATTTTATTTCAAAAATATATTGTGAGTACCTAGCAGAACTGTGCAGAACCAATCTCTTAGTTAAAATAATGTAATTCAATCTATTTTAATCTAGGTAGAACTGCCTCCTAACTGTCACCTGTCATTTCTAGCTGCTAGCTGTCACTTGTCACTTTGAACTTTTAAAATTTCAAATCGGAAAAACGACCTTTACCATATCGCTCATATCTCCGTGACCGTTTGTCTTAGAGACTTGCAGTAACTTTCCTCTGACAGCTGGGAATCTTGGCTTTTCAACGAACCTAGAACCTATTCCCGATACATTTGCCGCAATCGCGAAAAACGCACTCGCGAATTTACCGCGATTTTCAAATTTCTCCACGTGTGAAAACAGCAGCTTCCTTGCTTTCCTTGCTAAAAATTCGTTTGCCTCTTAAGAACCATCCCTGAATCATTGCTAGAGTGAGCCTGGACTAATATTAACTTGATACCACTCACCCTGAACCTCTAGAGGGAATTAAAAGCATTTTAGCATATTTTTCACTTCATTGCTCTCACATATAAAAGCATTTTGGGGCCTGTGTTTCAAACTTCTGTAGTCTAAGCTTGCTGGGGTGAACTGAATTACATTTGATTGCATTTCTGAGAACTGCATGCTTTCCTTCCATTTCCTTGCATTGCATAAAAGGGGGGGTGAATTGTCCAAGAAAGTGATTACATTGTCTTTTGCTGAAATCCTATCAAGTTATTTTCTGTACTGCATTTCATTCCACATTGCATCCATTTGAAACCATCAAAGTATTGTTGCTATCTTATCCATCCTTTAACCACTCATCATTGATTATAAAGAAGTGTGCTAGTGCCGGACTATCCATTATTGATTACTGCTCAGATTAAGTGTGATATTCAATTATTAATTATTATAAAGTGCAATATATATATCTATTGTTTAAATTATCAAATAAACCTTTTAAACTTGCAAAACAGAACTACTTCTTGGCTCAGCGGGGTCAGGGGGATTCCAAGAGAGGGGTGTTATATAGGGGTAGTCATCCAGAACGCATGAACTGGACATAAGGATATATCAATAAGGGTTTTCATTCAGTATTCTAGACTAGGCGTTGACTTAGCTGTAGTGTTGAATTGAATCCTCTTACAAATTGGGGGCTCGGGCCGGACGTTTGGGTTAGATCTATCACTTGTGCAGATTAATACAGCGTGCCAGCTGACCAGATACACATATCCGGTCAGATCACCACGCTGTGTTACGCTGTAAAGCACTCCTCAAAGGAACGCTCTAAGGAAAAGGTCTGTTTTGCAAAAATAAAATATAAACTTCTGTAAGTCAGGAAGGAACTCAAATTCCAGAATGACGACCTTGGTAGATATGAAAATAGCCAGAGAGCACTTCTTACATAAGTTATTTGTGAGAGGTGAGTGGACTCACCAGGACCGCATGGTCTGGTTGCAGGCCATCATGCAACAGGTCACGGAAACAGGGTCAGATACATGGAGAGATCAGGGTCCCTTACATGTGGCCCTGAGTGAACTATACATGGCTCCTAAAGCTAAGGATGAACAAGACAAGATGGTTAGGATAGCGGCATACCTGTACCTATATATGGGAGACATGCAGGATAAATGTACTGAAAGCCAAGATCTGGCGAATAAGCGACAGATGGCGTTAGAGAAGGTCCAATCTGACCTGGTCTCTTCTGAGCAGAGGCTGCAGGGGAGCCAGGAGTCAGAAAATGAGAGTAGACAGCACATCATTAAAATAAAGAGGGATATGGACATCCTGCAACAGGAAAAGGCTGACCAGGATACCAGATTTCTGGCCTTGCAGAAGGAGTACAAAGAAGGTTTGGACTCCCTACTGCAGAGCCAGAAAAAGCTGGAGCAACAGTTAGACATCAATAGGGCATGTGCTGAGCAGGTAGTCACCCTGAAAAGCCACCTAGATAGGGAGAAGGCAGAGAGCAATAAACTGATTTTGAAAGACCTGGATACCCAGGCAGAGTTTGACCAGGAGCGCCAGAAAGCTGGTGCCTTCCAAAGGCAAAGGGACGACCTGGCGGCACAGATGCAGGCTCTTAGTCAGGAAAGGGATACCTTAGGCCAGGAAGTCTGCCACCTAAAAAGGAAAATGGAAGAAAATCACCTGGCCCTCCAGGGACTGGGTGACCTCCAAAAAGAACACCATAACTTGTTAGAGCACACCAGGAAGGTGGAGGATGCTCTGGCAAGAAAGGAGCAGGCCAATAGGGACACAGCTCAGGAGGTAACCCTCCTGCAGCAAAGACGGGCCCAGTGCTCCAGGACCAATCAGGAAATGCAGAGAGAGAATGAGGCTCTCTGCCAGCACAATGATAGGCTCCAACAACAGGTAGCAATGCAGGAGAGACTGATAGAGTCTAGTAAGGCCTTAACTGAGGAACTGAAGGCGCAGGCTCTTGCATTGCAACAGGGAGCAGGGGCGGATAGAGACCAGGTTCGCTGGGAAAGGGAAACTCCTGAGCATAACCTCAGGAGCCCTAGTACCAGAGGCCTTTATCTCTCTCAGTCCCTGGACTCTGCCACCCCCATGTCCCCTGGCGCACATGAGCACCGGGCCACAGGGATGGCAGATTACTATCCAGCCAGAAGCATGGGGCTCATAGGCCAGTACCACCCAGGAATGGAGGGGCGGGCATCCGGGTATGGGCACCCAAGCACAGTGCAATTTAATGGGGAACCCCAGGAGAGTAGGCCCATTAAGGGCATCCTGAAAACCTCTGCCCAGTTAGGTCAGTGGGGGGGTACCCATCAAATCCTGGCAGCAAAGAGGAATCTGAAGACTCCTCTGAACGGTACAGGACACAGGAGACCAGGTCCCCACATTCTGCCAGCCATTCCCAGGCTCGCAGAATCCAGGAAAACCTGGAAGATCAGACAGGAACCTCTGGGAGCAGTGCCTCTGAGTCAGAGGATGAATGAACAAGGGTTACCCGAACCAAAAAGGCCAATAAGGCAAAAAGGGCCTTGATTAAGGACCCATTGAAACAGATTAAGGCAATCAGGAGTGTCATCACGCCTTATCATAAAAACGCCAAGTACTCTGTTTGGGAACACTTGGAGCTCTATGAGCAAATGATGGAGACTTTTCATTTGAAGGACAGCCAAAGCTGTATCCAATATGTAAAGTGGACATTCTCCCCAGAGTACTCCAGTTTCTTTGCAGGGCTGGAGGACCAAAATCATTTAAGATGGTCCACCTATGAGGCGGCCATCTTGAAACATTTTTCTACTCATAGAAATCCTCAAGAGGCTCGCAAGGCAGCCTACAATTTACAATGTGGGGAGGATCAGGCCCCACAAGAATTTGTGCAGGAGTTAAAGCGTGCTTTTGCACAGACCACAAGAAGGGTGCGCACGGATAGCAGAGAATTTATTAATACGTTTTTTCATGCCTTGCCCAAATATATAATGACCCAGCTCGTGAGAGATTTTCATGAGAAAAGATCTTTAGAATGGGTCATTGAACAAGCCACCCGCATCTACGAGGTGCAGAAACCGGTGGAAAACAAAAACCAGCCCAAAAACCCCAAAACTAACAGCACCCCTGCTGCTGCCAAGGTGGCAGAGGTAAAGGTCACCCCCGTTTTAGAGTTGGAGATGGGGGGGCCTAAAAACCTACCTGCACCTAATAATGCTAGGCCCAGAAGGTCCTCGGGCCAGTCACAGACAGGGAGCCAAGGAGGCAGCCCCACCAATGGGGTCCCTCGCTCTCCTGATTATGTAAGTCCCCGTTAGAAGGGAAATCGACCCATCCTGGGTTATGTGTGGACTCCTCCAGCCCAACGGGGGGGATCCAGCCAAGCACCTAACCCAGGGAACTTCCCTCCTAACTTCCCACCGGAGGGCAGAAATTCTCCAAATCCTGGGCAGAACTTTTTCCCCAGGTATCCACCCAACTTCCAACCCCAAAATCATCCATCCTTCTTTCCCCAATTCCCTGAGCCCAGACAACCTAATCCGGGAGAGGGGAGGCCAAGGGTGGAGGGGTACCCAAATCTTCCCAACCCGGGGTACTACCAGAGAAGGGATAGCTACCCTTCCCGGGATCAGCCCAGGGGAGAAAACAGGGCCCCGTATCAGCCTGAGCGGGTTTCCCAGTTAGAGCGCCAGGTTCAGAACATGGCACAAGAGCTGGGTCGCATGCTAAGGGCTCAGCAGAACCCTCAGATGGGCATGCCGGCACAGAATGCCCCAAACTCTGGACCTGGTGCTCCTGAACAATGACGGGGGCAGCACCCCGATAACTCACCGGTTCCCAGGGAGGAGGCACAAAGGGAAGGGGGGTGTAAAGCCTTGGAGGAAGCTTCCTTCCTCACTTGTAAACAGCCCCTGGAAACCCAGGAACCGGAAACAAAATCTCTTGCCCCTGAAAGTCTGCCTCCTAAGGAGCAGAGGGGGGTAGGAGAAACAAAAGACCCAAACAGACTCAGTTTAAGGAGGAGGTACAGATCTTCCAAATTGAGGGAGAGGGATCCTCAGAGGATCCTGGGAAAAGGATCTTCTCCTTCAGAGAGGGGGGAACTCCTCCCAAAGAAAAATGGGTCCCAAGGGATTCCAATCCAGACTGGGGAGATATGGAGACTGAGCTACCGCCGCCCATCATCTCATCCCAGAACCCACAATACCAAAATCCCCTGGTTCAAACCCATCCTGGTGACTGCCTCCAAAAAGGGGGGGGGCGGCCCAGAACCGGAGCCAGGGGAACCCACAATGGCTCTGATCTCCAGTTGCCAACTTTTTCTTTCAGATTCCCAAGACTCTCCACAGAATTCTGCCCAAATCTCTTCGCTAGCAATGTCCAAAACCAGAAAGTTAGCCCACCAGTTGTCCAAAAATGTGCATTATCTGTGCCCCCTTGAGGAGAAGGAGGGAAGATATTATGCCCCGGTACAAGTACAGGGGCAGGGTACGATTTCGGCGCTGGTGGACACGGGATCTCAAGCTACCCTTCTGTCCAGAAGGGCCTTTGATGAACTGAATGCAGGAAGGGGAGGGAATTACCATATTCCTCTCACCTCACTTCCTGGACAACTCCAGAACTTTGACGGGAAGGAAATTCCCGTCGAGGGGACGGCAGATTTGGACATTAAAATTGGGCGACACAAGTTGAAACACCCAGTCATAGTAGTGACTCCAGAGGGCACCCCTTGTTTACTGGGGAATGACCTCCTGAGGAGGTTGTCACCCTTAATAGATTGCGTAAACAAGGTCCTCTGGACCCAGACTAGCCGACCAATAAAATTAAAACAGAGTGTCAACCATGTTAGTTTAAACGGCACCTGCCACATGGTTGAACAAAAATCTGACCAAGTAGAATTTCACTTCCAGAATAGCCAAATTCCAGACGTGACGGTAATAGCAGTAGGACAACAGACTGGTGATGGAGGGTCCTCTCTATTTCTGAAAATCAACCTTCCTTCCAGCCTAAAGTGGTACTCCACGCTGGAAGGAAACACTCTGAGATTCTATACTAATCCACAATCAGAAACTCCCACTCCTATAGTCCAGAAAGATGTGAAATCAGCTCAGAGCCTGGCTGATATTCAGCAAATCGGAGAGCAGTTGTTCATCCCTGTCCAATTAAATGATGTGAAGGACTCTGTTCTCGCTCGAGTGTGTGTGAACAACGGTAAGAGCTTCATCAGCGAAGCCATGTTCCGCCAACTCCCAAAAGATCCAGCCATTCCCACATTCAAACTGATAGACAAATGGGAAATGGACCTGGAAGCACCTAATTCCAAACAGCTCCTGCCAAGCAGGTGTATGCTCAAAATCTCCATTGGCAACAAGAGCATAGTCCACAATTGTTGGGTCGTGCGAGACGTCCCTGCCGCCTTTTACTTAGGCAGTGACATTCTCAATCGCTTTGCCATTAGTTTGGACCTAATAAACTTCAAAGCTTGGTCCCGACTAGCGGATAATCCCATGGGCTTTGATGATCCAGAAAAAGCATTTAGGTCAGCTCAATTGCTACCTTATGCAGTTGAAATTCAGATCGAAGAGGAAGTCACCATCCCAGAAAGGACCCAGCAATTCTCCCTGGAAGTGAAAGCTAAAAGAGGACAACATTTGAAAAACCCTGATGCTTACATACATCTAAACGCTTCTCTCCAACAGCAAGGGTTAGGGGTAAACCCAACACCATTAGTCAACATAGAACATGACACCATTCTAATAGAGGTGGATAACAGCGACTTAAAGAGTATTACTCTAGCCGCAGGCACCATTATTGGAATGGCGGTTGATGACCGACATTTTTCCATTGATTTAGGTAATGAACTGCTAGGACCAATCCCCAAGGACTGTTTTGACAGTGACAGTGAGGACAATACAACACCAGACAGGATTTTTACCCGGCATGGGGGGAACTTCCTGGTGTACACTTCCTGCCCCTATGGTAAGGAAGATGTGACTTGTGACTTCAGGAGGGATGAGGTGATTTTCCAGGTCCATGAGGGCTGCCTTTCCCACCTGAAGCCTCCGGTCCAAATCAGCACTCTGACCAGGGACTTCTCCACCCAGCTGGAGGAGGCCGCAGAGATAGCCAAACCAGAAGTCTTTCCAGGCTTCAGGCAGATGGTGGAAGAGAGAGTCAACCTAGCTGATGCCTGTGTGACTCTGGAACAAAAGCAAAAGTTGAAACAAGTTTTCTTGGATTTCCAAGATCTCTTTGCGGTAGACTCATATGACTGTGGTCGCACTGACATCCACACAACCACAATCCCCACGGACCCTGGCCAGTGTTTGTGAAGCAATATCGTTTGCCTCTCGCATCAATGGAGTCCCTTACTGAAATAATTAAGAACCTTGAGTCCCGGGGAATAATCCGTCCAGTCCACAGCACCTTCAATAATCCGGTGCTGGGAATAATGAAGCCAAACGGCCAGTGGAGACTCTGCGCCGACCTCAGGGAGCTCAACAAACGGGTCCATACTTCCCGATGGCCTCTGCCCTACATTGACCAAGGGCTGGCCCAGACCCAGGGGTCACAGGTATTCACTGCAATAGACCTGACCAATGGATACTGGACTGTGCCTGTCAGTAGGGAGGACCAATACAAGCTGGCTTTTACCTTTGGGGGCCAGCAGTACACATGGACCCGGACTCCCTTCGGATACCTTAACTCCGGTAATGAGTTTAACATTTTCCTACATAAGGCCATGCCCGACCTGGGTGCGAGGGGTAACCTGGCTTATGTAGATGATGTCCTCATCAAAAGTTCATCTGTGGAGGAACACATAGCGGAGATCCGTTATGTTCTGACGCAGTTGAGGGCCGCCGGAGCAAAACTTTCCTTTCAGAAAGCACAGTGGTGTAGAACCCGTGTTAATTTCTTGGGGCATGAGATTACTGCTCAGGGCCTCTGTCCCCAGGAAAAGAAAGTGGAAGCACTTCAGAAACTGAAAGACCCCACAACTCTGCGGGAACTAAGGAGCCTCCTTGGACTGACTAATTACAGCAGAAAGTTCATTGAGAGCTACGCAGAGATCACCAGATCCCTGATTCATCTTTTGAAGGGGGGGGTCAAGTGGGAATGGGGTCCAGAACAAGCCGAGGCAGTAAAACAACTCAAAAGAAGCCTCTCAAAAGCGCCTTGCCTAGCTTACCCTGTCAGAACCAAGGAGTTCTTCCTGGAGACGGGGTTCTCTAATACGTGCTTGACGGCAGTATTATACCAAAAGCATGACAAGGTCAATAAAGTAATCTCCTATGCGAGCAAAACTTTATCCTCTGTGGAGGAAAAATTCAACGATTGTGAGAAGGCACTCCTGGCAACGGTGTGGGCATTGAAGAATTACCGCCCGTTTATCCAGGGGGAACACATCATAGTGGAGACTCCACACCAGCCTCTGCAATATCTCCAAAGTGACAGAATCCGGCCCGGAAATGTGAGTAATTCCCGAATTACTTCCTGGATTCTGTGAATGCAAGGCTTTCCTGTGGAGGTCCGATATGGCCAAAACAAGAAGAGTCCCCTCGCACAAGGTCTGGCTGACTTGCATGATTGTGCCAGAGAAAACTGTCTCAAGGACGAAAGTCTAAAAATCAAGGACAACACGGAGGCATACCTTAATTCCCCACACAAAGTCTTTGAAGAAGACAAGTGTGAGGGAATGCCCACTGTGTATGTGGATGGATGCTCTTACCATGTTGACAACAACGGGGAGAAAGAACTGGTGGCTGGCGTAGGGAATGCATGGGTGAAGGAGTTTCCAGAACCCTCCGCTGGATACAAAATTGGTCCCCGAAGTAGTCAGGTGGCAGAATTGATGGCTGTGCATCAGGCCATCCTCACTGCTGTCCAGCATCAACTCCACGAACTGGTCATAATCACAGATTCGGATTATGTACGGAACGGGTTCGTGGAGCACCTGGTTAATTGGAAAACCAGAGGCATGTTATGTGCTAACAACAAACCCTTGAAACATGGGAAGTTGATCCAAAACATTGATGATCTGGTCACCTCGAATGAGATGACCATCTATTGGAAAAAGATCAAGGGTCATTCCAAAGTAGAGAGGGACCAGACAAAACTGGAAATGACTTAGCTGATCAGCTGGCCAAAACCGGGGCCATCCAAGGGGATCTAATTGAGATTGAGTCCCTGTTGGGGGAAATCCAGGTCACTGCTATCACAAGGTCCCAGACAAATGCTCCCCATGACCTTTCAATTGCACAATGGAGTAAGGAGACCCCTGATGCTGATTTGATTACAGCTCAGAAGGGGGATCCAATAATTGGTAAATTTTACCAACACCTTGAGGACCCTGAGAACTTTCCCCTGACGGATACCGATTATATTGGGAAAGAGGACCTAAGAGTGTTGATGAAATGTATAAAAATGTTCCGAATCCAAGACGGTTTACTGGTAAGGAAATCCAAAGCTGGCCACGATCAGTGGGTGGTTCCTACCTCATTCCGAAGCCTGATGTTAAGTCACGCCCATGATGCGGCCACCGCCGGTCATAGGGGGTTTCACACAACACTGGAAATCTTAAGAGAGGTTGCATACTGGCCACACATGGGGCAGGACCTTGACCAATACTTGAAGGGGTGTCTTGTGTGTGCACAATTTCAGCCATCATCCCTCACGCACCGTGCACCTCTCCAAAAGAGGGGGATGACACTGCCATGGTCAGATTTGCAAATCGACTTTGTAGGCCCCGTGATTCGCTCTGCTAGGGGGAATAAGTACATGTTGACTGTGACATGCTTGTTTACCAAGTGGGTGGAATGTCTCCCAGCCCCAAATTGCAAGGCAGAAACTGCAGCTGCCTTGATGATTAACCACATATTTTCCCGTTTCGGTCTACCTCAAAGGATTGAGTAAGACAGGGGTAGCCACTTCACCAGTGAAGTAATGACAAAGATGTGGGAGATACTGGGGGTCAAAAGGAAGTTGCATATTGCTTACCGGCCAGCTTCTTCTGGGGCAGTAGAGAGATATAACCGAACCATTGTGAGCATACTAAAAAAGTTTGTGGCAGATTCTGGGCCAAGTTGGGATATCCGATTACCTCTGGTCCTAATGGCCATCAGATCTACCTCTTCATCTGCAACCAAAATGTCACCATTTGAGTTGATGACTGGGCGCAAGATGGTGCTTCCTCAGCATTTGCTCTACAGGACCCAAGAGCAGACACTGATAAATGCCTCCACAACTCGCGAGTATGTGGAGAATTTAAGGAAACACCTTCAACATGCTTTTGCTTATGCTCAGCGGAATCTAGAAAGATCAACTGATAGCATGAAGACCCACTATGACCTGAAGACTTCCAGGAAGGAATATCAGGTGGGGGACCGGGTCTATCTATACAATTTCCAAAGGAACCAGGCCAAACAGCGAACATTTTTGCCTACATGGAAGGGACCCTTTGAGATTATAGACAAAATCTCCCCTGTGGCCTATAAGATCCGCATCCCCAAAGGCGGTTTGGCAGACGGGGAAGACAAGTGGGTCCACATAAACCAGTTGAAGTGTTGCCATCCCAGGCACAATCTGCAACAAATGGAGGAATCCTCTGGAATCCTAGAGGGTACTCTCTCAGATTAATTCAGTTCTAACTTAAAATATCCTACATATCGCCTATCAAATTCTGAGTTTCTCAATGTGGGTGTTTTCGTTTTTGAATGCAAAAAGAAATGTGCATGTTCATATGTTTTGACTATAAATTTATATGCCACCCCACTATATCAATGGTGGGGGAAAAATGTCTATGAATAGGTATTGCCGCTCTTCCTTTGTCGTCCTAGGAGAAAGAAAACCTGGAGACGGGCCAAGGAGGACGATCCGGAGACCGGGAGCAGAGACGCAAGGGGCCCAGTGTACCGCCCAATACTCCCATCAGGACCGGCGAGGAGAACCGATCGATCAGTACTGGATGGAGGAAAATATGCTGAACTGTGCCATTTGCAGAATTGGAAGAAGATTATGCGGACAGACCAGTGCGTGGGTCAAAACCCTTGTGCACCCGACTCCCCATCGACTCAAATTCAAAGGGCAGTCACGTGGGGGGATCTGTTGGGTGTCCTGACCCACGTTTGAGCTATCATGCTGCAACATTTGGTGCTGTGGGCTTAGAAAATCCAAGATGGCCAAAAAGCCCACAAGTGCGCCAGAATCCAGGAGAACCACGCAGTTTGTGCGCACACCAAAATGGTTACCTAACTTGCCACCCACCAGAGTAAAGAAAGATCTTTGTTAACAAAATCCACTGTTACTGATGTCAAAAAGTTGCTGAAATCGTGACTCATTGGACCACTTTAAAGATTCAACCCTTTTGTGGGGTTCCACATAACCATCTTACTGTAAGGAGCCCCATCAAAACAATGTTAAGCAAGGATTTACTACCATGTAAGAACCATTCCTGTTTGGAATGCATTAATCCAAGAAAAATCCCCAAAATGGTTGCATTACCAGTACTCACCACTATCAGAAAGCCGGCGGTTTAAAACAACACCAGACTTTTTTTTGTGTAAAACTGAATTAATGAACCCAAAGCAGGCCAAAGAAAGACTTACTGAGGGGTGGATACAATGTAAAGTTATATTCTGAAGTGACTTGAAGGTTATAACAAGACTGGCTGAGCTGTGGATTTCAGCAGTTTAAGTAAATTTGGACTGAAAGACACTAAAAATCTAAATGTTTAAAAGAAATGAGTGACCTACTTTTGAGTGTCACATAGGTTGCAATTGTTTAAATGTCATAGTTTTAAACTTAGAATCAGCATTCTAGCTGCATATGTAAAATGGTTAGTTTTATTTGAATGCAGAAAACTGGGTAACTAACAGTGACATTAGCTGGGGGCTGGCTTAAGGAACTGAATTCTGCCTACCAGCTACCCCCGACAGGAGTTGAGACTTGCACAACAGCTGTGTTCCCAGGCCTACCTGCCTTTTGCTGCTCCCACCAAAAGGGATATGACACTTCTCTGATTGAATTACCAAGGGACTGCTAGAGACTAAACATAGGACCCAGGCAGAGGGTTTATTGAAGTGGCCATAAATGGCTTCCTCTTGAACAATGGGCCTTCCAGGGCCCAGGCAGATGGTTTATTGCAGGGGTAATAAAAATGGCTTCCTCTTGGCAGAAACTGGGAGGGGAGAAACTGGAGACAGAGGCTGAGCTTGAAGAAAGTGGAAAGACTGGTTTCTGTACCATGTGACCTGAAAAGACACACCCCTGTAGCCAGAATATGGTTTTAGAAAAAGATGAATAACTCATAGTACGGACTTGTCATAATTATTTAAATGATACCATAATTCTTGTGATTTTTCTGCCCACATTTTAAGAGGTTTTTAGAACCGGTGGCATGATCTGGGGGCAAGCTAGCAGTTAAGAGGGTATTACTTAAAATGTATGCATTTTAAAAATCTGACACTTCATCAATTAATGTCCATACTCCTTGCGCACATGTGTATAAATTTGGGGTAATGTCCGATATTACGAAACCAGTTAAAAAGTGCAAATGTTGCCATTTCTCAATGCAAGCTCTCAGGAAGAGCAGATTTGGACAGGGTATACCTCCTGTGTTATGTGATGGGTGCATGTAATTTTAAACAAATGTGTACCTGTGCAAATATGTCTTTTGGGTCAAAATATAGATTGTGTGTAATTTGACAGGGGTGGGTTCTCTGTACCATAAACAGACCTCAACAAGATGACACTTCATTTCATTCCCCCAATCAGGGGGAAGAGGAGGAAGTGGCCAATGACAAGTGGAGAGGGGCTGGCTAGTGATGCTGCTCACGCACCCACTTTCAAAACACATAAAAGCAGACAGACAGGACAGATAGGGACATTCAATTCCATCTGCTGAGGGACGCTCTGACGGGAAAATCCATACTTTACCTCCATCAACCTCCAGAGAGCCAACATAGAGACTTCAATCTATCCACCTTCAGAGACCAAGACTTTACTTCAGAATTTGTAGCAGAGAGGTCAACTACAAGCTAAATCCCTCTTTAGCAGGCCTCAAATCATTGCCATTATCACAGCCAGGCGAGCTGTTTGAATTCTTTGCAAGAACTCTTGCCATTTGCCAGAGAGCAGTGTTGTATCCAGAGAGAGACCAGCTGAACCGGAGACCACTGTATCCGGACCCACAGACCTGATCAGAACCAGAGACCTAGACCAGACCGCTGTTCGCAGAACTAGAGAGCTGACCCAGACGCTGTGCGCAGAGACCGTCTGTGGCGAGTGAAGAAAACCTGACCAGATCCGTGGCGAGGCCCATTTTATTTCAAAAATATATTGTGAGTACCTAGCAGAACTGTGCAGAACCAATCTCTTAGTTAAAATAATATAATTCAATCTATTTTAATCTAAGTAGAACTGCCTCCTGACTGTCACCTGTCATTTCTAGCTGCTAGCTGTCACTTGTCACTTTGAACTTTTAAAATTTCAAATCGGAAAAACGACCTTTACCATATCGCTCATATCTCCGTGACCGTTTGTCTTAGAGACTTGCAGTAACTTTCCTCTGAAAGCTGGGAATCTTGGCTTTTCAACGAACCTAGAACCGCATTCCTATTCCCGATACATTTGCCGCAATCGCGAAAAATGCACTCGCGAATTTACCGCGATTTGCAAATTTCTCCACGTGTGAAAACAGCAGCTCCCTTGCTTTCCTTGCTAAAAATTTGTTTGCCTCTTAAGAACCATCCCTGAATCATTGCTAGAGTGAGCCTGGACTAATATTAACTTGATACCACTCACCCTGAACCTCTAGAGGGAATTAAAAGCATTTCAGCATATTTTTCACTTCATTGCTCTCACATATAAAAGCATTTTGGGGCCTGTGTTTCAAACTTCTGTAGTCTAAGCTTGCTGGGGTGAACTGAATTACATTTGATTGCATTTCTGAGAACTGCATGCTTTCCTTCCATTTCCTTGCATTGCATAAAAGGGGGGGTGAATTGT